>NC_092837.1:14515871-15715871 GCF_039878825.1 Excalfactoria chinensis | reverse complement strand
AGCCAGATCTACCCACCTGCTGCCTGCAGGTCCTGCCAACCCCCCTGGCAATTCAAGAACCACCTTAGCTGCAGCTCAGCACCTCAGCTTCCCTCCAACAGGCAGTTTTCCAGCTGTGCCCAGCTCACAGCACTCACAGCACACAAGGACACTTCTGGGGGCTGTGCAGCCTTCCCCTCAGTATTTTTTTCTATGAAAACACTGCAGATGTTTGCATCCTCCCACAGCAAATCCTTTGTAGTTCCAGCTGGGGCTCACCAGCTCTCAGTACCAGACACTGTGATGCAGCCAGATGGGAGGGGAGGCAGCTCCGGCCCCGCTGGGTGCTGCGGAGGGCTCTGATACCCACAACAACCTGCAGCATTTATTTTCTTCTGGACATACATGCATCCGAATGCACGTACATGCATGCTCACTTATAGTTCTTAACACCAGTAAACACAGTTTCCATCGACTGCTCTTTCCAGTTAGCCCTCCAGTTCTCTCCATTGCATAACAGCTAATTCATAGCTTTTGTTACCAATTCTCTGCTTTTCCTATATATTTTATTACTATTATTATTGCTGCTTTTGTCTTCCCTAACAATGACAGACTGTTAGCTCAGAATATCTCTGATAACTACAAAATCCTGTGCATGCTGGGGAGGAGACAGCTTCTATCAACGTTCTGCTAACAACCCTTCTTTATCACAAGGTGTTCTGTTCAAGTTCTTCTCCAACCATTTCTTGTTCTCAGCTTAGGAAAACTGACCACTCTTCAGTGCCTTTAGGCTCATAACTAATGCACTTAGGTCATTTGATCAATCATTAATTCTGAGTTCACCAATAGATTCACCTTTATCCGTCAGGCTGAGGTCTCATATAGAGTTATCCCCATTCACCGCAACACTTTTGATAACAGAAAATTATCACCCATCGCTTTGAGAAGCTCTGGAGCCACGCCATTGGCAGCAGCACAAGTGCTGCAGCTTTGGTCTCTGAGGCCAAAGAGCCCTTCTGCAAGCATGGATTCTCTTTCACTTTGGCCTGAAGCTGCTCTGGGGAGCTGTGAGTGCAGCCCTCTGGCAGGGGCTGGCAGGCCGTGACCCAAGCATGCAGCATCGATGCACACCATGGCAGCACCATCTCCTTTCAACCAGACTGAAACCATTTCTGATGAAGCAATTATCTGTAGCCTAACGCCTCATCTCTTTTGAGATGGGAGGCAGAAGAAGACAGCAATGTCCTGCAAGTAGAGACGAAGAGCAGTTAAACAACTTAAGAAGAAATCAGTCGCAGTGAACTATCAGCACAAGACCTTTTGCAATGAAGAACTACAGCTGTAACCTTCACGACTTCATTTTTCCTCTGTATAAAACTCCCACCGAAGTGTCAACTGCTTGAGCTGATAAAACGCATTTCATCAATGAAGAAACACTGCTACATTATATCCTTGCTCATTTCACTTCAAGATGTTCTGCTTACCTTGCAGTGCTGAATTTCGGTGAGGCACTGGGAAGGGTCAATTCACTGCATGGGCACTGGGGAGGAAGCTGAGATATGCCTGGAGAGGCGGCTGCTGCCCCTCATCACCAGCACAGCTGTTGCTCCCATCACGGACAGCAGCAAGACCACAGCCACCCTGCCTCCATCCTCACGTGGCCGCAGCCCTTCTCAGCGGGCACATCCACAGCCCAGAGGGTGGGAGCTGTTTTCAGCCACAGCTTATCAGCCCTCAGCCACAGGTCCATACGAAGCAGGGGAGCAGGTAAGTAGTTCCCAGCCTGCTCTACCTTTTAACTCAACTCCCATTTCCTAAACCACCACTGACGTCTATCTAAGTCATCATTATCTCCACAACCACCCCGAGTTTTAGCTTTTGCCGAGCATCACGCAGAAGATCAGGAGCTTTGGAAAGGATGCGAAGCTTAAGAAGCTGCCATTGCAGGCGGCTCTGGGTGCCTGTCACATCCCTCCTTTAATGCACACACACACTCTCTACGTGCATGCACTGTCAGCCGCCGAAGCGAATATTCGCCGTCAGATCTTCCGAGCCGCAGCACATTTTTAATCAGTCAGATAATTCAATCATCCCGTTCAGACCCGCTCTGCGCAGCTGCCACTTGCAAGCATCAAAGCCAACCCATCAAAAACCGTACGGGCTGGGGGCTGGGGCTGGGAGCTGGGGCTGGGAGCTGGGGCTGGCTCAGAGCACCAGCGGAAGGCAGAGGAAGGGCACTAACAGGGTGGGTTAAATGAACTGATAAGGAATATTTCTGAGGCGCCCAGCCAGCCATCCTGAGCAGAGAACAACGGCACGAGGGCAACGCGGGGTCTGCAGCATTTGTGATGGTTTGGCAAAGCCCGGCAGGTGGGGCAGCAGCTCCTGCTCGAGATGCTCAAGGCCAACGAATGGGATACGGACGTCTGGATCTCATTAACATTAATGGAAATTGGGTGTCCAGACCTACAGGCAGCTTTCAGAAGCTTCATGTCTATTTATAATTAATGTTCCCAACAGGGTGACTAAATATTTATACAACTGATTGCGTTATATGCAAAATGGAAAAGGTGCCCACTGGTAAACCAGGGCGCAAGTGAGCAGCTGTCTCATGGGATGTCAGGTTCAGTCCTTGCTATCTCCTGTTTGCAAACTGCCCAGCACCAGGCAGGTGCTCTCAGGGCACAACACGGCCCGTTTCAATGTGGCCTGATGGTGTTCCTGGGCTCCCCTCCTCTCCCTCCCCACAGCTCTGGCTTCCTCGAAGATCTGCACTAACTCCCTTCACCTCTGCTGATGTCAGTCTCCAGTGTGACAAATACACGATGCCCCTGCGTTCACCCAGTGCAGGAGTGTGGTGGAGCTTAATCCATGAATGCTCCTCTGCCTCGGTCAGAGATGCTATAGATGGCAGACGCCAAGCAAGAGATGGGCAGCAACCTGCCTCCATCTGCCTTCAACTTCTCTGCTACGCTGAAAATAACCATTAATGTGACCTTTCCACGTGACTTGGGATGCACCGTGTAGACCTTTCCCTGGTTCTCCTGCCCATAGGTCACAGCACAGTAAGAGCTGTGTGACTGCTGCAGCTGACTTAGCACAGGTACACAAAGCTCCAAAGATGAAGCTGAATATGAGCTGCATCACCTGAGCCTCACAGGCCACTGGTGGTGAAGGAGGAAAAGTTGCATCACTCCACTCTGACATCATGACCAGCCTGCCTGCAATGGGACATTCAGCGTTCCACGGCTTTGTTCTCAATTAACATGATGGGCTTTGCAAGACACACATTCAGATTCAGGGCTTAAAGCTGCTGTCCTCAGACAAGACGTCAGAAGGACATCAAGGACACATGAAGAATAAAACAGCTTTGTTTTCCTTGAGAACACCTTTCTGCTTATTCTTTAATTAAACAACAGCAGGCTGTAGACTTGTGAGAGCAGAAGGATCCCAAGGCAGAGGAGATTAGGAGATCTACATAATGCGAGGATGCAAACCTTTCCCACCACTGCCAGCGTGGCAGCTGATGCTGGCAGAATCCGCTCCATTACTGAGCTCACCACTACAAGCTTCTGCAGAGGGTCCTGCATGCATTCATCGTTTGATTTCCTAAGTAATAACACGCCTCAAATCACAGCAAACTTTCAGTACTGTGAAAGACATCGGGGTGATGGGCAGGGATTTCAGGAGCAGGTTGGAGAAGCCTCTGTGAGCAGTGACCTGTGTAAAAGCCAGTCTCTCACCACAGCACAGGCATTGGAACTAAGTGACCTTTGAGGTCCCTTCCAAACCAAGCCCTTCTGGGCTGCTGGGACTCTATGAGGTCAGGACTCCTCCCAGAGCCTATGCCAGCCCAGCAGGTCTATCCCTTGTAGACACACGCATAGGCAATAACTGAAGATCTCTGCTATTTTATCACATAAATCCACAGACAAGGTAAGCTCCTCCATCTAGAGAGCCTGTGCGGTACGAGGCTTGGCTATGGAGGCTGGGAAGCAGAGGCAGATTTCAGACTCAGGATCATTGATGTAATTGCTCCCAAAGAGCCAGGTCGGAGCCCCTGGCCCAAGCTCATCCTAAGCCCTGATGTGACCTCGTTCCCTGTGAGCACGGCCATGTGGCACCATGCTGGGAATGCAATCGTGCTCCCAAAGAGAGCTGCATGGATTGCTGCACTGACAAACTGCCCTAGATTGGAAAGAATAAGCTCCTTTCTGAAGGGAGATAATTACTCTATTTTAAAATTAAGTGGTTCAAGGAGAAAAATACAGGCAAGAAGGCCTGATGCCTCTGAGCTTGGGATGGGAAACAGGTTGGCAGAGAAAAGCAACCGCAGAGCTGTTGTGCTGCATGCTGAAGGTCCTGGGCAGAACTCGTGTAGCAGAATGCAGCTGCATCCCTGTTTGTGATGATCGTGGTAGACCCAGAGCACCTGGGCCCAGCCCACGACACCAGCGCTGCTTTGAGGCCAGCACCAGAGTCCCCTCTAGGAGCTGTGGCCATGCAGTAAGTAAGGAACGGCCTGACCTGCCCACGGGAGCTGACAGGGAAGCTTCTGCAGGGAAAAGAGCTGTCGCTTTGACAAACCGTCTCCCACAGCGAAGACCAACAAACCAGAGCAGACAACAACAGAGTCATTAATAAGGCCAACTTCTGGCATCTTCCTGGATCCCCCACCACTGCGATCAGTGACTTCACCAGGCAGGCACAGAAGAGGCTTCTTCGGCAGTTTTGTCTCCACTGTTTAAAATTCAATAGCTCCACTTTTTAAGTGGGTGGAAAAGAAACAGTTTTTGTGCATTAAGAGCCCACCCTCCTCGTCCCCATTTGCATGAAGGAAGCTCTGGGCTCTGAACTTGGCACACACACCTCTGGCCCACGGCGGAAGGACACCAAGAGAGCTGCAGGATGTGTCAGCTGCTTCCTAGCATTGCCATACAGGCACTTTCCTTGGCAGAGACAGGTCCTGTTTGCATGTCTCTTGGTTGGAAGTCAGGGGGAAGAATTACGCTCAGTCTTGGTGCTCCATCAGCACGGCCACCAGGGATGCATCCCCAGGTACCCTCCGGACCGTCCCCGTGTCCCCTTCTCCAGGGCACAGTGGAAGCAGAAGGCTCTGCCTGCAGGACTGCCTACACAAAGAGAAATCCTGCGTGTGGAAACTGCGAACAAGGGCATGCGGTGCCTCCGGGCAGCACTTCACGGCAGCACAACACCCGTTCTGTGGGACCCCGTGACCTGGAAAGAACGGCAGAAGCACTCGGCTGGCCCCTCACACAGGAGACAGATACTATTTGTGTAAATGCTCGCCTCAAAAGCTGCGCACCCTTCCATTTGAAGGCACGCCTGCCTTGAGCAGTTCTGCTTACCGATCCCTTCTGCCAGCCATCCCCTCCCTCCTTGTGCCACAGCCGCTCCGCTCAGCTCCCAGCACAGCCACCATCACATGGCTCTTATCTCAGCCACGCATAACCCCAGTCCTTTGTCAAGACGGGGCTTAGAGAGTTCCCTAAAGTCATCGAAGCAGGTCCATCCCCTCATTAACTCACGGGCCTGTCTCCTCTGATTAGGTTGTGCTGACTCTGCTCACACACCGCACTCACTGCTCTGTGCTCTAGATGTGGGGACACTGGGGCATTTCCAGCTGGGACACAGACAAAGGAAGGAGATAGCAGAGCCTTGGTTACCACCAGAGCAATTCGGGACAAATAATTAGAGGCTTTCATGCCTAATTGGATCTGTACTGTCAACCCAGGACAGGAGATGCCTTAACCCTCACTGTCTGCCTGAGATTGCTTGGCAGGCCATAAATAAACCACAGACATGGTCCAAAGCTCATCAGCCCTCAGCTTCCACCCTGGATGCTCACCCCTTCCAGTCTCGCTTGTGGCCCTACAAGTCCTTCCCTCCCCAGCTCTCATGGCTCTTCCAGACCCCAGGAGCACAGGCACTTGAAGACTAGGCATGCAAACAAGAAACACCAGTGCCACACGATGGCCAGAGGACACTCAGACCCTGAGAGCAAGTTGGAAGCATGATCCATCCCTCTGAAGTCCTCCAGCACTTAATGCAGAAGGCAGCACAGACACCCAGGGTACAAGGACCTCCCATGGCAGCCAGCAGGCTGACTGCTGTGCAAGGCCAGGTGTGATTGCCCTGGACACGGACCAAAGGAGAACCACACGTGCTGCTCAGGATCACGACCTGCAGATCTTCCACCAGGCGCAGGACACACAGAAAGGCAAAGTCACAGCAAAGGACGGTCCAACACTCCGGGCCAGGCAAAAATAGATCAACCTACTTGAAAATAGGACAACATTGCTAAAGAGTAGGACATCTGGTCACCACAGCAGGAGCTCACACAGAGGAGACAACTTGTCCACGCACACACCCAATGAGCAGCATGAAGCATCTTCAGGGCTGCAGCTGGGATGGGTGTTCCCCAAGAGCAGCTCTCCCTCTGCCTGCGACATCCCTCACACTGTGCCCACCCCCCCAACCTCTGCTCCCAGTGCTTTGCCCCAGCCACGTTCCCAGCCACCAGCAGGGCACTGTTCAGAGGACATGGCCAAGCAGGGCCGCCAGCACTGCACTTGTGTTAGCATCTTCAAAAGCTCTGCAACCCACCAGCAGCCAGCAGGCTGCGGCCGTGCCAGGCGTGATGGATTTCTATAGAAGAAACAAGAAGGAAAAGGCCGCAGATAGCAGGCACATCAAAGGGGCCTGGCTGCGTTTTGCAGAGGAGTTCATGCCACACTGCTGACCGGCCGCTCCAGGGCCGGGCTTTGTGTCGGCTTTGGCAGGACAGGCAGTTTTTTTGGCTTAAGATCTCACGCTGGAACGGAAACCCAGAGCACCAGGTCTCAGGACGGAGTTCAAAACCCTGTTCCCTGATTGTTGCTGCTCAAAGGAGGCGGCAGGAAACCATCCAGGCCTGCAGGGAACTTTCCTTTGCAGAAAGCTGTGAGCTTGTCAGAGCTGGGCTCTCTCTGCCAGGTGCGGCGCGTTCCTTTCAACTTAGGCCTAAAGCAGCCCGGGACCACCAGCCACGGGTGGGCTACAGCCAGCTGGGGGGACCACCACAGCCTCCCCCCGGTGCAGCCAGGGGTACGAGAGCTGCCGGGCCCCCACCTCCAGCACAGGGATGCCTGAGCCCACCACGCTGCCAACCACAGCTGCCCAGAGATGGTGCCTCATCCTTGGAGGTGCCCGAGGCCGTGCTTAGGATCCTGAACAACCAGAGCTGATGGGGGGCGACCTCACTTTATTTTAGCAAAAAATACATTAGGAAAAGCATCCAAGCTTATGGAATGTTCTGCTATCCCGGGACCTGCCTCCCACTGCCTGTCGGCAAAGAAGTGAAAGCAGACGAAGGGCTCCGACGAGGAGCGGTGCCCGGTCCTAAGCGAGCGCAGCGCCGCTCCCGCGAGCACCACCCGCAGGGGCGGCAGCACGGCGCAGGGAGCCGGGCGCGATTAGACAGCTCGGCACGGCGGCGGCATCCCGGCACCGACAGCGCCGCCAGCAGCCGGCAGCAGCCAGATGGAGCAGCTGGTGAGGCCCGAAAGCATCACGGGGGAACGGCGCCCCGGGACGGGAGCTCCGGGCTGCAGCTCTGCGGACAGCAGCGGCTCGCTGAAACCACGCCTGGCTCTCACCAACCCGGCCCGGCCGGCAGCCGGACGGAGCTACGAGGGGCGGTTCGGGGCATTTGGGGCATTTCGGGGCACGCTGCTCCCCGTCCCGGTGGGGAGTGAACTGGCGGGACCGCAGCCCGCTCCCCCCGCTCCGTCGGCTCCGCGCCGCCCGCCCCGAGCTCCGCTGTCCGGCGGCCGCGCACTCACCCCTTCGCCACGTCCTCGCCTCCCGCGGGGCGCCGGGCCCCTCCGCGCCATCGGGCGCCGCTCCGCCGGTCCCGGACCCGGCGCTGCCCGCTCGGAGCGCCCGCTGCCGGCTCGCCGCCGCCGCCGCGCTTTGGTGCCCCCTGGCGGCCGCGCTGCGTCCCGCTGCCCCGTGCGGGCAGAGCGGCGGGCACGGGCGGTGCGGAGCGGCGCGGAGGCGACCTCTCAGCTCCGGGACGCGGCGCTCCCCGGAGCCTCTATGACGGGCCTGCCGTGCAGCCTCAGAATGCACCGCACGTTCCCAGCTGGTTCTGGAGCGGTGCTGCTCGGTGACCCGCCGGCCCGGCTCGTGCCCTCGTGCCCAGTGCTCGCTGCGTGGCCGCACGCGGTGACGGGGTTGGCTCGATCCTGCGCTCATCCGCACAGCTCGCACGGGGCACGAGAGTGCAAGTGCTCCTCAGGGCCCTGCCGGCCATGGGACAGTGTTAGTGCAGCCCCGAGGTGCTGCTGCTTTCCAGAGGCAGCTCTGGAAGCTCTGCGAGCTGCCATCGGAGCACACTGCATGGATAGAGTCATAGAATCGTTAGGGTTGGAAAAGACCTGTGAGATCACCGAGGCCAACCCCATCCCACCCACCGCGCTCACTGACCACATCCCCTGTATGGCATCTCCCTGGCAGCCCACACCAATGCACTGTCACTCCTCCAGAAAACTGATGTTTCCGAATATCCAGCCTGACCCTCCCCTGGCACAACACGAGGCCGTCACCTCTCATCCTATCTCTGTTACCAGGGAGCAGAGGCGGGACCCCCCCTTGTCATTACCTCCTAGCAAGGAGTTGCAGAGAGCGATGAGGTTCCCCCTGTGCCTCCTCTGCTGCAGACTGAACAGCCCCCGTTCCCTCAGCTGCTCCCCATAGGAGTGGTGCTGCAGACCCCTCACAGCTCCCTGCCCTTCCCCTGGCACACTGCAGGGCCTCAAAACATGGGGCAGTGGCCACTGATTTGGCTCCGTGCATCCCTCCCGCTCTCCCCTCTGCACGCCTCCCATCCCAGGGCCGGGTAACAAAGAGGTGGGGGCACGCAGCCCCCTCCCTGCAGGCAGCAGCTGCCCTCTGCCCCGCGCACAGCCCCACGCATGCACGGAGCAGCCGCGTGCGCAGCATCTGCCTCCCGGGCAGCACGTTGCTAAGAGACGGGGTCCGCTGGGAGCCGAGAGCCCGCACGTCGCAGGAGTGATGGAGCTGCTGGGGAGCGAGGGACGGCGGGGGGGTCACACGCAGGGCTGCGGCGAGACACCCCCAGCCTTCATGTGGGCGGCTCTGAAGCGGGGAAAAAGGGGTCGAGAGCGGCAGCAAGAGTTCAGCATCAGCGAGATGAGTTTAATCTCCCGAGAAGTCTCGGGTGGGGGGAGCGGGTCAGAAGGATCGCGCTGACGCGAGGTGTTTCTGTTCCCGCTCCCCTCCCAAGGCACGGGGGGAGGCTGTGCTCAGCGGGGGCAGCCGGCGTGCGAGAGCGGTGGGGGGCAGGACGGGGGGAGCTGGGTGCTGCTGGGCTGTTTCCATTGGGGTGAGGAACAGCCCTGCTCTCTGCAGGGACCCGCCTTCCTCTTCAACCCCCCGCACGTCTCTTGCAGGAGCTCGGTGAAAGGGACAGTCCCCGGCACCTTGTTGTCTACACTCCGATGAAGGTACTTAAAGCAGAGAATCAAATCACAATAGAAGGTTTTCCCATTCACTGAACCTTGAGCTCAAATCACACTTTTCCATATGCCACATCTCCTGCTGGGAGAGGTCTCTGGCACACCTGATACTGATGGCTCCCCTTGGAGAAGTGTTGCTGGACACATCCAGCCTGAGGTGCAAAGAGCCGCCTGCTGTCCTGGCCAGGCAGGTGGGATGCTCCGTCACCCAGCTTTGCTGTATGAAGAGTGCACCCAGCTGCCCCACCACCGCCGGTCTCGTTGTAAGAAGCCGGGTATCCCAACACAGCAGTTTGGAAAAGGGAACTTAATTCTCCTGTGAGAATTCCTTCCCTCTTCCCAGCATTCAGCAAACTGCTCTTTGCTGACTCTCAGTTACTGCCAGATAACTGTTCTTCGGTTCCCTCCCTCTCTGCCTTGACTCTAAGTATATGGCAAGTAGGGCCATTTGCCAATGTTTGTGTCTCGACAAACAGTCTGTCAGCATTTTAGTGTATGGCTTCAGCTGGGATCAGCTATGTGTTCTCTCCCCATTAAATGGCAGAGCTGTGTGCAAACACCCTGGCATTAAACCATCTGGGGCATGCTCGGGGCCAACTGCAGATCTTCCAGGAGCACGGCAGGAGCCCTCTCACTCCAAGGCAGGGGGTGATGCAGGGCTGCTGCTCCGGGGTCCCTGCCTGCATGGGTACCAGCCCCCATCCTGCTCCAGGGGCCTCTGCCAAGTAGGGGTCTCACTGAGACCTGCTCCCCTTTGCTTCCATCAGTCTCCACTTGACTCGTGCCAATCTTCTAAGTGAAGATTCTGGCTAAGGTCAGTAAAGTTGAACAAAATGGAGACTGAAGGTTTCTGGCAGAGCAGCCGTGCTACCACAGCCTCCCCAGCTGCACTCAGCGGGGAGCAAGAGGGACAGTGGAGCAAGTGATGGCCAGAGCACTATGCAAGCAAGCCTGACGCCCACAGATTGCATTACACTTTACCCGGTGGGCCTGTAGGTGATGCTGCTTGAAAGCTGATGTGGCCCGAACCAGGTCTGCAGTGGGTCTCAGTGGCCGGGCTGAGCTGCGGAGTGATGGATCACATGGCCCCACTAAAAGCAAGGCATCCCCCTGCCCAGGTTTTATCTGGATGTTACTGTTATTAGTGTGCTCATAGACAAGCTCAGTTTCTTTCCAAAATAACACTGAACGTTTCCTGATGTACGAGGATAGAGCAATCAGCAGCGCCACAAAGGTGGCCACCGAGAACTGCAGATGACAAACACGGAGCTGATCAAAGGTGGCCTTACAGCAGCTATTTCACGTATCTGCCATCTTGTGCCAATGACTGTCATTAAGCTACAGCTGAAAGCAGCAAAACAAGTAAAAACCGAGCCAGAGCAAAGGCAGCAACTGTGGCAGGTGGTCTGACCCAGAAGCTTGACATGCTTGAAATCCTCCAACCCATGTGCTGGGTCCCCACAGGGTATAGCTGTGCCAGGGATGCATGCTGGGGCCATGGGGTAGAAGCAGCTCTGGAACACACATGTGACACCCAGAACGCGCCCTACGGCTGTGCTCTGGGCTGCATCAGCTCTCAGCAGCATGCACAGAGGCTGCACGTTCACATTGGGCTTTCACTGACATGATAGTTCGATCACAGCTGTGCTCCAGAGGGACTGAGCACACAGGTGTGATGTGCACACAGCCAGGGGGTTTTGCACTGGGTGCCCCCATACAGGGAGTAAAGTGGGAACAGGGTCTGTAAAGTGGGAACAGGGTCTGCGGGGGGAGCGGAGCTGCACGGGGATAAATCAGTTTGGGATTAGAAGGTGGCACTGGCAGCCTGCCATGTGACAGGCAGGAGTGCGCAGCCAGAACCCCAGCTGTCAGCCTGGTGGCAGCAATTAAATGAGGTATCGATTGAGGAATTGTTGTCTGCAGGGTTTAAAGATAAGATCGATGGAGACCAAAAGGTTTGGGCTCCGTTTACTAATTAGCCAAGCACGCCTGGGAGAGAAACCTTTGGAAACGCAGAGAGCTGAGCTGGAGCCGGGCAGCAGCTTCCATGTGCTGGGGACAGCCGGCCCTTCCTGGTGGCCGCTCCTCACTGCCCAACTCACGGCCATCAGGGTGCCGGCACCGGGCCGCCCATGGCAGGGAGTAAAGGCACCAAGTGGGGCTGCACCCAGCTGCCTTCCTCCCTGGGCAGGGGGAGGGAGCGGGCCGTCTGTGTGTGGGGAGGAGTAAACCAAGAGGAGAGCTGCGCCCTTTGCATTGCAAATTCTTGGAGGGTGAATTGATCCATTCCGTAGGCTCTGGCGTTAGCTGCAGCCTGAACACATTTCTCTTCCCCGTGCTCCCTGTGCAGCAAGCGCAGACACAAAGGAGACAAATGTGGCACAGGCCATTTCTTTTTGTGGCTTAACTGCTGACTTTGCCTGTGCTTTCTGGAGCTAAAACAGGGGAGAACGAGAAGTGGCTGTATGCCCTCAGTGCTTTGCTCCCTCACTGCCGAATGATGTGCAGGACGTGGTCAGATGGGGACAGGCGAGTGATGGCATCGCTTGGATGTGGTTTGGGTGGCGTTTCTGCTGGCTGCTGCTGCAGGAGGGGCAGCCTGTGGCTCCAGGAGTGGCTTTGCTTCTCAACCCACAGAGGAGCCGGGCCAACTCATCCCTCCCTGGGGATGTCTCAGTGTCAGACTGCTGCAGCAGGAGGCGTTGATGCAGCTCCCCATCCCCATCCGTCTTTTCATCCCAGACCCTGAGAAGGATTCAGACCCAGCAAACATGGTCAGCAGCCATCGTGCCACATCCCGTGACCAGCGGTCAGCCCGGGGCAGAGCTTTGTGTCCACCACGGCCATGGGGCAGGCAGTGCTACAGGCACATTCCCACCATGTGACAGAGCTCTGCTGGCCGCATGACTGGCCACAGGCCCTGGGGAAAAGCCCATCAGTTTGCATTCCCTGCACAGCTCAGCTGTGCCGGCGCCTCTCATGGCACAGCATAAAGGAGCGGGGTGTACAGCACTGCAGATGGGTGCCGAGCATCCTGCCCAAAGCTGGTCCTCAGCTGGCGCTGCACTCCCTGCTGAGCCCACTGCAAAACAGTGACACAGGGTGGAGCGGTGTGTGAGCAGGCTGGGGGTCCGTGGCCACAGAGAGAATGAATGTGCCTCCAGGGCTGGCAAGGATGAAAGTAGGAGATAGAAGAGAAAGCAGAGATGAAGGGCACTGTGACGCCGGGGAGTGGCTTCAGGGTGTCCCAAGCTTCACAGCAGGGCTGGGCAGATTTATAGCTTTGTTTTCAGGGTCTGGAAGCAACCTCCAGTCATTTGGAATTTAGGAGGCAGTGTCCTCTGCCTTTCTTCCTGCTCTGGATTGTAAGGCTGAAAGCCCCGCTGGTGTCCCAGATTGCTTCTCTTTCTGTACCTGCCTCTGCCAGGACTAAGATGGCAGACAGATAGCTGCTGACAGATAGCTGGTGCCCCAGTGGCACCCTGACCCCATAAGCAGTTCTGGGGGACCCACAGGCATCTCCCAGGCCTGCTGGGTGTGATACGGCCATCCATGGAGATGGCCAGCAGCCACCCGGACGTGGCCCTGGACACCTGTCCCCACTTCAGCAGAGGATGGAGCAGATGGACTCAGAGGTCCCTTCCAGCCTCAACCAGACTGTGACTGTGATCTTGCTGGAGGTTGCATTTCCAGTCCCTCGTTCCTCCTTTCAAGCCAAAGTCATGGCTTCCTCTAGCTCCTTCCTCTTCACTTGCCCATCATTGTGGCTGTCCTGAAACCTAAGCCAACCTCCATCCATTCCTGCCTGTGTGGAGCAGGCAGCCGCCCTTCATGGTTTCCCTGCAGCCCTGGGAAGCAGCGGGCTCAGTGTGTGGGCAGAGCTATCACATCCAGGAAGCTTCACCAGCCGCCTCCGTGCCGGGGGAGCTCTGCAGCCCCTCCAGCACTGCCGTGGCCGAGGACATGCAGGCAGACTGCACATCCCACGCTGAGCTGTTCCTGCTGCCCAAACTCAGATGTAGGTCACTGCCTCTCCCCCTGCCATCGTCACCAGTGGAGAACAACTCACTGCCTTCATTTATGCTGTTAAGTTGGAGGTATTTATGGTGCATGATCAGTGCTCTTAAAGAATTCCCTCTGCACACATTGCACTCAGATCCTTCTCCCTGCCTGTGCTGATGGCTGTGTTGTGTTTGCTGACCTCTTGCATTTTGTTTGGTGACTTCCATCCACAGACTTCAGGGCAAGAGCTCTCTCCATTTCACCCCAGATGTTCCGCTGGGCTCCATGTCATTGTGGGCAGTCTGATCCGCAGGTACAGGGATGTGGTGGGGATGTGTGACTGCAGGTTCAGCTCTCTGCTCACTGGGCATTAAATTGTTCTGTCTCCTTGCACATCCTACACAGAGGAGGGGCTTATCTAGAACAGGGGGACACGTTTCTTTGCAGAACAAGAACAGCCGGAACATGTGGTGAGGTGACAGTGCAGACATCCAGAGACTGGACACGCCAGTACAGCTCCAGCTGTGCTCCTCCATCCTGGGGACAGGATGGATCTAAGCGGCTGCTTGGATTAGCACGAGGGTGATTTCTCCCAGCAGTTCCTGGTTTGGGCCGTGTTACTGTGCATGGGCACTCTGAGCATCCAGAAGGAGCCACTCATCCCTTATACCTGTGGTGGGACCCTCTCAGAACCAAGGCAGGAGGACATGTGCTACCCCAGCTACCCAGGGCTGCCACCAGCCTTGTTCCAGAGGAAGAACACAGCACCTCTCAGCCATTCCCCTGGCTCAGAAAATGCCACTGCAGTGCAAAGTGCCTCTTTCAAAGAAGACTGTGCCCAGAGTTAAGCATGCCTGAGGTCCAGCTGTCTCCTTGGTCTGTGCCAGGTGTCGGCGTTATGCCTGTTCTTCTTAGTGATGCAATTGGCTCCCATCAGCTATATTAAGTTTTCCTTTTCCCATGTCTGTGGCTCTTCTCATGCCCATCTCCCTTGGGAAGGAGTCCCAGGGTCTTGTCTTGCAGAAGCAGCTCAGTGTTAGTGCTGTCACGTTCAGAGCTGCTCAGGGTCACCTGTCTCTTCTGCTGCGGGCACTGCTGAAACCACAGAGCAGCTTCACGTGGCTGGGCCCAGAACGTCCTACCTGTGTGCCCCACTCCCACCCACAGCCCATCCTGGCACGCTGCTGGCCCTTCCCCATGCACACAATGGCAGAGCTTCCTCTCCCAGCTGCACCAGCAGCCCAGCAGGTCCCCAGGCGTGGGCCAGGCAGCCAGCTCTGCTCTGCTCTGCTTTGGGAGCAGTGATGCAGCCAGGCAGGCTGCACTGCTGTGTAGATGCTAAACTAGGCCAGCATATGGTGCTGTAGGTCCGTGGTATAGCTTGCAAGACATCCTACTGACCTGGGCTATGAGAATTACTGTAGTCAGCCCAGCTGCTCCAGGGAAGCTTGTGGGGGCTGTCCTGATTTTGCTTGTTTTCGGGGGGCTGATGTGTACATCCTGTAAGACCTGCCTCCCAGACTGCCCTGTGCAGACACCAAGGCACATCTCTGCAGTGATGCTGCTGTGCTTGGAGCCCAGCTTCCATCGCTGCCCTCGCTGCGTGTCAGAGGCACACAGCCTGTATCTGTGCACAGGTACAGGTTAAGGGCTGGGGGTGTCACCCTGGGGGTGTCACTGTGGGCTGTCACCACGCTGGCCCCACGATGGACAGCACTGGGTGGCAGCCCTGCAGCCCCACTGCCTGCCCCTCCCTGGCCACGTTTAATGTCATCCTTTGTGTTTCCCAGGCAGGAAGAGCTGTGTGTACAAATAATTAAAGGGAAGAATCGGAGTGATTAGGGCAGATGATTATTGTCAAATTATGATTTATCTCAGAGGGAAATCAGTGCCCCCCCTTCCCCAAAGGGCTCAGCTTAGCGCAGTGAATGGGCACGGGTTTTTTGATTAATAGATGCCTTTAGAAGGTCACCTACATCCATTGCAGATTAACTCAGTGGGAAAAGTTCTTTCAGTAATTCAAGCTGTTGTTCTCACAAGCTGTCAGCTAGCTGCAAATCGGGAAGGTCCATCCGTTACAAGGCTGCTGGGTTGGAGGGGATCTTTCTTTCCTCTGGACACATAGGCGTGATATATGATGCGCAAGGACATGGATGGCTGAGAAAACGAGCTGTGGAAAGAAAACAAAAACAATTGCAACGGGGAAGAGAGGAGGCTGGGTGGGCAGAGAGCCGGGGCTTGGGCTGGAGGGGCAGGGCAGCTCAGCCTGGGGATGGCTCTGGAGCAGCGGCCCCACGGCAGACCCACGTGCTGCAGGAAGGGTTCCAGTGGCCCCTTTTGCAGCCGTCCTGAGCTCCTCCTGCAGTGCCAGCCTTCAGCCATGCTGCTGTTGGATGCATCATGGGGTCCCGTGGGACCCTAAGGATCCCGAGTCCTATCTTGACTTTGGTGTGCAAGGTCAAGCTGGGACCTCTGGTCTGACTGCTGAGGTGGAATGACAACAGAAAGGCCTAACTGCTTCTCAGGAATCATCCTGGGGGTGATGGGAGCTGGAGGGGGAAAAGCGAGGATGGGGCCAGCGGGGATGGGACGAGGACAGGTTTGGAACTGCACCACTGAAATGAACAGCACCACATTGTGAGCCCACAGACCTATGGGCAACATCAGAAATGCCCATGGCCCAGTGATCTCCTTCATACTGACCTTCTGTAGGTGCTCAGTGATATGTGCTGCCTTATTTCTCTGAGCTCTGTAACCCCTGAGCTTAACATAGGCTCTGGAATAGGACCAACCCTCTCCTCATGTGTCTGTCCTTGACCCACGAGTGATCTTGCTGAGGTGACGTCCTGCACAGTGCCTTTGTGTCAGTGGGGTCTGAAAAGCTCACATCTCTAATAGTGGTGGGGATGACGTGATGGAGGCATACAGCCAATGCAGGGCTGGGTGAGCAGTTAGCCCTGTCTACCTGCCATGCATCCCAGGCAAAAGAAGCAGCAGTAGGGGAACCCGCTGCCCTGCACATTGAAGTGGACAACAAAGAGGTAGGAAGTTTCTATTCCCTGGTACACAGCTGTGATGACTGATTTCAGCTTTCTTTTTACAAAGGAATGCTATTTTAGCACAGTCATCAGAAATTCCCACAAACAAACACTTGTTTTGCATCCACTTAGCCTTCATCATAAATCTGTGTGCCAGGCATTAATAATATTTTCAGCAACAGATTGATTGACTAGAACAGAGTGTGGTTGTCTCTAAACTCTAAGGGGTTCTCAACCGATTTATCACTTACTGAAGTCTGCACGTATTTCTGTCTGTACCACATTCCTTGTTATAGATGTGCCTGCCCTTTCCTGACGCCTTTCCCAGCAGATCCACCACGGTGGCGGTGGTGGTTGCAGCAGATCTGGGCATCTTGTTGCCAAATCCTTAACAGAGGTTTTGCTGGCACAGGATGGGCTTAGCGTGCTTTGGTAAATGAGTTTTAAGGCCAGAAGAAATCATTCTGAGTGCAGAATCCTGGTCCTGGTACCCTACGTGACATCCAGAACCATGAAGAGGGCTGAGGTCTTCCTAATGGAAAAGCCTTCTGCTTGGGATGTTAAGAGCTTGCTGGCCTGGCTGATTTTATTGCTTTGTAGGAGAAGGGCTCTTGGAAGTGAGGCTGGAAGGGATGCTGAGCCTTCACCAGGAAGGAGAGGCAGCTGGAGGAGAGATGGGATGGGGTGTTCTATTTTTACCCCTTTCATATCCTCTGACCCCTCAGCAGGTGTTGGGGGGACCTGCTGGTGTACGTTCCATTACAGTGATAGCTGGTGTGACTGACTGCCTGTCTAATGGGTTGTTACAGCACTGCAGAGCCTGCCTTGCTCCACAGGTTAACTGTGAGGAGCTGGGGAGATGAAGCAACACTCCTCTAAATTGGGCTGTGTATTGGGAGCACCAAGAGGAGCCTCAAAAACACACCATACCCTTTGCAAAAATTTCTTTTATAGTCTTTCACAAGGGAGTTCACAAACAAATGGATGAGATGCCAGGAGTCAAAGGGGACTTTTCAGGTGTTGTTTTTTTCCCCCTTCTCTTTAAAAGGCCTGCGATGCTCAAGGCAGGTTCACTGGTCCTGGAGACACAGAGGTGCAGCGCTGCCCACCCTTTGCTTTGCTGTCCTTTGTGTGCAGCAAGGAAACCAGCGGCTCGGGGAAGCTGCACCCCTGTGCATGCAGCTGTAGCAGCACAGCTTTGCAGGAGCCCCGTGCTGCTTTACACCCCTTGCAAATCTGCTGCGACACTCCTTACCAGGTATCTAACGTGTTGGATATGAGTCACAAGTGCTCACTATTTCTAACACGCAGCTTTGTCCTGCACAGATCCATGTGTGTCACCACCACTGTCCCCCAGGCTGGGTGGATGGCCGTGCCCTCAGCTACAAGATCAGCTCTCCTCTCACATGGGTCACACTGGACAGCAGAGCTGATGTGGGAGCCACGGGCTGGTGGTTGGCACAGGTGGTGCTGCTGCCTCCGATCAGCTGTGGGTGACCAACATCAGAACCATGCTGGGTGAGGTGTGGGTGGTGGAAGGGTTTGGGCTCTGGGCAGTGGGCTCAGAGGATGGACCCTGAGCTCCCTGCAGCAGCGTGGGCCCAAGGGCACCCTGCCTGGCGGGAGGCAGGCGGCTGGGGTGGGATGCCTGGGAGTTGCTCCCAACGTGAGGCTGCCGGAGGGACGCGGGAGACCACGCAGCTCCTGCTGCTGCTGCCATGTGTGGCAGGAGCACACTTGCCATTTGTTCTGGCTCTCAGAACAGCGAGCTTTTGATTCCCTTGGTAGCGCTCATCTGCGCTTCTTTCTGCCCCCCTCCCTTCTCTGTGCCAACCACGTGCCCCCCAGCCCGTGGGCTCTGCTGTCATTGTTGGCTGCTGGTTCCACTGGCCTCAGCTTATTGCATCTGTTTTGATTTGCTGGGTCTTGCATTCAACCATCCGTTCAGCTTTTATTGTACGTTTCTAAGCGTCAGCTCCGGGTGGTCATCGTCGGCTCCTTTCACTCAAGCCCGTGCACCAGCTGCATATTAATTGCTCTCCTTTCTCCTCTCGCCCGCTCCCTCCCTGTCTCGCCGCATGACATTTGTGGTTTGCAAACTTTGTGCAAACACATTGCTGAGCAAGGCCGGCCCTTCCCTGGGTGAAGGTGTGAGGAGGGCTTGGCACACCACCACCTCTGACCACGAGGAGGGGAGCTGAGGATTACCCCCAGGCAAAGCTGTCTGTCTCTCCTGTGAATCTGTGCTGGGAAAGCCGTGCGGGCAGTGCTGCGGTGAAGGATTGCTCTCCATTGTCTGCTGACTGATGCTTTGTCCGGCCTAACTCCAGTGTCCTCAGCAACGCGGCTCTGACACTATCCCTGGCCCGATGGTTGCTATGCCAAACCAATTCCAGCTCCTGGATGGGGATGCTAAGCCTGAGGTTCCCTCTCCCTGGTGCCCCTCTGGTGCTGCCGAGTGCCAAGAGGGATTTCACCTTAAGAGTGATTGTATTGAGGGAAAAAGCACGTTTGTGTTCACACACATGAAGTGCCTCCTTTTGCCCAGCATTGTGCTGCTCCTGAGGGCTCCAGCACCTGCAGAACAGGCTGTCTTGAATCATGAGCCTGCCCCAGCTCTGAAGCATTATATCGCTTAATGACTGATGGTAACATCTCCGTATGTAGGCTCGTAGCCTGGCTATCCATCTTTAAATTTAAAAATCTTTCCTCCTCAGCCATTACCTCCACCCCCGTAATCATTCCTGTTGCTCTTCTCTGGATTTCACCTCATTTGTCCTCGCTGGGAGGCAGAGCAGAAGACAACCAGCCTGGAGCCTGGGCTGGGACTGGGGTGGGAGATGAGGGATGCTACACTGGAGCTCAGTGAAGCAAGGCTTCTCCCAGGCTGAGACCCGAGACACAGCCTGCACCACAGCCTGACCCTTGGGAGGCCCTTCCGCTTGGAAGCGGAAGCATCAGCAGTCAGGTGCGGTTTTCCTTGGCCAGGTCTTTAAAATCCCCAGGGAAAGATCCCCTGCACCTGAGCTGTCCCAGGGTGCACCACCCACCCAGGGAGGAAACCTCTTCTCCTGTCTCATCTGAATATCCCAACTGGAGCCATCGCCTCTTGTTCTCTCATCCACCACTGCTGAGACCTTGTGGGTTAATCACACCAGCCTGTGCACTAGGGAAATAACTTCCTGCCTTGAGGTGAAATAAAGCCTGTCTGGCTGCCCAGCACAGAAAGGAATGCCTCCTCCCGCCTGTATCCAACTCGCCATCATGCATCAGAGCTGGCCAGGATCTCAGCACAGGCTGATGGCAGCTGCTGACACTGTGGCTGCTCTGGAGCACAGCATCGCTCTGCTGAGCACCACTGTGGTTAACAGCATCGCCTCTTCATCACAACAGAACCATGGTGTGCATCTTGGGCACGAGCTGCAGTGCTTAATGTCTGAGCAGGGAGCCACAGGTGGGATTTTAGTATGGGTGTAGGGAATTCCTGAACCACCCTTAACCTCACTTGCCAGCAAATCCTGCTCTGTGCCTGTTGGGAATCCGGTCAAAATGTTTTATAGGAATTTATTTCAATTGATAGATCACAGAATCATACAGTCATGGAATGGCCTGGGTTGCAAAGGCCCACAGTGCTCATCCAGCTCCAACCCCCTGCTGTGTGCAGGGTCACCAACCAGAGATAACCTGCAGGCAGTGGGTGGGGAAGGGAGCTGATCAGCAGGGGGAGACTGGCTTTTTAGATGTCCAAATAGCGATAGGAGAATGGGGAAGGGTTTTAAATAAACAGAAGGCAGATTTAGGTTAGATGCTGGGAGGAAATACTGTACTCAGAGGATGGTGAAGTCATAGCATTGCTGCCCAGAGAGCTGTGGTGCCCCATCATGCAGGTGTCAGAGACTGTGGATGCACCCTGGGCAGCGTGAGATGGCAGGGTACCCATCCCATGCAGGGGATGGAGCTGGGGCTTTTTAAGGTGCCCTCCAACACAAGGCATTCTTGATGCTGTGAACCTTGTGAATGCCAACCATGTGCATTTCTCAGTCTCTCCATCTCCAAATAATGACTACAAGCACATGGCTTCAATTATCCAGCACAAAGAAGTTTCTTGCCAGCTTTTGCCATGGGCAAGAGGGCCCAGCAGGAGGGGGAACGCTGATGTGTGATGCTATAAGCAAATGGGACACGTCTGTAGCTGCTTCAATCTGTGCATGCACGCCCAGCCCCAGACAGTAAGTCCATCTTGTGCACCTCGCTCTTCTCTGTGTTCTGAATAGAGGACTTCTGTTATTTCCAGCCCCAGGAAGTGGAGTTTGCATCTGAGCTTCCAAAACCAGTCAGTTGTCTCTTAAACCATTCAGGGTGGTGCCATTTGCAGAACCTTCTGTCCCTGGTACCAGCAGCCTGAAAAATTCTTCCAGTCATGGTTAATGTGGAGATCTTGCTTAGCAGCTGCCCTTGGTTTTGGTTGCTTCTTGCCAGGTATGGGCAAACTGGACAGGACTCAGTGGCCCTTCCTGGCTGTCACATCCTGCCAGAAGCAATTTGCTCAACATGGCCTTTTGGATCCTCCCGTTCCATGTCTGAGCACCTCTCAGTCCTGCAGTCATTGCGTGGTGTTTGGCTGCCTGCTGGCTGGGGCTGTCAGTATAGTTTTTTGCTGATAGCTTCCCAATGCTTACGTAAGACCCTACTGTAATCTTTCTCCCATACACGTACTGATGGGGTCATCACAGACTGATACCTTTGGCACCATCTCCCTTTCTGTCACTGCATAATATAGGTTTGGGGAGATGACAGACTGGTAAGGCAGTGGTAAGTAAAGCAAAGGAGAATATCCAAGTTGTGCTTGAGATGTTCTGATTGGGAAAAAACAATGTCCATAGAGATGCTGCTGCCTTGGGACACATCACCACAAATGTGGAGGGTTCACCAGCACAGAGATTTCTCAAGAGCCCCATGACATAACAGGGGACCTGTTATAGCATAACAAGTGGCCATAGCAAAATGCACCAGAAGTTTTCAGGGGAGCCTTCCTACCAACAATTCTTTGTGCCTGTGATGGGTGCGAGTGCAGAAGACATTGTTTTCCCTCTGGTTCAGTAACAAAGGCTGAGTGCATCCCCTTTCTCTTCCCATGGCCCACTCTTGGATCTCAGCCCTCATGGAACGCAGAACCTCACTGAGGTTCCTCACTGACACAGAACCCAGGATGTAGAAATGATACACACCGAAGTAAAAGCAATTGATTAGTCCTGGTTTTGACATGTCTTTGGCCAACTTGAAAGTGCGTGAAAATCTCACAGTGGGTCTAAAAGGTAAACTAGGTAAACTTGCCCCTCGCTCAGACCACACCTGACCTGGCAAACACATTGGAGTACTACTGGATGTTAAAGGTAGCAGCCATTCAAACATCAGCAGTGGATCCACATGGACAGGACAGGAGAACAAAGCTTCCCAGTTGCTGGAAGGAGCAAGGTGTGATCCTGTTCTGGCCATGACATTGCCTGCTGGGGAAGAAGTTGATTCTGATGGCCAGATGGAGGATGCTTACTTCTTCCAGCTCCCCTGGGAGCTCTGGTTGTGCCTTATTAAGGCTCAGTGGCTGTGCAGAGCTTTCTAAATTCCCCCTCCATCCAGCAGTCCCTTCATGGTGTCTCTTCTTACTACTGACAGTCCCTCCTGCTCCCTGCTGACTTGTGTGTCATGCTGGGGACCTCTGTAGAAAGAAACTGGCACTGAGGTTCGTGTTTCCATAGGAGATAGAAGCAGACGTAGAAATGCAGTGACCGTTTTATACCCAGTGTCCATCCTCCTCATCAATACACCGCGCGCCCTGACCCTCTCAGCACAGAGTTTTATTTGCTGAGATGTTGTAAAAAACACGGTGAGAAAAAGTCCATCCTCTGCTTGAAAATCAGCCACATAAAAATGGCACCTTTTTGCTTAGCCCACCAACTCCCGTGTGCATCACTCTGAACTTGTGTGGCAGTGACAGGAATAAAATCTCACTGCTCCGTGTGACTCACAGCTCTGCAGAGCTGGGATGGCTACAGGGAGGGAGCAGGGAGGATGTGTTTTCTGGTGAATCATCCAAATGAGCAGCCTACCTTTGGCACATGGAGCCCCTTACGAAGGCCATGGAGCAGCACAGAGGCAGGGTGCAAAATCACTGTGGTTGGAGGGCTGTGTGATGCAGGGGGTGACAGTCTGGGCAGTGCTGGAATTCAGGGGGTAAAAAGCATATGTAGTGAAGGGAATGCTGCAGCATCGCCAGCGCTCATCACAACTGGGCTCTCATGAGCACAGTGCTGCTGGCACTTTTCTCTCCTCCCAGCCTTTTCCTCTTGCTTTCCTCCTGAGCAAGGAGGAGCTGTGGCTGTGGGGTGTCCTGCCATGGGGAGGACTGACCCTGTCTGGCTGGTCAATGCACAGAGATCACAAAGGCATATTCTCCTTAAAGGCCATCCAGCCCAGCTCCCTGCAGCGCACAGGGACACCCACAGCTCCATCAGTGCTCAGAGCCCATCCAGCCGGACCTTGGCTGTCTGTGAGGATGGGGCACTGCCACCTCTCTGTGCACCCCATGCCGGTGCCTCACCACCCTTACTGTAAAAAACCGCTTCCTTATTTCTAATCTAAACCTAGCTTCTTTTCGTTTGAAACCATTTCCCCTTGTCTTGTCACAATAAACCCTGCTAAAGAGTCTGTCTCCAACCACAGAGCTAGGAATAACTTCCTGGTACCTTTTCCATTTTCTTATGTGACCGGTTGGCGATGGCTGCCATGAGTAGGTCTCACCCCAGAAAAAAAATGGCTCATCTCTTCTGGTTCTTTCCAGCCATTTAAGCTAAGTTATAAAGAACACTGGCTTCTTAGTAAACTGTAGGGAAGTGTGGTCAAGTACCATTCATCTTCAGTTGAAAATGTGCCCAGGTGACCTGGAGAAACACCAGGAAGTCCTGTAATCAGACAGATAGACAATATCTATGACTGTGGAGATTATTACTTTCAAATCTGCATCCTAAGACAGCATCTGTAGGAAAATAGCATGACTCGATCTACAAACAGTGTAGGGCAAAGGGCTGAGCAGGCATTCAGTGAAGCCAACTTCTATCCCAGAGAACCTTTAGTACCAGCAGCACAAGGAAAAAAAATCCAAATCTTGGTTTCCTACTGAGCTGATGGGCTGGAAAAACATCTGCTCGCTTTGGGCTGTGTGCATTTGATGTGGGATCCTTGCAAACAGAAAGTGGGAGGCACCTTGGGTGAGAGCAGCTGTGAGAGTTCACAGCTCTGAAGTGGCAGGAGAGTGGCAAGAGAAAGACAAGAGGCTTGAGAGACATCTCCTGCAGCCTCCGAGAGCAGGAGGTGAGCTCCCACAGGGCCTATGGGGACAGAGACAAGGGTTGCTGACAGCTCCTTACATAAATTTCCTAAGCATACAGGCACAAAGTAAGGCAAGGAGACAAAGCGAATAACCAAAGCTGCTGAATCCTGAGCAATTCATTATCTGAAACTCAAGAAGAAAGCAAAGCTGAATAACTACAACTGAGCAGTGGATAAAAGAGGAGTAAGAAAGTCGGGGTCAGAAAGTCTGAGGCTTAAGAAGAGTTAGCCAGAGAAGACAGGGCACTGCCGTCCCTCCTTCCTACCTGGGCACCTACAGCCCTTCCAGGTGAGTGCAGGGCCCACAGTGGCATTGCAGGCTGCTGGCTGGACACAGAGCGGCTCATTGCTCACCCCTGCCAGCACAAGGGCTCCCATGCCACTCACTGCTGGCTGTACAGCTTTTGCAGGATGCTGGAGCTGGAAAGGGCCCTGTGTGTGCAGAGCAAGCACCGGGGCTGCAGTGCAAGGCTGGGACTGCCAAGGGCTGCCTACAGCACCAGCTGGAAGTGGCTCAGCTGAAACACATCTCTGTGCCCATCTGGACACTCGGGGACGAGTTTTGGTGGGTGATATGGGCTGACTGCTGAAAGCTTGTGCAGAGATGTGTGGAGGGCAACGTTGACCCAGAAAACTGTCAGGAGAGAGGCAGTGGTGCTCCCTTCTGGCTCTTTTTGTATCTCTTTCCATTTAGTTCAGGAGATATTGTGGAGATAAGCTCCGTTTTACATGAAATAAGGAGATCTGAACCATATGTTGAGGTTCACGTCACATCTCGTGGCACAGATCTGCAGGGAAACTTCCACAAGTCTTAAACCAAACCGGGCCACGTTCAGGTGGAGGTTACACCTTATGGGAAAGGCAGCTCAAAGATAAACGAGGGCAGAGGAGAGGACACAGTGTCTGTTCAACAGAGTGAGCACCAAGTGATTTCACACAGCCCATCTCCCCGCTGTCACTGCATCACCTCTGGGACACGATCTCCTGCTCTGGGCAATGGGGAAATGAGGCACGTGGAAATGAAGTGAGTTCTTCAGGAAGTCAAAATGCAAAGGAGGTCTTCTGCTCTCCCTCGGCCACCTGCTCTTCCCTCCAGCCTCAGGGCTGTCTGTCCCTTTGGACAACAGCAGATGAACATGGGGAAAGTGGCCGTGATGTTCCTACTGCCGCATGTGGCACCTATAGAGGCCTGTGAAGCTTTTGTCCGTGCCCCAGGCACAGTGCTGCTTTGTGAAATAAAGCTTTGTGGGCTGCTGGACCTGGATAGGAGGGAGTTAATTTTCCTCCCTGCAGCCTGTGTTGTGCTGTGTTGTGGATTTGTAATTAAAACAGTGCTGATAACACTCCAGTGTTTTTGGCTATTTCTGAACATGCTTGCGATGCGTCGAGGATTCCTGCTCAGCAGGGGTTTCCAGTCAGGCTGGGGGTGGGAAAGGGGCTGGGAGGGGGCACAGCCAGGACAGCCAGCTCCCACCGACCAACGCGGTGTGCCGTACCATCACATCATGCTCAGCAGTAAGAGTTCTGGGCAAGGAGCAGGAGGCAGGGGCGTTTAGGCTCACCTCAGCAGGCCTGGAGCACACAGCACCCCATGGTACTGCCTGCACTGAGAACATGCTGATGCCATTATCCCTCGTTGTGAGACGGGCAGCTATGGGGCGTGAGGTCAGATGGATCTAAACAACCTTCTCAGAGCTCTGATGGACTCATGGAAGCCCGGTGCACACTGCATCCCGGCTGCCCATCAATGCACCATTTGCATCAATACCACGTGTTTATCCAGCTGCTGTCAGCTCTAAGAGCCTGCGTGCTGCCGAGCTATTGCAGCCTCCAGCAGTGCCAGGGATGGGTGCCACCAGCAGGATGCATTTCTGCACTGTGAGTCTGGGAGCTGCTCTAACACGGGGACACAGTCAGACTCTGTCATCCCCTCTACAAACATCACGGTGAGCCTCCCTCAAACCCAAAATAGTGCTAATGAAAATCAGAAGCAAACGGTGTGTTACGCTGAGAACACGACTTGCTCAAAGTCATCGGTGCACGGACTTCTGTGTTATGGATTTTCACAATGCGACTTGCATGGATTTCCTGTGGATCAATGGGAAGAAGCCAAGCAAAAAGGAAAAGCTGCAGAGGATGATTTATCAGTCTTTGTCTTTCAAATAATGTCTCCCCGTATGAACATCCTCTATGGGAGTGTTCAGCTTTAAAGCTAACCAGGGGCAGTGCCCGCCTGCTCTTACACACACCGTATGGGGCAGGGCTCGGAAGTTTCCAAGTACCCTGAGAATCACTCTGGGAATCGGAAAGGGTTTTGTTTTCCAGCTCTTGTGATGTGTTGCAGCTGCCCACTTACTTTTTTGTTTCCATCCTTGGCAAGCAGAAGAATTTCATCACCACACTCTTTATCATGGAAACATGTCATTCAGTGGCGCTCGTACATACTGTTCACATCAAATCAGAAGGTTGGCTCCAACCCCTGCCGAGATGGGACCTTTCCAACTGAACCTGCCTCCATAGGTTTCGCGTCGGGCTGATTCCAAAGCCAGAAGGAGACCGATTTTTTTCAAACAGGTTTTCAGAGACGACAGAAGATGCATGGAACCCTCCCAAGAACCGCCTACCCCATGAGATGCTCACCATTCAGGATGTTGGCAAACTTGTCAGATCAGAAGGTTTTGCAAGACGCCAGCCGCTCCGGGCCAGAAGTGTTCGTGAAGTTTTGGGGACTGTCAGATTTCTCTGCAGAGCTACCTGAGGCAGCCTTATGGCCCGACACCAAGCGCTGAATTCAATCTAGGTCTTCCTCGGGAGCTGACGCCCGCTGCTCTCTTTCCTTGCAGGGGATTTGGAAAGCCAGATCTGGAACAGGATGTGATTTGCTCATGTTGGACTGCACAACGCCAGCTGAGGCTACTGGCAAGTTCTGCTCACTGAAAAATTATCTCATGTAGATGAGGGTCAGATGATTAACTTTGATGAATCTTGCCACAGCTGAAATTGCTGCCAGCGCAAGGTATCAGAAGGAAACATTGGCAGGGCTGTCTCCCTGCCACGGGAGGGATCTCTTTTTCCCTGGAAAATAGAACAGGGGTGCTATAGCAGTTTTAGCTGGACTCCCCGGCAGTGATCACAGAGCAGGGTTTATTTCAGCACTGCTGGCTTTCCTTCTGAAGTGCTTCCACAAATGAAGTGCTCTGCCTGGGGAAAGAATCGGGAGACTTTGTTTGGAATAAACAGGGCGGTGGGTGGCATTTCCCGGCACATCTCCCAGCTGCCACCTCTGTGCCGAGGGCGGTGGGAATGGCTGTGTTTGAGCGCAGTGCGTTCATCTGGGCCATCCCTCGTCGAGCATCCCGCTTGGTGCAGGAGCTCCCCGAGGGGCTGGAATCGGTGCAGAACGGAGGGCATGGTGAGATGTGCCACAGCAGCTTCTGCGGGGCCCTTTGTGAGGCTGCAGGAAGGCGGATGTGTGTGATTGCCAGTGGGACCCTGAGAAGAGCAGGGCCCCCGGTCTATGGGAGCACGGAGAGCCACGTGTGCTGCAGCCCAGGGCAGCTGAGTGCTCACAGCTCCCTGTTAAACAGCAGCCACTTCCTGTGATGGCACTAATCGAATTTACAGCCAGCTGTCTCACCAGGGGAACCCAAAGCAGGAGCGGAGACAGATGAACAGCCATAGGTTTGCTCTGCAGTTGCTTGCCCACTGCCAGTAGATTTCCATGTTTTAAGAGAAAGCTGGAAGCTCAGTTTTGTTGCTGACTGGGGGGATGCTCTACCAGATCACCCACAATTAACAATGGTCTCCCCCCAAAGTCGTAAGCTGGCGTCTTTGGAAAAGCCATGATTTCATTCAACCACAGACTCACTGAGTGCAATGTACGATAGTCAGGGTGAGATTCTGTATCCCCTTTGAGCCACTTTGATGACACAAGGACAGCAGCTTCCCCAGGAACGCACTGAGCCTCCCTAACAGGAACCACAGCTTTGGAATGGCAGCATGGGGGAGGATTCTTTGAAGACAAAAGGAAAATATAGGCAAAATGGAAAGAGAATCTCCTAGCATGCCTATTTCTAATGGATCCATGCTCTGTGAAAGCAGTGCCCCAGCTACAGCCTTTCTACAGCTCTTATAACCAAACCATCTAGAAGGAGAGAAGCTCCTAGGGCAGCCTCCCTCCCCCAGCTTCATGTGACAGCAACATGCTGGTACTGAAAAGGACACAGACGCTGCTTTGCAAGTAGTGCAGCTGGTCACCGGTCTGCCAGGGGGCAGAGGGAGTCCTGCTGAGCTCAGCCGGACGGGGACAAGGTGGGGATGGGGACACCAGGTGGGGATGGGGACACCAGAAGTGATTGGGGGAAGATGCACAGAAATCACAGCCCTGATCAGCTTGGAAGAGTGGGGCGTAAAGGACTCGGGGGAGGTTGAAGAGAAAGGGATGAACAGCACACAGTTTGTAATTCCAAACATTCAGAGAGAATGGGAGAGTGCTTTAAGGGAAGAACAGAGAAACAGAAATGTTGTGAGGCTGCTGGTGCTGCTCAGTCATTAAGGTAAATGATGGAGGAAAGTTTAAAGCCACCACTGCGGTGCTTCTGGGTCCCGAGGGAGCAACACGCTGCCTCCATAGCACTTGTTCTTCTTTCTGTTCTCTATCTTTCCTCCTGTTCCTGATCTTCACTCACTACAACACAACAACCAGAAGCACTACGAAACCAGGAGCTACTTCTTTCTCTACTTTTGGGAAGAATCTGTCATTCTTAAGCATGCATGAAGGAAACACCAAGGCATGTGATTGCTCTGCTCCCGGAGCTCAAGCAAAGTGGCAGAGGCCAGCAGTCTGTGGAGGAGGGAGGGAAGGAGAGGAGTGAGGAGCAGACTGTGCAGCTTCCAGTAAGCTCATCCAGAAAGGAGGGCAGGCTTATTTCTGGACGACAGAGGGGGGCTGGTGTTGGTCTGTCTGAGTGGATCTTCTCTGGCCATACCAGACAGATGACTGAGAGGTCTGACAGGAGGTGAGAACGCCCCTGATGGTGGTGTGAGCAGGAGCAGAGCACTATGAGCAAGAGAGGTGTCATGGAAACACAGAAACATAGAATGGCCTGGGTTGAAAAGGGCCGCAGTGCTCATCCAGTTCCAGCCCCCTGCTGTGTGCAGGGTCACCAACCAGCAGTCCAGGCTGCCCAGAGCCACATCCAGCCTGGCCTTGAATGCCTGCAGGGATGGGGCATCCACAGCCTCCTTGGGCAACCTGTTCCAGTGCATCAGCACACTTTGCAGAGGGAATGAAACAAAAGAAATGTGCAGACAATGCCTTCAGCCAACTGGACACCTGCAATGGAGATGAGACAACAGGAGATCCGGAGCATCTTCTTGACTCAGCCGTTCAGGGTGGAACTCTGAGATTATTTCTCTCTGAGAGAGTTGCTGCTCTCAGCCTGTCTTCAGACCCTGCTGTGTTTACAAGGCAAAGGAGTTGAGCCATGCAGCTCTCTCCTCCTGTGCCACTGCCGTCAGCACTGACGTTCCTCTGGGGTTCCCCGTATCGTATGTGCCAACTGCACTGGGACAAGCAGTGCAGCCTGGATCTCAGCTGAGGCCTGTATGAGATACTAAAAATATTAACGGAACAAATCTTGGAACAGAAAATAATGCAGAATGTGAGAAAATGCTGTGAGAGCGAGAGCAGGTGGAAATGATCCTGAAGGAACCTTCTTCCAGAAGGAACTGTGAAGCAGTGCCACTGGGGAGGCAGCACCTCTCATAAGCTTTCTGGGGCAGGGCGTGCATCTGTCCAAGCCTGCTATTGGCTTTATGGAAATGCACAATCATTAATAACAACCGGTAACGAGGAATCTGGAGAGCCTCCTCCTGCACAGCTGTGACTGCAGCACACACACGTCAGCAGCCGCCTGAGACGGGAGGGAAAGCAGAGTTTGACAGATTGGAGAGAGCAAGTCCAGAGCGGAGCGTCAGCAGCTCTAATCAGCCAGGTGGGAAGTGGAGGGTGGCTGCTGTGGTGCTCACCTCAAACACCGTCCGCTCCCAACCGCAGGCAAGCCCTTGTGGAGCTGCAGCAAGGGATGTGGCCCAAGGCATGAGCAGCACCTTGGGAGGAATTAATGCCTCTTTACCACTCTGCCCATGGAAGGAGATCCTGCTGCCACGGCAGGAGGAGAGCAGCAGCCACACAAATGCAAAGTGCTCTAACACAACTCCTGCAGGAGTCCAATGGCTCCCAGACTGCAGAGCTCGGACTGAGCAGTGCTCCCCATCCTCACCCTGTGCTGTACAGATGGCACTGAGGGCCCAACAGACCCACGGCAGGGTGAGCTTGTATGGCCGTGCTGGAAGGGCCATCACACCTTCAGGCTCCCAGCCCCAGCCGGCCGCAACCATGGTGGGGAGGTCACCTCTAAGAGACTGCCCCTTTGTCAATCTCTGTTATTTAACTGATAATTTATCGCGCCATTCCAGGCAGAGGAGAGTTCCTGTTCACACCACTGTTTGTTTCCTGTCACATAGTCAATTCCCCAATCCAATACACCAGTTGTACTCTTATTTTATGAACCATACCTTAGGGCCTAATTAATGCAATTAATCAAACTTTTACTTAGGCAGGCATATCTTCATTTCTCCACTGTCTGCTTGGACAGCTGGGTGTGTTGTCTGCACAGTATTCATCATCTCAAGCCATTACAAGGCTCTAGAGTGCACTGAAGAGTAAGGCAGGGGAGGGGACTGTTGGTAACTGAGCACTTCTGATCAGGTTTCAAATAAAGACAGCGAGGGCAGGTGCTGCTTTGTCTGAAGCCAGTCAAAATGAGAAAATCCTCAGCACGACGGAGCTGGGGCAACGGAGAGGTGAGTGGGCACAGAATCAGTCCCAAACACACCAGGACCTGGGCACACCTGTGGTCCCCACTGAGCAGGTTCCCAGTGCCCGACCCGTCGGTGTGGGCTTCATCTGCTGGCAGGAGCCACTGGCCAGCCTGCACCTGCAGAACGATCCTGCTGGAGAGCCCCAGGAAGGTATTTTCACCTCCTCTCCTGCTCCCGACTGCTGCTTAGAGACAGCTGATGGATGACAGGAGTGTTCCCAGTCTGCTTCACATGAGAGTGACGACTCTTCCGCAGACTTCAGAGCTTATCCCATGGGAGGGCTCAGGACAGAACAGACTACCAGGGAAGCTTAGGAAAGGAACACAGTTCTTCCCGAGATCCTTGTGTCACCAGCAGAGGATTCTTGAAGAACACAGTCCTACCCCACAGAAGCCACATCCCCAAGGCAGTGTGTGCTTCAGTTGTTTACCCTCTTTACAAGCAGTCGGTGCTGAATCCACGTCCCACCACGGTGATGAGGACTACGTGCAACCCAGCATCTGTCATCTTTCAAGTACGGCCCTGACTACTAAAGATCCCAGGTACGAGTTGTGCCATAGCATTATTTAGGGCTAGCTATCAGCGTGGGGAGCTTTGCCTACATTTCTCTTATGGAAGCAGAAGGAGTGGGGAGGTGTTGGCACAGGCTGCCCAGGGAGGTGGTGGGGGCACTGCCCCTGGAGGTCTTCAATAACTGCAGATGTTTGGGGTCAGTGGGCATGGTGAGGGTACACTGATGATTTCAATGATCATCTAAATGGCCTCAGTGGTCTCTTCCAACATCAATGATTCGATGATCCTAAGGTGTGTGGGAGTCTGTAGAATAATGAGTATCACCAACCTGAGCAGGTGATGGGGCAGCTCCAGGAGAGGAGCTGTGCAGAAAGAGAGCTTTGCTTTTCCCTTCCTACCAACAGTAACCGAGCTGTCGGTTCAGCTGCTTATTACCAGGCACAGGGAAAACATCTGCCTAGTGAGAGTAATTAGATGACAGCAAAAACCCAGCCCCACCTCGGGGAAGTCTTGCAATGGCTGCTGGCTGTGAAGCCAGGCGGTGCTATTCCCACCCTGATACTGGATGCTCTGGAAGAAATGAACTGCCCTTACTGGAAACCACCTCATGGGAGCCCGGTCAGAGCTATACAGCCACCCCCTCTGCTCCTCAGCTTTGCCTCCCTGGGAGCTGACAAATCACCATCTGGCAAGGGAGGCAACACCAAAGGCAGTGTATGCCGGGATCTGGGCTGGACCCCCACCCTACTGGGGTGCAGCTCATCGAGCAGCTCAGCCAGGGTGCTGCAGTGTTACTGTGCTCCCTGCGAAGCTGACCTCAGCCTCTGCCCTTGCAGGGCAGCAGGGGATGTGCTGGCCCTGCTCTGAGCCATGGGAGCTTGTCTGGTCCCCAAGGCCTTGGTGGTCTTTCCATCAGCTCAGACAGCTTTGGCTCAGCCCCAGGGAGACCAGGTTTCCAATGACTCACAGTGCTGGCCAGGGAGGGCCTTGCATGGGGTGAGATCATAGGAAAAGTGGCATGCGTAGCCCTTTCTTTCCACAAGAGCTGCTCACACAGGCCTGACTGAGACGTCCAGGCTCAGCATCTGGAGCAACCAGGCATAGCTATGGTACCTGCAGTACCTTTGGGTCTCTGCCTGCACTTCCCTTGCACACAGCAATGGCTCCCTCGGAGCACCCCTGCCACAACCCCCTGGTTTTTTTTTATGGTCACTCTATAGGAGTCATTTGCTTTTAGGAAGAAAGACTGAGGTTTCTGCTGCTGTTCATGTGGTTGGGGTGCCTTGGGAAGCACGGTGTGACCCTGACACAGCATCTGAAGGGACAGCAGCATGGGACAGCGGTGCCTGGGGTGGCCCTGGCTGTCCCCTTGCTTCCCAGACTCTGATGGCAGCGTCACCTTGTCTGGCTGGTACAAAGGGCCTGGCAAGGATGCAGGGAATTTTTCTAGCCCCCGTCTCCAGGAGTCTGATGTCTGACTGCCTCAGAGCTTTTGGGTGAAGCAGTCCCTTGCTCCCTGAAGAGCAGGGCCAAGAGCAGACGTGATTTACAGACCAGCGTGGCACAGGGGCAGGGAGGTGCTGCGGGGCTGCAGAGCCAGCAAATGCCATCGGGTTCCGCAGCCCAGCCCTGAGAAAATTGCCTGCCAAGGACTGTGGAGGGCAGCCGCTGTGCTCCATTAGCATTCACTGCCACCGCCGCAGAGCGACGGAGAAAGCCACCCTCGTAAACATCGGGAGAGGAGATAAAGAGCTCGGCACAGGCTGGCAGCACACAGGCATTCTGCTCCTCACAGGAACTGCAGCACGGCAGATCCTCAGGTGAAGACCAGCACGGCCCTCCACACAGCAAACAAGGTCACAATTCAAAGCCAGCAGGGGTCTGCATGACGCCGACCATCAGTCTGCACATGTTCCTGTGCAGGAGCTGCGTGGATGCACTGCACCCCGCTGGAGGTGCTCCCATTTGGGAGCCCATAGTCTGGAGTAGAGGCAGAGGGCAGGCAGAAGGTGAGCAGCGATTTCCTGCTGACACCGAGAGCAAACTCTGTTTTGTGAAAACATGCCTGAAATATGGTGGGAAATCACCTTTTGTGTCACTCCAGCCAGTGACCATCACGCTCAGTTTCTTGCTGCAACATGCTCAGCCTTTGGGCAGGACGGTGCAGCTCTTCAGCAGTGCACAAAAATGTACTGAACAAGCAAACCTGATCTATTTGCTAAGGAAAAAGCAGTGGTGAGCAACCTGAGGAATCAAAGCTCTCCAATTGAATGGAGTCGGGTCTCACCTCCCAGGGGCTGCTGGGACCCCACCTGACAGCCACGACTTTTCAGATATGATGGAGTGTGGCTCAGCAGCCACATCAGGCAGTTCCTCCAGAACACCGGGACGCCTGTAATTGGTCCCCATAGACTTACCCGGTCCGAAATAACAGAAGAAGTGCTTTTGTGCAATGATAGGAGAAGGCACCGGAGACCCACATTTGGTACTGACAGAACCCAGAAGAATCAGTACTATTATATTGCTTATTAGGGTTATTATACTTGAAGCAACCAGGAAAAGGCTGCGAACAAGACAGTGGATTATGGCCATGGGCAGGAGCCAAAGGGCAGAGTCCTGGGAGGAGTCCTGAGCAAATGGGACATGTCCTGGGAAGCAACGAGCACCTAAAGTGCATCCTGCTGATTGAGCCCAGCTGTGCTCAGGAAATGGGATCTTGTATTCATCACAATATGGACTATGAGAAGAAGTGAAGTCCTGCTTTATACTGAGGAAACATGAGAAACCGGTCAGAGTACGATGTCTCTGCTTCTTGAGCCTTCTTTGCTCGTGTCTGCCTGGTTGGGCTGCAGCTCCATTGCGGCCTCTCTGTGGTTTAAGTCTAGGAAGGTAGAAATCACTGGAGCAAGTCTCCAGTTCTGCACTGGGCAGGTAAGATCTAAGACAGGGACTTACAGAGGATGTAACAGTGAATAAGAGGAGGAGGATCAGGACAGCTCGTCTGGGGAAATATCAGAAATGACCGCTGCATTGCTGGGGGGCAGCAGAAAACCTGAGCAAGTCCCAAAGAGCTGAAACCACCTTCTAGCAACGGCAAAGAGCCAAAACATGGACACTCATCGTGGTTACAAGACTCAGCATGCAGCCATCCCTGAGCACCAGGGCCCAGCAAGCCCACCCTGAAGCAGTACAGCAAAATCACTGCCAGCTACTGGGCTCCAGTAACTCATCTCTGTAAACTCTTTTGTTGTGGCAGAGAGGAGCTCAGAAAAAAGACCTCAATGCTTTGAAGTGAGCGCTGAAATTATTGCCAAGGACTCATGGCAAAAGATCGTGGGAAAAGACTTCCTATTGATTCTTCTTTCTTTTTTTAACTAATTACTTACCACTTCCTCATCTTGGCCAAGGAAATGTGACCATTCACTGCTGCCTGCTGCTCAGAACAGCTCCTGAGTCTGTTTCTCATGTACTAGGAGATGCAAGCAACTTGTTCTGGGATTCTGACTCCATTGGGGAAGTTTGCTGTGAGGGAAGCTCTGCAGTTCAGATTAGAATACTGTGCAGTCAATGAATATACTGATGTTATAACCAGGAAATACACAGAAGAGTCAGGCTAAACAAGTTGTTATGTTAGAGAAGAATGGACAGAGCTTACCCTTACCCTGGGCTGAAAGGCTCCACAAGGAGCAATGTCCAAAAGAAACCCTTCCCCAGTGGCAGTCAGCCCTTGAATGGGCTCTAGGAGAGGTGCAGCCGGGCTCCATCCCTTCCAGTAGCACAGCAGAACTGCCTTCACCTAACACTGCCCAGCACTGGGGAATATGGGAAGTACCGGCCTCTCAGTGAGGATCTTACCAGATTTCCAGTACCTGTGGGTGTGTTTTGGCTCTCTGATACAGCGGGTGCGATAATTTACCTCTAAGCACCAACTATTCCCCAGCAGTAGAGGGTAGAGATCACCTGCAATAAGTCCTTGTAGAGATCTGAAGCCTAAAAGTGGCAGCAGGAATCAGTGGTACTGGGCATTCAGTGAGGAAAGTGGAAGAAATTGTGTTCTTCTCAATGGGAGGACAGGAAGAGAAGACAGGGATGGCACCTGAAACCCAGAGACAAACCGGTCCAGAGGAAGCAACCTGTGTTCTTGTGCTCTAGTGTTCTTGTGTTCTTGTGCTCTAGTGTTCTTGTGTTCTTGTGCTCTTGTGTTTTGTGTTCTTGTGCTCTTGTGTTTTGTGTTCTTGTGCTCTTGTGCTCTTGTGTTCTTGTGCTTCCTGAGCGAGAAATTCTGGATCCCGTGTCTGACTCAGCCAGTGACATTGGGGAAGTGACCTTGGCCTTATCTATACAGAGACAATCAGGAGAATGAATCTGAATTAACCTTTGCAAATTGAATTAGCTAAACTTCATTAAAATGTCTATGTGGACATTCCTGTTCAGAATTCAAGTGGCCTTCACTTATCCCACCCTACCTCGTGTCCCAATAAATGAGAAATCAAACTCAGCTTTTTCCATTCTGACGAGCACTACCCACAGAACCGTGTTAACAACAGTTTGACTAAATGACTGTAAAATCCCCCTTTATCTTCCTTCGGACTGGTTTTCCCTGGTGGTCTCACATCTCTTTGTCTTCCTGCTATGCTATCTGTTGAGACAGCGATTCTCTAGATGAAGGAGCAATTCCAATTATAAAGAATCATAGAATCATTAAGATTGGAAAAGCCCTCCATGATCAAGTCCGGCCGTCAGCCATGCCCACAAACCATGTCTTTAAATGCCACATCTGCGTGTTCCTGGAACACCTCCAGGGATGGTGACTCCACCGCTTCCCTGGGCAGCCAATGCCTGACTGCTGATATCCAACCTGAACCTCCCCTGGAGCAAGTGGAGGTCATCACATCTCATCTCATGCCCGTTACCTGGGAGCAGATGCTGACCCCAACCTCACTACAAGACACGTGGTAGATTCCCAACCCCAGATGTAAGAGAGCAGACTCTCTTTAGGGGGCTGTTGGCAGGATTTCATTGTGAGAAATTGTTTTATTTGCCATAGAGGGCAGAAAATCTTGACAAGAGATACATCGTCATGGACCACCTTTCCCAGTATTTGTCAGGCATGTGGGGCAGAATCCACCATAGAACAAGGAATACCCGACTGAGCTCAGATGCAGGAAGGAGGCACAGGAGTGGGAGATAGGACAGGCAGCCTGTGAAGGCTGGAGAGGCATTGCCTGAGTCAGTGGGATCAGGTGTGATATTTGCACAGCCAAAGCTCCCCTGTGTTGAAACCAGCAAGAGATGTGAAGGGGAAGGAGTCGGCTCCCAGAAGGACACCAGCAGCAGAAGGAGGCTTAGGGACAGGTGGCCTTGCTGTTCATAAGGCAGGACACCTGGTGACCACAGGCCCAGAGCAGCTGAGGTGCTCAAAGTCATCTCTGACTCCACTGTTACTGCCAAGGTTTGCCCTCCAGTCTGCTGAGTCACTGGTACGAGCAGCAGGGTCTGCAGCAGGGAGGCATTAACCTTGCTAGAGGCAGACTGACTCAAGGTGGGATGCACTGCGGGTGCTGGGGGAGTTGGCCCATGCTGTGGCTGGTCTGCTCCCCAGTTTCTTTGGGGGTCACAGCAATCAGAGAGGTTCCTGATGAGTGGGAAAAGGCTTCTCACCCAGCTTTGGGCAGGATGAGGAGCTGCAGCCTGCACGGCCTCCCCACTGTCCTGGGTTGGGGATGGAGGAAACTCCCAGCAGGCACTTCCAAGCACCTGGGGGACAAGAAGGGTGTTGGGAATGGCCAGTGGGGATTTACAAAGGGCAAGTCACACCTGGACAGCTTGACTACACTGAACAGCAAGAAAACTGGCTGTGTGAGTATGGTGAGGACGGGGGAAGAATGTGGCAGTAGTGTTCTTTCTTTCCTGGGATAAAGCTTTCAACACATAGTCTGCTTATATCCAGACTAGGGAGATGTATACCGGACAAACAGAAAATAAGGTGGATGGAAAACAAGATGGACCATCGTGCTCACAGGGTGCTGATCAGCAGTGCAAGGTCCAGTTAGCAACTGGTTCCTACCGGGATCCTTGAGGGGCTGATTGTGAGGCCAGCACTGCTTTACAGCTTTGCTGATGGTTTGAATAATTGGACAAAGTGCACCCTCAGGAAGTTTTCAGAGGACACTAAAGGAAGTGGAGGGGAAGGAAGCACTCGATACCCAGGAGGCTACAGCTGTTGTTCAGAGGGATTCATCAGAATGGAGAAACAGGCTGACTGAAAGAAAATTCAGTCCTACACCTGGGATGGCAAAACCTCATGGGGAACAGGGCAGGACAGGGGACAGCGGGCTGGAAAGCAGCCCGATAGAAGGCAGCTTTGCTGAAAAGGAGCTGAGAGTGCTGGCAAATAAGACATTGAGCAGGAATCAGCATGGCAGCTATAGAAAAAAGGCTAGCTACACCCCGGGCTGTGCTGTCAGGGGTGCCTGGGAGATGGTAACTTCTCTTTTTTTGGCCCTTTTGAGGCTGCATCTGAAACACTGGGTCCAGTCTGTGACTTCCCAGTGCAAGAACTGACAGGTTGGAGCAGGTCTGGCAGAGGCCACCAGTATGGGTAAGAAGCAGTGAGTGGAGTTTGTTCCTTCGGGATGAGTGCAAGCAAAAATCTAATTGCTTTCTGCATCAAACAGACCAAGGACAGGGAACTCTCTCCAATAAATGGGAAGGGAGAACTGCCTTCAACAGACATACAGAAGGCTGAGGTACTCAATGAGTTCTTTGCCTCAGCCTTCACTGGCAGCCAGGCTTCCCACATCTCTTGTGACCCCAAACCTCCAGGCAGGAATTGGGGGAGCAAAATTCCTCCCTGTGAAAGAGCAGAGGAAGTCTGAGATAACCTCAGGAGGCCGAATGCATACGAGTCTATGGGGACCAATTACAGGCGTCCCGGTGTTCTGAAGGAACTGGCTGATGTGGCTGCGGAGCCACACTCCCATCATATCTGAAAAGTCGTGGCTGTCAGGTGAGGTCCCCAGTGAGCGGGGAAAGGGAAGCATCACCCCCATCCTCAAGAAAGGGAGAAAGGAAGACCCAGGAACCTACGGGCTGGTGAGCCTCACCTCTGTGCAGGCAGCACAGGAAGCAGCAATAACCCACGTGAGTCTCAGAGCCCTGAGCTGTTCCCTGAGGACACACGGCCTCCTTCTGCATCTCTGGCAGCTCCTCCTTGTTCACACACTTTCATTTCCCTGTCTACCCCTGAACCTCCTGCTTCTCCAGTTTGAGGCCCTTTCCTGGGGCTCTTTCAACACAATGTCTGTTAAAATCAGGCATCATTTATGCCATGTAATTTATGGCTCTTTTTTTTTTCTTTTTTTTTCAATTTGAGGGTATAATAATGATGGAGATCATTGTGCTGATGCTCTATGAGACAATCAGGGAGGCCCAGCCACTGAGCTGCTGGCAGCAGGTGGACTCTGAGCTGCTATCTGCTCCTGTCGCCTGCCAGGATCCCCCACCCTTCCTCCAGCAGATCCGTTGATGGGTTGTTGTGTATTTTTTGCTGTTATTGTTGACTGCTGACATAAAAGAAGCTGAAGCGACACCATTTGAAGCTGAGTATCCAAGGCGACCTCATTAACATCTCTGCAGAGGAGCCCTTTAAAAAACATCAGTCACGTTTGGTGGTGCTAAGTGGAAGAGAAACAGTCCCGTGTTTTCTTGATCAATTGCTTAGAAGTGAAGGTCGGTGGAGCAGGGAGGGCTCCCCGCCAGTCACTGCGGGGCTGCAAGGAGGGCTTCTTTGGAAAATAGTGATGCTGTCGTACTGGAGAAAATCCATGCGCTCCCTCAGAGGAGCACTATTGGGAATAAGTGCTGGAAGCTGTTCCACTTGAGCAGATGGCTGAAAAACTTTGGCTGAGAAATAAATTGAGTATGACGGTCTGAGGGCCAATCGCAGATGGATGAAATTCTAGTGATGTCCCAAATGTCCTGAACGTAGAAGGTTCTCTTCTTTCCCCTTTTGTGCTAAAAACCATAGCCGGGTTTTTTTATACGCGCTGAAAAAAATATTGATGGCGTGAGACGCTGAGACAACAATGAGGCTTTAACATCTTCGGATCAGCATCGTGCTGGGGGCAGCCGCGAGATTCTGCCACCTCCAGGTCAGCGGTGGAGGAACGGCTGATCTCGCACAGATCTCACCGCAGGGACGGAGCCGGGGCTCGGCTCCCACCTCGTGCTCCTCCGGATGCAGCCCGGTGCTCACGTGCAACACCGGGTGTTACAGATCCTCCTGCTGAAGGTGGTGTTGCAGAGCCCCAAGGTGGGGATGGTCAGCATCGTCAGCACCTCCCAGCCCTGCTTCCGAGTCCACTGCAAAACCGCGCTCAGCACGGAGTTACTCTGAGAAGTCACCGGGAAATCCTTACCTTGTTTTCTGGTCATCTCTGCACCTTCAACACTTTGTGTCAGATGCCCCTGAAAAAGACATCATCTGAAAGCAATCTGTCTCTATTGCCAGGGGATGGAGTTGCTTTTCAGCGAGCGGTTGGGTTGTTTGTGTAGTTTGGGGCTGTCCTGTAAAAACGTAACAACTTTTGAAACAAATAATACCAACTATTGAAACAAATAATACCTTCAGGGAGATCCAGGAGGGCTGCCATGGCTTGGGGCTCCAGGTTGCGCTCAGAAGTGACGATGCTGATCGGGAGGTGCACCTCTTCTGTGCTCTGCTGCACATCACGGCACAACAGGCACAGCCTGATGGGAACTGACTTACAGACAGTAGGGAATTCCAGTGGTGATGCCGCCTTCACCCCACAGCACAGCAGACCATGAGCCAGCAAACATGGGACACGGCACATGAGATAACACAGGGGGTTGGAAGGGAGGGTGTAGGGGAGACTGTAAAAATCAGTGCAGAAGAAGCGTGGATCTGCTTGAAAGCTATTCATGACTCAAAAACTGGAGGCAGAAATCCCCAGACTGTGCTTCTTCAGCTGTTAGAGCCTCTTTCCATGGCCACATTCCTCTGCAGGAAGGAGTCCGTCCCACCGCAGGAGGTGCCAGCACTGCCACCAGCAGCTGGTGGCCCACGTGCCGTGTCTCAGCCAGACAGCGGCATGGCAGCGATGCTGTGTGTGCTGAGAGCACTGACCCCACTGTGACCCACCACATCTGACACGCAGGAGTGGGGAACCCAGCATCTTCCCCAGGGGCATGTGAAAATCAAATGAAGGAGCTCAGCGTAGGAGAGGAAGGGTTGGCTTGGGAATGAGAATCTATCTGACACACAAAGCCCCGAGCCCCTGTTCTGTCTCGAGCTCCCCAAGCCACAGATACCTGTGCAGAAAGAGCCGTCCTTGACGTCCCATCCAAGTGGTTTATGTTGCAGTTACACACCACTGAACATGCTAAGACCTTCATTTAAGAAAAGAGAAAAGCAGGGGTGTGTTGTTTGTGCATTTTCAACTGGGGAATCTGAAGGCAGCAGAGGTTTTCGTCCAGCTGAAGACAGAGACAAGGACTTCCATGCCCAGGGTGGAACAGATCGGAACTGCCCGCTGCTTCAAACTCAGCATGGCTCAATAAAATGCCCTGCTGGGAGAGTTGGGTTTTACCTGCTGTGTCAGGAATCACCTGGGGTTCCAACAGCCAGTTTGACTAAATGAGACCAGACCACCTCTTCTAGGGCATGGTGCTTTGTGGAAACACTTCGCACGGTGCACCAGCAGTGCATGGGACTAAGAGGCACTGGTTATAGAGGGCTGCTGTGCCCACAGAGCCAGCAAATCTGCAGCAGGTCTCTGGGTCTGGTGCCACATCCCAGGCGTGACCCAGCAGATGTGAGGGAGGGAGAGAACCAAAGGGAACTGCTTAAATCTTGGTCTTGTGCTCAGCGCTAACCAGCAGAGTTGTTATTTAGCAGCAGCCACCTTCTTGCTTTACCTCCATAGCAGCTGATGTAGCTTTCTGAGCCTGTAGTCTTTACACAGCCCGTCAGGAGGGGCCAGGACCTTCTGCCTCCGTGATGGGCACGGGAAGCTCAGGAGGGCTCAAGCCCAGCAGGGCCCCCACAGCCTGCCAGACCTTTGGCTTTGTCTGCAGGACTAGGTAGGGTTTTTCCTCCCTAACAGCCAAAGGAAGCTACCTGGATGCATCTCGTTGAGCGACCCTTTGCAACAGAGGTCAGCAAAGATGCAGAACAAAGACAACAGAAAGCTGCTGGTGTGCAAACCCAGGCCGATTCCTCCAGACAAAGCACCCACACCACGAGCCAAGCTGCTAATGTTGGCAGCTCTGCTGGGAGCGTGCAGCCTGCGGCACTGCGGCACAGCCCCGCCAGCCCCATCCAGCGGCACCGCAATCAATCTTCTCCCGTCGCAGGCTTCGCACCAGTCGATGCCTCCCAATACCTGCAGGCTCAGTAACCTGGCGGCTCGGTGACTGATGCCTGAGGGAGAGATGCTCAATACTGCGCTGCACTCACCTCGCCAATTCTGCTGCCGGGAGTGATAAAACGTCCCCCCGGATGATGGGAATCGAGTTAAGCACACGTAAGTCTTTTGCTAATCAGACCCTCTGTTCTAAACGGCTGGAAAATGGACCTGGCAGAGATACCCCCACCACACAGGAGGGAAGCAGAGGGGCAGTTAAAGTAAGCTGAGTGTGTGCAGATGAGAACACAGTTTGGGAGCCTCATCTTCCCTTTCTTTTTGAGTCTGTCTTGAGAACCAGAAGCCGGTCTGTGAGACTGAAGCAAAAAGCACAGCCACCCTCAGCATTTCCACACAAACACAACAGGCTGGGGCAGAAATCAGAGCGAACACACAGGTTATCCACGCTCTTGGTCAGCGCTCCCTTACTGCAGCCATTTTCCAGCTGCCAGCACGACCTGGGAACTCACCCCTGGTTGTAAGTTGGTGCAGGTTGGAATGCTTCGTGTGGCACATAACGGAGCACCAGGCATTCACAATCACTGCAGGTCCTCTGGAGCTGAAGCTACCCCAGCTGTCTGCAGGATATATCAACAGGAGCAGAGTACCAACCTCCCCTCACCAGCTATGGGAATTTTTCCTGCTCCGTTTCTCTTCTGAACTGGTTCCCACCCGAAGTGCTGCAGGCAGCACGTGGCATACCGGGAGCCTGAGCTGAGCTGCATGACTGTGAGGTCTGAGACACACTGTGGACATAGACCTGCACTCAGTGACTGCTGATTTTACCTCACCTCCAATCCACGTCTCTCATCATCATGTCATCCCGCAGCGACCCACAGCTGCACTGATGTACGGCGCTGCGCACGCACTGGCATTGCGCATGGGGGAGTGCAGCTGTTGGATTTATATTCCATCCTTCCTAGGTGCTGCACAAGACACAACGCGCAGCTGGTGTCGGTCTCAGCAGAGCACACAGTATTCTGCAGAGATACCAAACGCACGCTCCATCTTCATGAAAGTTTTTAATGGATGGAGTAGCTCTTGTCTATTTAATAAAGCACCATCTAAATATGCACGGATTCAGTAGAGCAAAACAGGTATCTGACTGCCTGGGAGTCTGAAATGGCTCCGGGTTACACTTAATTCTTTTATTTCAGTTTTTAAAAAGCGAGGTGCTCCAGCGCAGCCAAGTTTTGCCGTGCTGTATTTACACAAAGGCTGCGCCTTAGCCTACACTGGGAGCTCCTGGCAAGACAGATGAGCTGTGCCATGGGAACAACATCCTGACCTGAAGGACAAAGGCCAGCAGTGCCAGCCCCATGCTCTCATGCACACTGGCTCAGAGGAGAGCCCCTGCTGGCACGAGGTGAGGCTCCTCCCCCAGTTTGCAGAGGAAGATGGCAGTCCCATGGGCTGGATGCTGCTTTGCAGACATGCTACCTGCAGCCTGATGCACCCCGCAGAGGCAGGGAGTGCCCTTATGCCCTGCAAAGGCAGGCCAAACCTGGGCTTGGCTGGGGTCTGAGCAAACCCACCCTGTGACTGTAGAGCAGCTCCAGGCCGTTGCACTCTTGCACATCTGTTTGAACTGCAGGCTATCCGGTATGGAGATGGAATCGTGCACTGCCCAGGAGCCATTTGAACACAGTGACAGAGGGGTAAGTGCTCTCCTTGAAAATCTGCAGTCAGCTGTGGCCACTGAGTGCCATTTCCATGGGGTCCTGCCAACATGGTGGTGAGATGTGATGGGAAGCGCTGCTGGTTAGACACTGGCTTTTGGCTGCACAGCCCAGGTGATGCCAGGACTGCTGATGAAAACAGCCACCTTAGGCTCAGCGCAGCCTGTGATGGCTGAGATTATTTTGAAGTAAAACTATTTAACATGTTTTTTGAGCTTACGATAAGTTCTCACCAAGAGCATTCAGCTACAGCTCAGCAAGCAGCAATGGCCACATGCAAACCTTGGGTCACATTTGTGAGTCTCCTTTTGACACTGCTTGGTTCAAAGGTGCTGGTGGGAACCCTGGAGACATGCAACGTTATTTTTACCTCCTGCAGAGGCGTCTTTCATTGGCGTTGCTGGTACAAAAGCACTGGTGATGAAGGCTCTCCCATACCACACTGTAAGGCAGCAAGAGCCCATCAGGCTGTGCACCAAAGGAGGTGTGCCACCTCCAGCTCTTTGCTGTCTCCAGCATAAGCAGGTAAGTCACCATGAAGATCCGCTGTTTGCTGTAGAAATAATTCACAGCAGCACCAGGCTGGTGTCCGTGCTGCCCCACTCCTATGTGCTCCCAGGACCTCTCTCAGGAGCTGTCTAATAGATGCTCCCAGCATCCGGCTGCATGGATGTTCAAAGGAGGGGAGGTTGCAATGTTAGCTCTGTCACGACCTTCAGAGAAAGGGCCTAATTATTCCTGAGCAGGCAGCTGGGAGCTGGGCAGCTGCTAATGAACACTGATAGGGAATGAAATCACCCAGATGCAAATTGCAGAGCTGGCTCAGGAGCGGTGTGACGAAGCTGAGCTTTGCTGGCTGCAGTGCCGTGTTTTTGCCATGGCTGAACCTCTCCAGATTTCTGCCTGTCTCAGATGCAAGCCCTCTTTTCCCCATCTCCACCTTCTCCCGTGCTGTGTACAGACCAAAGGACTGAGGCCACGGAAGGGAATGGAGATCAGCTTTATCTCACAGGAACCAGGTGTGGGCCTTCAGAGAGACCCCGGCAGCACCAGGGCTGCATCACCATCTGCAGCATCAGCAGCCACTGCCACTGCCTTTTGTTTCAGCTGTGTGGAAAGCAAGCTGCAGTGTCTCTGCAGAATAGGGCAAGCCAGCAGCAAGCTGGCACATCATTTCAGCAGAGGACACTGCTTCCCACTGCGCCAAGCTTGGAGCTCTGGGAGGACTCAGCAGAGGCTCAGCAGTGCAGAGAAGTTGGGAGGGCGTTATGTGGGGAGAAGTGATGCTGTGAGAAGAGAGGTGGGTCACAGGGGGTGAAAGCAGCCTCTGAGCTGGTGGGGATGCAAAAGGGATAGTTCTGCTTCCCACACAGTCACGCTGTATCCCTGAAAGCAACGTGCTCTGCTCAGGGGATCTGTGCCGGGGGCTATGAGTGCAGTCACACCCTGCAGCAGCAAGACCCTCTGTGCACATGATAGTCACCTGTCTGTTGTTGGCATCCCAAAGGAGCTCAGAGAACACTGTCAGGCTGTCATTCAGTGCCTGCTGTTTTGGTTACCTGTCCAACTCTACCTTGCACGAGAAGAAGAAAATACACAGGGGTGGCTGCAAACCTCAAGCTCCCTAAAGACAGAAGTGTCAGAATTCCAGCTGCCCACTCAGCCTGACTTCAGCTGATCTCTGAATGCCAACCAGAGCAAGTCTCCTGCTTTGAGAGAGGAAACGTGCCTGGTCCAGTGCTAAATAAGCTCAGTGGAAGGTCATTTAATATTTTGCTTGCCCAGCACATCCCATGTGTGTTCTGGCCCTACTCAGGACAAACCTCCCCAGTGCTGTCCTGGAAGCTGAAGCCTTTGTCCCCTTCTTGGCCGGTCTATACAGTGTCCAGTAATGATTTCAGGCTGCTTGAGGGAAAAATATCAGTATGGATCAGATGTACAGTGTGCAAAGATCTAAGCCTGTGCTGTCCCTGCGTGACAAAATGGACTGGGTGCTGGTTTGAGGGCGGAACTCCTCACCAGCACAGCACCGCCGGCTCCATGCCTTTGCCTCTGCTCTCCCGTGCCTTTCCCAGAGGCAGGAGGAGGAGGAAGGCTGCAGACAGCCCTCTTGGAAGCAGCCGTCTCTGCAGAACGGCTCCATCTGTCAGGAATGTGCAAGTCCATCAAGGCTCCTACCAGCCTCAATTTTCTCCCAGCTTATGATATGCCTGAGACCTGTGAGCACCAGGATATCATCAGAGCCCGTCCCAGGGATCCTTTGCCGTACCCAGAGGGGCTCCCATCCACCTCATACCTCCTCAGATGTGGCATCCACTGTTTATCTGGCAATCTGTTCCAGTGCATCATCACCCTCACAGTAAAGAATTTCTTCCTGACATCAAATCTAAATCTGCCCTCTTTCAGTATACAGCAGTTGCCCTTTGTTCTCTCATTACCCTCTCTGACAAAAAAGGTCCCCCTTCATTCCTGTGAGCCCCTTTAGGTACAGGAAGGCTCCTTCAAGGCCCTTCTGGAGCCAACTCCAGGCAGAACAGCCCAACTCTTCTCAGAGGAGAAATGTTCCAACCCTCTGACCAACCACCTGCTCTCACTCCAACAGTTCTGTGTCCTTCTTACGCTGGGGAGTCGAACACAGCAGTGAGGTGAGGAATCATGAGAGTGTGAGGGGGAGCATCACTTCAACCTGCTAGCTCCAGTTCCTTTGATGTAGCCCAGGAAACAGCTGGTGTTTTGGGCTGCAACAGATATTGCCAGCCCACATTCCAACTTTTTTTCACCAGTACCCCCTAGTCCTTCTCCCCAGGTCTCAATCCACTCCTTGTCCAGCCTATATTCATGTCTGGGATCACCCTGATCTTGCACTTGGCTTTGTTGAACCTCATGAGGTTCTCCTGGGCCCAGCGCTCATCCTGTCTAGGTGTCTGGATGGCATCTCATCCCTCAGACATGTCGACTGCACCACAAATCTTGGTGTCATCTTCACCAACTAAACTTCAGTGGCCACTGATTTCCACATTCCTGGCCCAGCCACTTCCCAACACACCCCACTGTGCACTCATCCAGCCCCATGCATCGATACCGTCACTATGAAGACCCTGTGGGAGACAGCATCAGTCCAAGGCCTTTCTTATACCCAGGTGTGCAACGTCTGCTGCTCACCCATATGCCGAATCCATCCTTTGGGCACAGAAGTCGATCAGGCTGGCTAAGCATTGCTCCCTCAGCAAATGTCTCCTCGTACTTTTTACCTGCCTGCAGAAGCAGGGCTGGTATCCCCGATCGGCCTCTTCCTGCCACAGAACAGCCGAACTAAATGAGCAGATCAGTTTCTTGAACAACTCCTCTACAATTCTTATCAATCCAGGGGCAAAACAGCCTCTATTGCAGTGAAATGCATCAGGGTTGTTTTCTGCCTACAACCACCTGTCTTACAGATGTCAGTGCCTTTGTTCCAGGGCATATTTGACAACTCTGCATCTCTTATGGCTGACCTTGAAATACGACCGTGACTGTGCAGACCTAAAGGAGCTCGCTGTGCACAGCCTAAGCTCATCTGGGGGCACTGAATGTTGCAAGGATGCCACGGCAGAGCACATCTATCTCCGCAGTGGGCGGTTTTGCAGTGCCTGGGCAGCTGCTGATGTAAATGCCTGTTGGAACAGATCGAAGGCAGACTGAGCCTCGTGAGTCTGAAGGAATCCTACATTTTCAGGCATAAGCAGAGCGATCAGGAGCTCTCCTTGATGAAATACGCATGAAACATAGCAAGGGCCATCCCTAAAGATACCAGTGACGAGGCAGCTTGGGTGGCTCTCCAGTGGTAAAGCCAATGCAGAAGCAAGCTGTTTCCTTGCCAGAAACACTGACTATGTCTTGGTATTTTTCAGAGAGTCTGATGCTTCCTGGCCATTTCGGAGTGCCATCAGCTCTGTGTTTACTAAACATGGCCACAGGGAAAGGCATCTGCTTGAGAAAATGGGGCTGCTTGTTCTCGTGGTGATCTTGGGCGAGGGAGGAGTCGGAAGAGACAGTTTACAAAATAACGGGGCCAGAGGTGAAGATGCCCCACTAACTTCCTGAATGAGCTGAGGGGACTGAAATGCTGTCATCCCAAAGAACCTCAGCATTCCTGTGGCTACCAGCAGCGACGGCACTAACAGCTGCTAAAGCTCCTAGGTGGGCCTACACCTGGATGGTGGGCTGGAGTCAGCTCAGCACAAGCAGGTGATGAAGTTGCAAAGGATGTTTACTAGCAACAAGCAGCTCCTAATGAGACTTGATGCTAGAATCCCCACGCTGTTTCCAGCTGGGAAAAAATGTGAAAATGCCTGGGCTAACAAAGAGCAGTCTGTCAGCAGCACGCTGCCTCCGTGCTCACGTTGCATCAGCTGGCACTGGGTTGGCTGGAAGCTCAATTTCTGCAGCTGCACTCACTCAGTTGAGGTATATGTGGTCATGAAGAAGAGACCATTCTCCTTGCTGGCCTATGAAGATGTGGCGTCACCATCCCATCATTGTTTCTCCATATACCTGCCTTGATATTTAATGGGCCGTGTGACATATCCCTGTCCTTGGAGCAGGCAGGGCTAGATGGTAAAACTGCTGCTCAGCAGAGCATCTCCTTCACCAGCGTGGGCCTCAGAGTCTGCCCTTGGTGCGTTCTGTGACAAAGAAGTCCTGTTGCGTCAGAGAGGTGGCTGTGGGCTCACCTGTGCTGTGACATCTCCACGCCACTTTCCTAGGCACGAATGAACAGTGAGGGCAGACCTTTCCTGCAGCTCTGGGGCCGGTGGAAACCTGGGGGCACTGCACAGCTGCAGTGCAGCAGAGTGTCCTGAGAGGAGGCAGTGGAGAAGACTGCAGTGATCGCATTGTGATACAGAAGAAGTGCTAGAGCTAATCCATTGCCATCTGTCTTTATTTTGCTAACCCGTTCAGTTGGACGCCACATAAGTGCATTCACAGCAGATGAGCAGGGAGAGCCGTGGCATGGCAGCTCTTGGATTACTGGCATGACAAGAATCCTTTTGTTCAGGAGCCAGGAAGATTAGCTGCTGCCACGTCTGTGTCTGGTTTGTAGGACAAGAAAGAGAAGATGCAGTTCTCTTGCTGCCTTGGCCACTGCTTTGTGGCATCCCAGCTCCAGCTCTTTTCTCACCTCCCTCTTGCTTTATCCTTCCTCTGCTCCTTCCTTCCTGCTCTCTCCTCATCTTGAGCTCTCTCTGCCTTTTCCATCTGCTTCTCTCCTCTCTTGGCATCTTCTCTGCTTCTGCTCGAGTGCACACAGTATCCCTTCTCCTCCTTCCCCGGGTTCAGACGGGCAGCAGAGAAGTTCAGAGCCGTGCAGCTCTCCTGCACCGAGGTGCTTTACCTGCAGCCCCTGCTGCGAGAAAAATTGGCTCGCACCACCTGATCCGAGGCAATTTTGTTCACAGCGGGCGCTGGGGATAAAGCGCCGCAGCGGAGGCGGCTGCGTGGCTCTTAATGCGGGGCCGCCGGTGCCGCCGGGTGAGCGCTGCCACGGGGCCGTGCTGGGCGCAGGACCGGCCCCGAGCTGCGTGTCGCCGGCCCGCAGCGCAGCGTGACCCAGTTCGCAGCCCCGGCCGGTTCCGGGCTCCAGAACGGCTTCCCTCAGCAGACAGAAAACCCTCCGCGTCCAGCAGTTCCCATCGTGGCGCTCCGGAAGGAAACGTCCTTCCCGTGTCCTTGTGCTGAACCTGCGGGGCGATGCTGCAGCTCCTGCCCGCACCCTGTGCACAGCGCCCGGTGCCTTGTTGTCTTCTATGAGCGCTGCTCCAAAAGTAACGCCTCCTGTTTTGTGACGCCGGCCCACGCCGTCAGAGGCAGATGGTGGAATGGCAGTGCAGGTTGGACCTTCCACCAGTATCCCCTTCCTTTTCGTTGCCGTGTGGCTGATGGCAGCAGAGGGGAGGTCTGACCAAACGGTGTCTGACGTGGACTCTCTAACTGAGCTGAAAATCCAACCAACCCGTTTCCCAAGCCTGGGGCTCTCGGTGGTGCCTGAACGGGGTGCAGGGGATGAGCGGTGGTGCCACCAGGAGCTGCTCCCCGTCCCCCACCAGCGCCCTGCACAGCTGCCTTGACTTTGAATCTACATTCATGGAGAATCTCCATAGTCTCGCTGACTGGGGATGGTTTGGGGTCACACACAGATGGATGGAATGAAATTAATTTTCTGCTTGGGCACTGGCTCGTCCTAGGAGAAGTCCTTCATCTCACACTTGGGCTCACTGGACCGTGCAGACCTGTTGGGTTTCCTCGTGTGACGCTGCAGGGGGCTGTTTGGGCCCTTCACAATCAAATAAGAGTCAGTGATACATAAAAGATGAGAAATGAGAATCCCTGCTCCCTTGCGCGGTGCAGAAGCCCTCCTTGACAAGAACGCAGCCCCAATTTGGCCCCCATGGTTCTCAGAGCCGGTTGGCCACCAGAGGGTCCCAGTGACCCCAAAGCTCAGCTCAGGGGTCAGGGTGAGGGTGCACAGCAGCACATATATGCTGCCCTGGCACTTTAAGGTGCTAATTTAGGTCCTGGCAGTGGCACACACACTGTGTGAGCTCTGGGTCCCACTGCAGGAGGCGGGGTACATGGGGCCATCACAGCACCCCAGGGTTGGGTGGGAGCCGGAGGGCTGCCTGCTCTCTGTGACTCAGCAATAATGCTTTGGGTAGTTAACATTTCATTATCATTTTTAAAGGCTAAGTGGCTTTTACCACCTGAGAAGTATATTAATGGCCCCAGTAAAACACTCCCCTGAGTGCCCTAATGCTTCTGTTATATCGATTCATTTCCCCCCTCCCCCTTTTCCTTCTTTCTTTTTTGAATCATTTCTTTCTCTGTCCCTGCATGCATCCCCCCATAGTGAAAAACGTGCTCGTGTTTATGTGGTGCAGACAGGGGAACGACTCTTCTCTCCAACAAACATCACTACTGAAGGCAGAAGGAGACACGTACCTTCCCAGTCCCTGGGATGATCAGCTCGAGACCCAAAGCACCAGGTGCTGCCTGGGGTGGGCGGTGCTCCCCCTGGGCTGCATCGTGTCCCTCATGCAGTCCCCAGCCCTCCCATCACCGAGGTGCCCCATCGTCTGCCTCTGCACCAACACAAGTCACTGCCCCGTGCAACACATCACTCATTGCCCACTAGCTATTGAGTTTAGAGACTTGTAACAGCCAGGGTAACAGCTTCTTGCTCTTCCCTTGGGGGAAGCATCACAGCAGAGAGCTGGAAGCACTCTCCTTGCTGGAAAGGCCTCCCTGGCACCCCAGTCTCTGCCTGCTTTTGCTCCCAGTTTGGGACTGGCCAAGTGCAGGGCTCCCCCAGCTCCCTGCTTCTCACACCACTCCTGCATGGGTAGCTGATCTGAACAACCCCCAGATTTCACTTGTCCGTGGTGTGTCCATCACACAGCCCTCCTGATGCATGGGCTCTGCCTGCCCCGCTCCTGCAGGGGTCCTGCCTGCCATCTTCTTCCTGTGCAAGCTGGCAAGTTCTTGGCCCTGAGGGTTTCTGGGGCAGGACCAGAAATTGCAGCTGTCCCTGTTCCCATCTGACTTGTGTTGTTTGCCCCCTGCTTCTTCCACCTGTGAGAAGATGGAGGCAGCCAGAGAAAAGGTCTTGGGAGAGCTACAGGTGGTGCTGGGGGAAAAGCCCTGTGCTGCTCACACGGACTGCAGGGACAGCTCTGCTGAGGTGACGTCTGCTAGAAATCGGGGTGCAGGGTTGTTGTGTGGGGTGGGGGGCAGCTCACGAGACCAATGCCAAGGCAGCCTCTGTAAATCCAGACTAGGAGTGTTATTTCCATGGGTTAAACCGGATTCCCGAGATCCCAAGATCCAGTCCTCACACATGGATGCTTAAGGCTGGAAAGGCTGCAGGCAGGCCGCTGTGTGCCGAGCAGGAAGCAGACATCTCCATCCCCAGGTCGATCCTCCCCACACACAAGCAGGTGCCTCCGCAGCCGGGTTTGGTGGCGGCTGTTGCTGCATCCCCCAGTGAAGGGCTCATCACGTCACCAGAGGCACATGCTGCTCTGGAGCTCCTCGAGGTAATGGGCTGGGACGGAGCGCTGCTGCGCGGGGCCGACGCACTGCGGGTCCCTGGCACAGCAGCACATCTGGCTGGATGGGAGCGGGAGGCTGCGAAAGGAGCTGCTGAGAATCCTTCCTGGTGGAAGGCCCTCGTTAGGCTTGAACTGTTCATTACCTGATGAGCTTGGGGATGGAGAGGGATGTTTGTGAAAACTTCATATATTTCCATGGTTCTTTTTTTTTTAGCTTGATGGTGCTCTTTTCCCCTTACAAAATTCACTCCCCTCCCCCCTTTACCCATCTCCGTTTCATCAAAAAGGTGTTTTTAGATAAATAAAACGAGAGAACACAAAGCATCCCAGGTCTCAGGCTGATCCAGGTGGCAACCCATTGCGTTCCTCTGTTGGTGAAGCCAGAGCTGAGAGCTGCTCAGTGATGTTCCATGTCCCCACGAAGAGCTGCCTGCCCCACCGCAGGCAGCCATGGGGTGTTCAGCTCCAGGCAACGCCGCAGAGTGCAGAGCAGAGCTGACCCTGCTTCAGGGGGAGGAAGCTCCCACACCTCTGTGCTGATGCCCATCCCCACAGCTCCGCTCCCAGCCGGGAGGTGCAGGAAGAACACGAGGCGCCTTTGGACAATGCCGTGTTGAATTTGGCACCAGTGGCACCCGGAGCCGTCATGTCAGAGAACACGTCTGTCGTGCAGCTCATTATTTCCAGCCACAAGGCAGGGCTTCTCGCAGGCAATGGGCCCTGGGACACGTTCAGCCCTTGTTTCTGGCTGGGGCAGCAGCCTCCAAGCCGGATTCCAGCTGACTTACCTCAGCGTGCACAGCCAGCACAAGGGAAGCTTTACACTCTCTCTTTTCCCAGGTTTCCTGCTGTTTTTCTGCTCTCAAGGTTTCCGTTCAGATGCTTCCATTTGTGGTTCGTTGTTGGGTTGTGTGGCTGAATGACACCAAGGATGCTCTGCTCCCAGCACGCTCGATTGCTCCCTGTCCCCAGCACCCAGGAGGTGCAGTTTGCTCAGCATTATTCCTCAGCATAATGCTCAGTTCTTTGCCTAATCTATGTGGGACAGACTCCCTTTTGTTGCCTTCTAGAGTTTGTTGATATCAAACTGGTTTAGTCCCCCTAATGAAATACACCCCTGTTCTCTTGCCCATAGATTCACAGGATCACAGCACATCCTGACATGGAAGGGACCCACGGGTGCCTCCAAGCCCAGCTCCTGGCTCCACACAGCACCTCCCGATGTTCACGTTTTGGCTCCTCATTAAGAGCTTCAGAAATTAAGTTCAGCAGCTCCTCACCTGTCTGCTTTTCTCCTCACTGAGCTCCCTTCAGCTCTGATCCTCCTGGGGGGAGGCTGCATCCTCCCCCTCCCGCAGCCCTTGCCGTCTCAGCACAGCCATTCTGACCTCGGGCTCTGCCTGCGAAGCCGCAGCCGGGCGGCTCCCCTGGGGCTGGCAGCAGCTCGCGGGAGGAGCAGGGACAGGTAATTACGGCTCCTGGGGCAGGGGATGCAGCGTCAGTGGAAACAAAGGGAAGAAGGAGGCAGAGCGCTGACCGCAGCTTGTTTGCCTGGGCCCGCCAAGCTGCCTCCATAGCAATAGTCCCACCGAAGCCATCAGCCCCCAGACAGGTTCCATCCTGAGGTTTCGGGAGCCAGCCACAAGCTGCTGAGAAGGACACCTATGTGGGAGGATGGCCCAGAAGGGCACAGCCCAGCCCTTTGTTCCCTCTGCTGGTCCTTCCCCTTGAATGGCAGAGCCCAAAGGGATTCCCCACCACTTCCCCGCCTCCCCCTCCACCTCACCTGCTCCCCTCAGCTCCCCAAAGCTTTTCCCTCCCTCTGTGTCCCCCCTTCCCAGCCCGCTCCTGCTTCTCCTGCCACCTCGAGCTCAACCACACGCTGCTGGAGCGGAGGGGACGTGGCTGCTGGGCGGATCTGCAAAACACAGTGAGATGAGGAAGCTGTCTGCAACCGGTGCCCAAGTCTGCAGATTGTCACATTCAGAGCTGCTCTCCTGGAAGTGAGAAAATTTGGTCCCGATAGTAACATTTGGATCGCTGCTTCACACAGATGTAACTCCTTTCTCCAGCTTCTGTTTTAATACGTGCATTGCTGCCTATTCCTGGAGATGCAATTCAGCGCACGCTGCCGGATGGTGGGAGCAGCCCATGAGACGGAGGCAGCCTGACTCCGCAGCCAAGGGGCTTCCCTTTGTTCTCCCACTTCAAAAAGCACCCAGCCCTCAGCCCCCGCGGCCGTGGCATTTCAGGGAGGCGGGGAGGTTTGGGGAAGAGAGTTCATCACCGTGCCCTCCTTCCCTTTGGCTTTCCCTGGGGGCTGAGGGTGCGGGCGCCAGGCCACGGAGGTGATGCTTGCAGCAGCACACAGAGCCAGGGCAGCAGAGGATTCTGTGCTGGAGCAGGATGGGCAGCACGTAAGGGGGGTGGACTGGAGAGCACTGCTGCTGCAGCACCGCGCTGTCTGGCTTTGGGGCTTGCAGATTCACAGCCCTAATGCAACATTAATGGGTTTCGCCGGCACTGAATATTTATAACCCAGAGCAAGTTTCTACCCATCCACTGAGCAACTGGGGGCTGCACTGGAGTGAGGAGATGCCCTGGATCTGCCTGACTGCTCAGGGCTGGCTGGGGTTCATTCCCTTTGGGAAGGGGAAGAACATGCAGCCAAGGAGGACCCAGAGATGTGCTGTCTTCAGCATCCCTCCCTTCCCCTTCAGCTCTTGTTGCCTGCTGGACTCCAGGAGCTCCCACCAACCCCCTCCTTCCCCTACTCCACGTCCCTGTGTGCACCTTTCCCTTTGCCCACTGGTGCCTGTGGGCTCCCACACCACACTTCCTCCTGCAGCCCAACTGGCACGTCTGGGACTTGGAGGTCTCACAGAGACCTTCTCCTGGTGCCTGCAGGTGTGCATGGCTGCCTGTGCCGGCTGCTCCAGGTGAGCCTTTTTCACAAGGACAGCCATCCTATTAAAAGTGTTTGTTTCCCCCTTTTCATCCCGTTTCAAAGGGGCGCTCGGTTTTTCACTTGGCTCTTGAAATCTTTTGTGTGGAGGCAGGATGAAAAATCACTGCGCTGCAGCCCTCAGGTATGCATGTGCAGCTGTGGGAGTCACTTCGGGAGGCACTTTTGGGTTCTTTTTTGGGGTGTGGACCCTCTCTGTCCACCCACCCTCCTCAGATTTCTCTGCCTGCCTTCCACTGGAGCTGCAGCCGGGCTGGGCTGGGTTTTCTGCGCCCCACCTGGGCGCTCCCACAGTGCTGGAGGGCCAGGTGGGCTCTGTGCACCTCACCTCACACCAGGGGTCCCCGGGGCCAGGCGTCCCCCAGCACCCAGGCAGCGCCTGGCCACCTCTCCTTATCTCGTTTGAAGCGTCAGCTGCAGCCATCAAAGCACCTCCCCTCCCCAGCCCTGCGTTAAAAGAGCTGGACCTAAAATTAATTTAGCCCTGCTCTTTGTTGTGGACAATACAGAGGGGATATTGTGTGCGGGGAGAGAAAGGCTTTTTGTTTGGGTGAGGAGACAGCGGCGGTCTGTTCTTGCGGACATCTGAAAACAAGGCTGGGAAGAGCGGCCCTTTAAGTTCGGCTGAAGCAAAAACACACAGCCCCATCTCACAATTAAACACAGTATCAAACCGAGAAAGGATCAATTGAGCCTAAAACAGAAAGCTCCCCATGTGACAGATTCCAGAAAGTACGTGATACACCATGCCCAGGGCTAGTACATGCCTGCTGTGTTTCCCAGTACATGATTAATTTGACTCAGGGCAGGAGGCTGCAGGCGAGGGATCTGCAGCACACACTGAAAAGTTTTAACACTTTGAAGACTGGAAGAGCGCTGAGAGCCGGAGACAAAGGCGGAGGGAGGCTGCGTGATGCGCCCGGTGCTGCTCCCAGCACTGCCAGCAAAGGGGGCTGCGCCCTGCCTCCAGCACCTGCATCGCTGCCCGCGCCCCCGGCTGGGGACACCCCGCTGCCGGCAGGATGCTGGGGGGGTCCGTGGGTTAGGGGTTAGGGGACACCTCCCCGGGGATGGGAGGGACCGCCGGGCGGTGCTCCCCGTTCCGTGCGGACGGGTCACCTTGGGGATGCGCGGATGGGAAGCAATTAATCCATCGGGCCCTTAATTGCCGGAGAGCGCCGCTGGCGCCCGGGGGCACTTTCCCCGGGAGGCAACGGGTGGCGCTGCGATACCGGCAGAGCCGCGTCCCGCCGGGTCCGGGGCGGACAGCGGGTGGTACCCCCGGGCCCCCCCCCCGGCCCCACCCCCGGCCCCGCACGGTGCGCAGCGGGCAGTGGAGCGGCCTCGGGGCACTTCGCTGTGACGCGCTCCTTGCCATCAGCGCCCGGAGTGCCCCCGGCTTAGCGGGGATTCGTGGGACAGCGCGCAGCAGAGGGGCCGGCATCGCCTGTGGAAGGAGACGTGCCCAAGGACGGGATGGAGCTCCGGCATCCTCACCGTTAGCCGCTGGCCTTCCTCCAGCCCTGGCCGTGGCGGAGGTGCCGCAGCCGGCCCCACGGCACAGCCCTGCTCCCCGCCAGCCACGAGCTTCAGTCTGGGGCAGGGAGAGCGCGACCTTGCTTTTCCCGTGGGGACGAGCTGCACCCCAGCGCGGCTCTGCTCCCCTCCTGTCCCCAAATCCACGCTGCTTTTCCCACAGTAAATAAATAGCTGTGTGGGCAGGGCGGCTCGGGCTGCCTCAGGAAGGAACCAGAACTGCGAACCCCCCAGACATTTGGCTCCGTCCCCTCCTCCCGTGGCTGGCCAGGGCGGTGCGGAAGCAGCCGTCCCTATGCGGGATGCTGAGCAGGACGGAGCCGGCGAGCAGCGGGGTCAGCCCGTCCTTGGGCTCTTCTCCCCCTCATAAAATGCAGACGCTCCTGCCTGCCTCACAGAGGGGCTCCGTTCATTATCCGCTGCAAAGTGCTCCGAGATCCTCGGATCAAAGGTGCCGTCACAGCGTCGAGCCTGATTATTATTGATTATCCGTTTCAAGCCAGGTCCCAAACGAAGGCAGCGAGCCCTGAACGCGGCGGAGCCGAGGGAGGGCCCGGCAATCGACTGGCGATTTTTACTGCGGGTGACCCGAGCCAGGGAGCAATTTCTGTTCATCCATCAAGGAAGATCCAGGCGTGAGCAAACAGTCAGGTCATGGGCATTCATTTTATTATTAAATCCTAAAGGGGCCGCGGCTTGTGCAGCTGGATGTAAGTGATCTTCCTGTTAAAAAGACCAGCTTAGAATTAAATTCTGCAGCCTGGCTGATAGACCCAGAGATGACTCAGCCAGAACCTGTCAGGGCTCCTCCCAGGGCAAATGGGACACGGGCAGGGAGAGGCAGGAGCAGCCCCCTGCACCAGCCCCTCCTGGAGTGCCCATTGCTCCCCTATTCCCCGTGTCCCCACTCAGACTTGCTCCCCTTAACCCCCTGTGTCAGCACGTGCAGGCAGTTGTGTCTGTGCTGGGGATGGGCTCAACACGGTGCTACTCTGACGTGCGTACAGCTGGAGTGAGCTGCAACAGTGCTCTGCTGCTGTGTGCCACACTCGGAGCAGGAGCATCACGCATGTGATACCACACGCCCTGCACCATGCATGCTGCATCAAGCACACTGCACTGCACACCCTGCACCGTGCACACTGCATCACATGCTGCATTATGCACACTGCACAGTGCATTGTGTGCCATGCACAGTGCACCACACACAAAGCAACATTCGCATTGCACCACACACACTGCACACTGGCATCACTCACGGCTGTCCCACACACTGCACTGTGCACACTGTGACACATGGTTTACTGTGCACCCTGTGCCACGCACGGTGCACCACTCACAGGCCATCCCTGCATGCTTGCAGCACACATGCTGCACCATTAGCACAGCATCGTGTGCAGCTGCACCCACAGTCCCCTCTGTGCCAGAGGAAGGGGACAGCTTTCCACACAGGTTGGCACGGGGCTGCAGGCAGCAGGAAGGTGCTGTGTGGCTCAGCCAAGAGGGAACACCCCCAGAAGGGCTGTGACTGCAGGGAGCCGCATCCCCTCGCCCCTCGCCCCCTAGAAGCTGCCCATGAGGGGCAGACACCGGAGCTGTGCTGCCCTGGGAGCTCCGCAGCGCTGCCTGCAGCCCCTGGTGCCCTTCCTCTTCCTCCCCCTGCCCCCACCAGCCTGGATCCACTTTCCCCAGCAAGAGTCCAAGGAAAAAAAAAATAAAAGGAAGAGAGAGAGGGAGGGAAAGAAGCTAAAAATCTGTCTTCTTTAATTAATGAGGCAAGCCATCCTGGAGAACACGTTTGGGATCGCAGGCCCCCAGCCAGGGGCGAGCCAGCAGCCAGGGCCAGTGACAGGGAGGAAGAGAGCTGGGGGGAGCGCGGGGGGGAGACAGGCCTTGCTTTTTATACTCTCCTGTTAACTGATCCACGGAGCTTTCCTGGCATCGGTTTCAAAGGTATCCCTGCACTAATCCGCCGGGCTGTTCCAGGATGGCGGTTTTGACCAGCAGGAAGGGGGAAGGGAGGGAGGAGAAGCGGTCACAGGCAGACTGCACCTCTGCACAGCCCGCAGGAAAGAAAAGCAGGAAGGGAAGGAGCCGAGGTGGCACGGGGCTGGGAGGAGGGGGCCGTGCTGGCGCAGCGGGCTCCGTGTCAGCCGGCACTGCGGACCTCACGCTGCGGCGGCCGGGAGGGAACCAAGCAGCACCTTCCAAATATAGCTCCTGCCAGGCGAGCAATGCGGGTCTGCTGAACGCAGCATCCTGCGGCTTAATATAGAGCATGTAGGGTATGTAGGGCATATAGGGTATATAGGGTGTGGGAGTGGAGCAGGGCAGGGATTGCACCGGTGGGGAGATGAGCATGGAGTAGCAACCCCAAATCCCAATGCGGTGCTGGGAAGAGAACACAGCGGGCAGCAGGGATGGTCGTGACAAAGGCATCCCCATCACAAAGGTGTCCACATGACAAAGGTGTCCTGGGGGCATGCGCTGGTGCAGCCTCAGATGAGCCAGGCAGGGGTTGGAGCTTCCCTGCAGAGAAGGGTTCCTGCAGAGCCTATTTCCTGCAGGACAGATGCTGCCTGCCATTGGGAGGGCCAGGTCTTGGTTTTGGTTTTCATTTCAGCTTTTACCTCTCTGCTGCTTATTTCCTCTAAGTAACAGTCTCTTGGCACGGCCCTGGCATAAGCGCATGCAGGATGCCAAGTCAGTGGGCTCCTAGTGGGTGCCACAGGGTTCCCTTTAAATGCTGGGGTGGAGGAGGCAGGAGAAATGGGTAGGGCTGCCCCACAGAACACAGCTGCTCAATGAAGCACGGCTTTCCACACAAAACAAGGCTGTTGTACCATCCCAGTGCTGCTGGCTGCCCCAAACCAAGGGTCTGGACTAGGCCCTCACCCATACCCCCAGAGTCCCAGGGTCCCAGCCCAGCCCTTAGCTTTGGGAATGGGGAAGCACCAGCACTCCCACCCCTGGGGGCCTGATGCTTTCTGCCTGTTTATCCCACATCACTTCCTGCAGTTGTTGTTTCAGCCCGTGAGCTCTTCTCTCCCTCCAGCAGCATCCGGCAGCATGGGGCCGCTCTGCCCGGGGCACCCCAGAGTGCTCAGTCCCCACATGGGGATGATGGCTCTGCTGGGACCGAGGGTGGCCACGTCATTCTCCTTGCAGCCAGGCCAGGGCACAGCACTGCAGCCCAGGGAAAGCCATTGGTGTGCCTGGGAGTAGGTGCAAGAGGAATTTGCTTGTATGTATCCCTTCCCCTTGGTACAAGGGCTGGCAGTTGGCACAACAGGCACAGCTGCGTTGGGACCAGCTTCCTGCCACTGCTCGGATTTGTCTGGCAGGGTCAGTTCACTGAACTTCTGGTGTCTGTGAGAGCTGGGCAGAGGCAGGTAAAGCCTGACCCATCCCTTTCCCTCTGTCTGGGGAAGCTGTGATGGCTCAGAACGTGGGATTTCTCTGCTCTTCAGCACATCTAAATCAGCATTAAAATAGCCACAGAAACTCCAGCTCAGTACAGGAAAAATGTCAGTCCTTCCCTCAGTAATATTTGTACAGCTTCTTTCTTCTTGAGGAGCATCCCGAAGTTTAGTAGTGTCAGTTCTGCATCATTTCTGAAAGGTCATTTCTGAAGGGACAAGGTGCTTGTGTTTGTAAAGAATAAAAAGGAAACCCTCCTGCACGTCCAACACCAGCAGTACGGTGAGGTTTGGTGCTCAGGGCTGCTCTTGCTCCCAGAACACATATGGACAAGGCTTTGCATGTCTCATGCCAACCTGCACCTCTGCTTCTGCAGAGCCACCCACAGCCTTGGAATCAGTGCCCTGCTGATGGCAGGGAGGGGTTGTCCTGCTGTCCTGCTGTCCTGCCGTCCTGTTGTCCTGCCTGCCTGGTCCTGGCTGGTCCTGCAGCACTGGCATCCATGCTTCTTGGTGTCCAGTGCAGAGACCTGGCTAATGTTACATCGATGCATGCAACCGAGTCACATTCCTTCCTGACCTTTGTCCGATGGCTCATTAAAATAATTGATCCCAGCCATGACAGTCACACTAGATGCCTGCCACGTCGGTCCTCATGGCTCCTTCCCTGCAGTGCCCAGCCCCAGGCCTTGCATGCCCCGTGCTGTGTGTGCCTGCAGGCTCCACATCCCAGGCTGTGACAGTGACCAGCTGTGCCCAGGGGAGGACCCTGCCAGTTGTTTGGCCGGCTTTATCTCCCGAGTGTTAATTATGGCAGCCCCAGGTGGTACTGTCCCTCACTATTACACGGTTGACCTGTGTCTAATCCGTCATCATCTGAAGACCTCTGCCCCAGCTTGGCATTCCTGCTCGCTCAGAGTCCCTTCTGCCTCCATGTGTGCCACAGACGAGCACACTGCAGTCCTACAGCCTGGCACGTTGCAGCCCTACAGCCCAGCACAGCGCAGCTCACTGCCTGTCCTTCACAGGCCATGCATGGTAACGTGGCCACGGCCCATTGTCCACCAGCACTGCGCTGCTTCGTCAAGTTTGCAGTTGCATTTTAATCCCAACGCCTTTCAAAGCCCAGCTGCGCATTGTGTGGGCACAGGAATCCTTGACTTGCAAATCCCCCCAGCATTAAATTCAACCTTCTGGGGCTATTCCATGGTGATGTCCTCGCGTTGAATGGGGGGCGGGGGACGTCCTTGCCCCCTGCCATGAATAACAAGCAGATGAGGGGCAGCGCAGGGCAGCAGGGCTGGCGGAGCCTGGGGCGAAGGTGTCAGCAGTGGGGAAAGGCAGGCAGGGTCCAGCCGCAGCCACGGGTCTCACAGCCCCCATGCCATTGGGGTGGCATCCTGCCAGCCCCTCCCTGTGCCATGACCACACAGCAAACAGGGCTCAGCATCCCTCAGGGAGCCTGGGGCAGGAGGCTGGGTGGGATGGGCAGATATGGGACAGACAGACCCTGCAGTGACAGGCTGTGTCCTGTGTTTGGTTTGTGCCAGGGCCTGGGGTGCCACCAGAGACCCTTCAGCCTGAGGTGTGGATGCTGCCCAACCCACTGGACTAGGAATGGAGTGGAACACTGCCACGTGGGTCTCAACCCAGTGACACAGGCAGCCCCATCCCATCCTCTCTGCCGGGCAGCCCATCCTCCTGTTGGGGAGGAGAACAATGGGCAGCCTGTGCGTGCGGAGACAGGCTGCTACCCCAGCACTCCTACAGGCTGCCTCAGCCGTCCTTGGACCAGCTGGGCAAGTTTTCAGTGCAACACGGTTGTGTTTTTTTTCATTGGAAACCACACATTTGTCAAAGCTGAAATGTTTCATAGCTCTGTACCATTTAAACAGGCTTTTGCCAAAAGCTGGGCAGACTGTGGGTGGCAGCCTGCCCAACGTCCTCACCCTTTGCCTAGCAGACGGCCTCAGAACCCAGGTTCCCAGGATGCCTGCAGGATGCCAGCTCCAGGACGGGGCTTGGTGTGTCCCTGCCCTTGGCCAGGGCTTGGCATGTCCAGCTCCGTGCCTTGCAGCAGGCAGCAGCAGACACATTGCACTGTCCCACACTGGTGGGGGTACGCCAGCTCCAAGCACCTCGCGTGGGACCCCACCAGCAGGAACCCCCCTGTTTCTCCCCACCTCCGTTCCGTGACATCTCTTGGCTGCTGGAAAAGGCTCCAGCATCCCCCCCGATCTGGAGCAGTGAGGGAAGTGTCAACTGACAGCTCTGCTTTGTTTCAGGGGAAGAAAGAGAAACACAATCCCTTCTCATCTTCTCTGGTGGCCTCGCTTAGCTTCTCAGTGCCTCGGTTTGCCAGGTCCTGGGCTTGTAAAGCCCTGTAAAAGACTGGGAGATCCTGGCATGGTGAGAGGAAGGTAAGAGCAGAAACAATGGCAGCTGGCTCCCAGGCCCTCGAGCACCTCCTGGCCCAGTGCTGCTCTCTCCCCTCCTCCTTGCTCCTGGCCACGTGCATGTGATGACTGCATGACCCCCCCCTCCAAGGCCCGTTAGTGTTCTCTGCTCTCCTGCTCTCCTCGTGTGCTGCAGCCATCCCTACTCTGGCCATGTTTCCTTCCTCCAAGTCCCTGCCCTGCAAGGCTCCCATGTAGCCATGCTCAGACCGAAAGAGGTGATCATCCCTGGTGCACCATCGGTGTCCATGAGCTTTTTTCACCAAGGGAGAACCCCTTGCCCTGGGCACAGACTGTTGTCAGCTCAGCAGAGCTTCCACTCTGACCAGGAGCCTGCAGAATTCAGGGGTAGCAATTCTTCACAAGAAGAAAACACTTTTATGTTCCCCCGGGTGCCAGCCAGGAGGAAGGCAATGGCCCCAGGGGGGAGCTGGGCACTGCCTGTTGGCTGTGCAGGACACCGGGGCTTACAGCAGCGCCTGATCCCAAAGCATCACTCCCAGCTCAGCAGAACTCCCCGCACCAACTGGATGATCCCCATTTGCTTGCCCTGATTTGTTTTTAACAAAACTGTGCTGCTGGCTGTTTATCGCTTCATTTTCCTCCAGGAGATGAGGCAAGCGAAGGAGATCAGCCAGAATAAAACATGACCTTTATGGGCTGTGCTGTGGGCTTGGACTTTCCACCTACCGCCTCTGTGTACCAATGGGGTCTGAGATGAGCAGATGCCAGGCGCCGTGTTTGGTGCGGGCAGAGGAGCAGCATATGCAGCTCTGAGCTCAGGCCCACGGGATACTCCCCAGCGTGTGCTCATGACACCCACCCGGAGCCTTTCTGTTCTGCAGCACCAGTTGCTTCCCCACACCCAGCAAACTGCTCCTCCTGTCCCCTGCGAATCTCAGCTGAGGAGCACTGAGAGCTTGTGGGGGAACACCGCACCCGAGGTGCTGCTGCTGGGTCACCACGAGGGCCCAACTGCAGGGCGGCCTCCCTGGTGGTGCTCAGCATCCAGCCTGCAGAATGCCAGCAGCACCCCTCGCTCGAGGCACCCCGGGGACTTGGCTGTGCAGGGGGGTGAAGGCAGGGTCTGCAGCCCACAGAGCATGAAGCACAGGGAACCTCCCCAAGGGCTCCTCCTGTGTCACACACGTGTGAGTGGCTGTTCCCCCAACCCCTCTGCAAGGGACAACTGGCCAGAGGGAACAGTGCCACTGTGGTGAGGGGTATGGCTCAGGGGTAGAAGTGTTAAGGGCAGGGGATGAGGAAGGCAGGGCTCTCCCCATGCTATGTGTGCACCCAGCAGACCACACGGCACACCAGGGTGTGGACCATTGGGTTGGGGCACTGGTTTCTGCTTGGTCCTTTATGCCCAGCACTCCTGCAGTAACATTCCCAGCCTCATCTGGACCCAGTCTGTCTCTCTCTGTTTTCCCACAGAGAGCATGTGTTATTTCTCCTCCCGTTCCAAGCTGTTTTACCCACTGACCCCTCAGACTTGTCCCTGTTTGGTGTCACCCTTCCGAATGCACAGTTCCAACAGCCTTGAGACCCAAACGGGACTTTCCCACATCCTGTGTGAATGGGGACAGCCAAGGTGTCAGTTCTGAGATTGTGACTTTTCAGTGTTCTCTCTGATCCCTCCATGCTCAGGAGAAGGTTCACATCTTCCAAATCGCCCACTGGAAGCACCATGCAGGCTGTGCTCGCTCCCACCAGAGTCTTCGTGCACAATAAACTCAGGAGATGTTTTTTGTTAGCTCTAAAGAATCCCAGCTCAGGACAGAGGAGAACCTTGGGGCATGCTCAGGGCAGCAGGCGAGCGTGCAGATGTGCCTTGCCAGCTCGGGAAGGCAACCAGCTTCCTGGAGGCATTTAAGGACAGCCGAGGAGAGCAGCACAAAGACAGCTATCCTGGAAGACTGCGCTGCGTCCCTCCTCCTTTTGTTGAGTGCCCAGCAGGTAGTGACATAACCGAGCAGGTCTGTTCCAAGTGACATTTTGGAGGATGCCTCCTCTGAGTCAGGCTGCAGAAAAACAGCGATGAGGAGTCTTGAAGGACAGTTTTCATGTCTGTGGAGGAGGCAGACTCATCCGTCCTTGGGCCTCGCCTAACACAGCCTGAGCCACCGAGCCCTGCAAGGACATCCTGCCGCCCTTCCCTCTCATCCACAAAGCCACGAAGGCTGCTCCGGATCCCTGCAGCAGCTAAATCTGTGGTCTCCCTTCCACGAGATGCCCGCCCAGAGGGACACTGTGCACCTCCGACCGCAGTGTTCCCATCCCATCATTTTCGCCCTGTTGCCAAGGTGCTCGGCTCTGCAGTGACTGTTGCATGACACGAGACCCTGGATACTGCCTATCAGATTTCCCATGAGCAGCAGAGAGCAATGAAAACAGAGATCAGAGAGAGGAGAGCAGCCTAACCTGCTAATTACAGCGCCTGCTGGCAGTTGGGTGCTCCTGCCAGGGACTAGATGGCAAAACAGGTTTGGTTGGTGGGAAGAGAGGTGGTGAAACAAGATTCACTGGGGCCAGGAGTGGTGGTGAAACAGTCTTACAGTGAAGGAAGAGGGCAGATTGGTGGGGTTAGAAACTGGAAGATTGCATCATACAATCCTGCTGGCCTGGCTCTACCCCCTTCAGACGGATGGGGCTGCAGAGCAGCACACTGCCTCCATCATCACCTTTCTGTTGCCTCTGTGCTCATCTCTGTGCAAATTGCACTGTTTTCTTCCTCCTGCAGTTCTGCCAGGGTGATTTGTGTCAGCAGGGTCTCTGGCCAAGGTGATTGCCGCAGCCTATTTTTGGGCCTGCCCTTGAGAGCTGCAAGCCAGGAAGGTGGAGCCCAGCTGTTCGATGTCCATGCCCTGGAGAGGCACTAACACCTGCAGTTCGTACTGGCTGCTCTGCAATGCCTCGCTAATTGCATCAGGGTCATTAAATAGCACAGCGGCCATGTGCTGAAGGGCTGCCTGCTGGCTCCCTGGGTGCTCGGGAGGGGGCATGGGGGCTCAGCTGTGCTCAGGCTGCAGGAGGTGGGAACGTCTCTGTTCAGTCCCTGTGACTTTGGCTCTGAAGGTGGGCTCTGACTCAGCTTGGCTGCTGCCTTACTGGGGTATTATTTTGGCTCCGAGGCAGCAAGGCATTCTCAGGTGCTGAGCATCTCAGCGGGCCCAGCTCTGCCGAGTCTCACTCGCTCCCTTTGGGTCATTTTAGCTATAGATGGAGATTTCAGGTACGGCTCTACGCCCAGACGTACATTCCACACCGATTGTGGAGCTTGGTTCTCCCACTCTAAAAATCCTGGTAGCATCTCCCCACCACCCCCACCCCACAGCTGCCCCTTTCACATGGCAGTGCCCTGTTGCTGGGCTCCCCTTCATCTTCACATCCTGTAGCCCACAGCCCCACAGGCTGCATGCGGACCCAGGCTGGAGCACAATTAGCACCCCACAGCTTTGCCTTCCAGACCAACCCCATGTGGTGAGCACCAACGGCCCCTCCTTGAGCATCAGTCACCCTGCTGTCCCAGGAGGAGATGCCTTCCTGTGCCTCATTGCACCCTACCCAGCTGTGCTGCACCCTTCCCAGCCTTACCAGGGTCTGCTCAAACCTCTGATGTGCACTGGAAGCTTTTTGCCTTGCACCACTCTGGCCAGCCCAGAGTCCCACCATGCCTACAGCCCAGCAGTCACTGGATGGGGTAGGAGGTGAGAAGCAGATGAACACAGCGCTTCCCCCCATAATTTCCCTGCCCTGAGCCATTTTTCCCCGGTGAGGGCATTCTGCAGGGTGCATTTGCAATCGCTTTCTCATCCAAAGTCCGTGTCAAGCTGCTCCGCTGCCCTCTCTCAAGGAGCTCCACGGCACCACAACACGTTGTGTGAAAAATTGCTTCCCTCCGCCTGCTTTGAAGATGACTTTTATTGACTTTGCTCCGTGCTGCTGTTTGTCAGCTGGGAGAGAGTATGAGCAATTCCATCCACCATCCCCGCGCTGCTCATCTGCCTCTGGATCTCTCTCAACAATCCCTCAAGCATCTCTTCCCTCTCTGGCTGTTCACGAGGGGTTCAGTTGCACGTGTGAGAATCGCTGTGGCCCACAGACTTGCCCGAGTGCAGCTGTAGCTTTGTGATACCCCCCGAATGCTGCTGAATTTATCTTTCCAGCACACCTGCCAAGCTCAGAAATCCTGTTTCCCCTGTTCTAATGAGGCCAAGTATCAAACACTCCCGATTCGCCAAACAAGTGCTTGAGAAGCGGGGAGCAAACCCACACCTCCTGCTTCTCATCTGAGGATGCTCTGCTTAGGTCACCCCACCAGCCACCCAAAGCCTATCTTGTCTCTGCAGTCACCGACCCCAAAGATGTGTGTGAGCATCGCCTGGTGGTGTCGCCCGGTTGGATGCCTGAAAAAAGCCAACATGAGAAAAGTCACATTTCACAAACAAAAGAAAGGAGAGGGGGGGGGCTGCAGCTGAGCCAATGGGACCACGTGTGAGGACACAAGGGTGGGCAGAAGTCCCAGGAAAGCAGCCCTTGTGCAGGCCTGGACAGGGGGCCAGGCTGACCAGAACTGCCCGGAGCAGAAGCACCACTGGGGACTACGGCAGTTGGTGCTGGGCTCTGGGGCACCAACAGGAGCAGGGCAGGAGGGGAGGAACTGGGACCACCGCCAGACCCGGGCCTTGTGCTGCGTGCAGCCAGGGGGTGCCTGCATCACCAGGAGAGCAACCACAGACCCCAGTGCTCAGTGGTGCTTAAGTGTCAGAAGCTGGGACCGCTGAGAGCACACAGCATCCTCCCAGCAGCTGAAGCGGATGGGAGAGGCCAGGCAGTCTTCCCATCCTGCTCAGCCCTGTCCCATACACACATTTCAGATGGGAGCTGCAAAGGCCTCAGTTCCCCACGCTGGCTCCCCTCCCTCAACTCTGCTTCTCTCACTCTCTCGGCAGCTCAGCCCCGCATCCAGGTTTACATATAAATAAAGAGCGAGTGTGAAATCCACCCTGGGGTCTCTCCCAACTCCCACTTGGCTCCCTAATTGGAAAGTCTGCCAGCAGAAGATATTGCAGTGAGCTAAAGCAGAAACAAGCTCCCTTTATCCCAGGCTGAGATGGAGGGGTCGGGGTCGGTTCCCCAGCCCCATCCGCAGGCTGGAAGGATGCAGAGCAGGTTTGCACAGCCTCAGCCAGGCTCTGGCTTTCCATCCACGCCTTCAAAAACACGGTCCTGACCTGGGGCTTCCCCGCTTTGTTCAGTGCACAGACAGTGCCCATCGAAACAGGGCCGACCTACGTGGACATCCCTTCCTTATGATCATGCAGCACAGAGGAACTGAGTCAGAATCTCATCTGCAGCACCTGCTGAAGGGAGAAGCGCCCCTCGCACCTCAGCTCTGTATTTCCACCTTATCTCCGCGTTCACTGTAGGAGTCGCTGGATCCGATGTTGTCTCTTGGGAAGTTCAGATGTAAGATCCAGGTCTGAGTGTCTCTGCTGCCCCAGAGCAATTCCGGAGCTGGTGAGGAAACGATCCCCAGGCAGTTCCAGTTCTTGCCCTGTGGCCCTGCAAGCGTTCCTGAGGCCCAAGGCATGCAGAGGCAGCCAGCACCCTGCCCCACTGCTCCTCACCACTGCAGCACATCCCACCCGACCTCCGCATCACCCAACCTGACGGGTGCCCCCACCTGAGCCGCAGCCCCAGGCAGATCCCAGCCTTCCTCCCGCCCCGCAGCCCCTGCTCCATGTATTCAGCTGTTCTTCTGATACAGTGCCAGTCGCAACACATGGGAACCAAACCTTCGAGATCTTCCATAAGCTCAAACAACTTCACTTTAGCACATTGTCTACAGCCTCAAACCGACGGGCTGAGACCAGCAGGGCTTCTACGAACTATCTGGTAAGTGGTAGTTTTACATGATGCAGAATGAGGTGATCGAGTCTGTCCACCTTTCCAGCTCCCACTTGTTTCCTGACTGAACACAAACCCTTAGGGGCAGCATTAGATGCAGTGCCACTTCTGTTATTTGTTTCACCAGGACCTGGGCAGAATTCTTTCCTCACAGCTCCCAGCATCGTCCGTGGGGATGCGGCTCCTGATTGCAGCTGTTCACACTTCTAGGGATTTCCACGCTCAGTGTGAGCCCTTGCTTTGGTCCTGGGAGTTTCCCTTCCCTTACGAAACTTCTGCTATTCTCCTCCTGCTGGTAATGGAAAATCAGCTGGCAGAGAGGAGGTAAGAATGACCAGCATCTTCAGGAATCAGTTTCTGCAACATGTTTCAAGCTGGGACTACTCCCTTTCTCCCAGTGACTAATTCCTTCTCTTTCTTCCTTAGGAAGCCATGTTTGTTTCCTCTCAGACCGCTCTCCATCCCAGCCCTCCCCCAGCTGCCAGCCATGCGATCTGGAAGCAAATCTGGAGCATCACCTTCAGGAAGCACACCTGCACAACGGCCCAGGCCCCTCCTCCCCATGACTCCTCCTGCCCATCCGACTGCATGACAGCAGCTCTCAGCCTGCTCATGGCTGCTATCCCTGCCATGTCCCCCTGGGTTGCCTGCAAGGTTCCAAGGACATCACTCAGCTCCCCCCAGGTGAGCCATCACCCTTCACCTTGATCTCAGTCCTGACCTTTGCAACAAGCCCCACAAGCACTCGTGGGGCTCCTTGAGGCACTCAGCACCACAGCAGAGTGGTCCAGCTTGGAAGCATCTCCCACCTTTGGGAAGCCCTGGGTGGAGTCACCAGGCCCAAAAACCATAACCAAGGCTGGCTGCGTGCCTCTCACCTGTCCACCTCCTGTGACCTGGCTGCATGTAGCCCCCAGCATCTCCTCTCCAATAAGACCCACAACCCCACACTGCATCCCTCTGAGGGCTGTTTGCAGACCATCCATCCCAGTCCTGCTCTTCCTGGCTCACCTGCTGTCCAACTTCTCCCACTGAGGCCAGGCGTGGGCACCAGCTCTGCCCATGCTGTCCCTCAGGGACCAGCCCCGAATGTGGTCCATCACCTCCTGCCTCCCCTTCCCTTCTCCTTTCCCAGAGCCCTGTGTTCAAGGCTGGCCCTGCATCCAACCATGAGGCTCCAGCATTGCCATGGGATTCTGATGTTACAAGAGGGCTCTGCATCACCCAGCCCTACAGGAGGACACGGCTGTGCCCCACAGCCCCACAGCCAGCCTGAGCCCCACTGCAGTCAGCCCCTCCCTCAGATGGAGCCTTCCCAGGGTGCTGCAGGGATGAGCACCACCAATAGCATGAGGTTCCCAGAGAAGGTAACGTCCCCCTAATTAAGATAAATACTAATTAAGTCTGGGACTTTCAAAGAAGCCCTGGGAGCAGAGACTCCAACACCCACTGAATTTCAATGGAGATGAGACACCTGACTCCAGAAAAACCCGGCCTCTGATATTAAGCTTAAATGGGCCCTTCTCTAACGTTGATATATCGCCGCTGTGCAGCTCCGAGTGCCTTCCCGTATATGCGAGCACACATCCGCGTTCTGGAAATGCTAATGAGCAGCTTCAGGAGGGCAGCAGAGAACAGGCTGGATGTCAGATGCCCCATCAGCCTGTGCCATTAGCTGGCAGCAGATCGTGTGTGCGGCAGCAGCGGAGCCCTGGGTGCTTTGTGCATCCCCTCTGCTGGCAGGGCTGCCTCCCCTCCTCATCATCCCTGGCTGCGGGCTGCTCAAGCTGGCCAGCCCCAGTCTGCACTGTCCAGGGCGAGCAAAGCAAAGAGACACTGCGCAGAGACACTGTGCACCCCAATCTGCTCGGTGCACAGAGGGATGCTCTGAGAGCAGCTGAGGACCACCAAGCAGCCCCCGCAGGCACAGGAGGAGGAGTCCTTCACCCCACTGGCCCACAGAAGGACCTCGTGGGCTCAGCAGGTTTGCAGAGGACACGGCGCTGGGGGCCACCAACCCCCACGAGGCAGGAGCACAGAGCACGTCGTGCGCTGGGGCCATGGAGCCGTGTGGGAAGCCCAGAGCATGGGACCCCGCAGCCGAGCGCCACATGTCCAGCTGGCTGCGGCCCAGCATTGTGACGAGCCACGCTCGCAGGCCGTTTGCCAGCCCCGAGGTCTGACAAACACAACCCCTCTGTCCTCCCGTCCCGCTGCCCCGCGCCTGGTTCGCATTAAGCCTCCCCGCCCCCACCAGGCAGGGCCGTGCCGAGGTGCGACCCGCGGGCGCCCTGCGCGGAGCGGGGACCTTCCCCGTCCCCCGTTCACTTTAGCAATTAGAGGGTTAAGTTTCCTCCCGGCCTCGCTGCATTAACTGGAAAGGAATGAAGTGTCAGGCATGTTCTCACCACAGCAGGCTGTTGGAAAGCAACTCCCTTCTCCACGCACACACACCTCCCACTGCTGCGACCAAATTATTTTCTATCCTCCAGAGACCCAGTATGCCAGACAAAATCTGCAGCATGACTCTGATTCATTGCAAAAGGATGCAGATGTAATATTCCCCTTTTCGCCGGGCTCCTCGCACGCTAATTCTCGCGGCGTCGCGGCGGTTCCAGTTTGCCGGCTCTGCTCTGCCCGGCATTATTTGTTCGGAGCGCTCCGCCGCCCCGCGCTGACCCCTGGCCCCGTCCTTTCTGCCGGCACCGCCGAAACCCGGCGGCTCAGCCTCCCATCTCCCGCCCGCAAACAGGCGCTCTCCCCAACGCGCTAATTAGCCGAGTGTTTGGAAGTAAATAGGTATGATTGGTGGTAATTTCCTGGCTGAAGGGGTAATTATTTGTTTCAAACGGGCTGCAAAATAACCCCTGTAAGGTGAGATAGGAAACTAAATTCAAAAGAGGTTTCCTATTCCCACTAAGCAGGATTGAAAACTGGTTTGAAATTCCTTTTTTTATTTATAGTACATGGTATCCATGGAAACCTACAGAGGAGGTCATGGTAGCTAGGCCTCCGCTTCACCCTGCTCAGGGGATTACCGTTGCACAGTGGTACGCAGCCGTGTAAGAAAGTAGATTCACAATTCCCCTCCAACAGCCCCCCCGGCCCCGCCTGTGCCTTCCCGCAGGGCAGCCGGCATCCAGCGCTCCGCGGCCACGGCGGCTCTGCCCACAGCCCCACTGCAGCCAGCACTGCATCCCCGCTGCAGCCAGCATTGCATCCCCACTGCAGCCAGCACTGCATCCCCACTGCAGCCAGCATTGCATCCCCGCTGCAGCCAGCACTGCATCCCCGCTGCAGCCAGCACTGCAGCCCCACTGCAGCCAGCATTGCATCCCCACTGCAGCCAGCACTGCATCCCCGCTGCAGCCAGCACTGCATCCCCACTGCAGCCAGCACTGCATCCCCACTACAGCCAGCACTGCATCCCCGCTGCAGCCAGCACTGCATCCACGCTGCAGCCAGCACTGCATCCCCTCTGCGGCCCCACTGCAACTCTGCTGCAGCCACAGCTGCATCCTCTCTGCATCCGCTCTGTGTCCCCAGTGCATCCCCACTGTGTCCTCCCTATGTCCCCACTGCATCCCCTCTGCATCCCCTCTGGGCTCCTGTGTTGAAGGAACAGCCTGATGTAGCAGGTCGGTGCTTTTTGTGCTGGAGGTAAAGCCCAGCTGCAGCCCTGCCTGCAGCCAGCATGGCATGCAGTGCAGCAGTGGGCACGCAGTGCCAGCTCGCTCCCTGTGCCGTGAGGGCTGGATCATCCCCTGGACCATCCACAACCCACACCACCCCTGCAGCAGACACACAGTGCTGTGAAGCACAGAGCTTGTGACCTTCACTCCTTCCCTTCTCCCTGCACACTGCTGTCCCTTTGCCAGCACACGCACTGCTCCGCACCTTTATGGAGAACTGGAGGCTGAGAGCATCCAAATGGGATGAGCACAGAATTGTCCTTCTTAGAAATGACTGATGCTGAAGCCATCACAGCTGTGGCAAATCCAACTGCTCTTATCAACCACCTCTTTTGGTACATCACCAAAAGCACCATCCTGGCACAGCACCGCACGCTGCTCACCCTGCAGTGCGCTCACCCCACGGCCAGCGGTTTTCCAGCACTAACCACACTTTTGTGCCTACCACGATGTGCTCTCCGCTATAGCAAGTACAGTCAATCAATCTCTCCTCCTCCAATGAGCAGAAGGGAAGCGATGCTTTCCATACTCCCCCAGCTCTCCACTCCTCACGCTCTCCATCAGGCGCTCAGCAAGTTCACAAGGGCAGCCAGCACTCGGTTTCCTTGGTCACGCACAGCAGCTTGCCCTCCTGGAGTAATAAAAACAAATGACACGTCGTTGTTTGTTGTCAGGGCCCTTGGTGGAGAGAGGGTTTGGGGGAAGGAAGTGTGTGTGCCCAAGTTCTCTCTTGAAGAGGTGGAGAAGTTGCCGGTAGACAGTATTTGTCAATAGATGTAATGGTGGAGTCAGCTGAAGAGGATGAGCAAGGAGTTAGAGGTAGAGGGGCTGCAGAAACAGCTCTGGGTGTGATCATGGGAGAGGTGGGACCAGGGGGTGTCACAACCCGGTTCTGCTGCTAATAGACGTGGCTGGGTCACAGCCTGGAACGTGGCGCTGACTGCAGAACAGAAGGGCTTTCATTGAAGGATGCCACTTGTGGCGCAATTAACCCACGCTTGTGACCATAGCCAGGGTCTGCCCCACTGACAGTCCCTCCACACCGACACCACTGTGTGCACTCAGATATCTGCAGGCATGGGCACAAAGCCTGTACCATTCCCACACGTCCTCAGCGCGTCTCAGCACACAGCTGTGCCCCCAGGCAGCAGGGCAGGATCCCAGAGCCCTGCACAGAGCCGGAGCTGTGCTGTCTGGGGCAGCGAGGTCCTCCCACACCTGCACAGCCTTGCAGTGACCCAGCCCTTCCTGCCCTGCAGCCCAGCACCCCATCAGCACCCCGCTGCTGGCCCCGAGCGCTCCGCAGGCGGCCAGCCGCAGCACGCCGTGCCTGCAGGACCTCACCATCTGGCTGCTGATTCAGCCGCCAGCCCCCGCTCGGTGACGCTCTGCAGGAGGGAGGGCTGGCAGCACCTTTATCTTTATCTTTAGCTGTGTTTCTCCTTTCCCCCCCAACCCCCCTATTTTTTTTTAACCGGGAGATATCCCACCCTTTTTATAGCTCTAAACTTGAGGGTGATTGGATGGCAGTGTACAGGGCTCCTCCCATGGGCAGGTGGGTCGGGGAACCCAAAGGAGAAGCTTCCAGTTTTCGCAGCCCTAAAGGTCATCCCATAAAGCCACTCACAAAACAGAGATGGGTTTTGGGCTTCTGAGTCCTTAGGAACCTGGAACCACCCTCAGTGCACTGTGATGTACGTGGAGCCTCCCTGTTGCTGTGCTATAGCATCTGCTAGGAACAGGGAATGCTAGGGACAGGGAATGCACATCCACTCAGGTTTGGAGGCCATGGCCGTGGCGGTGGGTGACCAGTTGTGCTCGCTGTTGCAGCATTTAGCTGGCACCCAGATATGGAGCTGGATGTCTTTGGTCAGATTCTCCCCAATAAGCTGCAGAGCCACCTTCCCAAACCCTTCTGCAGGATTTATGAGGACTGGGTCCGCTCCAGTTCTCCTTCTGCATCAAAGTGATGATTTAACTAATTGATGATCTAATTTCAGGCTGGAACTGAAACTAACCTGCCGATTTGTGACTCTGACCTCGGTGCAGATCAACAGCAGCAGCAGTTAGCATTAGTTTAACGGCACTCCCAACTGCTTCTGCTTTGGTGACGCCTTCCCCGGCTCTGCTCTTGCTTTTCTCATTGTATCGATGGCACGGTTAGCGGTGAGCAGGGATGGGCTGTGCTCAGCTCCGAGCATCTCCAGGGGGTGCCCCTGGCTGCAGATGTCACTGTCATAACCTTTGGCAGCAAATGCCAGCTTTGAAGCAGGCAGGGGAGCTGATCTCGCTGGAAAATACCGCGGGCAAAACAAGGGAAGGTTCCGCTCTGCAGCAGCTCCAAGGTCACACGGACGCACGGGTCAGCAGCAGGAGGTGGGGGAGGTGGGGAGCGGCTGTGCGGGGGCTGCTGCCGCCCACTGTGGGCTGAGACCTGCGGTGCTGGGGCAGCTGGCAGCAGCTTTGGGGATCTGGTATCCATAATGCCATGCCTCGCCTACAAGCATGTGCACTGCTGCAGATATGTGCACACACACATACATTTGTGCACACACGCTCCTGCTCACCCATCCAAACCCACTTCACACACATGAACGCCCACATATATGTGTGTGTCTGCAGTTGTCTGCAGGAGCTGTGCCTGCAGGCTGGGGGCTGCAGCTGTTCCCTGTCCTCCCAGGACCCCACAAACCTCAATACTGCATGGCAGCTCCTGGCTCAACCCATGCCCAAAGCAGGGGTTTGCAGAGCCCTCCACCAAGCACTAAGTGGGACTCACCACTCAATCTGCCAGCCCTGCTGCAGAGCTGCCTCCTGGCACTGCAGCTGGGATTGCTTGTCCGCAACTGGGAGGAACCAAGTGGTGCAGTGGGCCCTGCACGAGCTGCAACTGCAGGAGGGGCACAAGCTGCAGGAGGGGAGAGCTCAGCAGTGTGCAAGTCTGCACACGCATGGCCGGATCCTGCCAGCGGGCGCAGCATCCTGCCTGATTTCTGCTTGGAAGAGCCAGCGCTGCCTCCCCACACCAGGCTGGGGTCACCCTGTGTGAAAAGACCCACGGGGCTGCGTCCTGCTGCCGAGCTGGGTCCTGCCGGTCCTGCCGTGGGGCTGAGTCGTGCCACGGGGCTGGGCCCCGCGAGGGCAGCAGGCAGGCATCTCCCAGCGGGGCTCCTGCAGCAAAGCACCGAGAAGGCGAAAGCAGCTCAGGCTGCAAAGATCGCCGCTGGGGCGGGGGGATGGCTGCGGGCTAATAATATTCCATGTCTCATTATGCTGCGTATTAAGCTGAAATTTGCAGATGCTCTAATCACCGCGAGGCATTCTGCACACACAGCCTCTCTGCAGCCCGGCAGCTCTGTGCAAACACCGGAGGAGCGGCCCCGCTAACTGTCCTGCCACATGGTGTCCTGGAATCTTTACAGACCATTTCACCTTCACAAATAGCCTTGGAAATGTCGGTACACCGACAGCCCCCGCGGTCGGCAGATTGCTCCGCCGCCCCCTCACAGCTCCCCGGCCCCGGGAGCCTTTTTCCCATCACACCGTGCAAATGACTCTCCGGGATTTGCACCGGCGCCGGGTGAAGCGCCGCACATCCAACGCGCTCCGTGCCCCGGGCTCACGGGGACGTGAGGAGAGCTCCTGCCTGAACCGCTCGGGGTGTTCTGTCCCTCTCTGCATCTGTCTTTCTAAAATGGTTTTCTTTTCTTTCCCCAGATCCCTGCCCTTCGCGCAGGCACGTGGGAAGGAGCCGAGGGGAGCAGTGTGGGCAGTGAGGGGTTAATGGCAGCTCGTCCCTGCTGCTTTTTCCAGGCCTGGCTGCACCATCCTTCTTGGCAGGGGCTTCAGCCGTGAGGCTGAGCTGAGCATGAGAACATGGAGAACCCCCATGCTCTGCGGGGAGCAGCACCCGGAACAAGGCAGTTCTGCAGCCAGATGGGAACCCCCTCCCTCTACAGCTGCACCGCTGCTCCGGGCATGTGTGTGTGCGTGCACATTCACTGCAGTTAGTAATGCAGGGAATGTCACTCTGTTTGTGCAGGTGAAAGGTGAGGTGTGGGGATGGCCCTGCTGCCCACAGCCCTTTGCTCTCCATCCATTTGCACTTGGCAATCCATGCCAACACCCAACCCCAAATCCTCCACTGGGGTTAGTTGACTCCCAGGGATGGCTGTGGTGGGCAGTGGAGTACAGGGCCCTTTTCAGGCCTATCTGGAGTGCCCTGTGGATGGGTTGATACCGCAGTGTGAGACAGGAGCTGGGCTGTGGTACTGCCTTCCCATGCCACCCATCCCTCACCCATCAGCCCCACAGGCACATCACTGCCCCTCAGGCCATGCCGCCCTCCTCCTTGTGTCTCTCCACCCCGGGGGTTGCACAGAAACAGCCCAAGCACCCTCACACCCAGCACTTCAAGAGAGCAACATGCCCCAGCCTGGGCAGCATTGGACCAATGTCTGCTTTGCAGAAGCACAGCCCCTGCAAGAAGGAAAAGAAGGGCAGGAATGATGTAAAAGGAGAATAAACCCCTCCTTCTGTAGGGCTGTGTCCTTGCCCAGAGGAATAATTGCCTATTGCACGAGCCGACGGGGATGAGCAACAGACCACCTCGAGCAGAGATAGCATCACTTATGAATGCGGCATTCGCCGTCGGACCAGCCGCATGCAGAAAGAAGCAGGGGCTGGGGGCACGCTGGCAGTGCTTTCAAAGCCAGTTAATGGCGCGCTGCTCACGTCCCTCGCAGCCTGCTGTGTGCTGCCAGAGCAGCTCCAGCCGCACCGAGCTCCAGGCCAGCACCACGCACTGCCCTTCCCCACCACGTCCCACCATGACCGGCGGCGCTGGGGAAGGAGTGTGGAGCTCCCCCCTTTCCCGCGGGCAGAGACCAAAATGTGTTGGGCTGGAAACCTCCCAAGAGCAGCTCCCTCCTGAGCTCCACTGCTGCTTCCTGTTCTCGGGGGCAGGAAATACCAAGCAAACAGCTCCATGCATGACTTCAAAACTTCCACTTCCAGCACCGGCTGCAAGGCAAAGATGGAGCAGCCCCCTCTATCCCCCTGGTCCCCCTCTGCCCCTCAGAGAAGTTCCTTCAAGCCACTAACGTGGAGCTCAGAGGGCTGCCGGCCCCCATGCTCTTCATTTGCTTTTGCTCTCTGCCTCCACTCAGAGCCAGGAGAATGCATGTATTAATAACTGCAGAAAATGAGGCCGTGCAACGAGCGGTGCGAGGCTGCTGCATGCTGTGCTTGTGAGCATGGCCAGCAGAGCAGAGCTGCCCTCTTGGTCTCCCACTGCTGTCATTGTGGCCTGCACACTGCAAGCTTTGCAGGGGAAAGAAGGTGCGTAGGGCACAAGTGGAGCCTGGTGTGGGATGGGGGGGTCACCGCCCCACTTGCCTGCCACGAGCTCCCTGCACTGCTCAGCATCTCTGATCTTGGCCCGGGTGGGGATGGAGGCAGCTGCTCCTGGCGCCGGCGCTCATCTCCGCCAGGCGCTGAGCCATCTGCCTGGCAGGGCCAGCCACACCTGCTGGGAAGGAGACAGAAGCTGGGCAACCTCCCTACCTCTGCAGCTTTCCGGCTGGCAGCATCAGCCGGCGGCTCCGGGAGGGCTCGGCTGTGTGCACAAAGGGAGGAGAGATAAGGGAGTGGGGAGTCTGGGCCTGAGATACGGCCGCACCCAGCGCAGCACCTGGCCAGTGGATCCCAACCTGCATGAGGCTCTGGCAGAGCACCTGGGGCAGCAGTGGCAGGGCTGGCAGCTGCCCTGGGTGCACAGTGGTGCTGCGATGCTCGTGGTCCCTTCTCATTCATCTGCACCGAGAACTGCAGGAGTCAGAGACGTGCCAGACTCATCTCCAGCTCCTTGTGCCCGGGACCCAGGGGACAGCACAGCACCCAGTGCATTGGCTGCGGGGCTGGGACACTTCCCCTGATGGAAGGAATTGGAGTCTCCTGGCCTCTGGGGTGGCAGAAATGATGAAGAGCATCTCCAGACACAGCGCTGTGTCTCAGCCATGGGACGGGGTGGCCAGCATGGAGAGAAGTCTCCTGCAGCCCACAGTCCTCCAGGCCGCAGCACCAGCATGCAGAGCCCTTCCCAACCATCCCATGAACGGATCAGAACGAGCATTTGTCCTCAACCCCAGCGTGGCAGGGAGTCAAACTCTGCCTCCAAGGGGGTGGGAATGCAGAACAGCCATCCTAATGCCTCTTTGCCCTGGTCCCCTCCCGGGTGCCATTGGCCAAGGGGTGCCTGCAGGTGCTCGGCCCCTCCTGGGCACTGCATAAGGGCAAAGCTCCTGCAGGCCCCAGGCCACGTCTCAGTGGAGCTCCTGGATGATGGAGGGGAACGTGGGGGCACAGAATGTCTTTCTAGACAGACTTCAGGGAAGGGGAAATGCCTCCTGGCCACATCGCCACTGTGCAGTGCAGGAGCCGGCGGTGATGTCAGCGTGCTTCCATGCCACAGACACCACAAGGATGGGAGGTGGGCAGGCCCCATGACACCCCATGTGCCCCAGGGCCGCAGCCAGTCCTGCGCTGGTCACGGGGTGCTCGGGCATGTGGCAGCACATGGCAGGCATGGCCGCGTGTGACAGCTGGGTGCTGGATGAGACCTGCAGGTTCCACTGCAGCCCACCCAGGAGCCTCCATTCTGCCATCCCACCCGCCCCAGCGTGGGGCATTCTGGCTGCTGCCCCCCCTTCCTTCCCCCCAGCACCCTCCTCCAGCTGACCTTGACCCGGCGCAGCGCCGGGCGGTGGCTGCATTGGGACATGAGCTCAGCAGCCTGTCTGGTGGGAAAAACCCCGCGGCAGCCACTCTGCTTCCTGCCTCCTCCTGCCATCCATTTGGTGGGCGATGCGGCCACGCTGCAGCTTTATCTTGGTTCTCTAAAAGGCTCCCTGGCTGACACGCACACCGTATGGGAGCAGTCAGCCGAGGAGAGCTGTAAATCTCGGAAGGCCTCATCTCGTGGAGCACATTAGCTGTTTTAAACTTGTCAGCTTTCAGCGATGGAAATTGACTGCTTGAAACTGCCCTGCCCTGCACATCCTGCTGCATGTACGTGGGGGGGAACATGCCATGTCCTCACAGGGGCCACACAACCCCCACGAGTGTCCTCAGGGACTTTGCTTGGCTTAGCCCAGGGGTCCTGCGGGGGCTGTGAGCCATTCCCTCCCACCCTCCCCTGCAGCGCTGCCCTCAGTTGGATAGAGAACGTGGTCGCACAGAGCAGCACAGCCTGTGTGAGCTCCTTTGCCTGTCCACTCTGGGTGACATCAGATCCCACAGCTTCATGGAAATCAGCCCCAGTTCTGCGGAGTCCTGATGGGATTTAATGCAGCTGTGTGTGCGTGTGTGTCAGAGCTCAGTAGGCGCTGCATGCAAAGCCCAGGGACAGCCCAGCCGGTGGCTGAGCACTCAGAGCTCTCTTGGGGGACACTGAGCATCGGGATGCTCCCATGTTGGGGATGCTGCTATCTGTGAGGATGATCCAGTTTGGGGGATGATCCATCTGGGGGGGAAGCTCTCATATGGGGGGGATGCTCCCACCGGGGGAGATGCTCCTATCCAAGAGGATACTCCCATTGGGAGAAGGTCTCATCTGGGGAGGACGCTCCCTGTTGGGGTGCAGCTCCCACCTAGGCTGCTCCTATCTGGAAGATGCTTCTGTCTGAGGGGAGGCTCCCATATGCAGGGATGCTCTTATCTGGGGGATGCTCCCCCGCTTTACTCCAGCTCATGAGATATGCTGGTAGAGCGGCGTGGGGGTCACAGGGAAGACAAGCTCTATGTGAGCAGCACTCCCCAAGGCAAACTCCCACTCCTTCCCTTCCCAGAAGGGTGCGTGCCTCCCGCCGCAGCTCCTCGCCTGCCCCAGAGATGCTGCCGCAGCACCGCACGGCGCACCGACGGCTCGGCCCCGGCGCAGCCTCAGCCCTCACTCACCCCCCCCAGCGCGTGGGGTCGGGCACCGTGCGGGCAGCGGCTCGAGCCCTGCGTCAGAGCGCTCCGCTCGTTTCTCTCCTTGGTTACGGAGGCGGCGGGGAAGGGGGGGGGGGCTGCGGGGGGCGGCGGGACGTGTCCCCGAGCAGCCGGGTGCGGATGACGCACCGCGTGGTTGGGGGCGGCGGGGGCTGCGGGCGCCCGGCTGCCGTGCCCCACCGCCGGCACCGCCGCGCCCCCAGCCCGTCCCGCTCCCCGCCGCGTCCGTCTGCGGCGATGCCCAGAAATAATCTGGCAGCGGAGCGGAGCCAGAGCCGCGTCCACCCGCTGCTCCGCGTGAGCGATGGGGAGAGGAGGGCACGCGCGGCAGCTGGGGCCTCTGATAACGGGGATTTGGGCCCTGTGAGGCTGCGACAAGAGCCGTGCCAGGCACCGGCAGCAGCGCAGCCTCCATCTCCCCAGGCCCTGCGTCCCACCTCCCTGCAGCTCAGCAGGAGGTGCCGGTGGCCCCGCACGCGTCCCCGTGTCCCAACTGCGTCCCACCTCGGGTGTCCCCAGCCGTGGGGTCGGCAGCACCCGCACTAGGAGCACGATTTGCAGACTGCCGTTCATGACACGGTGCTCCAGCCCGGCCGGGGCCAGCGGATCGGTTATCGTATCGACAACGTAAACGTGTCGCAAATTGCCTGAATTAGCCGAGTGCCATGAACATGTTTCTGGATAATGGGATGCGGAGCCCTTCCAGGAGCAGGCTGCTCGCGGTTAGACAGCCCCAGCCCCAGCCTTTCCCCGCTGGAAGATGAAAACCCATCGCTGACGGAGGACAACAGCCGGTGTGTGCGCAGAAGTGCCCGCGGGCAGCGCGCACAGCTTTGCCCGGAGCCCACCGTGAGGTCCTGGGATGGGGCTCGGACCCCCCCGTGGGGCAGCAAAAGCGGTGGGCAGCCCCGGCGCCGCGCACAGCCCCGCACTGCGGCCACGTGTCAGCCCCAGCTCCGGAAGGGCTCGGCCGCAGCGTGCAGCAGCTCCGAGGCACCAAAGCGAAACAAAGACAAAGCCGCAGCGGCGGGGAAGGGCCGGGCTCGCCTCCCGTACAGGCGCTGCTCCTCGGCTGAGCAGCAAGAAAGCAAAACTGCGAAGTGCCTAAAATTAGAGCTGCCAAACCCCAGCTGGGGAAGACTGGAAAGATCCCCAGGCCCTGCAGCCTTGGGCGAGCGGCATAAAAGGCAGCGGAGGGGAAGGAAAGGGAAGGGAGCTTGGGGACCGAGGCAAGTAGAGCGAGGCACAGCCTCTCCCCTCCCTTCCTCCCTCGCACCCCTCCTCCTGCTCCTGACACAGCCCCGCGTGCACAGGGACAGGGGGATGCCCGCACCGTGCCCAGCTCAGTGGAGCTGCAGCCCCACCGAGGGGGTGTGTGTGCCTGGGGGTACCTGTGCATGGGGGTACCTGTGCATGGGGTACCTGTGCATGAGGGTACCTGTGCCTGGGGGTACCCGTGCATGGGGGTACCTGTGCCAGTGCTATCCTGGCCCTGTGAGCGTGCCCCACTCATGCCCTGCTGCAGGATCCTAAGGGCTCTGTGCTGTGCCCCTGACTAAAACCATGCCACAAAGCCAGAGCTGAGGGACCACCAACATCCTCATGGGGCGATCGCCTCCATAAAACAAACCAGCATGACGTCCCTACAGCCCCCAGTTTCTCTGTCTGGACAACCTCCACCGCTCAGCAGCAACCCAGGGAGGCACAGTGGATGAGCCAAAGCACAGCTCTGCCATCAGCACAGCCTCTGGTGCTGCAGGAGGAAGAGTAAAGATGGGCAGGACGTCCCACCAGCAGCCCTGGCTGCAGCACACCACCCACCCTGCCTGCCCCCACACTGCATGCAGCACAGTTCCACATAGGTACCCAAGCCCTGGAAAAGCAGCAGCTTCGCAGGCAGCCGGTGGCTTTGCACTGAATTTGGTTTCCCAGCTCCTATTTGTCATGATCAAAGCGGCTGAGGTTTAACGCCAGCTCCACTGAGCTCAAGAGCTGCTATAAAATGGCTGAGTCAAGGACACGTCTGTGTCACTTGCCTCAGTAATGGCACAATCACAACAGCAGCTGCACCCCAGTGTGGTGAGAGCAGCGCTGATCCCCCTGCCTTGCCTTCCCCAGGGCCGGGATGCAGCCAAGCCAGTCTGCCTGCTGCAGTCAGACCTCCATCCCTCCATGTGGAGTAAATCAGTCCCTGCGTGATGCTTGCCCATGGCTCCTGCCTGCATGCAGATGGAATTTCCAAGGAGGACCTGCCTCTGGTTGGGAAAGAGATGAAATCTGAGGAGTAAGTGTGGGATCCACAAGGAGCAGACGCTTCCATGGTATGCAGGAGCTGCAGACAGAGATGTGGATGTTGTTGGAGTGAGGGCAGGAGAGGATGGGACAGGATGGGAGAGATGGAAGGGTGTGATAAGGTGGCCAGGAGAGGATGGAGTGCAATAGCAGAAGGTGCTATGGGAGAGGAACACTGGGACAGGACAGGATGAGACAGGAATGGTGGGATGGGCAGGATGGGATTAGATGGATAGGATAAAGAAGAGGGGTTGGGATGAGGTGGGATAGGATGGGACAGGATAGGATGGGATAAAGCAGAAGGGATGGGATGGATAAAGCAGAGAGGATGAGACAGGACCGTGATGAGGTGGGATAAAACAAAGGAGATGGGCTGGGACCAAACAAAAGGGTGATAAGAGGAGAGGATAAGAGATGAAGTGAGCTCAGGTGGACAGGAGGGAATGGGGCAGGGATGAGAGGGCAGGAAACCTCAGAGCCTGCTCCCCATGGCACACAGGTGGCCCAGGCAGCCCATGGCAAAGTGTGCAACACACCCTTGCCCAGCAGCCCCAGCAGCCCCAGCAGTGCCCAGTGGCCCCATTGCTCTGCCCCACGCTCCGCAGGGCCCCGTGCCGGAGGTGGGAGGCCACGTGCACAGCCAGGCACAAGCATCTCACGCTTTCCCATGGGGAAGCAAATTGCTCCCCGGAGCGTGAGATCTGATTAGGTTTGTGACACACCGCAGCACGGCGAGGACGTGACGGCCCTGTGTGCGTGTCCAGCGCTGCCGGGGGCTCTGGCACAGCGGGGGCTGCGGGCTGCCCGGGGCAACCCCTCCTCCCCTCCGTCACTGCTGGTGGGTGCTCGCCACGGTCACCAGCACAGGCAGACCCATAGCGTGTGGCTGCGGACCGCCCTGCTGCCACCTCCAACCCTGCCTTGGCTCCACGTAGTGCTGCAGAGCTGAGGACTGGGCTTCTGCCTTGGGGGGGATGGCTCTGAGGCGGCCCTGGGCCGGTGGCCCCCAACCAGGTGCAGAGATGTTCTCAGCAAGGCGGCCACCGCACTGTGGATCACGAGTCGCCGAGAACAGCTTGCCCAGCCCTGCCTGGGGAGCCAGGGGTTACCTGGCTGGGAGAGAAGGCAGCTCCAAGGGCCGCTCATGGTGACAAACACAACCTGTTCTGCAGTGTTCTTTTGCATTTGCTGCCCCAAACGGTTTCGGAGCGATGCCTGCCTCTTTATTTGAGATCTCTGCACAGCTGTCCGATAGAGAAGAGCTTTATCTCGTCTCTCCCGGGCTTCCATCCAACACCGCTCTCCCAAGGTGGAGAGGAAGGGGAAAAAGAAAAGCCAGAATTTGCTCCTGACCAAATGCTTCACCTCAGCCACCACCGTGGAAAATTACTGCCCCCACATGGGGCCCAGCGCTCACCCCTTCCATCCAGCACTGTGCCTGCAGCTTTTGTGCCCAGGTTTTTTCTCTCCTTTCCCTGCTGGGAGAATGGGAGCCTTGGCTGCACAACAAACCCTTGAGGAAACAGCTTCCCTTGGGCATCTTTGCCCTGTGTGTGCATCCTCAGCGTCACCGTTTCACTCCTGTGGGGTCAGCTCTGTGAATTGCAGGGGATCTGCTGTCTTCATTCTAGGGCACCGAGTGCTGAGTGGAAAAGAAAAGGAGAGGACAGCAGTTCAAACCCATCTCCCAGTCCAGAAAGCAGAGCAGCACTCCAGCCCATAGGGATGCTCCTCAGAACGGGCATCTCCCTGGGTATCCCTCCAACCTGGCCCCCAAACATCCCATCTGCCCTGTGCCCAGCTGCTGGCTGAGGACACACAGAGACCAGCCACCCTCTCCCTGCCTCCAGCCACTGTGTCCCCAGCAGGGAAGGACAGGGCACGTGGTCAGTTCACACCTCTTGCTGGGGATGGTTTTGATCACAGTGTAGTTTTCCATTCCTGACCGAAATAGAGACAGGCAGGAAGGACATCCCACCCTGCCTCCTCCCCTGGCTTGTGGTGACCTCGGAGCTCTCACTGTGCTCAGGGCCGCTCTGCAGCACCAGTGCTGCTTCTTGGGGCGGGGAGCTGAGCCACAGAGCCATCCCATTCCCTTGGTCCCCTCCGACACCACTGCATGGGGCAACAAAGCGCTCCTGAAGGACCCATTCCAGCCAACACTGCTGGAGCATTTACCTTCTGTTTTTCCATGGGTGGATTTGTCCTCGTCACATCACCCCACCCATCCTGGTTGCTGGGTGCCATGCTGGCAGCACTGAGCTGCTCCGGCAGCAGTGGCAGTGCCAGAGCCAAGCCCACGCTGGGCACATCACAGAGAGGGGACAGCAGTGGGCACACGTGGGCGGCAGCCCCGCCAGGCAGCTGATTAACATGCAGTCCGGCCACCCCGGCCTGTCCCCACCGTCTCCTGGCTTTAAATAATAGCTTAATTATCTCATTTACATTTGGCTCGGGGAGGCACCGCCATCGTTAACATGTTCCCTCCCGGTGTCCCCTCCGTGTCCCCACGCGGGATGCTGGCACAGGAGGGATGCTGGCTGTGCGGCCAGGTGAGGATGGCTGCTGCTCCCCGCTGCCAGTCTGCCCCTCGTCCACATTCCCCTTCCCACCCCTTGCTGGGCAGCTTTTAACTTTCTTTTTTATCTTCTCTTTTTAAATCTCCTTTGAAAGCTCCTGCCGAACACTGAATCCCTTTGAAGAGCAGAACACCTCTCTGTGGGTTGCCCTTTCTCACCGGCTGCAGCCGCCAGGGATGCCAACCACAGCCTGCAGCCAGGAGCTGCCACATCCCCGAAGGTGCTTTGGAGGAGATGGGGCTGGGCATCACCAGCCTCCTCCTCCCACACCCTCCCAGGCCCCATAAAACCCCAATTGCACTCCTACACAGCTCTGGGGGCTTTAGAACAACCCAGCGTCCCCAGCCCATACCCCCAGCTAGGATGAGGCCCCACGACTGTGGGATGAAAGCCCCACGGCCCCATTGGCTGCAGCTCTTCCCTAGGGCTGCTCTCTCCTGGTCGTCGTTCCCAGTGCCGCGTCGCAACCTCCGATGTGAGTGGCAGCGTTTCCAGGTAGTCCTATTGATTCTGTGCAGCCTCCACAGCCCCTTCCTGCAGCTAATTTAGCCGGGGCTGCCGCGCTGTCCCTTCTCCCGGCAAGGCGTGCAGCTGAACCCTTTGATCCGCTCCTCCCGCTCCCTTCAAACAGCCCCTCGTTGCCGGGAGAGCTTCTGCTTTGGTGCAGAGGTGCTCTTTTTGGAACATATATTTTTAATGGGGATTTCAGACGCGGCGCAGGCACGAGGGAGTCATTCTCCTGTGCCCTGGTATTTACATATTTTCCAGCATGCACAGCACAGGCAGGGGAAGGTTTCACAGAGGGAGAGCAGCAAACAGGAAGGAAAGAGCTTTGTGCTTTGTATCACCAGGGCCCAATTACAGCGGGGAAGGCAGGGAGCCCATCCGGGTATTGCCCTCTGCAGCCAGTCCAAGCCGCAATTACGGCGCTCGCCAGGCTCAGCAGGAGCTGCAGAAAATATCTCCAGAGCTTCGGGAACGATCCCTGTCGCGCTGTCGGGGCACGGCGGTTTTAGGGCACCATCTGCTCCTCCTCTCTGCCAGCAGAGCCTCAGACCGCTGGGGTTCACCTGGGCTCTGTGAGCAGGGGGGCAGTGGGGGCCCACCAGGTGCTGCACGGGAGGGGGAGAGTCGCTGGATGAGACCCACCACCAGCAATGGCATTTTCCACTTTGGCAGGGCAGGCTGTAGGCAGTGCAGAGCTGCAGAAATAGTACGAGAAAAAGCTGCACAGGAATAGTGAGTGCCGTGCTAAAGCCAACTAGCTTCAGTTCTGAGGCGAGCCAACAAATATTGCAGTGCTGCAAGTTTCTCAGCTGCAGCAGGCTCTGCAACACGCCAGGTTGGACCTTGGGGCACTGCTCACACTCGGCGGCACGCAGAGGTTGGGTTTGTCCCACTGAGTGCTGAGCACCAGCACGTTGCTGTTGAGGCAAACCAGGTCGATTCCCTTTGAAGTTCCTCCAGCCTCCAAGTCCTACCCAGCAATCATAGGCATCTTCAGTTCTGAATCTGCTGGCCAGCCTCTAGATGTGTGTGGTAGGCAATGCTATGAAGCATTTGGGCATAGACTTCTGTGCAGCGGCACTGCCTGCTTTGGAGCACTCGTGTTGGGGCATTCTTTGCTCTGTGAAAGCTACAGACTGGTGTTCAGGTGGGTGGGAGGCTGCTGTGCATCCCAGTGTGGGCCTGGAGACGTCAGCCAGAGCCACACGCTGCCTCCATCGGCCCAGAGCTGGGGATGCATGGGGATGGAGCTGGGCTGGGGTCTGTCCCTGCAGCCTGGAGCTCACTGCATGCCCGTCACATACTGTGTCCCATGAGGCCAGGCAACAACCAGGAGGGTTGAGGCTGCTCCCAGCCCCCCAGGAGCTGTAAGTCCCTCTGCCAGCCCTGCTCCTCAGGCTGATGTTTGCCTGCCATGGGTCTTTGTGTGCTGGCATGCCAGGTCTGCTGCTGCCCTCCCCACCTCCTTCAGGATCGGTGGACATTAGAAGTGTTGGCAGCAGCGGTGGAGTAGACCAGAAGCTGATCCTAACTCCAATTGATGGGCATGAACAGTTCATGCAGCTGTGTGAGGGGTAACCTGGGGACCTGCTGGGTGATGTTTCTGCTAAGCTAGGCAGAGGGGTACTGAGGCCTCCCTGTTCCCCTCCATGCCCGTCCCCGGTGGTCTCCCCGGGCTCTGGGGTCCCGCAGGTCCAGGCCTGTTGGAATCAGGGTTGTGGTTCCCTTGTGGTAAGCTCTCATAGTACCAGTAGTGATTGGAGCCATTTCTGTGAGCCTCCTGGCAGTCTCGGTGCTGATGGCCTTCACCTCTGCTGCAGAGCTGGGGCAGAGCCCAGAGCACGTGGTGTGACGTGTCACAGCTTTCTGCACAGCAGTTTCTCCAAGCTGCACAGAGCAGGAAGTCCTGCAGCAGGGATGCTGAGCCATTGCTGTCCTTTGGGTCACTGCTGAGCCCTGTGGGCACCTCCTGTTTCCCCTCATTCATGGGGAGATGTGAGCGGGGGCACAGGGGTGGGCTGCAAGCTGTCAGACCCCCATCCAAGCTCATGTCCAAAAAGCACAAGAACAAAAGAGCCCTGTGCCTTGTGATCCACAGCCTTAGGCAAGGCTCAGCCTCCCAGCTCCAGCCCTCAGGAGCAGGAGAGATGCTGGCTGAAGGTGGTCCTGCGTGGAGTGCTGCCCTTCCTATCAGCTCTACATCTCATCCTCATCACAGTGCTGCAGAACACCTTGGGCTGGATGGGACCCCACGAGGTCTCCAGCCCAACCTCTGCTCAAAGCAAAGTCAGCTATCAGATAAGATCCTGTTGTCCAGTGGGGGTTGGAAAACCCCAGAGGATGGAGACAGCACCATCTCTCTGGGCTGCCTGCTGGTGCCTGATTGCCTTCATCCTAAGCTTATGTGCTCTCCCCCCCCCAACCCCAGTAAACATGAAGGCAGATGAGTATGTGACAGCTCACCGTGCTTGGGGCTGCTCTAAGAACTGGAAACAGCAAAGCAATGGAACTACCTCAGTCTGAGGTGTGCCCACCCTTCAGCCAACACAACACCGTGGGGCAATGAATGCTCCTGGCCTGTAACAACTCTGAAGGAAAAGAAAGCCACTTTCTGTAGGAAATCAGCTCCCTGTAGGGAAGCAGAGGCGTATAATAGTTCAAACGAAGGACAGTGAGACTTGATGGGTCTCAGGCAAATACGTGAATCACACGGTACCTTCATTTTCCTCGCAGCTCCTGCAGGGATGAGGGGATGAACTCGGTGTCCATCTGCAGAGAAGAGCCGGTGCTGCCCGCTCAGCCTGCTCCCCAGCTGAGCTACCTGCCCTGTGCCCCCGTCCACATCCAGCCATGCTGTGATGGAAATGGGTGGCTGAGAGCAGCGTGGGGAGGAACAGGAGAAAACCAGAGCTGGTGGGGCAAGAGCCGTGAGTTTTGTGTCTACTGGAGCTGGCCAGCCCCCATGGAAGGATGGCTGCGAGCCGGGGTGAGAGTGGGGGTGAGCCGAGTAATCTTTGGAAGTCACCGGCAAGATTTCAAGAGGGCGAGAAGAACCCAGGTCTCATCCTGAGCTACTCATTACCGACGGAGCGGCCTTTCCACCAGCCTAATTATTGGTGGCTCGAAGGACGCTTCCCACAGCTGCTGAACTTGCTGACGCTGGGCCGTGGATGTCTTCTATTCTGGGAAGGGGGAGTGGAGTCTCCTAGTGTGAACTTGTGGAGCTGGGCAAAGCCACACTGGAGCAGAGATAAAGTCAAGGACAGCTGCAGCTGCTTGGCAATTGTTCAGCATGAGCCACGAGTCAGTGACTTGGCTATTCTGGGACAAGCTGAGGAGCCAGAGCTGGGGAGAGCAAATTCATCGCCTGCTAGCACAGAAATGGGCTGCAGCAAGCCTGGATTCTGCAACGCCCAGCATGGAGGCAGAGCAGAATATTGTGCTGAGCGGAGGCCCACAGGGCCCCATCCTTCACCAGTGAGGAGCCACAGGGGGACATTCACTGTGATTTGTCTGCAGCTGGAGACAGCCACGTGGCCACCAAAAGTCACAGGCAGAACAGGTGCCCCAAGGACAGCCCGGTCCCCCGAGCGCTGCCATCTGTGGGGTACAAAGAGCCCCCGCTCTGAAAGTACCTGCTCCTCTCCATTGGCAGGAAGGGAACCTGGGCCGAGCTGGGGACAGCACTGCAGGGCTCACTGCTAGCACAGAGCACAGTGCCAGGCAATGCAGCGCTCTGCAGGCTCTGCAAAGGACACGGGCCTCGCGAGGTCACTCACTGCGCACGCTGGAAAGCAGATATGATCTCATTAAGCAAATATTTATGATCAATATGATCCTCTCTCTGGCAATGAATAGCATCACTTGTAGCAAGGAGCTCTCCGGGGATGGCTGGGAAGGACAGGGGATGGAAGAAGAGCCTGGATGGAGGGTGGCATCCATCTCACCTGGCTGAGAAACACCCACACTTATTCTAAAAATTGTTTTCCCTTCACCAAGAGATTAATGAGCTGCTTGGAAACCCCAGACATTAATTATTGATTATGCAAAAGATTCGGTTCATCACAGCTGCAGAACTCGGTGCTGCTGAGGGACCCCGCAGCTCTGGATGTGGGACGCAGAGTCCCTACAGACAGAGGGACGAGCCCCAGGGAGTGCTTCCCACACCGGGCCCTGCTGCGAGGGGCTGCAGTACGGCTCGAGGAAGGAGCAAGGACCCCCACGGCCCCACTCTGAAGGATGAGGTGACCTGGGGGACTGGCGCTGCCCCGGCCCCAAGGTGACCGATGGGGACCGTGCTCCCTGCCCACCGCCCCCCTGCTCCCCGGGCACACAGAGCTGCAGCGAGAGGTGCGGTCCAGCCAGCCGAGGGTGGCAGTGATAAACCTCCTGCAACGCCTGGCAATTAATCTTGCGCCGCAGTGAGTCACAGTCACCCGGAGCTTCCTCCCCGCACCCAGAGCCGCCTCCGCCTCCGGCTCCGGGCTTGGAAATGGCACGGGCTGGGACGAGCTGCCCTCCCTGCAGAGAGGGGCCACCCCCAACTCAGGCACCTCCACAGCCAGCAAGGGGAGAAGGCACAGCGCACAGCGATGGATGTCAGCAGGGAGCTCTCGTCCCGGTTTCTCCTTTGGCCGTCTGGAGAGCGAGCACAAGATGCCATCCCCGTGATAAAGCTGCATATAAAGAGGTGTCAAAAGCGGGAGGGCCGCAGGAGAGCTGCAGGCAATTAAACAGAGGCCGGGAGGAGCGGGCAGCTGCTGCCAGTGTGCCCCGCTGCACCCCCACGTATTGCCCCCCCGCAGCCCCCCACGGCCGCGCTCCCCAAAGTTTGCCGAGCTTTCCCGGGGATCAGCCTCTTCCCATCTTGCCCTAGGCATGAATGCAGTTTGCAGTTTTAACAGCAGATGTCTCTCCTATTATGATTTATAAAAATGCTTAAAATAAATAATGCAAACATATTTACAGGAATGAATTCCTGCTCCCGAGCGCGTTTGTCACTCGCAGGAGCTGCCGGCTGCTGGGCGCCCCGTGCAGCCCCCGGCCCCGCTGCAGCGAGGCTGAGCCGGGCTGCAGGTCTGCGCCGTGGGTACAAATCCCCTCCAACCGACGCATTAAATATTTAACGTGGTCATGCGGGAGAGCTGCCCGGCACTGCCTGATTTCACACATCCTGACAATTTCACGGCCCTCTGGGCGGGCGCTTCTCGGCAAACAACAAAGGACGCGATGAGCCCCTCCCTGGAAGGTGACTTTGGGGTCTCACCGCAGCCCCCTCCCCAACAAAGGGGCGGATTTGGCAGCACCGCTCCCGGCCGCGGCCAACTCGCGGCGTGACCTTCGAGTGGGGCGGACGCGGTGCCCCCCCGGGAGGGCAGCGGAGGGGGGGGCTGCGGGGGCTGCGGGGGCTGCGGGGGCTCCCGTGCTTCCAACAGAGCAGCGCGATGCCGCCGTGCCCCCGCGCACACAAAAGAGCGAGGCGTACCTGCCTGCGCTCTGTGCCGCGAGCAGAAGTGGCCCAATTACCGCTCGCACGGAGCCGCGCCGTTTCCATAGCTTCACGGCGCAGCGCTTCCGTCTCCCGAGGCCGTGGGAGCAGGACCCGGCATCTTATCAGCGCGCATCCTGCAGCACGGCTCTGCTCCGGCCCTACCTGCCGCGGCCGGGCTCTCCAGCAGGACCGACTGCAGCTTTTCCCAGCAGAGCGGGGAGATGATTTCTTCCTGCTGCAATTTGCGCTGCTTTCCCAAGCCACTTGCATAACCGGCGCCGGGGAAGCGCGGCAAAAGGCAGAGCTGCTGCTGCCCGAGAGGAAGGGGGGGGGAGCACGGCCCTGCGGTGGGACTGGCAGCTCTGAGCACCCCAGCGTGCCCCAGGAAGTGCCCCCCTCCCCCGCCAGAGCCCCCAGGAGCGGACCCACAGACACGGCCCTGATGGGGCTTATGGTGGAATAAGCAAACGGTTTCTTTTTTACCTCGGTGGGATCAGAGGAACTTTGCAGATTTCCACTGGAGATGGAACTTCGTGTCGGTACTGGAAGAAACCAACGCCTGCTTCTGTACCAACCCCTCTTAGTTTCAGAAAGTATCACATCAGTTCCTTTTGGATGGAGCTGAAGTGGTTGATTCCTCCCTGGCCTCTGATCTAACCTCCCAAACAACAAAACCCCACTCCTTCTCACCCCCCAGGTTTAATCTTGCCACGTACCAACTGCTTCCTTGAAGCATCCCACACTTCTGCCTGCACCCAGGTGCCCATCAGCTCCCAGAAGCGCCCACTCTCAGGTGTGTCTGCACATCATTGATGCCACCAAACACGTGCCCAACCCTGGAACAAGGGGACAACACAGAGCTCTCACTGCAAGCTGGAGCTGCACCCCAGGCTCACTCCTCTCTTTGCTGCCCTTGCCCCAGCACCCTGAGCTGTGTGGGACGGACAGCCCACAGCCCAGTGCGACCCAGTGTGATCTGCTCAGCAGCCGGTGCTGTGCACAGCATTCCTGCAGGACCTCCTGCTTCCATGAGGCTTTAACTTCCCAGCAGAGCTCGAAAGAGCAGAGCAGGGACTTTCCATGGTGGTGACTGCATAGCCAAGGGGGGATGGGAGGTGGCCTGACCCCGAGTGCCCTCACCAGGGAGAACCAGGAGGTGCCCGGGCTGTGGGCTCTGCTCTGGTGTGGCTCAAGAAGATGGCAAACTCATCCAGAAGAGTCAGAGCGGCCAAGAGAAGGCAAACGGAGCCCGTTTGTGTCCTTGCCCTCCTCTCCTGGAGCTCAGCCACGTCCAAAGAGGGGAACATTGCCAAAAAAAATGTGACTGGAATATGAATATGATGCTCAGACTGCAGCAGTGGTGGTCACCCAGCCTGAACCCTGCAGCCTCAAAGCTCCATCCTGGCTGCCCCGACTGCCCCGGCCCCAAACCCCACAGTCAGCCCCTGCCTGAGAGCCGTGCAGACTCTGCCATCACCTACAGCTGCAGCTGATGCTGCAGAGGGTGGCCGGCCCGTGGGTCCCAGCCCATGGGGGAACAGCTCTCTGCCAGCAGCACTGGGATCTCCACTAAGAACTTCCTTCCCCAAGTTTAGGAGGCTGAGACGTGCGGAATAAATTACTTGTGACACCAACTCCTACACTCTCGGCCTCGCGCGGGATTTAGCCACCAGGCTCCCAGCTATGTCAGCGCTGGTTATTAAGGTCAGGAGAAGTCGGGTGGCTAAATCCTAATGGGGCTGTCCCAGCTGGGAGGCACGGAGAGGAGAGGAGAGGAGAGGAGAGGAGAGGAGAGGAGAGGAGAGGAGAGGAGAGGAGAGGAGAGGAGAGGAGAGGAGAGGAGAGGAGAGGAGAGGAGAGGAGAGGAGAGGAGAGGAGAGGAGAGGAGAGGAGAGGAGAGGAGAGGAGCTCTTTGCTCTGATCCGGGTGCAGCCGGGGCTGTTTTGCTGCTGCTCTCTAAGTGGTTTCGCTTATCTCTTTCCTCCTCCACTACCTGAGGTTTCAGGCGCTCCGGGGAGATGTCTCCATTAACCACAGTTCTCTCTGGCAGTTCTATTTCATTACCAATTCTCCTCCAGCCAATCCTTCCCTGCTTTTATTTTCATGGCGATTATTTTCACAAACCCTTTGTTTTCCAGCCGTACTTAACCTGGCCGTGTCCCTTTAAATACCACGGCCTGGGCAGAACAGGGGATCAGTCCTCTGACAGGAGCTAAAGTCCTGTTTGATCTGGATTAGATGCTGATTTTGCTTACCAGACTAAAGACCGAGAGGGACCACGCAGTGCCTGTGTTTGCACAAACCTGCCTGGTCGCATTCCTCCTCTTTCCCGTGTCCAGCTGGGGCTGAGCGCAGCGCCGCGCTCACGGCTTGGAACCGCGGCGGAAAATGGTCACTTCGGTGGCGAGGGGAGAAAATGGAGGTGGAGGGCAGAGCCCACGGCCGTGCCCCGCACCCGGCAGGGTCACCCCGCTCCGGCCCCTTCCCCCGCCCGTCGCTCCCTTTCGCTGCCCTGGGGATGCGCGCCGGCCCTGCCCCACGCCGCCCCACCCCCTGCCCCGGGCTGGGGTCCGTCCCACATCCCCCACTCCGCAGAGCATTGTGGCCACGCCGGGCTCCCGCAGAGCGGCCGTGCCGCGCCGTCACACAGGCACGTACTGCCAGCAGAGCCAATTTAAACCTCCCCCTGCGGCTGTCTCCGTGTCGAAATGTCAGGGCTGGCCGCGAGCAGCGAGTCGTGCTGCCGCTGGGAGCCCAGCATGCGGGGGAGCTGCTGGGAGCTGCTGGGAGCTGCTGGGAGCTGGGGCTGCGCGGACCGACGTGAAGAGGGGGCTGTGGAAGGAGCCCACCCCCACCCCACGAGCCCCGCTCTGGTGCTCCTGATGAACGAGGGCCACCCCTGCTTGTGCCGGGTCACACACAGCCATCAGCCAAGGGTCGTTCCATCGTGGCTGTGCCTTGCAGCCGGTGCCAGCCCCGTGTGCCAGGCGGGGCTGCCCGGAGCCACGGAATGGCTGTGTTGGAAGGACCCCCAGCTTCCCAGCCCCACCGCTGCCATGGGCTGGCTGCCTCCGCATCTCAGGCTGCCCAGAGCCCATCCATGGCATGGGGCACCTCCAGGGATAGGTGCTCACGCCTCTCGGAGGGGCAGAGCCACGGTAATGAATGGAGACCTCGATGTGCTGAGAGCAACCTGTGGGCCGCAGAGCTGGGCTGTGTGATGGGACAGCCTGGGGCACAAGTGCTGCACCCACCTGTAGTGTGCGGGGGGTTTGCAGGACCCATTGGCCCCAGGCTGTCAGCAGCCCCACTGCAAACCCCCCATGGGCAGCTCAGAACCCAGCTCCCCACTGCTGCTCCTCTGCTCACCCCCCAGCAGTGTCATGCTGTGGCCACGCTACCACGACATCCTCCCATCCCTCCCCGCTGCGCAGAGGCCACAGCAGTTTTCCCCCCGATGCCGCAGCATCTCTCTCAGTAGCCTCCTTCTGCCGTGGCAGGCCGACCTATTTCTCACAAATCCTGACTGCTCTGCCCTTAAAGCATCCTGACGCAGGGCTGGAGCCGGCCTTGGCGCAGCGGCAGGGCTGCGATTAGCAGGATTGGTGTGAACTTTGCAGCCGGCAGACAGCGGCTGGAGGGGCCGCGGGTCGGGGCGCGGGGGCTGGTCGGGATTAATCAGAGCTGAGAGCGGGGGGCAGCACTGCTCAGTGCCACGGGGCGGAGGATGGAACAGGGAGGATGGAGCAGGGAGGATGGAGCAGGGAGAGGTGTGCCCGGCACATCCCAGCACCCGGGACTGTTAGGGCAGGGAGGAACCCAGGCAGAGATCGGGCCACAAGGAGATGGGCGTTCTTAGCCCAGATGTGAAAAACGTGGAGCTGCCTGGGGAAACCTGGGGCAGAGCTGGACCCCTTCCATGGCAACCTCACCAGCGGCCAACCAGGGCCGGGGCAGAGCCGGGAGCTGCCACCCTGGGCCCCAGCACCGCCGGGCAGGCGCAGCCGGTGGGAGGTCACGCCTGGCCGGTGCTGCTCGTGGCCGGCCCGCCATCCGGCTCAGCTGAGGCACATTTTGTTCTGTGCTTCCTGCATCCTGCCCCAAGGGCCGTGCCGGGTGGGGGGGGGTGGGTCAGCCCGGGGCCAGGCTGCAGCCCCCACCGCCCCAACACGGCACCGCTGGGCCCTCCCTGGGAGCTCCACAGTGGCACGGCTTCCACGCTCTCCGGTCCTTTGTTTCTCCCAAACCTGTTTTCCTTGCTGGAGAAGGCTCAGCGCTGCGTGCGAGAGCAGGCAGTCATGGGGGCCGCCGGGGTGAGAGCAGATGTTGCTTGGGGAGCCTGGGAACCCCCAGGCGCTGCCCTCTGCCCTGGCTGTGGGCTCGCTGCCCACAGGACAGAGCCCACGTTCGCACGCTGCCCCACTGCTCCGCTGCCCGGGGCACACATCTGGCCAGCAGATGCTGGAGCCAGGACAAAGCTTGGCTGCATCCCCTTCCCAGCCGGGGTGACACTGCACACTGCACACTGCACACTGCAACCCACCTAGCACCCCCCATCCTGCAGCTCCAGCACGATGGGGAGTGAGTGCAGTGCAGCCCCCAGCCCGGCACAGCACAGCATGCCCCATTCACTGCAGGAGCCGTCCCGGATACTGGGCATTTCCTGCCCACCTGGCTCACCTGGAGGAGCCCCAGTAGCTGCAGGCTCTGGGTGCCTGTCCCAACAGGAGGGTGGCAGCGCAGTTTCTGTGGCACAAACCATATTGTTTGACCCAAACAAACCGCACGGCATGGCAAAGCTCCGGCTGGGCAGCCTGCACACACACAGCGCTTCCCCCCCGGCCGCCCCACTGCGAGGAGCTGGGAACCCCCACCAGTGCCAGCAGCCCCACGGCCACCCTGGCCCAGCAGCGTCCCAGCACAGCTGGCAGCAGAGCACCCTGCTGCTGCACCGCCTGCAGGCCGGGCAGGTGGCACGTGGGGACGGGGAGAAATAACAGAGCTGAGAATGACGACACAAAACATGCATTCATTTTATTCACAAAACCAGCCTGGATCGCTAAAACATTACAAACAGCATTTCAATTTAATGGTGTGGAGAGCTGGAGACGGGGATTTGAACAGAAGAGAAAGATCGCTTTTCGGAACTGCTTCAGCCCAGGTCCTGCATGTTGGTTTTACTTCCATTCCAGCCTCAGCCCGTTTACAAACGTTGCTTCCAGGAGCGCTGCAGCGCGGGGCTCTCCTGCACTCAGCGTTTCTTGCTCTGCACGAACAAACTAACAAACAAGGACCTTTTCCTGCTTTTTTTTCCTCTCCTTTCTTACATTCTCCTTTTCCTTTTGCCCCCAGGCCGCCATTTGTGCAGCAATTGTTTCCTTCCGTCCGTGATTCCAAACCTCTCGCTGGTTAAACGTAGGCAGGTGAGCGGCGAGGAGAGGGGAACTACATCGCTTCAAACATATTCTCATTTATAAACATGAAGTCGAGGCATTCTAGAAACTATCCACTCTATTGGATGACGGGAAAGAATCAAATAAAAAGTATAAATGAGGGTGCAATTAAACAACTGTGCTAAATTACAGTAGTGCTTATTAGTAACTAGATTTGAAAAGGTTACTGTAAATTTACATTCCCTACACAAATACTGCATCTTTCACACATAAACAACATCAACACCAAAACACAGAAAGAAACTGATTGTCCATACTCTGTCTATTAAGTCTCGGTACTTTACAGATCCATTGCTTTTCTCTTTTGATTATTTTAATGGAGAGCAGTTAAATGTCTGACGAGGACTCGGAGATGTTAAACAAACAAAAAGAATTATAAAAACAGGAATGAAATTTGCGAGAAAATATTTTTGGTTCTAAAGAGACACAGGTGCATCCATTCATTTCAGCCAAAATCCCTTGCCTGAGACAACACAAGCAAGCAGTGACATTGCACTTGGATGACAGAGCTTTGGGATTCCCGTTCCTACTGAAACCATCTGAACGCAGCTCCTGTAGGAAGCATCACCTTCTGGAAAGGAAGAGAGAAGGGGGGGGGCAGGACAGAGGGACAAGGCGTTAGGTGGGCAGCTGAGACCCCTGCGGGGCTGCAGGGCTGGATCTGGGGCTGCAGCTGCTGGAGCAGGAGATGGGCAGCCAGCCCTGCCCAGCCCCACAGCTCAGCCCCCAGCAGGCTCAGCGTGGGGCTCCCGGCCAACGCAATGCAGGGCACTGCTGCAGGGCCCCGCAGCCCTCTGCCCGCTGCAGGGGAGGCCTGGAAAAGCCCTCCCGATTTGTTCCCCATGCCACACAGGCACAACCCCCGGCTTCCCCCCAGCCATAGTGAGCACAGCGGCCGGGCAGGTACGGCCCATCCTGTCCCCACAACATCCCACAGCCCACCCTGTGCTGAGTCGGACGGACGGACGGACGGCAGGAGGGACACAGCACCCACACGGGAGGCCGGGAGCAGCCGAGGCCCTGCTGGCAGCGGTGGGACCCAGGAGCTGCTGGGGACACCCACATGTCCCAGGGATGCAAGTGTTCCCAGCAGCCTTGGTGACCGCCCGCCACCCCACAGAGCAGCCCCAGCCCCAGCTGTCAGGGGGACAGCAGGCCAGAGCAGAGGGCACCCACAGAAGCCCTCTCCTTCCGCTTCTCCATACCCAACCAAGCATGGGAAAGCAGTGGCAGCAGCCCCAGCACTGTGCCAAGGTTTGGTGAGGACATCCCCCAGCCCAGCCCAGTCAAACCATGCCTGGACACGAGGAGCAATGAGGAACCAATGGGTTCTCTGACACCACCTGCAGAACAGCTGGGAGCTCCCTGAGCCCACCTGCTGCTGCACCAGAGGCAGATGGACACTGAAGTGATCCCAGGTCACACACATCACAGCGGTGCCACGATGGGGAGCATGGCACCTTCCCTGGGCAGTGGCCATACCCTGCACTGGTACAGCCCTACACCCAGCTCTGCTCTCCGGGATGAGCCATGATCCCTGCAAACTGTAACCAAGGGTCTGAGGAACACAATGCCGCTGAGCCACGGGGCTCACAGCGATGGGCAAGGGGCAGATCTTCAGAAACCCCTCACCTAGGAGGGAGAGGGAACTCCCAACAGGCCTGGGAGGTGTCTGAGGCAGCTCTCCATTACCAAAGGGAGACAAAGGGCCATAGTGCAGATGCCCAAGGGCAGATCTTGCCTCACACCTGCAATGTGACAACAACCACCGCACCAGCATTAGCAGGAGCAGCACGGTCAGCCCACCGAGGCTCTTCCAAATGGAAGACAGCTCTGTTGGGTGAAATCCCCACCGTCTGCGGCCTCTGTGTGCCCTACAGCTCAGCAGCAAAGCCCCAAGCTACGCGCAGAGCAGCCCGGTGGGTGCAGGGTTGCACTGCCACCCATCGCAGGCCCTCGACCCGCCTGGTCCAGCAGCCACTCCACCAGGACACCAGCAGCAACCGGTTATTCAGGCTCTTTAGATGTGCAGATAAAGCTTAACGGCGGGACAGGGACTTAGCCTGATTTTTATGCCTCCATAAAGGTTTAATTCTATTTTTTTTACTGCTTGATTTTAGATCAATGTTTAATCACAGCTGCAGCCCCTGTCCGGGCTCTCTGAGGACGCTGCTGCCTGCACGTGTGGCTGGCAGACAGAATGGCCCGGCAGGGTCACTGCGGGCTGCTCCTCTGCCACTCGGCTCTGCACAGCCCCTGCGGTGGAATGACACCCCTCTGAAGCCCCCTGAACTTCCCAGCCCAACACCAGCCCCGCTGTGTGCCTGCAGCCTGCCGGGAACTGCAGCCCATGGTGCTGCCTGCTGCCAACAACACAGGGCTGCAGGGCAGGCAAGGAATGGTGGCTCCCATGGCTGCACTCAGGCTGGCCCAAGGCAGCACACCGCCAATGCTGGGTGATGTGGGCTGAGACTTAATGACACGGGTGATGCTGGGACACCAGCCGGGGTCCCAGTGCCGCCATCCCAGCTGCTCAGGGCTGCAATCTCATTCAGCCCTACCAAGGAGATGCAGGGTGCAGGCTGACAGCTTGACCACGGCTGCTGCAGGAGCACCTGCTCCAAAACTCAGACGGCCCAGAGTCACCCACCATCCTCAGCCTCCACAGCCCTGGCCCAGGAATGACAGGAGCATCCTCTGCAGGCCCCAGCACTATCAAAGCGAAAGCCCTACCTGAGCAGCTCCCATCTCAGCCAGACGTGGAATGGGACAAATCAAGGGGTGCTTCGTGGGCTCCCCGTGCTATTTATTGTCCCCAAACCAGCACCGCGCTGGGAGAAGGGAGCAGCTCCTCCGGCTGATGGGAGCTGTGATTCTATTGACCCGCTTTAGGACTCTTCCGAAGAGATGAACTTTTTTTTTCCTTTCTCCCTTTTTCCAGATCACTGACTCAGCAAATTAGAACAAGAATATAATTTAGCAATACAGCGGTTTGTGAAAGACACGGTCCCCCTCTCCTCATCCCCACCGCCCAAATAGATTTTTTTTCCCCCTTCACGATTCATTCGGAGCTGATGCTAATTGAAAACGTGGGACGTGGTTAAGGAAACAGCGGGTTATCTCTTGGGGACGAGCAGAGCGCAGGCCGTGCCCTCGTGCCAGGACGCACGATCTGGCCGATGTCAGGCTGACTTCTGGCCTCCACCAGCAGCAGCATGAGGACAGGGAAGCACAGCTGATGGCCGGATGGGCCACCACAAACATCACACGCAGGACGGGGGGGATTTGCAGAGGGGCCTCGGCACAGCGCAGCCGCTCCCCAGCGCTCCATGCCCTCACCAAGAGGACCGTGTGCCTGCTGGGTGTGCACAGCCCAGGGCAAATTCCAGCCCAGCCCACGACCCAGCCCACCCGCCCCTTCCTGCAGTCCCTGGGCCAGCAATGTGCCTTCCCTGGCTTACAGCAAGGCAGCCTCCAGCCCAGTGTGTGGGTCGGCAGCTCCAGGGCCAGCACTGCTGTGACGGTACAGTCCCCATGGCCACAAAGCATCGCCCTGCAGAGCCACCCAGCGCCGCCTGAATGCTGACAAAGGGCCCCCCGGCACCAGGCGTCCCCGGCCCTCACCCAGCACACGGAGGGGCAGACCAGGGGCACAGGGCAACGCACACGGCTGGTGGTGAGAACTGTTAATGGAAAAGAAAAAAAAAGTAGGAAGTACCAGGCGTTTTATTATCTAGGGCAAGATCCGAACCCAGGAGAGCTGCCCCAGGAAGGGTTAGGGTGCCTGACAGGGGCCGGTTACCTCCAGTGCTGCAGAAGGCTTCTTTTTGAGTTCTTCACATTTTCGGAATTTGCAAATCTGGTGGCCAGTTTTGCGATTCCTACAACTGCTGCACTGCTCGCAGTTTATCCGTCTTCGGCACGGCGGGCACATGCCACATCTTTTCCGTTTCTTTTTCCCCGAATTGATGGCAGATGCCAATTCATTCTGCATTGGATACTCTGCCAAGCCAGCCATATGGAGCGCGCTCTCTGCCAGAAACACGCCAGCAGGGGTCATAATGAAAAGGCCCGGGTTGATGGGAAAAGCCCCCAGGTAAGGAAAATCGGAGGGGCCGTTCATTGTCTCTGCAGCTGAGACCGCCTCCATATCAGAGATAGCAGTCCCGTGGTCACTTGCTAGAGGAATATGCTCCTGTACCACTCTTTTGAGCATTTCTGTCGACTGAGCAAACTGTTGTAGGGCGTTCTGTCCTTCTGAGGAGATTTCCGCCACCCTGTCTAATTTGCTCAGCATACTAGAGATGTTTTTGTGCTTTGAGGTAGAATTACTTTTATCCACAGTCGCGTCGTTGCCGTTAGTTAAGGGGTTGCCCTTCTCCGAATGTTCGCTTACCGAGCTGCTGCTACCAAAGGTGGAATAGTGGGAGAGCGGACGGGACTTCTTAAGACTTTTGTTCAAAGGTTCGCTTATTATCCCACTTTTGTTCCTCCTCTCGGAGCTGACGGGGGGATGAGAGTCATCCTGGTTATTTTTTTCCGCCTCTGGCTTGTTCCCAGCGCCTTGATGGGAGCCCGAATTCGACATGGTGCACGGAGCGGAATGACCCAACCAAAGGAGAAGCACCCCGAAGCCCAGCAGAGCCCCGCCGCCCTTCTCGCAGCACCCACACAGCGGCCACCGGCAGAGCTCACGCGGGAGCGCTCATCAACGGGGCGGGAGCTCCAGGCCGGGCCGCAAAGGTCTTCAGCACAGTCTCAGTGCAGAGACATAGTCGGCGGCTCTGATACAGAACACACGGCTCTGGAAGCAGAAAAGAAAAGAGAGTTAGCACCGGCGAGAGCGAGCAGGCTTTTCAAAGCAGCTCTTCCTCCCCCTGCAACGAAACTCGGCGCCACGAACAAAGAAACTCCAGGGAACGGACCTTGGTGGAGATCCGTTCCGCTGCTCTCTAAAAGGGTCGCCATCCCGACACAGATCGGGGGGCACAAAGGGAGCCCCGGCCCCGCAGCCATGTGCCTGTGCTGCCGAAGGGCTCCCAGCGCTGCCGCTCCCGCTCTGCTCCAGCAACACGCAGCCCTGCAGGGTCTGATGCGGGACGGAGCCGGTGCTGGTGCGTGGCACGCTGCCCATGGCTGTGCTCACCGCCTCCCCGGGCCCTTGTCCCCAGGGCCGCGCTCACACCGGCACCAAACAGGGGAAGGGAGGTGAGCTGCAGCATGCAGAGCTGCAACATGCAGAGCTGCAGCACACACCTCCTGCCCACCCCGCGGTGCCATGCCGCCCCACGTCCCCTGCCCACACATCACTGCAGGGAGGTGACGACAGTCCCCTCAGCACAGGTCCCCGGCATCGCCGCAGCCCGGGGGGGGTCAGGAGCAGCTGGGCCCCGGCGTGGCCGCCAACACTTGTTGTGAAATTCCTCCTCCTCCCCTCCCAAGCACGCACGCACGCACAGGCACTGCCAGAGTAATCAGGCTTTAGAGAAAAGCTGCAGGGCTTAGCGGAGCAGGAACCCGCGTCCCCACCCCGGCAGCAGCTGGGGGAGGGCAGTGCTGCAGGGGGCCCCTCGCCGGTCCCACCACCCCGGGGAGGGCCGGGCGCAGGTAGGCGACATTCCTGCATCCCCCCCACCTCCTCCCGCAGCATCCCCACGCACGGAGCTCTGCGGGACCCCACGGCCCTCGGTGTGGCCTGGCCTGCCCGCACCGTGCCACAGCCCGGGGCGCTGCCTACGGACCAGCCCGGCAGCAGAGCCGTTGGATGCAGACGGGGGCGAGGTGCCTGTGCCAAACATCACATTACTGGAACAGGAAGACAGCCCATCTCACCCCGACGCAGGAGACAGCTCGCCTGCGGAGAAAAACACCCCCACCCTCGCACTAAAACCGCTTGCTTCAGCTGCTGTGGGATTTAAGATGCAGCGCGGATCGATGCAGGACTCGGGTTCCAGCCCGCAGCTCTCCGATTCACGTGGGAGGGAGGGAGGGCTGCGGCGCAGGACAGCCTGCCCTTCCCGAGCGGTGGCCACGTGGGCAGCGCCGCGGCACAGCCCGGCCGGGCGGCGAGAGGTGGGCAGCGAGGCCGAGGGGCGCCGGGCGGCAGCGGAGCCCGGACAGCGCCTGCAGCACGGGGATGGGTCACACCTCAGTGACAAAAGCTGCCAGCGCTGGGGCCAGGAGGGGAGCGCGGCAGGAAAAGCATCTAACGGGAGGATGTGAGATAAAGCGGCCCGGCGGCGTTATCTCACGCCCGCCCGCGACCGCCTTTCCTGCGGCCCTTCTCCTCTTCCGCCCCTCGCGGCGGCGGCCCCGCTCACCCCGCAACCCGGCGCTGCCCGGTAAAGGAGGCAGGGCGGTGGGCCTGCTGAGCAGGAACCGGTGGGCCTCGGCAGAGCAGGCGCCACGTGGCTGAGCCGCGGCTGGTAGCGCTCGAACCTTCCGGGGCTCTTGGCTGAGCTGCCGCCCTTAAACCTCCACCACGTGCCACCGGCCTCGCCGCGCTGCAGGGCGGCACGAGCATCCCTCGCCCCACAGCTCGGACCCCGGCGGTCTCCGTCCCCATCGGTTATTTCTGAGGGCGCATCTTCACCTGCGGTCAGACTCATCGGCCGGACCCCGCATCTGCCCGCAGCACGAACCCACTTTCCAGTCCCACCCGGCCACACAAAGCAGGTCCCATCCCGCCAGAGCCCAGCGCCGCGTCCCCCGTGCCCCGCAGCACGGCCGTCCAGCACGGCCCCCAGCCCCGCACAGCACCCAGCTCCGCACAGCACCCAGCTCCGCACAGCACCCAGCTGCCCGCGCCCGGTCCCGCACCGGACAATCCCCTCATTGTCCTGTGGCTGCCCCGCCAGCTCCACCATCTGCGCCCGCCTGGCGCTGCCTCGCCCCGGGGTGCCCGCGGGCACAGGCCCCCCCACCCCCCACCCCGGCATCGCCCCACAGCACGGCCGTGCCGCCCCGGCCCCGCGTCGCTAATTGCCGGAGGAGGGGGATGGGGGGGGAAGGAATTAATTATCTTAATCCCGTCTTTATGGCCGACCCCAGGAAGGGCAGAGCGCGGCCCCCCGGCCCCGGCCCCCTTCCCGGCCCCCATCCCCTGGGGAAGGCGCCGGGCGGCGTCAGCTGGGTCCCTGTCAGAAGGTGCTTAGCCGCGGTGTGGCATTAAGCTGCATGTGATGCGCCCGCTCGCCCAGGTCTGCGCCGCGCGGCTTAGGCTGGAGGCGTGCCAGGGCTCAAGGGGACCCACCGAGGGCGGGAGAGCCCCCGGCCCCCAGCACAGCCAGCGGGGCCCGAGCAGCTCCGCGCGGGGCGGACTTGAACCCGACAGGAGCCGCCCCGACAGCGGCGCTGCCCTGCGGGGAGCGGCAGCCCAACTCCTGCCACCGCCTCCCGCGGGCTTCACCCCGAAGAACCCGAACTCTGCAGATCGGGCACCCGCGGCCTCCCAGCCCAGCGCCGTGCCGGGGCTGCTCCGGCTCCAGAGCTCCGGAGCAGAACTGCGGGCGCTGAGGCTGCAGGAGGCGCCGATCTGAGAGGTGCGGAGCTCAGAGGAAACGACGGACGGCGCTTTGCAGCCCCTGCGCTGTTTCGCTGCCTGCTGCCTGGCGTTACTGGAAAGCAATCGGCTCCCTCAGATGTAAAAAGTCTTGTCTTTAAAAATAACTTCTGCTTTCCTTTAATTTTAAATAAATCAATCTGCTCCCGTAAGAGCCGCTGCTCGTTCAGCCATGCACAGACGGGAACGGAAAGAGAGAAAGGAAAGGAAGAAAAGCCGGAGCTGCTCCCAGGCTGCGGAGACAAAGGGACAGAAATTAAAAGTTCAGCTCTTTAAATGCCGGAGCGCGGCTCCCTCCCCATTGTGTGTCGCTTGGTGGGCACCGGGGCCCGCCATTGTCTGGCCGGCAGAGGTGGAGCAGACGGACGACGGAAGGGAAACCAGCGTCTTTTCAGCCGCTAAAAAGGAGGCTCTACGTGGCTGTAATTGTGTCCACCGCAGGGTTTTTGTCCCCGCTTCCTCCCCCTCGCCCCTCCCCACGCCGTGGAGGCACGGCCAGCCGCCCGGCACAGCCCCCGCCTCCCAGCGACGCGCCAGGACAGGCGGACAGACGGACAGGCAGACCCCACAGCGCCGTGGCCAGCCCTGACCAAGGCCCACGGTGTCACTGATCTGGCCTGGAGGCACGGGACCCACCAAGTGCCCAGCTGCAGGGGAGAGCAGGGCAGGGGGACGGAGAGCATGGCACTGCCACCTACAGACGTGGGGAAACCAAAGGGAACCAAGGGATGAGAGTCAAGGCACAGGGCTGAACGACCCTGCAGCACATCCATCCAGGGGGGTTCTAATGGTACCCAATAACAGGCACAGGTACCAGCAGATAAAGGCAAGGGCATACTTCTCCTCTCTGTTTGCAAGTCTTTTCTGCCAGCCCAACAGGCCACAAGCTCTGCTCTTCCCATTCACCTTCCCAAAAACTGGTCCAGCCAGCAGCTCCGCTCACGGATGCACCAAATCACCGCCACCCACTTCGGTTCCTCAGGGCACCAGGAGAGGATGCAGAGGCTTGCAGTGCTTTTGGGTGGTGCTGTAGGTGCAGCTGACGTGACCAGAGCTGGGCCGGGTCACCAGCTGGGTGCTTCCACAGAGGTGGTTCATCTCCAGAACGTTCTTACAGGGCCGGCCGTGGCAGCCGCTCCGCTCCCAAGGTGGCACGGGGGGACGCTAAGAAGCCAACTCCCGAATTAAAAAAAGCTATGGAAGATTAAATCCGGCATCTGGAATTAGCCCCGAAAGCAGATGGCACAGCATCGTGGCACCGAGTGGCTTCCACCAGCCTCCTCCTCGCAGACAGCCTCTCTCCATCCATGGTGCCTCCCAGGAGCAGCTCACTGTTCACATGTGGTCTGCCCAGCCAGGGATGGGTGCTGGGGTCACACCACCTCCGTGCACGTGTCCGTGCAGAAGGCAATGCCAGCTCCGCGCTGGTTCCTGCCTTGCACAGATGCACTCAGACCAAGAGCAAAGCGCCCTGGCTTTCCAAGGAGCCTTTGACTGCTGCACCAAGCAAACAACCACCTCCACACCAGTAACAGGAGCCCCATCCTTGTGCTGCCAGCAGCAGCTCTGTCTCCCCACAGTGATCCAGGGCCCAACCTGCCCCAGCACACCACGGCCACGGGTACCCCTGGGGCTGCCCCGTGCTGCCTGGCTGGGGAGCGTGGCTCCGTCCTGCCTTTGAGGGGCGGCAGTTATGGATTACGGAGCCTTAAATGTCAGACGACCAGGCGCTCCCTCGAAATCCACTTATCTCCTCTGCCACTTGGAAGGGCCAGAGCAGGGCGGTTATGGAGATAACGCGATTTGAAACGTCCACCCGAGTGTCTCAGGGCTCCATTTGCCCTGTGGACAACTCCGGGCGGCTCCTCCCCCTCCTCTGTTCGCGCAGCTGCTGCCCGGGGATGCAGTGAAGGCGAGCGTGGCCACGGCCGGCCCCGCAGCCTGGGGACAGCGGGGGCTGGCAGCGGCACCTCCCCCGGCGCGCTCCCCGCATGGCTCATCCATCCCCCCGTGCCAAAGCTGCGCCGTTCACTGCCCAAATCCGAAAACGACTGTAACTAAAACCTACCAGATTGAGACTCGGGAAGGCCCCCCCCCGCCTCCCCCACCTCCCTCCAAATGGGATTGAACAGATCTGTGTTTGCAAGAGCCGATCTCGCAGCCAAGCAGCATCTGACATTCACGCGCCATGGCACGGCTCTGCTGGGGAGCGCTTCCATGGTCGCCCACTCCTCAGCGCCGCTCCCCACCCGCGGCCACAGGAGGAGGGATGGCTCTGAGCCGGGGCTGAAGAGCAGCTCATAAACCCACCAGGTCCCAGATAATGCTATCAGGTGCTGCGAACCCCCAGCCAACCACCCTGCAGGGACAGGAGAGGGGGCGCACCCTGGAGACGTGGCCTCCGTCCAGCAAAACCACCTTCCCCTGAAAAGCCCCCAGACCCTCCTGGAGAGAAACCTCCAGCACGGCCCCATCAGGCTGCCATAGGAGGGGACCGATGGCATTTTGGGGCTGCAGCACTCAGGGGCTGGGCTAACCGACCCCACAGGAAGGACACTGGGCACATTTACTGCCCACTGGGCACTGGCACATCCCAGCAAACAGAAGACACCAAACCCACAGCTGAAGAACCCCAGGGCAAGAGCAGAGCACCACAGCAGGCACTGCTACCCAAGCACTGTGCACAGCCAGGGTGTCCAAGCAGAACTGGCAGAGTGTCTCAAAGGAAGGGACTTGGACCCTTCGTGTGGGAGGGGACACGAGCGAACCAAAGGAGGTTTGGCAGACATGCAGCCCTCCCATGTGCCAGCAGCACTGCTGGGACCCCCACCAAGCTGCCCCGTGTGGCCCCAGAACCCAGCAGGAGCACTGAGCACTGCAGAGGGACCCCTGCCCAGGGAGACCCCCGCAGCCCTGAGCCATGTGAATCACCATGGCTAACAGATGGGCCGATTAAAGCATAAAATAACGTGGGGTATAACTGATAACCGGGCCACAGAGAGACTGATCAGCAGCAGCAAAGCTTCTAGAAGTTAATTAAAAACAAAGTTGTAGGCACAACAGCCCGGGAGTATTTGGTGGTGAAGAGTCCCAGACCAACCAGCACCACCTCCCCGAGCAGCCCCAGCAACCTGCATCACATCCCCCGTAATCCCATGAGGGCACAGCACACACCAAGGGATGCTCAGGACCCTGCATCCTGCTCCCAACTGCACAACTGCCCAAATGCAGAGACCCAGCCTGAAGGAGACACAAAAGGATGGGAGCAGCGTGGGCACGGACCAGCCGGTCACCCTCTGCAGGCTGACAAGGACGTTGGCATATGAGGGGATCTGGGAGCATCTCAGCTGCCCACACCAAAACCACCCCCAAGGGCCGGGCTGCTGCACCGACAGCAGCGACACGTGCCATCAACCAAAGCAGCCCTGTGCAGCACTCATGGGCTGCTGAACGACTTGGTGTAGCACTGGGAAGGCGGCTGCGCCGTCGGGAAGCAGCCGGGGTCCACAAATGGCAGCTATTGACAGATGTCTAATAGGACGCAGAATAATCCCGTCTTCCTCTGGGAGGATTCGGGTCGCCCTTGCCCTCACTGGGGGCTTATCCATTGTCTGGATCTGCTTGTGGTTGTTATTTTTGGTCAGCACCATGTTTCACTTGGCCGTGCTTGCATAAGGAAAATAGGAAGAAGAAGGAGAAAGAAGAGGAAGGCTGATGGCCGGGGCGGGGTGGGCACAGCGCTGCTCTGTGCCGTGGTGTCCACAGCCCCAGCTCAGCACTGGAGCCACCCTGAGCCTCCAAGGTCTGCACCCAGACCCCCAGCCAGGCACAGTGGGACTCAGGGGGGGCCAGGGGAGCACAGGAGCTCCCGGGATGTAAGAATTAGCTGCACCCCAAGACGCGGCGCTTCTCAGCACCTACCCGGCTGCCTGGGCAGCGACTCTCAGCACAGCCCCGCTCGCCAGGAAGGCACAGTGCTCCGCTCCTTTGTGCGTTGGGCTCGCTTTCTGCCACACGTTCTGCCTGCAAAGCACTAAGACAATGAAAGGCTCCCTCCCCGCTCAGTGGGCTCTCACTCCTCCCGCCCCGCTTCCTGCAAGAGATCGAGGGCACGCTGCACAAAACCGACTCTCCCGAGCCTTCCCTGCGCTCAGTGCCACTTGTCATTCAAGCAACCCCGTGGCCTTTAAGCTGCCAAGGTACCAGAGCTGCTCCGGAATCGGAGTTAGCTCAGCTTCTGCCCTGGAGCAAGGAATCTGAAACACTGCCACTGGAAACGAAACAGAGCATCCATCATTTTTCTTGCCAGGAATATATCCAGCCTAAAAAGAAATACTGCCTGCTAAACAGCCAGCAACAAAAGCCCTCGGTTTCACCAGCGAAGCAGAGCCCAACATCTCGCCTATCGGTCATTTCCACGCAGCTCCTGATTGCCTGCCCTTAGCGGCGGAATTAAAAACCACCCGAACCAAAATGAGCAGCAAAGTGAGGGCTGGGGAGGGCAGGAGGAGGGCAGTGGGATGGGAGGAACGGTGGGTCCCAGCCGGGATGCTCCGACACGAACTCAGTGGCTGGGAAGGAAGGGTGCAGGCGGCAGAGCCAGGGATGGAGGGGAGCAGAGCTGCCCGGCTGAGGCACAGAAGCACCAACAATGTCGGTGCGGCCGCTCCATCCATTGAGCCCCACTGCAGGGGGCAGCCCCCAAAGTCCCCACACCCAGCTCACGAGCCACCCCTGGGCAGCAGCTGTCACCCTGCACTCCCTGTCCCCTCCCGGGGAAAGGAGCCGTGCGTTCCCAGCCAGGCCCAGCCCCCAGCACAGGCACGCCAACCTAAATATCTGCAAGAGGCTCTCCCCTCCATGGGAACAGCCACTATACGCAGAGTTCACATGCCCCAGCAATGCCTGATTAAACTCCCAAACTCCCAGGGAATACCCCTGAGGCTGTCTGAAGATAAGCTCGAAACGAGACCGCTCTCAGGAAACACAGCAACTGGGAAAGAGCAATCACATTTCTTAAATCTACAATACAGATCAAACCCCGGGCGGGCAGCAGGCGGTCGCTCGAGCTCAGGAGCCCCCGTGCCAGCTGTGTGCTCACAGGGTGCCCCAGTGCTGGGGCGATGCAGGCTGGAGAGCCTCGGCAGGCACCTCAGGGCCCCAGCCTGAGCAAAGCCACCGCTGTGTCCCCACTGCCACCAGCCCCAAAGCGGTCACAATGTCAGCCTGGGGTCAGCGAAGGCACGGCGGCGCAGCATGTGACACCATGGGTGAGCTGGAGCAGCACAGGAGAAGCAGCGAGGAGATGACAGCTAGGTAAGGTTGCCCAAGGGCCTCCTCCCTGTAAACCTGCTGCAGACCGTAGAGCACCCAGCTTCTTGTTTCCCACGGAGCAGAGCCACAAAGCTTCCTCAGCACAACTGCAAACAGCAATCAATGGCACTGAGACCCCCCAGCGTGAGAGAGAGCAGCCAGGAGCTGGTTGCCTGCTGCTGGGCTCTGGGAACAGCAGCGGGAGAAGGGGAGACATCGCAGCCATGACAACAGTGGGGGCTGAGGGAGACTCGCTCAGGACTCCTGTTCCTCCATCCATCCATCCAGCCACCACCCCGCACTGCAATCACCAGGAGCACGATGGCACACAGACCAGAGGTACACCTGCACCATCAGCACACCGTGCTCCGCCATGGGGAACACCGAGCTCCACCAGCTTGCACTGCTGAGTGCATGCAATGAGCCCCCATCAAGCTCCTTGCTGGAGGGGTGTCCACCAGCTCCCCTGGTGCCTGACACTTACTGAACTCGAGACCAAGGGTTTCTCCTTCCATTCTAGCTTGCCAGGACAGGATGGAAAAACATCAGTCCTAAGCAGGAGGATGGGAAGCCATTGGGAAACACCTCCCAGAATGCTCCTGGATATACTGGAACGACAGCAAGAGGCTCCACCAAGGAACCCCGGTGTCTGTCTTTGATCAGATTAAGAGTTAGGTCTAGGGCTAGGTAGAGTTTCACACACTGCCTCAGCAAGAAAGCACAGCTGGGATGGGATGGTCCCAGAGATGGAGCCATGGCCACCTGAGTGCAAGGTGGAAGGAGCAAAGGCACAGCACAGCATGCCTGTGTGCATGAGGCATGGGGCTGGGTGAGCCGCGGGATGCATGGCATGAAGCAGGATGGGGAGCAGGGCATGAGCTGCTCACAGGAGGTGCAGAATAGACAAGGGTTGAGGAGAGCTCAGAACCACGCCATTAGTACAAGGGGAAGATGGTGAGGGATGGAAGGAGCTCGAGACAGTTGGCTTATTGAACAGGAGCTGTGATTTGAGATGATTACAGAGTGCCAGTGCCCTTCTGGAGAGAAAGCAGCGAGCTCTGAGCAGCTCTTCACCCGAAGGAGAGCGGCGTGGCTGAGCCCATGGCTGGCAGCTGAGGCAGACAAACCCAAAAGCTCCATGAGGCCTCCAGCAACACGGATAATGGGCTCCCAATGCGCTCCCAGGGATGCTGGGGCTCTGCTCAAAGGGGCCCTGCTGGGAGGAGTGCTCAGGCAGCAACGTGGGGCTCCTGCCCACATGCAGAGGGTAAGCGGTGGTGGCCCCAAGCTCCAGGGCTCCACAGCCACAGCAGCTGTTAAGTGTGGGGGTGAGAGCTTCTGTCTGCTTGCCCTTCCCTGATGGCTAATGGCAGCTGGACGGGTTGCCACCACCACAGCCTGCCATGCCATGCTGCTCTGCCCACAATGGGCTCAGGGTCCCCAGCCTCTCCTGGTTTTCTGCTTAACCAGTGCAGGAGCTCACTATGAGAGCCTTTGTGAAGGACACTGGGCACGAACAGCAGAAGGCACTTTTCCATTGCAGGCCTTCACAAAGACCCATGCTGCTTTCTTTCCCCCTTCACTCATTTCCGATACATTGGACATCCAGGTGAAGGACAGGTAACGGTCCCAGTGCAGCAGGCAGCCCCATGCTGGGATGTGGGGCTGCGGGCTCAGGCTGTTTCTGGTGGAGCAGTGCAAGTCCCCAGCACAGCCCCCCGAGGCGCAGGGCTCGCTGAGCTCTTAATGGGCTTACGGGGCTGCTTGGCTGCCTGGCTCCCCCAGCGCAGGGCTGGGCCTTAAAGGTGCCGCCGGGGGCAAGTCACAGTGTGGCCACGTGCTGCCCACCCAGCACCAATGGCCCCGAGTGCTCAGCCCACCCCAAGCCCTACCCTGGCCCTCAGCAGCCCCACACAGCCCCGAGCACAAGGGCAGACATCTCCCCACTGGCTGCCAATGCGCTAATCCCCACGGACACAGCTCCTGCTCCGGCCCCAAGCAGCACTGGCCTTGTCCCTGCTGTCCCTGGGCAGGGTCGGGGTTCTCCATGGGAAGCCGTGCCGAGCAGCCCCAAAACACCGACCCACTCCTCCAGCACAGCTCCGTGCCGTCCTGCTGCTCTCCAACGGTGACAGCTCTGCCTTCATGCTTTAACAGGTTTCAGGGACTTGGACTCCCTCACGGAGATTTGTGCCCGTGGGTATTTTCAGAGGGGAAACATACATGTAAAGAAATAAACCAACAAAACCTGGGCACGCGGCGGAGCTCCTGCCATTTCCATATCAGCTGCTGTACATGCACACGGCGTGGAAAAACCCGTCGGAAATTTCTGTTAGAAATAAAGGGAGAACCAACAGAACACTGCGCTGGCTGGACACAGCATGCCAGGAGGGGCTGACAGAGCTGTTACGGTCTATTGGGCCAATAATCCACAAACTAAGACGGATTTATTGTACATGGCAGATCGTAACGGCTCCAAAGAAACCAGCGCTGTCTCCTGTGCTTCAAATTCACTTTCTTTGGAAAAAAGGGCCAAAATATGGCTGTACAAGATAAGATGCGAGGTCGTACCATTCTGTGACAGACAGAAGCCTGGGCAAACACGTATATGTTGATATATGTATATAAATAAATAAGGTATCTGCTCCTCCAAAGCCAGCAGTGCTGCATTACTGGCTTGGCGCTCGGTCACTACCGCTGGATTACCAGTCTAGGTTTCACCTCTGCTAGCAAGCGGGATTTGCAAGGGCATTGTTTCCACCACAATATTAGCACCGAGCACACGGGGAGATAACGAGAGCGCCGGGCTCCATGGGATGGGGGCACGCAGGGCTGGGGGCCCTCGGGAGGAAGAAGGCGCGAGCCCCCAGCAGCGAGGCTGTGTCAGGGCACAGTGCTGAGCGCGGGCTGGGACCGTGTAAGAACTGATGCTGGTAATGAACGCCAGAGGCTGTGCCATCTTCTGCGGCTCTGCTCCTGGGCACCTGCGTGGCCCTGCAGAGCAGCCCGAGCTGCACGGAGGAGTGGGGTGAGACTGAGCCTGCAGTAATTGCGGCGTCTGTTCAAATCACTCCAACGCTGGAAATCACGCTGGGCCCGGATGAAAGCTTACAGTGCGGATGATCATATCAGACTGGGATAAAAGAGGATAAGCTAACAGGTTTAGTGCACAGCTTGTCTGAGTTGGTGCTGCCGCAGAGGGAGGAGAGGAGGCTCCCGCTGACCCAGGGCCCCGGCGCATTGCCTGGCACAAAGCACTGCCTGGTCCTGGTGCTGCAGCAGCACCCAGCCAGCAGCCCTCGGTGGGGCAGCACCTGGGGGAGGGCATCGCATCAGTGGGGCAGGTGATGCCACGTGCTCTCAGCAAGGCGCACCGTGCCATCCACCCCAGCCCTGAGCAGGGCTACGAGCCACCGCCAGCCCCAAACAGCCCCAGGTCCCCAGCACAGGCCGTGTCCAGCAGCCGGGGAGCACGGTGTGGGCAGCTGCACCCAGTGCTCTGAGAGGCACTGATACGGGGGTACATCGAGATGGCACCAGCTCCCCGTGCCGGCACAGTGGGCAAGGATGGGCCGGGGGGTGGTGAGCTCTGGGGCAGGGATGGGGAGCAGGGACATGGGGGTTGGCCACCAGGGCGGGGAGGGAGGGAAGGCGGGGGGCTCCGACTGCTTCCCGCGCCACAGAGGGAGTTTAGCCGAGTAATTAGAGCAGGAGGCTGTGAGTCAGCAAACGATGCGTAACCTCGCCGATGTTGACAATGAGGCAAAAGATGGCAGTTTCGACTGAGAGCTCCCGATGAAAGGGCATATTTATATATGCAAGAATCAGAAACTCCGAACAATTGCACGGCTGGTGACCCGCTCTGCAAAACACGCTACTCTACAATGACTGTCCAGCTGCCAAATATCTGACGGCTTTAAAAATAATTGGAAATAGAGACGTGTCTGCAGCCTAAACCTAAAGGACCAGGGGAGCGGGAGGAGGGACCAGGCGGGCCTCAAAAACAGATCGACAGACGTTGGGAAGGCGCCTGCCAGCCTCTGCTCCAGCATCCAAGGCCGCAGCGAGCCGGATAGCGCTGGGCTCAGGGCTGACCTTGACAGCACCGCGCTTCAGATGCCCCAGAGAGAAGAGCCGGCCGCACCGAGATCCTCCCCACAACTGCCACAACTGGATTTATACCGAGCGCCGGCCTGGAAGCAAATCCCGGCTGCAGCCGTGGCCGCAGTCGGAGGCAGCAGCGCAGGTAGGGAACGCTCCTCCCCCACGGCGCAGCAGCCCTGACGAGGAGAGTTTAATTAACCCTGGAAAGCAATCGTTAACCATCCAGCGCGGAGAATCGATGCGGAAGGGGCAGCTCGCTTCGGAGGGACCATCTGCTTTGGTGCTTTGGGGAGGGTGCTCCCGCCGCCCACCTGCCCGCGCTGCCCGCGCTGCCCTGCGCCCCACGGTGCCCCACAGCTCCACGGCCAGACTGCGTGTGAGCAGGCGGCAGAGCCAGCTGTGCTGCAGGCGGCAGCCCAAGGCACCCAGCAGCCCCACGCTGCCCCTCGCCTCACTAATCTCTCTTCCCGTAAAGCCCCAGGTCTCCGTGCCACGTGATTTCCTATCAGCCACAGCCCTTGTTCCAAACACCACCTCTCCGGCTGCCGCGCGGCCCCGCAGCTCCAGTGCAGGCGAAGCCCCACGGCTGCCGTGCCCCACACCGACACACAGCGGACGTGGGGTGAGCCGGGAGCCCAGGCACCAACCTGGGGAAACACCTTCCCCATAGGAGGTGTCCGGGCACCAAGGATGGGGGATGCTCAGCTCCCCACCCCAAGCACAGCCTGAGTCAAACCCGACCTGAAACAGTGCGGGCGGGGGGTGATGGGTATTTGCTTAAATCATTAAACTGTCTTTAGAGGGCCGATATTTTTTTGCTGATAAAATCGCAGCCTCTTCCTCCTACTGTCCTCGGGGGCTTTTCTTCCCCAGCCCAAGCACAGCGGGGCGCAGCTGGGCAGGGACAGTGACCCCGGAGCTGTGCAAGCCCCAGCAGCCCATCATCACTGTGGCAGGAGCAGGGCAGGGAGCCCCAGCGCTGCACACATCCTGCCCAAGCCGTGGTCGTGCTGCATCCCCAGCACAGAGAGATGCAGGGCTGCTGGCACTGGGCTGCTGGCACTGGGGCACGGGATGCCTGATCCCATCACAAATACAACAGATCCACGCCACTCGGACTCCAGTCACAAGCACGGTCTCCACGCAGGCAGAGCACAACATCCCCGGGGCCTGGGCCAGCATCTCCTACCCCAGAACCCCTCCTCCCCCGCCCTCACCACATCCTGCAGGGACTGAAGACCCACAGGTGGGCACAGACCCCTGCAGCTCCCCACAGCACAGCGCAGCCCTGCACCAGGAAGTCCTGCCCCTGTCCTCCCACTCCCTGGGGGCAGCAGGGCTCACTCAGCCGCTCCGCTCCCACGAGCTGCCATGGGAAGCAGGCTGGCAGATGGGGCCCTGGGACAGCACTGCCCCGTGGGATTGGAGGTGACTCGCACAGAGCTCGTGCCCCCCGCTGCCACCCAGCCAGGAACGCTCGTTCCTGATGCCACTCACGTTGGCAAGCAGTCCCTGTGCCAGCCCGATGACACGGCCGCAGGAGGTGGCTCCCAGAGGGGAAATGGCCGCGCTTCACCCCTCCAACTTTCCACTCACTACAGCAACGCCTGTTCCGCTCCCAGCCGGCAGGAGAACGGCTCTGGGCAGGGCACAGCCTGACCCCCAGGGAAGGGGGGACGCTGTGTTCCCCACTCTGACTGCAGCAGCACCAGCAGCACCACGGGCTGGCACCCAGAAATGTACCAAGAGCACCACCAACACACCTGGCTGGCACTGGTGGGAGGCAGCGGCCCTGGAAGCTCACGGACCCCCCAACCCAGGGGCACGTCTGCACCTCAGGGAGCACCGAGGCGCCCCCAAGCAGGCACACACAGACATGGGGTTTCCGAGCCCTGCACAGTGTGACCACAGCCATCCTGCAGAGCCAGGCCTGCACCTAGCAGGAGGTTCACACCACCACGTGCATCCCACCTCCCTTGGCACAGGAGGAGCTCAGCAGCAGTGGGACAGTGGGTCTGCACCCCAGCTCCCACAGGACTTCTGGCAGCTGCAGAGCACCCTCCCGCTTTCTGCAAAGCAGGGCCATGACGCACAGCCCATATGGAGGGGTGAAGGCTGCCAGGATGTGCAGAGCCCTGCTTGCCTCCCGGAGCACACCACAGACCTGGGAGATGGGTCCCAGCTCCAGGAGAGGAATCCCCTCAGCCCTGAGCCAGAAACGCAAACATCTGATGGGAGAAGGGAGCAGGGTGAGGATGCACCAGGGAAACCGCCTGGCCCTCTTGCTGCTCCAGCAACGGCTTGGAGCCATCCCTGCTTCCCATCCTGCACCAGAGAACCCCTCCAGCCCCCCGAGGAGGGATGCCCCAGTGTCCTCCCAAAGACCCCCGGCACCTCAGAGCCCGCAGCGAGGCACTGTGCCTGCAGCACGGTGGGACACGGCTTCACCTGACGGAGGCTCAGCACGCAGCTGAGATCCCAGGTCCCAGCTAATCCCCGGAGCTCTGCAGGGAGCCCCAGGCCCATCTGCAGGATGAGGGTTGGGGCACAAGGAGTCTGACGCACGGGAGAGCTGTGGCCGGGAGGGGGGGGGGGCGATCTGCTCCCACCTCCTCAGCTGCTCCAAGTGTTTTCCAGCCTTCCCTGTCGAGTTTATGTCCTTTCAGATTAGCTGCCGCAGCCGCGGCCTCGCAGCGAGTGTCAGGACCTGCCAGCATTCGGCTGCTTGCAATTACCGGCACCAGGACAGCAGCCCAGATGCTTCCACCCGCAGGAGCCCCCAGCACACCCACCCCTGGGGCTCCCGGCACCCCAGGCCATACAGCCCCCCACCGCCCCCCCACCCCTCCTGCCACAGCCGCCCCTCTGACGGCCGCCTGCGAATCCCTGCGTTCATCTTCACGGTGCATCAGCGCAGGGAAAAAACAGCTTTTTTTTTCCAGCCTTAATCTCTACCTGCGGTCACATTCACTAATCCTCCCCTGATCCCCCCACGCCTTCACAAATAAAAGGGCCCATCCCGGCCGGGCTGCACGCCCTGGGGAGGTGCGGGCACAGAGCAGGGGAGCAGCGACTTCCACCCACCAACTGCACCCATCGAACCACCGCATCCAAGGTGACTCCTCTTTTCCCATTAAGATGGCTAATGAGCGCTTTTAAAGGCTCTTTATTTAAGGAAACAAAACCTGATGGTGATGAGGAGGGAAGCAGGCAGCGCTGGGCGGATCTGGACGCACCGATGGATGGAGGCAAACCTCCAGCTCTCATCCTGACCCCTGGGAGCTCAGACAGCGAGAGGAAGGATGGCAATCAGCCTCGTGGGAAGGGAGGACCCCAGGGAAGGCCTGCAGCCAACTGAGACCCTGCGAGCAGCCTGCCTGCAGCTCCAGCACAGCGCCCAGCCCTGGGGGCAGCTCAGCACAGCCCAGCCCAGCCCCAGCTCAGCCCCTTCCTCCATCACGCCTCTGCTAAAGGCCCAAACACTGCTCGGCTGCTCTCTTTGCAAAGTATTTCGACACCTACGTGATAAAACAAACTCATCAATAGAAACGCCCTGACGGCTGGCTTTCCCCTTCCTTCCTTCCTCCTCCGCACGCATACCCAGCTGCTCGCTTTGGAAGCGTCCATGTGCGAGCACACAGCTTCTCCCGAGCCAAACGGCGTCAGCCTGGCACGGCGCGCCGCGCTGGCGCAGAGCTGCAGGCAGCGGGAGGGGAGCTCTGGGGCCGGGCAGCAGCCAGGTGCCACCCAGCCACGGGGACGGAGCTGAGTTGGGGATGGAGGGGTCAGCGGGGCTGCATCCTGTGCCCCCTGTGTGCCGGCAGCTGCAGCGCGGCATGTCCCTCTGCCTCACTTTCCCCACACGCACCACCCCACCCTCAGCCCTGGGGCTCGACCCCTCCACCCCCACTGCAAAGCCCTCCCCATCCCCTCCCCCCAGGCAGCAGTGGGTGCCCCCCGGCCGTTGTGCCCATGACAACCCGCTGTGGCAGCGCGACCCTCCCGGTGGTGCAGCAGCACACACTCGGCCGCGGCCGGCACCTTGCTGGGATTTGCAAGCTGTCCTGATGCATTACAGCGTGGACGCCTCGCGTTGGCTCCCGGCCCCCCGTCACACCAGAACCCCCCCCCGGCCAGCCCCGCAGCTGTCCTGGGGCCGCAGCTCCCACGGGCAGAGGGATGCGAGGCTGTTCCCAAAACCTCCCCCTCCTCATCTCCCGCGTCGATTTTCCTGCCCTGGCTTTAAATAGCAACTTCAGCTGAGCCGGAGCGCTGACAGACTCCCACTGCCTCCTCCTGCAGCGCAGCGCGATGCAGCACCTCCCCATGCAGCCCCCACCCGGCGCTGGGCCCCACCACGCTGCCAGGAGCCGTGCCCCCTGCCCCTGTTCCCTGCCCCCTGTTCCCTGCCTCCTGCCCCGCTCCTGGCAGCCAGGGGTGAGAAATGACGTCATGAACAGCTCTGCACAGGGTCAGTGTCCACACAGGTGCAGAGCTGAGCGGGGCACCTCGCAGAGCTGGACCCCATGGGATCCTCACAGCCTGCACCCCGTGCCCGCTCACGTCAGCCCCTGACGCCCCACCCCCAGCAAGGGACACCGCCGTCCCCGGGGCTGGGCCCCACCGGTGGTACCACAGAGCCCGTGGGAGCCCCCTCCCCATAGCATCTATTGGCCATCCCCACCCCACGGCTGCCCCACACCACGCCGTGCCCTGCGCTGTGCCCACACCACGGGATGCTCGTGGGAGGGGGAACGGCAGGAGGGCTGGGGAGGAGTGTGAAGGAACGCCTCCTGTGTGCTCTGTCCGGAGCCAGAGAACGAGGCCATATTTGAAATGCTTCGCATACCTCCGGCCATCAGATTAGCGAGATGAAGAAGGTAAAGCAGAGGGCAAGGCGAGCACTCCTGGGGCCAGCCATGCTCGGCCACGCTCACAGGGTATGGAACTGGGGGAAAAGTCCCAGCAGTGGCACACGGGGAGCCAGGCACGGCACGGGGACAGCAGGGACAGCACTGGTGCGGGGGGACACCACGGTGCCAGGCACTGACCACGGCCCAGAGCTCAGGGATGGGACCACGCCAAGCTGCACACAGCATCAGAGAGCGCAGCTCCATCACCACGGACCCAAAGCTTCATCTGAGCACAGCACCACGGGAACCCCCATGCGCCATCCCAACACCAACAGCTCTCGAGTCTCAGACAGGGACACGGGGACAGCCTGTGGGACAGCCAGCCCTGGGGCCAGGGCCATGAACAGAGAGCAGCCGCATCGCCAACACGGCATCACGCAGAGGCACGTCCGGGAGGTGCCCAAGTGGAAAGCTCTGAGCTCTGGGCTGGACTGCAGACAGCTCTTCTCATGAAGCCGGATGGAAAACAAGGTACAAAGGCCCGAGGGCAGGCCTAGCAGAAATACATGAGAAATGGTGACCCCGGGACTCGCTGGACACCAAGAGACCACCTGGGGTCAGAATGGATGGAGCTGCTCGGGCACAGATTAAGACTCTTGAAAGGAAGACTGTGGGAGATGGATACTGCCCAGACATCTCTACAAAGAGCTGGAGTGGAGACAAGAACTCAAGGCAGGATCGCAAAGGCAAAAATGAAGCATCCATCACACCACGCTCCCAGGCAGGGCCAGGGCTGCCCTCACTCAGCTGCCAAGTGCCAGGACACCAAGCGGTGCCGCAGCAGGCGCCGGGGGTGAGCACCCCAACACATGCACTGAGGCACACAGCCTGCCCTGCCCTGCACCATGACACAGACACAGCCGGCACCAAGCTGACACCAGAGCTGAACAGTCTGATGGTTCCCACCATGCCCAGCGGCTGCAGCACACCCTGACACCTGGAGAGCAGAGCGCAGCACAGCACAGCACAGCACAGCACAGCACAGCACAGCACAGCACAGCAGCACAGTGCCCAGGACAGCACCTCCCCATGGGTCCAGCTCCTCCCCCACCACTGAACAGCAACACCATACAGCACGGTGCCCACCGACACCCACACCGAGAGCCCTGGGGAGCTGCATCACAGCATCAGAGAGGGATGGAGCCAGCAACCCAACGCCTGTCACAGCCCTCACCTCTCTGAGCTGCGGCACTAAGAGCATCGTGCTTGGCAAGGCAGGACACAGCACTACACCTCTTTGCCATCAGCTGCAGGGATGAGGTCAACACGAAACCCCACAGCTGGGCCAGTTCCCCACAGCATTGTGCTGTGGAGGCCACAGTTCTGCATTCCGCCAGCACTAAGGATGCCCAAGCTCAGGTCACGGGTGACCCTCTGCTACACGCAATATCATCTGAGCAACAGGAAACAGAGTCACATTCCCAAATCCCACAGCAGGACCACAGACCAAGTGCCAAGCCTCAGCACACAGATCCAGCAGGGCCATTATCTCAGTCCCTTTCCCACCTCACAACTTTCCCTTCGTGGGTGCCCCATAAAGGCTGTTCCCCCCCCAGCAGCCAGCCCCGAGGAGCCAGCAGCACCTGGCTGGGGCAGCAGGATGGGGGGTTGCCAGGAGGCCACCAGCTCCTGGGGGTGGCACATCTCCCTGCACCTACCAGCAGCAGCTCCATGGCCAGAGATGCCAGTGGGGCACCCAGGGCAGCAACAGCCCTGCAGAGCAGCGGGCACCCAGGGCAGCAGGACGGCCTTTGTTCCACCTCTCGAACAACCGGTGACCTTAAAAATCCTTTTATTCATCTAATAACAGGCTGCCACCCGCGCATGGTGACGACTGCCATCCCGGGCTGCACAGTGCCCTCCACCTGCTTCCAAGGCGCAGGGAAAGGTGAGCTGGGACAGAACCACCCCGTCACAGAGCTGCAGTACAGCACAGCCCTGCAGCACCCCAAAGGGAGGGGGCAGAGCGCAAGGCAAGAGCATTGGTGCCACAAGCGCAGCGACACGGGCGGACACATAGGTGCCCTTCACCCCCACCTGCAGACACCCGACGCTCTCCCACCATCACTGGGATCACAACTTGCCCTCGGCCAACCACGTGGGTCACCCCGTGCTCTCCAGGGCCCCACTCCTGACCTCTTCCCCCCGTGGCCCCACAGCCGCCCCATCGCACCTCCCCACCCACCGACCCGTGCCCACAGGCGGGGAGGCTGGCAGCCAGGACCCCCCTCAGCCGGGACCACGAGGAGCCCCTGAGCGGCCCCTGAGCTCCCAGGAGTCAAAGTTGAGTCAGGGGAAAAGGAAAGAAAAAAAAAAAGAAAAACCTTTTGAGTGCAATATTTTAGTTGAGCAACAGAGCATGAGTAAAGGACGGAGGCTTTTCGTGGTCTGGTGAGTCTAAGCTATGAGCTGAAAGTTTAACTATTAATACTCTTAATCAAGAGGTTGCTCCTGCACCCGGGGTTTGGGAAAACAAATGCACCACCGGGGCAGGAGTGGAGGAGAGGTGGTGGGAGATGGGGCCGGGCAGCCCCACACGGCCCCACTGCAAAGCTGCCAGCAGGACGTGGGGCTGCGTCCAGCCGGGGGACAGCAGGGACCGGGACGGGGCAGCGTGAGCAGCACGTGGGGCTGTATGGGACGGAGCCGCACACGGGGGAGTGGAGACAACCCCGGGGAGGGGGCCGTGCCAGGGGTACCCAGCATCCCCACGGCCGGGACACCGGAGAGCGGCAACCCGCACTGCCTGGCTGCAGCCCGGGGCTGCCCACGGGTGCTGAGCCCGCGCAGCGTCCCGCACCTCCTCTGCGCCGCCACCCCCCATCCCGTCACGGGACCGAACGTGGGAACACCGCGCCCACCGACCCCCTCCGCAGGCTCCGATCCCCCCCCGGGCAGCACCGCGCTCCCCGCATCCCCGCCACGAACCCACCCCCAGGACAGCCCAGCTCAGCGCCTCGCACGCCTCCAACGTTTCCCACGGAGGCGGCGCGATGCTCGTCACGGAGCCGTGGGGCACGACACCCCCCGCCCGCCCCAACGCCCGGCGCGGAGCCCCCCACGCGCAGCGCCGCGTTCCCGTCCTCCCGCTGCACGACGGCCCCACCGCCCTGTGCCGCCGTGGGGGGCCGGGACGCAGCTCTGCGCGCGGCGGCGGGGCCTTTGTTACTTTGCTTTTGTTGTCACCCGCTGGCGCGGCCCCCACGGCCGCTCCGAGGTCAGGGCACGGCGGTGGCGGAGTAGGGGGGGGGGGGGGTGTCAGAGGGCCGGGAGCCCCGGCAGCGCTAACAAGGCCCGCCGGGACGCGGTGCCGCACGGCAGCCGTGGGACGGCCCCGCATGCCCGGGTTGGGGTCCCCCGCTGCGCTTTCTGCCTCTCCCCGGGGATCGGGCTGCTAAAGAACGGCCGCTCCTGGGCCGCGGGGTCGCAGCGGCGGACAAAGCCGGTCCGAGGGGCACGGCACGGCCGCTACCCAGCAGCGCAGCTCCCGGCCCGGCGGGCGGCTCCCGGGGCGCGAGGCCACGCACGTGGGAGCCGGGGAGGGGGGATGGGGGGGGAACGACGCGGCTCCGAGCACCGCCGTGAGCAGCTTTGTTCGTGCGCGGGACGCGGAGCTGCCCCCTGCCCTCACAGCCCCATCCATCACCGCCGCGCGGAATGACCCCCAGCGAGCGGGGCCCCGCGGGAAGGAGCGCAGCGCCGGAGCTGGATGCGAGGAAAAGAGCGGCAAGAAAATAGAAACGGGGGGAGGGATAAAAAAAAACCAACAAACCGACGAAACCCGGCGGGGCCGCCCGGCTGCGGATCGGCGGAGTTCCGAGCGGGGATCGCGGCGCTCAGACATCACCCGCCGCACCGCCCGCGCCCGGCTCCGCCGTCATCCCCGGCGCCGAGCGCTGCCCTCCCCGCCGCTCCGCTCCCTCCCTCCCTTCACGCCCGTGGCGGACGGCACCGGGTAAAGCGGAAGAGCAAAATAATAGTAATCCTACAGAAAAGGGATTTACTTCGGGAGAGGGGAAGGAAAAAAAACGAGAAACCCAAAAAGCGACGAAACGACAAACCCCCAAACTTCGGGACTTGTTACGCACGGCTCCGCCGCGCCGCTCCCACGTCCCCCCCGCAGCTGTCGCCGCCGGAAAGCGCGCACCGCCCCCGGCCGAACCGCGGCACCGAGCGCGGAGCTCCCCCCGCCCCCCGGCCGCGCTGCCCTCCCCGCCCTCGCGAAGGGTCCCCGCGGGTGGCGGCGCTGCACAACCCCCCCCCCCCGCCCCCCCGCCCCCTCCCGCCCGGCGCCGCACAACCCTCCCCCCCCCCCCAACTCCCCCCCCCACCTCCCCCCCGGGCTCGGCGCTAGCGGGCGCCCCGCTGCCCGCCGCCCCCGCGCCCCGGCCGCCACCATTGTCACCCGGGAAACGGCGGCGGGCACCGAGAGGCGGCGGTGCGGCGGCGGCCGCGGGGAGCGGGGCTGGGTGCGGGGAGCGGAGCTCGGTGCGGCCGCTGCTCCCCCCTCCCGACCCCGCACCGCACGGCGCATCCCGCGGCCGCGCCGCCAAACTTTGCTCGCCGCGTATCGGAGCGGAGCGGCACCGCCGGGCGGAGCGCAGCGCGGAGCGGAGCCGAGCCGAGCCGAGCCGAGCCGAGCCGAGCCGAGCCGAGCCGAGCCGAGCCGAGCCGAGCCGAGCCGCCCCCGGCCCAGCGCCCCCCGCCAAACTTTTTCCCGACACTTTTCCCCCAACTCCGCCGCCGGGGCAGCCCCGCGGTGCCGGCAAGTACCGGCGGGCCGGGCCGGGCCGGGGTCGGGAAGGGTAGGGAGGGGGGGGCGGGGAGGGCGGGCAGGGAACGGAGCCGCTCCGCGCCGCGCACCGAACCCGGGGACCGCGGGCGGCGGAACGGGGCCGCGCTCGGCACCTGCCCGCCGCCGCGAGAGGGGGGCCCGCCGAGAGGGGAGCCGAGGCGGGCGCGGTGCCTCGCCGCCGCCGCACACCCACCTCCACATCGCTGCTCGCTCTGGGAGTGCACAGCCCCCGAAACGCGCTGCACGGCGCTGCCGCGGCCGCTGCCCGCGGCTGCCGGCAAAACCCGGACCGGACCGGACCGCCCCGCGCCGCGTCGCGCCGAGAGCCGCGCGCGCCCCCCGCCGCCCCGCGCGCGCGCCGCCCGCCCGCAGCCCTCCGCGCGTTGGGGTCCGTCCGCGTGACCGAAGCGCGTCCCCGCCGGGTGCCGCCGCGGTGGGTCCCCCGATGGCCGCGCGTGTCCGTGCCGCGCGAGACGCCCCCCCTCCTCGCCCCCACGATCCCCCACGGGCGGCCCTCCGGATCGCCGCCCCGCGTCCGCGAGAGTCCCCCTTTGGCCGCCGTTCGGCGCCGCGCCCCGAGAGTGTCACCTCCGCGCGTCCCCCCCGTGTCCTCGCCGCTCCCGTAGGAATCACGGCCGGGAACCCCCGTGTCCTTCCATCCCCCGTGGGGTGTCACCGTGCCGCGTCCCCCAGAGCGCTCTGTCCGCCCCGCGGCTGTTACCCCACGTGTCACCCTGTGCCCCCCGACCCCTGTGGGTATTCCTGCTGCGTACCCCCCTCCCCAATGTCCTTCTGATCCCCACGAGGTGTCACTGCGCTGCGCCCCCACCCCAGGGCCGTCCCTGCCACGTGACCCCGCTGTGTCCTTTCAGCCCCTGTGGGCTATTGCTGTTCTCTGCCCCTCAATAAGTGCCGACCCCCCCAAGGGTGCCACCTCAGCGTGTATCCCCCACCCCATCTGCTCACATAGGGCACCACCACCACGTGACCCCTGGTCTCACCTGTCCCCACAGTGTGCTCCCCATGTCCCACCCCCACGTGGTGTCACCTCGCTGCACCCCCGGCCCATGTTTCCCAGAGTCCCACCGCAGCTGTGCAGTCACAGCTCTCTGCGAGCTCACCCCAGTGTCCCTTCCACCGCCACGCAGTGTCACCTCCCTGTGCCCCCCATGTCCCATCCACACTAGCAGTGTGTCACCCACCCTCCCTAGGGCTGCTTCCTCCATGCACCTTGCCCACCACAGCACAGCACCCCTCTGCCTGCATCCCATGGGTGTCACCAACACATCTGTTCTGTGGGTGTCACCAACACATCTGTCCTGTGGGTGTCACCAACACATCTGTTCTGTGGGTGTCACCCCGCTGTGCTCCCCCGACCACCCCATGACATCTCAGCAGTGTCCGTCCCCCTGACCCCATTTCCAGCACAGGGCTGGGCGACATGGAGGTCAGTGCAGTGCCCCGTGGGACAGGGCTGGTCCCCAATAGCACACGGGGCACCCACAAGGGACACGGAGGCCAGCAGTTCCCACAGGGCAGTCGCTGCCCACACACGTGGGCGATGTCCCCAGACGCCATCACAGAGGGGCAGCCCTGCAGTGCTCAGCAGCACTCATCGCCCCGCTCTCCTTTCCCCAGGCTCTGTGGGGCCACACGGCTCCGGGATGTGGGACCTCCATCCGCACGTCGGGCTGTGGGAGACGGAGCTCCAGAGCCAACCCCCAGCCCAGCGCCCTACGCAGCACTGGGGGGCACAGCTCCGTCCTGCAGCCCCGCCAACATCCAGCCCTGCCGGCAGCGCGCCCTGACAAAAGCAGCAGCCGGTTTGTTGCGCTCATATCTGTATCTAAATACATCCCCGTGCTTTTCTCACAGGCGCACAGAATCACTTCCCACCCCATCCAGTCCTTCGGAGAAACAAAAATGTAAGCGGTGCCGGGGGGGGCGGGGGGTGGGAACCGGAACGTGGAAGCGCTGTGAATGCGCTGTTTGTATTTGATCCACGTCTTGTTAATTATGCAAGTTTCACATATTTAGCAACTGGGACTTTCAAATGCGGTTGCTGCTGCTGTGACGATGCTCCCAATTCCCTGGCAGCTCCTCAGCCCCACGCGGACACTTCCCCCAAAATCTCCCCTTGGTGCCGCAGTGGGAGAAGTGGGAGCCGTGGGGTGGGCGAGGGCAGGGAGAGAGCGGCCGTGGGGTGAGCGGGGACACACGTGGGGTGAGTGCGGCTGTGGGGTGACGGCAGGTGTGGGGTGAGCGTGGATGTGCTATGAGTGTGGCCATGGGGTGAGCGTGGCAATAGTATAAGCACAGTCATGGGATGAGCACCGTGGTGGAGTGAGTGTGGCTGTGGGGCTGACCTCATGGCTGGGGGTTCCCACCAGGTCCCACTCAGCCGGACCCTCCTGTGCACTATTTCTTGCACTGGGGTTGTGGTGGCACTGGTGGGGTGGAGGGAGGGACAGGTCGTGCCGGAAGCAGTAACCTGGAGGCCCTCAGTGCCATAACAGTGGGGCACCACGGCCACGCATCCCCCACGTCCTGCATTGCACACCGGCTTTGTGCACACTGCACAGTGCATCTGCCGGGATGAAGCTTTGCTGAGGGCTGGGGTCATTTGCAGTAAGCTGGGCTGAGGGAAGGTGCAGCCTGCAGGGACTGCACCAAAAATAGGGGAAACTGAGGCATGGAGCCAAGCAGCCACTTACACGGGGGTTGGGGATGGGGATAGGGAGAGGGATGGGGATGAGGATGGGGATGAGATGGGGATGACAATGGAGGGCACTTGAGTGCAGGAAGCTGGTGGGGAGGGACAGAGGGCACAGGGGACGGGAAGGAAGGTGAGGAGTCGGGGGTGGGGAGTGAGAAGGGCAGGGCTGGAGGACGAGGGCACCAAGCAGGCGTGCAGGCGGCAGTGCTGCTCAGCCCGTGTGCCAGAAGCGGTGCCAAAACCATCCCCACCACCCGGGCACGTGGCTCCCGCGGCAGGGCCCTGTGCTGTCTCCTCTCTCCGGCTGCTGAGCAAAGCCAGGAGCTGCGCTCGGCTCCAGGCGGAGGCCGGCTGTGCTGCTGCAGCATTGCTGGCATAGCAGCGGGGAAGCAGCAGCGGGCAGCGTGCCAGCGGGCAGGACACGGCCCTGCAGGTAGGGGGTGGCAGTGGGATGTGGGGCTGTATGGGACAGCGCGTGGGGATGCGGGGCCGTGCGACAGGACGCATCCCTGTGGCTCCCGGCATGCAAGCACGTTCCAAAACAAATCCGACCTGCAAACCTTGAGCCTGGCTGCCTCAGAGTGGGTGACAGAGCTGCAGGCTGCTCAGCACCTCCACACGGTGATCTGGAATGGGCACAGGGCTGCAGAGACCCAGTGCCAAGTGCACAGCGGGGTCAGCACCCAGCCACCACAATGTCCCCACGGTGGGGCCTGTGCTCTGCAGCCATTGATGGCCATGGGATGGTGCAATGGGAACTGCCAGGCACAAGGGCCCCGCGGCCAGTGCTGCCTTCCTGCTGCAGCACGTAGCCCAGGGCCGGCCGCGCTGCGCATTAATTGAGGCAGCGCCGCGTTAATTTTTAACCCCAGCTGTCTCCCACATGGCAGGCAGTCGCCCCGGCTCCTGGGGATGTGTGGGGCCGGGGGGGGGGCTGTGCCCCACACAGAGCTGGGAGCGGGGCAGCTGTGGTCGGGGCCGTCCCACGGCTCCCTGCAAGCTGCAGCCGTGCTGCCCGGAATGTCCTGGCAAGAGGACACGGGCCTCAAAGCAAACACGCTCCGCGGCGGCCAGGAGAAGGGCAGGAAGCGCCTGGCCCTGCCCGCTCCCACCCGCAGCTGTGTGCGCCCCAGTGTGAGCCGTGTGGGGCAGCGCGGGGCGTGGGCTGGTGGCTCAGTGTCTGCCCACGGGAGGGTGGATGGAGCCAGCAGTGTGGAGGGAGATGGGACGGCGAGGAGAGACGGGGGTCGGGAATGGGGCTGCGTGAGGCTGCAGCGCCGTGGAGGAGCCGTGGGGACACACAGAGCGCAGCATTCCCAGCCCCGGGGACCCTGACAGGCGTTTTTCCGAGCAGGGATTCGCCTGGAATTCAGACGCCCACGTGGTCCAAAATAGCCGCCTGGCTCCAGCATCCGGAGCGCCCCGCAAAGCCATCTGCTGGGATGCGGCCCTCCCGGGGCTCCTGCAGGGCGGCTGCTGCCCGGTCCTGCAGGCAGAGGGGCAGTGCGGGCACAGCACAGGGGCAGCGTGACAGGAAGATCCAGGAGAGAAACCACAGCCCCGGGAAATATCAGAAGCAACTCCCGGCGAGAGCTAATTTGGGCGGCCTGAGTCAGGAGCTGCGGGGAAAACACTGTGGGAACGGTGCCCGCCTGCCCCGCTCGGGATGGTGCCCAGGACACCCCACACAACGGCCTCCACGCCGCCTGGGGAAGGGGCAGCACTGGTGTGCCCACAGCCTGTGCTGACAGAGGGGCTGGACTCGTGTTTGTGCTCAGCTGAAGCTCGTGGTGAAGCACCGAGCTGGAGATGAGCGGCGTCCTTCTGGGTGCTTCCATTGGCACGGGGCACAAGCAGCGTGTGCGGGATGGACACCGGGCTGCTGAGGCAGCTGACAGAGACACACCGGGATGGTCCCCAGTTTGGGGATGCTGGCGCAGGGGCTGCTCCAGAGGAGCACCCAGAGAGGCCCAATAGAAGCATTGAGGTCTCCCGGCACACAGCCCCTCTTTCCAGCAGTGCCGCGGCCGCTGCCCCCTCCAGCAGGTATTGGGGCCGGAGCGATGTGTGCCCCTGGGTGAAGCAGCCCAGCCCTGGGGAGCAGCTCTGTGCTGCACTCACTGGCAGCGAGGCATGACCGGTGCTGCTGCAAGGAGCTGCCAGGACTGTGTCTGTAGGAGCTGCCCCATCGCCCGCCCCGAGCCGCCCTGCCCAGCTGCAGCCCGCAGTGGATGGAGGCTGTTGGGAGCAGCCAGGCCTGCATTTCCTCCAGGACGGGCCCAACACAAGGGATGGCGGCAAGGAGCCAGCGCAGAGTTGGATGGGAACAGACCACCATCTCCTTACCTAGGAGACCAACTGGACTTGTCAAGAGGAAAGAAATTCATCTACATCTCACACATATGGTCCCATCCTAATGGATATGTATGAGCATAAGGGAAGAAGAATAACCTTCTGGTTAGGCTAAGGGCTTGGCAGTTGAGATTTCGAGATGCTATTCTCAGCGCTGTCCACACCTTGCTCCCAAGCCTTGGAAAAGCCTCCATCCATCCCCGGGCCTGGCAGTGCAGCCAACGCCTTGTGCCTGCCTTGTGCAGGAGGCACGGGATGGACAACTGCACTGTGCGGCCTCCCTGCTGGACTCCTGTGGCAACTTAAAGAGAGCAAGGGAGGGGAGGAGGGGAGGTGGCCACGAGGCTGTGCCCCTGGATCCGTCAGAGGAGGCAGCTCACTGCTGTGCTGTGCTTCCCAAGGGGTGCGCTGTGAACACAGGCACTGCTCGCACCCTGTGGGCCCCAGTGAGTCCAGACCCTCTGCAGGAATGGGGGAAGGTCCCCACCCAGACTCTAGCACAGGCTCCTTCCTCCTCCTCCTCCTCCTCACTGTGCTGGTGCAGGAGCCGCAGCCGTGCGAGCAGTGAGCGGAGCCGCAGTAAATCCTCCCCTGCAGCCCGGGGCTCTGCCAAGCTCCCCCTTCCACCCAAATTTATGGAGAGCAGTCCCTGCCAGCGAAGCATGGCACGGTCACGAGGCGGAACAGACGGCGCTGCTCAGAGGCTCCTTCCTGCCCCCATCGGCCCCAGCCCCCCCCGGGCACCCCCAGCCCCGCGGGCAGCCCGGGGCTCAGCCAGGGCTGCGGAGCCAAAGGTCAGCTCAGCGCCAGCCCCTTCCTCCGCTGTCGCAGCAGAGGTGGAGCTGGCGGCGGACCCAAGCGCCTGCGTTTCCGATGGCTGCGTGCTGAAATTTGCAGCCTTAATGGTGCATTAGTGCTGGCTCCTGCGTTTCATTACTCCTGAGAGCGAGGGAAGGCACAGAGCGAGCATAAAAGCCCCCCCAGCCCAGCCAACAAACCCGCTGTGGCTCTGCCTAGAGGCACACACTGGGGGCCCCGTGCAGAGCCCCCACGCACCCACAACCGCAGCCTGTCCCCTGTGCTCTGCGTGGCTCCTGGTCACCGTCCCGCTTTGCCTCCCGCTTCAGGCACACTCGGGGAATTCAATCCTCTCTCTGTCTGGCTCAGCCTTGGCTGCTGCCTCCGTGCCACTGCTGGAGCACGGCGTATCGCCCTTGGAACCACTCGGGGCTGGAGGATGCTGGGAGGAGGGCTGGCGCCGAGCAGAGCAGCACGCCTGGGTCGGGAAGTGGGGAGCGGTGGGGATCTCTGGGGTGAGATTTGGGGTCTCACCGCCAGCACCGGGCAGTGGGAGCCCTGCACCGGCACGATGTGCCCACCCAGCCCCACTCCTGCCCACAGGCACCCTACGCTCCAGCCTTGCTGTGGCCCTGCTGGACAGCCACAGCCTGGAGCTGATCCCGGAGCAGTCCCCGTGCCAGGGCCTTCATCACCGCATGGCAACATCAGCAAAACCGACATGGGGATGCGGGGGTCTCCAGTGCCTCCCAGTGCCCAGCCCCGTTCCCAGGCCCCCACCCACAGCCTCCACCCCGGCCCCTCCTGCCCAGCCCTTCCTGTCCCCAGCGGCGTTGGGCAGTGGAAACATTCTGGAAAGGCTTTTTACTGCTCTCAGTGAAACTCCTGCAGGAGCCGCTGGATTGGGAAAAACAGATTCATTCCAGGCAGAATAGCTCACGGGAAAAGCCAGGTTTGGGGCCACCGCTCACATAGGAAACCCACGCTGCTCCCCGCGCTGCCATCTCTGCACATGCAGGTCATGCACTGCCAACCCCACCGACACCCCCAGGGCCGTGGGGCTGCACAACCAGCGCTGCTGTGAGGCAGCTCCGCACCACACCCGCTGCAACCCAGCCCTGTTTCCAGAGGCACCTACGGAGCATTAGGTCACAGCCACCAAAATAGCAGCTCCCAGCCCAAACTGGGGCCATGAGCGCATTTTGTCCATCCCCCGCCCAGATCCCCAGCATCCCGATGTCACTGAGGGACAGGGGCTGCCCAGAGCCGAAGCCGTGGAGTGCCGTGAGTCAGCCCCACAGCCCCCAGTAGCCCCATCCCTGTCCCCACAGCCCTGCACTGGGGTGCTGACAGGGCTACATGGCAGCACTGCACTCCTGGCCGCAGCTGTCAGGAGCTGTGGGGTTATGGGGCCTTCAGGACGTGGAGTCCTTCATCACCAGGAGGGGGTTTGCTGTGCTCCCCCGTGTCTCCATGGGCACCAGCACCCGGCGATTCAGTGATGCTTTCTGGAGCCCTCAGGAACCGCTTCCACTTCCCTCCACCCCTCTCTGATCTCAGCTCCCATCTCCCCCACTGCACACACAGCCCACTGGGAGCCCTTGGGCAGCCCCCGGGGCACGGGCAGACCGTGATGAGCAGCGTTGTGCCACCCACCCTGCTCTGCAACCTCAGCCCCGCGGGGCACACGGGGACCCCAGGCTCAAGAGTGAACCCCTGATGTTCAGGGATGCCCCGCTCTGTGTTCCCGGCACTGTGCTGGGACCCGGGGTTCCCGCTGGGGGGGGCACGGCAGTGTGTTGGCACCGCCTCTGCTCTGCTGGCACTGAGCTCCCAGTGCCCCGGGGACCCCAACAGCCGAGGGGACGCAGAGGGAGCGCCCCCGGCCCCCGGCGGAGCGGCGATGGAGGAGCCAGCCGAGTTGCCATGGAGATTTTCTCCCTAGCAGATGCTCTGGGCAGGTGCAAGAAGAGGCTCTGCCCCCCTCGCTGTGCGGCACAATGCCAGCAGATCCTGCACAAACAGGAAGCGCCGCGGCCGCACGCTGCCAGCCCAGGGCCACCACCAACACCAGCACCACCAGCACCAGCACCACCAGCACCAGCAGTACCAGCAGCAGCAGCAGCACCACCAGCAGCACCAGCAGTACCAGCAGTACCAGCATGGGGAAACCGAGGCACGGAGTGTCCCCTCCCCCCCCCCCAGCTCCCCTCCTTGCCCACCCCAAAGCCTGGCTGAGCAGCCCCAGTGTGAGCATCCCAAAGCTGGGGGTGGGGTTGGCGACTGTGGGCACGGCTGTGCTGCTGAGCTGCTCCCTGACCCCAAAGCCCAAAGGAATCCACGGGGGGCAGCTGCAGCGCAGTGAGCTGGGGGTAGCACAGGGTGGGCTTTGGTGTGGGTCTGTGTGTGTGTGTGTGTGTGTGTGGATGGAGGTGTGGGTGTAAATGTAGGTAGGGGGTCGGGTGTGAGCATGAGTGCAGATGTGCAGCTGTAGGGGCAGGTGTGGCTGTGAGTTTTGGTGTGTGGGAACAGATGTGGGCCTGGCAGCAGGAGGAGCCGTATGTGGGGTGAGGATGTGGGGAGGATGGAGGTGTGGGTTTGGGTGTGAGTGTTGAGGTAGATGTGGGTGTAGGTGCAGGTTTGGCTGTAGGTGCAGGTGTAGTGTGAGTGCAGGTTAAGGTACAGCTACAGGCTCAGATTGAGATGCAGGTGATGATGCAGGTGATGCTGTAGGTGATGGTGCAGGTGAGGTGTGGAGGTGCGGGTACACCTGTAAGGTAGGGCTGCGGTTGTCCGTGCGGCTCACAGCGCCGGTGCGGAGCCGTGGGCAGTGCAGCGCCCCGCGCAGAGCCGTGCCCGCACTCCGCCCTCTCCCGGCCCCGCTCCCCGCTCCCCGCTCCAGGCCGGCTCTTCGGGGCAGCGCGGTGCGGGCGGTGCGCCAGGCCGGGCGCGCGGTGCCACCGCCGGGGCTCCCCGGGCCGCCGCCGCCGCCGCCTGACATTGGCTGGAAAGTGGAGCAGCGCGGCGGGGACGGTCGATGCGGATCGATCGCGGCGCGGGCTGCGGCGCGGCCCCACGCGGTCTCCGGGACGGCGGAGCCCATCCCCGCGGCGCCCCGAAGGCGGTGGGTCGCGGCCGGGCAGAGGCGGCTCCGCGCTCCGCTCCGTTCGGGGATCGTCGTCGTTAACGCCGCGGGATCCTCTTACCGGGGCGGGGGGGAGGGAGGCGGAGCGGCGCCGGCCCGAGGGAGGGCAGCGTTCGGAACCGCGCGGCGGCGGAGACTCGAAGGGGAACGACGACCCGTGCCCGACGACGTCAGGGAGAGAGCGCTGCCCGGCTCCGTCCCGTGCCCTCCGCGTCGCGGGGAGCAGCGATGGCTCCTTCTATTTTAAAGCCGACCGCCTTCGTTCGGCAGCTCCGGTGTGAGCCGAGCCGCGGTCTCTCGCGCAGCTATTTCGCACCCGGCTGCGGCGTTGGGGACAGAACCGACGCCGCCCCGCGCTCCGCACGCACCGCACCTCCCGGCACCGCCGCACCGCCCCGCGCCGCTCCGCACAGCGCTGCCCCGGGACGGACCGGCCGCCCCCGAGGAGGTGGAATTCGGTCGGGTCCTTAAAGCCCGAGAGTTAATCGAAGTGCTTTGAATATGTAAATGCTCAGCATTGTTTATCACTGCGTAGAGCTGATCCGGCAGTTTTCCTGCCCAGAGCCCCGCTCGGAGGTGATGGGTGGCATTGTTACCTCTTCTTCCCACGGAACAAACCGGGAAAGGGCCTTCACGGCCCAGCGGCCGTCAGCTGCGTCCCCTCCGTATCACTCTTCACATCCCACTGATGCCCTCCCCATATCTCTCCATGTACCTCCATGTCCTCCCAGTATCCCCTCCATGTCCCCCTGACGTCCCTCTCCACATCCCCTCCACGTCCCCCCGTGTTCCCCTCCATCCCCACAGCGCACGGTGGGCTCAGCAGGGTGCTCTGCAGGTGGGACCAGCCGTGCAGGTGCTCCCTGGGACAAGCAGTGTGGTGATGTTCAGCTGGGGACACAGAGCTGTCCTGTGCCTCCCCTTCTGTGCACGGCTCTGCCGCTCCTGACTCCATCACCCACACAAGATCCCAGCGTGACCCCACAGGCAGGAGGTGCCCACTTTGGTCCCAATGCAGCGAGCAGCACGGCAGCACTGCCAGCCCCAGGGGAGGCCGGGGGACAGCTGGGAGCAGGACGTGTCTCAGCCAGCCAAATTTAATCCTCCTACGTTAGCAAGGCTTAAAATAGGCTCCGGCAGCATTGATGAGGGTGGCAGCGCCGGCCGCTCCAGCCCTCCGAGTATTTTGGGGAAGCGGGGCCGGGCGCGCGGCAGAGAGCACAGCTGGGAGGAGCAGAGCTGAGAGCTGGGCTGAGCCGGGGAGCTCCGCACCCCTCCTCGGTGTCACCTCAAAGTGAATGAACCCTGCTGTGCCGCTGCAGAGCCATCCCAGCAGGTGCTCACTGTGCTGAGGGGCACTTCCCGAGCTGTGCTGCCAGGGCTGCTCCTGGGGCAGAGCGGGGCCAAGGTTGGCACCAGCAAGGAGGGGGTGCTCCTCAGCAGGCCCCCATCGTAGGACAACACGGGGCTCCATGGCAGCCAGCACCTCCCGGCAGCAGCTGCTGCTCAGAGGGAGGAGGGCAGGGAGACGGGCCGGGTAGCAGCGCTGCGTCCTGCCACGACCACCACGTGTCACACCGGCCAGGGGGGCTTCCTGCAGCACCAGGCTGGGAGATGGGAGCTGCTTCCTCCTGCACGGCCCTTCGCTGGGCGCTCAGGATGGAGCAGCGTGGGCACAGCATTAGGGAAGAGGCACCGGGGCTGCGCCGTGCCCCCATCCCTCACTGGGACAGTGGCCGGAGCCCAGCAGCAGGTTCTGGAAGGTGCCGGAAGGAGCGCGGTGCCCGGCCTGCACTGCAGGACTGTGGGGGGCAGCGGGCTGAGAGCTCCGGGCTGCGTGTCGCTGCTCTGGGCACGCGTGGGACCCGCGGGGGGGGCTCAGCTTTCAGCTATTTTTAATTGCTCTTTCCCATACAGGCCCGGGTCCCCGCTTGCAGCCGGCCGCCCCGAAGCCGGTTCCAGTGAGGCGCCGTCGGTGCCGCTCGGGGCCGTTATTTTTAGCAGGGCTGAAGGCATCGGCTCCGGGCACGGCTCGGGGCTGGCGGTGGGGCCGAGCACCTCATCCCACTGCCCCGGGGGGGGGGAGCGGGGGCGGCGCGGTTTTACGGCCGCCTCGGTGTTTTCTTTCTGGCGCTTTTCGGGTTCCTTTCATCTCCGCGCTTCACGCTGTGCGGAAAGGAAGACCAAAGGCGGAGGATGGAAGCGGCGGTCATCGCCGGAGAGCCGGGACGCGGCGGAACGGCGGCTGCTTTTAATTAAAAACCATTCGCTGGCAACGTCGGGAGGCGCGTTCGGTGCTGCGGCTGCGGCAGGGCCGGAGGGGAAGGGATGGCCGCGAGAGCCCGAGCCGGGCGCTGCCCCGCAGCCCTGCCGTGCCCCAGCCCCACCGGCCCCGGTCCCCCCCCCTTCCCCACGTGCGCTCTGTTCGGCCCAGAACCGATTTCCGCCCCGCCGTGATCCCGGGGGGGGGGGGGGGCGGCGTTCGAAGCGGCAGCGCTGAATTTTGCCGCTGCAACGAAAACCGCGTGGAGGTTGTGGGGGGGGGGGGGGGGAATAAAACCGAGCTGCAGCGGGAGAGGGATGAGAGGGATTGCTGAGCTGTGCTGCGGGTTTACGATCCCTAAATAACGCCGGGAGCTGCGCTGTAAACACACGGCGGGACGGCAGGAGCGGCTTTGCCCCCCGGCTGCATCCCGGCTGTTCCTGGGGAAGGAAAAAGGGGACAAAAAGAAAAAGAGGGGAAAGAAACAAACCGAACCCGAACGGCAGAAGCGGGAGGCGAGAAAAGAAAACGAGCCGCTTTCTCGCAAAAGAGCGGAGCGCTCCTGCGTTATTTAACGGGCGGTCCGGGACGCGGCGCTGCGTTGGGCGCTGCGGACAAACGCCCCCCCCCGGCCCGGCACCTTTTGTCCGCCGGACGCGGAGCTGCGCGGAACCCCCCGCGGCCGGGACTCGGTCCCCGCCCTCACCTGCTGCCCCATTTTCGCTCCGCTTTGAAGAGCAACAGATGAGGACCCCTCCCTCCCTCCCTCCCTCGCCCCCCTCCCGCGCCCCTTCGGATGTGGCATTCACTGCCGTTGGAACGCCGGACGCTCCCGCTGCGTTAATGCGTCCCGAGCGTCGGCATTAACATCAATGGGGGCGGGGGGCGCTGCCCGGCTCTCGCACAGTTTCGTGTCCCGGAGGCGGCGGGATGGACCCCGCCGTGCGGTGCGGGCGGCCCCGGGGAGGCCCGGCGCGGTGCCGTCGGGGCGCTCAACGCTCAGCGCGTCTCCGCGGGGATTGAATTGCCGCCGGGAGAGCCGCGTGCCCTTCCTCCTCCCGCAAGGTCGCGGCAGCGCGGATCGCGTATCATCGCCCGCAGCGCCGCCCGGCCGCGTCCCGCACCGCCCCGCACCGCGCGTGTTTGCGTTGGGGGCGGCGCGGGGCAGAGTCCGGGCGGCGAACGCGGGGACGGTGAGAGCGGAGCGGCGGGGTGGCGGCCGGGGGGGCCCGACGCCCTTTGCCCGGGAGCCGACGGGCTTTTTCCAGCCCTGCCCGGGGAAAAGAAAGCACGAAACGCCCCGAGCGCGGCGCGGAGGAAGAGGCAGATAAGAGCGAGCCGCGGCCTCGCAGAGATGAAAGGCCATTGCGAGAGCCGGCCCGGCCCCCGCGGACAAAGAGCTCGTCCAATATTAACGAGGCCCCGCAGCCGGGGGAGCCCCACGTCCGCACCGCCAACCGCAGCTGCCCGGGGCCGCTCACTGCCTCCAGGCGCCCCCCCTCGCAGTCCCGGAGCGGGGACGGGGACGGGGGGGGGGGTAAAGGGGGGGGTCCGCCACTTCGCCTCCGGATTTGCATTTAAAGATGCTGTGAAAAGAGGGGGGAGGAGGGGGGGGGGCAGCCGTGGTTCTGCGGTCAGCGCGGGGGGGGCAACAGAGCACCGGGGATCCCCGGCGGCCCCGCTCCGTCCCGGCCTCCTTCGGTGCGTTTGGGGCTTCTCCCCGCGGACAGCCGCGCTGCCCCCACAGCCCCCCCTATCCCCCCCCCCCCGCCCGGAGCCGCCGCGGGTGCCGGAGGGCGGAGCGGCCGCAGCACCGCCGCCCCCTCCGTCGCAGCTCCGGAAGCGCTTCGCACGCCGCGGGCAGCGCGGGATTTGCATGGCGCAGATGGCAGCGCGGCGCTTCAAAGCGGCAGCTGAGCGGCCCCAGCGCCCCACGCAGCTGCCGGAGGCGTCGGGGCGGCCGCGTGGGGATGCGGCTGTCACGGCGTGGAGCGGCTGTCACGGCTCGGCACGGCCAGGAATGACCGCGGGGCGGCTGCGGACGCGGCGTTGTTTAGCGCTGTACGACGGCACGGCCGGACCGAGGGACGGCTCCGGAGTAGGGACAGCGCTGAGCCCAGGGACGGCCCCGGCAGAGGCTTCCCCACAAAACAGGGTCGGCTCCTGATACAGGGACAGCCCCGAACGTAGGAATCGCCCCCAACGTGGGGTCAGCCCCTGGCAGGACACCTCCTGCAGCCGTGTGTGTGTGTGTGTGTGTGTGTGTGTGTGTGTGCGTGGGGGGGACGTGGGATCCCTGCGGGCACTCGGGGCACTGCATCTCGTGCCAAAGAAAAAAGGGGGAAAAGCAGAATGAATGAAAGAGGAAAGAAAAAGGAAACGGGGCAAATAAACGGGGGGAGGAAAAGAAAAAAAGAAAAACGAAACGAAACGAAACTGAAAATCAAATCGAGAATGAAATAAATCCAACAGCCCGAACCGGGCAGCCTCGCGGAGCGGGCGCCGTTCCCGGAGCTCTGCTGCCGCCCCATGGCCGCACCGCAGCCTTCCCGTTCCGGGCAGCAGGATGGGGACGGGAGGGCGGGGAGGGGACGCGCACAGAACGGGGGCGGCGGGGAGACGGACACGTCACGAGAGAAAAGAAACTGGCCGAGACAAGCTCAGAAATGGGCAAAAAGAGCAAAAAAGCGATCGGGGCGCGGCGAGTTGAACGGCGCTGTTTGCTGGGGAACACACGGCTGCGGGTCACAGCAGCGCAGCGGGATCGGAGCAGCTCCAGGCGGACACAGGCTGCGGGCAGGACACGCGCAGGGTCTGCAGGCACCCACAGAGCCGGGCTGCTGGGCTGCTGGGCTGCTGGGCCGTCCCATCCTATCCCATCCCATCCCATCCCATCCCATCCCATCCCATCCCATCCCATCCCTTCCCTTCCATCACGCACGCCGTGATGCATTCCTGCATTTCTGCGCAGCGTTCCTGGTCCGCCCGCATTCCCCGCAGCGCTCAGCTCTGACTCACCCCCAGCAGCCGCCGCTCAGCGCCCCGCAGCGTGGAGCAGAGGATGGGAAGAACCCGGCAGGTTGGGGCTGGGAAGGCGACTTGTGGGGGGCGCGGGGGCCGGAGGTGCTTCGCTGTCGCCGAAGGATGAGGTCGGAGCGGCCTCCCCCGCACTCAGACTCCCCTCGGGGCTCTCCTTGGTTCCAGCCTGCAGCGCTGCCTGCGCCCGGAGCGTCAGCGTGCTCACCTGAGCTGCGACACGGGAACAGATCTGCGGCGCTCAGGCCTTGCAGCTGCCGGCAGGGCACGAGGAACGCTGCCCCGCGGCCCGGAGCTGCCTGATGCTGCACCCGAGTGGCTGCACAGCTCTGTGCTGGCAGAAGGGCCGCCAGGACACACAGCACTTAGTACCGGCTGACTTGGAGTGAGGTAAAACATCGGGTTAAAAACGGACAGGGAAGAAGTTCCTCGTGTCACAACTCCGGGCTGCCAGGACGTCCCCAACCTGCGCCCACAGCTCCCTGCCTTTGTGAGCACAGCAGAGCACAGCCAGGCTGAGAGCAGCACACTCCCTCCCTATGGAAGGTCCTGGCCAAACACACACATGGACCAGCACCCACACTCACTGCAGCTTGCTTTTCCTGAAGCGTGGTTCTTGCCGGGCCCTCGGTGAGTGATTCCAGACTGCTTCATTTCAAAGGGAACAGCCGCCTTAAACGGGATCTACCTCAGCTGAAGCTGTTATGTGGGACTTAATGCTGTGCTGCCATGCAGCTGCACTGCTGCCACCTGTGCTCCATTGCCTGTCTGTGCCCCATTGCCTCCCCTCGCAGCTCTCCCGACACCTCCAGAACTCTTCCAGCAGCTGACAGGGCAAAGAACAGAGGCCTCTTTTAGAGACGCCATTCCCGGGTGGTTGTTGGTAAGCGGCCGAGGGGGATCCCAGATCCTGCCTGCTGCAAGGCTCCCATCTGCTGCAAGGCTCCCATCTCCAGCCCTCTCTCCCTCCCGTCTCCGAGCAGCACACGGCAGCTCCGCCGGGGGAGCAGGGCCGGCCCCATTAGGAGAGCAGGGATGGCCCCGGGGCGGCTGCCTCGCGTTCCCTCCCTGCACCTCACAGGGCTGCAGGAGCATCAGCGTGCATGTAGAATCCAACCCCAGGTAAGGCCAGACACGGGAAAAGGAGACAAAAGCAGATGCCTCAGGCAGGTGTGCAGCCACCAGCACGCGCTCCAGCTCCAACGGGGCCACGCTGCAGCAGATGGGCACCCACCGCATTGCAAGCAGCACGGAGCCTCGTGGCGCAGCAGCAGCAGCAGCAGCAGCAGCAGCAGCAGCAGCAGCAGCCCGCACCCCACGTTCCGGCTCTGCCCTCCCCTGCAGCTCCGTCCTCCAGCCCCGCCTGCACCACCCGCCTCCCGACGGCAGCAGCCCGCACACCTGCAGGAGGCGCACACGGAGCTCGGCGCACACGCAGCTGCAGAGCGCTCCAAGCACGCGGCTCACAGGCAGCGGCAGGCGGGCACAGCGCGACACGAGAGACCAGACGAGCAGAAGAGGCTTAGACCAAAGGCAGTGGACATTTATTCCTCGTTTGTGCAAGAGTGTAAAGATGCGACTTTGGGGCGGCCGGGACGCGCCCCGCTGGGGGGAGCTGGAGCCGCAGCCTGCCCTGCGGAGTCGATGGCTGCTTACAGTGATACTAGGAGGAGGAACTTGCAGACTCACCTATTCACACGACTGATGCTGGCAAATACACTCGTATACAAAGAAAAGTTCCAAACTACATTTGTCACTAGATTCAAGTGAAGACTCGGTTCAAAAAAGACACACACAGGTACAGTTTAAAAGTGTACGAACATTTGCAAATGTTTAGTGCAAAGTAATTATGTAAAAGCTACATTTGATGAACGTCTGTGCTGATGTGTTTGGTAGCCGGTTGGTTGCTGACAGCCTTTAACATCCGTCCTTTGCATCACATCGGGTTCCGGCTCCCCGCAGCGCCCACGCGTGGGGATCAAACAGCGCCGGGCTCCGCAAAGCGCCGCCGCGGCTCCGGGTCTAACGGCGCCGGGCTGCCGGCACCGCGCCCTGCGGGCACAGCACGGCTCACAGCCTGCACGGCTCACAGCACGGCCCACAGCACGGCTCAGAACCCGGCTCAGAACCCGGCTCACAGCCTGCCCCGCTCAGGCCTGATGCGAACCGAACCGAACCGAACCGCTCCGGCATTTCCAGGCACCGCGGGAGGAGGAGAGCGATCCATCGTTAGCTCAGCCTGCACCAAACTGCTCTCGGTAATTAAAAGCCTGCTCACACAGAGTTATATGTAATGACTGTAGTAATCAGTTTATTACACAGATTAATCATTCTCGAACGTACAGGCTGCGGGGGAGCAGCTGGGTTTTTAAATATACACAAGTTTTGGGTGGGATGGATTTTTACCCTTACATCCAGAAAGACCTAAGCAGTTAAAAAACTTAAGAAAAAGAAGAGCTATTAGCTATGTATTAACTGAGGAACCACGTACAAACCAAAAAGAGCATGAAGGAGGGGAGAGAGTCGAAACAAATCAACGTCACTCGACGCACTGATAGCTCTGAGAGCTCCGAGCCGCTCCAATGCCGGCCAGCTACACTCAGAGCTCGGGCACAGGACGCGGGTCGGCTCGATCCATGGTCAGAGCCCAGCCCTAAGGTGTAGGTCCTTCAGAATCAAACCAATACAGAGACAGCTTCGAGTTCTTCACCTGGTTGTTCATAACTGTTATGAGTTTAAAAGGATTCCGCTTCAAAAAGCCTCCACGGACCAACAACTCTGCGCCCCCGGAAATATGGGATCCACCCGAGCTCCGCTACTCCCGTTCTATCACCCAATTTAAACCAACAAGGAATGCTTTTAGGCTCACAAAGTTATGACTGAAGAACCAGCTTTTCACACACACACTTCTCTGCTAGGAGTCAATGTCGGTACGGGGAAATACAGTATTTCTAGTTTGTTGTTCCAAGTATGTACAACACGCAGCACTGCTGTATCAGGTAAACATGTGCACAGGGGAAGATGAGGCGTGGGCTCATAGAAAGCAGTCAAATGGAAATCAAAAGGACTTTCTCTTTCAGAGTTCCCCTATCTTTATTTGTAGAGGTTATCCAATAATTCTGTAATTACATCGCATACTTCTGAGTCCATTCCCGAGCTATTCTGTTGTACCTGCGTGCATAAAAAGAGGGTTGACTTAACATAACGTCCCGCCAGCATTGCAGCTCCCGCAGCTCAGCCTGCAGCACCGACCTGAGGCCCTCCAGGAGGGCTGCTCAGTGACGTAATAAGGAGCGGATGGGAGCACCGTGCCAACAGGGACACAAACAAACAGCCCCGCTGCACCTCCCGGCCCTATTTAGGAGCGAAGGCCGCTTTGTGATTCAAGGCACAAAGCAGCCCCAGAGCCGGTGCAACAAGTATTTTCAGGTTCCACCCGCTCCTCCCCCAGCTGCTGGATCCCAGGAGCTGCTCCTGCAGCCTTTGGATTTAAGTTGGGCATCCTGGAAAACCACACATCAGCATCTCCCCACCACCCCCTTCTTCCTCCCCCAGAAGTTCAGCCCAGTACAGACACAGCGAGGTGCCAAACCCCAGCAGGCTCACACTGCGGTCAGCTTTATGCTCACAGCTACCAGGACACACAGACTTGGCCATGCAAGTTTCTGTCCTGCAGGCACACTCTGCTCCTCTCCCCCAGCCAACTGCAGCTCCTGCTCCCCTTTACAGCCAGAATCACATTAGAGGAAGCTCAGGACAACTACATAAAACAAAGCAGTTGTTGTGACTCTCAGTACTAATAAAAGTTGTGTTTCTGACTCCACAATTCGAGTTGTTCTGCAGAGTTTGCAGAAGAAGCATCACAAGGCAGGAAGGTTTCCGGTTATTTACAGCAGCCAGGATTTGTGCTGCAATTTAGTCTGTAGACAAAGTTCTTTAGCTTCAGACAATCAAGAAAAGCACAGGAGAGCAGCTGTCACTGCTGAGAACAACAAGAACGATGCACAGCAGTTTCTGACTCCAGAGAAAGGGGAAGAAAGCGGTGCATGCAGTAAGCAGGGACGTGCAATCCTACACTCAGCTGGGACCTGACACACGCTGCAGATCTTGCAGCGCTGATCAAATCCAAGATGCACAGAGTTCCTCATCTCAAACACACAAGTCTGAGAATCATTTTCCCTTCCTTGCTCTCATTAGATAACTGTAACTCCAGGAATTAACACCAGTGATCAGAGCCGGATGGGAACAAAGAGGTAAAAAAGCTCACACGATCAGATGGCAACTACAAGTACAGAGCAGGCAGTGCTACTAGTCAGTTCTCTGCCCTGCTCTCCACCAGCAGTCAGGCTTCCCACATCACTCACATCCATGAGCCTCTGGGCAGGGACTGGGGGAGCAGAATCCCTCCCACTGATAAGCAAGGCTGAGCGCACCTCATGAGGCTGAATGTGTACAAGACTATGGGGCCAGACAACGTGCAGCCCAGGGTCCTGAGAGAAGCAGCTGATGTTGTTGCTAAGCCGCTCTCCATCATATTTGACAGGTCACGGCTGTCAGGTGAGGTCCCCAGTGACTGCAGAAAGGGAAGCATCACTCCAAGAAAGGGAGAAAGGAAGACCCAGGAAAATACAGGACTGTGACCCCAAACATCTGTGCCTGGAAAGACGGAGCAGATGAGCGATGAGGAGATGATCAGAGACAGCCAGCACAGCTTCACCAAGGGCGGACTGTGTCTGGTGGCCTTCTATGACAGCGATGGCACTGGTGAAGAAAGGAAGGTAAACTGCTGTCATCCATCTGGACTCCTGCAAGGCCTTTGCCTTGGTCTCACACCACATCATCACGTCTAAACTGAAAATAAATTGATTTGAAGCGTGGACTAATCAGTGGATAAGGAATTGGATGGTCACAGACAGAAGCTTGCAGTCAACAGCTCCCTGACCACGTGGAGGCGGGTCACAAGCAGCAACCCCAAGGGTCCATCTTAGAGCTCTTCAGTGTCTTTATGAATGACACAGACAGCGGAATCAAGTACACCCTCAGCAAGTTTGCTGATGACACCAAGATGGGCAGCACAGCTGATACGACAGAAGGAAGAGATGCCATTCAGAGGGACCTGGGCAGCCTCCAGAAGCAGACACGCATGAATCGAACAAGGTTCAACAAAGCCAAATGCAAGGTGCTTCACCTGGATCAGGGCAGTCCCTGGTATGCACACAGACTGGCAGAAGACCTGCAGACAAAGCCTTGGGGGTTCTGGTGGACAACAAACTGACATGAGCCAGCAGTGTGCGCTCACAGCCTGGAAGGACAACAGTACCCTGGGCTGCACCGACAGAGGGACATGGCCAGGAGGGTGAGGATGGGGATTGTCCCGCTCTGCTCTGCCCTCGTGAGGTCCCACGTGGAATGCTGCACCCAGGAAATGGGCCTTCAGCACAGGACAGACACAGGGCTGTTGGAGCAGGTCCAGAGGAGGCCAAGACGACATTCTGAATGTTGTGGCACTCTGCTCACAAATAAAGCCTGAGGAAGCCAGACTTGTTCAGTGTAGAGAAGAAAAGGCTCTGGGGAGACCTCACTGTGACCTTCCAAGTACCTGAAGGGAGCTTATAAACAGGAAGGAGATTGACTTCTTACATGATCTGACTGCAACAGGACAAGGGGGAGTGGTTTTAAGCTAAAAGAGGGGAGACTTAAGTTATACGGTGAGAAGAAAATTCTTTACTCAGATGGGGGTGAGGCACTGGCTGCCTGCACAAGCTGCAGGTATCCCAGGCCATGGATGGGGCCCAAGGCCACAGATGGGGCCCTGGGCAGCCTGAGCTGGCAGGGGGCAGCTGGCCCATAGCAAGGGGACTGGAACTGGATGGGCTCTGAGGTCCCTTCCAACCCAATCCATTCTACACTTCTATGTTTAAACTGGTTCCTATTAAGCAGAACAATTAAAACCTTCTCATTAGTGGACTTCTCTTCAGTTTGGCAGTTCAGAAGGAGCCTGTGTCCTCCCACCCTCTCTCTACACCACTTGTTCTTTTCTTGGGTCATCAAATGAAGATGAAATAGTATTCTGTTATTTCTTTGCTTGCGTGACTCCATCACCAACAGCTAGCAGGGAAACATTCTCCCACCAAAGTAACTTGTTCTCCCTCTGCTGGCTATGTAGGATTAAAGCATACAGTAAAGCAGATGAGATTTTAGAAGCCTTAACTTTGAATCATGTGAAACAGATTTGCACTGTTCACATTTTCATTAAGCAAACCTGCAATTAACAGCTACCACACTAATGAAAAACTATTGTGTAGGATGAAAGGACAAAGAAGAGCAAAGTCACTGCTTACTTTAACTTTACTTCTACCAGAAAATGTGTCATTTTCCTACAGCAATGAAAAGCTGCACAAACAGCTGTACGATACAACCCATGGAAACCTAAACACATCACGTTTACAGTTAGAAAGGAAAAAAATCAAAGCTTGCACTTCTCTGAGAAGTGTTTTGTTGTTGTTTCTTTTTGAGTTCCCTTTTGCTATTTAAGCACCAGCCCTGTTTACATCACACTTTTGGCTTCCATACTTACTTTTCTCTATCTGTTTTGTAGATCCGTGCAATCTCAGGCACTAAAGGATCATCTGGATTGGGATCACACAACAGAGAACAGATGGACAAAAGTACTAGGGAGAGAGAAAAAACACCGCATTAGTTCAGACACAGCTGAAGGCACCTGCACAAGTCAGGCAGCCTACTTGCTTCCCCCAGGCATTAGTAGTAGCAGCATTTCCTGAACGATGTGCAGCAATCCCACATACTTCAGCCAAGGCATTTGGAACAGAAGTTCTTAACTAATCAACTGTGTGTAATACCAAGTTTCTCCAATCTCACCACCATGACTGGGAATCTTCTGGACAGGAAAACCCCATTAGAACCTTGAAATCCTAAGGGAGAAGCATACTGTATGAAAGCCTTCTCAGCAGTGTACCTGCTACTACGCTTGAAATGCAGCTTCTGCATTCACACCAGACACAGAGCACCGAACACAGGAGCATCAGTGCAGATGGGTACTGTACACATCCCAGAAGCCACGTCCCACTTGCATGATGCTGCCTAGCAAAGTACCAACCTTCATCCACATAAGGAGCCACAAGACTACAGACAGATGTGTGCATTCCTATGCTCACAGCAAAGCAGAAGAGATGAAAAGGAGTAAGTTATAAGCAAAGCGCATCAGGACAACACTACATGAAGCACATCAAGGACTTCTTGTCCTCTGAGGAATGCCAAGCGTTCCTTTGATTATAACTGGCCGAATGTAATACAAACAGTGCCACTCCATACGTCCCCCCTCATCAACAGCACCAACAAGTTGTCACAAGGCTTCTTCCAAGTACATCTGTGATGGCAGCAACTACAAGTTCTTTTCTGGTCTCAAGAACTTCAGTACCAGCCATCTCCTGCACAGTTAAGTTCCACAGACTTATAGTTTAAGGAACAACTGGAATTTAAGCTTTAAATCCAGTACTGCCAATTTCACTCTGTGCTCAGGACTTTCTACTGACCACTTGTAATTAGAAAAGAGAGAGCATTCTGCACAATCAATTACCCCTTGGACCATTCAGACAGCTACCTGTCTGAACGCAGCTTCAGAGCTTAATGATTTCACTGTGTGCCAGAGGCATACAGGAACTACCAGACCTGAACTGCTGTCCCTTACCAAGGCTGAAAGAGAAGGTGGACAAGGCTGTAAGAGACACAGCAGCTCATCACCTGTAGCTCTTTCCAGCAGCTTCAGCTTTGTTCTCTCTCCCACCTCAGACACACCTGCAGTCAGTGTGGCTTGAACACAGCAGGTTCCTGTAGCTCCTCTCCTGTGGCCTTTGTCTTTGTCTTTGCCAGACAGACACTGAGGTTTCCTCAGGCGGTGGGATGAGTAACAAAAGCTAATGTCCATCCCCTCCTTTTAATAGAAGGAAGAAATCAACCCAAGGAGCACCGGAACAGCCCCCCAGGGCAGCGCTGTGGCCCCAGGCTGCCAGGGGTTAATCCCTCTCAGACACAGGGTTTGAAACTTGGTTGGTACTGTGTGGAACTAGGGTTGGACTCTATGATTCTTGTGGGCCTTCTCCATATGGGAACATCACAACTCCGTGATCCTATTTATCTTTCCATGGTCTCTTAGTTACTTCTGTGCACAAGACGGCTCACCAGCAGCAGCACCCACCTGCAAAGCTCTGTTCAGTCCCATCCGCTCACTTTCCCCAGCCACTGACAGTGCACCCCGCAGCACAAGGCAGCAGCTCCTTGCACACCTCCCAACAGCCCTTTCCCAGCACAGGCAGCAGGAAGGATAGGGTGCTGCTCTGTGCCCACAGGGCTACAGCAACCCCCAGTGACCCTCCCTTAGTATGACCAACTCACTGGTCAGCACAGAGAACACTGTCGTGTCCCCCTCACTGAAGGAAGCTGTGCTTTATTAGAGCTCCATTGCTAGCTGTGTGCTCCCAGCGATGAGTTCTGGCATCCTAGTAACTTCAAAAACAATTCCTAGATGTTGTTTTGCAGCAGATCGTTTCTACTGCAGCACCTGTCCAACGGTTTAGAAACCAGACTCAACCATGCAGCGTCGAGCTGCACTGACACACGCATTCAGTTTGTTTTTGTCGGTTTGCTTTTTAAAGAAGCCCTCATTAATCAGAACTGTTCTCCACTACTTGCGCTGACTCCGAACTGAAGGATCTGGAGTTTTATCTGTACAGCTTCAGCAAGCAAAGCAGTTTTAACTGGAATTTATTTCATGCGGTTTAACTTTGATAGGCTGAAGCCAGCTGGCCGTCCAAAATAAACTCCGGAAGTTCTTCTGTTGAGCACACGAGCACAACTCCTGAACCAACCACCAGGCAGCCTCTAGAGCACGACAGGGCCACTGGGAAGAGAGAACTACCTTGGCATAAAAGGTAAGAAGCCAGGGCTAAGAGGAGAGAACAAGTAATTTGCAGATCTTTAGGAGTGGCAGTTGCTGCTGTGAGCTCTCTGATGCAGTAATTAAATAGGAAACACTGTGGAAAACAATGAGCAGACCAGCTTCTGCAGGGCAACTGAGTATTACTGCCATGAATTCCACTGCAGAGCCTTGATGTTCACTTTCAGATGAACACATCAGCAGAACAGGGGATAGTGTACAACAGTAAAATGTTCACAAAAGCAAGTCTTGTGAGCACAGTATTAGGCTGAATGTGGCGGTGCAGCTTGAAATCAAGAGATGGAGTCCATTTATTAGAATTTTGGACTAATACTTCCTACTGCAAATGAACTACTGCAGATTAGGTTGAACTGTACGAGATATAGAGTGGCACTGAGTTACACCGTGATCTGTTCGTCCTGCTTGACAACAGACAAGGCTGCTGTGGTGCTTGTGGAGCATCAGTTTGATTGCATTTCAAGTCTTCCACTGAGAGAGATATATTAATAGTGTAGGAGCACGCAGACTTCAGAATCTAGGTTTGAATTTGTCAGTAATAGAACAGATAAAATTTAACTTCTCACTGACTCAGAGGGTTCAAGTATGGAGTTATTTCTCATCTATTCGCTCCTAATTGCCAAAGCAGTCCAGCCTGTAGCAAAACATCAAGCAAATTAAAGCAGCCCATTAAAGCCTCCTTTCATTCAAAAACTGCTTTTCCTCCAGCTTTATTTCCCCGAGTGCATTGCCTGCTTAACTCCAATACTTCAGCTGTGAACTCTATCTCCCACAGACAATGAGAACAGCTTATCCTTTAGAGGACTCCTCCCTTCTTTCTGAAGTACTTCACAACCTTTAAGTAAAGAATCAGGAGAACAGAAGTAATCAAGGAGAAAGACTTAAAGTGTTTCTAAAGAAGCAATGGGCCCAGCTCCCCCCCAGGGCACTGATACGGCTCTCTCAAGCAGTCTGATCATTTAACACTTGATATTGGTTAAGGAAGCTCCAGCAATGCTCTGTTTGAAGCCAGCTGAGGTCTACCAATGTAACAGCACACAACCCTGGTCTATGTCTACTCTGCAAGACTTCCCTTTACACTATATAAGGCTCCAAAATTCAAGGGCAGTCTGTCTGAATGCAGCTCCAGCGTGCAGAGAATCATGTCATTTACAGCTTGCCAACAATCTTAAGAACACGTTGCTGCTGCTGCAAGATTCATCTCATCTTCTCAGTAGGCTCTTGTGCTACGTTCTTGCATCACTGGCAGCAGAGTCTGCCATTAGGCACCTTTATCCTTCTCACTCTGCTAAGCCTCTGACGAAAACTGCAGGTAGATGCAAGTTCAATATGTAAGCCCCATGGCTGTATTTTTTCAGCTACAAACAGCTCAGTCATTACTCAGGACGGGATTCACAAAGCAGGCTCTGCAGATCCTTCCAGGGCCTAGCCAGACGACCAACATAGAGGACAACTAAACCCACCGTCTGCCTACTGGAACATGCTGCTGGCCCACACAACTCTAAGAGGTGCATCAAGATTCCAGAACACAGCAGGAAACAGACCCTTTATGAACCGCAGGCACCCATGGGGCTCACTGGGGAGAGCAAGCTCCACATCCAAAAGTCTTTCCTAGAGTTCCAGCAGGAAGTCAGCAGGGCCCATGGCAACCAAGTTCTGTTGATGGCAGAGATGATCATGTAGTGCATCATACAGTTCTGACACCCCTCGCATACCTGCAGCAAACAGCTGCAGCTGACTGTAGTTTTAAGGGCCAGAAGAAACTGTGTGCCATCCTGCTGTGTGACATCTGCACAGATGTGCAATTAGACCAAGTCTAGTCCTTGTTTGCTGTAGGAAAGGTTACCACTGAAAGCCTCATTAGCAGCACTAAAGCTACACTTCTAGTTTCTCCAGATATCAGCACTACAAAAGGCCAATCCCAGCTCTGCACCATCACACCGTGCTCAGACTGTGATCCCAGCTAATTAAGAAACAAAGATGCTATTTATGTAGAAGCCTGAATCGTGACCTATAAGGCACAGACTTCCATAAGATTACTAGGAAGAGCTGATGATCATTTCCACTTTCTCAGTGCAGAAATCATCTTCCAAATTCAGAAGCCAAAACACTGTATTTGGTAAGAAAGCCGGAGTGGGTCTCGTATCAGTTACTTCCAGCTAGAATCTGACTGGAATTCCAAGCAGAATTTCGCTCAGTAGCCATTCATCTGCAGGTCAGTTCAGGACACGAAGCAACTCAGGGGCAATGGAATTTCTGAATGGACCAGAGAGAAGAAATTAAAAAGCACTATTTCCAAGCTAATGAGGTACCTGAAAGGAGCTTCTTAACTGGTGTTCCGGCCCAACTGCTGCTTGGCACTATTAGATTCTCTAAACAGACTCTATCTACAACCAACCTAGGAGTTAAATGTATCCCTGGGTACCAAGGAGGTCAGGTCAGAAACAGATAAGGCATTCACCAATGCTCTACCTCCACAAAGACCTTGCAAACCTTAGCTGTTATGCTAAGGGCAAAGAGCACTCAAGTATCAACGGAATGAGAACAGAGCAGCTGCCCCTTAAAGAGAAGTCATCCCTTAGAGTCAATTCCTATAAGGGGCAAAAGGCCTCGTCAGACCAGGCCAGTCTTCTCCCACCAAAAGATCTGTTTCTAAGGAGAGGGCAAACAAAGACTGTACCAAGAAAGTTCCTTTCACTGTACTGACAAAGCAATGGGAGTTCCTTTCAATGTCAGGATAACAAGGTATGTGCTCAACTACAAACCCTGGCTCAAGTCACACAGTCATCTCAAGATCACCATTTAATCAAAACTCTTCTGTGCTGACATGGAGCAGGAATACAGCAGAAGGGCAGTGCTGGTTGTTGTAACCATGCTGATATCACGAGCCCACCCACCCTGCTCTGCTCCAGACACATCACAAACATTATGCCACTAAGTTCTTCCCCTAGAAAGGCTTTAGTTATCCTTCTAGAGAACAGGCTACCAGCTCTAACAGCATTTTGCTTTTTGATCTCGCCTGTACACAGATGCATGTTGACATCAAAGGAATGAAACTCAAGTTTAGCTTGGCCTGATACTCTGGGGACCACAAAACCTTAAGACAACATACACGTGAGCTTTAGCCACATCACTGCTCGGGAAGGCAACTCCATTCCAGGGGCCTTATCCAGCTCTCCTACTCCTCAGAACAGCCAAGGTTCCTCCTTTCCTAACCATCAGCCTGACAGCTAAAACCCTCCACAGGTAGGTGCAGTTTCTTCTTGGTGCAGCTGGCAGCCTGCTGCTGCTGCTAAGGTGAAGGACTCACAAGCTTCCTTCTGAGAGAACATGCACAGAGCACCCTGAGATGGTTTTACAAAGCTTCTCTTAGCAACTCTTAGCGCTGCACATGGAGCTGACCGCATCAGGACTATTGTGAATACCAAGGCAGAAGCTGCACAGCCCTCCCTGCGTACAGCACAGGCAGTCATTCTGCATGCCGTGATATGGAAAGGCTCTGAAGTGTATTTTGGGAGATACAGAATGCAAAGTACTTGACTGCTCAATGTGTTTCTAAGTTGTAACGTTTCTAACAACCAGCCCCATAAATGATACCACGCACATTGAGCTTCAGGCACTTTGTTTTTTAAATCTTTAGTATCCTTTCTTTTCCCCCTTATATTCCTTGTTTTAATCCTTACTATCTTTACAGCTGAGATATTCCGCAATTTGGTAAGTTGACTTTGAACAAATCATTTCCTGTATGTGAGAACAAGGAACCATGAAATCCACCGAGGTTCTACAGGGGAGAGTGAGAAGCAGCACAATCAAGAAACCTGGGCTGCTACATGGAAACTGCAACAGCCCATCGGTGGGAGCTGCTGGTAACGTCATCTTCCTGATGCCTCAGAAAGCTGCAAATGATAAGCTGTCAAATAGAAGAACTGTTTCTAGTCTTCCCCCAGTTTCTGTATCAGTAGAGAAAGCACACCTTCCTCACACCCACGGTGCTGCTTTTGAAGGGCTGTAAGCCATCAGTTATTCAGCATAAAGCTGAAGTCCTGTTATTCACAGCAATTACCTAACCCAGCAGCTTTTCCTATTAGCAACACATTTACTCTTCAGTGAGGCTAACCAGGAAGTCACCAGGGAGCTGAAATAGCCCTGAAGTCTGTAACAATGCAGCTGCAGCCTCCCTGAAAACAAGATTTCCACCCTAGAAGACCAATGTTGTCTTTGTAAAATGTATTTGTACTGGATCAAGATAGCAACGCCGCTTCTGACTCCTGCCCATTGGTAATTCTGTCTGCTTTCTGACAGAAAGCATCTCTTATTTATGACAGGAATCACCCATCAGCATTTCTTTTGCTGCTTTTAACTCCCATCATGACTCAACACCAAGTGAACCCTGCTAAGACTTTGCACTGGTTAGATCTGTATGCATTCTGTGCTACACAAAGGAGAGTTTGCAGACAGCTCATACGAAAGCACAATGAGACAACTGGTCAGTAATACATATGCACCTAACCTCAGGAAGCATGCTTTAGGGGGAGAGACAGTGACAGAATGGCCACACTGATCCCATGGCTTACTCCAGCCATGCAGGAGGATGCAGTGTGAAGAGGATCAGAAAAAGGAGTTCAAGGCAGAGAACGAAAGGAGCAGAAGCATACTGCAGCTGGATCTGGTTCATGAAATTAAGTCCAGGTATATTTTGATGAATGCTCTCCATTAATAGCAAGTCTGCTGATGCTCTCAACAAGCCTCTTAAATTCTCACCCTACTTCTGTCACAGTCTCAGTATATATTCCTTATTTTCAAACATGCTATTTATCATCCCACCGAATGTCTGCTAACTTCAGAATCCCTAAGACAAGTGAAAATAACATATCATGCCACACTACACGCTCTGCAGCTGTAGAATTCTGATTACATTTTGATTACGTTGTACATGTTAATACTACCTCAGTACTTCCAACAGCAGTGTGTGCCCTACTGAAAGCATTCATAAAGCTACAACAAGCACACAGTTGTGCTCTTTACTGACACTCTTCAGTTTCCAAGTTGCAGTAAAGACCTTCAGCTTTGTGCAACAGCAGGTTCACTTCCATCAAGAGACAAGATACTGCTTTGCCTTTCCAGCTCTGCTCCCATGTTTTTATTGCCCTTTTTTAAAAGGCCACTGCCATTTTCCTGCATATTTTACTTTGCGCACAGTTTCAACACTGGAATCTTCTTTTGTCACAAACATGTTTTTAAGTTCAAATGTTTTCCTAAGTTACAGCTTCCTGCACAGAACAGCCAGGACTAAGTACATAATTCAGTAAGACTTACTGCATCTCTGAGCAAATCCAAACAGCCTCCCCAGGGTCAAAGAAACTGGATGATCCAGGGCTTGTGAAGAATACAAGCTACACAAGCTACAAGTTACAAGCTACACACGGGGCCACGGGACTGAAGGAGCAGTTAATACTAAGAGTGCAGCATTTTACTTAATTTTCCTACATTCTAAACCCAGGTCAGTGATTCATTACAGCAGAGTAAAATGAAGCGAGCATTGGAGGTACCTTTTGAAATAGTTAGTGCTGGGGACCACTGTGATCGTAGAATATCAAGACAAATGCTGCCATTACTGTTAATATTTGGATGATAGATTCTTGTTGTAAATGCAACCTGTAGAAGAAGGAAAATTTCAGTGTAGGCTCAAAAATGTACATTCCAGCACATGGTAATGAATAGATCTATGGCACGAGGCACTTACCTTAGGTGGTTTGAAGGGATAATCTGTTGGGAAGTGAATTGTCAAGAAAAATACTCCACCTTGATAGGGACTGTCATTCTGTTAATGAAAAGGAATCGTTGCAGTTCGAGTTTTTACAAGAAGGCTGGTCATAGGAACTATGAACATCAATTCTTTCATACTTACTGGTCCCATTATTGTAGCTTGCCAATGGAACACTGAAAAAGAGAGAGATTTACTTTGGTTTGGAGAAGCTCGAGTAATGAATACTTAACGTCAAGAGAAAGCAGTACAGAGAAGTCCATTTTAAAAACAAAACCTTCTGAAGAACTGCAAGGACACCGGCTGAAAGGCTGAACAGAGACAGGGTGAAGTACTCTATATTTCATGGACATTTGGTGCACTCTTTCTGCAATTGCTGTGGTAGCATCCCTGTGCTGCACCCTGAAAGAAATCCCATCGTGATAAAAACAGAGTTTACTCATCGCTCCAGACCCAACAAGTTTGAGCATTTAATTCTGTAGTTTCCAATGAAAGTCCACCTGAATCAAAGCCCAGCTTCCAACAGCTGTACAGCCCTTTCAGAGTGAGTTACAGCAAAGGCACAGCGCAAGTTCATCCCTTTCCTCAACAGGATCTCTCCTGTGTGGCTCCTTAACTGAACAAAGGGTAGGCCTAAGCCTTGTGTATACCATGTGTGAGGAGCTCACCTACAGACAGCAGTGTCCTGACCGAACACCCAACTTCAGCCTCCACAGAAGCAGGAAAATTTCATTAAAGCAACAGAAAGTAACACAAGTCATAGAAGAACATAAGAACGAGTCTGCTAAACACCTGAGACCAGTGTGCCAGAATACTTTAGGTTAAATGGAAAAAAATTAAGTCTCACTCATATGCATCTGTCCAAGAGAACATCTTAATCTGGTAATACAGAAGGCTCGTGAAGAACATCTTTATGCTGCAGAACATAAGGAAAATAATCAGTGCTGTTAACCTGCAATAAAGTTCCCAGTATGTACTTCAGGGTTCTTGCTTCCTCCTACCACCCCAAGGTTCTTGGCACACCAGCTTAAAAAGTTATTTCTCGGATATTGTGGGAATTCTCCTCCGCCAGGACGTTGTTTTGTTACGTTCTGTAACAAAAAGTATTACAGCTGCTGACAGCAGCTAGCATCGAAAAGCTACAGTGTAGCTACAGTGTAGCCTCTTGCCTTCAAATGCAACATTCACCAATCTTCAAAGGTTCAGACAGCTCCAAGCAAGTCCGCTGCTGGTAACTGGAGGGGGGGGTGGCAAAAAGCCAATGAGGAGCTAAAGAACCACACAGATTTTCACATGCATCAGTAGATGCGGGTTAGGACTGACTACAGCTGTGCTGGAATATATATAAATACTGGATGTTAACTTGAACAAGGCACCCCAGGCAGGCCTAGAGCACAGGGAGCACTGTAAGAAAGGCACCTTCCTGCTGTCACTGGTATTCAGTTACACCCAGAGGGTGAGCTCCCAGCAGTGCAAGATGCTCAGGGATCTACTAGAAAGGTGACATAAAGACCTGAGTATTACTGCCGAATCAAGGAAGCTCTGAAGTGCCCTCAACCACACAGAGCAGCTCACGTTTCCACCTCCCCCACACAACCCCAGATCGTCTTTGACACACTTCCGAAACAAAGTAGTTCATTATGGCACAAGTCAAACTTGTCGGTTAGTGGGAAGAAAGTCCTCGGATGGGCTCTGCTCCTGCTGAACGCCTCCCACACACCTGCCAGCTCCTTAGAAACACCATTCAGAGTAACAGCAAGTCTGTGAGTACGGCTAAATCCCCTCTGCAAGAGGTACAGCTTCCACTTGCTCGAAGGCACTGCCGCACAGCAATGCCTCCACACAAAAAGTAATCAGCCTTTCCATTCTTTGGTGAAGGGCTCTTTTTTAACCTGGTCCCAGACTCACAAATGCAAGTTTCTGTACACGGCAGAACTTCCAAACAGCTCAAAAGAGTTTAACGGCTACAACCGATCAGAATCTCTCATCAAAAGAACACCCAAGCTTAGGAGCTCTCAGCACAGATGGAGGCCTCCCTTCTTAAACATTCCTTACTCCTACAAGCTTGGATGCTACACTGAGCAGCAGCCCCGTCAGAGATGCTGCTGCACAGCTGGAAGCATGCTGCTTAGTGAGCACCTCCGTAACAGCTGAACTGTTCTTATGCAGCCTCTTCGGTATGGCAGAGCCACTACAAAAGCAGCAACACATTGCTCATATCACAGGCATCTTATGCTTTAAATACTCATGCATTCAGTTCATACTGCAAGTACCTGCATTTCCCCCAGGGCAGGTCATAAAGCTACAAAGCAAGAGGCGGCCTTACAAGTGTTCCTGTCACTGCAGGCACCTCACTGACCTCGACCATCTCAACCAGGACCAAACGCTTAACGTCGTTACAAAGAAAAGTTGCACTTGAGCAAGAAGTGAGAAATGTGAGCACAGGAAGGACGGAGCAACCTGTGGAATCACTTCAGTCTTCACACAAAAAAACAACCCAACACCAATCAGTGGCTGCAGCAGGGACCAACAATCAGGTTACGCTATTCACAGGTGATCGCAGCTGCCTGGGGAACATGACCCAGAATTACAGTAAGACCCAAATGAAAACCTACTAAATCACACAACACATCTTGCCCTCCTCTGGGAAAAAATAGGTGAGCAAGATAGGAGATCTTACCACAGAGAAAAGAAATGCAGAGGAAGGCTTCAAAGAATAGCATTCTTCTTCCACTGAGCTCTTTGAGCTTCAACACATGGCAAAAAAGATGCCCAGGTCACACATGTACCAGAACACAGAGCAGCTGGAGCCTGGGCCAACAGGGCAGCCCCAGCTATTCCTTCCCAGCACACTACTCCCTCCAGGCAACCTGGCAGAACTCACTGATCAGAACAGGCTTTCAGCATACTGTACCAAGCAACTTAAGGATCCTCTCCTTGCACTTCATCTCATAGCTAAGCACCCACATACAAATCCAGTGACAAAGCTGTCATACAACAAGACCTTTACATCCCAGTTTTGCACACTCAGAAGTCCTCAAGGAGCGTCAGATTAAGTCCTGCCTAAAGGTTTCAACTTGTTTTTCAGTCCTTATACTGACACACTCTGTAGTGCAAAGCACAAACCAATTAAAAACAAACAGCTTTTTCAAGTGTTCCTGTATCTTAGAATCTAAAAATCCTTTCTAATTCTCATTAGTTTTCCTTCCACTCACATTTCACCTTGCTACCTTCAAAGACTGTACGTTACCTTTTTAGGACAGGCAGTGGTTGCTTTAAGTCCTGTGTAAAACACAGTTAACTGTGACCTTGATGTACCACCATCCAGCATTAGGAGCAGATTGCTTTACTTCCACAGGCCCACGTGACTACACTATATATAATTTAGGTACCAAACAAGTTCAGACAGCTGTAGGAGGCTGCTCACTGGTTGGGCCAGGGCACGACTGAAACTCACTGCCTGCAAATGCTGGTACAAGAATGCCAGAGCTCTGGGAGAGGAAAGGGAGCTGCCCCATGAAACGGGCACAGATCTCAAGTGATCCACAGGGATGGTATTACCAGACAGCAACAAGCCTCAGTCTGACATGGGGAACAGTCTCCAGTACAACCAACCGAGGGCACAGACAAGTTCTGCTTATGGAGGAACTAGCTGTCCTGTTTTAGAAGGAAAACAGGGACCACAAGTGCACACTGATAGTGGCATACTTACTGTCATCACCAACAGGCCCTGCTGAACACTGTGCTGGAGGATCACGTGCCAGATCATTCAACTCCTAGAAAAACAAAAAACAGAGCAGATGTTTCATTTGATTTCAACACCAATCATGTTACTGCTATAAAAGCTGCTGGTAGCACTCGGGCAATTACTCCTGCATGGGAGTACTGCTCATCAGCTTCATCCTTCAGGGAGGTGAGGCCACAGAACGGTACCACCACCCCAGGACACGGAGTCACTCCTGAATCACACCACGTCCAGGCCACAGAGCCAGGGCAGCTTCAAGCCCACAACTGCTGCCGGCCCTCCTCCTTCCTGCCCTGTAACAGCTCCCAGGCTGCTCCACCACAGCCCTTCCACTTAATGCAGAACTTCCCTCACCCTGCTGCTTTGTCAGACACCAGAGCAGCAGGCCTTTGGTAACTAGCTCAAGTGCACAAACAAACCCACACTTCTCAAGTAACTTTGTCAGTCAAGCCTCACTCTGAAGCAACCCCCTTACAAACTTCAATGTGTGGCTGCATGACATGAGCCAAACTACCCCAACCTTCCGCTGGGCCCAGAGCCCACACGTACCCGCTGCTCACACCTGCAGGCTGCTCAGGAAGCAGGTACTCAACAGCACCCACAAGTGGAATAAAATCCCCAAATCCAACCCGTTTGTGTTGCCCCGGGCTCAGCCACTGAGCTGCCCTGCACAGCTGTGAAAAAGGAGCGTGCTGGCTCTAAACCTTGTTTCCATGCTAGCTCAGTCTAAAAGCTAAATACAAGAACCAGGCCACTATCATGAATGTAGCACCCAGGAAACACGTCAAACCCCCCAGCCTGCTGCGCACACAGCTATTCACTGCACAGCCCACGAGGGCTACCAGCAACCGCCAGCACTGCCTCCCCAGCCCAGATGGAAGCCTCCAGGAGGCAGGGCCAGCTGAGCTCCCACAGCACCAACCTGAGCAGGGGGATCCCAACTCCCTGTGGACTTGGGCTGAAACAGGCACTGAGCATGCAGCACCTGCTGCAGCAGCTACAGCACACCTGAAGGCAGACAGCACCTCCAAGTGCCTCCATTAAATAAGAGGGAAGCCCTTCAGAGTCACAAGTCAGTTCAGAGCAGTCAATTTTAGCCCTGTGAGGATTCCCTTCTTCCTCGCTGCCTGAAACATGAGCCAGCAAAGAGATCTGTAAAGCACTAATTCCCCATCATCACACTTTACACCACCCACTGCACACCTGTTCTAAGTCCAGAACATTAAACACATCAACTTCCAACCCAAGCTACAGAGCTCTGCTTCATCCTACAGCAGTGTGTGCACTGCAACAGCAGTCAGAGGCGGCCTTAGAAACAGCCCCCATCAGAGCAGTGCCCTGAGCTCCGCTCCAGTGGCAGGAAGCCCGGCAGCAGCTGGCAGTCAGCTCTGTGCCTTCCTGCTCACCTGACAGGCACATGTTCCTCACCACACAGCCACAAAGAGCGGAGCAGCTCTCGCTCTCTCCCTGCATACACTCACAGCAAGTACAGACATAAGAACTTAGAAGTAAAAATTCAGGAGCAGAGCTCATTCCTCTAACAGCCTGCAATAACCGTGTGGAGCACAGTAACTTCCGAACGCCATTGACCCCAATCTCCTGGAGAAGGCAATTTAATGTCACACTGCTCAGAACTCCAAACACATCCATTAGTAAAACCACCTAAGCCTCTCCTCTGCATCAGCTGGCAACCTCTTCGCTCCCATTGTGCATCATACAACGCAACAAGGCCACACTGGGAAGGAACACCACTGCAAGAGCACACCTGTGCCATGTAAGACCACAAGCTCCCAGTGCCTGCATTTCAGAGCCCAGCACATCTCCTCCACCAGCACTGGGAAACTGATGGTGCAGCTGGCAGAGCTGCCTCACAGCAGCACCAACACAGCACCTCACGTACGTGGCCCACGGCAGGCAGGGCACTCAAAGCTCAGCCAGCAGGAGCAGCCTTTGTCAGCAGTGTACTCTCTCCTTCTCAATGCTGAGTTCCAGGCAGAAGGGATACTTTAGCTTTCAAATCTGTGTGCAGGATCCCACTGCAGAGAAGTGACCGGGTAGATGCTCACACTGTGGGGGTCACTGGTGCAGCTCCCACTGCAGGCAGCAGTTCAGGTTCTGCTTTACAATCTCACGGGTTGCAGCAGCACAGACTGAAAGGCCTGTCTAAGTGATGCACCGGCTCCTTGCACTTACAGAAGCTTTGAAACAACTTTTACATTCAGCTCCTGCAACACAAAGCCCTGCACCTGCTGTAGGGCAACCAAAACAACAGTGGAAAGGCTGGACATCCACAGGACATCTCTGGTGCATGAGCTCTAGCTGCAGCACATCACTAAGTGCGTCTCAACACTGCTGGGGAAGGGCTCATAAAACAGGACAGCCCCCTTCTTCACCCTGCTGCAGCCCCGGACACAGCTGCCTTCTGGGCTGACAGCACATCGCTGCCTCACTGCTCTCCACCCACCACCCCCTCCCTGCAGGGCTGCTCAGGCCATCAGCACTCAGCCTGGGACACAGAACAGCCCCCATCCAAGAGCAGCACCCTGCATTTGGCCTGGATCAACCTCAGAAGGGTCACATGAGGCCATCTCCCCAGCCTGCTCAGTTCCCCTGGGTGTCACCCCCTCCCTCACACACGTCAGCTGCACTCACAGCTGGCTGTCCCTGCCTGCTTGCTGAGGCTGCACTTGCTCTGCCATCCATCTCACTGGTGCATTTCCACAGCACAGGGCTTCCTGGCAGGGCACAGATATCACACTTAACATACCTATATCTCCAAGCTGCCTGCACACCAGCCAGCCTTCTACTAGTCGCAGACTTGCAGGACTGAGCTTAAAAACAGGAACGACAGTTACATGCAGCTACACCTGTCCATGCACAAAGCACTGCTGCAGCACAAGGCCAGGCTTCTGCATCCATCCAGAAGGTTACCTTGCCTTTCAAAAGCTCTCCATGAGGTTCCCAAGGTACAGCTAGCACCCCCAGCCCACGCAGGGCTTGGTTTCCAGATGCTACAGAGGGACAGAAGAAACACTGGCTTAACTCTGAGCTAATTACCCTGGTGTCTGCATGAAACTAACTTCTCATACGCAGAGAATTCCACTGCAGCTTGCTACCACCTACACGCCTGACACCACCACCTAGCAGACCCCAACCTGCACGGCCTGCCACATTCTCCCTCTGTCCCAGAAAGGCTCCTTGGTCACTGACCAGGTCTTGAGAGCACTGCTATTAAACCAGCACCCAGAGGAAGCTGCAGCTGGTTATCGGTCGAGTTTCTGGTGCAGAAGGCTTTGCTCCAGGAATGCAAAAGCAAACCATTGGGCAGCCTTCAGGCAAGTTCCAGCTGAGGTTTTTGGCTCCCAGGAGACTGAGTCCAAGAGCAGCGGGACAGCAAGCAGCAGGGCTACCTACCACAGGGAAGGTCCCCAGAGTCAGGCCCACTGCTGAGGATTGTACCAGCACCCACATCTCACTTAGAAGTTTTAATGAGCCCCACAGCAAAAGGAACTGAATGCACAGCACACTGCAAAGTTCGAGCACCTTGCCCAAAGAGCGAGTGGTAAGAAACTCCATCTGGGAAGTTGTAAAGCTCCTTGTAAAGCTACAGGTCTCGCACAAGAAACCAACACTTCAGCTCCAAAAGCAGCTCTACTTGTGCTCGGGTTCCCAACAGAAAGCACAGCCCCACACAGCACTCCAGAACAGCATTTAGAGAAGGCACAGTGCGTAAGCCAGACTGCCTCACTGCACCAGCAAAGGCACGGGAAGCACCCGCGGCAGTGAGGAGGGGGCACAGCATTGAGCCGGGGGCACAGCATTGAGCCCGCAGCCCTGCTCAGCCCTGCCACCACCTGCCACCCTGCCCCCAACATTGCATTTCCCAGCAGCTGGCCCCAGCATTTTGAGTGCAGCTGAACTGGGGCTCCACGAGCAGCACAAGGAGTTCTCAAGAACAGCAGCGCTCCAAGTTTAACCTTGCACAAGTTCCAAGCTTTAATTCGTTTATTTGTAAACTCCAGAGACGTTGGTTGCAGATGCAGGAGTTCACTTGGCCAGACAATGAGCCCCACGCTGCCCATCTGCTGCATGGCAGGGAGGGCCTGGCCAGGAGACAAGGCTGGGTTTAAGGATGCTGTGCTTTCACAGACTGCAGCAGAACAAGCAGCAGCAAGAAGCCAGCTGTGGGAGAGGAGAGCCGCTGTCCTGGGGCAGCTCCCCAAACCCCATCAGATGGGACTCCAAGCAGCCAAAGATTATGCAAAGCCGTGGTCCTTCCTCCTCACTCCAGCAGTTTGAGCTGCTTTCAGAAGCTCTAATTGACTCAGAGACCACATCATTAGCTTGATTGTAAGCCTTATTTTCACTTACAGCAGCAGCAACCTGACAGCAAAATAAGCTTTTAATCTGTCTTCAGCAAGAATCTTTGCCTGAAGCCCCCAAATCCCTCAGTGACAGGCAGCCTGGGACCGTGCCACAGAACTGCGACTTAACTCACCAGAAAGGAACTCGGAGCCATTGAACCACGATTTCCTGGCACTTTGCAATAGATCATCACCAAGCGATACATAACAGGGCCAGAGACCAATCAATAGCACTGCCTGCAACCTGCACAGGTGGGAACGGGCAGCAAGGCCCCACCACCCGGCCCTACAGCACAGCTCCTGGCTCAGCTGACAGAGGGCAGCACACAGGGCAGGCTGTGAAGCACAGGGCTCAGGCAGTTTGTCAAGGCAGCACTCACACAGGCTCCAGCGTCCTATGTGGGTTCCGAAGGCACTTCTGGTCCACAAGACCGCAATCCCAAAACATCTCGCATTCTAAGGGTGCTTCTTCCCAACAACAGATACATCTTCATCTTCAGAAGGATTTTAATCCTTCTCCTTTTACAGAGTCTGCCTTCCCAGGGCACAGAACGGCTCAGATCCGCTGACCTTCTCAACTTCTAACAACACGTGCACATGAGAAGGCGAGCAGTTCAGCAGCGTAAGAAAAGCCGATCTTAATGAAACACACAGAGCCGGGCAGGGTACGCGCCATGAACCAGCTCTGCTGCAACCATCAGTCGCCTTTCATCTTTGTTCAAAGCCAGAACACCAAAGCAGCACATCGCTTCCTCCTGGCAATGCAGCACAGCCCAGGCACCAGGCAGGAGCCCGAGCAGCACCCGCTGGGCTGCATCGCTCCAAACACAGCGAGCAGCTCCAGAGGAAGCACCGCGCTGCACCCATGGGCTGCTGCTAGGCCCAACTCTCAGCACGGGCAGAGAAGTTCAGAGGCAGCGTGCACACAACTCAGCGCTGCTCAGTTACCCAGGAACCCCAACACAACCACCCACCAACAGCAGCATTGCTACAGACACCCATCAGCTGTGTGCTTTATAGCACAGGGGCCCACAGACAGGTAGTAAGCCGGCATCCCCAGCACAGCTCCTCATTCCGCTGCTTCCCCACTGCAGGGCCCACACCAAGCAGCTCCACTGTGGACAAAGTTCACCTTCCCCTTGCTGTCGCACTCCAGGCAGAGCTCTGCTCGCTCGGTTACAGGGGTAGGGATGTGGCTGAACCCCAAACGCTGTGACTGAAGTCCTGATCATTTGTTATGGTCTTCCAGCACTAGCTCTTCCCTCGCTCCGTATGCCTTCACGTGGCATTCCTTCTAAGAGATAACAGTGATCAGCTACATGTTAAAGCAAACTGCTACTCCCACACTTCGTGGCTACTCTGGCCACTGTGACTGCATGCATCCCAGTCTGCCCAAACCAAAACAGCTCTAAAACCTGGAGCTCCTTTCTTGTACAATGCAAGGGCCAGTCCACACCTCGGGAGAATTAAGAGCGCTGCAGGAGCACCACAAGCAGCAACCTGATAGCAGCTCCCCCAGGGGGGATCCCCCCAGCAGCATCTGCTCTGAGAACAGCTGCAGAGCCGGCACAGCAGCTCCAGGCCCCGACAGCCTGTCAGCCCCACAGCTGGCAGCAGCTCCAGGCTGACAGTAAGACTTCTGATGGGATGGCAGACAGCTCTGGGCTCTGCCCTGCCTCCAGCCCAGGGGGGCTCAGCGTGCCAGACTCTGCTTCGTGCAACAGCAGCTACAGGGCATCGAAGGTTTGTTTGCTCCTGGGATTTGCTGCTCATTCCTGAAGTTCTCATCCCTGTGTTGTCCAAGAGCTCTGGAGAAAGCCTCACACACGGCCTGCGGTAGGGAACAAAATCCAAAGCACCAAGCACAAACACCAGTGGCAAGATGCAGACACACAGTGGTGTATCGAGAGTATCCTCCAAAAATGCCTAAGCAGCAGCTTTTCTTACCATTGCTTCTTTGTACACGAGCCTACTGGGATTAGTTCCACTTAATCCACACTCTGCAGCCTTTTGTTCCTGTCACCAGGTGCAACAGCAGAGGATGGAGCCACTGATCAGGACAGGACCGTCACTGCTGCAGCTCCTGCAGCACAACAGAAGGTGGGATGGGAGCTCCCTTGTAGCTCAGCACAGCTGAGGTGCAAACAGACACCGGTAGGCAGCTGAGCGAGGCACCACAGCACTCCTCCACCTGCAGCCTGCCTCCAGCTAACTCTCAGAGCACCCACAAACAGCTGGGTATCCCACCACGGCCCTGACTGGAGCTTTTTGCTTGCAGCCCCACCGCAGCACCATTTCTACTGCACTGCTCAGCGCTTTGCTGAGCTCCAGGCACCACTTCTCACTGCTTCCCCACTTGTGAGGGCCCTACAACCCAATGCAGCCCATCCTGCCTCAGGTTCTTCACCTCCGAGGAGCAGCACAAACAGCCCACCCACAACCAACCAACGCTCACCGAGGGACAGCACGTTCCGTTTCTATTGCTGAAGCACTGACCGTGAACAGCAAGCAAAGCAAGCGCTGCTTAAAGGAAGTTCTGCTGGTCTCCCAGGCGGCCCTGAAGAAGCTCACCACCCCCGCAGCCCTACACTGCCCAGGTCCCCACGCCCCGCACTCACATCCCCATCTGGGCACTCCCGGTGCTGCTCCAAACCAACAGTGCCCTCCAGCCCCAGCACCAGAGGCTTCCAGAACTGGGGAAGCGGCCTCGATCAGCTTCCATGCTGCGTTAAGTATTGCCACATTAAGAGACTGAAAGCGTTGGATCTGACTGATACTGATCTGGAGCACCGCTTGCTTATGTAACCCGTTACCGTGCGGCTCCCAGTAACTAAAATTACACGGAACCTTCCCTTGCAGGGCCGGCCCATCCCACGGCACACACGGCCCATCGCTCTCCTCAGCTCCGACGCTGAGCGGCAGGGCCCGCCGAGCTCCAGGATCTGCAGCACGGCCTCCGATCCGTCTGCCGCTGGAGAGCAGAGCGGGACCGGAGCGGGGCCGGGACGCGGCCCGGCAGCCCCAAGGAAGCGCAGAGGCCGCACCCGGCTCGGCCGCACGCCGCCCCCGAGCGCAGGCCTCTGCTTCCCGGTTAAGACCTGCCCGCGCCGCTCCGGCCCCCGCAGCGCCGGGCCTCCTCCGCTCCCCTCCGGCAACCCCGGAGTCCTGCAGGCCGCGGCCCCACGCCCCCTGGCGGCCCCCCGGGGCTCCCCGGGGCCACGTTGCGGCCGAGGCGCGGTGGTGGTTTGGGGGGGGGAAGGGAGCGAGGGGCGCGGAGGCCGCGGGGCAGCATCTCCCGGTACAGCGCCTCCCGGTTCGGCACCTCCGGTACAGCGCCTCCCGGTGCAGCGCCGGGCCGAGCGGCCGGGCCGTGCCCCCGCGTCCTGCCCCCGCCTCACCCCGCCGGCCCGGCCCGAGGCGGCGCCCCGCGGTCGGTGCTCGGCGCGGCCTTACCTTGTGGATTCTCTTCAGCGCCATTGTGTGCGCGGAGCCAGGAGGGGCGCGGGGAGGGGGCGGCCGCGGGGACTACTTTCCGCGGGGGAGGGGAGGAGGAGGAGGAGGAGGAGAAGCGGCGCGGAGGTGGCGGCGCGGGGGGAGGAGGAGAAGGGGGAGGGGAGGAGACGAGGGGGGGAAGGGAAGGGGGGGGCCCCAGATGGCGGCGGTTCGGCGAGGGGCCCGGCGCGGCCTGGCGCTGCTCCCCGGGGCGGCCGCTCCGCTCGCTGCTGCCGGGACGCGCCGCTCCCTCCGCCGCCGCTTTATGCCGCTCCGGGCCGCCCCCTGCCGCGTATCGCTCCGCCGCGCCCTGCCCGCCGCAGCGCCGCCACCGCCCGGAGCGAAGCGGGAGGAGACGGGAGGGAACGGCGCGGGGGGGGGGAGGGCCGGAGCCGGGCCGGGGGGTCGCGGAGCAGCGCGGGGCGAGAGCGGGAGGGGCGGGCGGGGACTATTTGTCGTGCCGCGCACGCACAGAACTCTCCAGAAGGGGGAGGGGAACAGCGCGGAGGGATACCGCGGCGCCGCGCGTGACGACACGGTGTCGCGAGGAGCGAAAGCCTCGCGTGACGCAGAACGCCTCGCGAGACGGGAAGGTCTCGCGGTAGTTGCGGCAGGAAGGAGTTCAGGGCGGTTCCGTGTCAGCCCCGCGGCTGGGAGTCACGTGGAGCAGCCGCGGCTGCGCAGTGCGGGGTGCTGCTGTCCTGCAGGAGCAGCGCTGCGCCCCTTGTAACCCGCCACCATGCGGCCACAGAGCGGGACGGCTCCGAACAGCACATACATGGGGATCTGCTGCCGTGGGCTTAAAGGGCATCGAAAGGGGGCAGATAATTGCAGCTGGGTCTGTTACCGAATGGGCGCAACCGGGGAGGGAGCCTCGGTGTCACAAAGGAAGTGAGGAGCTCCTGAGCGGGTGGTGCGGCACGTGGCCAGCAAGGCCCTAAGGCAGCGGGAGCACCCGGTGTGCGCAGACAGCGGGCACAGACAGCGGGCACAGACTGCAGGCACGGGGCACGGGGCACGGCCTGGAAGCAAAAGCGAGGGGGGCAGGAACAGGGTGAGGGGATCGAACCAGCAGCAGAGCGGCACAGCTGGGAGCAGGAGCGGGGAGCAGCCCCGCGTGCAGCAGCAGGTATCCGCCTGTTGTGGGCAGCGTTGGTGCTGGGAGGCGCACAGCTCCCTGCCCCCACCATGAGCCCGGGCTGCTGCAGTGCCCAGGTGTGTGAGCAAAGCAGGTGAAGGTTCCAGCCGTGCCCGTGGGCAGAGCCCCAGGCTTCCCCAATGGCAGCATTAGGAATGCTGCGACTCAGCCTCACTGCAGGAATCCATTTGTGCCGAAGTTCTGCTCGCTCTCAAAACCCGCTCTAAGCAAAAACTTGCTTTCATTTCCTCCCTCATTCTGACCCAGCGCGGCGCCTTTGTGAGCTGGCAGGGATGCTGGGGTTTTCCAGAGCCATCAATTCCCGCATGATGTAACCCGGAGCTGCCCAGGACGGTACAATTCCTGGAGCCAGGGACACCCCGGGCGCCCAGCATGGCAGGCTCCACGCCTTGCCTCGCCACCTACAGCTGCCAGAGCAGCTTTCGTTTTCATTTCGTTCCTCGCTTGGCAGCCGTGCAGCTCTGCCCTCTCCCTGCGCTGCGAGCTGCTGCGCACAGCAGTAGCATCCAGAGGAAGTGGAGGCCGCGGCTGTGCTCGCTGAGCGCTGCTACGCCCACTGCCCGCAGCGCAGACATCCCAGGCAGCGCCGAGCATCACAGCTGCATCTCGGTGAGTGCAGAGCAGGGCTGGCAGTAGCAGGGCAGCGGAGCGGCCGGCGAGGCGCTGATTTGCCGGCCCTTTGGGGCATGCGGGGTGTGGGCTGTGCTTGCGAGCTTTGGGGTGCGCACCCGCACTCTGCCGTGCTGATGTGGATCTCGGGGGTCCCAGCTGCTGCCGCCCCCCTTCCTGCTCGCAGATGCCCCAGGAGCCGTCGACCAGGAGCAGCCCCGGCTCCCTGCTCATCCCCGAGCCCCGCGCAGGGCGGGCGCGGCAGGCGGCGTGTGCGCTGCTGGCTGTGTGCATCCTGCTGCTGCTCCTGACCGACGAGCCGCTGCCGTCCATCGCACACCGCGCCTGCACCCAGCTGGCGGCCCTGCAGCTCGGGGCGCTGCTCAAGGGCTGCTGCTCTCTGGCCGAGGAGATCTTCCACCTGCACTCCAGGTGAGCGGCGGAGATCCACTCCCTGCCTCTGACTCCTGCCTGGCCCCTCCAGCTCAGCTGCCATCCCACCTCTTGTCCCTCGCCCACCTCTTGTCCCTCGCCCACCCAGGCACCGTGGCAGCCTGTGGCAGGTTCTGTGTGCCTGCTTCCCTCCACGCTGGCAGCTGGCCCTGCTCCTTGTTGGCTGCTCAGCCTACCTGGACCTGCAGGAGGACAACGGGCACAGTCCCCGCCTCGCCCTCACCTGCCTGTGCCAGCTGCTGGTCCTTGCCCTCGGGCTGCAGGTAAGGGGATGCTCAGCAGTGATGTTCAGCCACGTGGCTCCATATCTGCAGGGTGCTGCTGGGAGGGGCCCGATCACACCCTGCCCTGCCCTCCCACCTGCAGGGCCACCGCTCTGGGTGCTGGCAGGGGCATTGCTCTCTTTCCCCTCAGCCCTGCTGCCAGTTTTTCTTTCCTTTTCCCCTCGCAGAAGCTCTCGGCGGTGGAGGTGTCGGAGCTGACCGAGAGCTCCAAGAAGAACATTGCTCACGGCCTCGCCTGGTCCTACTACGTGGGCTACCTGAAAATAGTTCTGCCACGTATGCAGCTTTTCCCCTGCACTCCCATGGCTACAGATGGAAATGGCTTCTGCAGCCCTCGCACTTCCACAGCGAGGAGCAGACCCCAGCGCTGCTCTCTGCTCTAACCCCACTCTCCCTCCAGGCCTGAAGGAGAGCATGGAAGAGATCAGCAGGACCAACCCCATTCTGCGGGCACACCGAGACACCTGGAAGCTCCACATCCTGGTCCCACTGAACTGTGACATCTGGGATGACGTGGAGAAGGCTGACAGCAACATCCAGTACGTGGCAGACCTCCCCGAGACCACCCTGACCCGTGCAGGCATCAAAAGGAGGGTCTACAAACACAGCCTGTATATGATCAGAGATAAGGACAACAAGGTATGCTGGGGCAACATCCCCAGGTGGGTGAGGTGTCCCCAGCTACAGGTCCTGCTGTATGGCTGGGGATGGAGGCAAGGCAGAGCTGCACTGCTCGACCCATAGAGCCCCAGCACGGTTGGGTGGGACAGGCCCTTACAGCCCCCCAGCCCCACCACGGGCCAGCAGCCCCCCCCAGCTCGGGCTGCCCAGGTGGCACGGGGCACCTCCAGAGATGGGGCACCTCCAGAGATGGGGCACAGCAGCTCTGGGCGGCAGCATGGGGCCCCAGCAGGTGCTGCCCTTCCTCCCCACGCCGATCTCCCCACAGCCCCGGCCCTGTGTGCTGGAGTTCGCGTCCCCGCTGCAGACGTTGTGCGCCATGTCGCAGGATGAGTGCGCAGCCCTCAGCAGGGAGCAGCGGCTGGAGCAGACCCGGCTGTTCTACAGGACGCTGCGGGACATCCTGGGCAGCTCCAGGGAGTGCGCGGGGACGTACCGCCTCGTCGCATACGAGGGTGAGCGCGGCCGGTCCGCACTGAGCCTCGCTCGGAGCCCCACCTCGGTGCGGACACGAGCACGGCTTTGTCTCTCCTTCCAGAACCGGCGGAGGCCGAGAGCCACTTCTTGTCCGGGCTGATCCTCTGGCACCTGCAGCAGCAGCAGCGCGAGGAGTACCTGGTGCAGGAGGAGCAGCCCGTGGGCTCCCTGGAGCTCAGCCTGCAGGTCAGCTCCTCCGACCTGCCGCAGCCGCTGCGCAGTGACCGGCCCTGAGCGCGGCCCCGCACCGCAGCTGCCCCCGGAGCGGCCGCCTGCAGCCCCGTGAGCGCCTCTTAGCACTGCATGTTTCTCGTGTGCATACATGAATGTGCGGTGTTTCCTGGCCTGGTGTTGCCTCGTGTCGTACTGGGAGAGCTGGGGACATCCGACATGGGGAAGGCTCTGGGGAGACCTCACTGAGCCTTCCAGGAGTGGTGGGAGCGTGTAAACAGGAGCAGCAATGTTATACTCAGTATAAGATATGAAATGCTTGTCCCAGCTCCAGCAAGCTTACAGGGAGATGTGGCTGCACAGCCATCCTTCTGGGACTGGAGCTGGAAGCCAAGGCAGGATTCAGCCAAGCCTTAATCTGCAGCCTAATCTCCAGGCACTGCATCTGCATGAGATGAAAGCCACAGATGAAAGGCTGGGGACCTCCTGCAGGCGCTGGGAACGCGCTGCTGCTGCTGCTGCTCTGAGGGCTCCACTCGCCCCGCGTGGGCTGGGGGCAGCAATGCTGGCCTGCATCCACCTCCCACCCCTTGTTCTGCAGTGCAGGAGCACCTGCTGGGTTGGAAGCGTGCGGTGCCAGGGCTGAGCTCAGCAGAAGGGCACAGCCAGCAGCAGCTGCAGGGCAGTGAAGCCAACAGCACCGCGGCCCCCAGCTGGGTGCCTTTTCTCTGCAGGGACTCGTGCAGCAGCAGCACATGCTCCCTCCCGGCTCCCTCAGCCAGGCCAGGCTGGGCTCAGTGCAGTGAGCTGAGGACAGGCGTGGGCACAGAGGGACGGCGCGGCTCGTTCCAGCGGCATCGTGCTGACGTCTGACAGCACAGCTCATGCTGCTGCTCAAGGACAAAGGCAGGGCCAAGCAATGGCAATGGGACAGCCATGGCTGGCTGAGCACGGCAGGCAGGGCTGGTACAGAGGCAGCAATAGCAAGACTCAGCAGGAGAAGCTCCACCAGACCTGGCCTGTTAGAGCAGCTGTCGGTGCCCGCTGCTGGCCGGCACTCACAGGGCAGTGCTGCCTCTGGCAGTCACTGTCACCACCTCAGGCAGGAGGTACCAGAGCCCCGATGTCCCAGCACACCGCCTGGGTCTGGGTGTGCTCAGGTACCAGGCTGCCAACAGGAGGAGAGCTGTGTGTGAGGCACTGTCTTAAGCCTGAGCACCTGAGCATGAGTGCTGCAACCTCCCCTTGCTGCAGCCTGCGTTTCATGCGAGAGATGTGTGGAGCACAGACACCGCTGCCCTGTGCCCAGCCATGTTAATTGAGGACACCGGTGGCCCAGAGGTGCCTGGCACAGCCACCCACAGCCCAGGTCACCTTCAGTAGCAGGGCTGAGCTGGCAGCACCTCACAGGGTGGCACGGGTTGCAGCAGGCAACCCAGAAACCACTGTGTGAGCGAGGCAGAGCCAGATGTCCCCTGGCTGCACAAGGAGTGGGGCCAGCGCCAACCTTGGGCACAGCTTCCAAGCAAGGCTGAGGCTTCCCGCAGCTCCTCCTATCCCAGCAGGTTCTGTTCTGTCTTTAACCCCTGCTCTCGTGTGTCCTCTGTCAAGGATGAAAAGCCAGCACTGCAGCCTGCACAGCAACTGGAATATAAATGGAAACACCTCCTAGCAGACCCCCAAGCCTGACGTCTGGTGACGGGGTACAAAGGGCTCTTGGCTTTGCTGGTGCTCCCACACACCCAACAGACTCATCCTGATGCTCTCAGAGCAGTTGGCAAGAAATCACATCTCAGGCCTTAAAGGTCACCTTAAAGGTCACCTTAAGGGTCCCCCCGTTCCATCCAGCAGCACAGGCTGCCCATGGCTCCCTCCAGCTGGGCCCCAAATGCCTCCAGACATGGAGCAGCCCGTCCCAGCTCCTCACCATCCTCTGCGTACAAAGATTCTCCCCATCATTAGCGCAGATCTCCCCTCCTTGAGCTTGAGGCCGTTCCTCCCTGCCCTGTCACTATCACAGCCTGCACAGAGTCGCTCTAGTAACGGCTGGGAACGGCTGGAGACATCCACCAGCGCTCGTTTTAATGCTCTCGTTCCGCACGGCGCCCACAAGGCCGGTAATGCCGGAAGGTCCCGCCAGGAGCGGCGCCCCGGAGGCGGGCAGCGATGCTGTGCTGCCCTCCAGCGTTACGTGCTGAGCTGAGAACACCTGTATTTCCTACCGGCCGGCTGTACGGCAGCTCCATACCGGCACTAAAGGCCTTTCCTCCATTCGCACCGCACAGCGGGATGGAGCGGCGGCCCCGCCCCCAACATGGCGGCGCCCAGTGCCGGGCCGCCCCGCCTCAAGATGGCGGCGCGCAGGGCGGAGCTCCCGCGAGCGGGGCGGGGCGGGGCGGCAGCATGGCGGACGATAAGGTGAGTGGGGGGCGGGGGGGGGCGGCCGGCGGGTCCGTGCGGCGGCCTGGCCTGCAGCCGTGTGTGCCCGCAGGACTCGCTGCCCAAGCTGAAGGACCTGGCGCTGCTGAAGGGGCAGCTGGAGACTCTGCAGCGCCGCGTGGAGGACGAGGTGCAGGCCGGCGTGGGGCAGGTAGGGCGGGAGCGCCGGCAGGACGGGCAGGCTCGGCCCGGTTCGGCCCATCTCGGCCCGGTTCGGTTCTGCCCCGCTCTGCCGGCCCCGCGGCCTGACGTGCCGTGCCGTGCTGTGCCGTGCCCGCAGGGCGGCTCGCTGCTGGCCTCCCCGTTCGTGAAGGGTTTCCTGGCCGGGTACCTGGTGGCCAAGCTGCGCTTCTCGGCCGTGCTGGGCTTCGCCGTGGGGACGTGCACCGGTATCTACGCGGCGCAGAACTACGCCGTGCCCGACGTGGAGAAGACGGTGCGGGACTGCCTCGGCGCGCTGCGGAAAGGCGGCCGGTAGCGGGACCGGACGGAGCCCGGCGGCGCCTCACGGGCCTCCCCCGCAGCCCGTGTCCGCCCGCAGCCCGGCCCGGCCCGCTCCCTCGTGTGTCCGTGTAGCCGGTAGCGGCCGCTCATTAAACTCATGGCGTTCGGTCTCTCTGGGGTGTCCCGGCTGGGACTCTGTACATCCTCCCCCCGCCGCAGCTCTCGCGCTCCGTGCTGCCGTCCGGACGTGGCCGTGCTCGGTCAGGCCGCCGTTGTCCCGCCGGGCGCTGCGCGGCGCGGGCTGTGGGCGCTGCTGCTGCTCTGCTCCGTGTCCATCTACGGCTCGCACGCCCCGCTGCTCGCCCTGTGCAAGGTGGACGGCGCCATCCCCTTCAGCTCCTCGGCCGCGGTGGTTCTGACCGAGCTGACCAAGCTGCTGCTCTCGCTGCTGTTCCTGCTCACCTGGGACCGGCGGCCGCTGGGGGCGGCGCTGTCGTGGCGCCACGTGGCTCCGTTCGCGCTCTCGGCGCTGCTCTACGCCGCCAACAACAACCTGGTGGTGCACATGCAGCTCTTCATGGACCCCAGCACCTTCCAGATCCTCGGCAACCTGAAGATCGCCAGCACCGCGCTGCTCTACAGCCTCTTCCTGCGCCGGCGGCTCCACGTGCGCCAATGGCTGGCGCTGTGCCTGCTGCTGGCTGCCGGGCTGAGCTACAGCTGCGGGGGGCTGTGGGACCCGCGGGGCTCCGGCAGCGCCCCCGCCACGCGGCTGCACGTCACGCCGGTGGGTTTGTTGCTGGTCGCCGTGTACTGCCTGATCTCGGGGCTGTCCGCCGTCTACACGGAGGCGATCCTGAAAACGCAGGCGCTGCCCCTCAGCCTTCAGAACCTCTTCCTTTATTGCTTTGGGGTCCTGGTCAATCTGGTCGGCCACTTCTGGAGCGGCACAGACAGAGCTTTCCTGGAGGGCTTTTCCTCCTGGGTGCTGGTGATCGTGCTCAGCCAGGCCCTGAACGGCTTGATTATGTCCGTGGTCATGAAGCACAGCAGTAACATCACCAGGCTCTTCGTCATCTCCTGCTCCATCCTGGTCAACGCTCTGCTGTCCGTCGCCCTCTTCGACCTGCAGCTCACCCCGCTCTTCTTCATCGCTGTCTTGTGCATCGGCCTCGCCGTTCACTTGTACTATGGGGTGACGTAGCTGCTGCCTCCCTGCCCTACCAGGGCAGCCTTCAGCTGGTGCTTAGGGGTGTTCCTTGCCTGCTGTGGGGCGCAGCGGTGCCTCCCTGCCCTTTTGTCCAAGGAAGGAGGCGGGGTGGCTCAGTGTGAGTCTCCACTGGCCTAAAGCACGTGCACTGCTTTGCTCAGTGTGCCCCTGTCCAGGAAAAGGGCAGAGTGCCCTTCCTGTGCCAGGCCCCGTGCTGAGGGACGCCTTTATCCAGTAGGCCCAGGTTCTAGAGTGGATCTGGAGCCCCTTCTCATATGGTACATCACACTTCTGCTGCTTCCCCCATTCCTTCACACCAAAGCTTGTCCCGTGTGCCAGTAAAAGCTGTTGCAGGGTTAGCTCTGGTGTGCTGCTCGTGAGCATGCAGCCAGCCCTGCAGTGGGAGCAGCGTGCTGCTGTCAGCAGAGCCCTACGCCACGGCTGGGGGTTTCTCATTGCCTTCCTCCGCAGTATTTCACCCTGATCCTCAGCCCAGCCCCTGGCTGGAGGTTTGCTGCCCCTGGGCCCCGTTTGCCTGCCCTGGGCACAGCGTCGCTGTCTGCCTCTGTGGGCAGGGATTGTAAGGGGAGTCTTACAGAGGAAAGAGGAAACAGCGCCTGGATTTGGACAAGTGCTGTGTGGCTTGTGAGTTCCTGGTGGGCAGAAGTCACTGCTGGCTCTGGTGTGGTTATTAAAGCTGTGGTTTAATGATGTGTGTGTTTGTCCTGCCTGCAGGAAGGTGTCAGATTCACTTGGCAGAGCCCCATACCGCCCTGTTTGGTAACGCATCTGAGCCTCTCACTCCTCGGTGTGGGGTCACCCGCTTTATTGCACTTGGCAGCACCCCTGGGGCTATGAGCCCTCCCATGGCACCAGCTGTAGCCTCACACCTGCGTCAGCCTGGTGCCACACAGAGCCCTGCCCGTGCTGCTCAGAAGGCAGTGTAGGTTGGACGGGAGGTGTTGTGCTGAGCAGCAGTTGTAGCCACGTCCTGCCTGTCTGCTGGCAGCAGCAGGAGGGACCAGCACCTGCTGTCCTTGCTGCCATGGTGGCTGTCCCCGCTGCTCAGGGCGTCTGCGTGGTGGCATCGGCTGAGCTGTAATTTCTGGCCTCTTGCAGCTCCTGGTTGTGCACAGAGAGCTCCACGGCGTCCCGCAGCACCTCCAGCAGCAGTGCCTGGTACCGCTGCTTCAGTGCTTCTGCCCGCTCCTCTCCCCGGCGCCGCTGGTCCTGGAGCACCTGCAAGGACACAGAGGGGCTCTGGCACCAACCTGGCCCTAGCGAGCGTGGCCATGCCAGCAGCACTGCCCACCTGCTGCAGGTGCTGTCTCCAGGTCTGCATCTCCTGCCCCTGGCCATGCAGCAGGGCTTCCAGGTGCTGCGTGGCTGCCTTCGGATGCAGCACGGCCACTTCTTGTTGCAAGCGAGTTGCATCCTGCTGCAGGGATAGGGATGAGGACAGGGCAGCACTGGGATGATGTGTGGGAGCCTGGAGCCCTTCAGGTCTGCCTCCCTACCCTGTCCTGTCAGGTTTTGCTCTCACACTCACCTCCTGGTCTGGTGCTGCCCCATCCTGGAGCTGACCCTGCAGCTGCTGCCTCTGGGCCTCTGCCAGGGAGTATTCGACTTGCTCAGACTGGCATGGCTCGTGCTGGTTCCCTGCCTGACAGAAGCGGGGCCACAGGGTGTACAGCCAGGGGTTGGGGGCAGGAGGACCTGGGCTGCTTCTGGGCAGGGACTTGGTGGGGTCTCACTCACTGTGTGTCTCCTGGTTGGTGCCCATGACTCCTCCATCAATTGCTGCCCTGTGCTCCTTGGGGCTTGGCTGGTCCCTGCCCTGCAGCTCTCGCTGGGCTCTGATGTTAGTGGACGAGAAGGATGCAGTGTAGGCAATGCCTCCTGCCCGCCTCAGTCCCCCAGGCGTGGGGCACGTCCATCCCCTGCTCCCCACCTCCCACTGGCTCCAGGCTGGCACTCTCTGGTGACATCTGGGTCCCAGGCTGCTGTGCTGGTGCAGAGATCGAGTCCTGTGGTGGCAGGGTACACAATGGGGGGCAGCCATCCTCAGTGCTGCTTCTGTGCCCAGGTGGTCCCCGGGGAGGTGGGCAGTGCCTGATCTGCACCTACCTTGGTGCTGGGCTGCTGCGCCTGGTTTGTTTCGCGCTCTCTGGTCGCCGCCTGCTTCTTCTCCCACCTTTGGCTTTTCAGCACCTGGAAAAAGGGACGGGGGGTGCCAGGGAGCTCCAGGCACGAACTCATCCCACCCAGACCGCCTCAGTGCAGACGGGTTGGGACAACTAACACAGCCAGGGGTTGGTGCTGCCCCACTACTGGCCGGGCCGCGGGGTGTCCATAAGTGCCTCCCACCTGCAGCTCCCGCAGGGTTCTCTGCAGCTGCCCCAGCACTCCGTGCTGCTCCTTGCAGCCTGCTGCCTCCTGCAGCTCCGTCCGCAGCCCTCGGATCTTCTCCCGACGCGCTGCCAGCTCCCGTGCAGGGTCCCAGTGTGTGGGTGACACCGGTTTGTTCGCCCCCTTCACCTGCTCAGCCAGCGCCAGGGCAGCCCGGATCTGCTCTCCGGGGGTGTCTGTGGCAGCAGTGAGCCCGGGGTGCAGCAGCCGTGCCACGTCCGGGGGCTGGCACAGTGCAACTGCTGGGGGGGACCTCAAGGTCCCAGTGCTACCTGGCAGCGTCACACACAGCAGCAGGAAGGTGAGGCTGTTCCCCTCCAGCAGCCGCTCCACGATCCAGGGCAGGGCTCCTGTGCCTGCTGCTTGGAGCGTGGGATGGGGAACCCTGCCGAGAGACACCCACAGACGGGATGGTGCGTGGAGCTGGGTGTGATGTGTGATGGCAGGGCCAGGCCCAGCCGCAGCTCCCACACGTACAGCTCAGGATGGGCTCCTGGGGATGCCAGAATGCGCAGAGCCGAGCGCTGCTGCCTGCCGCCGTCCAGCTGCTGCTCCACCGTGAGGGTGAAGAGGCTGCAGGCCCTGGGGAGAGGCTGGAGTGAACAGCAATGTGTGATGTTGGGAGCCGGGATCCCCGCCTGGGGCATCAGCCGAGCCCCCACCCCTGTGTGGCTGAGGGTCCAGCGGCTGGAGCAGCTCCTAGTCCCCACATGTAGACGCTGATGGCAGTTTGGGCGTTGGACACAGCAACCTCCATCGCATCCTCCACCATTCTAGAAGCAGAGAGATGAGAGTGAACACGGAGAACCACGTCCTTTCACCTCTGCTTGCCCCGGCCCATCCCCACGATGGGTGTTGGGGTGCCAGCCCCTGGGGTTCAGCTACCTACAGGCCCAGGGGTGTGATGTCCATCACGTGCAGGGCTCGGCCATCAGGACGGAGCAGGTCCCAGGCTTTGCCCTCAGCGCAGACCTGGAACGGGGCAGTGTTATATGGAGGGTAGAAGGAGGGGGTTGTTGGCAACCTGCACCCACTGGGGCCCCAGGCTGCTGGTGTCCATGTATGGGCTGGGAAGGGAATGTGTCAGGGTTGCTTCCAGCACCAGGCAAAGCCAAAGCCCTGGGAACCGCATGGGGCTGTGCACAGGCTTCTCATTTCTGGGGATCCCGGGTATGAGAAAAACTAGTTCCAAAGGCTGCATCGCTTGGGACTGGGAGCAGCCTGTCCTGGCCAGCCCTGCTGCCATCGTACCTGGACCAGGCTGACCGTCTGCAGGCGTTGCACGTTGCTCCCCGACATCTCCAGCTCTTGAAATACGGTGTTGATCACCTGTGGGCAAGCTGGGAGCTGCTGGTTCTCACAGGCACGGCTGTGTCTGACAGCTGTAGCAGCAGGTTGGGACCCTGGAGCCCAGCAAGGTCACTTCTCTGCAGCCGTTCCCCATGCCCTCACCTGCCAGATGATGTCCTGCAGTGGCAGCTGGGTCTCAGGGCTGTTTGGGTCCCACAGCATCAGGGACACACTGTAGCCAAGGGGCAGCAGAGCCAGCTGAGGTCTTGCCAGCTCCAAGACCTTCTCCTGGTAGAAGAGACGTATGTAGCAGAGGAGGCACAACCAGAACAGTGCAGATGGCCCAGCGCAGAGGACATCGGCATGGAGCAGATGGCATGGCAAAGGTGAGATGGCAAGGGACAGCATGAATGGCACAGACAGTATGGCACAGCACGGAGACACAACCCAACACCAAGAGGAAACAGGGAGGGATGAGGAGCAGCAGCAGAGCCACGTGTGGGACAAGCTCCAGGACCTGAGCACGCCCCAGGAGGCAGCAGTGACCACCAGCACTGCCCAGACAGGAGCCTGATGGCCGCCACGTGTCCCTGGCTCGTCTGGCTGGGCACAGGGCTGCCCATGGTACCTGTCCTGCATCCAAGTGGAAGATGTCATCGACAGCCAAGCAGCTCTCCTGCCATGAAGGAGTGAAGATGTTCAGCTTCTCCCAGTATGACCAGTGCAGGGCAAAGGAAGGACTGGGCACACTGGGCTGTAAATGGTTAGTGTGGCACAGAGGGGGTGAGACTCCCAACCCTTCCCTGCTCTCATCTGAGGCCCAGGAACCTTTGTCCCCTCAGTGCCCCCACCCCTGCTGCTCTCACCTGGATCTCCTTCTCTTCTAGAAGCAGCAGCAGTGGGTCTGCACCACCAGCTGCCCGGCTTTCCCCTGGAAACATCGGGCATGGACAGGGGTCACTCCAGCTGCCCCAGCTTTTCCCCCCGTACCCCAAGCACCAAGGGAACAGCTCCGAGGGCTTCCCACTGTGACCACGGTGCTCAAGGTCTCCAGGCAGGTGAAGGGGAGGACGCTGGGCCCACCGCCAACCCCCCAGCACAGCTGCTGCTCCCAGCCCCACCTGCTGCCTGCTGCAGTCCCACGGCTGCTCGTACACACACCTCCTGCTCGGCTGGCGGGGACACGTGCATGGTGGCAGGGACACGATCCAGCTCCTGCCCCGAGCACCACCAGGAGCCAGGTGAGCCCTGGAGGCCGCCCCAAAACCAGGGGACAGAACCCCCAGACACGTGCGATGTGCCCTGCTCAGCTCCTCACCATCCATGGCTCAGACCCAGCACAGGATCAGGCTGCACAGGGGATTGTGTTCCTGTGCATTATTGATGGTGATCGGGTACAGCTGTGTGCAGAGCCAGGCGGGCAGGGGATGAGGCTCTTTGGACAATGTTATCCAGTGACAAGAAGCAGACACAGCCCACAGGCTCACATCTCCTGGAGGCTGGTCGTACCAAGAGCACCCAGTTGGAGCTGGGGAGCTCTGTTCAGTGGCAATACGGGCTGAAGGGACAGGAGAGGGGTCTCAGGCCCTGCCCGTAGCACTAGGGTGGGAGCAGGCACACACACCTCTATCTGCCACCACTCCCTATAGGACGAGGTGACAGAGCTGGTCCTGCCCCTGAGCCCACCCCAGTGTCTGGTGTGACGGGATGTGAGTTGTTGGGTGTAGATGGGAAAACAGCCCAGTGGGTCCAGTGGGAGCAGAGAGGTTCTGATAAGGGTCAGTGATTTCCAGTATGCAGGGACTTCCCTTCCTGCTCTGCTGGGTGGAGGTGCTGCTCCCAGTTCCCAGAACAAACCCCAAGGTGCAAACACAGACACGTGCACACCCGCCCACGCCATGCACACTGACAGCAGTGGGTGGGCAGCCTGACCCCACAGTGCCCACAGCTACACCCAGCCCCAGCATCCCTGCATGCTGCGCCCTGCTCACCACCCGGCCCAGCCTGCACACGCTGGCAGCCACACACAGAGCATGGAGAGGTGACACCAGCGAGGCCCGGGAGCAGATTTTAATGGGAAAGCAGAACAGAGCATGGCACAATCACTGCCCACCCCCAGCTGGCCCCCTCTCCCCTCCCCGCTCCTTTCCCTCATCGCTCTCTGCAACTCCTTGCTAGGAGGTAATGACAAGGGGGGGTCCCAGCTCTGCTCCCTGGTAACAGAGATAGGATGAGAGGTGACGGCCTCGTGTTGTGCCAGGGGAGGGTCAGCCTCACCTTGGTGCCCAGAAAGGTGATGGAACAGGTAATTTTGGGAGCCATCAGGGACCAGTTAAAGGTCAGCCATGGGATCAGGCTCAAAGAGTTGTGGTCAATGGAGTTAAATCCAGTTGGTGGCCAGTCACAAGCAGTTTCCCGTTGAGTTCAATACTGGGCTGCTTCTATTTAATATCTGTATTAATGATCAATGGCACTTGGATCAGGAATGGTGTGCTGAGCAAGATTAGGGAGGTCATCCTGCCCTGTACTTGGCACTGGTGAGGCCTCCCCTTGAGTGCCGTGTTCTGTTTGAGGCACTTCAGTAAAGAAAGGGCATGGTTGGTCTCTTCTCACTGCTGGCACGGATGAGGGGAAATGGCCTCAGGTTGTGCCAGGGGAGGTTTAGGTTGGATATCAAGACAAAGGTATTTACAAAAGGGGCTGTTAAGCACTGCAACGGGCTGCCCGGGGAGGTGGGTGAGTCACCATCCCTGGGTGTGTTTAAGAACAGCCTGGATGTGGTGCTCAGGGCCGTGATTGAGCAGAGGGCTGTTAGTAAGGGCAGGATGGCTGGGCTGCGGTTGGACTCGATGATCCTGAAGGTTCTGATTCTATCTCAAGAGATCTTTTCCAACCTTAATGCTTCTAAGAGCATTTCCAAAATCACGTTGGGAAAGGCATCGCTACTGCGGGACAGCGCAGGGTACAGCCCAGCTCCACAGTGAGCGCGCTGTGGGACACCGGGAGATCCCTTACAAGCGCTCCGCGCTGCTGCAAGCATCCTGCTGGCGGCCCCGGCCACGCAGCCACCGCGGCCGCGTCCCCCGCGACCACAGCAACCCGCCGGCCACGGCCACGCAGAGCAGCGCCAGGCCCGTGCAGACGGGAGCCAGCACGGCGGCGGGGTTGCACCGCAGCGCGGAGGTGGGCACGTCCCGCAGCAGCACGCCCCGGTAGCGGGCAGGCGCGTGGCACACGTAGCCCTGCGGCCACCCCCGGCCCAGGCACCCCACGGCCGCCAGCGCCTGCACGGCCCCGGCCCCGGCGCAGCTGCAGTCGAAGGGGTTCCCGGCCGCGGCCACGTCCCGCAGACGCTCCAGCAGCAGCAGCTCGTCCCGCGGCAGCTCCGCGATCAGGTTGTGCTCCAGGTGCAGGCTGCGCAGCGCGGGGCAGCCCCGCACGGACGGCGCGGCCGGCAGCGCGTTGCGGCTGAGGAAGAGCGTCTGCAGGGAGCGCAGGGACACGGCCACGGCGCGGAGGTGGTTGGAGCTGAGGTCCAGCACCTCCAGGCCGGCGGGCAGCGGGGCGAGCACTTCGTCCAGGCCGGCGCTGGACAAGTTGAGGACGCGGAGGGTCTCCGGCCACCGGCAGGAGGAGGAAGGCGCGCCGGCGGTGAGCGCGTTGTGGCTGAGGTCCAGCTCCCGCAGCTCGCCCAGCAGCCGCACGCTGCCGCACACGCCGCGGAACGACGTCAGGTTGTTGTGCCGCAGGATCAGCGCCCGCAGCCGCGTGAAGGAGCCGCGGCAGAAGGCGGCCGCCAGGCTGTCGTCCCGCAGGCTGTTACGCGTCAGGTCCAGCGAGCGCAGGGCTCCCAGCGCCCGGCCCACGGCGCAGGGCAGCGCGACCAGCCGCGAGGCGGTGACCGACAGCTCCTGCAGGGCTCCCAGCCAGCGGCCCAGCGGGGACAGGTCCGGCTCGCGGCCCAGCAGCTCGGCGGCCGTCACGTTGTGGAAGCGCAGCGACACGATGGGCAGCGCCCGGCCCACCATGTCCGCCCAGCTGCTCCTCCCCACGAAGCCGCAGCTCTCGAACACCAGCTCCTGCACCTGAGTGTAGGAGAAGAAGCGCAGCACGCGGGCCAGGAGCACCTCGGGAACCACGAGGTCCGAAAAGATGATCTTCCTGATCTGCAGGCTGCCCAGCATGTCGATGGTGGAGTCGTCCAGGTCCTGGATGGGGAAGTCGGCGTATTTCTCCACGTCTCCCCCCTGGAACTCCACGGTGGAGGCGGCGAGGCACTGGATGACGCTGCCTGCGCTCTGCTGGGTCAGCCTGTAGCACAGGCAGAACTCCTGCGTGCGGTTGAAGACGCAGCGACCCTCGGCCGGCTGCAGCCCCAGCGCCAGGAGCAGCAGAGCGGCCCCACGCGCGGCGAGCAGCCTGGGAACGAGACGGCGCCGAGCGGGGCGGTCTGTGGGACTGCGGCCAGCGGGGCAGCCCTGGCACAGATCAGCCCTGCCGAGCAGCCCTCGCCGGCCGCACGCTGCCCTCATTGCCGGTGGGTGCCGCGCTGCCGTGACTCGGGGCAGGGCTCCAGCCCCGCGCGGTCACCGGCACAACACCCCGCCTGCTCCACCTGCTGCTGCGCGGCGCTGCTCTGGCCCAGAAGGAGACTGGCTCAGCGGGAGCAGGGCTGGAGATGGGGCACGTGGCTGCTGGGTGCTGCCCACGAGCAGCCGGCAAACATCCCGGATTTGGAGAAACGAGAAGCGCTGAGCACAGCAGAGCCGGAGCTGCTGGTTTGAGCCAAGTGTGGGACGGCCGCAGCTCTGTTTCCGTGCAATCTGGGGCAGGAAATTGCAAAAGAGAGCTTTGTATTTTCCTTCTGCCGGTCCAGGGATGTTCCTCATTACCAGCCCCAGGGGGACAGCAGAAAATCATTTCTGGGGATGCCCGCCCGCCCCCGCCGGCACCGCGTAGCGCTCCGCAGCCCAGATAACTGCAGGCTGATGTCGGGAGCGGTAACCAGAAGTACCCCGAGCTCCCAGGTACGGCAGACTCGGCTCTGCCGAAAAGGTGCCGTGAAGGAGCCGGAAGGGCTCCGCTCCAGCCCTCCGCCTGCCCCAGCCCAGAGCAGCCCCAGCCCTCCCCGCGATCCCCGCGGGGTCGGAGCTTTCCCGACGCGCACCGCCCGGGGTCTCCGTGCCCGGCCGCGCCCACCCCCCTCCCCCCCGCAGGTGGGTCGCGCTGCGTCTCACCGGGCAGCCCCTGCACGGCGCTGAGTGCCCCGCGGCGCTTCCTCCAGCCGCTGCCAAGAGCCGACGGCGCTGCCAACAGCTCCGCGCCCGCCGGTCCCGCCTCCAGCGCGGCGCAGCGGCAACGCAGGTGCGTCCCGGCCCCGTCGGCGCTTTTCAGCTCCGTCCTGCCCCGCTTCGCTTTAGCGGCTCCTCCCGCCCGCTCCCAGCTCACAGACGGCACCGCCCGCACTGCGGGATCCCGGCACTGTCGCTTCCTGAGCGGGACGGAACCGCCGTGCCATGGGAAGCAGCGGGAGGGCGATTCTGCTGCGCGCCTCCGCCGAGGGCTGCCCCGACGGCCCCGGGGATGTGCGGGATGTGCGGGATGTAAGAGCTGCCCCAGCGACGTGACCGCACCGTGCTGCGGTTCGGGACCGTGTGCGTGTGTGAGTGTGTGTGTGTGTGTATTTGTGTGTGTGAGGGCGCTGAGGCCCCGCACGGGGTGCACAGAGAGGTGGCAGAGCCCCATCCCCGCAGACAGGCGCGGTCCGGCTGTGCGGGCTGTGAGCGCTGTGTGTCCCGGTGCGCTGCAGGGGCCGGGCGGCCCTTGGGGTCCCTTCCGACACAAACGGCTCCCGGTTCCCGACAGCCCCAACCGCCGCCGGCACCGCTCGGCTCCCATCCCCTCCCGGCGTTGCGGGGGCAGGGCCGGATCCGGTCACGTGGCGCCGCGCTCCGCCCCGCTCGTCCCGCGGCCATGTGGAGGCGGCGGCGCGGGGCCGGGCCGGGGGGCGGCGCGGAGGAGCTGCGGGAACGGCGGCGGGAACGGGAAGCAGGTGGGAGCGGGACGCGGGTGCGGGGGGGGGGAGCGGGGCGAGGCGGCCGCCCGGTCTGGGATCCGCGTTGTAACCCGCTCCGCACGCAGCGCTCCGCAAGGCCCGGCGCGAGCAGCAGCTGGTCAGCAAACGGCTCCTGCGGGAGGAGCGGGCGGAGCGCGGGCGGGACGGCGCGGGGGATGCGGCGGAGGATGGCGAGGATCCGGCCCTGCAGGGCGAGGTGAGCGCGGGGTGGGCGCACGGCGGCGGGGCGGGGATCGCGCCCTTAACCCCTTGACCTCTTGGCCCCTTAACCCCGGTGCCGCACCGACGTGCGGGCAGGTCTCGGAGCTGCTCAGAGGCGCGCAGCGGGGCGGTGAGGATCGCAGGAGGTGGCTGAGGCTCCTCCGCCGGGCGCTGCAGAGCAAAGAGACGCAGCAGCAGTTTGTCAGGTGAGCGCAGCCCGGCCCCGCAGCGCCGCCCGTCCCGCTGTGCAGCCGGCAGCAGCTCGGTGTGCCCGCAGGTTGGACGGAGCCGTGCGGACGCTGGTCGGGCTGTTCACCTGCAACCTGCCTGACGTGCAGCTGGAGGCGGCGCGCTGCCTGCACGAGCTGTCCCACTCCAGCGATGCTGCCGTGGCTGAGGCGTGCATGCCCGGCACCTCCTACCTGCTGACGTACCTCTCGGGACACAGCGTGGAGCTGACGGTAAGGCCCACGCTCGCGTTGCCCTCTCTTGCTCCCAGTACAGCTCAGCTGGCCGAGCCTGCTGCTCTCGTGTGGAAGTGCTGGTTGGAAGGGACGCCCTGGAAGGCTCCGTTCCATCCTCCCCCGCGGAGCAGGACGGCAGGGTCAGCCCTGCATGGAGATGAGCTGCTCTCGGGTGCGTTTCAGGAGCTGTGTTTGTACACGCTGGGCAACCTGGTAGTGGAAAGCAAAGTTGTGAGGAAGAAGCTTCTGCCCCAGGGCATTATTCCGGTGCTGGCATCCTGCATCCAGGTGGGTGAAGTAGCTCTTACCACCCCCTTCCCCATAAAGAGACCTTGTCTTAGGCCTTTCAGACACTGTCTGCCTGAATTACCCTTACCTTTCAGTGGCACGCAGCTGGTGCCTTGGGTCTTCCAGGCTCTGCTGTGGATGTCACCTTTGTTCTGTTTGGTTGCAGTCCCCGCATGAGGCTGTGCTGGAAGGTCTGGGTTACGTCTTGTCGCAGCTCCTCCAGGCCGAGGAAGCCCCCACTGAGATCATTCCGTGAGTCTGAGCTTTGTACCCTGCACCAGCATGTGCCCCGGGGCCCTGCGTGGTATTTGCACGGCAGAGACAATGATGCATTTCCCATCCCAGTGATGTTAATAATTCAGAGCAGTCTCCTGCTGAATTATGGAGGCTGTTTTGCAGATCAGGGTGCCAGGATTGACTCTCTTCCCTCAGCTTAATCTGAGTGGATAGCTTTGGTATTTCAGTAAAGGACAGTGTTGAACAGGGCAGGCCAGTGGGGAAATTCTGGCTGTATTTCTCTGGCTTTGGAAAAGATCAGCTTGACACCCAGTGCCAAAAATGTGACCGCAGCCGAGGTGTCTGAGTGCCCCCAGGCCCTGCCACTGACAGGGGAGCCTGGCTGATGCTGAGACTGTAGCCCTTATCCAAGAGCCTCTTCCAGGAGTGTTCTTGGAGCTGCCTAGCGGTTAGGGCTGATCTGTCCCCATTGCTTATCGGTCCTGCTCTGGCCGGTGCCTCCATTAACTCTGCTGTTCTGATCCCAGATTGGTTCTGGACTCTGTTCTCCCCCAGCACATGCTTCGACTGGTTTGCTCTGGCCTCAAGTTTGGGACAGGAGCCGCAGTAGAGTTTGCATGGTGCCTCCACTACATTGTTTGTAGGTAAATGCTTTTGGGTTTGTGTCCTCCTCTCCCCAAGCTGCTGTGGTTGGCTCAGCATCACCTGTCCAGCCTGACTGCAGCCAGCCATCTGTGCCCCAGTGGAGGGAATGGACAGTGTGCGTGCTTGCAGGACCAGTGCTGTTGTTTCCTGACCTACATAAGTGATGTTTTCCTTTGCAGCCATACAGCCAACGTGGAGCTGATGTCGCTGGGGGCTGTGCCTGCTCTTACCTCACTCCTGTGCGACATCGCTTCTGAAATCTCTCAAAGTGATTCCGAGGGCCTGGAGCTGGTAAGACGCAGGCAGGGTCAGCCTTTCTTTGTGTTGCTTTGGGGATGCGGGCTGACCGAAAGGCTCTTTCATGCTGTCAAAGCTCGTCTGCCCGGTTGTGCGCTGCCTCGGCAACCTGCTCGCCGAAGAGACAGGCCATGAAGTCCAGCCCCAAGATGAGCGCCTGCTCGTGGCCCTCTTCATCATCATGCAGTGCTACCTGCAGCAGCAGCCGTTCATCATACCGGAGAGTCTCTGGCTGCTGAACAACCTCACAGGTGAGTGTCCCTGTGAGGCCGTAAGCAGAGCTTGAGCTGCCTGACTGCAGGCGTGGAGGTCATTGCACAAGGAGCCTGCCAGCAGAGCCATGCTGCATGGTGACAGGCCCTGAGGGACTGCCGGGTGGTGTCTCACCTCATACAGATGGCGGTGCTCTGGGGATGGAAAAGAGCTCTTTTCTAAGGAGTAACAGCAGAAATGCTCCTGAATTAGCCAGGCTCTTCCCCTCACACACATTTCCTCCTTGACTGAGTTTCCAGGACTGGTTTTGAGTTTGGTAAGATGCAGTGAGACCCTGTCTGCTGGCACTTGCTTTGTCTAAGCTGGTCTGTCCTGTGCTGTGAGCACACCTCACACTTGCAAAGAGCAGTCGGCACGTACCAAGTCTGTGCCTCGTGCATTGAGGCCTCAATTTCATTAACGTATTTATTCTCTGCCCATTGTAGCGGATGAGCCCTTCTTCTGCTCTGCTCTGCTCTCTATGGACTTGCTCCCAGCCCTGCTGCAGCTCCTGACACATTCCCAGACAGTGAGCATGCTGGTAAGGCCTTCCTTTGTGCCTCACATCTATGGAGAGCTCTGAACTTCCACAAACAGGAGTCGTGTGTGTGCAGTGCTCAAGTTGAAGTCAGCTTGAGTCGGTGCTAACAACTTCATAGAGTCTGGTGTGGTGGTAACATCATTGTCCGTGTCCTCTGAAGTCGCTGCTTCTGCCTTGTCAGTCTTATCCTGGCGGAGGGATCTCCTGCCTGAGGACATGGGACAGATGCTGACTTGAGGCCAGGCCTGCCTGCACCTGGGGTGAGCCTAGGAAGGCTGCTGCCACCTTCCTTTGGAAGCCTCTAAAGCTGAAGGGAAGGGTCTCGAGGGATGCTCTCCTAAGGGGTGATGTAGTTGGGACTGCTCCAGAGGGATCCTGCTGAGAGAAAGCAGGACATGCAGACGAGCAGTGCCTCGGGAGATGGGAAAAGCTGTTGGAGAGCATTCAAAAGCCACCGGGGAGGACCTCTGAGGAAGAGGAGTTCTTTGCAGAGCGCTCCTTGTTCACTCTCATGGCTTCTCTGTGCAGGTCCTGACAGTGCTGTGCAACATAGCAGAGAAGGGCCCGGCCTACTGCCAGCAGCTGCACCAGCAAGATGCCCTTTCCCTGCTGCTGCATGTTCTCATGGTACCCAACCCTGAGGTGGTGGGGCAGTGCCTGGAGCTGCTGCACCTCCTCTTCCTGCACTGGCCACAGGTGGGCGTTATCATTTAAACAGAAGTATTTTCCCTTGTTCATTCTCTCTCCCCACACTCCTCAGCACCCAGATACACATCTGAAATGGGAACCACCTGTGTGACAGTCGGAAGCCTTTCTCTTGTCTCTGGGGGGCAGCTCCTTTATGATAATTTTTCTGTGCATGGTACTTGCCCCCTCTATAAGTCACAACTGTTATGTGGGGAAGCATCGTTTTCCTTCCACTGTCCTTACTTCAAGCTTTGCACACTCAGAGCAGTGATCAGAACAGCTGGATTTACCTGGCTCTGGACTCAAGTATCTGGCAGAGCTCTGGTGGATCCCTTCAGCCCTGACCCCTGTGCTGAACAAGGGGAATCCAGGCCCAGCACAGATGGAGCAGACTGCAGGCATCTCAGCCTGGAGCAGCAGCCAGCCCACTCTCACTCCTCCTTTCTCACACAGGTTGCTGTTGACTTTGTCAGACAAGGAGGGCACCAGATGCTCGAGCAGCACCAGAACACCCCAGAACTCCAGGAGCGGGTGCGAGCGCTGCTGGACATGGCCCTGCAGCCACTGGGTGCCTCTGTGTTTAGTTCTCCATCTGCTGCATCATCCACTTTCTCCCAGATGACATAACCTGCCGTCCTGACCTGAGGAAGAATAAACTGTTCACCCCGTGCCCTGCTCTCCTGCACCGCTGCCTGAAGGCTTGTTGGGGGGTCAGATTATCTGCAAGCAGCAGTGCTGGCCATATAGGAATGCTGGTCCTGGTGTCCCGGTCATGGTGTAAGCACTGCCAAGATGCCCTGTGCCTCCCTACTATGTAGGGCAGAGCTGAGCTGCAACCAGTACAGGAAGGTTCCTGTTGCTGCAGAGATGTACAAACACTGCTGGATTTACTGCTACAGTTTTAAACCCAAGAAGCGATGCTCAGGAGAAGCACGTGCATTTATGTGATTAAGTTAAGGACACGCATCGTACATTAAAAGTCACAAGCGTTCAGTCTGTTTGCTGGCTGTCTTCACACCTTGCCCTTCACAATGTTCTCCAAGGCCTTCGCCACTTCATCCACACTGAGGTTGTGCAGCGACACGCTTTTCTCCTTGCCAAACTCTGCAGAAAAGAAGGAGGGTTAGACCTCATCCTTTTGTTCTGCTGGAAGGGTGAACCAAGGCCTCGCTTTGGGCTTCCCAGGGCCAGTGTCTCCGGTCAGTGTCAGCACCCCTCAGCACCCTGCAGCCCCCAGCTGCCTTCCTGTGCCCTACTTACTGCTTCCAGCTTTCTTGACCGCACTGCTCAGCCGTTTCCTTGGAGAATCCAACACACCCTACAATGTTTGCTCACCTCACAGAGCACTGCAGCTGAGCAGAGGCCGCTGTGCTGTCCCAAAGTGACCAACCCGGCTGCTTTTGGCTCATGTGAAGATCATCACAACCCCCTCAGCAAAACCGTGCTGAAAAACGCACTGCTCCTACAGTAGCCCTTACTATAGTAGCTCTATCTCCCTGCAGATCACAGGGACAAAGCAGATACCTGCAGGCTTGGTGCTGGCACTAGGGGGCTGCTATTTAAAAGGTGAGGACGTGGGGGGGCTCAGCACAGCCTTCCAGTGCTTAAAGGGAGCTCACAGACACGATGGACACCCGCGTCTCGGCAGCGCACTCACCGCATTGCACTCACCGCATTGCACTCACCGCATTGCACTCACCGCATTGCACTCACGGTCCCGCACTGCACTCACCGTACCGCGCCCACAGCCGTGGCTGCACCCCGGAGCACTCGCGGATGAGGATGGGGAAGTCGGGGTTCGCCTGCTTCAGCGTCACGTAGTGCTGCTCGATGAACTCCCTGCCGAGGGCGGGCAGCCGTCACAGCCGTGTACGGCAGCCGTTAGAGCCGCGTACGGCAGCAGCCCCCCGCCCCCCCGCCGCCGTCCCCGTGCTCACCTGACGCCGCGGCTGCCGGCGGAGCGCTGGCACAGATGGACGCGGAGCTCCCGCAGGCTGCGGCCCAACCCGCCCCCGATGCCCCTCACGACCGCCGCCGCCATCTTGCGCGCCGCTCTTCCGTCGGAAGCGCAGGGAGCGTGATCCCGGCGCTCGACCAATCGGCGCGCCCGTCCGGTCAAGTGGCCAATGGGAGGCGGGGAGGGCGACGGGCACTTCCGCACTTCCGGCACTTCCGGTGCGACAGCTGAGGGGAGCGGAGCGGGTCGAGATGCCGGAGCGGGACGGTGAGGAGAAGGGGGGGGCGGAGCGGGAGCGGGACCGGCGGGTGTTGGTGCGGAGCGGCGGGCGGCGCGGCCGCAGGGGGGTGGCGCGATCGGGGCGGCTGGAATGACGCAGGGGCGGGCGGTGATAGAGATCTGCGGGTAACAGCGCCGGGACGGAACGGAGTGCGCCAACGGGACGGGGCGGGTGCGGGATGGGTACGGGATGGTGCGGGGCCGGCTCTGAGCGCTGTTCCTTCCCGCCCCCAGCTGAGCCGTTCTCCAACCCTCTGGCCCCCGATGGACACGACGTGGACGACGCGCATTCCTTCCACCAGTGAGTGCCGGGCACACAGCCCTGCCCTGCAGCACACACAGCTCTGTGCACACAGCCCGCCCTGCAGCACACTCGGCTCATGGCAGACATGCCGGGCGCTGATGGCTGCTCTCCTCTCCTCCCTGCAGGTCCAAACTCACCAATGAAGACTTTCGGAAGCTCCTCATGACCCCGCGGGCGACGCCAACATCGGCGCCACCATCCAAATCTCGCCACCATGAGTGAGTTGGGTGCATCTCACGGGGCTGCGCGGCGCAGCTCAGCCTTCATCCCTCAGGGCTGTTGAACCTGCCCGGCTCTCTAACCCTGTGCTCTATAGTGCAGTATTTAAAGGCCTACGCTAGTTAGTGTGGATATGGGACTGGGGAGCAGAGCTGGACCGAGGTTTGTGCTGGGGTATCCGTGTTGCACGTGTGTGCTGCTGGAGTTAATGTGAGAAACGGGTGGGTCAGAGCTGTTAGAATGTTTTACATGGATTTTAAGAAGCAGATCAGGTTCTGCTAACTGCAGATATGAACTTTGTCCTCCTCTCATTGACATACTGGACTGTGCTGTTCCTGTCTTTGGGCTTTGTGATGTTCTGCTGTGACTGTTCCGTCATGCTGTGCAGGTTGTACCTGTTGTTTCTTACCCTTTTCCAGGATGCCCCGGGAGTACAATGAAGATGAAGATCCAGCCGCTCGTAGAAGGAAGAAGAAAAGGTAAGTGTTGAAAGGGACACATCAGGGCGTTCATCTTTTCCTTTTGGAAGCGAAGACTGAGCTCCTCATTACTATAGATTCATCTTATCTGAGATGTGTCCCACAGTGCTTTAGTTTGTGTTTGGGGAAGAGATGGAGAGTGGAACAGGCGTGTGTGGGGCATTAGAGGCTGTTGCCCGAGCAGTGCATCAAGTGTTGAATGTGTCACTAATGTTGGGCTGTTTCTCCAACCTCAGCTATTATGCGAAGCTGCGCCAGCAGGAGATAGAGCGTGAAAGAGAACTGGCTGAGAAGTACAGGGATCGAGCCAAGGAGAGAAGAGATGGTGTGAACAAGGACTACGAGGAAACAGAGCTGATCAGTACAACTGCAAACTACAGGGCTGTGGGGCCCACTGCAGAGGCGTACGTGAGCTTGTGACATGGCCTTCTTTTAACACTCTGCTTCACAGCGGCTGCCTCATAACAGCCTCCACTTCTGTTGCACAGGGATAAATCTGCTGCAGAGAAGAGGAGACAGTTGATCCAGGAGTCCAAGTTCTTGGGTGGTGACATGGAGCACACTCACTTGGTGAAGGGTCTGGACTTTGCCCTGCTGCAGAAGGTGAGTACAGATACCACCACGCTGCTCTTCTGTTATCGTGCCCTATCCAGCTGGCAGAGGTGGTGAGGAGGGGGTGTAGTTCCTGCTGTCACATACTGTGGTGTTGCCAGCGCATTCCTGGAATGCATCGTCCTTTCATGGAAAGATTTATGAATGGCTGGGGAACTCGTGGCAATGGCCTTCCTTGTTGTGATGAACGGCAGTGGTGTGACGTGGTCTGTAATGCACAGATCTACCCTGTGGTTAGGTGCGGGCTGAGATTGCCAGCAAAGAGAAGGAAGAAGAGGAAATGATGGAGAAGCCTCAGAAAGAAACCAAGTGAGTGGTGGAGGATTTTGCACTGCTGAGTGCAGCTGCCTCTCAGAGGGATGATGCGGAGGGGCTGAGTGCTTAGCATGCTTAGTTTCTGTGTCTTTCCAGGAAAGATGAAGATCCTGAGAACAAAATTGAATTTAAGACTCGGTTGGGTAAGGCTGTGTGCGTGTGGCTGTTCCCTACCTTATCTGTGTTGTTTTGGATGTGGGAGGAATGCTGAAGCTGATGGAAGGAGGCATATAGGGTATAGGAATAATGAACTTGAGAGCACAACCGTGGCTCTTAGGAGCTGATTCTGATGTCTCTGATCAGCTAAACATGGTTCTTTATGGGCTTGTCCATTGCTCTCCTAGGAGCATCTTAAGAGCATTTCTTTTCCCTCCAGGTCGAAATATCTACCGCATTCTGTTCAAGAGCAAAGCCTACGAGAGGAATGAGCTGTTCCTGCCAGGGAGGATGGCCTACGTGGTAGATCTGGATGATGAGTACGCTGACACTGATATCCCCACCACGCTGATCCGGAGCAAGGCCGACTGCCCCACCATGGAGGTATCCAGCTGGTGTCCAGGTCCCCTGACTGTGCTGGTTTGAGTTGCCTGGAGCAGGGCTTGCCCTCTGCAGAGTCAGCCACTTCCATGGGCATTTCTCTTTCAGGCACAGACTACGCTGACCACAAATGACATCGTCATCAGCAAGCTGACACAGATCCTCTCTTACCTCAGGCAAGGAACTCGCAACAAGAAGCTCAAGAAGAAAGACAAAGGTAGGTGCTGAAGGGAGCCAAGTGGAAGGACTCGTGCTCGAAGCATCTCCCAAGAGAATGAGATACGTTTTGATTTCCCGCATTCTCTGCACTGCGGGGCAGTGAGCTTGGAGGACAGTGGCTTCCTGTTGCTCTCCAAACACTGCATCCTGAAGGCAGGGTGTTCACAGCTGAATAAGTGCTGAGAAAGTACAGCTCCAGGAGTGGCTTGTGCTGCTCTGTTCTCCCTACTCTTAACCAGTTTCTTTGGGAATTGCCTTCTGTGGGGGAGGAACTTGATGGTTTGCTGAGGTGCTGAGCTGTGCTGTGGCCAGGAAGCTGGGAGGACATCCTCCAGGCCTGCCACTGTTTGGGCTGGGAAGCAGCACAGGTGGGTGTGGAGCAATGTGCATCTTACTGCTGTTGTGTCCTTGCAGGGAAGCTGGATGAGAAGAAACCCCCTGAAGCTGATATGAAGTAAGTGTCCTTCTGCCACCACAGGCCGTGGGGTCAGAGCTATCTGCCTTAATGCCTTTTTGATCATCTGAGTTTGGAGAGTACTGGGTTTAGTGCGTGTGGAGCAAGTTGCTTCTTTGGACATGCTGTTTTTAAGACAAGATGGCTAAGGCTGGAGACAAGCTTTGTTTTATCTCTTGATTGAGGCAGGCAAGGGCAGTCTCTTGTCCTGGTCCACAAGAGGCAAAATCAGACATTGATAGAGAGCAGAAATGCAGCAGTACTTCTGACAGGCAGAGGAGCCAGTTCTAGAGGCATCCTTGGCTCTTTGTGCTGATGCTGCACATTCCTTTGTCAGGTTCCAGTTCAAAGGGAGGTGGTTGTGGCTTCTCTTACACCACCTGTAAGCATGGGCTCTTTTCCACTTTAGCATCTTTGAAGACATTGGGGATTACGTGCCCTCCACTGCAAAGATGCCACGGGATAAGGAGCGGGAGAGATACCGTGAGAGAGACCGCGAGAGGGACCGTGAGCGTGACAGGGAGCGGGAGCGCGAGAGGGACCGGGAGCGGGACCGGGAGGAGGAGAAGAAGAGGCACAGCTACTTTGAGAAGCCCAAGGCTGATGACGAGGTGAGTCTGCTCCTGAAGCACGGTGAGCGCAGCTGTAGGGTTGGTGTGATCGTACTCCCAGTTGTGCCTGTGTTCAGCTCATGTTGAGCTCTGTCTCTCCAGCCAGGGGCCGGCAGGTGGTTGGGTGCTTGTGCTCTCTTTCAGCAAGCGAGGCAAAACTGGCACGGGCTGGTGGCTTTTGATTTAGTTCCGTGTGCATTTGATTGCCACGAGCAGTCTTAAAAGTGGAGCTGCAAGTCATGCAGCACCATCGGTTGCATACTTTCAGCCCTCCCAAGTGACACAGTATCTCTCCCTCTTTGCAGCCCACAGACATTGACAAAGGTGAGTAGAGTCGTGTGCTTACTCGAATGAGGCTGGATGCTGCAGTGAGGTCACATGCTGTTGCAGGCTGTTGAACAGCTGCTTGCCTTACTGTCTTGCTTGAGCTCTGCTCTCCCAGAAACTGCTATGACAGGAGTTGTCTGCTGTGGAAGGTGGGTAATGCAGTTAAGAGCCTCTTGCCTATGAATTGCTGCAGGTGAGCCCTGGTTGAGGGTATACAAATGTTTTTCTAGCAGCAAATCCACTTATGACCTTATGCCAGCTGGGGAGGATTCAAGTTCTTCCTGGCATCAGCCTTACATGAATTACCTCTGTCTGTGCTCAAACTGACGTTTGCTGCTCACTGTTGTTCTCCAGCTTCCCCTTTCCTACCTGCTGTGCAGCCTGTGCTCCTGTCTGCTACCCCATCCCAGTGCTGTCCATCCCATGTACCCTGCAGGAGCAGACTGCACTTGTCTGCCCTAAGGCTGCCTTAAAGCTGCATGAACTGATCATACAGAAGGAGGCTCTTTGCAGCCCCAGGTGTAATAGGTGAGCTGTTTCCCCCACCAAAACTCATCCTGCTGCTCTTCCTGCCCCAGGACCTGGTTCTGCCAAGGAGCTCATCAAGTCCATCAACGAGAAGTTTGCTGGAGCTGCTGGCTGGGAAGGGACAGAGACATATCCTTTACCGTCTGAGCAGCCTGGCTGACTACAGGACCAGGCTTCCTCTGTAGGCCAGTTGTGCTGAGTGTCTATGTGTCTGTCCTTCCTTCCTGTGGGAGGGCTCTTCCTTCTGGAGTAGAGAAGTGCTGCTTGGGCCTCGTTACTTGTTCTAAACCAAACGTAAGCCCAGCAGCATCTGGTTTAGTTGTGTTGGGGTGGATGTCTGCTGGGTGTGTAGGAGAGTGTGCTGTTTGCCTCAGCCTTAGCTGTACATAATCCTATCTGCTGTTGTTTTCCTTTACTGTTACCACATTGAAGAAGCCAGAAGACAAGAAGCAGCTGGGAGACTTCTTTGGCATGTCAAACAGCTACGCCGAGTGCTACCCTGCTACGTAAGGAAGCAGCAAGAAGCTGTGGGTTGGGAACAGGGTGCACCAAGGGGCCACTGTTCTCTAGCAGCAGGAACTTGCTCCTCAGCACCACTGCTCCTTGCTGGAAGGAGCAGGTCTTCAACTGGCTGTGGTGCATTGCCAGTCTATGCAACTTTTTGATAAAAATGCTCCTTGAGTTTCTTATCTGATCTTTGCTATAAATGATTCTTTGGAGCCCCCTGCCCCTCAGTGCCAGGGAGAGCAGAGATGGCTGAGAATCTTCTGGGTTGGAGGCACTTCTCTCTGGTCAGCTTAGTGTTCAACATGAGGACGTGAGAGATGTCTGTCATGAGCTCACTGCCTGATCAGTATTGACACGTGGCTCCAACATCCTGATCTGTGTCCCAGACACCTACTCTGAGCACCTTCTGTGCTTTTTTCCCCCCATACAGAATGGATGATATGGCTGTGGACAGCGATGAAGAAGTGGACTACAGCAAGATGGATCAGGTAGGCTGCCATAGGCTGAGGCCAGATGGTGAACTGGGTATCACTGCAGGGCTCAGGATCTCAGAGCCAGGTCCACACTGGATGCACGAGTGCTGAACTGGGGCTGGTGATGGTCTGAGATCTTGTGGGCATACAAAAGGCTTGAAGAGTCCTGGCCAGTGTCGACTGAGGAGTTGCTGAATCATCTCTTCTTGCTGCAGGGTAACAAGAAAGGGCCTTTGGGCCGCTGGGACTTCGATACCCAGGAGGAATACAGCGAATACATGAACAACAAAGAGGCTCTGCCCAAGTGAGTGCAGCACGCGTGAAGTGCTAGATCCAGCTGAGGAACGGGTGGGTTCTGGGTGGGAATGGCAGTAGTTGCCAAGCCCAGGTGTTGGGGGAGCTTGAACCGAGAAGAGCAGCCCCTTGTGAGGGCTGGAGGAGGAACCATGGGTTGTCTTTGCCCTTAGGAATGCCTGCCCGGGCAGTTCCCAGGGTTGTAAGCTGGCTCAGTGGATGACAGGCTTGTGACTGGGTCAGGTGTGTCTGTTCTACCACCGGGACACAGGACTGCACCAGGCACTGAGCTCTCATTCCTTCTGCAGGGCGGCCTTCCAGTATGGGATCAAAATGTCAGAGGGACGCAAAACCCGCCGCTTCAAGGAGACAAACGACAAGGCAGAGCTGGACCGGCAGTGGAAGAAGATCAGTGCGGTGAGTGCCTGCAGCTCGTGGTGCTTCTTTCAGGCCGTGAATTACCAGCACATCCCTGGCTCAGGAGAACTCCCTGCTGACCCTCTGCTTGCTGTGCTGGCTCTTCTCTTTGGTCCAGCCCGTGTCCTTGCAGCCAGGCATTGCTGCTGTGCTGCAGGGGGGCTTTTTGCTTAGTACTGTGTAGCAAGCGGATGTGCCCAAAAGCAGCAGCTCTGAGCCGTTCAGGTGGGCTTGGAGGGGACGAGGCATGTTTTGTGGCTTCCTGTTTTCTAAGAAGCAGAGCTGGGCCATCCAGGAGGAGGAGGGTTTGTCAGGGTGAGCTGGCCATGAGCACCCCCAGTGAGAACCAAAGTGGGACTTGGCCTTGATGGCCAAAGGGGGAACAGACCGAGTTTGTCCAGGCTTCAGACAGCTTGTGGACAACGTTGCTCCAGCTGCAGCTCTCACACTGAGTATCTTGCCATCCTACAGTGCTCCTGCTGCTTGCTTTGTCCTTATGGAGGAGAGGGGGGCAGTTGGGTGGCTGTCTGTGCATGAGGTATAACAGGCATTTGTGTTTTCTCCACAGATCATTGAGAAGAGGAAGAAGCTGGAGGCTGATGGGTTAGTAAAGTTACCTGTGCTGTGTCTCCTACAATCCCTCCTGGGGGCTGCAGGGGGCAAAGAGCTGTGCTGCCTCTTGGCAATGGGTCTGGAAGGAGGGGGGAGAACATTCAGCCCCTCCTGCAACCTCACCGGCCTTGTGCCCGTCTCTCCTTCCAGGGTGGAGGTGAAAAGGCCCAAGTACTGAGGCTGGAGCTGCCTGCCTCCATCTGCTCCTTCTGCAGCTGGAGCCTGGTCCTGCTGGATGCAGCGTTCCCAGAGTGCGGGTGTGCCTCTGCCTGGGCTGCCGTTCTCCTTCACCCCCATGCTGGCTTCTGCCTGCCCTGGGCAGCACACGCAGCCCCAGCCTCGTTATGGGGCTGTGCTGGGGCTCCTCGGGTTTGTTGTACAGCTTGTGATCTGCAACCCTCGTAGATGTAATAAAATGACACTCAAGGCTTCTGAATGTGTGTGTGTGTGTGTAGGCAGCGCGGTGCTTGGCTCAGCGTTGGGTCCGAGGGCTGGAGAGGGTGAAGGGAGCTGGCAACTGCGGCACAGGCCGAGGTGGTGTAGGGTTGGATCTGGAGCGGGGGGCGGTGCGAGTTGGGGGTGGGGGGGACACGCGACGAAGCCGGGATTCGAACTCTCGCCGTCCGCTTCAGTCAGCCTGGACGTCGGGGGGCGCTTCAGCACCGGCCGAGCCCGCGCATGCGCAGCAGGCGTCCCGCGGCGGCATGGCGGCGTCCGAGGAGGTGCGTGCGGTGCGGGGCGGTGCGGGGCCGCAGCTCGTCTCGTCTCACCGCGTTCCATCCCCCCGCAGGAGCCGCCCGCGGAGCCGCAGCTCCGGGACACCCCGCACGACATCTGCCTGGAGGCGGCGGCCAACGCCATCGCGCTGCACCCGGAGCGGGAGCTGCTGGCGGCGGGGGACGTGGACGGCGACGTGTATCTGTGAGTACCGGGTACCTGTGAGCACCGTGTGAGCACCGGGTACCTGTGAGTACCGGGTACCTGTGAGCACCCCGCACTGTGTTGCCCCGCCCCGCGCCCCCTGACGGCCGCCCGCAGGTTTTCGTACCGCTGCGATGAAGGGGACGAACGGCAGCTCTGGTCGTCGGGACACCACCTCAAGTCGTGCCGCGACGTCGCCTTCTCCCCGGACGGCAGCAGTGAGTGTCGGGGCGGGGAGCGGGGAGCGGGGCCGGGCCGGGCCGGCGCTGACGACGCTGACGACGCTCCGTCCTTAGGGCTGCTCACCGTGAGCAAAGACAAAGCGCTGCACGTGCTGGCGGCGGAGGACGGCCGGCTGGAGACGCGCATCGCCAAAGCGCACGGGTGTGAGCCGGGACGGGCTGCGGGAACCCGGCTGCGGGTCGGGCCCCGGCTGACACACGTGCTCCCGCAGCGCGGCCCTCAACTGCGTGCTGCCCATCGATCAGCACCTGCTGGCCACGGGAGACGACGGCGGGGAGCTCAAAGTGTGGGACCTGCGCAAGGGCGGCGCTGTGCTGGAGGCCCGGCAGCACGAGGAGTACATCAGCGCCATGGCGGCGGATGGGGCCGGGAGGATCCTGCTGACCGCCAGGTACCGCGGGCCGGGATGCCCATGAGCCCAAAGCTGCCTGCAGTGAGCCCCAGTGCTGCCCACAATGAGCCCGGAGCTGCCTGCAGTGAGCCCGGAGCTGCCCACAATGAGCCCGGTGCTGCCCACAATGAGCCCGGTGCTGCCCCTGAGCCCCGTGCTGCCCTCGGAGGCCCCAGACCCCCACCCCACGGGCCGTTCCGTGTCCTGCAGTGGCGATGGCACCATGGGAGTCTTCAACATCAAAAGGCGCCGCTTCGAGCTGCTCTCGGAGCCGCAGAGTGGTGACCTGACGTCTGTAGTGCTGCTGAAGGTAGGGCCGGGCTGCAGCCCAGCACATGCACAGCCCCCTCGTTTCCTTGCTGTGCTTCTTGCCCAGCTCCGGCTCGTTTTGCCTTTGCTTTGGTCTCTATTTTCTTGCCCAGCGAGGGAGGAAAGTGGCGTGTGGCTCCAGCGAAGGAACCATCTACCTCTTCAACTGGAACGGCTTTGGGGCCACCAGCGACCGCTTCTCTCTGAGGGCCGAGTCGGTGGACTGCATGGTGCCCGTCACTGAGAGCATCGTCTGCACAGGGTCCCTCGATGGGGTCATCAGGTCAGTGCTGTGGGATGCAGCGGGGAGGGCTCTGGGCAGGGGGTGCAGGAGGAGGAGGGCAGGGTGAGCTGAGCTGCTGCTCACAGTGCAAGGAACACACTGAGCTGGAGGGCTGGGCTGCCATCCCGGTGTCCTGCCCCTGGCCGGGCTCTATCTGTTCTCTATCTGTTCTCTGTCTGTTCTCTATCTGTTCTCTATCCATTCTCTATCCATTCCCTTTCCCCCAGGGCAGTGAACATTCTGCCCAACCGGGTGCTGGGCTGTGTTGGGCAGCACCTGGGGGAGCCCATCGAGCAGCTGGCCGTGGCTCCAGACGGGCAGCTCCTGGCCAGCTGCGCCCACGACCAGAAGGTGAAGTTCTGGGACATCTCGTCACTGGGCTCCATGGTGGTGGATGAGTATCGCAAGAAGAAGAAGCGGGGCGGGCAGCTGAAGGCCCTGAGCAGTAAAGCTGCAGGCAGCGGGGAGGACTTCTTTGCAGACCTGCGGGAGGAGCAGGAAGCCACAGAGGCAGCAACGGGGAGCGACAGTGATGACAGTGACTGAGGGGCTGCTGGGGGCCGTGCTGAGACTGGGAACAAGGCAGGGTGATGGTGGTGATGGTGGTGATGGTGGGGCCTGCGGTGTGGGGACAGCGAGAGGAAACGGGGCAGTTCCCATCTGCTGTGATGTTCCACGGGGTCGGTGGGGACTGTGCCACATCCCCCGCAGGCTGCGGCAGAGCAGATACATCATCAGGCAACTGCTAAGCTTAGGTGTATTAAAAACTAGTGCCTTTTGGTTCCTAGCAGCTCGTGCTGATGGCTTGTCCAAAGTTCCCTGAGGCTCCCCAGAACGTTGGGGATGTGCCTGCTGGGCACTGGGGTGATGAGAGCCCTGCTGAAGTAGTTAAGAAGAAATGATGGGAACACACAGAATGTGCCAGAGGTGCCCAGAACACACAGTACGTTCAGCCAAAGGAATGGCTGGGCTAAAGGTGGCTGTTGTGCTCCAGGAGCTGCGTGTGCAGCTGACAGCGGGGTGACATCGGCAAGTGCTGCACAACGAGGCTGCAGAAAGGGACCCACCCAGGGAAACCACAGCAACAAAACACATCAGAACACCCCCAGTGCTTCCCAGGCTGCTTTAATAGCCAGCAGTGGCCACAAGCCTCAAGGCTGCGGACAGTGCCTGCAGACAGCCCAGGGCTCCCGGGCTGCCCCATGGAAACAATGAGGCTGCAGGCAATGGGGCCCAACACCAGCCCCCCCCAGCTCACATCCTTCCCTGTGAGCTGCTGCTCCTGAGAGCCCTGCAGCAGCACAGCAACACAGAACTACTGCATCAACGGGAGAACACGGAAGCAGGCAGGGCACGCCTGCTGCCCACAACAGAACCAGCGCCGGTGGGGACGGGGCAGCGCCCGCATCCTCCAGATGGCCTTAAACAAACCCCAACGAACTCAAAACAAGGCTGAACAGGAACACGGCCCGGCTGGGCTCAGCTCTGCTGCACGGCGTGACGTCAGGCTCGGGTTCATTTCATAGCTGGGCACAACGTGTGCCCACATGTGCCCTCAGTGCCCTGCAGGAGAGGAAAGCGCTGGGTGCCACGTGGTTCTTTGCATCCCATCCACCCCCAGCAGCCCCAGGAAAAGCCCCATGTTGGTAGTGGAGGTGGGAATGGACTCACCCAGCATCATCAGGGCCAGCTGCGCCACCGCCTCTTTCATCTTCTCGTGCCCCGCGGTGCCCGGCGTGTCCTCCCGCACCCACAGGAAGGTGCTGCAGGGCACGGGGTGTGACGGGATCACCACCTGCCCCCAGTAGCGCTGCCAGCCGTTGGGCTCGGCCTGCACACACCGGGTGAGGAAGCGGGGGGTCCCCAGGTGCAGCTGCCGGCACAGAGCCCCCAGGCGGCCCAGAGCAGCACGCGGCTCCGAGGACGGCAGCACCCGCTCGGGGCTGCCCAGGTGCTGCACGTTGCTGGGGGGCGGCTCCTCCCGAAGCGCCTGCAGCTGCTCCTTCAGATCCGGCTTCAGCCACTCCACCTTCACCTTCTTCTTGAAGAGCTCGACGTTCCCTAGGGGAGCCGCAGCAGCTGCACGCTCCGTCCGTCCCACCTCAACCCCCCAGCATCCATCCCAGCCACCCCATTGCCTCCCGGTACCTTCCAGCAGGGCTTTCTTGGCCATGGCGGCAGCGTGGTGCGAGCTGTATGTCAGCACGGCGACCTTGCCCTGCTTGCGGCCGGTGCTGGCGTGCAGCGTTAAGCGCAGCAGCCCCTCGGTGGCGTCCAGCAGCACAGTGTGCAGCTCAGCGTGGCGCACTGTGCCGGGCAGCCCGCTCACACTCAGCTCGCACTTCTCGAAGCTGCGGCACACCAGGATGGCGCGGCCGTCCTGCACCTCCCAGTTGTTGAGGGCGGCGATGGCCTTCCCGGCGCCGTGCTGGTCGCTGTACTTGGCGTAGGCGAAGCCGCGGTTGAGCCCGCTGAAGGTCAGCATGAGGCGGAACTCGTAGAGCTGCCCCACGCTCTGGAACAGCGGGATGAGCGTGTCCTCATACAGGTCCCGCGGCAGCCTGGCGATGTACACCTCGGAGCCGGGGGGCGGCGGGCTGCCCACCCACCCTGCAGGCACACAGGCGGCGTCAGAGCACCGCCCGCCATCCCGGCATCATCCCCCCCCCGGCAGCACCGCGCCGAGCTGCGGGCACCCACCTGGCGGAGGGCCGCCGTACCGCCTCTGCCCGTTCACCTGCACCAGGTCGATGCCGGTTTCTCTCACCCAGGTGAGCAGAGCCGCCTTGTTGCTCTGGTTGACGCTGCTGATCCACTGCGGAGGACGGAGTAAGGAGGTCGGCGTCGCCCCCGGGCGGAGAGTCCGGCTGCCCGACCAGCCCCGCAGTGCAGCCCGCAGGCTGAGCGCCGGACTGCAGCCGTGGGAAGGAGCGCGGCGCTGCTCTGCCCTCCCGGGGCACAACCGAGCAGCAATGCGGCTCCGCGCCACAAGAGCAGCGACTCTGCTGGAGCACGTGGGCACCGACGGCAACACAAGGCGGGAGCAAAGCGCTGCTCTGAGCCGTCGGGCCGCGCTGAGCTCCGCCCCAGGCGGGATGGTGGGACTCGGGGAACCGGCTCCCAACTCCTGCCCACCGCCCGGCACTGCGGCCCCAGGGGGGAGCCGAGGACGCTGCCCACGCGGCACCACCATGACCGAGTACTGACCGAGTACTGACCGAGTACTGACCGAGTACTGACCGAGCACTCATTAAGGACCGCCCGGCCCCATCGGCGCCTTTGAACCTCGGAGCTGCGTTGTGGTGGGGGTGGGTCTCTGACCGTGGAGGTCTTTTCCAACCTTCAGGACTCAGCCGCTCTGATCCCGGCTCTCGCTAAAACAGCGCCTGGCTGCATTTTACCCCCACGCACCTCCGCCTCCTTGTCCCCGCCGGGCTCCGCGTTTCCTGAAGCGCATTAGACCCCTCCGGACGGGTCCGGGCAGCGGCAATCCCCCCACGCGGGGCTCCCAACCCCGGCAGCGCGGAGCGGCTCTGAGCCCCGACGTGCGCACACCGAACCCGCTGCCGAGACTCCAGCAGCCGCTCCGAGCCCCTGCCCGGCCCCACGCGGTGCCCTCGAGTCGCGCGGCACGAAGCCGAACGGCCGAAGCACGCGGGGACCCCCTGAGTGCGTTCTCGCCCCGCACCCCCGTCCCGCACAGCACCCACCTCCTCCGCCATCGCCGCTCCTCGTGGCTCCCGCCCGGCTCTGGAACCTTCCATCCCCACCACCCACCGCTGGGCCTCCACCGCCCCGCCCCGGGGAGGGAGGAGAACGCGGAGGGTCGGGGCGCAGCACAGCCCCCTCCCCCGGCAGCGCTGCGCTCCTGGAGCAGAAGGGGGCAGGTGGGCGGAAGGAAGGAAAGAGGCGAGGCGTGGGATGGACGAGATGTATTGTCTGTCAGAGCGTTTGGCACGGGATAAGGTCAACCCTGCAGCCAGAGCGGAGACGCCGGGCTGGACGTTTATTGAACGCGAAGGGCACAAGGAGCTGCAGCCAAGAGCCCGGAGGCCGCTGGCAGCGTGGGGCTCCTCTGGTCATGGCGCAGCTGCAGCCAGGAAGGCAGCGTGTGCCAGAGCCGCTCACAAAACATCTCTGCGATAACAGCCGAGCGGTTCATAGGAGTCAGTGCGGCCCCTCCGCTCCTGCTGGGAAGGGCAGGGAGCAAAACAAAGAATAAACGCAACCTCCAAGGGCTCCCCCGCCCCTGTGCCCGCTGCCAGGGGGCTGGGAGGTGGAGCCGAGCAGCCTCGTGGTTATAGGAGCAGCCGTCCAGGTGGGCGCTAAGGCTGACTTGTTTGCCTCCTGATCTCCTCCACGAGGCTCTCCCTGCGGATGTTGACCTACACAGAAAGCAGAAGGCTCCATGAATACAACACGAGCAGCTGGTGCTCCCTGAGCAATGGCCCGTGCTGTAATTCATGGCCTTTGTCTGATGAAATAGTGCCACCAGGACACCAGTCCCTCTATGGGGATCAAGCAGGCAGCAGCATTCACAGAGCTGAACCCTGTGAGAGTAAAGCACTGTAAGTAACCCTCCAGTACAGGTTACTGTAACCCTCCCAGCTCAATGCTCCTCCACTCTCTCCAAAGCAGACCAGCACACAGACGGCCGCTGCTCCCCTCCTTGTTCCAGCAGGGCACCTCCAGGCCCCTCAGTGATACTCCCATACCCTGGAAGGAACATGGAGGCAGCCATAGAGCAACACCGACCCTTCCCTCGCTGCAGAACCTTGAGCTCTCACCTCTCCCCTGGGTACCAAACTCAAAGTGTGGGCCTGCACCAGTTCCCCTGCTGTACACAGGCTGACCCTGTGGCATGGAAGGCAGCTCTGAGCTGTGATGGAAGGTCGAGCAGCCCTCACCTCCTCCCTGGTTGCCACTATGCGCAGCTTGACGACTCCATCCTTCAGCTCCTGCTCTCCCACAATGGCCACGAGGGGGATGCCCGTGTCCTCGCAGTACTGCAGCTGATTGAGGAGCTTGGGGTTCTTCTTGTACAGTACTTCTGCCTGGAAGGGAACCAGAGCACAAGGCTGCTCTCAGCACTGGCCTGTTGCTCTGCGCCCCATCGTTGCTCTGGCATTCCCAGGCCAGTCCAATTGCTATCCCATGAATGGGGGGCATGCAGGGACTGGCTGACATCAAGGCAGGCCACTGCAGCTAGAAAGTAACGCAGCACAGCTCAGAGGAACTGGTAAGATGCTGCTTCCCCTAGGAAAGCACCAGGCTGTCAGCTCTAGTGTGTGTCAGACTGACACCTGTGGTGTTCCTTTGGCTCAGAAGCCCTATGGAGCACCCCTTCTCCGCTGGGCAGACCTGCAGCAGGAGCAGCGCACAGACACGGGTGGCTTTTTTCACAATGAATATCCAGCCCAGGCTCCTCCCCTCCTTGCAATGCTCTGCAACATTGTGTTTTGGAGCGCACATCACAGCTGCCATTCAGCAGAGCCCGAAGTGCTGCCCTCCTCTGGCCATTCACCCTGAGCAAAGCCACGACAGCCCCTGCAGCAGTACAGGGCCAAGCGAGCCGTACCACCCAGCGCCCCCTGGAGAACATCTCTTCTAGGGCAGAGAGAGGCAAGCTCCACTCAGGAAGGCAGGCTGCTGCCCACCCTCTCCCTACGGCTCCTTCTTCGCAGAGCAAAGCCAGATGTGGTCCATTTCCAGGCATAAGAAAGAAGACAGTGGATCAGGCAGCTCCTGACTTGGCCATCACCTGGTTATACCTTGATTCCAGCATCCCACAGCTCCGAGACGAGCTTCAGTCGCTCTTCAAGGAGCTTCTTTTGAGCAGAGGCCACGAGCACTTGTGTCTCTGTTGTCCTGATCTTCTCCTCAGCGGCCTAGAAAGGAGATGAGACTCAAAGGATCCTACTGACACACAGACACAGTCAAGGCTCTAAGAACAGCATACGCTCTGGGCAGCCAGAGACCCATCCTAGAATCACATCATCTGTGATGGTCCCATGTTTTGGGGTTTATCCCAGCCTCCCTCCTGTGCTTGCAGGTGTGCACAGGTGGAGACTGACTTCATTCTGACACCCTGCTGTAGAACACAGCAGGGGCCTGCACAGCTTATCCATCAAAGACCAACTTCAACATTTGCTGGAATGGAATACATGGGGAGAATGTAAACCCTGTGCTTAGCTGAGTACCAATGCACTCACCTCCAGTCTCTGCTCGAGGATGGAGAAGATCCGCTCTATCCCAATGCTGACCCCCACACATGGCACCTTCCGTCCCTTGGGATCAAACATTCCCACCAGACCATCATAGCGGCCGCCTCCAGCCACGCTCCCAACACCGACTGACTCCTCTCCGTGGTTGTTCTGCTGCTGCAGCAGGACAGCCTCATATATCACCCCCGTGTAGTAGTCCAGGCCTCGCGCCAGGCTCAGGTCAAAGGAGACCTGCGGGACACAAAAGAAGCCCCTTCAGCAGCTGTGCTCAGGGACCCAGGGCTGTTAGGCCAGCAGGGCAGCAACCCCTCCTGCCTCTGCTCCTCACCTTCCCTGTGATGCCAAACAGCGTCAGGTACTCAAACAGCAGCTTCACGTCCTCCAGCCCCTCCTTGGCCATCTTGTTCTGGGACAGCTTTGGGTCCTGGAGAAGCTGCTCAATCAGGTCCATGCCACCTGCAGGGACAAGTTGTGCCTCAGGTCAGTCAGTGCAGCAGCACCTGCAACAACGTGTGCTGCCTTTGTGTCCCCCCATCCCTGCTCAGAGCACACCTGCCCCGGCCTGCCTGGCATGGAGGAGAGCAGCTGCACTCATGGGGAGCGCAACAGAGCAGGAAGAAGGGCAAGGGCTGGATCCCACCGTGCTCACCGTTAAGCTGAACGTATTCCCCAATGTGATCTGCAGCCTCAGGTGAGAGTCCCTTCTCTCCTACCATCTCGCTCCTCACTTCCTCCCATGGCATCTGTGAGGGGTGAGAAGAACATCAGCCACTGCCTCAGGGATGTGGTCTCCCCTGAGGAAGGTCTCTGATAGCACTGCCCCATACAGGTGATCAAACACCAGCCCCGCTCAGCACATCTCCACACTGCAGAACTCCCTCAGCACTGGGGAGGTTAAAAGGTTTATGAGTGAAGCAGCAGATGAAATGCCCTCAGGTCATGCTTGTAACTCCATCTCTTGCACTTCTGCACGGTCTTTTTGTATCCTAACCCTGCAGTTTTTGTATCCTAATCCTGACGGAGACTCACAGGGAGCCCAGCAGGTGCAGCCTGGAGCTGCAGCCCGTACCTTATCGAGTTTGTCGACGCTGGAGCAGATTGTTCGGAACTTGCTGTCTGGGACACCACAAACTGCAAACATCCCATCCAGGATGCGCCGATCATTGACCTGGGAGACAAGGAGGAAGGAGGAGACAAGGGAGGACAAATCATCTGATACGTGGGTTTGTCAGAATAGCTCAGGAACAGGCCACAGACTCAGGAGATTCATTCACTATGTCCCTTGCACTGCCAGTACAAGAGAACTCTGCTAACTATGGCCTCAGGAGACCTCCTCATGTACCCATTTAAAAGGGGTCCTGAGAGGAAGCACAGCCGTTCCACATAGACACCACAAGAGGGAGGAGAGGCAAGATGCTAAGTGCTCTGGATCCAGCCTCGGTGGGCAGGTACTATTGGGTACAACCACAGGAACCACCATCACTGCTTCCAACTGCAGCCCAAAGAAATCCACCCAAGGATCCAGTCCTGGCCTCACCTTAATGAGGAAGTCCCCGAGCTGCAGGTCACTCAGGATCTCGTGCACTATCTTCAGGCACTCGGCGTCTGGAATCATTGGGTCGAACTGCCCCGCAATGTCAAAATCCTGAGGCACAAGAAAAGGCAGAGAGCAGCTCAGCACTGCTGGGCACGGCTGCAGCCACGGCTTCAACTCTTGATCCTCAAGATGTTCTTTATTTGCTTTCCCCTTCTAAATGAACAAGCAGATCAAGGCACACGGGGGGATTAAGGCAGCAGAAGTGATCTCGACTGACACGAAACCAAAACTGCAACTACAGAAAAAGAAATCAAACACGCTGAGTGTCCATTGCAGATCACCAGAGAGAGCACCAGCATGGGCAGCTGCAGCTTCACAGCACGATGTCTCAGGCAGCTGCTGCCCCGTGGTAGAAAAACAGGAAAGAAAGCATCAAAACTCAGAGAAGAAAAACACAGAAGCAAAAGGAAACCTTCTGCTCACCTCCAGTTTACAAACCCCAAACGCAGTTTTTCTATCAGACTTTGAGGAAGAGAACAATTAGGGACATGGGACGGAATGGTGAGTAAATTTCAATGCAGCTTCACCAAGCTTCCAAAATAAAACGGGGCAACAGAGAAAGAAGGAGGTGTGTGTGATTGCATCAGTCAGCCCTCTGATAGCTGAAGGTGAGGAAGGATGATGCAATTCCCACGGCAGCTGGGCAGCTCAGCAGTTCAGCTCTTGTCACCTTTGGGATCCCATGGAAATTCTTCCCCTCGACCAAACTGACAAGCACTGCGAGATGGGGCAACGAGCTGCTGCTCTCCGCAGTACAAAACAGCACCCACACCTGGGGGTTACAATGGCTCAGAGCCCTGACGAGGCACCGCCCTGTGCTACAGCCAACGTTCTCAGCCTCTCCCACTCTTGAGCTACTTTTCAAACACAAAGAGGAACACGATGGAAAATAGGAGCTTCCCAGAGCTGCACAGAGGGCGGCTGCAGGATAACGGCCACAGTCCTACGGCCCCACAAGCACTGCCCAGCCCCCAGCCCCGCACTGCAGCTGCCCACACTCACACACTGGTAGAACTCCCTGTAGCGGCCCCTGGTCATGGCCGGGTTGTCCCGTCTGTACACCTTTGCGATGTGATATCTCTTGATGTTGGTGATTTTGTTCATTGCCAAATAGCGAGCAAAGGGCACCTGCGACCACAGGGTTAAGGATGGGAACAAGGAGGGATCACCACACCCAGATATCAGTCACGGGCAGCGCTGCAGCCTCACTATCTCCCCAGCACAGACACGTGGCACCACACATGGCACACACCTGTGGGTCAAAGCAGCAGCTAAGAGATGCTGGACTGGCAGCATCCTGCCACTACCAAGGGGGCATTTACCCTACGGGCATCTTTCAGCACTGCCTTAGGTGAGACCTTGCCACCTAGTCTGGGTACCCTGCTGCAGAAAGAACTCCGCTCTGCAGAGATCTTCCTTCTCTCTACCTACCTGCATTACTTTGACTAATTCAAGCAACGGGCAGCATAAGTAACTGAGCAACAGTTCTGCACCCACTGTAACATGTTACCTTTTAACATTATCCCTGCCTGGAGGGGGTCAATGCCAAGGGGCTGCCCCCCCACCCTCCTCCTCCCTGCGGGCAGCCACAGGAGGAGGGCAGAAAAGACAACAAAACCCCTCAGCACTGGCTGTTGCAGGATACAGTCAGGTCATAGCGCAGGGACAGCAGCTCTCCTCCTTGGTCTTTCAGATCATAGATGAGCTTCGAGTCCTCTCCATATTTCCCTGTCAGCGTCTCCTATGGAAAAAAGATCACATGAGCAAACAGCATCTTCAGTGTCAAGTGATGAGCCCGAGAGCACAGAGAATCTCCACCAGCTCTGCTGATGTGCTGCACTCTCACTCACCTTCAGCTCAAACACCGGCGTGTCGATGACTTCTGCCCCATGGCGCTTGAAGCAGGCGATGATGGCATTGAAGACTCTCTCACGAATGGCCATTTGCTTGGGGCCATAGTCCCGTGTGCCCTGCCACGAGGCGAGGGAAAGGAAAGCAAACGGCACGTTGGGTTAGAAGCGTGCAGCGGCAGACAGAGGTGATGCAAAGAATCCAGCACTTAAAAAGCCAGAAGGGTCAGGCCTGTATTTTGACAATTGATACGTGTTAAATTCGCCTGCATGGGTCCCCGTTTAATCTTCCTGTTAAGGTTCATTGAATTACTGCCGTGAAGCCTTCCTGTTTCCAGGAACACGGAACTCACTGCCAAGTAACTGCCTTTCGATTTCGAGGGCCCAACAATGAGTGGAAGCAAAGAGCAGGAACACCCCACCCAGGGCTCACAGCAGTGCAATGGCGCAGCTGGGACGGGCTGGGAACACAAACTGCTTCTCCTGACACTCACACAGCCACCAAATCCTCATCCTGCACATCTGAGCAGCGGGATCTTTCCCTTCCCCGGCCCCGCACCGCACTTAATGTTTGCTATAACAAGGGAATGGGCAAGGCAGGTGGTCTGGAAGCGCAGCCTTGAAATGACCGGCATCAAGGTAGCAGTTGTTATTGAGGAGCAATGTTCACAACCATCTCCATGCCTCAGCACCGAAGCACTGCAAAGCATCGCAAAGCATTGCAGAGCATCGCAAAGCATTGCAGAGCATCGCAAAGCATTGCAGAGCATCGCAAAGCATTGCAGAGCATCGCAAAGCATTGCAGAGCATCGCAAAGCATTGCAAAGCATTGCAGAGCATCGCAGAGCATTGCAAAGCATCACAAAGCATTGCAAAGCATTGCCCAGCGGGAGCCCGGCACGCCGTGCGATCAGCACGGCTGGGAACGGCCGGGTCCGGCGGCGTAGCTCACCTTGGGGTTCTTGAGCACGAACTTGTGCCTGCCTTCATCCCCTCCCAGCTCCGCCTTCATCTCCAGCAGCTTCGCCACCTCCTTGGCGACCTGTGAGGAAGGCAGGGCCCAGTCAGCCCGCCGTGCCCGCACACCCCGCACGGCCCCCGCCAGCCCTCCTCACCCGACTCCCCGTCACACCGGTTCCCCCCGCAGAGCGCAGCCGCACCTGGTCGGGCTCGGCCTTGTCCTGCTTCATCCTCCGCACCAGCTCCGCCTGCTCCCGCACCGCCTCGGCCGCCATCACCGCCGCGCGCGCACCCGCTCTGACAGCTCCGGGACCGCGCATGCGCATTGCTGCTCGCGACCGCCCCGGGACCGCGCCTGCGCAGTGCCGTGCCGCAGCCAGACCGGCCGTGCGGAGCGATGAGTGCGGGGCGGGATGGGGCTTTATTTTGTAACAGCACCGAGACGCGACAGCGCCGCCCGCTCTGCTCCCGATCCTGCCCCGCTGCACAGCCTGTGATCGATCCCAACCCTGCCCCGCTGCACAACCTGTGATCGATCCCAACCCTGCCCCGCTGCACAGCCTGTGATCGATCCCAATCCTGCCCCGCTGCACAGCCTGTGATCGATCCCAATCCTGCCCCGCTGCACAGCCTGTGATCGATCCCAACCCTGCCCCGCTGCACAGCCTGTGATCGATCCCAATCCTGCCCCGCTGCACAGCCTGTGATCGATCCCAACCCTGCCCCGCCGCACACCCGCTATGGTTGATCCCAATCCTGCCCCGCCGCCCTCAGCTCCCTCCCGTCTGCAGCCGCTGCCGTGCACCCACAGCCCGGGCCGAGCAGCAGCTCTGCTTCCACTGGGTAGATCCGCAGGGCCACGCCGTCCTGCCCGCACCGCGCCGCCTTGTCCACCAGCACTACCAGCCCCTGCACGGTCCCACATCACAGTTTCAGAGCACAGAAGCTCGGCCCGGCCAGCAGCTAAGCAGGGCATGGCACTGTGTGTGATCCTTCAGACCTGTTTGCTCCTGCTGAGCAGACTGCCCTGGCCTGACACCGCCGTGCAATCCTAATCCCGGCGGGCACTGAGGAGACTCCAGCAGGAAGGTAACGGCTGGGGGCAGTGCGGTTCCAGTTCTGCACCTCCAGCCAGAGAAGTCCTACGGCTCCAGCCTTCTTCTGATCTCAGCAGCGAGCTCTTCTCTTGGGATATCAACCTACAGAGCAAGCAGGAAGGAGCAGTTATCTGCCAGATCCACAGCACCGACCTGCAGTGGAATTCCAGGAAAACACGGAGCCTTTTGGGAGCGGCTGGATTTTGGAATCACCCCTGAGACTTGCTGCAGAGCCATGCTCACCTCCTCTCTTGTTGCAACATCTCGCAGCTTGACGACTCCATCCTTCAGCTCCTCCTCTCCTATAATGGCAACAAGGGGGATGCCGGTGTCTTCGCAATACTGCAGCTGTTTTAGCAGTTTAGGATCCTTCCTGTACATCATTTCTGCCTAGAAGGAAGCAGTGGTGAATCATCAATGCAAATTTGCTCTGGTGGATATTGGAACAAAACAACTGCACAGAAATCTCATTATCCTGCAGCCAGCAGTTCCCCTTAGTGCTCCCAGGTCTCCAGATCTCACGCAGACCCTGATTTTACCTTGATTCCTGCATCCCAGAGCTCAGAGATGAGCTTCAGTCTCGCACTGAGTAAATGTTTCTGAGGCGTAGCCACCATCACTTGCGTCTCAGTCGTTCGGACTTTCTCCCCTGAAGCCTGCAGGGACAGACACAGTCATGGAAGCGCCTGTGTGAGCTGAATGTACCTTGTAGCAGGAGCTCACCTATTTCATCACACTAGACCTAAAAATTACTGAGGTGCTTTCTCTGAAACCTCGTTAGTGATTGCTACAAAATGCTTCTCACAACTGTAACCTTATGGGCTCTACATTCTGCATGGATGTTTAGGCTTGAGATGGATCATCCTCACCTCCAAAATCCTTTCCTCCTCAACACCGTGGAGCTCAAGTTACAAATAACTGCTTCTGAGAGCACCACCCCACACAAAACACAGCCAGCAGCACCTACCTTCATTCTGTGCTCGAGGATGGAGAAGATCCGCTCTATCCCAATGCTGACCCCCACACATGGCACCTTCCGTCCCTTGGGATCAAACATTCCCACCAGACCATCATAGCGGCCGCCTCCAGCCACGCTCCCAACACCGACTGACTCCTCTCCGTGGTTGTTCTGCTGCTGCAGCAGCACAGCCTCATATATCACCCCCGTGTAGTAGTCCAGGCCTCGCGCCAGGCTCAGGTCAAAGGAGACCTGCGGGACACAAAAGAAGCCCCTTCAGCAGCTGTGCTCAGGGGCCCAGGGCTGTTAGGCCAGCAGGGCAGCAACCCCTCCTGCCTCTGCTCCTCCTCACCTTCCCTGTGATGCCAAACAGCGTCAGGTACTCAAACAGCAGCTTCATGTCCTCCAGCCCCTCCTTGGCCATCTTGTTCTGGGACAGCTTTGGGTCCTGGAGAAGCTGCTCAATCAGGTCCATGCCACCTGCAGGGACAAGTTGTGCCTCAGGTCAGTCAGTGCAGCAGCACCTGCAACAACGTGTGCTGCCCCAGCCTGCCTGGCATGGAGGAGAGCAGCTGCACTGATGGGGAGAGCAACAGAGCAAGAGGGAGGGCAAGGGCTGGATCCCACCGTGCTCACCGTGAAGCTGAACGTACTCCCCAACTCGATCCACAGCCTCAGGTGGGAGTCCCTTCTCTCCTACCATCTCGCTCCTCACTTCCTCCCACGGCATCTACAAGGTGAGTAAAGAGCATCTGTCACTGCAGAACTTTCGCATCAGCCGCAGCCTCCAGAGGCCCATGTATCCAGAACATATGCTGGAATATAACATAATTCTCAGTGAACGATCCTTACTAACGATCTGTGTGCATCTCACAGAGATTGTTAACTAAGATCACTAAAGATGCCAAGTCTTACTTTCAGCCACTGCTATTACCCAGAATCTCTTTGTGTCCTTTACAATTACTAATGGCTTAATTCTTAAGGCAGTGACCTGCACACAACATCCAACCCAAGACTGGAAGTGATGTGCTGTGAGAGCACAATGCTTACCTTGTCCAGCTTGTCCAGAGTAGAGCACATAGTTACGAGCTTGCTCTCCGGGATGCCACAAATGGCAAACATGCCATTTAAAATTCGTCTGTCATTAACCTGGGGGTTGGAGAACACACTTAGCTCAGGGAAGATGTTCCACTGCAATTTCCTCCTGCTTTCATCCAAGGAGTGCTAGAAGCTGCTGGGAGTCTGCTTGTGTCCTTTGACTGGTGTCTCAATCCCACAGCACACTGGAGCCAGGAAGCGAAGGCACAAATGTGTGAATAATACCTGCCTCTGGTCTCACCTTAATGAGAAAATCCCCGATCTGCAGCTCGCTCAGGATCTCGTGCACTATCTTCAGGCACTCAGCATCAGGAATCATAGGGTCAAACTGGCCAGCAATGTCAAAATCCTGAGGCACAAGGAAAGGCAAAGGCTCTGGCACAGCTGGGTAGCTGCAGGAGTCTGGCTCTCAGCTGTTCCCCTATGTGCTCTCCCCAGCCCCCTCGTACAGGGGCACAACACTCACGCACTGGTAGAACTCCCTGTAGCGGCCCCTGGTCATGGCCGGGCTGTCCCGCCTGTACACCTTTGCGATGTGGTATCTCTTGATGTTGGTGATTTTGTTCATTGCCAAATAGCGAGCAAAGGGCACCTGCGGGACTGATGAGTTAAGGATGGGAACAAGGAAGATCCTCTGAGGTGCGAAAAGCTAAACCTAACGCTCCCCATCTTCCTCCATAACCACAGCAAGGCAACACCTTGCTGACATGGACCCTTACCAGGTCATTCTGCTTTCTTTAGGTGTGACACAGAGAAAACACAACATGTAGTGCACAAGAGCTTTTCAGGCACGTTGTGGAAATGGAGAAGGCGCAGGATGGATGCCTGCTTTCCACCTGCAGCAAACACTGCTGCTTTCTCAGAACTACCACAACACTGGCAAGGTGGCATAGCCTGCACAGGACAGCACAGAGCTGGGCACTGTAACAAGGCAGAAGGATGATCAGTGGTGTGGAGCACTGCATGAGCACAGTATGAAAGAGTAGCTTTGCTGCAGATATCAGACTGACTGGAAAGGACACCCACTGGTTAATGGGAAGGAGCTTTTGGCCATCCTGATGTGAAAAGGTTGGGATCTGCAGACAGGCCAGGACACTGATATCTACCCAATGCCTTTAAACTAGGCAGAGGAGGCTGTATCTCAGTTTGTCCTTGCCACCAAAGCTGCATATTCCGTGTGCTGTAAAGGCAGGATACAGTCAGGTCGTAGCGCAGGGCCAGCAGCTCCCCTCCCTGATCCTGCAGCTCATAGATGAGCTTTGAGTTGTCTCCATACTTCTCCATCAGCACTTCCTAGAGCAAAGTGGAACAACAGAGGAGACAAGGCACAGTGAGACACAAAGCAGGCGCTGCACAGCACGGCGGACAAGCAGCGTCAGTGCTTCGGTCAGTGATCCCACCCCACAGCTCAGCTCTGAGCCATCCCTGCGGGCACCCCGGGGCCTCCCGCAGCTCCCAGGGCTCCAAGTCCTCACCCGCAGCTCCAGCACGGGGGTGTCGATGGCGGCCGCTCCGTGCCGCTTGAAGCACGTCACCACGGTGCCCAACAGCCGCTCGCGGAGCGCCACCTGCGCGGGGTGCTGGTCGCGGGTGCCCTGAGCGGGACGGAGAGCGGAGCCTGAGCGGAGCGACGGGACGGGACGGGACAGCACCGGGACGGGACAGCACCGCACAGCACCGCACCGCACCGCACCGTCCTTACCTTGGGCGTCTTCAGCACCGAGCCCCGCTCAGCACCGGCTGAGCCCGCCGCCCGCACCTGCCGGGAGAGGAGCCCGAGCAGCAGCGGGCACCGGGCGGTCGCGGCGCCGTGCAGCGCCCGCAGCATGGCCGAGCCGGGAGCATAGAGCTGCCGCCGCACGGCAAGGCCAGAGCGCTGCTGGGGGCGGGCCGCTCCGTCCGGAAGCGGTAGGCCGCCCCGCCGCTCTATGTCTAAGCGCTGCACTTGTTGGTGTTTGGGCGGACCGCTTCGCTTTACGACACCGACTGGCACAGCGCGACAGTTCCCGTTCCCTCGTCGCCTGCTGCTCAACATGGCGTCAGGCAGCGGGGTAGGTGCCGCCGGTGGCCGCGCTCCCGCCTTCCCGGAGGCTGTGGGCACGTCGCGGGGAGGGCAGCGGAGGGACGGGCCGCTCTGGAGGCACCGGGGACACGGGGTGGGAGCGGGACCGCCCCGGGGCGGCCAGGCCGAGCTCGGGGCCTGCGGGCGGGCCGCGGGTCGGAGGCTTTCGGAGGGGACGCGGCGGGGCCTGTGCGGGACCCCTCGTCTGTACTGCTCCATGGGCTGCTGGGGACGGACACGGATCACGGAGAGGCTGAAGGGGGCGGGAGGGTGAGACCAACCCCCATCATCCCGTCTCAGGGCCCGGCCTGCCTTAGGAGCACCCCTTCTTCAGCTGGAGGGATCGGACCCGCCCCGCGCCGTCCCTTCTCGTCCTGCCCTGCTGCTTCTCAGCCCTTCTATGCAGTGCGCTGCCCTGCGGTGTGTAGAGCACCTGCCTGCTGCCTTTGTCTTGCATGGGGAAGCCTCCTTCCCCGCGGCTGTGATAAGTCCTGTGAGGTGCGACTATGTGGGACTGTTTGCTTTGTGTGGGGGCTGTGAGGTCGGGCTGCCTTTGTGGACCTGCAGGATCTGGTGCTGGAAATGCTGAGACGGGGTGAGTGAGGCTGATAGCACTGGTGTGACCTGACTGCAGAGCCAGGCTGGTTCAAACAGCTCCTCTAATACCCAGAATGGGTCAGCACTGCGAGGCTTTGTTCTGCTGCTTCCTTGCTAAATCTTTTGCTTGCTTGAAGCCACTTGCTGAGAGAAAACAGTGCTGAGAGAGCAGACAGAGCAGGATGCCGCCAAGGGACCAAGAGCTGATGTTTTGTTTTCAGCTGCCTGGGGCTGTGATCCCATTGCTTACAGCTGGGGCAGAGACTTCTGTGCCCTTGCGTTGGCTTTGACACCAGTAGTGGGTCAGTCATTTGGTGTCAGCATCCACAGTGAAGATGGGGCTGCGGGGCAGTTTTGTTTCTCAGTTGTTACTTACTTGGGAAATACTCTGTTAGAAAAAGAGGTCGGCGTTGCAATAATCCTCGTCTCCATCAGAACAATTAAGAGAAAAAGTTCTTTGGATAGCACCTATCCAAGATCTTGTCAGAGACGCCCAGCTCACAGCTGGATTTGCTTTCTTTCTTTGCGCTGGCACCGGGGAGATGGGAAAAGATCCACAAACAGCAATTTCCCTTTTATTACAGCAGGATTGTAGAGCAGCAAGTAAGTTGTCTCCTCTCGGGGCTCTGAGCAGCTCTGATTTGTGATAATGTGCTGCTACGCAGGAGAATTGAGGTTCTGGAAGATACCCCAAACCATTAATTTGCACTCTGTGATATTTTCTTGTCTTTTGCTCAGGGTGGTTAATAAAACCTGTTATGACATGCTTAAAGTGCTTTAGAAGCTCTGGGAATAAATGAGAATTTTTCTACACTTCCCTAAGGTATTTTCGTTCTTATCAGTGGTTGTTCACTCCATTTGAAGGATTGCCGGAGGAGAAATCATTAAATGGCTGCTGCTGCTGCTGCTATAGCTTCAAATGGGATTTATTTTCTTTGGATTGTGATTGGGTTCTTGATTTGGCTGAGCACAGAGGCAGTGGGTGGCTGTGGGTCCTCTTTTCCTGGAGGTGTTTTAAAATACAGCCGTACTTTTTAATATGAACCCAAGAGCCTCTTGCTGCCACTCTGAGTGAAATGCAGCTCTCTGGCCGTGTGGGATCCAGCTCTCTTCTTAAGAGGGTAGGGAGGTGTGTGAGTTGTAAGCTCTGACCATTGCCAGGTGTGGTGGCTGTGGCCCTCGCTGGGCAGTCATTGGGAAGGTGCTGTGCCAGGCTGGTGTGTAAATGGAAACAAGTGTTCTTGGCAAGTCACCTCTGCCATATCTGCCATATCTGTTGGGTGTGGGGGATTTATACCCTAATCATTTTATTAATCTGGTGCCAGCTTTACCTGAATTCTGCCTCTCTTCACACAGTTTACCCTGTCGTTCCCAGTCTCAAGTGCTTCCATGGGCTGATGGAGGGCCAGGCTGCCTCCAAGATGTTAATTCCCTTCCCTGGTTGACTTAAATGGGGAGTTAAAGGAGTGGGGCAGCTCACTGTGTGTTTCATAGTAACCTTTCCTAATATTTCCACGTCCCTCTGTGTCTTCTGGAGTGTTCAGAGCTTTTTGTGTTCTGCTCCCATGAATATTTTAGTTTAAAAACTCAAACTGGTTCTTGTGATTCAGGAGGAAACTCAGTGCTTTGGTTCCTGTGGCAGGTAACTGTATTGCTGATACCTTTGGGAGCAGGGAGCCACATCCTTCTTCTGTACTCCTGCGTTTTCCTGTCTCGCTCATCTGGTATTTGTAACTGAGATTTAATCTTTGGAAGAGATGTGTATGATCTGCTACTGACTGTCTTGTGTTCATCAGGTGGTGCCTGTGCAGTTTTGCGTCTATCAGTTTCAGTGCTGTTTGTGGCTGTTTTTCAAAAGGAGGGGATGGGTGATCATCTTGGGAGCTATTTAGATCAATTCAGTGCTTCATTCAGTTCTAAGAAGAAGTAGATGTAGGCATGCTCGGTGTTATCCTTTTAGCTCCTGGGTATGAAAACAGAAGACATGGGAATGTACTGTAGTGCCCCCAGGTCACTGCAGTGGCCTTACAGGGCAAGCAGTTCCGTGTCTTTCCTCAGTCTCCCCTTATCGCTAATCAGACTGTATGGTAACGTTAATGTACTTGGTTTCTCCCTCAGACTAAGAACTTGGACTTCCGCCGAAAGTGGGACAAAGATGAATATGAGAAACTTGCAGAGAAGCGGCTCACGGAGGAGAGAGAAAAGAAAGATGGTGGGTAGTGTACTGACTGCAGGCAAGCTTTGCTCTTTTGGCAGTGAGTCACCCAAACCCTCTTGGGAGGGGTAGAGCAGCTGGAAATGAAATCCCAGAGGGAAATAGAAGCAGTTCAAGGCTGGTTTGCTCTGATCCTTTTTTCCTGTACTGGCCACTGACTATTTTTTTTCTCTGACAAAAATAAGTACTGAGAATCTTTGTCTCTGTTGGCCTTTTCTTTGTGGAGGGAGTGGGATAATCAGCCCCTGGAAACAGGAAGATCTCAAGAGTACGACCCAAGTCAGAGCTGGAGATACCTCACAGATCTGCCTGTTTCTTCTGACAGTCTTAATGTTAGCTTACCTGATGAGGTGGTATCCTTTACCTACTTGAAAAGCAAAACAAAAACCAAGCAAACAACAAAGCAAACAGAAACTTGAGTGCAATTTCTGCACAAATCACGTAGTTTGTGGGTTCCTGGCAGACTCCTCTTTGTCAAGGGCTGAATGAAATCCAGCAGGGCAAGCTTGACCTTTTCAGATGAACACCTGAGACTTGTGCTTATGTTTTAGGCAAACCAGCTCAGCCTGTCAAAAGGGAACTTCTGCGGCACCGAGACTACAAAGTGGACCTGGAATCAAAGCTGGGGAAAACCATTGTCATTACCAAAACTACCCCTCAGTCAGAGATGGGAGGGTATGTCCTGCCTTATTGTTGGAATCTGAGTTCTGACTCTGGAGTCTGTGGTAAAGCATCTTGTCCTTCTCCCCTCGTGCTTTGTCTCGTGCTTTGGAGTTAATGTTTTCCTTTTCTCTCTTTCCCCTGCTAGGTATTACTGTAATGTGTGTGACTGCGTGGTGAAAGACTCCATTAACTTCTTGGATCACATCAATGGCAAAAAACGTAAGGACAATTATTCTGCATTGTTGGAGTGCTGGTGCAACTCTGTAGGTTTTCCCCTTCATGCATCACCAGTTTCTGAGAGCTGAACGTTTACACATGGATCAAAATGTGCTTTGGTGATTGGGGTCTAGGCAGAGTTTACTCTTTAGAGCTGTGGAGATGTTGTCTTTATGGCATGGCAACTTCTGCAGGCTGATGGACTGTTTGTGTGGAATAAGCCCAGAAGAAATAGTGAGTCTTTTATTCTGGTTAGAGTTATTTTTTCCGCTCAGGGTGTCTACACTGCATGAAGCTTGAACTTTCTAGTGCTGCTGCAATCCTGGCACAGATCTGTTCATGGCTGCTAACATCTGTTTGGATCCACCAGGCAGCTGTGGGCTGGAAACACAGCTGGGGGTGACAGTTTCCCACTGGGCTCATTCATGAGTGGGAATCTGCACTAAAAAGACATTGAATTAAAGGCCTATCTTAATATTTCATTGCTTTGCTTTAGCTGGAAATGTCCCATGTACTCATGGTCTCTTACTGCAAGCTGCTTCCTTAGCTTCTCCTGCAGCCAAAGGAAGCCAGCTTGCTAGTTTAATTCTGGTCCTTATTTCCCTGGTTCAAGATAAAAACTGCCTGATGTATCAGAACACCAACATGGTTGGGAGCTCCCTAATATGGAACCTTAAAAGAAAATGTTGCATCTTCCTCCTTGGTATGAGTAGCGCAAGGATCACTCTAGCCACTGACTTGTCTGGTTTATGGAATACCCTTAGATCCCACCTATTCTTCTCTGACATAAGAAATCCCAATGCATGCAGTGTGGAACCAAATGAAGGCAGGAAGCGTATGCCTTTCAGGGGAGGAGGGGAAGAGAGCACTGCTGTGTCAGAGTCCCCAGGTTGGATCTGAGCTACCTGACGTGTCCTTAGGGAAAGATGGTGTTGAGAGGAACCCCTGGTGTCTGGGCCTGTGCTTCGAGTGGTGGCGGGATGCTGTGCTGAGATAACTGAACTGGGGGCAAGGGGGGGTTCCGTGTGCTTTAAAGGCTAGGGGTGTTGCTGAACATGGTTAGCTGTGTTCCTCCAGACCAGAGAAACCTGGGCATGTCCATGAGGGTGGAGCGCTCCACGCTGGACCAGGTGAAGAAGCGCTTCGAGGTGAACAAGAAGAAGATGGAGGAGAAGCAGAAGGACTATGACTTTGAAGAGAGGATGAAGGAGCTCCGTGAGGAGGTGAGTGTGGGCAGCAGCTGACAAAGCTGAACCCCTGAGGAAAGCAGCCCTGGTTCCTTATCCTGTTTAACAAAGACCTTGTACTTGGTAGTGTGGGCTTCTTATCTGCTGCTCTGAGTGGGTCTGTTTGCTTGCTGTTTGTTTTCTTAAAGATGGTTTCTGCTGTGGTCCCTGGAAATCCTTTTTCCTTCTCTATGCTTGAGGATAACTTTTGATAGTTAAAGTTTCTGCTAAGAGCACTGAAGCCCTGACAGCACACCTGCTTTGTGTCCCATTACTTGTGTTTGAATTTACGTGCTTTGATAAACAGACCTGTGTGCTTGTTCCTGGTCGTCGTGTGATGTGCCGTGGTTCTGAGGGTTGCTGATTGATTCCTCCTCCATGTGGCACATTGCTTTTGTGTGGCCTTCCCAAGTGAAGAAGGGCTTCATGAGTGGTGTGCTGTGCTGTGGGATGTGTGTGGAGGCAATGGAAGCCATTGGATTCCTCTCAAATCTGGGCTTAAGTGCCAGTTCCCTGAAACAAAGATCTTTTGTCTGAGAAACAACTGACAGAGTTCTGACAGTTAAGGAGCTTCTCTGCATGCTTCTCTTTCAACAGCGGTCATACAAACTCCAGACATGCTGCACATACAAACTCCAGACATGCTGCACGTTTGAGTCTCCCTGCTGAAGCCCCCAGCTTTGCTCCACAGGGCGCAAGTCCCAGTGCTTGGCAGCCCCATGCTCTGCCCTGAGGCCTTGGTGCTGCTGAGCCTGCTCAGTCTGGGGGAGGCAGGAGACTGCCTGAGCAGTGCTGAGCACACAGGGGGTAGAAAAGCTATTGCCAATCTATGCATGACAACAAAGAAATCAGCAGCAGCAGCTTTTGGTGTGGTTTTCTTCAGGGCCTGGCTGTCTTCAATAGCTGCAGAGCAGTGGATGGTGATGGGAATGGCAGGTTCAGTTGCTAAGTTGGGAGCTGGAGCCATACTTGTATGTCGCCCAGTCCCAGCCTGGTGCTGTTCCAGTGCTTGTGATCCTTACAGAGCAAAGCACTTTGATTAGTGCAGTGCAAACTCTTTGATGCCAAAACCCCCACAGCCACTTAGAGCTCAACTTCTGTTCCAGTGAGCAGCTGTCACTCTGCCTCACTGACAGCCCATGGGCAGTGACATTCTGCATCACAGCCCTTGGAACAGGGCTCTGTGTGATGGAAATGCCTCCTGCTTTTTTACGAGCAGCCCCTTCTCAGTGTTGATTCCAGGTGAAATCTCTGCCATCTGCTTGGAAGTGAGAGCTGTTGATTTCACAGGGCATCGCTTTGGCTGCATCCTCTGTGTGCAGCTTCCCTCCTGGGGTGGAAGTGGGTGGTCTGTAGGCAGTGGGAACCCTCCCGGGAGGCTGCAGACCAAGATTTCTGCTGGCTGTTTTGTTTCTTCAGATACAATTTGGGTCATGTTGGTAGGCCTTGGATGTTGAGTTAACTGTGCAGTGCCCGACATCTTCAAAGCTTACCTACCTGAGGAGGTTCAGGTTGTTTTGCTGTTCTCTTCCTCGCTGCAGGAGGAAAAGGCCAAAGCCTACAAGAAGGAGAAGCAGAGAGAAAAGAAAAGGAGGGCAGAGGAAGATTTGACTTTTGAAGAGGATGATGAGATGGCAGCTGTGATGGGCTTCTCTGGCTTCGGCTCAACCAAAAAGAATCACTGAGAAGCTCTGGACTCTACTTTCTGTTGAAGCAGATTGTTTTTACCGGGGGGACTCTGAATAATTCTTTTAAGACTTGACTGAGGACTTGTATGTAAATCTCCCAGTAGAAGTTGGCCAGAGGAGTTGAAAAGCGATTCCGTGCTCTACCTGTGCTGCAGAACAAACTCCACCTGTCTTTAGCTTCCCATCTCCTTCTGTGTCCTAGATCTGGCTGCTCATCAGTGCTCTTCGGCCTTGTGTGTGCAGGGAAACGTTCTGCTGGGCACAGTTTTGTGACAATAAAGTGCAGCAGTTCTGTACAGACGGCATTGTTCAGAATTACTTTAGTTGTCAGCTGGGCATCGTTGTTCTGAGGTCGTGAGATGCAGAGAAGAGGCGTTCGGCTTCTTTTTGGGTCAGGTGACGGAAGGAATTGTGCCACGGTGAGCAGTGCTGGCAGTACAGCAGGAACCTTTTGGCTTGTGCTGAGCAGGGCTGGGGGCTGCTTGGAGTCTGGGTTACTGACATTTTCCTATGTTTTATCTGTAAGGGATACTTCCCTGGTTTTCTTTGTGTTTTGTGCCATAACTTTGATATCTTTAATCCAAGGGAGAAGCTCCTCCCCAGGGCTGATCTAGGATAGAGCAAATGAAAGAACAATGTGTGCGATTTGCCCAGAATAAATGGATAGTTTCAATTGGCCCTTGGGTGGGAGTTTGAGTCCTTCTTTGTTTGGAGAGCTGCTGCCTCCCGCTGAGCAGAGCTGCCCATGTCCCCTGCGGAGCACAGAGCTGCTGGTGGCCCTCAGGGGTGCTCCGCAGAGGGGAAGGCAGAGCTTGCCTGTCCTGTCCCTCAGGGCTGCTTGCTCAGCTCCCCGCTCTGCAGGCAGTTGCTGCCATTTTTTCACATTTTAACCTGGTTCTTCAGCTGCAAGTGAGAAATCGGGAGGGGGAGGGAAGGGTGGGCAGCGCTGGGACCTGCATTGCCAATGAACAGTCCAGGAGCAGACCAGGATGCATTCCAGAATGTACCAGCCTTCATATATCATGGACCACTTTTACCCTGTCTGCTGGTTTCAGTGTCATTTCACCTCTGCCCTCCCCTCAATCCTCTTCATTCCTGCTTTTATTTACTTCAGTCAAACCTTGTGTGACTCATTCCGGTCTCAGGTTGGGGTTTATCTTTTGCGTGCCTGGGTTTTCGTAGCTCTGTCTTTCTCCCTTTCTCTCCTCTCTCTTTTATGCAGGTTGATGAGATCCTTGTTCTTGCCCTTCTCTGTACTTATGAAATTTCCGACCCGAGGAAGGCTGCAGTGTGCTCAGCCTGCTCTTCCTAATACATCTCGAACAAATCCTGTAATGCTCTGCTGCTGTTTTAATTCCTTAATCTTAGACTGCTGACAGCTTCATTGCCTCAGGTCTTTCCACTTCAATTCAGATTATAATCCCCGTTGAAGATGCTATTGAAATGATATATAGCCAGTCAGATACAACTGTCCTTGGAGATTTGACCCTTTTAACTTGGCAATCCTCAGACTTCAGCAAACACTCCCTGAGCACTCGAGCTGGAAGGCAACTTTCATTCCAGCCACGTAGCCAGCGCTGCTCAGACTGCAGCACGTGGCTCCTGCTGAATGGGAGAGAGAAGACGCTTGTGCCTTTGTGCCCTCTGGGGCAGCGAAGGGATGCTGCCATGGTTCTGTTTCATGCACATTAAAAGTTTAGGTTGTTTCAGACAAGATTTAGTAGCAGCCATTTTATCTCAGCCAGCAGCTCTGCAGACAACCAGACCCTTGCTGCAGCCTGAATTAGGATGACTGGACAAATGCTCGTGGGCCATGGGCCAGCAGAGCCCTCCTGGGGAAAGGACGGAGGCTGCTCTGCACCTTTTGGCTTTCCCAGTCTGTGACCTTGCTTTCCCCACGGAGCACACAGCACGCACTGGGGTGAGGGACTCCTCCATGCCCTTCTCTCTTTCCCAGGTCTGACGGAGCCTTTCAGAGCCCGCTGCCTGCAGCTCTCCATCGCTCTGTGCTTCACATGGGAGGTGTGGGAGGAAATCCCTGCAGTACAGCTGCTAGGAGAGGCCTTTTTGCTTTTTGTTTTTTCCTTTTTTTAACAGTGAGATTCTGCCCCAGCCCTCAAAGCCCATTCCCTTCCCCATTCCCTTCCCCATTCCCTTCCCCATTCCCTTCCCCATTCCCTTCCCCATTCCCTTCCCCATTCCCTTCCCCATTCCCTTCCCCCTTCCCTAAGCTCAAGCCTGGGGCCGTGGGCAGCCTTGGACCAAACCCCCTTGTGGCACTGAGGGGGACCAGCTGCTGGTCCCTGTGCTGGGGCTGCTGTCCCTGTCCCAGGGGGAGCACGGCTCTGCCTGCACGCGTGCTGGGAGCGGTGGTGTGTGCAGCCACAGATACAAGCTGCTGCCGGATTCCCAGCAGCGGGAGCTGCCTCTAGCCAAGGATGAAAAGCTGGTTTCATGGGAGGAAATAATATTTAGAGAAGAGACAGATAGCATTCCCTGCACACTTCGTGTTAACTCTTTGCTCCCACTGCTGCCTGGTGCTGCTGTAGAGTCTTCATCCATTGCTCTCTGCCCCCAGCACTCGGGCAGAATTGTCCTTGGCTCTTTGCTAGCACCCTCGCCTCCTGCTGCTCTGTGAGCTGGATGGTGCTGGATCTGCCCTTGCAGATGCTGGAGTTTCACCAGCAGGAGGCGGGTCGCAGCTTGGCCGCTCTCCCTCCCTCTTCCTGCCACCTGCAAACGGTACCCAGCTGCTCTCTGCCCTCCGCCTCCCACTCTGTGCAGCCTTTCCATGGGTTAGAAAAGACCCAGCTGGGAGCTGGCAGGAGAAAAACCATAATCAGCTGGAGTGCAAACAGCCCCAGGTTGGAGAAAGAGAAAGACGGGGCGGAGTGGAGGAGCGTGGGCCACGGGGCTGCTTTGTGGCAGCTGTGCTCCCAGGGCAGACTTCAGCTGGAGTGCAATCAAACCCCACGTGTGTGGGTGCCCTGGGGGCTCCTTGGAGGGCAGGAGCTGGTCTCTGCCCACAGCAGTGCCATCCACCGGGCAGCGCGGAGCCCAGCACTGTGGCCTTTGATCCTCCTTCTCTTTCTTTTCTACCTCCAGATTTTTCCTCTGCTTCCATCCTGCTGTGTGTGCGTCACCCCCTCCCTGCCCACAGCCCCTGCCTGCTTTTCCTTCCCCTCTCCAAATACATCCTCCTCGGTGCTGCTCTCCCTCCACAGGTCCCTTCTCCTCCTGCTGCTCCCCCGCACCACCGCTGCCTCCCAGACTTCTGCTCTTCTCCCCCACCGTTGCTCCCTGCTTCCCCACATGCCCTCCTCTCCCCTCCCTGCCCGCTCCTCTCACTCTCTGTCTCCCTTTCTCTGACAGTTTGGGGGAATCTGTCTGTGTCAACGCACGGATTCCATTATTTATTGGCTGAGCGAGGCGAGGTCCTACACTCGTCTGTAATTGTCTGCAGATCAAAGCGCCTGCTGATGGCAGCTTTGCCTTCCCGCACAGAACACCACCCCCAGCCTCCCGGGGGGGTCGGACTCGTGCGTGTCGGTACCCTGGGCGACTGATCTCCCGACAGAGAGGAAAGAAGTAGGGCTGGGGGGGGGAGGGATGTGCGGAGCTCCTGGGAGCGGGAGGGGATGTTGGGGGCATCTCAGGGTGTTGTCCTTGGGGGGGTGGGGGGAGGTAGGGGCAGTGTCTGACCTGAGTGTGAGGAGGTGAAAGAAAGTGCAGGGGGGAGGTCGGGGAAGCTGGAAAAATTCCCGTGGCTGTTCAGTGCTGGAAAGACTGGGATTTCCTCTCCAGAGATGAGTCCCCAGAGGTCCACGGTGGCTCCACAGAAGCAGATGGCTACAAAACAAATGGGGATGGAGGGGAACGTGCCTTCTTTTTTCCTGCCTTTCCTTCCTGAAACAACCAACGCAGCCCAGAGACGGGGGGCTTTGAAGTGAAACGCAGACACGTGGTTGTTGCTGGGTTGGAGATGCAGGGAGGTGTGTGGGGAGCGGGCAAGGACTCGTTGAACCCAACTCCCATGAGGACAGGAGAGGTTTCAGGCTTTAGGCTCAGGATCAGGGCGCTCCACCAAGGGAAGTGCTGGAGTTACATTAGAGTTCTGACCCTTTGGCAGCTGGCAGCGTGCATCCTTGTGGCTGCAGGGCCTTAAGAAAGAGCAGGGCAAATTTCTTGTAGCATCACTCACAGAGTGGGGGCAGCTGTCGTGGTTCCTATGCTGAGGGATGTGAAGTCACTCCGAACCCCTCTCCCCAGGGCCGGTGTCCCCATGTCATCCAGATACTCTGGGGAACCTGGGCCCGATGAACACAAATCTGTTCTGTGTCCATCTGAGGACACCACTGGCAGTGCAGACAGCGTGACCCCCCCTCACACATAGAGCTGTAAGCCCATGGGGGTCTGTGTGCCTGTCCTCTTACTGCCGGTATTTCCTCCTTGTGACACCTCCTTGGCTCTGCAGTCAGCCCTCCTTCTTTCTGCACAATTGAGGCAGCCTCATTTCACCTTCCCCCTGGAAGTTCTCGTTCCAAGCCTCACATCACTTGTTTTGTTTGTTGGTCGGTTTTATCTTCTGCCAAAACTTGGGACACAGGCACCGTGTGCAGCACTGCCTGACATCCCACTGCCTGACAGGAGGGGCGTCATTTCTCTTCCAAACATCTTACCACTGCCCACCATCTCATCCCCACTCACTGAGCCCTCCATCCCCTTCCCAGAGCCCCAGGAGAGCCGATATTCTCCCAGCTTATTCTAGGGGAAACTTCCCAGGGGGTGCTTGGGTGAGGACAAGTCCCGGGCCCCAGGGTAATGGAGACCCAGCTCCTCTCCTGCTTGGGATTAGAGCTAATCCCAGAGGAATAAGGCAGCAGCTATGGAGCGATCTCCCTGTGCAGTCTTGGGATTACAGGAACATCTGAAATGGGAACAGAGACATTGGCTCTCTGCATTGCCATGAAGTTTGTGCCCTGTAGGGGGGATGCAAGAAAGCACTACTGACATAACCTGGGCATCAGTGCCCCTCGCCTTGGTGACCACCTCACCTCTGGTCAGGGTGGGGCTGTTATGGCACAAGGCTTTTGGAATCCCAGAGCAGCTTTGGTCACTGCGGGCATCTGGAGGTCTCTTGTCCCAGCCCCACTCAGAACAGGGCTGGTAGATCTGCTGTATCAGGGCCTCATCAAGGACGGTGATTCCCAGCCCTGCCAGGTCCCTATGCCAGCATTTACCACCCTCATACTGAAGCTCTTTACCTGGTATCTAACAGAAATGTCCCCAGTCCAGACTGTGCCCACAGCTTCTCACTCTGTCTCTGTGCACCTCTGAAGGGAGATGGGCTCCATCTTCCCTTTAGGGAAACAAAGAGAGCAGTTAGATCCTGTTTCTTGCTGCCTTCTCCAGGCTGATGCAGCCTCAGCCTCTCCTCAGGGTGCTGCCTGTATTGCTATCAGTGGCTGCCACTACACTTGCTCCATTTTATCAGTGTCTCTTTCATACTGGGGATGCCAGCACAGCTGTAGCATGGCTTGATGTATGTTTAATGCTTCACATCCCAGCACTCAAGGGCAGGCAGGGTGCCCCACCAGCACCGACAGCACGCTGGGATGGCCACCACCCCCTTCAGGGCGCTGCTTTCTCCTCCCAAGGGATGGCAGGAGCAGAAGCTTCAGCAGGGAAGGATCCTGGTGGCTCCCAGCAGTCAAGCCTCTGGTGTCTGACCCCGTGCTGCTCATCAGCTGTAGGCCACTGAGCAGTGGGCTCGTTCCCAGCTTCCAGCAGGAGCCCTCGCTGTGCTTTCCCTCACGGGCAATGCAAACTATAGCTGCTCTCACTTCCAGCAAGAAGGAAGCAACAAACCCATACGCATGGCTGGGCACACGGGTGCCTTGGGGAGCTGGGGGAGGGGATACGAAGTCTGACAGGGACTGATTCACTTTCAGACCCTTCTTGTGCCCCAGAACGCGGTGGGCAGGGTGGTGGGGTGGCAGTGATGCTTGGCGCTGGCGGGCAGCGCGTTGCCTCCCCCCTCTTTGCTCCCTGCGTGGCTTTTCCGAAGCGGCTCAACCTGCGGCATCTCGTGCTGCATCCCGTCCCGATCTGCCAGCCGCCCTGCCAAGGCGCATCACTGCTGACCCGCGGCAGCCGGCCACCCGCCGCTGTGCCAAGGCATCTCGCAGCAAGCCAAGCCCCCCTTCTTGTGGCTTCCAGCTCCTTCCCAACCGAGCTTCTAGCTGTGCTCTGGCTCCTTACCCCATGAGAACCGGGGCTGAATGCTCCCCTGGATAAAAGAGAGAACATAAAATCTGTGCCACGTGAGCGGGGTGTTGGGGGGGGTGCTGGGCTTCCCATCTCCCCCGTTCTGCTGCCCCCTGTCACAACCCCTCCCTCCTCCCAAGGAGGTTTCTCTTGAGTCCTCATCCCTCTGCAGCACCCACACTCACCCCGCAGCCGGTGACATTTTCCCCAGGAAAGGGATCTTGAGGACAACCCGTGTCATCGTCCCCCCCAAACCCATCCTCCCCTTTTGGCTTTGGTCCACTGAAGTCCTGGACATCGGGAAAGGGAGGATCCGGAGGGGCTGCAAACAGCGAGAGTTTGTATGGTTGGTAAAGCACAGATATTGGAGTGGGTTGGTGCTGCAGAAGGACACCGAAGGAGGACTGGGGGGGAGGGGGCAGAGTTTGGGAAGGTGGGGAAGAGGGACCAATGGGGATGTTCCATTGCCTCCTTTAGGAAAAAAATAACAACACAAAAACCGAGGGAGAAGAGGGATCGGTTCCTCCCCACCTCCCCAGAACAGAAAAAGTGTTGAGCTGCACTGGGGGGCATCGCACAGCAGAGCTGGAGAAGCGCAAACAGGACCGAGCTGAGGGGGGCGGGGGGGAGAATTCCGCCCGGAGCACATCGCACCCGAGGGGAGGAGAATGAATATTGAGATCTGAATTAAACAAAAGGGTGAAAACAGCTCCGAGGATTTCCGGGAACGCACTCGGCTGGAAACGGGGGGGGGGGGAGAAAACGAGACCCCCACAGGTCCCCCCCTGCCCAATTCCTCTCTGTCCTCCGAGCTCTCTGAAGCTTCCCTCCCCTGTTCGTTTCAGCTCCGGTAGCGCTGTGGGAGATACAGATCCGCGATTTAAGGGGTGTAAGGGAAGGTTGGGGGGAGAAGGAGGGGAACGACGAGGCCGATCAGGGACGAGGGGACAGATCGGAGGTTGTGGGGTCACTGCAGGGATAAGGAGGATGAAATGGGGAGGGGTGGCTCTGGCTCGGAAGATGGTGCAGGGAACGTGCCGGCAGCGATTGGCGCTTACGATACAGCTTTGGCTTCGCTTACCAGGAGCCGTCCCGATCCCACTGCTCCCTCCCCGGTCCGAGTCCACGCGTGACCCGGCGACGCCTTTTATAACCCGTCCGCTCCTCGCTGTCACCCCGCTGCCACCCCGCCCTTCCCCGCTGCCTTCCTCGGCAGCCCCACGAGTGCCGCGTCCCGCGTGGGTCGCGCTGCGCTCCCGGGGTCCATCTCCTCCCTCCCCGCTCCACAACGCCCCCAGCTCCGCTGCCTGCAGGATCGCCCCGCACGACGCCTCCCACGCGGGACTCCCGAGTGCCGCCCGGAGCCGGCAATTCCCTTCCGCGGGAGCCCGCTGGGGACCGGGAGGCAGAGACAAAGGCGGTAAAATATCCGTGCTCAGCTCAAGCCGCTCCGAGCTCCGCCGATCCCTTAACTAGATCGTTAGGGGATTATCCGGGACCTCAGCGCCGGGGGGCGGCTGTCCGCGCCGTCCCGCTAACGGGCGTCTGCGGAGCGACGGGAGAGAGAGCGCAGCGAGGATCGTCCACCGGGTCCGGTACCGGGCGGGGCGGGGGTCGTCCTTCGGAGGCAGGACGGGAACCGAGGCTCTGTCCGCGCCCTTCTCCCTCCCCGGGGCCGGCGGAAAGTTTGTGCCCGTGTCCCCGCTGCGGGGGGAGCCCTGAGCTGCGATCCCGGTGGGATCGCGGACGGGGACCGGGAGAGGGCTACGCTCGGTACCGGCGGGAGCGGGGCTGCGGGCAGAGGGGGTGTCGAGGGCGGAGGCAGGCGGGGGTCGGGGGGGTCTCTCAGTGCCTCCGTGCCGATGGGCTCAGCTTTATCCGAGGCTGTAATCCCCCTGCTCCGGTAATTAAAAACTCCGCATTACAAGGAAAACGGTGTGCGGGGAAATGTAATCAAGTCTGGAGGGGCTTAACCATCTGCTAAAGGTTAGGACCGGCACGGCGGGGGACGCAGCCGGGGGATTTGGCAGCCGCTGCGATCCGCGCTCCTCTTAATCTTACCGTGGGGACGGGCTCTGCAGCTGAGGGGTAACACCGGCATCCCGGGCCGGGGCAGCGCTCGGGCTCACCGGAGCTCTGCTCGCTTTTAGCGCTGCGTAGCCTCTCTCCGGGGTCAGCCTCGTCCCCTGATTAAGAGCGGCTCCGGGGGGAAGGGGTTAAACGGCGACCGCGGCGGGGGCCGGTACTGCGCGATCGGAGCACCGGGAACGGTCCCCGCCCCCCCCCCGCCGATCCCGGCAGCCCGGAACCCCTCGGAAGCACGAGAACGGGCACGGCGGGTGGACTCCGGGGGGGGCTGTGTGGCTATGGGGGCCGGGGCGCGTTGCGGGAGGGGGCATCTTTCTCTCCCCTCCCTCCTCCTCCTCCTCGCTCTCCCGGCCGCTCCGCACTCCACCGGTGGGCAGCTGCGCTACGCCGTGCCCGAGGAGCTGGAGCACGGAGCCTTCGTGGCCAACCTCGGCGAGGACCTGGGGCTGGACGTGTCCACGCTGTCGGCGCGGCGGTTCCGCATCGTGGCCGGTGCCGGGGCGAGGCAGCACCTGGAGGTGAACCTGGAGAACGGGATCCTCTTCGTGAACGAGCGGATCGACCGGGAGGAGGTGTGCGAAACAGGGGGCACCTGCCTGCTCCACCTGCAGCTGCTCGTTGAGAGCCCTCTGGAGCTGTACCGTGTGGAGGTGGAGGTGCTGGACATCAACGACCACGCTCCCACCTTCCCCTGGCAGGAGTACGTGCTTGAGGTGGCCGAGTCTGCCGTGCTGGGTGCTCGCTTCCCGCTCGAGAGCGCCCAGGATCCCGACGTGGGCACCAACTCGGTGCACACCTACCAGCTCAGCCCCAACGGCTTCTTCTCTCTCGAGGTGCAGACACGCAGCGACGCCAGCAAGTTTGCAGAGCTGGTGCTGGAGCGCGCCCTGGACCGCGAGCAGCAGCGCACACACCGGCTGCTGCTCACCGCGCTCGATGGTGGCATCCCCCAGCGCTCGGGCACAGCCCAAGTCCTTGTCACCGTGCTGGATGCCAACGACAACATTCCTGCCTTTGACCAACCCTCGTATGGAGTGAGCCTGCCTGAGGACGCCCCCATCGGCACCCTGGTCATCCAGCTGAACGCCACTGACCTGGATGAGGGCCCCAATGGGGAGATCGAGTACTCCTTCAGTGGACACGCGCCACCAAGTGTCCGAGAGCTCTTCCGTGTTGAGCCCCGCAGCGGGCAGGTGCTGCTGAAGGGCCCACTGGACTATGAGCGTGTCAGCCTGCACGAGCTCTATGTGCAAGCCAAGGACCGCGGGCCCTCAGCAGTGGCTGTGCACTGTCGGGTGCTTGTGCACCTCCTCGATGTGAATGACAACGCTCCTGAGGTGACCCTTACCTCGGTTTCCACGCCGGTGCAGGAAGATGCCCCACCGGGCACCGTCATTGCAGTCATCAGTGTTCTGGACCGGGACTCTGGGGACAACGGGCGTGTGAGCTGTGAGCTGAGTCCCAGTGTGCCCTTCGAGCTCCGCTCCTCCTTCCGCAACTACTACACTCTGGTTACCACGGAACCACTGGACCGGGAGGCGGTGTCCGAGTACAACATCAGCATCACGGCCCGGGACATGGGATCCCCCGCCCTGCTGACCCGCAGCACCCTCACTGTGCCGGTGTCCGACGTGAACGACAACGCCCCGCGCTTCCTGCAGCCCTCCTACAGCGTCTACGTGATGGAGAACAACGCGCCGGGGGCTTCCATTTGTTCCGTCAGCGCTCTGGACCCTGACTGCCAGCAGAACGCCTACCTGTCCTACTCCATCACCGACGGGCACATCCATGGCATGCCCGTGGGCACCTACGTGTCCATCAACTCAGACAGCGGGCACATGTACGCCCTGCGCTCCCTTGATTACGAGCAGATCCGCAGCTTCCAGATCCAGGTGCAAGCGCAGGATGCAGGCTTCCCCCCGCTCAGTGCCAACGTCACCGTGCACATCTTTGTGCTGGACCAGAACGACAATGCTCCTGTCATCGTGTCCCCCTTGCCACGCAATGGCTCCGTAGCCACTGAGCTGGTGCCGCGCTCCGCCGGGCCTGGCTACCTGGTGGGCACAGTGACGGCAGTGGATGCAGACGCAGGGCTGAACTCCCGCCTGTCATACCAGCTGCTCCAGGCCACCGACTTCACGCTGTTCAGCCTGGCACCGGACACAGGTGAGCTGCGCACCCTCCGTTCCTTCCTGGAGCAGGATGCGGCCCGGCAGCGCCTGCTGGTGCAGGTGAGGGACGGAGGGCAGCCAGCACTCTCGGCCACCGTGTCCCTCCTTCTTTCCGTGGTGGAGACCATGCCACAGACTCTCTCTGACTTCAGCAACTTCAGCCTCCCCCCAGAAGCCTCCTCCTCTCCGCTCACCCTCTACCTCCTGGTGTCCCTGGGCTCCATCTCCTTCACCTTCCTGTTGGCCATCCTCATCCTCACAGCCATCCGGTGCCGTGGGATGCGATACCCCTGGCAGGGTGATGGCTGCTGCTGCTGCCCCCGGCCCAGGCGCTCTCCCGATGGCCTCAAGACATCCAACCTGGCAGCACAGCCCGGTGCCGGCACAGCCACCCACCTCGATGTGCCTGAAGGTGGCCCCCCGGGCTACTGCTACAAGCTGTGCCTCGGGCCAGAGTCCGCCCAGAGTGACTTCATGTTCCTCAAGCCCTGCAGCCTGCCCCGCAACAACGAGAAAGGCCCTGGGAACCTGCCTGCTGCTGGGAAGCGGTCCCGGCCAGGGCAGCCCCTCCACGGCCCCAAGCAGGTGAGGTGGGCACAGGGCTGGCACTGCACTCCTCCATGTCCCCTACCCCCAGGGATCTCAGCCCTCAGCCCACAGGAGGAATCAGACACTGGTCCTCACGAATAATAGGGTTGGGTGGTGAGGAGGGTCCAATGAGATTTCCCACAGGGAAAAGCAGGAGTGAGATGGAGTCCCCTCCCCACCACCTTCTGTGTGCATTAGAGGCCGTGGAGCTGCTTCAGTGCCTGGGGTGGGGGGGGGGTGAGGGACCATCTCCACACCGGTACACCTCTATGCTCCTCCATGCCAGGGGGGACCCACTCACATCCACATCCAGGCACCACAGCCATGGGCTCTGCTGCTGGGGAGGGAGTGGGGATCTCAGGGTGGTATTTTGATGTCAGCATTTGTTAGGTGTTGAAATCAGGGATGTCTCATTTTCCCAATGAGAGGCTCTGTCCAAAACACAATTACAGGGATGGAGGGTGATGAAGCATCTAATCCATTTACTTTGGACTTCTAATGAAACAGCCCTGCAAGGAGAGCACAGGACTCGCTGCCAGCAGGGTCTCCCTCTGCGTCTCCTTGCACCGCTGGCCTTGCCTGCTTTGTTAATGGGATATTCCCCTGGTAGCTTGCAGCCTCAGGTCACTGCACACACCGCCCATTCTGCACCCTCACCCCTGGGTGAAGTCATCATCACATCTGCATCAAAGGGATTTGGGAATTAAAATCCGCTCTCTCTCCCCTGAGCAGAGCTTGGCAATGGAACGTCCCACACAAGTGGCAAGCGAGTCTCCCCCTGTGACAAGCCAGTGTCCCGAGTGGGGGGCCCAGAAGGGAGGGGGCTGGATTAGCTCTGCCTCAGTTCCCCTGTCTGTAAAATTGGAGCTTCATACAAGAAGAAGGGATGGAGGAGATGGGGCCTTGCTGGTTACTAACAGACATTCCCCACTTTGTGTTTCCAGATAAAGCAGCCCAACACAGACTGGCTGCCCCCCAGTGTGCAGCGACCTGCTCTGAAGAGGTACGGGACCTACAGGCACAGGCGGAGGGGCTGTGGGGATGGGGAGGCTCCCTCTGGTGCAGCACTGAAATGGTCTCCTCGGTCTCTTCTCTTTAGCTCCCAGAGCCTGGAGGACGTGGGGGAAATCCGCAGAGCCCTGCAGAAGGAGCACGAGAGGCTGTGCACGCTGGTGACCCCCGTCTCTGGTCAGTATGGGGCTGCCTGGGTGGGAGACCAGAACCAGCCGATGTCCCTGGGGGAACACAGCCCTGCCCTCAGCAGTGTGCACAGGGATGGCAGGGCCCTGGGAAGGAGGGAGGGTGGTGGTGACACATGGGTGTTCTGGGATGTGGGTGGGACCGTCCCCCTGACAAGGGGTGCAGACCCCAACAAGCCATCCTCACAACAGTCTTTTCTCCAGAGTTTCAGAAGGCCTCAGCGGGCACCAACAGCGTCTGGGCACCCCAGTATGGCCCCTTGTACCCAGGGCACGTCCCAGCCCCTGACTACCAGCACAACGTCTACATCCCCGGCACCCCGACTCTGCTTTCCAGTAAAGATGGTCCCCTGGTTCCAGGCCTGGAGAGCAAGAACAGCTTTTCCACCTTTGGCAAGAGGAAGAAAATGACGACATACTACGACATGCCTGACGGCGTGGTTATCAACAACGACCTGAAATAGCATCCGGTGCAGGGCCTGGATCACCCACATTACACCTTACTTCAGCTGCTGGGTCTATCTGCAGCACACAGCTCCATGCATGGACTGCTCGGGAGTTTATAGGGCTGCCTGGGGGGGGGGAAAGGAGCAAGAGGATGAAGCAGGATGTGAGGAGGGGGGAGCAGGCATTTCTCTTGTCTCTCGCAGAGCTGTGTTGGCAGCAGGTGCTGCTGGGTGTCCAGGTGAGCAGATTTCAGCAGATCTGCCTTGAGTTTACCCACTCCTGTGTCCCCTTTAGGGGCGATCCATCTCTGTAAATGTTGTCCCTTTGTCTTGTCTGGCTGTGTGAATGTGCTGTGCTGCATGCCTGTATTTCTGCCCCAGGAAGTAGGGAGATGTACACAGACCAAGCGTGGCATCAGTGAGCGGGGCAGCAACCAGTGCCCTGTTCCTGGGACCCAGTGGGAGATGCTGCACATCCAGAGCTGCTGTCTGGCTTCTGAGTGCAAATCCCAGCCATTATGTGGGCTGCCCTTCAAACTGCCACCCGACACACACAGAGCTGCAGTGTCCAGGATGCAGCCGTGTCTGGGACACCACCAGTCCCTGCTCTGCAACCAGCACAGGACGGCCAGAAGGGCTGTTGAAGATACACAGGGTGAAGCCCTGCTGGGAAACTCCAAGGCATCATGCGAGAGGAAGTTTCCTTCTTCAGAGGAGCCCCAGCATGGTGTCAGCTCTCTCCCCTTCTGCTCTCACTTCCATCTCCGTTCTCTCAAGTCCTGAGCACCTTGATTAGCCCCACCTGTGCAGGACACGCAGCTCTCACTGCTCTCTCTCCTCTTCAAGGACTTCCACCAGGCTGCCAGGAGCCCGAGGGCTGCAGCCCCACACCTGTGCACTCGCTCTGTCTGCCAGCATTGCAGACTGCTCGCCTGTGACCAGATAGCTCCAGTCCAGCCCATCTGTGCAGAACATGACAGCTCTTTCTAAAGCAAGTCTGTTTCATGATGTCTGATTTGTACCAATAAATGGTATTTTGCTAGCTCACCCTGCCTGCTGGCTTTCCCGAGCCCCAGCTGCACCTCATGGCAGGGACCATAACTGAGCTGCAAAGCAGGATTCAGCTCCAGCACATTGCAGACCCCATGGCTTTCTTCACTGCTGGAGCAGCCTAGGAAGGTTCATTCATTCCTTTCACACAGAGGCTGGGGGCTTGAGGTCCCCTCTTGCTGCACTCAGGCCTATGCAGGACCTGGCAGAGAAGCCTGAGCGGCAATGGAGATGCCTGGAGCTGCTGGGGAGGAGGGGTTGGATCTGGCTGTGGATTATTGTTATTGTGCATTGCTTTCTATGGCTCATTTCAGCTTTCCCCTAGCTGCTCACCGCCCACCAGCTTGCTGCAGGAATAGGAGCTCAGGAGGAGATAACCTGGATGCGTCTGGGGGAGGGTCCAGCAGGGAACAGGGAAGGCAGTATCAGCTGGGGGCTCCTTGCTGGAGGTAGGAGGGGGCTCAGCTTGGGGTGAAGAGATGGCCATGCTGTGGCTGTTCCTGCTCCTGTCCCTGCTTGTTTGGGGCTAGGCCTGAGGAGGCTGCAGTGTGGCTCTTGGGATTAACCCAGAAAAGACCTTGTCTATCTATGTGCAGGTAATGTGCTCTGTGGTGGGAGGGGGCAGGAGCACATCTGGGGCCTGTGGGAGTTAAAGCCCCAGGGAGAGTGGACTGTGGGCATGAAAGGGACCTGGCTGCTGCTGCTGCCTCCAGTCCCAGCTCGCATCTGCCTGGCTGTGAGCAGATGAAAGATTCTCTGTCCCAATTAGAAGGTAGGGTGAAAGATTTGTTGCTGCCGAGTGGATTCTGCAACAGCCTCTGCAGAGTGCTAAGGGTAAAACAGAACACAAACCAGCTGCTGCCTGAGACCCCGAACAGCATTAGCCTGTTTCACCGCTTCAGAAGACAAAAGAATTATGCAAAGTGATACAATAAAATTAATAACAGCCTCAAGAAGCAATAAAAGCATCAAATGGACTTGACTCCCTGCGGGGGCAGCAAGCATCTCTCCCATCTTAGCTCCAGTAATAACTTCCCTGCTGTTGTCAGGTTGTGCAGGCCAGATACTAGAAGAGTGCTGCAGCCCCTCTGTGTGCCTGGTGCATGAGCCCCACAGCATGCCAGATAAAATGACATGGAGCCATTGCGTTTTATTGGAGTTGCAGATGTTGCATCTATATGGGAAACTGTTGATCACAGCCTGAACCTCTGATTAACCAGCTGAGGTAAGAGACAGGTCAGCTGTGGGAGCACAGGTGAAGGCAATTCAGTTGTGCTCCTGGAAGGGATGGAGCCTGACTCCACCTCTCCTAGATCCCATGTAAGGGCTGACCACCTGTGTGGAGTTTTTGTGGTGAGCCTCAATGTTGTGAGTCTTCTCTTATATACCCTCTGGCTATCCATTCACTTTGTAATTGCAACTATATGTTTGTATAATTACAACCATACAGCATCACAAAGGGATGTCTCAGAATTGAGCCCTAGACCGTAGGCACTGGAAATGGACAGTTTGCGGGGTGGCATCTCACTCAGAAGGAGCCATTGGGGCATACGTGCACCTGCACTTCCATCTGACCCCCAGGTATGCAGCTCAGCTCAGGTCTCCTCTGAGAGCTGTCAGCCCAGCCCCACCGCAGCCTCCCACCTGCCCTGAGCGTTCTCTGCCTTCCTGGAGGAAATCCTGCACTAAAATGGTTCAGTTCCAATATCAATAAAAGGAGACACTTGTCACAGCGGGGACAGCACTTGAACCTGATGGCAGCTACAGCACTGCCCCATCCACATAGGGCATGCCTGGTCAGAACGGTCAGCCTGACAGCTCTTCCTCCTTTCATATTCTTCCATAGGGACCGGCAGGCATTAAAATTGCAAGCTCTCTACCCTACAACCAGTTATTTTTACAGCTCTTCCTATGCTTACATTCCCTCACAGCTCATGGGCATTAGCTCGTTTCTGTAGCCTGGTAATGCACTGGGCACGAGAGCTGCTTCAGAGACACGCTCAGTGCTCTCCATCCATGCACTCCTCTCATACAGCCCAGGTCTTTCAGAGATCCAGAGGCAAATCCTGCTTTCAGGGACCTGCCAACCAGCCTGAGATGTGTGTCTCCAACAGTGGGAAAGCTGCCATGTGGTGCCGTTGGCTGCAAAGTGCTGCGGGCTGCGTTAGGCAGCAGAGAATGCTTCTGGGCACCAGCTCAAATGGGGCTTTTTTGTGCTCTCACTCTTGCTGAATAGACTCTTTGGATGGAAACATTACTATATCTCAGTAATGACTTAAAAGCGTACAGCAGAGAGACAAATTGAATCCAGAGGCAGAGAGAAAAGAGGCCAGAAAGGGCCCAGAGGGGCTGATGTTCAGCTCTACCCCAGTTTGCAGTGCATGGAGCAGAGCAGCATCCAAAGAGCCCCAGGAAACCTCCATGGGGAGTGGGCAGAGCTGTGGGCACGTGAGTGCACCGCTTGTTGGAAAGAGTGGGGTCAGTGGCACCTCAAAGCCCCGGGGAGTGGAGGAGCTGCATGTTGGCCCTGCATGAGTTCTGCATTGGGCCCGAAGCTGTGGATTCGTGGTTAATCCCCACCTCCAGTGAGGCTGGGCAACATCTTGTTGTGTTTTCTGACCTGAAGATGCCGCTGGAATGATCGTGCCTCAGTGTAGCTGAGAATGGATCCGGGCCCTTCCCGATCTCTTTTCAGATTGCCTCAGTGTCTTCACCACCTCTCCAGGCTCACCCTGCTGAGCGACGTGCAGCTCCTGCAGCATCCCCCCCCCACCCCCCGCCTCCTTTTGTTCGGCAGAAACAAACATCCTCCAGCTTTTGTCATCATCATTTTGCCTCCGTCACGCTGAGAACCGGGCCGCACCACTTTCATGTGTTGATTTTCTCTGCTTCTTGGCACCTCGTTTTTTTTTAAACTGCTCTGAAAACATCAATTCCAGCTTCTTCCTCGGGGCTCGCAGGAAGGAGCCGGCCGGGCTTTGCCTCTGCGCTCCTCCTGCAATGCGCTCTCAAAATACACGGCGGAAATGTCACTGGCTCTGTTTGCAGCCTTCACTCGAGTGGAATGAATGTTTCTTGTTAGTGATAACATGACTTAATCAGCTTAATCATTGTGAGAACAAAGTGGGCACCTTTGTGTATTGAAGAACTGATTGCACGCTGGACCAAAAAGCGCGGGATGAGGCTTTGAAAATGAATTAAATCTGACCTCTAGAACAGCCTGCACTTGGGCTAATGATTCACCTCCCATGGAACTCACTGATTTACAAACCTGACAGTTGGATAAATGATGCATTCTTTGCATGTCTTAAACAATAGCAGCAACTTTTGACTTCTGCATTTGGAATTGGAAGCAGTTCCTCCGATGCCAGGAGGAAGGGCAGACGTCCTCGTGTTAAACGGCTTGAAAAAGGAAACGTTTGTGCAGCCGACCGTCAGAAATCCATCCAGAGGATCTGGAGGCATTTGTGATGAGATATTTGTTTCAATTCATTGCTAGGAATGTCTGCAACAACAGGTGAGAAAGGAACGCGGTGGAAGAAATGAAGGAAGAGAAGATTCGCAGAGGGGTCGCTGAGGTCTTCGCATCAAACCCATTCATTTCAATAATGCCTACAACAGGAAAATGTCATTAAATAGCTCCAGAAATGTCTTATCGTACATTTTTGCCCGCACAGAAAATAAATCCCATTTGTAAGAAGCAGGGAAAGCAACCATCAATCAAGAAAATCATTACCAGTATTAGCAGGGTTTCAGATAGGCCGAGATGCAGACAGTCCGTGACAGCACGTTGTGTGTGAAACAGGAAAATGGGGGTGAAATTGCTGTGTGAACCCAGAGAGAAGATGAGCTGTCTGAATTTGTTCTGCTGCAGTGACTCATTGGATGTCTGGATCCAAATTCTCCCCTAAGAAGCGCTGGAGTTCACTGCGGTGCAAACAATAATGCAGACACCCACTGGGGGAATTGTTTCAGCTCCTAAACATGAGGAGCTGGATGTGGAGCTGAATCCCAACCACAGGGTCCCACTTGACCCCAGTCTCTTCCTTGCTTCTGAATATTGAATTATCCAACCTGGGTAATTCTATGATATGATGATTGTTTGCCAGAAGTGGAGATAAAGCCACGTGTGCAGCACCTGCACATCCCTGACGTTTGATCAGAGACCAGAGGAGTAAAGTTGCTACTTGCCTTGAGTCTCCCCTAGATGACCAGGCTTCAGGAATGTGATCCCATGAACGATTTCTAAATCTAAAGCCTGGTTTTATTCTGCTGCCAGGAACCAGACACAAACTATATGCCATATTGTTTGCTTTCCTCGGTACCCTTTTAACCCTTTAGTTTCTGCCTGCAATGTTGCTGTCCCAGCATCCACAGAGTACTCAGCCAGGTCCAAGCCTGTCCCTGTGTTCTCCAAGCACCCCCGTCCCCGTGATGCCACAAGAGATGAGTCCCTGTCTCCCACTGTGCCTGTGGGATACCTTCCAGCTTTGGTTATGGGGAGGAACCATGATGACCAGCTGCCGGATCCACGCTCACTTCTGTTGATATGGAGAAGTTTCATTGCAAAGAGACCTCCCTGTGCAGATAAGAAATGGCAACAGGGTGGGAATTGAGCACAGCAAAACATCGCAGAAGTTCTGTGATGCCTGCAGGTGGAATTCGAGTTAAAAGGATTTTAAAAGATAATAAAATCCCCCTTTCTGATTGGATTGCGTTGCTGGAGAAGCTCTGAGCCTTGCGAGGCACAGCAGTTGCCTGCTCTGAGGTTCCCTCCCTGGGGACCTTGCCTGGGATAGCTCCATCCATTTATCCCTGACTCTTGGCATCTCCAGAACACACTCACAGAGAGAGTTATTAGTTTAATTTTCTTGTGAATTACAACGGGGGCCCGGAGAATTAGAAGAGCCTTTTTTTTTTTTATTATCATTACTTTTTGTTTTCCAGTTGAGAGATTGTAAATGAGGCTATTCATCCTGCTAGCAGCAGTGGGGACCCAAACCCAGGCCTTGCTGGAGTAATTGGTTTCTGATGAGCAATCGCATGTAAAACCAATAGCAAAAGCAGGAAGCCAAATATAAATTCTCCCTTTACATGTCGAGCTCTTCATTAGGACTTGCATGCCTGGCTTCTTCCTGGGATCCAGCGGAAAAGCCAAGCAGTGGGTAAACAGGGCTGTGAACTGAGCCTGGGAAGGACCTTGTATGAGCAAAATAAAACAGAGCACAGCACTGCCCATTGCTTCTGGGGGCAGATAGAGCAACCATGGAAGCCATCAGGCTCCAGCTTCTCAATGAGCTCTTTGGGGCTTTGGGCAGGATGTGGGGAGAGCGGCTCCCAGAAGTGTGTTTCCTTATGGGGTGGACCTGAATGTGCCACTGCCCAGAAGAGAGCCCCCCCCCCATAGAGCAAAGAGGAAAGAATCCTTTCTTCCTGCAGCTGCTTAATGCTCACTGTGCTTGCAGGGAATATACGAAGAAATATGAAGAAAATTAATTCCTGCACCAAATATTTTGGGCACAGAGCGTGCGGTGAAGGCAAGGAAGTGGAATTACACTGCAAATGTCAGGAGCTATGAAAAATGTAAGAGCCTTTAATATTCTGCTGCTCTTATTGCCCAGAGTGTCTCTCACCTGCGTTCACAGTAAGCGAAGTGCCTTTTGTTGAGCCCAGATGTCACCGAGCTGGGAAGATTTCTCTGCTTTCTATCTTTATTTTAAAGCTCCACTGTGACATCTTGATAATAAAGGTTCTCTGCTCCCAAACTCTCATTTTAACATGAATTTGAGACTTTAGGATTGACCCCTATTTCGTGCTCCACTGAACTTTGGCCCCGAAAGCCCCGCTACTTGCAGCTTGCCTCTGCCTTCTGCATTCCAGGCTGTAGCTACCTGTGCTACCTAATGCTGAGCCAGCTACTTGGATGCTGCACTGAAGATGTAAAACTTTAACCATGCATCTCTTGTAGCTCGCTTCCCCATGGGGTTATGTTTCAAGGTAAGTGGTTTACGTAAGAGCCCTGTGAGGCCTGCATTTAGTTTTTATTCAGTAGTATAAACAACCTGCTGCTTTTGTGCTTCTCCCTGCAGAGCAAAGAAAAACCCATTTTACACATTAAAATTGAAAGTAGAGTCGCTGAAAGGGCTGTGATGGCTTTTCGTGGAGCTCAGAGCATCACGCCTTGCTCCAGGAGGGATCTCTCAGGATGCAAACAGTCCCTCACCCCACAGCCCCGCCCTCTCTAGACCCTCTGCTGGGGAGGAATGGGGTCAGCACCCCCCAGCTCTGTCTCAGTGCCCAGAGCTGGGGTATGAAAGCAGCTCTGTATTCCCTGATGCGCTGCTTTAATTTCACCTCGATAAAGCCATCCCCGTGACTTGGAAAAGAGCTCTGGGAAGGGAAACCCGGCTCCCTGCGACTCCATCAGCAAAGCCTGAGCCCCAGACCACCCCGTTTAATGGGAGAGGTTCCTGCCGGGCACCGATGCTGATGTGGCACAAAGAGCAGCGGTGGCAGATGAACGAGCAGCTCCCCCGCTCCGGGATTTGAGCAATCAGGAAATATAATCCGAGCTGGAAAGTGCCCGAGCATCTGCTGGGTTATTAATAAATTGTATGCAATCTGTCCGGGATGAACCCCGGGATGGAGGAAGCCATCTGCTCCCGAGCCGGAGCGCTAATGGTATCTGGGGAATGAACTTAGCGGGGTGGGCCGGCCTGCCGCGTTCTGGGGCTGCTCTGGTGGTACCGGCTCTGGAGGGACCCCCAGGGGTGGCGTGGGTTGAGCACGGCGCGGTGCCCTCTGCCCCACGCTGCTTTCCGTGGGGGTACAGCACGGGGGCGCCGCTCCCGGTGCCGGCTGCCGCTAAGTGCCGCCCCTGGGTGCTCTTCTCCACGGTTTATTCTCTGCCAGCTCCTGCCGTTCGGCCCACGGCCGGCTTCCGGTGCCTGCTGCTACCCGTGTGGATGAGGGTTGCCGTGCCGGTGTCAGCGATGTGTTGTGGGGTCGCCTGGCCCCGCAGGCCGAGAAGCCCAGACCTTAATTGCTGAGCAATGTGTGTTGTCACCATAAGGGTGTGGGGTCGATCTAGCACAGCAGGAGGACCCACCTTCCCCCAGAGCAAGAACCGTGGACTGCAGCATCCCTAAAACAACACGTGGGAAAGCTACCACAGCGAGGATCGCGATCCTAAACAAAGGCTACCCTAAACAAAGACAAAACCTCCAGCAGAGGGAGAGGGGCAGAGAAAGAGCGAGTGCTGCCGCTGCTGGGATCACGGCCGTGGAGCCAAACACCCCGGTTCGCGGCTGGGGACGGAGCCCGGCCGGTGCCGCCCGCCGGGTGGCCGCTCGGTGCTCACGGTGCCGCTGTCGCCCGGCACCGCGCTATTCCCTGCCCCGAGCGCCGCGGCGCTGTCAGGACGTTTCCTGTGCTGGAGAGGAAGAAAGCAGCGCGTTCTCTCCTACGCTGCGGATCTCAGCCGGCGGCCCCGCGGGGGGGAAGGATTTGTCAGAGGAGGCTGCGCAAGGCTTTCGCCCGGCCCTGCGACGTGTCCGCGTCACCCTCAGCGACGGCCCGAGCGCCGGCAGCCGGGCACGAAGCGATGGACGTCGGCCGATTGCTTTCCGAAACGCGCCGGGGAAGGAAGGATCCAACTCCGCTCTGAAGACAGAGGAGCCGAGGGCGGCCCTTTCCCGTTCCCCGCTCCGGGATCCTGCCCAAACCGCGGCCGGTGGGTGCAGAAGGGAAGGGCAGCAGCACGGACCCAACTCCGCGGCGCCGATTCCGGCCACTGACCGCATCCCTCTCCGCCGGCACTGCCCGTTGCAGGGTGCCCCCCCGAGGAGGGTGGGGGTGGGATGGGACCTCCCAGTCCCTTTCCCCGTGATTAGAGCACTTCTGGATGGCACGAGGGATCACTTCAAGCGTTTTCGCTTTAGGGCAGACTTTGAAATCCGATCTACTCTTGTCCGGGCAGTGCTGTAACCTCTGAGCTGCGCCTTAGAGCCGCGAGCGACCCGCCCCGCAGGATGCGGACACACCGGCTCGGAGCTCAGCAGCTCTTCTGGTGGCGACCACGTCTCTGTGGATGGGGACGCTGTCCCAGGGCCGGCCGGTCCGCAGCAGCGGGGCCGTTTCTATCTCGGTGGCGGACAACGTCCTGGGTCACGGCACCGACTCTGCCGGAGCTGCGGCTTTTTCCTCTCGATTCTCCATCTCTTGCTTCAGAGCGTCCTGCAGCCGCGCCTTGAGCTCAGCCAACCAGAGAAATACCCAGCAATATTTCCACATACCCCTGGAAAAGTCTCTTTGTCTCCACTGCCTAAAGAGAGCTGGAAGCAGGGAACGTCCCAGCTGGGCGGAGCTCCACCTACGTGCTGCACGCTGGGCTGTGCACTGCTCTCTTGAGGACGTGCAGTTCATTATGATGATGGATAAACCCAATCTGTGATGTCGAGAGTCCTGGTTATTTTCCATCGGATTAGCGAGGCAGTCAGTCCTGCTGTCTCATGCAGTGCCCGGCCATTCGCTGAGATGTCAGAGCCTCGGGAGGGGCAGCCCTCACAGCTGCTCGGTTCGAGGCAGGTACCGCTGAGACGCGCCAGAGTCGGAGGTGCTGATCCAAGCCACGAGCCAATAGAAACTCCACCACCGCGGCTGCTCTGTCTAAAATCTGCTCAACCTACAATCTACATCTGCTCACAGGAGGAAGAAGAGTTTGTCTTTGTGTTTTGAGTTCACTGAAGGTAAACGAAGATGGCACAAAACCAGGTGGCATCAAGGACTGGTCAGGGATTTGAACTGAAGGCATCATTCATAGAATCATTAATGTTGGAGAAGATTTCTAAGATCACCAGGTCCAACAATCGACCCAGGACCAGGCTTATCTCCACCCAGCCTTTCAGGAAGTTACAGAGAGCTGTAAGATCTCCACTGAACCTTCTCTTCTCCAGACTGAACAATTACAGTTTCTTCAGCCACACGTTGCAGAGTCATGCTTCAGACCCTTCACCAGCTTTGCTGCTCTTCACTGGACATGTTCCAGTGCCACAGTATCTTTCTTTTAGTGAGGGGCTCATAACTGGAGACAGTACGCAAGGCTCAGCCTCACCTGAGTACAGAGGGACCATCACACCCCGCTGACTGCACAATTGCTGATACAAGTCAGGATACTGTTGGCTTCCTTGGCCACCAGGGCACACTGCTGGCTCAGGTTCACAGGGCTGTCAGCTGTCACCCGCAGAGCTTTTCCCCCACGCAGCTCTCAGTCACTCTGCCCCAAACCTGTAGCGATGCATGGCGTTGTAGTGAGCAAAGTGCAAGACCCAGCACTTGGTCCTGCTAGAACTGATTCCAGCGGCCTCAGCCCAGTGATCCCTGTGTGGATCCCCCTGTAGAAACTTCCTACCCTCAGGCAGATCAAGACTTCCTCCCAACTCAGTGTCACCTGCTAAAACTTACTGGAGTTATTCATTCCTGTTCTCAGAAAGGCTGACAGCCTTCAGCAATGCATTTCCACATGAACCACATGGAAGTAGGAGGAGAAGAGCAAAAGGATCACTAATCAGAAGTGTGTCCATTGCTCCTGAGTGCTGGAACCCAGGAATGCAGTTCGCTTTCTCTTTGCACCTCTTTGTCTTTGAGGGCTACACAGCAAAGTCCCTGTGGTCTTCATTGTGAGAGAACCCATCGATCACAGGTGTAAGAAGGGGATGTTTCCTACTTTCCATCTTGGCCTCCATCACTGTAGAACTTACATGAACAACCTGTGAATCTCAGATCTGCGGAGCTTGGGCTGCAGTTTTATTTTTCTGTTCAGAAACGTGCAGGACACGTGAATGAAGCAGAGTTTTGGAAAGATTCCAGTTAAAGCACAACATTCCCAAAAGAGGAACATTGATGACGATCACTGCAGGAGCCGTCGCACTGATGGAACAAAATGTTCAGATTGAGAAGGAGGTGTTGCCAGAAAGCTGTATTGCCATGGAAGGAAACAGTGGGGAGAAACATCATGGATGGAAGGAAGGAACCTCTTTCCTAAATTCCTCCCTGTGCTCTGACCTTGTGAGACTGACATGAACAACCTGTGAAGTCCCTCTCCCCAGTTTAATCCCTACAGGCAACATGTGGATTTGCTATGAGAAATGAATAGAAGGGCATGAGAATATGGCATGCTTTGGGTAATAATTCAGTTAAATCCTCAAGGTTCCTGACAGGAAAATTGATCCCTGTCGCTGTGGGAGCTCTCTCACCAACCAGTAAATGCATTCAGTACGTTTCATGTCACACCAATTTGACTTGGAGAACAAGGTGAAAGATTAGTAGGCACCTCATTTTCAGTACATACAAAGACTTTCAGTCAACTGCTGGATTGAAACGTGCTGCGGGTAAGTACTGGGTTAAAACAATCAAACAAACAAAAGCAACTGGAAGCAAAGCTTAAGGAATGGAAGAAGTCAAAGATGAAGCGAACTCAGTGTGATACACAGAGAAGCACGAGAGGCAACTCCCACAGCGAGCCACGTGGTGACATTCCGAGCTAAGAAATGTGTGATACAATGAGGCAAAGGGCTGATAGCCATGGAAGCAGTTATTGTTCTGAATGAACAGCCACTGATACTGCAGGTAAGTCATTCGTACCCAGAAGGTAAGCAGTTGAGATACAGGCTTTTCACTGTTCAATTGTATTCCCGTTATGTTGGAAGGACTGAACGTTTCCTGGGTACTGCCTGTATGTTTGGAGCCTCCTGGTGATGGTTGTGCACACCAACGGGGGGAGCTGCTCCTCTCACTGGTGACTCCCTGGGTGTCAGCCTGCTGTTGGAAATAGAGGAAATCTCTCAGGAGACATTATTTGGTGATATAATCATTCTGCACTCGACTTCCGCCCAGTTTGTGCTCTTGCCCTGTTGGCCTCAGTCCAGGTGTTGTGCTCCCTTGCAGCACGGCTCAGTGTAAAATGTGAATATATGCTGAAGTTACGTATCATTCCCAGTGGCAGTCATTCCTTTTGGGTTGTTGTCATCGTTCTGATTTGGTTTTGAGGACTCGCCGCCACCGGAGGAACTAAATTAACTGACTGCAAACTAAAAGCTCCACCAATTAGTCTGCTTTGGGCAGGTTTGTCTCAGCTTCTTCATGTGGATTTGACGACTTGTGTGCATAGATACAAAGTGTGTCAAAGACAAATGGTTTGTGCACCAGGCTGCGCAGTGCTGCAATGCTTGACGATTTGCTTTTCCCTCTGTAGAAGAAGAGAATCCCACATGGGCTGGATTTGAGAGAGCACAAAACAGCTTTTCCAGTTATTTTGGACTGTTCCATTGTTCCTTTGTGCATACAGTCGCCTTTATCCTAGCAAAGCTCAGATCACTGCCACTGTGGGGTCACTTAGTTGAGTCATTGCTCAGTGGGTGTAGAGGTGATGCAGGCAAGTATTTGGAAGGCAAGAGAAGGGACAGCATGTCCTGCACTCTTGGAAACAATGCCTGTTTGATTTTAGCGGATGTTTTGCTGATTAAAACTTCCTGCTACGCTTTCTTGGAGCAAGCTTAATGTGGATGTTAGCACAGCTCTAAGATACTTGAAAATAGAACAGTGCTGTTTCTTATGGCTATGGCTTTATATTATCATCCTCATGAGTATGGCATGAAGAAGTACTAGATCTAGTCATTCCATGTAAGTGGATGAACACAGTAGGCAAGTAAGTAGGGAAAGAACATATATATATATCTTCATTAAACACCTTGTCATGGACTCATGTGGAGTGAGCTTGGTTGCTCTGCTGATAGAAGGTGTGTATAAAGATCTCTTTTTGAGCACTGGTCATGGCATTGATCTCAGCCTAAACCCTTCTTTGTTTGGTCACAGAGGAATAGATATGAAGAATGAATAGAAGTGGATAGAGGTGATCGTTTTCTCTTACATTCTGGATTTAGTAGAGATGTGTTAATGGAAGTCCCAGTACTCCTGGCTGGGAGCACCATAGGAGGGAAGGACCAGGATTTGTCTTTAGAGGCAGAACTTCCACTGTGCTCTGCATGGGAGGATTTGGGAAAGGACACGTGGTCTGTCTGAATACTTCTCTGGGGCAATGAGCCGTCCATCGGTCATGATAAAAGATTGCAGATAAGGTACAAAGATGCCAAAAGAGGAAGAGTTCATCTTAATGTTTCGGGTTTACACTGCGTAAAATCCACAACCACTGGCATCAAGGACCAGATATGGATCTGGACTTAGTGCATCAGCGTTGTTCTACTGACAGCTTCAGCAGTGCTCCAGGGCTGAGTTTTGTGTGTGTGAGCTGCAGAGATGAGGAAGCAACTTGCTGTCTGCCATAGCTGGCTGTCCCCTGTCCAGTGTGCAGGTGAAGGTGAATGGAAAGGGGAGCAGAGAAGAACTGCATGGGAAGGTGTTGGTTTTTTAGTTAGAGGTTTATATGCTCATCAGCCATGGCAAGGGCCAGAGAATGGTCTGCTAAACACAGACATGACTGCAACAAATGACAAATACAAATGAAATACGCAAAGATCCATGAAAGCGGAAAATCTCAGCCCGGTCTCATCTGAAGGAACCGTCAAGATGCCGATAAGGAATCAGAGGGAAAAAAAGAAAAGCAACAATACAGGCAAAACAAAAGTGAATGGCAAGCAACGAGAAATAGAGAATGGCAAAGACAAAGAGAGCCCGACGCAGAGGAGCGCAGGAGCAGTTCCTACAGCGAGCCACATGATGCCGCTCTGAGCTAAGGAACGGGCGATGCGATCGGGGAAAGGGAGGGGAAGACCTTCCGGTGCTGATGGCAAAGAAGGCAGAGCGAGAGCGAGCGGCGGGGAGGAGGAGGCGCGTCCCGTGAGGAAGGATCGTGTGGGCGAGCGCGGGGAGAGGGAGCGGAGCGGGCAGGTGTGGAGGTGCGGGGCGTGGAGAAGGAGCGGTGCGGCGGTGAGGGCGATGGTCGGCGTGGGAGCAGCGCGGCGGAGCTGGGGGGCCGCGGTGCTGGTGCTGCAGGCGGCCTGGGCGCTGGGCGGCGGGCAGGTGCGGTACTCGGTGCCGGAGGAAGCCGAGGCCGGCACGGTGGTGGGGCGTCTGTGGCAGGACCTGGGCCTGGAGGCGGGCGAGGCGGAGGCGCGGCGGCTGCGCGTGGTGTCGCGGGGCCGGCGGGCGAGCGTGGAGGTGAGCGGGGCGAGCGGGGCGCTGGTGGTGAGCTCGCGGCTGGACCGGGAGGAGCTGTGCGGGAAGAGCGCGCCGTGCGCCCTGCGCCTGGAGGTGCTGCTGGACCGGCCGCTGCGCGTCTTCCACGTGGAGGTGGAGGTCACCGACATCAACGACAATGCGCCGCGATTCCCTGCAGCCTCCAAAAACATCAGCATCGTAGAATTCAATACGATGCCTGGAACGCGTTTTCCACTGGAGGGCGCGTCTGATGCAGATATCGGTTCGAACGCGCAGCTCTCCTACACACTGAGCCCCTCCGAGTACTTTCGTCTGGAAACAGAAAAAGCGGATGATAGAGATATAATACCTGATCTTGTGCTGACGAGACCTCTGGACCGCGAGTCGGTGTCGGAGCACCGCTTGGTGCTGACGGCCACTGACGGTGGCAGGCCATCGCTGACGGGCACGGTGCAGCTGGTGATCTCGGTGCTGGATGCGAACGACAACGCGCCGCAGTTCAACCAGTCGGTGTATAAAGTGCAGTTGCCGGAGAACGCGGAGAAGGGGACGCTGGTGGCGCGAGTGGCAGCCACAGACCCAGACGAGGGAATTAATAGCCAAGTGACCTACAGTGCTACCAACTTTATTCCAGTCAGTGGAAAAGATTTGATTTCTGTCCATCCACAGACGGGGGAGATCAGACTGACGGGTCCCTTGGATTTCGAAGAAGTCAGCGTGTTTGATTTTCGCATTGAGGCGAGAGATAACGGCATTCCTTCACTGTCCGGACACTGCAAACTGTTGCTGGAGGTGCAGGACGTGAACGACAACGCTCCCGAGGTGTGGGTGACGTCGCTGTCGGTGCCGGTGCCCGAGGACGCGGCGCTGGGGACGGTGGTGGCGCTGCTGAGCGTGTCGGACCGGGACTCGGGTCCGAACGGGCGGGTGCGCTGCGCGGTGCGTCCGGCGTCGCCGTTCGGGCTGGTGGCGACGTTCGCGGGCTCGTACTCGCTGGTGCTGCGGGAGGCGCTGGACCGGGAGCGGGTGTCGGAGTACGAGGTGGAGGTGCGGGCGGAGGACGGCGGGGCGCCGCCGCTGCGCGCCAGGCGCGGGCTGCGGGTGCCGGTGTCGGACGTGAACGACAACGCGCCGTCGTTCTCGCAGGCCGTGTACACGGTGCTGGCGCGGGAGAACAACGCGGCGGGCGCGGAGCTGGCGCGGCTGTGGGCGCGGGACCCGGACGAGGCGGGCAACGGGCGCGTGAGCTACTCGGTGGCGGAGGGCGGCGCGGGGATGGGCGCGGGCTCGGGCTGGCGTCCGGCGTCGAGCTACGTGTCGGTGGACGCGGAGAGCGGGCGCGTGCGGGCGCTGCGTCCGCTGGACTACGAGGAGCTGCAGGTGCTGCAGTTCGAGGTGCGGGCGGTGGACGCGGGGGAGCCGCCGCTGTGCGGCAACGCCACGGTGCAGCTGTTCGTGGTGGACGAGAACGACAACGCGCCGGCGCTGCTGCCTGCTGCGGGCGGCGGGCCGGGGCCCTGGGCAGCTGGCGAGGCGGCGGAGCCGGGGTCGCTGCCGTCGGGCTCGTCGGGCTCTCCGGGTTCCCCTAGTTCTCCGGGCTCGTCGTGGTCGCTGTGGGCGCGGGCGTCGTGGGGCGCTCCGGCGGGGCAGGTGGTGGCGAAGATCCGCGCGGTGGACGCGGACTCGGGCTACAACGCGTGGCTGCGCTACGAGCTGCGCGAGCCGCGGGGCGAGGGCCCGTTCCGCGTGGGGCTGTACAGCGGCGAGGTGAGCACGGCGCGGGCGCTGGAGGAGGCGGACGGCCCGCGGCAGAGGCTGCTGATCGTGGTGCGGGACCACGGGGAGCCGCCGCGCTCGGCCACGGCCACGCTGAGCGTGTCGCTGGTGGAGGGCGGCGAGGCGGCGCTGGCGGCGGTGGGGACGGGGGCGGGGTCGGCGGGGTCGGCGGGGTCGGGGCCGCGTCCGGCGGAGGGCGGCCCGGCGGGGACGGCGGCGGCGGCGGCGACGAACGTGTGGCTGGTGGTGGCCATCTGCGCGGTGTCGAGCCTGTTGGTGCTGGCGGTGGTGCTGTACGGGGCCGGGCGCTGGGCGCCGCGGGCGGCCGTGCTGTCGGGGCCCGGGCCGGCGACGCTGGTGTGCGCCAGCGAGGTGGGCAGCTGGTCGTACTCGCAGCGCCAGAGCCGGAGCCTGTGCGTGGCCACGGACGGCGCGGGCAAGAGCGACCTGATGGTCTTCAGCCCCAACTGCCCGCCGCCGCCCGGCCCCGCGCCGAAGGACACGCCGCAGGAGACGCCCTCTCTGCTCGACACGGTCAGTGCCGTTTATCCCTTCCTTTCTTCTTGCTATGATTCCATGTTTAATAGTATAAGTACCTTCGTTCTCCTGTGTGTACTTTGATAAGAATTTTTGCATTCGTTATAAATCACCAAGTATGTCTGTATATATTCTGCCATGTTCTCTGTGTATTGCTCTGTTGGTCGGGTTTTGTCAGTTTTAGTGCTGTTGGCTGTAGGGGGGTATTGAGGCCATCAGAGTCACCTTCGTGGTGGGAAATGCATTTTGACATTTGGTGGTGAATGTGGTGGCAGCACACGGTAAAGCTGGGGCTTTTTCTCCGATGAATGTTGACTTTGTATGTAATCCCTGTCCTTCAGGGAGCACATCATCATTGAGAAGAGTTCAGAGCTTGTCAAAGAACTCAAACGTGAGATATTTATTGTTTACTGAGTCCTTGTTGGGAGTGGGGAGTAGGTGTTGGGTGGAGACTTTAAGAAACAGGAGCTTTCCTTATCTTGAAATACAGTACGTGGCATTGAAATGCTCATAACTGTCTTTTAAGGCCATATGATTTTAGTCTTGGTTGTTCTTTACGATCTTGTCTGAAGGAAATGGTGCTGCTAAGTAGAAGAGGGTGGGAGTCACTGAACAGGAGTTGGAAAATGCAAGCTGAGCTGGAGATCCTATGTGACAAGGGATGGGTTATGGGTTGCCAGTAGAAAAACTGGAAAATAGACAGAACTCATAGAGCTGCTTGGCCTGGATCCCCCCCAGAGCTCCAGAAAGTCAGTTGTCAGGTCTTAACATCAGAGGATTTGTGCTATTTGTGCTATTCATGCTTCCACGCTACTGCCTCACTGTATCTCTTTGAAGTGTCTTTTTCTGTCTTCCCTGGGCATCCCCTTGCCCTAGAGAGGGGAGATTCTAATAAGCTTTGAGCATCACAGCAGATCCTGTCTTTGTTGGGACACAGGGAGCCTATCAACCCAGTGACTGTTGACAGCAGGTCCATCTGTGCAGTGTGATGGGCTTCTCTAGGCCCACTACAGTTGAATTCTGTGTTTCCTCACTCCTTGTTGCCATTGTGGCATTCCTGCTTCCAAAGACATCTGCCATGTGCACCTTTATTCACTTGTGTTAGAATATGGCGTTTTGTTGCTCAAAGGAGTTTTTCCCAATATTGGTATTTCTGGCTGGATTGTCTGAACTTCACTGCAGTCTCTGTGGTGGTTTCATTGCTTGGGCTGTGAACAAATGCCCTCTGTATTCCATATGTTGACAAGCCTTGTGTTTCAGTGATATGGAATGGGATCTTTTCTCTTGCTAGAACTTCTCTGCTCAGTGAATGTAGAGGTGATGTCAGACAGCTACACAGATACAGGAGAAGGGACGTTGTGTCCTGTGTCCTTGGCTTGTTTTCTCTTTGGCTGATGTTTTTTCCAATTAAAACATCCTTCTACATTTTTTGAAGCAAGTTTAATTTAGGCCTGAGCACATCTTTGCGATACCTGAAATAAAGCAGTGATCTTTCTGCTGTCTGTGGCACTCTATTGTAATATCTGTGAATACAGCATGAAGGCTGAGTAGATCTAGATATTCCAGGTAAGTGGATGAGCTTACCAAGTGGGTAAGTAGAAGAAAAGCGTATCCACCCTCTTTAAACACTACTTCCTGGATTTGCATAGAGTGAGCTTTGTGGCTTCGTTGATAGAAGGTCTGTCCCAGGATTTATGTGCTGGTCAAGATGTAGGTCCCTATCCAGACCCTTCTTTCCATTTGCTAAATGAACCTGCAAAATATCGTGCCTTGTACAATCGTACTTGTAGCGTTCTTGTCTTTAATAATAGCAGACCCATCTGCCTGTGGCTGGAAAGGTCAACAAAATGCCTGTTGACTGGGCACGATGTCTTTTTTTCTCTATGTGTTTGGGTGATTGTGGTGTAAGATTGCAGAAAATCCATAGATGGAAACAATAATAATGCAGAACAAAACATGTTCTGCTACATTCTGAGTGTGATGGGAATATGTTAAGGAGAGCTGTGGCCAGCTGGTGCAGTAGCTGCCAGAGGTCACTGCTGCTGTTTGTCTCGAGCTGCTCTACTCAGAAGTATCACAGGAGAGGAGGACCACGCTTCATCTTCTGAGTCTGAAACTCCACCGTGCTCTGAGTGGAAGGATTTGGGATAGGAAACGTGATGTATCTGTATGCTTTCTCAGTGAGATGAGTGTTGCCATTTGTAGGACATAGCAATGTAGTTCAGGTACAAACATGAAGGAGGAAAAAATGTTTGTCATTGTGTGTTTTTTTTATGCTGGCTGAACTGAACGTCAGAAAGGCCTTTGACACAGCAGCCCATAATATCCTTCTGTCCAAACAGGAAAGGTGTGCATTGGATGGGTGCACCTTTGGTGGATGAGGAACTGTTTGCAAGATGGAACCAGAGAGTTGCGTCTAATGGCTCCTTGTCTGGATGGAGATCAGTGAGGAGTGGTGTCCCTCAGGGGTCATTGCTGGGACCAGTGCTGTTTAATGTCTTCGCTAGTTAAATTGACAATCAGATTGTGTGCACCCTCAGTAGATATAGAGTGATCCCCTGTGAATCTCTGCTTCTCTGTATTTAGGCTAAAAGTGATGTTAATTTTCCTATAAGAGTGTAAAAAAAGGCCATGTGAATAGAGAGCGTTGTTAGAAAGAACTCTATTAGATCTGAAGGTTTCTAAGAGTGGAACACCAACCACTGTTCCTCAGACAGCTAACAAACAAATACATTCAGTACCTTTCATGGCGCACCCATCTCACATGAAAAACAAGTGGGAAAGATCAGTTGGCACCTCACTGTAAATAAAAAGACATGCCCTAAACTACAACAGTGAGAAGTGCTGCAGGTAAGTACTCGGACCAGAATTATATGTATATATCTTTAAATATCTGAAGCAGAAGGAACAGAGAATGGTACCAGTGAAGCGAGTCCTGAGGGAACTATCTGATGTAGTTGCCAGCCCACTCTCAATGGTATCTGAAAAGTCACGGCAATCAGTTGAAGTCCCTGGAACTGGGAAAACAGGCAACATCACAACCCTGTTGAAACAGGGTGAAAAGAATGACCCTCTGTGCCAGAGGAGGTCATGGAGCAGATCTAGTGGGCTTCTGTGATGGTGTCACTGCATCAGTGGACAAGGGAAGAGCCGCGGATATCATTTATCTTGACTTTATTAAGACCTTTGACATGGTGCCCCACAACATTCTTCTGTCCAAATTGGAAAGATATGGATTTGATGGACTGACTGTTCAGTGGATGAAGAACTGGCTGCAGGATGAAGTCCAGATAGTGGTGGTCAATGGCTCCATGTCTGGATGAAGACTGGTGACAAATAGTGTCCCTGAGGAGTCAGTGCTGGGACTGATACACTATAACATCTTCATCAGTGACATGAACAGTGAGGTTGGGTGCACCCTCAGTTTGCTGATGACAGAAAATTGTGGCATGTGACATCAAAGGGATAAGATGCCATCCAGAGGAACCAGGGCAGGCTTGAGCAGTGAGCCCAGGTGAATCTCATGAGTTTCAACAGATTTAAGGAGAAGATCTTGCATCTGTGTTGAGGCAACTCCCATTACCAACACAATCTGGGGGATGAAAGGATTGAGCACAGACCTGCCAAAGAAAGACCCGGGGATGGCAAGCTGGACGTGAGCCAGCATTGTGCCTTTGCAGCCCAGAAAGCCAACTGTATCTTGGGCTGTATCGAAAGCAGTGTGGGCAGCAGAGTGAGGGAGGTGGTCCTGGCCCTCTACTCTGTGGTAGTAAAGCCTGACCTGGAATAATGCATCCAGCTGTGGAGTCCTGAGTACAGGAGAGACATGGATGTGTTGCAGTGTGTCCAGAGAAGGGCCACAAAAATGATCACGGGTGGAACATCTACAGTGAGGATGGTGAGGCACTGGAACAGTAAGTGCAGCACGGTGATGGATCCCCTGTCAATGGAGACTTTGAAGGAGAGGCTGGATCACACCCTGAGCAGCAACATCCAGCTGTTGGTTTTCCTGTTCATCTCAGGGGAGTTGGACAACATGACGTACAGCTGTCCTTTGCAGCCCTGAGATTTCTATGATTCCCTGATTCTGCGAATCCAGAGCGATACAGAGAAGCGCAGGAGCAGTTCCTACAGCGAGCCACATGATGCCGCTCTGAGCTAAGGAACGGGCGGTGCGATCGGGGAAAGGGAGGGGAAGACCTTCCGGTGCTGATGGCAAAGAAGGCAGAGCGAGAGCGAGCGGCGGGGAGGAGGAGGCGCGTCCCGTGAGGAAGGATCGTGTGGGCGAGCGCGGGGAGAGGGAGCGGAGCGGGCAGGTGTGGAGGTGCGGGGCGTGGAGAAGGAGCGGTGCGGCGGTGAGGGCGATGGTCGGCGTGGGAGCAGCGCGGCGGAGCTGGGGGGCCGCGGTGCTGGTGCTGCAGGCGGCCTGGGCGCTGGGCGGCGGGCAGGTGCGGTACTCGGTGCCGGAGGAAGCCGAGGCCGGCACGGTGGTGGGGCGTCTGTGGCAGGACCTGGGCCTGGAGGCGGGCGAGGCGGAGGCGCGGCGGCTGCGCGTGGTGTCGCGGGGCCGGCGGGCGAGCGTGGAGGTGAGCGGGGCGAGCGGGGCGCTGGTGGTGAGCTCGCGGCTGGACCGGGAGGAGCTGTGCGGGAAGAGCGCGCCGTGCGCCCTGCGCCTGGAGGTGCTGCTGGACCGGCCGCTGCGCGTCTTCCACGTGGAGGTGGAGGTCACCGACATCAACGACAATGCGCCGCGATTCCCTGCAGCCACAAAAAACATCAGCGTTTCCGAGAACTCCCCAGCCGGTTCACGCTTCCCGCTGGAGGGCGCGTCAGATGCAGATATCGGTTCGAACGCGCAGCTCTCCTATACACTGAGCCCCTCTGAGCACTTCGCGCTGGATGTGCAGCGGGGAGAGGAGAATCTGGAATCTTTGTTCTTGGTCCTCACAAAACCTCTAGACCGCGAGTCGGTGTCGGAGCACCGCTTGGTGCTGACGGCGACTGATGGTGGCAGGCCATCGCTGACGGGCACGGTGCAGCTGGTGATCTCGGTGCTGGATGCGAACGACAACGCGCCGCAGTTCAACCAGTCGGTGTATAAAGTGCAGCTGCCTGAGGACGCGGCGGAGGGGACGTTGGTGGTGCGAGTGGCAGCCACAGACCCGGACGAGGGAGTTAATCAGGAGTTTTCCTACAGCATCGTTAATATTGTTCCTTCATCTCAGAGAGATTCATTCAGCATTGATCCGCGGACGGGAGAGATCCGGCTCCGAGGACTCCTCGACTATGAAGTCGTCCGTTTATGCGAATTGCAAATAGAAGCAAGAGATAAGGGGACGCCTCCCCTATCAGGACACTGCAAGGTGGTGGTGGAAGTGCTGGACGTGAACGACAACGCTCCCGAGGTGTGGGTGACGTCGCTGTCGGTGCCGGTGCCCGAGGACGCGGCGCTGGGGACGGTGGTGGCGCTGCTGAGCGTGTCGGACCGGGACTCGGGTCCGAACGGGCGGGTGCGCTGCGCGGTGCGTCCGGCGTCGCCGTTCGGGCTGGTGGCGACGTTCGCGGGCTCGTACTCGCTGGTGCTGCGGGAGGCGCTGGACCGGGAGCGGGTGTCGGAGTACGAGGTGGAGGTGCGGGCGGAGGACGGCGGGGCGCCGCCGCTGCGCGCCAGGCGCGGGCTGCGGGTGCCGGTGTCGGACGTGAACGACAACGCGCCGTCGTTCTCGCAGGCCGTGTACACGGTGCTGGCGCGGGAGAACAACGCGGCGGGCGCGGAGCTGGCGCGGCTGTGGGCGCGGGACCCGGACGAGGCGGGCAACGGGCGCGTGAGCTACTCGGTGGCGGAGGGCGGCGCGGGGATGGGCGCGGGCTCGGGCTCGGGCTGGCGTCCGGCGTCGAGCTACGTGTCGGTGGACGCGGAGAGCGGGCGCGTGCGGGCGCTGCGTCCGCTGGACTACGAGGAGCTGCAGGTGCTGCAGTTCGAGGTGCGGGCGGTGGACGCGGGGGAGCCGCCGCTGTGCGGCAACGCCACGGTGCAGCTGTTCGTGGTGGACGAGAACGACAACGCGCCGGCGCTGCTGCCTGCTGCGGGCGGCCGGCCGGGGCCCTGGGCAGCTGGCGAGGCGGCGGAGCCGGGGTCGCTGCCGTCGGGCTCGTCGGGCTCTCCGGGTTCCCCTAGTTCTCCGGGCTCGTCGTGGTCGCTGTGGGCGCGGGCGTCGTGGGGCGCTCCGGCGGGGCAGGTGGTGGCGAAGATCCGCGCGGTGGACGCGGACTCGGGCTACAACGCGTGGCTGCGCTACGAGCTGCGCGAGCCGCGGGGCGAGGGCCCGTTCCGCGTGGGGCTGTACAGCGGCGAGGTGAGCACGGCGCGGGCGCTGGAGGAGGCGGACGGCCCGCGGCAGAGGCTGCTGATCGTGGTGCGGGACCACGGGGAGCCGCCGCGCTCGGCCACGGCCACGCTGAGCGTGTCGCTGGTGGAGGGCGGCGAGGCGGCGCTGGCGGCGGTGGGGACGGGGGCGGGGTCGGCGGGGTCGGCGGGGTCGGCGGGGTCGGGGCCGCGTCCGGCGGAGGGCGGCCCGGCGGGGACGGCGGCGGCGACGAACGTGTGGCTGGTGGTGGCCATCTGCGCGGTGTCGAGCCTGTTGGTGCTGGCGGTGGTGCTGTACGGGGCCGGGCGCTGGGCGCCGCGGGCGGCCGTGCTGTCGGGGCCCGGGCCGGCGACGCTGGTGTGCGCCAGCGAGGTGGGCAGCTGGTCGTACTCGCAGCGCCAGAGCCGGAGCCTGTGCGTGGCCACGGACGGCGCGGGCAAGAGCGACCTGATGGTCTTCAGCCCCAACTGCCCGCCGCCGCCCGGCCCCGCGCCGAAGGACACGCCGCAGGAGACGCCCTCTCTGCTCGACACGGTCAGTGCTGCTCACCTCTTCCTTCTATCCTTCCGTTTTTCCATTCTTCCTTTTTTCCTTTCTTCCTTTTCTTTTGTCTTCTGCAGTTTCTCTTTTGCTTTTCCCTTCCTCCATGCCAGATCTATGTCTTACTGACTGCGTTTTGTCCCTGGGTCTTGTCCCTTGGTGGGTATTCTATGGACTGGAAGATTTGGTGCCCACTGTTGCTAATTATGGCTGTATTGCTCTGCTAGATACTTCTTGCCCAGATGCTCGTTGGGAGAGGTGTGGTTGTGCCTTTTTTGGGGAGGCTGTTCTGTCTGGGATTGCCTATTTTCATGATTTTAGCTCTTCCAGTGCCCTTGTTTTATGCTGTGCCACATTTCCTCCTGTGACTGCTCTCAGGCTGCAAGTTATTAACATTTTGCATCTGATAGTTCTACCTGGAAACTTGTGTTCTTATATGGGGTATTGACAGGATGTGTACTGGCTTCTGATGTTCTTTCACTGTTTGTATCAGCAGCCGTGCCTTCCTAAAGTCGTTTATATCAAATACAAGTGAGAAAAGAAAAGAAACAACCATGGAAATATATCAATATAGTCCATAGGAAGCATAACAACTCCCTTGCTCTTTTGATAGAACTCATTTAAGCTGTGAATAATATTTCCGTATGAATCTGTGGGAGCATTGCAAAGCATTGAGTGTTGCCTGCCTGGCATCTGCCGGGCACTATGTATATGGCTCTGTTTGTCTGATGTGGTTGAATTTGCTCCTCTGATTGCTGGAAGGGATCTGTGAAAGCCAGAGCCAGGCCCGGGGTGGAAAAAGCAGTTGTGGCTTCTGGTGCAGGTGAATGTGGTGGTGGCCCCGAATAGGGCTTGGCCATTTCCTTCTGTGCGGGGTGACCTTGGGTGGAGTTTCTTCTTGAGTGTAAAAGAAATAATTGGGAAGACCACCAGGCAAGCTGTAAGTCAAGAGTATGAGGCGTTTGCTTGTTTTCTGCATCCATGTTTGGAGTGGGGAATGGGGTTACCTGGAGGCTGCAAGAAATGGAAGCTGGAGGCCTTCCTGTTCATGGGATAGTAAATAGTGTGGAAATGGCCTCTGCTTCTTTTGAGGTCGTGAACATTTATCTGGCATCAGTCATTAATTCCTCCCAGTCTTCTGTAATTTGTTGACCCCATTTAATAACTTCAGTGTTCTTCTTTCCTTGTGTCACATGATGTGCTGGTGGGGGGCAAGAGGACGAGCAGTTCCTCCCACCAGAGAGTTCTTTCCTCTGCTACCTGCCCAATAGAAGAAATAGGTTGGAAATGTGATGCAAGATGTAGAGTTGCAACTGCTTTCAGGTGAATGTTCCCCTCTTATTCTGGGAAAGTTGCTCAGAGCTGTGGCAGTACTAACAGCAGAATCCGTAACAAATCTGATGTAGAACTTGGTCCCTTCTGTCTGAGATTGCTGAGATAATACAAAGCTTCAGAGTGTGGTTCCTGCAGCTGGGAATACCCTGGCAGCCACCCAGCTGTTCTTAGCCTCAGTGGCGAGGGAAGGGGAGGATCTGCACAGACCTGGATTATGGTGAGAGTGAGACTTAGAAGTGGGTCCAGTTGGTGGGATGGATCAGTGTCCAGGTGTTGTGGCAGTAATTCTGTGTCAGGCATCAAGTAGGACCTGAGTGTTTGGTGTTGGTTGTCCTTAGCAGTGAAGAGTCTTGTCTGAGGGAAAAGAGGTCCTTGCTTGAAGATGGAACATGTCATTGAGTAAGAGCTGGAAAACTCTGTCTGAGGTAGAGATCGTATTTGCCACAACACAGGATAGAGAGAGCCATTAGAAAAACTAGAGAAGAGGCCAAGCTCACAGCTCTGCTTGACCTGGATCTTCTCTGAACATCTGAAACTTCAGCTGTAAGGTGCTTGTGTGAGAGGCTGTATATTATTCATTGTACCTACTGCATGTGTTTGAAGTGCTTATTTGCTGTTTTCCCTGGGCGTTCCCTTGCCTGATGTAGAAGACCTATTAAGCAAAGAGTACCAGAGCAGATATATTCTTCAATGGAGCATGGGGATGTCTTTAACCAAGTGACTGCTGATAGGAGATCCATCTATAACATGTGATGAACTTCCACAGGACTCTGTTCTGCCAAATACTGCACGTTCCCATTCCCCACTGTTGTGGCATTCCTGTTTTTGGAGATATCTGCCAAATGCATCTCATTTGCTGTTCTTTGAATGTGGAATGTTGTCGTTCAAAGAGGAGCTTTGTTGAATATTGAAGATTGCACCTGACTTCTTCCCTGTGTTTGTATTGTTCTTGGGGGTGGGGAATGAGTATGAAGTGTGTGCTCTCTGTATTTGCAATATATTGCCAAACCCAGGAGTCTGAGTGATGCAGAACAGGATTCTTTGGATTTCTATCCTCCTCTCATTACAAAGTTCCACTTGGTCATGTTTGTTCTTTGACTTGAAAATGTTTTGATGGCGGTGGATGGGATGTTGGCTGCTGAGTTTGCGGATATAAATTGCAGATATTTGGCCTTTATGCCATGAGTGTAGGGGAAATGTTTTACACTCTGCTTGGCTGAGGTTCTCATGGAGGTGAACCCTCCTTAGTTTAGAGGTCACTGTCTGGCTTCCCTTTTCACAGAAAAGCAAATGGGAGCACTGTGCATTTGACAATTGATATACCTTGGCTAAAGCTGATTATTTTCTTCCATTATTCCTTGAAAACATACCTTCTAAACCAATTCTCCGTACCATGAGGCTGTTACTTTTTATGGACAAGCAGCTGTTGAGCATCTCCTAGTGTTACTTGTGTCCAAAGTGTGTACTGTCATCTAGAAGCAGCGTGTGTCCAGCGATTTCACAACCATCAGAGGCTGTATTGGAACACAAAAGAAGGGACTCCATGTTCCGTACCCTTGGCTACAATGCTTGCTTTCTCTCTAGCAGCTTTTTATTCCAACTAAAATGTCGTGCTGTTTTTTGGAACAAGCTTAATGTAGATGTTAGCAGAGCTCTAAGGTACTTGAAATTAAACAGTGCACTTCTTGATGAGCATGGCATCATGTTCTCATCCCTATGAATGTGGCACAAAGAAGAATCAGTTCTAGTTATTCCAGGTAAGTAAATGAACTTAGAAGGTGGGTAAGTAGAAGAAATATGTACGTACCTTCATTAAGTACTTCTTTGTGTTGACTCACATGGAGTGCACCAGGTGGCTTTGTGGATGAAACGTCAGGCCCAGGATCTCTTTCTACGCACTAGTAAAGACATCGATCTCTACCCAAGACCCCATTGCTGTACAAACCTGTAAAATAAGGGGGGAAAATGTACACGTCGACCTCATTTGTTCATGAAATGAAGAGATCAGCGAATGTCCCCATATTAATTATTCTGCGCTGTGCTGTGTACAGCATCATCAAAGCATTCTTCTATTTGATAACAGATGAAGCTGCTCCAGGAAAAGCCAAGAAAATACTTTTCATTGGGCTGGATACGTTTTTGTCTCAATGGACCTGCTTGGGATCATAAAGGTGTTTGATTGCAGTGGATCCACTGGTGCTAAGAATGGAAATGCAGAACAAAGTGAGTTCTGGTACCTTCTGAATTTGCTAGAAATGGGATAATGGAAGCCCCAGTTCTTGATTGCTGTTTTCCCTGCATCGCAGCATTGAACGACCACACTCCATCTTCAGTGTCAGAACTTTCCCTTCGGCATGGAAGGATTTGTGAGAGCAGACTCTGTCTGGATGCTCCTTCGGGGCAATAACTGCCATTAATGGTGAACCATACCTCAGGTACAAACAGCAGGAGAAAGGCACAAAGACACAGGAAAAAGAACAGCTCCTTTTTGTGTTTTGAGCTTGCCGTGTGAGATCTGACCGGGCAGAAAACAGAAGAAAGTACCGGGCAGTGACCGTGAACAGAAAAGAAGATCTGGGTCTCTCCTTTCAATCCCAGCTCAGTCCTTGCAAGACAAGCAACAACAGCCTGTAAATCCCATCTTCAAGATGTTTTGCTAAAATGGGCGTTTAGTTTTCTTTTGCTGTAGGAAATATAAAGCAGAGCATGTAAATACAGAACGTTTTGAGAAACACAACGATTAAAGCACAGGGATGCTAGCAGAGATTCAATGTATTCAACGGAACACCTGTTTCAACTTGCAAAGAAGTGTGAGAGATCATTTGGTGACTCGATGCACTTTGACTGATCTGCACTTCTACTCAACGAGAGCACTGAAAAATGCAGAGGAGGCATCTTCAGAAAAGAAGAGGAAAAAGATTGATACACAAGGAATTGAAAACAGAAATAAAGACTGATTGAATCCAGCACAGTAAGTAGAGAAGCACGAGAAGTAATTCCTACAGCGAGCCACATGATGCCGCTCTGAGCTAAGGAACGGGCGATGCGATCCGGGAAAGGGAGGGGAAGACCTTCCGGTGCTGATGGCAAAGAAGGCAGAGCGAGAGCGAGCGGCGGGGAGGAGGAGGCGCGTCCCGTGAGGAAGGATCGTGTGGGCGAGCGCGGGGAGAGGGAGCGGAGCGGGCAGGTGTGGAGGTGCGGGGCGTGGAGAAGGAGCGGTGCGGCGGTGAGGGCGATGGTCGGCGTGGGAGCAGCGCGGCGGAGCTGGGGGGCCGCGGTGCTGGTGCTGCAGGCGGCCTGGGCGCTGGGCGGCGGGCAGGTGCGGTACTCGGTGCCGGAGGAAGCCGAGGCCGGCACGGTGGTGGGGCGTCTGTGGCAGGACCTGGGCCTGGAGGCGGGCGAGGCGGAGGCGCGGCGGCTGCGCGTGGTGTCGCGGGGCCGGCGGGCGAGCGTGGAGGTGAGCGGGGCGAGCGGGGCGCTGGTGGTGAGCTCGCGGCTGGACCGGGAGGAGCTGTGCGGGAAGAGCGCGCCGTGCGCCCTGCGCCTGGAGGTGCTGCTGGACCGGCCGCTGCGCGTCTTCCACGTGGAGGTGGAGGTCACCGACATCAACGACAATGCGCCGCGATTCCCCGCCGCCTCCAAAAACATCAGCATCGCGGAGTCATCGCTGCCTGGTTCTCGGTTTCCTCTGGAGGGCGCGTCGGATGCGGATATCGGTTCGAACGCGCAGCTCTCCTATTCACTGAGCCCCTCCGAGCACTTTCGTCTGGAATTACAAAGAACAAATGATCGGAATACTATACCTGATCTTGTATTGACGAGACCACTGGACCGCGAGTCGATGTCGGAGCATCGCTTGCTGCTGATGGCGACAGACGGTGGCAGGCCGTCGCTGACGGGCACGGTGCAGCTGGTGATCTCGGTGCTGGATGCGAATGACAACGCGCCGCAGTTCAACCAGTCGGTGTATAAAGTGCAGCTGCCTGAGGACGCGGTGGAAGGGACACTGATTGCGCAGGTGTCAGCCATGGACCCGGACGAGGGAATTAATAGCGAAGTGACCTACAGTGCCACCAACTTTATTCCTGTCAGTGGGAAAGATTTGATTTCTGTCCATCCACAGACGGGGGAGATCAGACTGACGGGTCCCTTGGATTTCGAAGAAGTCAGCGTGTTTGATTTTCGCATTGAGGCGAGAGATAAGGGGACGCCCCCGTTGTCGGGCCACTGTAGCGTGGAGTTGGAGGTGCAGGACGTGAACGACAACGCTCCCGAGGTGTGGGTGACGTCGCTGTCGGTGCCGGTGCCCGAGGACGCGGCGCTGGGGACGGTGGTGGCGCTGCTGAGCGTGTCGGACCGGGACTCGGGTCCGAACGGGCGGGTGCGCTGCGCGGTGCGTCCGGCGTCGCCGTTCGGGCTGGTGGCGACGTTCGCGGGCTCGTACTCGCTGGTGCTGCGGGAGGCGCTGGACCGGGAGCGGGTGTCGGAGTACGAGGTGGAGGTGCGGGCGGAGGACGGCGGGGCGCCGCCGCTGCGCGCCAGGCGCGGGCTGCGGGTGCCGGTGTCGGACGTGAACGACAACGCGCCGTCGTTCTCGCAGGCCGTGTACACGGTGCTGGCGCGGGAGAACAACGCGGCGGGCGCGGAGCTGGCGCGGCTGTGGGCGCGGGACCCGGACGAGGCGGGCAACGGGCGCGTGAGCTACTCGGTGGCGGAGGGCGGCGCGGGGATGGGCGCGGGCTCGGGCTCGGGCTGGCGTCCGGCGTCGAGCTACGTGTCGGTGGACGCGGAGAGCGGGCGCGTGCGGGCGCTGCGTCCGCTGGACTACGAGGAGCTGCAGGTGCTGCAGTTCGAGGTGCGGGCGGTGGACGCGGGGGAGCCGCCGCTGTGCGGCAACGCCACGGTGCAGCTGTTCGTGGTGGACGAGAACGACAACGCGCCGGCGCTGCTGCCTGCTGCGGGCGGCGGGCCGGGGCCCTGGGCAGCTGGCGAGGCGGCGGAGCCGGGGTCGCTGCCGTCGGGCTCGTCGGGCTCTCCGGGTTCCCCTAGTTCTCCGGGCTCGTCGTGGTCGCTGTGGGCGCGGGCGTCGTGGGGCGCTCCGGCGGGGCAGGTGGTGGCGAAGATCCGCGCGGTGGACGCGGACTCGGGCTACAACGCGTGGCTGCGCTACGAGCTGCGCGAGCCGCGGGGCGAGGGCCCGTTCCGCGTGGGGCTGTACAGCGGCGAGGTGAGCACGGCGCGGGCGCTGGAGGAGGCGGACGGCCCGCGGCAGAGGCTGCTGATCGTGGTGCGGGACCACGGGGAGCCGCCGCGCTCGGCCACGGCCACGCTGAGCGTGTCGCTGGTGGAGGGCGGCGAGGCGGCGCTGGCGGCGGTGGGGACGGGGGCGGGGTCGGCGGGGTCGGCGGGGTCGGGGCCGCGTCCGGCGGAGGGCGGCCCGGCGGGGACGGCGGCGGCGGCGGCGACGAACGTGTGGCTGGTGGTGGCCATCTGCGCGGTGTCGAGCCTGTTGGTGCTGGCGGTGGTGCTGTACGGGGCCGGGCGCTGGGCGCCGCGGGCGGCCGTGCTGTCGGGGCCCGGGCCGGCGACGCTGGTGTGCGCCAGCGAGGTGGGCAGCTGGTCGTACTCGCAGCGCCAGAGCCGGAGCCTGTGCGTGGCCACGGACGGCGCGGGCAAGAGCGACCTGATGGTCTTCAGCCCCAACTGCCCGCCGCCGCCCGGCCCCGCGCCGAAGGACACGCCGCAGGAGCCGACCTCTCTGCTCGACACGGTCAGTGCTGCTCGTGGGCCACTCTTTTCCTTCCATCCTCCCTTTCTTATGTTCTTTTTTGTTTTCTTCCGGTTGTCTATTCTTTTTCTCTCCTCCTTTTTTTTTGCATTCCATCCTCTGTGCAGGAGCTTGGAGTTCTGACAGCTCTATTCCTCTGCTGTGGAACTTTGTTGTCAAACTGTATCTGTCGGTGGTTTTGATTCTCTTTTTTTGAATATATATTTCTTGCACCCTTGTTCTTTTTGTAATTTTCTCTGTATTTGTAATGCTGGAATATCTTATTATTTTGGTCCAAGAACGTCGGCGTCTTAGTCATCATCTCTTATTTTTACTCTTACATAGGTTAGGCTAATAGTAGTGCATTCTGTTCCACTTCAACTTACATCCATTCTTTGCTGTTTCCATTAGTGGGTCTATTGTGATAAATCAGTGAAGACATTTATTTTACATTTGCATCCACTGTGTTTTCCATCCCTGAGTGCCTCAGTTGTTGATCTGGAAGTTCATTCTCATGTTCTCTGTTTTGTATTGGAGTTTTCTTTTGTTTAGTTTATCTGCAGAAGTTCAGGCAGGTACTTTGTATATGACATTGTTTGGTGTGATCAGACTTCTTGCTCTGATTTATGGGATGGCTCAGTGAGGTGCAAAGTCAGTGCTGGAGTGGGGAAGGAAAGTGGTGGTGGTGGCAGTAGCATGGAATAGAAGCTGTCTGTATTCTTCTGTGTACAACCGTGAATGGAAATCCCTGAATTACACTCCTATCCTTTAACACCACAAGGAGTTTCCAGAGAGGATAATGGTAACATAATCCATATTCTGTGTACTATTTCCATGTATGATATTAGCAACTTGAAACAAAGACTTATGGAAGAACAATGTGTGGTATAAGAAATAATGAAAGAACCATTTTTCCATGATAGGCAAACATTATTTAAAGCACGAAACCATAGAGGATGTTGCAGTGCTGTTTCAGTATGTGCTGTGGTGCCATATTATATTATATTGCATTATATTATATTACATTATACTATATGCTGTGTCTGCTGGTAAAAACAATGTGATTCTTTCTGCGTGCCTTACAAACATATTGTTGCAAAGGTGTGAGCAATTCCTGCCACCAGCTGTAGTCTGTTGCTCTGGTACCTGCATGATGTAGGAAATGTGTTTGGTAATGGGATGTGAGATGGAGAATGCTGTGTACTTTCTGATGCGTGTTTCCCTCAAGTATTGGGAATGTTACTCACAGCTGTGCCAGTACTAATGCTACAATCTATAAGAAGTCACATGTAATTCTTCTTGTAATTTCCACATGAGATTGCTTAGAAAATGCAGAGGATTCAGAGTGCAGCACCTGCTGCAGGGAAGAGCCTGGCAGACAGTGTGCCCTTCTGCAGCTACCCAGCTGTTTGTGCTGTCAGTGATGAGGGAAAGTGAAGATCTGCCCATCTGTGGGCTGTGATCAGGGTGGGGCTTAGAGCTGTTTCCAGGCAGTGGAGTGGATCAGTGTGCAGGTGTGTGATAGTGATCATGTGAGCAGCACCAAGCATGGCGTGGGTGTTTGACCTTGGGAGTCCTTAACAGTGAAGAGTTTTGTGTGAGAAAAATGATGATGCTTGGTAGATTATATGGTGAATCAGCAGTCAAGAGCTGGAGATGGTTGACTGGGAAGCCTGTTTGCTGTGGCCTGGGATAGAGATTGCAAGAATTGATTGTGGAGAAGAGGCCAAGTACACTGTGCTGCCTGGCCCGAGTCCTCTGAAAACCTCCAGAAATTCAGCTGTAAGACCTTCACGTGTGAGGTTATGTGTCATTCCTTGTGGCAGTGCTTCTTCCTTGCAGTATGTGCTTGAGTTGACTCTGCTGTTTTCCCTGGGCATCCCCTTTTGTTATGTAGAGGAAGAGCCAGTAAGGTGAGCAGCACAGCAGGTATTGTCTTCAGGGATACATGGGGAGGCCTTCCACCAAGAGGCTGCTGACAGCAATGCCATCTGTGAGGTGTGATGAGCCTCTCTGGTGCCCTGAGCAGTCAGATTCTGTTTCCTCACTTGCTGTTGTACTTGCTGCATTCCTGCTTGTGAAGTCATCTTCCATATGTGCCTTTATTCACTTGTGTTTGAGTGTGGGATGTTGTTTCTCCTACAGGAGCTTTTTCCACTGTTGATGATTCTGACCTAGTTTTATGAGCTTCCCTGTGGTCTTCACGTTGCTCCTGTTCCTTCTGGGGATGGGAAGAACTGTTCTTCTGTATATTAAGGATGTTGGCAAATCGTATGTTTAATTGAAGTGCAGTGGGATCTTTCAGCTTTTTCTCTTCTGTTTTGTGAGTCTAACTCTTTTCCTCTCACATTGGAACTATGTTGGTGAGAGTAGCTGAGATACAGAGTGCTGAGTTCTGACTGCTGTCAGACTGCACGCCTTTGAGCAGCTGGCCATGAGTCTGGGATCTGGATTTTCTACATTAGTGATTTGAGGTTGTGATGCAGTGAATGTTATTAGCCTTTTGGTCTCCCTTTTGTTTCCATTCTGATAGATGTGAATCAGAAATATTACACTTTAATGAGTGATTATGTACTTTTTCTTAACAAGTAGGCATTACTATAGCATGCTACAGGTAAGTTTTTCATGTTAAATGTGTATGTGTTCTATAGATAGCTGGATATTTTGGTGCTGTTTAGTAGAGTTCTCAACGTTTGAATTCTCAATGTGAACTCAGATGGTATAAACCAAGCGGTGCTGGCGTCAAGGAATATGGATCTGGACACCAGACATTTTGCTGTTCCATGTAAGACTGACAGTCTTCAGTATTTCAGAGGCAGATTTCCACATGAAACGGTGACAAGTTGAAGCATGAAAGCAAAGAGGACTGTAGGCTGCAATGTGTTCCTTGACCCTGAATTGTGTTCTCTGTTTTTGAGCTGTAAGAAACGAATATCCAAGTTACTTGATGAGATTCAACAAGAGAAAGTGCAGAATCTTGCACCTGGGGGAATAATCCCATGCATCAATACAGATGAAGGTCCAACCAGTCACAGAAAAGCTCTGCAGAGCTCTGCAACCTCAGTCCTAGTGGCCAACAGGTTGGCCATGAACCAGCAGTGTGCCCTTGTGGCCAAGAAGACCAACGGGATCCAGAACAGTGGGTCGTATTAGTAGGAGCATGGCCAGCACGTTGAGAGAGGTGATCGTTCTCTTCTTCATCTGGAGCACCGTGTCCAGTTCTGGGCTCCCCAGTTCAAAAAAGGGATCTTGCAGGAAGAGTCTGTCAAGGAGAGACAAATTAAGGGCCAGGAGCATCAACTGCACAAAGAAAGGTTGGGAGAGCTGGGTCTGTTCAGTGTAGAGAAGAGAAGGCTGAGGGGTATTTCATAACTGTTCGTAAACACTTGAAGTGCATCAGTCATGTCGATGGAGTGGACTGTTTTCATTGGAGAACAACAATGGAACAAGTGGCAGTGTTGGAAAGAGGAGCATGAGGAAGTTCCATTCAAGCATAAGGATAAAATATTTTATTGCCATGCTGACAGCTACCCAGAGAGTCCATGGATTCTCCCTCTCTGGATTCAGGACAAGCTTTAGCATTAGGTATGGACTCAGTGATGACTGGAGGTTGCTTACAATCCCTACAACTGTGTGATACTGTAATTCTGTGACCACAAGTGGAAGAAGAGGATCTGTTTCCCACTTACCTCTGTGTGCTCCATCCTTCTGAAACTTCTACCAAGACTTCGGGAATCTCCACTTCCCAGTGTGTTTGGCACAAGAGACAGTTCAGTCTGGTTTGCTGGAAGAAATGTCAAGAAAGACACTTGAATGGAGCATCCAGAGAAAAATCAATTATACATGAAGAATGTTAAGAAGGCCTGCACTGATCCCAGTAATGGAGACTTTGACCCAGTGGCGACAAGTAAATTCAATGCATTCCACGGAACATCCATTTCAACTTGCAAAGAAGTGTGAGAGATCATTTGGTGACTCGATGCACTTTGACTGATCTGCACTTCTACTCAACGAGAGCACTGAAAAATGCAGAGGAGGCATCTTCAGAAAAGAAGAGGAAAAAGATTGATACCAAAGGAACTGAAAACAGAAATAAAGGCTGATTGAATCCAGCACAGTTAAGTAGAGAAGCATGAGAAGTAATTCCTACAGCGAGCCACTTGATGCCGCTCTGAGCTAAGGAACGGGCGATGCGATCCGGGAAAGGGAGGGGAAGACCTTCCGGTGCTGATGGCAAAGAAGGCAGAGCGAGAGCGAGCGGCGGGGAGGAGGAGGCGCGTCCCGTGAGGAAGGATCGTGTGGGCGAGCGCGGGGAGAGGGAGCGGAGCGGGCAGGTGTGGAGGTGCGGGGCGTGGAGAAGGAGCGGTGCGGCGGTGAGGGCGATGGTCGGCGTGGGAGCAGCGCGGCGGAGCTGGGGGGCCGCGGTGCTGGTGCTGCAGGCGGCCTGGGCGCTGGGCGGCGGGCAGGTGCGGTACTCGGTGCCGGAGGAAGCCGAGGCCGGCACGGTGGTGGGGCGTCTGTGGCAGGACCTGGGCCTGGAGGCGGGCGAGGCGGAGGCGCGGCGGCTGCGCGTGGTGTCGCGGGGCCGGCGGGCGAGCGTGGAGGTGAGCGGGGCGAGCGGGGCGCTGGTGGTGAGCTCGCGGCTGGACCGGGAGGAGCTGTGCGGGAAGAGCGCGCCGTGCGCCCTGCGCCTGGAGGTGCTGCTGGACCGGCCGCTGCGCGTCTTCCACGTGGAGGTGGAGGTCACCGACATCAACGACAATGCGCCGCGATTCCCCGCCGCCTCCAAAAACATCAGCATCGCGGAATCATCGTTGTCTGGGACTCGGTTTCCACTGGAGGGCGCGTCGGATGCGGATATCGGTTCAAACGCGCAGCTCACCTATAAACTAAGTTCCTCCGAGCACTTCACGCTGGATTTTCCGAAAGTGGAGGAGGATGGTGAGCCCCTGTCCTTGGTCCTCACAAAACCTCTGGACCGCGAGTCGGTGTCGGAGCACCGCTTGGTGCTGACGGCGACTGACGGTGGCAGGCCATCGCTGACGGGCACGGTGCAGCTGGTGATCTCGGTGCTGGATGCGAATGACAACGCGCCGCAGTTCAACCAGTCGGTGTATAAAGTGCAGCTCCCAGAGAATACGGAACGTGGCACGTTTGTGCTAAGGGTAAACGCTACAGATTTGGATGTGGGAACAAATGGTAACGTCTCATATTCTCTAACAAGCTTCTTTCCTCCTGATGCGAAAGACGTTTTTGAAGTAGAAAAAAATAGTGGAAAGATCCATTTAAGAGGTTCATTAGATTTTGAGGATGTTGCTGTATATCGCATGCAAGTGGATGCGCAGGATATGGGAAATCCACCGTTGAGCGGCCACTGCAAGGTGGTGGTGGAGGTTCTGGACGTGAACGACAACGCTCCCGAGGTGTGGGTGACGTCGCTGTCGGTGCCGGTGCCCGAGGACGCGGCGCTGGGGACGGTGGTGGCGCTGCTGAGCGTGTCGGACCGGGACTCGGGTCCGAACGGGCGGGTGCGCTGCGCGGTGCGTCCGGCGTCGCCGTTCGGGCTGGTGGCGACGTTCGCGGGCTCGTACTCGCTGGTGCTGCGGGAGGCGCTGGACCGGGAGCGGGTGTCGGAGTACGAGGTGGAGGTGCGGGCGGAGGACGGCGGGGCGCCGCCGCTGCGCGCCAGGCGCGGGCTGCGGGTGCCGGTGTCGGACGTGAACGACAACGCGCCGTCGTTCTCGCAGGCCGTGTACACGGTGCTGGCGCGGGAGAACAACGCGGCGGGCGCGGAGCTGGCGCGGCTGTGGGCGCGGGACCCGGACGAGGCGGGCAACGGGCGCGTGAGCTACTCGGTGGCGGAGGGCGGCGCGGGGATGGGCGCGGGCTCGGGCTCGGGCTGGCGTCCGGCGTCGAGCTACGTGTCGGTGGACGCGGAGAGCGGGCGCGTGCGGGCGCTGCGTCCGCTGGACTACGAGGAGCTGCAGGTGCTGCAGTTCGAGGTGCGGGCGGTGGACGCGGGGGAGCCGCCGCTGTGCGGCAACGCCACGGTGCAGCTGTTCGTGGTGGACGAGAACGACAACGCGCCGGCGCTGCTGCCTGCTGCGGGCGGCGGGCCGGGGCCCTGGGCAGCTGGCGAGGCGGCGGAGCCGGGGTCGCTGCCGTCGGGCTCGTCGGGCTCTCCGGGTTCCCCTAGTTCTCCGGGCTCGTCGTGGTCGCTGTGGGCGCGGGCGTCGTGGGGCGCTCCGGCGGGGCAGGTGGTGGCGAAGATCCGCGCGGTGGACGCGGACTCGGGCTACAACGCGTGGCTGCGCTACGAGCTGCGCGAGCCGCGGGGCGAGGGCCCGTTCCGCGTGGGGCTGTACAGCGGCGAGGTGAGCACGGCGCGGGCGCTGGAGGAGGCGGACGGCCCGCGGCAGAGGCTGCTGATCGTGGTGCGGGACCACGGGGAGCCGCCGCGCTCGGCCACGGCCACGCTGAGCGTGTCGCTGGTGGAGGGCGGCGAGGCGGCGCTGGCGGCGGTGGGGACGGGGGCGGGGTCGGCGGGGTCGGCGGGGTCGGGGCCGCGTCCGGCGGAGGGCGGCCCGGCGGGGACGGCGGCGGCGGCGGCGACGAACGTGTGGCTGGTGGTGGCCATCTGCGCGGTGTCGAGCCTGTTGGTGCTGGCGGTGGTGCTGTACGGGGCCGGGCGCTGGGCGCCGCGGGCGGCCGTGCTGTCGGGGCCCGGGCCGGCGACGCTGGTGTGCGCCAGCGAGGTGGGCAGCTGGTCGTACTCGCAGCGCCAGAGCCGGAGCCTGTGCGTGGCCACGGACGGCGCGGGCAAGAGCGACCTGATGGTCTTCAGCCCCAACTGCCCGCCGCCGCCCGGCCCCGCGCCGGAGAACGGTTCTCTGGGGAAGGGTCCCTCTCTGTCTCCGTATTCATCGGGCACGGTGAGTTTTTTGTGTCTTCTTTCCGCTCTTTTTTTTTTTTCCCTGTTCTTGTGTTGTTTTCTTGCATTAGCCGTTTGTATGGGAGATTGGTAATCACAGCCTGAACCTCTGATTAATCAGCTGAGGCAAGTATGGGGTCAGCTGTGGGAGCACAGGTGAGAGTGATGGAGCTGTGCTCCCGGAAGGGGTGGAGCTCGACTCCATCCCGTCTGAGACCTCATTGAAGGGCTGAGTGCCACAGAGGCAGCATCTCTTGGAGATCGCTCGCCAGTGAGGACTGCCCCAGCTTCTTCAGCCAAAGCACCACCACTGATGAGTTTTCCTTTGCCTATTCCTTCTGTACATTTGCTACCATTTGTATATTAACAACCAATACACCGTGGAAGCGTTTCATTCTGGTAGGGCTTCTCAAAGTCATTCCTTTTTAGTCGTCTGCTTTTCTCGTTTTGATATTTAGTGTTTGACTGTTTTGCGTATAAATGTTGTAATCATGTGTTTTGTTGCTCATTATTGTTTTTGCTGAACGAGGGGTTCACTGAGCTGTTGGTTTCTTTAACGGTTTGGAAGCTGAACTACACGATCTGACAAATAGGGGGTGTGATTTGAAGAAGTAAAGCTTACTGCTTTGCTGTGATGTATCGTGGTCTTTCTCTGGATGCTCGTTGAATAGTAGGGTTGAATGAGACAACAATAGTTATCGATAGTGGGGAGACCTATTGGAGGGGCATGTTTCCTGTTGTGCCTTGAGCCCCATGCCACGCCTGTTTTCCATAGCTTTGTAGCCTTCTGTGCTATCCACCTCAGTATCACGCTATGTAAAGTAACATCAAAAGTTGTTACGTATCAAGAGGGGAAGGGGAAAGAAAAGTTTCTTCTTACGGTATTGAATAGTCTGATGATTTTGAAATGCAAACCACTCGTTTTTTCTCCCGTGCATTTGAAAAAGCTGGAAATACAGATTCATCTGGAGAGTAGGTTTATTAGTCCTTCATTTCCTCATTTGGAGAGTGTTTGCTTATTTACTGGGTGGCTTGAATATTGTTGCCAAATGAGCTCATCTTGGCTACGCACAGGTGGCCTTGGTTGACTCTTTGTTCTGCAGGTGGCCTGAATGGAACTCTCTGTGATGAGGGGTCAGGGTCATGCTTCAAGTTTCGTGGTTGATATTAGAAACTGCATGTGCCTTTTGTGAAGAAACACAAAGATCTTTTCACGCTGCTTTCATTCTCCTTTTGGTGTGAAAACAGCGTCTGTCGGGCTGTCGAGGTAGTCGGAACAACGAGTACCCTTCTCAATGTGCATTCCGTTCGCTGGAGGTGTAGGTATGGCTAATTCTCATAGCGTTGTTCTTCAAAGCCGATTTTCTGGCTTTCTTCTACAAGTGGTTTACACGGCAGTTGTGGTCTGAAAAAGAAAGCTTTCCGATGGCTGGTGGTGTGTCAAGGATGCTGCTTCTGGGGTTACAGAAATGCGGTAAAGAAAGCTGAGAACGTCATGGCTGGGGGGTTCTTTGATTGCTTCTAATGAGCTGAGATGGACATTTCCCTCTGAACTGAAACAATAAAATCCTCATTCGGTTTCCTTCCTGCACCTGTTTCAGATCCCTTAGTAAAAGCTTCCTGTTCTTTATGCAAATGAGACGGGCATTGTGTTTGTACGCCTTTTATCTCAGCCCGCAGCTGATCCGTATCAATAGAGCGGGTAATCACCTCTTGATTATGCAGGAGCTGCCCTCGTTTGTGAGCAAGGCTTCCTCCAGAGCTGCAGGTCTGTCATTTTCTTCTCTTAATTCACAAGGATGTGATACGAAGCAGGAAGTAGCTCATTTCCCTGTGCTGTATGAAGGGAGATGAGCCTTTCCTTGCCAAACGCTTCGGGACGGGGTGGGCTTTCCCTTCCGTGTGGTTTCTCTCGGTATCTCTGACTGCAATCACGAATCGAAAACCTGAATGTGATTTTGCTGTAGTCGTACAGCGGCAGGAAAGAACGCGATAGTTCGTTTAGAAATACACAGCAGTCAGAAACAAACCACGTGGAAGCTTTTATTTCGCAGGATAGAATGAGAAGGAGTCAGCAGAACGTGCGAGAATACCCTGCAATAAACGCTGACAGCTCGGCAAGCTTAAGCTGCTGGAAAGTGGCGCTGACGAGTAGCGGTGCTCTCAGGCACAGGAAGCAGCTAAAGCAGCGCTCGGAGCCGGGGGCTTGGCAACCCAGCACGGCTCTGTAGGAGCTCGGGCACCGGTGGGCGCCGGGCTCGAAGCTGTTCTGTTGCACGCGGGACAGAAGCACGCCGCTCTCGCGTCCTCCTCCGGGCGCGGTGGTCGCTGGCTGCGGTAACCGAAGCAGCTTCTGCCCTCCTGTAGATGGCAGCTGTCTCCTGCGATGTAGCGTCGTGTGTCTGTTTCTGTAGCTTGATGGGAACAACGAGGATGTGGGAAATCAGGGTTTTCGCAGAGTTCGCTGAGATCCGAAGTCCTCTCCGCAGGAGATTATTCTCCACGGCTTATTTTAGCACTTTCCGCTCCCGCCGTGCCCACGGAGCAGTCGTGAGCTCCCGTGGCTTGCCGAAGGGCATCCCGACCTCGCTGTCTGCTCGGGCAACTGTCAGAAGGCAGCCAGCTCTGCGGCGACAAAAGCAGATCAGTGTGGGGCTGCTGGGCGGGGGGAGGCGGCAGTTCGGGCTCGGTTCTTAGAAGCACCCTGCTTCAGGCTCCGGTCTGTACGAGCTGTGCTCACGCTCCAGAGGGGCCCGCGGGCACCCCCGGTATTTCCCTACGTATCGAGCAGGATGGGACGTGTTTGTACGCTGTAGAAATCCCCCGAAGGCATCGCTCTGTATCTGCACGGCTCGGGTGCATTGCAATTGTCGTTGACGTAGATGATGCTTTTCCAACACGCATCGAACAACGAGTGCGGTTATCCCCGAGATAACCCAGTTTAAGTACTCACCTTTACTTTTTGTCCTTGCTCGCTTAACGGTTTCTTCTGGCCGCTACCATAATCCTAAGCCAAACGAGCACGTCTGGACTAATGACGTCTTCTGGCTGGAAAATGAGGATGATTGGCTGAAAATACAAGACGGGGCGGGACGAAGAGGACAAAGCAATCTCGGCGCTGTGGGGAGTGGTAAATGCAGCGCTGCGGCTGCCAGCAGGGAGAGGGAACACGAAGGGGACGGGAGGTGATGGAGGAGATGTGGCTTCGGGTGGCAGAATTGGCATTTGGGGGAGATTTAGATCGCTCAGCAGTCGAGGGAAGGTAACAGATCTGTTTCGAGGTCATAGAATGTGATGGGTTATTGAAGGAACCCACAAGGATCACAGAGTCCAGCTCCTGGCTCCTCTCAGGGTCGTCCCCAAATCAAATCCTATATCTGAAACAGCTGTCCAAAGACTTCTTGAGCTCCTGTAGTTTGGGTACAGTTACCACTGCCCTGAGGAGCCCGTTCCAGTGAGACATGCCTTTAAATAAGTCTTCCAAATGAATCAGTGAAAGAACTTGTCTGCTAAAGGAAAACCCATGTGAAAAAGTTTACATTTAATCTATTGATATCTTATTCAGTCTTGATTGAACAGCTTTAATAATATTCATTATCAGTGTTCCTCTTTTATAGTAAATCATTATGATCTGTTAGATTTTGCTATTGGAGATACTTATGACTTTGTTTCAAAGTTTTAACCAGGGCGGCCATCTGCTGTTTGTTATTCATGATGCTCTGGTCTTCAGTTAAGCAATTCAGTCTTCTCTCGGGTCTCTTAATATTGAAGGCTTTTGAAGAGGAAGTACAATAAATATTTGTTTCATCATAAGCTACCCAAAGCTATAGGACAGGCATCACTGACTCTTTACAGGGTGAGTACCTTTACATCTCAGTTTGGGTTTTTCCATCAGTTGAAGGCAAACGTGAGATCAAGGGTGAGAGGTTTAAAGTAATAGTTGATGGTTCCACGTTCTTAGTATTTACAAAGACTGATGCACAAATACCATGATTAGGGCAAGACCAGGAAGGAGACCCTTGAGATAAGAGATCATGAAAATCGTGTTAGGAGGAAGGGTAGTAAAACCAGCACCATAGCTGTGTGTTGAGATGTTTGTTGTTGAGCAAATCTGCCTGGCTGTTGGACATCACTGTCCACAGTATAGGAGAACAGCCCAGGGCTGAAAGGTCTAAAAAAGTAGTAAGACAGAAGGCAAATTTGAGGCAGGTCTCCTAAAAGCCTTAAGGTCAAGCTTTAGGCAGCTCTACAAAGGACAGGAGATGTAACAGAAAACCCAAGAAATTATCCTTAATGGTAAATGCGTAGCAAAGAAGTGATTTAAAGCCAAAATCAGTGTAGGCTGCCAGGTACTTCTGACAGGTGAGTGTATCTTGGAAAGAGGCAAATGTATAATTACTTTGGTTTTAGCCTTTCTTCATTAACCAGTTTGTTCAAAAACTGCAGGCGTTTCAGGTGGCAACATGCATAACTACAGCTGGTTATTAGAATCTTAGTGTTTGTGGCTTTTTAATGTCCTGTTGAGTGGCTCTACCTGTTCAATGAAAGCTCTTGAATTCAAAATTCTTGGGTTTCTTCATCACCAACTCGGTCACAGATTGGTGAGTACAGGCCATGTTTTACCTGTGTGTGCCCAGGGACATCAACAGCTGGCTGCCCCAGTCCTCCCAGATGGCTCAGTTTACCTTTATCATTGGTCAACGTTAAGGGAAGTTTGGGTATTTCCTTTGGTTTTTAAGAAGTGTTAACACATTGGGTCGGGGTGTTTGTAACAATTCTGTATCGCCACAGAACAGTAAGAACATTCCTTTTCCTTTATTTCTTTTCTCCTTTTTTAGTGTGTTGTAGAGGATGTCATACCTTGGCAGACAGGAGGAGTGTTGTTCCCCATTGGGCTGGGGAGGCCTTGGTGACATTTTTAGGGTGACTGGGTGGGAATTACATATTTCTTCTGTTACTGGTCAAGCAAAAAACAAGCTCCAGGGTAAACTGGGTATCATATATATTTACATTATATATTGCACGCAGTGGTCCCCTGGCCACGTTTACGTGGTGTGTGAATTAAGGTGGGTGCATACCTATGTTGCAATGCCTGCAGTCAGCCCCCTGCAGCTGTAACAGGTACATTAGTGCAGTAGAAGGAGAATGCAACGTTCAGACACTCCCAGGAGCACCTGGAGTTAGAAAGTCATAATAACAGCAAATACGTGTGCTGGGGCCGACCAGGGCTTGCTCTGGTGCAGTCAGGATAGAAACCTCTCTAAGAGGTTTTGCTGAGCTGTGAGCTTACAAAGAAATCCATCGATTTTATATTTTTTTCCCCTTTAATTTATATCCATCTTCTGGCTGTGCTCCCAGTTTTTTAAAGGCCCAGATACTTCATATCATAGAAATGCTCTTTACTTGGCCGTCATTTCTCAGCGCTATAAAGAAGCAGTGTATGCTGGCAGGGTTAAGTTCTCTTCTTGCTGTGGGTTTACAGTCTCTTGCCTTTGATCGATCGGATCGTGATGTTAATAAGCTCTCAGAGAAGGAAGCTGGAATCCGAGGAGACCAGAGGGGATTGTCAGGGTCGAAGCCAGGGGGTAAATTGCTGCTGAAGGTCACTTGAGGAAAGGTTTTCCAGGAGGTATTTTGCAAGGCATTCTGCCCTTTCTCAGCTGCTTAGTGGGCTGGGGGAGCAGACAGCTTTGATTTTCACACATGGGCGGTTATCTCTGCGTGATATCAGTTTGTCTCTCCTCACAGTTTCTAAGGATGTCCTAAATGCAAAAGCTTTCTGGCGCCGGCCTTTACTTCTGTGCGAGCGATTCTCCCGCTGCAGCCTCCCGGTCCTCCCACCCAGCTGAGCCGTCCCATCCTGCTCTGGAGGTTGGCTGGGAGCTCGCCTGTGGCTGCGAGTGATCAGGCTGGGACTGTCATCGGAGAGACCCACCTTTCCCTCCTGTATTCCGAGTTCATTTACTCTGTGCGGAAAAGTAAGCAGGAAATAGGCTTGTTTTCTTTTTCCGTCTCCCTTTTTGGTTTAACAAGGGTAGAATCTGCTGCCTCCTTTAATCGTGCTCTTAAAACCCCTCTGGGAGATGTTGTTCTCAGCCGGAGCGTGCTGGGACTGTGCTAACCCATGTTTAGCCGATGCCTGTCACTTCTTATATGCGTTTCCCTTCCAGCCCGTACTCTGACAGCGGCGGGCGCATCGTCTGGCTGGAGCAGAAAGGGGGGAGGGAGCGGGGGCTTCGCTGCGTCTCTCTCTCACGGAAACTCAGCCATGCCTTTAAGTCGGGGAGCGGGAGCCTCCTCCCAGCAACGGGTCTCTGTAGGGAGGGGGGGGAAAAAAAGAGAGAGAGAAAAGGCAAAAAGAGAGGGGTGGGGGGAGTAGGGGGAAAAAGAGAGAGAAAGGTGTGGGGAAAGGAAAAGAAAAAGAAAAAGGAAGGAAAAAAGGAAGGGGGGGAGGGGGCTGTAGTAAGAAGACAGGAGCGGCAGTGGGGCAGCGGCTGGGGTCTCGCAGCCTCCACCCCCGGCACGCAGGTGACACCGCGGCCTCTGGGTGGCGCCGCCGCCGTGCGCCCGGTAAGAGCCGCGCGGAGCCCGGCACAGAGAGCGGCAGCGGAGCGGGGGCAGCGCGGCGGAGCGCAGCGCAGCGGCCGCCTCTCTCCGCGCACCGCGGTAGCGGAGCTGCGCGGGACCGGGGCGCCTCCCGCTCCCGGAACGAACTTCTCCTCTCCTTGCACGCCGGTGCGCCCCGGTGCCCGCTCGCTGGGAACTTGGGCTGGTCGGTGAAATATTGGATTATGTTTCTGCCGAGCCGGGCTGCGGGGAGCTGAGCAGGGGAGGAAGAATGCGGGTCTATTGGATGGTCTTCTGCCTTATCTGCTGCACCGCGAAGGGACAAGTGGTTTATTCCATTGCCGAGGGAACAGAGCGCGGAGCATTTGTTGGAAACGTAGCAAAGGATTTAGGAATAAACGCGGCTGCACTTTCAGCCCGGAAATTTCGCATGATCACCGGTTCAAGTAAGCAATATTTTAATATAAACGCAACCACGGGGGTTTTATCTGTTAACGAGCCAATAGACAGAGAGCAGCTTTGTGAACTAAAATCTACGTGTCTTCTGAATTATGAACTTGTACTAGAAAACCCTCTAGAGCTTTATAGGATGGAATTTAAAGTCCTGGATGTAAATGACAACTCCCCCAGCTTTCCTTTGAGTGAATATCATGTAAGTGTGCCTGAGTTCCTGTCACCTGGAGCACGGTTTGCACTCCCTAATGCCCAAGATCTCGATGAAGGCACTAACGGTGTCCAGAATTATATTCTGAACCCTGATGAACATTTCCATTTGGAAATGCAGACGCGTGGGGACGGGAGTGTGTATCCTGAATTGGTGCTGAAGAAAGCCTTAGACAGGGAACAGCAAGCCACTCACAGACTTGTTCTTACAGCCAAAGATGGTGGAGATCCTGCAAGGTCTGGTGATGTCCCTGTCATTGTGACTGTTCTGGATACCAATGACAATGCACCAGAATTTGAGCAATCGGTCTATAGGGCAAGTGTCCTGGAAAACTCTCCCAGTGGCACACTGGTAGTGCAAGTGCATGCCACGGACTTGGATGAAGGTCCCAATGGAGAGGTCACATATTCGTTTAGCAATGCTACAGCTGCTGACCTACAGCAAATGTTCTTAATTCACCCGCGCACTGGGGAGGTGACAGTCAGTGGCGATTTAGCAGTTCAGAGACCTCTTCTCGAGATGCTTATTGAAGCAAGGGATAAAGGGGCATTTGCCTTGTCAAGCACAGCTAAGCTGCTGGTGGAGATCACCGATGTGAACAATCATGGCCCAGAGATAACGGTCGCATCCCTTTCCAATCCCATCCCTGAGGATGCTGTTCCTGGCACGGTGATAGCTCTGCTGAGTATTATGGATAAGGACCCTGGGGAGAATGGGAAAGTAAGCTGCCAGATCCCTGATAACCTTCCCTTCCAGTTAAAACCTTCCTTGGAAAACTACTACAGCCTGGTCACCAGCGGGCTCCTGGACCGAGAGCTGATCAGTGGGTACAACATCACCATCACTGCCACAGACTTGGGATCTCCTCCCATCACCACTCAGCAGACACTTTGGGTGCAGATTTCTGATGTGAATGACAACCCCCCCGTCTTTGCTGCTGACACATTTGATGTGTTTGTGGAGGAGAACAATCCACTTGGTGCTTTTCTCTACCAGGTCTCAGCCTCTGACCTTGATATAGGAGAGAACGGACAGATCTCTTACATACTCAGGAATTCAACAGTTGCAGGCAGTGCCCTGACCAGCTTTTTGTCTGTGAGCTTGGCCAATGGGAGCATCTATGCAAAACGTGCCTTTGACTTTGAGCAGCTTAGGAGCTTCCATTTCCAAGTGGAAGCCAAGGACAATGGGTCACCAGCCCTGAGTGCTGCCATGACCGTGAATGTTTACATCTCAGACCAGAATGACAATGCCCCAGCCATCCTGTACCCCATTGGCCAGAATGGCTCAGTGGCAGTGGAAGTTGTGCCCCGCCTGGCTGACGAGGACTACCTAGTGACCAAAGTGGTGGCAGATGATCAAGACAATGCAGAGAATGCCTGGCTCTCCTATCACCTCGCCCAGTCTTCTGACTCCACGCTGTTCCACTTGGCACCACACTCGGGTGAGCTGCGCACCACCCGCTCCTTGCGCTCCACTGACCTCCTTAAGCACAAGGTGGTAGTGGTGGTGCGGGACCATGGCGAGCCGCCCCTCTCCTCCACGGTGACTGTGGGCATCCTGCTGGCTGACACTCTGCCCCAGGCTCTGCCTGACTTCGATGATAATGGGGAGCCACCGCCGCTGCTCAACGCTACAAACATCTACTTGATTGTTTCTCTTGCTTGCGTCTCCTTCATCTTTACAGTGTTCCTCATCTTTCTTGCCATTGCACGGCTGTGCCACTGCTGGGCTTGTCACCACCAGGGCTGCTGCAGCATCTGTTGCTGCTCAGCTGATGAGTATGAAAAGTATCGATATAGTGTGCACATGCTTCCCAGCACCCACCTCCCACCGGACATGCTGGAGGTCACTGGTATGGGTAAACTGACTCATACTTACTTGTACAGGGCATCTGTAGGCCTTGGGCTCGAGAACAGCAGCATCCCAAATGGGGATGCTGGGAATGTTCCCAGTGGTTCAAGGTTACAAGTGCCAGGACCCTGCATCCAAGTGCAGCAGATCCAAAGTGACCGTTTGAGTGCTGTCCTCATGGTAAGTACTTCTTCCTTTCACTTGTTTTCTCTCAGTCATGTGGCCACTAAGACTATGATGGAATAGCAGGAGTTCCATATTGAGAATCTCTTGAGAGGATGTGATTTACAGTGCTCTTCTCTCTTTCCAAGCAATCAACATTTCTCTTTGTTTGCTTTGTGAAACTAAAACAGTTCCCTTCTGATCCTTTGACCAAGATGGTTTCTTCTCATTCCTGTAATGGGTGACTGTAGAAGAAAATATCTCATTGTCATTACAGTGGAGAGTTACAATGTGGGGTACGTTTATAGATCATATTTGTTGGGTGTTACCATGGCATTTGCTCAAGATTCAGTTTTCTTATACACAAAGTAACATTAGTTGTGTTTTTAATAGGTGTTTTGCATCTCATGTGTATTTTTGTGAAGTTTTGAGGTGTTATGTCAGTACACTAACAACTTTCCCCACTATGCGTAGCAGACAACTAATGTGTGGATCCAGTAGTTTTGGGCCATTAAAGCATTACTGTTATTGTGAGATAGATGAGTTGCCTAGAAAGACTCAAATATTTGATTTGTTTTTTACTGTAAGATTTAGTACTGTAACTAAAGAGTGATCTTTCTTAGTTATGTCAGCTTTGGATGCCTTGGTTTAAGTAACTCAGTGAATCCTGGCCTTCTGGGTGCACATTCTGAAACTCAACACACACCAGTACATCTCAAGTTCCAACTCTCCAGTTATGGATAGTCACTTGGTTGATGGTCTCAGTGGTCTTTTTATCAGGCATTGCAGTGACAGGACAAGGGGTAGTTCTTCAAACTAAGAAATTAGAAGTTTACATTAGATATAAGGAAGAAACTCTTTGTGATGAGGGCAGCAAGGTCCTGGCACTGCTGCCCAGAGAGCTGCGGGTTCTGCATTCCTGGTGGTGCCCAAGGCCGGGTTGGATGGTCTTGGACCTGGAGCAGCCTGGTCTGGTGGGTGACAACCAACCCACAGCAGAGCTCTGTGGAACTGTGTGGGCTTTAAGGTCCCTTCCCAACTATTCCGTTATTCTATGACTCTACTTGTTTCTTTCTGAAATTCCAAGTTATGAAAATCAGGAGTGGATAGAAGATACAGTTGTTGTACTTTGATTTTTGTGCCTCCGTTGGGATTTCCAAGTTATAGAATAAAGTAAAATGGAATTATTTGAGAGGGATTCTTGGAAAATAGTTTCCAGTTATCTTGGGTAGAAAAGAGAACTATCGCTCATTCTTGGAAACTGATCCTTATTCCAAATCCTTTTAGTTGCTCTGATTGAATATTTTCACTCCTTTCATATTAAAATGAGAGGGCTAGTGTTTCTTTTCCAGCCTTTACCAATGGATATTTCTGTAAAAAACAGCATGTAAGTTTGTTCATTGAATTTTGTGTTTACGTGCTTTCAGAGCACCTCATTTGAAGTGTAATAAAAAGTAAGCATCAAATATTTAAAAGGAAAAGGGATTGTTATAAAGCAAGGCACTGGGAATGACTCCAAAATTATAAGCAGAAGTTAAATCCCCACTTGAAAAAGTATTCTCAGGATTATCATTTTTTGTACATGGAAGACCAAGAAATGTCTACATGTACTACAGGGTAGTGGAAGTTCCAGAAATTAAATGTGTTTTCCAAATTTAGGTTTATTTATTTATGGTTGGTGCTCCTTTGATACTGCATTGAATGACGGGCTTGAATGCTTTTTAAGTATATGGAAGTGTGAGACCATTTTGTGCTTTCACATCTTCTATTTAGGTTAGGGCTAAATATAGAACTTTGGCCACAACTGTAGTACAGTAAACTGTAACTGTGCATCTTTCAGCCTCTTACTGTCTCTTTGTGCAGTGTAGCATATGTGACAGCCAAGTGAAAAGCATTTTATGTGGCAGTGCTGCATTGCTGTATTAGAGACAAAGGCATTAGTGGCTTTAGTGACTAAAGGAAGCATTAGTTCACTGGGGTCATTAGTTTTTGGGGTCATGACGTGGCAATGGATTGTTAGTGTTTTTGTTTGCTTGTTTTGTCCATTATGTGCACAAAGGCCTGTAAGATGTTTGTGCATTGGGAGCACAGTGACCTCTCTGTGATTTTACATTCAGTATTTAGGTTACATGGACAAAAACAGACACAAATGTAGCAGTGGAGAATATTTTCTGGTAATATTTTCTGATGGTGGGATCATTTAATGCTAGGTGGCATGCATTTCAAGCAACAAAAGTAGATGCACTTTTTGACAGTGGCATGCAATCTGGACTGAGCTGCTGCAGGCTAAGCAGCAGTGACTTACCACAGAAGTAAAGACCAGCCATGTAAGTCCCTCATGCCTCTTGTTCTGATGGGTGCATGCCTTGTAACTTAACCAAATAGGACGGTAAAGCACCATGTCATTTTCTTCCATGCAGATAACAACCTGCCCTGGTACAGCAGTCCTGTGCCCACTTCTTAAGAGGTCAGACATGTGGGCAGATTTCTTGGTTACTCTTGGCTATTTCTTGGCTACTAGTCCAAGTTACTCTTGGAGTCAGGCTAAGAAAATTCTCAAAACAACAACAGTCAAAGGAAATTCAGCAATGGGGAGTTCCGTATATTTCCCTCCTTCTGACCATTGTACTCATCTTTCTCAAAGGATGCATCCTCAAAGTTCAACAAAAAGGACAGTGCGTCCAGGAAAGGCTACAGATGTTGCCTGGGTTGAAACTTTGCATGTCTGATGTCTGCCTTGGAGTACTATTTATAGAAGTAGTGGAGGGGAGGGAGAGTGACAGAAGGAGAAGCTTGAAACAAAGTCCTTGAGGGGATGGGAAGAGTAATGTCGCTGTACTTGGAGATATTTAAAGGCAAAGGCAGTGATGGGGAAGCCTGAATGAACTGGACTGAGGGAGAGTGGATGTGAGTAGTACTTCTTGTATGGAAGCATGAGACAAGAAAACACCATTTGGACTGAGGCCAGTCCTTTCCTATATGAGCCAGCATTTGATCTTAAATCTTCATATTTAAAGATTTAAATTTTAATCATAAAAATGCTCCTTTTTTTTTTTTTTTGCAAAATTCATTAGGTTGTGCCCAGTGTTCCAATTAGAAAGTTATTCTTCCAGGGCTTTGAAACCATCTTCTAACATCCTGTCAACAGTTATCTGCTATTAACTTGTAGACATCTGTTCTCGTGCCAGCAATATCATTTTAGCATAAATAGTTACTTTCCCTTTTAAGGGCTGAATTTCTTCTTAGTTTAGAAAGCAACCATATTGTTTTCTTAGGCTTTATTTGTCTTTGCTAAACAGATCAACCTCTTCTAGTCTTTTTTTCTAAGGTCATTTCTGTATTTGTCTGCTCATGCTAACATCCTTTCTCTGTATCTGCTCTCCCTTTGTGGAAGCATGTTTCTTGGAATATAGTTCTCCGGACTATGTATATTTCCATAGCACCTTCCACACAGTGATAGAAATATTTCCCTATTCAGGGGATAGAAAATACATTGCTTGATACTTCCTGAGACAGAAGTCACCTCCTCTGTAGATGGAATATGTTTATTGATCTGTCAGGTAATTATTATCACAATACTTTGATGGTAAAGTGGATGGGGAAAGGTTGTCTCCCAAAATGGTGTTTCTTGTGCCTAACTTCATCAGTCTAAACATTTGATGATTGAACATTATGAAGGCAAAGCCACCTGCTGACAGCAGCTCATCCTATTCATCTGAGTCATCTCTTTTCACTTAGTATTAGGGCGTATAACCTGATTTCAGACTTTCCCCTTTGTATAATCCCAGGAATCTCTGTGCAAGAGAGATTAGAGTGACTGGAGAGAGTCCAGAGAAAAGCCACTAGGACTGGGACTGGAACATCTCTTCTATGAGGAAAGGCTGAGGGTGAGGACTCTTGTGGCCTGGAGAAGGAAAGGCTCAGAGGAGAGATCCCGTATATGGAAAATATCAGATGAGAGGGTGTAAGAAGGATGGAACCAGGCGCTTTTCAGTGCTGCCTTGTGCCAAGGCAAGAGACAGTGGGCACAAAGGGAAACACAGGAGGTTCCCTTTGGACATCAGGAAGCACTTTCAAAAGTATTTTTGGTTTGTTTTTGAGTTGGGCAGTCATGAAAAATCTGAAGATAATTCAGCTCTAAAAATATTGCTTGGAAGGAAATCAAGTGTAAAAGAAAATAATTTCCTCCCTTCCAATCAGAGAGGAGATTATTGCCATCTTCTTTAGCTTTTAAGAACTGGTGAAGTAAAATCACCCTTGGAAATGACTTGTCTAATCTGAGTTGTCAGTTGGAATGGTTTCAAAGGATTTGGGGTTGTTGGTTTTGAACTGCTATTTGCACTTTCATCTTTGTTTGTTTAAATTGTATTATCTGTTTGTCAAAGGACTAAGATTAGCGGGTTCTTGTCTTCTCTTTTACAACCTCCTGCTTCTCTACAAGGCATTCAATCTCTTTAATGTATCTCACCTTATTTGAAAAGCTACAAGGAAAAATAACTGGAGCTAATGCAGGACGTGGAAAGATGCCAGTTTGATCAGAGTCAGAGTGTGGGTGTAGAACAGAGATATGTACTGAGGAATACTATATGAGTTCTTCATCTGGTGAAGCTTTTTACTATTGCAGTTATGTATTTCAGGAAAGAGCCTTCCTTCATTCAGGCTGCTCAAAGCAGATTCAGATTATTTAGGATAAAATTGGAACTGAACTTTGGGGCCCTGAAGCTGTAAGCCCCCACTGTACCAATGGATAGTTCAAATCCAAGGGTCTCTTCTGTTTTGTTTTTGTTGTCATCTAGGAAATGAGGCCAGTGTTCTTTAATGTAGGCATTACAGGTTCTTGTATAACTTAGGAAACAGCTGAAGTTGGAGTTCAACTTCATCAAAGAAATAAGTGAGAGGGAATCTAACATTGTTCCTCTGCTGTGTGAAAGGTGCTGCAGTGACAGAAAGACAGGTGATGGTTTCATGTTTCAGGAAAGGAAATTCTTGCTGGCCATGAAGAAGAAATGGCCTAATGGCCTCTTGTGTGAGAGCTGCAACCCAGGGACAGTGGGGTGGTTTTACCCAGATGGGCAACTAAAATCCACCATGGATCTCCAGTCTTCGTCCTGAAAGGAAGTGGGGAGAAAGTATGACAGAAAAGGGCTCAAGAGCTGAAAGAAAGGATGGAGTTGTCACTCACTAATTACTGTTCTGGGCAAAACAAACTTATTGTATGGGCATTAATATGGTTTTATTGCCTATTACTTACATACTGCAGCAATGAGAAATAACAAGTAAACTAAAAACTCCTTCCACCTCCATCCACTCTCTTCAGCCTTTTCTTCCTGGCACAGAGGAACCGGGAATGGAGGTTGTGTTTAGTCCAGAACACTTCGCAAATGCCAGTTTACATCAGTGATACATACCAAATGATTTCATCTTATATCTGTGATTCTGTGCTTTTAAGGGCTGTTACTGATACTCTTCCCACGTTAGGGAAGGGTGCTGCTCAGCTGATTAAGGAGAACACTTCAGGACTTGGAGGACTTGAGCCATGGTTGCCATCTCATAAAAATCCAAATCACTGCAAAAGGCAAAGACAATAGATTCCAAAGCATGTTTACATGTCCTCATTCCCTCTGAAGTGATACTGTAGAACAAATGTTAAGACAGAGCATAAGGAGCAGAAAATGTAAGTTAAAATAGCTTTGTATTTATATATACTGCTTTTTTTTTTTCCCCTCTGAAAACACCACCACACTTCATCTAATGTGTATTAAATAGATTGAATATGAATAAATCGCAGTCTGGGATTGAGGGATTTTGGAGTGCATTCTGGAAAATGTCCATGCCCTGTAGCTATTTAAAATGCATTAAAATACCAAACAAGTGTATATTGCAGTATCTCGTGATACATTTTGCCTCTCTATACCAAGGGCTTCCAGCCATCTTTACAGAGGCAGCAGAAATGTGCTATCTATCAGCTGTGATGCTGTACAATTAGACTGTTCTAAGTGTACATTTGGCCGCTGCTAATGCACAAGTCTGGTTTGCTGGGATGATTTTATGTAGAAGTGTTCTGTCTGAAAGACACACTTTTATAAATAGTCTTCTGTCTCTCAATGTAATGCATTTGTAATGTAATATTAATTCCTCTAAAAGGAATGCTTTTTCTGACATACCTTCACAGAGAGAATCTGGGCAGTAGTAATTATTATATATGACAGCACCTTGTGTTCAAGCTGAATCTGCTTCTAGTCCCACACCTATATTGTTTATATGGAGGATATTTTGCTCTAGCCAAAGTATCACGTGTCATCTGTGACCTCTGTCAGATGGAAGGAGATTCAGAAATGTGAGAATGTGAGCATCTAATTACTTCTTATTAATATTAACTAAAACCTAAATGGTTAACTTGGATTTATGAACTTCCATGTTTACATCTGTCTCCATTAGTGAATGAATGAAAACCTTTCAGGCTTTCAGGCTGTGCTCATACCACTGCTTACTATGAAAGCGGTTTGGCGCTATTCATTATAAAGCCCTCTGGCCTCTTAGAGTGGTGATATACCCAAACCAAGTGTTGCCTGTTAAAGTTTAACTGAGCAGTTTGGTCATTCCTCAGGCTGAGGGTAGTGAAGGATATTCATTTTGCCTGCAATAAAAATGCGGGTAACCTTAGAAGGTTTGGAAATGCATATTTGAGGTTAAAAGACTTGATATTTGTTGTGAAGTAGTCCCTGACATGTGTAATAGAAATAGCTGTTGAAGTCTACTCAAGTTGGCTGAGTTATACGCTTTTGAGAAATTCTTGGTCTCTGAACTTGGTAGACTCTTGGAAGAGCTGGAAAGCTCTTTCCTTCAGGTCCTGCCAACACAGAACACTGTTTCAGCCAAGAGCTGGCAGGACCTTCCCATGATAGCAGTTGTCTGATGGTGGCCCAGATGAGAATGAAAGCTGAGAACAGGAGAATTGAGAGCAAAGGAAAAATAACGGCCGTGGCAGGACCAGGATGCAGGGTAAGGGAGGATCCCTAATTTCAGTGCAGGAAGTGTCAAAATGCATTGCATAGAAGCAGACCAAGTGATCCCATAACCATACCCTGATGTCTTGAGTATCTTGAGTTATGGAGACACCAGAGCCTCTCTGGGCAGCCTTTGCTGGTACTTTGTTCCCTGCACAGCTAAAAATAAATAAATAGTTTCCTTATTCATAGGCAGAATTTATCTTAGGAGGAAATTAGCTCAAAACTTCAGAGGCTTGTAAGTCCTATAGGTCAGTTACTGCATAGCGGACATTGATCAATAGGAAGTGTAATGTTCCTTCTTGAAGAGATGGGCCACATGAAGCTTCCTGTGGGGAACTGACTTTACAGTGTCACTAAAGCACATGGAAGGAGTATAAGGACCTGATAATAGAGAAACAAACGTTAGAACTGTCAAAGTTCAGAATTAAGAGCTTAAATAAGTGATTTGATAATGTAATGCTATAGTAATTAAACAAATACCACAGTGGAACAAAATAGGTAAACCATTTTGTAGCTCAGAAACACAATGGCTAATTCCTTTTTAATATTGTTACCTAGAGTGAAGGTACTTTGTTTCCATTAAGGCAGAAAACTATAAAGGGTTTTGTATTGCAACAGTATTAAACCCAGAAAATAACCCACCAGTAGGTGGCTGAGTCCTTAGTGTGAGTGGTTTTATGTTCTTGAATGAAACACTGCAAAGGAGCTGAAAGTCTTTTAATGAGAACACAGTGTCAAGATTACTCTGTGTTTATTCAGCAAGAAGATAACTGTGGTGTCAAGTTTTCAGGACAAAGTGTCTTAAGAAAAGGAACATTGACAGGGCTGTGCCTCCTTATTTTTCCAAACCTTTCTTTGGCTTTTTCTGTGTTTGACACCACGGTGACATTGCTTGCTGTTGCAGGAACAAGTAGACACAATGTAGGGCTTCCATCATATATATATATATATATATGTGTGTGTATGTATATATATTACCATTACTTTGCATAGCCTATGCAAAATACGTAAGGCAAATCTGCATTAATATTCTAGATCTAGATAGTTCTAAGCACCAGATACAGCTGAACTTTGGAAATAATATTTTATTAGGCAAACCATTTTCAACTATTCAGTAAAGACCCTTGTGCTCAAGGAAGGAAATACTGAGCTCTTCCTGAAGCCAAAACATGAGTAGTTTGGTGTCAGTGACGTTATAAGAATCCTGATAAGAAGATGAAAAGCAGATATGCTTTGTGTACTTAAAAGATAGTTTTCTCCCTCCAGCACTCATTACAAATAATAAATTATACATATGTATATGTAACTTCTTCCTTGAGAATATCCGCCTGCCCTCTGCAGTATTGCTGTAAGCCTTTCAGTAGCCACTTGAGCTCAGATATTGCTGACATTTAAAGAACCAATTAAGACGCTTGCCAAAAATCACAAAGCCCTCAATCTAACAGTGAATAGATCCCAGTTCTCATGAATTTATGCTCCATCAGCTGTTTTTGTTATTATCTTAGAATCATAGAGTAGAAACATAGAATATTTTTATTTGGAGGGGACACATGAAGGTCATCTGGTCCCCAGCTATTAACAGGGACACATACAGATAGATGAGGCTGCTCAGAGCCCATCCAGCCTAACCTTGAGTGTCTCCAGAGATGGGGCACCACCTCTCTGGGCACCCTGTGCTTGTGCTTCACCACCCTTATTGTGAAAATCTTTATTTCCAATCTAAATCTTTCCTCTTTTAGTTTCAAACCGTTTCCCCTTGTCCCATGACAACAGAACCTGCTAGGGTCTGTCTCTGTCTTTCTTACAGCCTGCCTGTCATCCCCCAGCTTGTACTGACAGTGGCAGTTGCCATGACCCAGGTATTAGACCTTGCACTTGGAAATATTGAACCTCATGGTGTTCCCCTGGTCCCACTGCTTAGCCTGTTTAGGTCCCTCTGAATGGCATCTTGTCCATTTGATGTGTTGACCACACCACAGAGCTTGCTTTTGTCTTACCTTGCTTTCAAAACCCCCAACTCAGTTCCAGGGAATTTTATTCTCTTGGTATTGCATAAGAGATACTGCTTTTCATTCCTTCCTCTGGGCTTCTGATCATCTCCTGCCCCTTATTTACTTGCATCTTCTCTTTCCTTTGCATCTCCTTCTAAGGTCTCAGTCTCTATTTGCTGCGTCAGAGGTGAGCTTCTTGCAACAGTGAATCTGAACAGAGCTATCTCAGCATTTCTGAAGCTTGCTACAGGCCCTGATTTGGGCAGCTGTGGTCAGCAACTTTCTGACATCTTCTTGATAACTTGATTGCTATTTCACCTAGACCTGTCAGTCCGTACAGCGTCATGCTGTCAAGTTCTTGGCTAATTTTGTCTGTGACATTACAGTTCTTGTATTTCCTATGGTCCATTCACCACTGCCTCTTTCTCTTCTTTTTCAGATCTTCCGTCTCAGTATTTTGTCTCACCTGCCTAGAATGTCTTTGGTGAAATTCTTGAACCTCACATTTATCTTGTTTTCTTCATCAGTGTATTTTACGGCTCCAGTTCTCCTCTCCATCTTCTTGACACCTTACCTCAGGTCATTTTGTTCCTTTTGATTCCTCTGAATGAAATCTCACGTAGGGTGTTCAGCTGCAAATAATACCCACTCTTCCTGTTTGTCCTTTTGTTTTTTCTTTGAGTGCTTTCACTTGTGCACACACTGGTATTTGTACCTCAGTCATACTGACCTTAGTCATTTCTTTTAGTCAAATCTCTGCATCCAGCATAAAGTACAATAAATGGGGGCAGGTAAAATCAGAAGGATTACAGAGAGGGAAAGCTCAGATTAGTTACAGGTAATGAACTCAAACTCTCAATGCAGCCTTTGTAAGAAATGATAAAACAAAACTGTTGCCGAGCTTTTGGACAGGATTATTGGCAGATGATCTTTTGGCATGTTATCAGATACTCCTTGTAAGTGCCCAGTTAGAATCCAATTGTTCTGTTTTGATAACCTTATTAAGGGCAAAATATGATAGAGAGGTGGAGTGGAGGGCACAGAATGGCTGGAACATAGAATGCAATTGAAGAAGGAGAAAAGAACCAACTTCTGCATGGCTATTCAGGGAGAAGGTGGGGGCAAGGAAGGCTTGAGATCTTGGAGTGCTCCAGGACACCAAAGAGAAACAAAAAATGTAAAGCAAAGTCATTGGCAGAGGGTGTAAGCTGGGCTCAGAAGCTGTTCCTGGTTCTGCTGAGTAAGAAAATCAATGGGTCTTGTCCTGAGGTGAGAGAATATGAGCAGAATCTGCAGTAGAAACATTGTGCTCATTGTGGATGTGGTTATACGTTAAAAATAGCCCAAGCACAACACAGTTTAGGCTAATGTGCTGTTTTGGTTTATTTTTCTTAATAGGATTTGAAGTAAAATCTTCTAAGCTCAGAAATGCCTGCTGAGAATTTAGCAAACAAAAATGAAATATTTTCCTGCCCTACTTTCACTGCTCAGCCATTTCTGGGCAGATGTGAAATACAGAAAGCTGAGGAACAGCAGCCATTGGATTACTGATCTCATAAAACTCCTCACAGAATCAGAATGTTTTATGGGGCTGGTGCTGCAGTATGCTCCCGTGTCTTTTATGGCTCTCAGCTGCTGTGTAAAATAGCTCAAGGGTTTATATTTTCTGTTGATGTACTGAAGACCATAGCATGTCTATCAGAACTGCAAGCCAAGACCTGCAGCTCACCCCACAAGGCTGATGGGATGGAGGGTTATTGGTTACTTGGCTGTGTTGCTGGGCAAAGTCTTTCCTCTTTGTGCTAAGAGATGGGTAGACTTCTGTGATGGAGGTGTTCCCTCATTGTTTTATCACAGGGTGAAGTTACTTCCTTCTCACTGTATGGAGAATTACCTTTAATTGTGTGGCTCTTATGTCATAGCAGATATGCTGAATATTGCTTGTATACAGGCTGTGTTTGTTGTAGGGAGCTCTAGAAGCCCCAGGTGACACTTTGGTTTTCCTTCAGTTGTTCATCCATCCTATAGCAAAGAAGTGACTGATATCCAGCTGGTTCTACCTGCTGCTGCTTGGAAGGAATATCAAAAACATGAGTCAACTGTCATGTGCAAGTGGTGATCTTGCTACTCAGTAGTTAGCAGAGTAGCTCTGCTAAGGCGGGGGGAGGTCTTCATATGGTAGGGCTTCTTTTGTGTGTGTGCACTGCTTTGTGGATCTGAATTCAGTAAGATTAGCCAGATACAAGGCTCAATAAATTAGACGTCAGAAGTAAAGCTTAGGATACACTTTTATCTCTTGAATTTATCGTTTCTAATTTGATATACTTTAGCAGAATAATGGAATTCATGGAGATGCTATTAGGAAATGCAACAAATCTGGAAAAGTCATTAGGTGAGCAGTAGGCCAAGAACTGAAAGTGCAATTGAAGGAGATGGAATTGACATTTGAAAAAGCAAAATCTGATCTAGCACAAGATGTACAGTTTGTAGTTAGGACACTGACAGTCAATGCTTCCAACATGCTCAAAGACAAACTTAGGTCATCATTAAGAGTGTGAAAACCAACCAAGCTGATTGCTAGCTTATTTTCAGATCCAAATGAGGATTTCAGGTTTTAGGTGATTAACTACTAAGAGACACTTAAGAATAAGCAAGGAGCAGAAATAAATTTAATAGATATAACTCACTCTATGTCTTTAAGTATGAACAAGCAGCATTTAGCTACTCATGTAGTCTTTTATAATGCAAACTTGAACTCTTTTGCTAATAAATGAGAAGCACTGACAGGCTCTAAAGAAAGTGTTGTCAGTCTTTTTCAGCAGTGAATTTGGTGACTGGCTGTTCCTCATATTACTCCTTGCCTGTATTTTTGATTCCCACTCTATTTTTACACCTAGATCTCAATTTCCATTGGTTCAATGCTGCTGATTGGTGCTTAGCTTCCCACTTTATCTGAAATGTGGAGACAAAAATGAAGGGAAAAGGAGACATCAGCGTCCCTTGTCAGCACTTCTTTGGAACACTGACAATTTCTCATATATCCAGAAGGACAAACAGAAAACTCTTAGGAAGCTGAGGAAGAAAAAAGAAGGGAAATCAACATAAAGAGAGGAAAATATTTTCTGGAAAGAGCCAAGATTAGATGTCAGCAGTAATATGGAAAAGAAAACAAAACACATGGAACAAATATTCTAGAAGGAGAATAGATAGATGGGAAAACACAGAAGGGAAGGATGGGTTTAAGTACCAGTCTGTGAACATGAAAGCAACACTGAGAGTTTTAGAGCTGCCTGTCCATCTTGGATGAGTTAGAAAAGCTAAGGAGTCAGCAGTAGAGACTTGAACTCAATGGTCATGTGTAAAAAAAAAAAGATAGGATTTTAAACACTTGACTCCCCCCCTTTAAATATTTATAAATGTTAATAATGATAATGATCTGGAAGAAATTTGTTTATGGAGTAGGAGATGTCTTACAACCAGATCACTGAGCTGGAATGTAGTGCTGATGGTTTGAGATGAAAACTCATGGTGTGTATGGAAGACTGTCAAAGACGGTGGCAGAGACTGAAAAGAAACATAGGTAAAGAAAAGCACTCACCAACTTTACAGCAGTGGAAATCATTCTGTTCCCATCCTAGTTGTTAATGCCTTTTCATTTAGAATGGCACAGCATGTGACAGTTATTGTCAATAAGTTACTGGAAGGGTTTATAGTTATCAGAAGAAATATTGCAGAGGACAAACAGGATGAGTCAGAGAGAGAACCATCCTTACATTTTAGACTACAGGTCAGAAATAATTAACTGTAGACCTTGAGAAGCAAAGAAATGCATTTTGCTCGTATACTTGTTATATGTATTTTGTCTGTGGTTTGCCTAAATTCAGGTTTACAACACAGATCCTTCTCTGTACCCCAACTCACCACTTTTTCTTTACATTCAGTTTTCTGAAATAGCTTCAAGTAACTGGAAAGAAACTGTGACCTAAATACAAGCAGGATTTTTTTTGGCTGGTTAGCAGCCTTGGTTCCCATAACAGCAATGTTTTAAATAGTCTGGCTTCAGATGTCTGTGATACAAAAAAAAAGAGTAATCTCACCAGTTATTTAAACCAATGGGGAGAAATGGATTTATGGGAGGATATGAAAGAACAGAATAAATCCAGCTGATCTATTTGGCGCAGTCCCCATTTCAAACAAAGGGGAGGCAAGCTGCATGTAAAATGATCACTTATCAGCTAAGAATGCAAGTGCAGAATATGACTGGAATGAAGGAGCAAAGAAGATCTGTGTTGGATTCCCACAGGTTCAGGAAGGAGCTGCGTCACAACATTGAGTCATTGGATGTCATGTTTCAGGGATCTGCTTTACTGAAGGTGAAATTATTTGCAAAGTAGCAAAATGTCTCCTCAGGTGCTGAAATTCCTTGCTGTTCCTCAGTTAACACAGCATACAGTTGCGTGTTCCTGTTTTCTGACATCTCTTTACTTTTGCTTTGGGAGTGACTCAAAAATAGCCAGAGGAAGGAAGGACTCTTCATTGAATTAAAGAGAGCAGATAGGTTGCAGCTCAAGCAAATTTAGGTGATTCTAGTTACATTGCTGTATGAAGTTGTTTCTGGTACAGGTGTGATTTGAAATAGTTGAACTTGAAGGCCTTCATTCAATAAGTACAGAACTGTGTTCATTGATAGTTGTATCACTCACAGGAGAAATATCTGTGCAGAAACATTTCTGAGGCGCTGTGTTGTGCTGCTACTAATTCTGGCATACCCATATATATTAAGATTTCAAGGAGGGTTTGGATAGCAATGTGGTGACTTGCTACACTGAAACAGTTGCACTGCTACAGATACATGTTGATGTATCCCTTGTGATATAACTTGTAGCTACTATCTATCATGTAACTTAATTTCTTTCTGAAGATCTTGGTAACATCAGTGTGTTCTTTTCTACCCCCGTATGTTTACTCAGGTCAGAGGACTGATACAATGTAATGTAACCAAGTGGTTTTTGTGTCAGTGAAGCCCAACAGGTGTGGGTATGCAGATACTGCACGTAGGTTGTATCCAATCACTTCAGGGGGGTTCAGAATTGCCAGCAAATGGATATTTGGCCTGGAGTGTTCTATCAGCTGCTTTTATGCTGCAGGGACAGATTCTGATGCTCTTTTTTTCCTGTGAACTGTTCAGAATTCCAGGAGACATTTTTATTTAGTGATTTTTAAGGTATTTCAGAATTTGGAGTTCTATGAAATTTCAAGAAGTTTCTGGAAGGTGAAACTCCAGCTTTTGAAGCCCAAGTACAACCAAAACTGACGTTTGGTTTCTGTGTTCCCTTTCTTTTTCTCTTTCTCTATGCAAATCGATATCACAACAGACCAAACCCCGAGCTGTGTTCTCTATGGGAAGGAGTTTTTTCCCTGAATTAAAACCCAGATTCTGCAGGACTGACTCAGCATTCCTGCTGCAGCTGGTGGGAATGCCTAAAATTGTCGTGGCCATTGATGAATTTTATGTAGATTCAAAATAACTCAGAGGGCGCTGGATCGGTATAGAAGAGGTTTTGGCGTATCATTTAAGAACTGCATGGGCAGCCTAAATGATGTAAAGCTAATATTTCCAGAAAGACTGTTACATTTGTACAGTGCTGGTGTGTATCAGCCAAGCCACAGTATTAATCTGTTATGATTATATTCATTCTGTAAGACTTCCAACTATCATTTGATATTAGAAATAACTTCTTTACAGAAAGGGTGGTTAGGTACTGGAATGGGCTCCCCAGGGAGGTGGTTGAATTGCCATCCCTGAATGTGTTTAAGAGCCGTTTGGATGTGGTACTCAGGGATATGATTTAGCAGAGGTTTTTTAGAGATAGGGTACTGGTTAGGCTGTGGTTGGACTTGATGATCTTCAAGGTCTTTTCCAACCTGGGTAATTCTATGATTCTATGATCTGCATTGGGGCGAGTGCCCAGACCTACAAAAGGGCAATGAGAAAAATTTTAGCTGAAAATTGAGGCCCACTGTTGCATTTGATAGACCAGCCCCATCCAGGAAAGACTCATGAGTCATTCTGAAAGACCTGGTGGTGTAAGCAAAAGGAATCCTGTGCTAAGTAATAGGTACAGTATGCACCTCTGGAGGATTATGCCCAGTGGTTTGTCTCTATAAATACATCAGCATAGCGACTTGTATGTTGTATGAATGGATACTTAAGTTTATTGCCTCAACGAAGTTTTGTGGCATCGGGGTAAAACTTACTGCAGCTGCAGCACCTTCCCCTCCCCACTGCTGAGTTGGTTGAATTTCATCACTCCACCTTTTGTCTGTCTTCTAACATGAGGGCAGAGGAAGATAGAACAGTGACTGGAAAACAGCTTGTACTGCACTTCTTCATCTTTTCTCCAGTCACAGTCGTTCACCTTGAGCAAGCCTTTAGCACTGATGGGAAGCTGAAGCCCACCTTAAATGCTCACAACTATTGGATGTAACCTGCAGAATTCCTCCAGCCCAACAGCTGATGGGGCTGCAGCAGGGGCGAAAGGAGGGCGAGGGGCCCCGCAGGGGCTGGGCAGAAGGACTGTGCTGCAGCGACGATGAATCTCCGAGGGAGCAGAGGGGCAGGTCTTCGAGAAAGAGGTCGTCAAACCCACTGCAGCAGCACGCAGACGGCATCAGGCTTGGCTGGAGGCCCGTTTTTTTTCGTCGCCCTGCGCTGATTTAACTCTCTCAGGCGGATGCATTTTAGCACTGCAGCAGCAGGTCCAGAAGTGCAGGCGGCTGGAGGCCCGCCCCGCGCCCCTGAAGATTCAGCAGCGAAACCGGGGCGGAGGCGAGGGGCGGCGCGGCTGGGCACGGCCGGACCGCTCCCCTCCCTCCTCGGCGGCGGCCACCGGCAGCGAAGAGCCCGGCGCTCCGAGGGGCGGCAACACGTGGGTGAGGCCGGGGCCGCGTTGGGGAGCGGGGCTGTGCCGCACGCCTTCCCCCGTGGGAACGGGCCCCGGGCGGCGGAGCGGAGCGGAGCGCGGCCCTGCGATGGGCGCGCGGCGGAGGGGCCGCTGTCCGCGACCGCGGTGCTGAAGCGGAACCAGCCCCTCCCGCCGCGGAGCCGCTGTTCCTGGCCGCGGTGCTGAACCAGAGCCAGCCGCGGCTTAACGTCCTCCCCCGCCTCCGCCCGCGCGGCAGCTGGAGCGGGAGAAAGCGGATCCGGCGAGTCCCGGTCCCTCCTCCTTCCTCCTCCTCCGCCTTCTCCTCCTCTTCTTCCTCCCCGGAGCAGCCGGAGGGGGGAGAGGTCGGAGCCGCCGCCTCGGGCAGCCGCCGAGCATGGGCCGAGCGACCGGCGGCGGCCGGCGGCTGCTGCTCGCCGCTCGCATGAGGCGGCCGGGCGGCGGGGTGTGAGGCCGGGCCAGGGCCGGGCGAGGCGGCTCCGACGGCTTCCCACCCCCGGCTATGGCGGCGGCGGCGGCTCGGCGGAGCCGCGGCGGGGCGGTGACGCTGGGCCTGCCGCTGCTGCTGCTGCTGGGGCTGAGCATCGGGCGGACGGCGGGCGGGCCGCTCCGCTATTCGGTGCGGGAGGAGCTGCCGCACGGCGCCTTCGTGGGTAACGTGGCGAGCGACCTGGGCGTGGATCCGCGGCGACTGGTGGAGCGGGGAGCGCGGCTCACGTCGGGCAGCGGCCGGCAGTACCTGGAGCTGGAGCTGGGCCGCGGGGCACTGCTGGTGCGGGAGCGTATGGACCGAGAGGTGCTCTGTGAGCTGAGCCCCACCTGCTTCCTCAGCCTGGAGCTGGTCATCGAGCAGCCCATCGAGGTGCACAATGTGGAGGTGGAGGTACTGGACATCAATGACAATGCGCCCCGCTTTCCCCGCCAGGATTACCGGCTGGAGATCAGTGAATCTGCTCTTCCCGGGGCCCGCTTCCACATCGAGAGTGCTCAGGACCCTGATGTGGGCACCAACTCTGTGCAGAACTACCAGCTGAGCCCCAGCCACCACTTTGCCCTGGACCTTAAAGGCTTCCAGAGTGGCAGCAAACTCCTGGAGCTTGTGCTGCAGCAGCCACTGGATCGGGAGCAGAGTGCCCTGCTGCAGCTAGTGCTCACTGCTGTGGATGGTGGGGATCCCCCCAGGTCTGGCACAGCTCAGATCTCTGTGCGAGTTGTGGATACCAACGACAACCCACCTGCCTTTGACCGCTCCACATACACCGTGAACTTGCTGGAGAACTCACCCCCTGGCACGCTAGTTGTCAAACTCAATGCTTCAGACCCCGATGAGGGCTCCAATGGGGATGTGATCTATTCTTTTAGCAGCTATACCCCACAGAAGGTGAGGCAGCTCTTTCGTGTGGATCCACATTCAGGAGAGGTACGGGTTAATGGCACCTTGGATTATGAAGAAGCATCCTCTTATGAGATCTATGTGCAAGCCACTGATCAGGGCCCTGTCTCTATGGCTGGGCACTGCAAAGTACTGGTCAATATTGTGGATGCCAATGATAATGTTCCTGAGGTGGTCCTGACCTCCTTGTACAGCCCAGTGCCAGAGGATGCAAAGCCAGGAACTGTGGTAGCCTTGATGAGTGTCACAGACCAGGACTCAGGGCTGAACAAGCAGGTGAGCTTGCGTATTCCCCCTGGCCTTCCCTTTATGCTCAACTCATTCAAGAATTCCTACACCTTGATCACCCAAGGCAATCTGGACCGTGAGAAAGCAGCAGCCTACAACATCACAGTTACAGCTACTGACTCCGGGAGCCCCCCCCTCTCCTCCCAGAAGGTGATCCATGTGGTCATCTCTGATATCAATGATAATCCTCCGCTCTTTGAGGAGCCTGTGTACTCAGTTTACATCCCCGAGAACAACCCCCTTGGAGTTTTGCTTTGCACCATCAAAGCCACTGACCCGGATGTTGCCGAAAATGCCTACGTATCCTATTCTCTGTTGGATGGGGAGATTGAAGGGCTACCTGCTGCCTCCTTTGTCACCATTAAATCCGACAGCGGTGACATGTATGCTGTCAAATCCTTTGACTATGAGACACTGAGGGAGTTCCATGTCGTTGTCCAGGCTCAGGATGCTGGGATTCCATCACTGAGCAGCACTGTCACTGTCTACATCTATGTGGTAGACGTGAATGACCATGCTCCAGAGATTCTGTATCCTACCTCAACCAACACCTCAGCAGCCCTGGAGATGATCCCACGCTCAGCTCATGCTGGATATTTGGTAACCAAAATTATAGCCATTGATGGGGACTCAGGACAAAATGCCTGGTTGTTCTACTACATGGTGCAATCCTCAGATCCAGATTTGTTCAGGATAGAACTCCATACTGGGGAGATTAGGACTACTCGGAAACTGAGAGAGGAGAGCACACCTACTTTCAACCTGACGGTGGAGGTGAGAGACAATGGAGAGCCACCGATGTCCTCATCAGTAGCCATCACTGTTGCCGTGGTGGACAGAGTTTCCAAAATCATCCCTGATACAAGAAGACACGTTAGAAGTCCGAGCAATTATTCAGAAATCACTCTTTATCTCATTATTGCTTTGTGCTCCATCTCCTTCGTTTTCCTTTTCACAATCATTGGGCTTACTGTTATCAAGTGCTACAGATACAGTCTGTACGGGGACTCCTGCTGTACAGGTTTCTGTGGGGTCAGAGAACGGTGCCCTGCTGAGCTGTACAAGCAGGCCAACAACAACATCGATGCGAGGTTGCCACACGGTTTAAAAGTGCAGCCCCATTTCATTGAAGTACGGGGCAATGGGTCTCTCACTAAGACCTACTGCTATAAGGCTTGCTTAACTGCAGGATCGGGAAGTGACACTTTTATGTTTTACAATACTTGTGGGCCAACAGGAACGGTTCCCTCTGCAGTGGTGACTGAGAGGCATCTGACAGGACAGAGTGGGCAGAGTGCACAAAACCTGATCTTACTTAAAAATGACTCCATTACTCCTAACGAGGTGAGGCTACATTGATAAATGGTCAGCACAGTGCTCTGAGCAAATTTGTACTTAAGAAGAGGTTCAAAATGGAAAACTCTGATTAAGTGTATTTCCTTTGGGGCTCACTGACACATATTGAGAAACATGGTTCTAAAGTATTCTAATGTGTGCAATGCATTTTGTTTCCAGGTAAATGCTGGGAGTTTCAGGGTCCATTTGGTAAGTTCGGTATCTGTGTCTGTGTGAGATTCACTTCAGTTTTGCAGCATTTGCTATGTAGAGTATTGCATCCTTCCCTTTTCTCTTGCACATCTAAAATTGCCTGCTGTCATAGAGTGCTAAGGAATGACAGACATGGTCTTGAATCTTTAATGCTGAAACTAATATTGCAGGGACAAAAAAATACTTCAGTTTGGAAATCAATAGGTTACTTCATGGCAATTATAGATATTTGCTACATCACTGATCTGATACCTAAGCAAAGTTGTTGGATTTGGATAGCTACAAAAATATGCTTTGCTTACTGATTTGGGCATATTTCAGTTGTCTGAATGCTGCAAACCCTCCTTTGGTAGCATCTGCTCTACCCAGTGCTGCATCACTGACAATCCAGTGACATCTGTATAGAGAATTACAGCAAGTTACCACTGTGGTGTTGCAGTGTGGCAACTTCTGACCTACTGGGCTGATACTGAAAATTGTTTAATGTCTATGGTTTAACCAGCAATATATTAACCTTTTCAGTATCATCCCACAGTGTAGCATTAATGGCTGCTTCATGTTAGCATGCAGCCAGCCCACAGTTAGCACGTAGTCTGCATGCTCTGCAGTTTATTTTGTTCAGAGATAGGAATTAAATTGGAAACACTGGAGACATGAATTCTGGTTCACAATGAGAAAGATTTGCTGTTACTGTGTGTATTTTGTACCCCAGGACTGTGTCAGTCGTAGGATCGGTTTGTGCATTAATGTGTGGTACATGCCTGGATATGGGGAAGCTAAGGGAGGGATTGTGGTGGGATTGAAAGCAGCCTGACTTGTATGCCCTTGTTGGAGAAATGTAACTCATTTAGTTCTTTATACTTATCCACATATGAAGACATTAGCATCTTTTACAACTGGTGTTGCAAAAGAGTGAAGATGCTTAAGGACTCTAAAATTGCTTTTAGAGAGCAATGATTACCTATTGAAAACAAAGCAGTTTATAACGTAGGCAGTGTTTTCCTGTAATTCACAGCAATGTGGTGTGGGGGGTGTATTTTTTCCTTCATTTTCTCCACAGTTTTTGTACCTTAAAATCATTCTGAGCATAATCCTATAATTTGTTTGGTGTTGGAGGGGAACATGAGAGTGAAATATTTCTCAAGGAGTGAAATACACACTTTCTGTCTGTTTTTCTTGGGAAAAAAAGGAGAGTAAAATGAAAATGATTTTGCTTTGGATTCAAGAGCAGCAGGAAATACATTTACTAGACAGATTCTTGTCCCATTTTAGGGAATCACTCCACTGAGTGCAGTGAATTAGCAGATTTTGAAAAGCAGGGCAGATCAGGCAGGGGCTGGACTTGGAGTACAGAAATATGGGCATACATAGAACAAAAGAGCAAAGGGCTGCTGGTGTGCACGTGTGACCCAGAGGAAGGGTCAATTAGTTCAGTAGTTCTGTGTGATGTAAATGGAGGTAAAGTTTGACCAAAGCTATTTGTTCTAAGTTCTTTTCTTTGGTCTTTGCTTCTTAAACTGCCCTGTAGTAACACATACCATGAAGATGTGTCAGTGCCATGTATGATGAGAAAATAGGTGAATGTGTTGGCATTCACTGATCACTAATTCCTAGCTAATTACATGATTGGTGTTTCCCTGTTTCAATTTCATTGAGGATAGCTTCCATTTCTTAGTAACACCAAATCCTGCTTTTGATAAGCACTGACTTTTGTATGACTAGCTCATCGGAGGACTGTGCTCTTCTGTTAAGCTGAACTTTGAATTCAACTGTAAAGGCCCACCCTTCCACCCCTGAAGCACAGCGATGAGTATCATTGCCCTTGTGACAGTTTATACAATCTCTGATGTGTTTGTCGCTTTATAAAATATCAACAGGTCTTTTTTTTCCTCTCTCTCCTGCTCTTCCTTCCCTTCCCCTCTCCTTATAGTTTTTGGAAGTGGATATTCTGGTAACTGCTGAATGATGGGGATGGGACCAGCTGAATGGGCTTTGCATGCATGCGTGTCATGAACAACAACCGTTGTTCACAGTGAGATGAAAAATGTTTCAGATGTGTTCAGAATTAACCTCAGTAGCTTAAGCCTCAGTAATGCTTGATGCAATAAGATCTCAGTCCTTTGTGTATTTGCTAGTAAGTTCAAATATATTAGCAATTGCTCTTTGCTAAGTTGTGACTGAATCCACTGAGTCATTCCATGGATGCAGTGGAGGGGAAAATGCAGCGTATTAAGAAGTGTTGAGTTTTTTCTATCTGTTGGTGCTCTGGTGTCTGTGTGACTGTTCTGACTTCTATTGCCTGTGTCACTATAGCATAATGGGAGCTTATTTCTGCAAGGCAGCTTCTGCTTCTGTATCCCCCCTGCTTGTCTGTGTGGTCTTTCATAGCTTTAGAAGATTATCTCAGACTAGGTGGGTTTAGCATCAGAAGAAACATACATAGCAGCACCAAAAACCTTACAAACAGGTATTGCTGGAAGAGAGCCTAGTGATAAGATTCAGTCTGGGGTTAATGAGCATTGCTCTCTCATCAGCCAGATCACTACTACAGGGTGAACAGGCAATGTGGACACAAGGATAAAGGTGGCAAGGTATTGCAGCTTCACTGCTGGCAGTGTGTGAGGTTATGAGCAGCCTGGATTCCTGCCTTTTGGGAAGGGGTGTGTGCAGGTGAGAGGGGGGTGCGTGAAGGGGAGGTTTTGCTTCTGTGCATTGCTGCAGTGATGATCTGTCATTTTCAGGGAAGGTTTTGACATTTCAGACTGGAGTCCCTTTCTTTAAATGCCCGTGGAGATGCTGAGTGATGTCTGAGCAGTGTCTGCTCCTTGGTTTTTCTTTTCATCTCTTCTGTCTTCTTGTTATCTTGTGTGCAGTTAAACTCGTCCATCGTCTTGTGTCTCATGACAACCTTTCCCTTTCAATGCAGAGATGAACAATCAGACCGACATATGTTTTGGCTGAAGTTTTCATTCCCAGAGGCACGTTCCTAAAGATGAATGGGCAGCTTGGATCTTTGACAAAACTAGACAGGAGCGCTTCTGATTGCAGATTCCCATTTACCTTTGTGTGTCTATGTGTGTGTGGCATATAATGGTAACAAAGTACAATGATGATTATGGTATCCTTAGATAGCTTTGCACTGTGCACACTTTTCAGAAAGCACAAGAGCTGCAAATCAGTGGCACAAAGACCTGGTGTTTCACTGGTCTTTTACATTTGTTTGAGCACACTGCTCTACTTCTGGCTTCCCCTCTGTGTTTTGTACTTCAAGGAAAGCCTGCCAAGCTCAGGGTCAAAATGCAAGCAACACTTGAACGCATCTTGATACTGCTTTTAAGTGCCAGCATGTCTCCAAGTGTCTAAATCTAATAAAGCCACAGCATTGTCTGGAGCTATCTTACCAAGAGATTTCTCACAGAAGCTTTAAAGGTATTAATGGTGGAATATCTTACAGTCTCAGTTCAAGAACTTAATCCTTTAAGAAATTCTCCAGCCCCGCTGACATTGTAAAGGTTAACTATAAATGTTGGGTCTCTTTTTCAGGGGCTGAATATGGACCCATTCTGCTAAGCATGGACAGTGCTCTGTGCTGCAGGGAAGTCAGACTCTTAATTTGATCAGTGCCAGCAGAAATTTGCATCCAGTATTAAACAGAGGAGTTTTCCTTCTCTTGGAACTCATTAAATGCACTTTAGGGAAGCACATGCCCATTCCTTTCATCTTGGTTTTCTCGGAGTTAGAAATGCATGTGAGCACTGACAGAAAGCAAATCTTTGGAAATTGTAGTCTCTTCTAGGTTCCATTCTGCTTTCTTGTGTGACGAACGCATGTTCAGACTATAAATAGGCTGTTCCATGCGTCAAATTAATCTGAAGCATTTACAGAAGGGAATCAGTAACAGAAGTCTCTGTTTTTCCACATCTGTCAGCATCGTCTCACAGGAAAATAAGTAAAGCTGCGTGTGGTCAGAGGTTGTGAAAGGCCTTTTATTATTGCTCTGAAGCACATACATTTGATAAATATAGCTTATGTCATGCTGTTGTGTGTTTGTGTGCAAATGGGAATGGAGTAGGATGCTTTTAGCAGTCTCATCAGCTGGGAGCTGTTTGTAAATGTTTCGTTCACACTTCTCTACCTCAGGCAGGCCCAGTTCTGACACCTGCTGAAATCACTGGGAGGTTTGATTTTCTCGAATATGGCATCAGAACATCAACATTTTTCCTTCTATCTCAGAGAATTTACTGGGGTAAATCATCAGCTGAAAAAAAAAGGACCAAGCCAATCTTGTAGCAGTGTATTCTCAGTTAACTTTCTTTTCCAGGTAGCAGTGAATTGCTTAAATTAAGCCATGCTGTGCAGTTTAAGAATGAGTGTGTGAAATTTTACTTGAGCTTTTTTGCTGTTAGGGTGACCTCATTTATAATCTAAATTCACTTTAACTATCAAACTTTCCAATAGGGTTGGTTGATTGATCACATTGATGCTCATGGTTACACAGAATGTAACCCTGGCACTTGGAAGAAGCAGGAGGAACAAACTGTTGGCATGAGGTGCTTGCCTGGTGTGATGGCAAACACTGCTGTAGGCATCTGGATGGATCTTTGCTCACCTTACAACTCTGATGTTGTGTGCTGTTACTAAATGAGGAAGAGCAGGTGATAGGAGGAGTAGGAAACTGTGTTCACTTGTGTGGTTTCCATCAGCTCAACTGTTGTGTGGTAAAGGTAGGACCACCAGCCTCCAAAAACCTCTGAGGGCAGGCTGAGATGATGTTACAGTTAGAAAAATAGACTTGTGTCTTGTGACAAGTTGGGAGCTGGATGTGAAAGGAACAGTACTATTCTTCATCAGCATTGTGTGACTGCCAGGGGTTTTACAAATGGGAAGCATTGGGACTACTTCAGATTGTGTTCCTCTTTGTGCTTCCTCTCTGTATTCATGCTTTCTGGACAGCTGTGTCCTGTCCTGGTGGTGTTGACCTGTGACAGAGCAAAGCCTGTGACAGGGCTTTGTAGAGAAGCCTGCAGACAGCATTCATCTTTGAGCAGTGCAGCAATACAGTCTCCTGTCCCATGGGACTGTGCTGAGGGCACTGCTCCACTCTGAAATTGGCCATATCGTGCCATGATGCAGTGACTACTAACAGCACATTTCAAAGCAGGTTTCAGCTTGTGGTCTGATAAAGGTGAGCTGTTCCTAACCAGAGCCATGGGCTAGCCCAAGTGTGCAGACTGGGAGTGCCTGGTGGGTGTATAAGGGAAGTGTTTGAAAGTCAGATGTGTCATGCTGGTTTTTGGTTGGAATTGTGGCTTCCTTGTATGAAGCTATATTTTGGATTTGTGATGAAAATAGTGGGGATTTTTCACCTTGGTTATGTATTAATCTCTTTTTTGCTCAGACAATGAGTTTTCTAATCTGCTCTTCCAAATCTCTTTTGTCATTCCACTGGGGGAGTGAATAAGTGGCTGTGTGTGCATTTAAACCACAGCATGAGCTGATTGCTTTTTCCACCTCCAGAGTTTATGTGCCTGAGACAATTCCTCCTTCTGACTCTGGGACTATCACTGCAGCCCTGCCTGAAGAGTAATAGCGCATAGAAACTGACAGGGATTGGCTGTAAGAAGCCACAGCATCTAGATAATAACCTTTGAAAACACCACAGTCTTCTAATTGCTGATATTTCTCTTATTCTGACATTGTGAGTCTTAGCCCACACAATGAGAATTTCTAACCGGTGCATCTGAAACTTTGCACTACAATGGACCATACATTTTGTGGGGTTTTTGTTCTGTTCCCCAAAAACAAATTTGGGGAAGGGTCTGATTAGTGGAACTTTTGTCTTTCTTTCATTGCGTATTCCTATATGGTTGACTTTACAGTTACCTTGACATCCCTGGGATTGGGGCCAAAATGGAATGAATCAGAAAATACTGGCAACATGCATAATGGGCTCCTTGTCAAGCCACTTTCTGCTGAACTCAGCAGAACCTGAGCATGCCAGACAACTGGGGTCTAAATGGGAAGGAAATTGCTAGTACAGAAGTTTAATGTGTGGTTGAAGATAGCAGCCTCCTCCCTTTTGTGTAATTCAGACCATAAAGGATACTGAGGATGCACATCATCCAAGAGCATCTCGCTCTTGAGTGAAGCTGTGCTCAGGAAGTACAGTGATAGAATGATGGGGGAGGTTCTAATTGCACCATTTTTATTTGAATAAAGCCTATTGATCCAGGGAAAAGCATGCCCAAAACCTCAAGAGGAAAGGCAGAGCTGGCTGTAAATAATTGAGAGCATTCAACACTTTATTTTTTCTCTTCAAGTAATGGGGCCAAATTCATTTCTGATCTGACTCCAATAGCTTGAACAGAATTAAACCATTACTGTCATTTATTATTTGTGTGTTTGGCGCTGTATGAGACACACCAGGAATGAGTGCAGTCCATTATATTTCTGGACATAAGTTCTCTCTTTGGATTCAAGTGCCTGACGTTAATCACTGGCTGCAGTAGCAGGTACAGACTCTGATGCTTTGAGAATCCTGAGAACTAACCTTGTCATGTTCTTAGGGCGGTATAGAAGTGCAGAACTTCAAGAGACCTCAGTTTGCTGTTGTCTTCCATAACTGAAAATTGTTTTGATGGTCCTCTGACACTGCAAAGGCATTTTTGGAGCAAGTTTTTATTCAACAGAACTATCTGTTCATTTAGCAAGCCACTCTGCAGCAAGTCAGCATATGCTGTTGGCCAAAGGGCATTTCTGTCTGCTTTCCCCTTCTTTCCCCTGTGCCCTCTAATGAATATGGAGACTATAGAATTTCTTGATATTGTGAAAGAACATGTCTGCCTTTGATAAAAGACTTGCTGCAGTCTGCAAATGTGGTACCATCTAGTGCAGTCCTCTGCAGTATATTAAATGCCAGCAGAAACTTCACAGCAGAGGAGCCCACGTGTCTCCTTCACGGGGGGCTCCATTTTATACGTCCTCAGGCAGATGCTGTTTGGCTCAGTAGCTGATTTTCCTTGGCTCATCAAGTAAAGCAGCAGAACGTATATTATGAATTTATGATCCTTTTCTTCTTATGCCCAGAATGTTTATGAATATGTAAAATAACTGTCCACCAGTTTCCAGCATTATGTGTCTTTCCACAGAGATCCTTTCTAGCCAAAGGCCTTGGCATTCAAACAAGTTGTTTTGTTACAAAGATCATCTCTGTGTGTCCATTTGGAAGTTTAGATTCATAGAAGGACTGCAGAATTCTAAACGTTCACAAAAAGCAAGGATTGCCATGCAGACTGTTTGACACCAACCCCAAAATGAGGCAGGTGTAGATGCTTTTTCTGCACATTTAGTGTACACTAACCGTGTTTTTTCTGGGCTTTTGTTTCTACAGCCAAAACACCCCAATCCTGACTGGCGCTACTCTGCGTCCCTAAGGGCAGGAATGCAAAGGTAGGTTGTGTGCTGCCCCAGGCACAGGGCGTTCTGTCCTTGTCTCTCTGACAAAGACCAACCTGTCCCCCTTCTCTGATGCCTCAGACTGATGGTATCTGTAAGCTGAGATGGAAAGAAGATTCTGCTTCCGTCACTTTCAATCTCTTAAGTATGACAAATCTGGTCTGACTGCATCTTTTGCTATTACTGTACTACCATAGATCTCTGCTTTTGCTGTGTTCGCCCTCTGCATTTTTCTCTGTTGATTGTCAGTGTATTAGATGCTCCAATTATTGAATTATTTAATGGCTATTATACACAGTACTTGCATGGTGATCATTTGGGACCTTTGGAGAGTAGCAAGGGGAATAATTATGAAGCCAGGTGATAACTGTATAATCTGACCATGCTATGTGCTTGTTCAGTTCTGTGCATATGGAGGAGGCAGGAATCTTACGTGGAGGACCAGGAGGACCTGACCAGCAGTGGCCAACAGTCTCCAGTGCTACTCCAGGTAAGGGTGTGAAGTATCTGTGAGTATATGTAAGGAACAGCTTGAATGTACCCTTCATTTCCTGCCTGTTTTCACTGACTAGTGCAAGGTGATGGAAACTAAGTTATAACCTTATTGTCAAAATAAATGGCCAAAAATGCTTATTAGGATATAATTGATCTAGAGATGTGCTTGACTAGAGCAGTCAGTCACTGGTGTGATCAGTGATTTTAGTCATATCCAAAATAAGATGTCAGCTTAGGGGGTCATAAGCCTTTTGTGACAGCTCTGCAAGCACTGTGAATCTTCCAGATGTTCCAGAGAGGAATGATCATTTCCATCACAGAGCTAGATCAAGTGACCAGATGTGGGTCTCCAACAGAAAAGATATCAGAGATGGTTTTTTTTCATGCTATTACTTTTCAGTGCAAAACTTTCCATTAGATTATACGTGAATTTTACCTGGATGAAGGACCAAGGAGCAACTCTGGGGTTTACATTCACAGCTAAAACATACCCATGGATTAATGGTGTCCAGCAAAATCTGTATGGCCATTACAGAAGGCAGTCTGCAAAAACAGGTTTAGAAACAAGATACAATCATCTCCTTGGCTGTTATTACCTGGTTATCCTGTGCTCTTCCTTCTGTTGCAGGCTTTGCAGGAAGACACAACTTGTGCATGTTATGCAGGGTGTGCGACTGTTGACAGTGTATTTGAAAATGTCACCACGAGTGCACTGTAACCTTTCCAGAGGGTTTCCTCGGGCTCTCAACTGCTCTGCTTACCCTTCACTGAGTACTTAGCATGTTACCTTATTCCATGCCATACAGAGAAGACCAGACTCATTCAAATAGCGGTTTGGGACAAGTTACAGCTGCTTTTAAATCCATTTTTTTGTGAATCAGGTTCCTTTTAAAATACTTAATTTTCCTGCACAACAAAGACTCTTTTTTGTCTTGTCTTTTCCCAAGGGCCTGTTAACCCTGGCATAGCATTATTAGCCCTCTTGTAGCAGATTTCAGGTAGTATTATTCTCTGCTCTTTGTGAGCAAAAGCTGCAGGTGACAGCAAACAGCTGATAGGGAAACCTCAGGATTAATGAGAATTTATTCATAGTCCGAGTACATTATCAAATGTCACATTTCAGCAGATTAAGTTTGAGACTTGCAATATTTTTTCACCAAGTTAACATGCACCATTGATGCAGAGAAGCAACTCATTATGGTATATTGCAGTTGACTGAGCTGACGAATGCATTTGCTCCTGAAACATCATCTGCATATGTGTGGAGTCCACTTGTGTCCAGATAAGCTGCTAGGTGAGCTGTTGGCTATCTCTGTTATCATCAGCATGTTATGGTAGTTTGAAGCCTTTACTTCTGGCTACTATAAACCATTTCCCAGCCTGTTCTGTGCATACGTGCTCTATGCGGTGGTTTTAGTCAATTGATTAATCCCAATCAGTTTGTCACTAAAACATTCATTCAATTAAACAATCCACAATAGTAATGGATAAGATGCATTATGGAGACAGATTCAGAAAGGTAATCAATGAGAGCATTTGAAGGTGATGTCATAGGAATGCTTTAAGAAGAATGAACAAGACAAGTGCTAAATCACTAAAGCCTTAATTCCTAATGCATTGCTGTGCTCAAACATCACGTGATCTTTCATCGAATCTATGTTATCCAAGCAAAACCTGGTCCTCATTTGCACTGACAGCATTTTTACTGACTTTATGGTGTATTTCACCCTTACAGGGAACAGCAAATCTTGATTTGGTATGTTGTAATTGCCTATATTTTCCTATGCACCAGAGCAATGGGTTTGTGGTCAGGATCCTTCCAAATGAGGTAGAATGAGAAGGCTCCAACGCTCCCCAGGCAGAAGACAGTGTTGGGCTTAGCTCCCTGCAGCATGTCATTTGTCCCCCATATGGCACACAGCAAGCCTGGGAACTGCAGGCAGGTTTCAGGTTTCTGCTCTGAGTCCTTCAGTTGCTGCAGCAGTTGCATCCCTCTTCCTGCAGGCAGTCAATAATCGGAGTGAATTTCATTTTCTGGGTGTCTAACTCAGAATAACCGGAGCCTGGTTTCTGGAAATGGTGGAAGCTTATAATCGAAGAGGTGAATGGGAGCTTTGTTCTCAAGTCATAATACTGCAGATATGTAAGGAAGTCAGACCTGTCTATAATCATAGCTCAAACTCGGTGGGCATTAGACAGTTCTGTGTGTATTTCTCCATGTTCCAGATTCTGTTGTATAAAATAGGACTGGTAATGTGTGTTGCTTTGCAAGCAGCATTCTAAAGATGCATTCTCAGCACACACAGGGCTCAGGAGAATTAGGAGGTTTTGCAATGAAAAACAACTGTGAGGAACTTAAAATCCTCTGTTGAAAGAGGGCTTTGTGTATGTGCAGTAAGTAAGGCGCAGGGCCACACACTGCATGTGCAGGGTGAAATAGAAATGAATTCAGAGAATAAAGTGAGCAAAATACAAAAAGGTTTCATGGGAGAAAGGAAAGGAGAAGGGAAAGGAGAAGGGAAAGGAGCACATCTGACATTAGTAGAATGGAGCTGAATGGAAGTTGTAAGCAATCTGGATCTTACTGGAATCCCTGAGTCCATGGCAAACTGCCCACTGACTTCAAGGAACCTTGGATTTTAGTGTCTGTCCTTAGGAGCACGTGCAAAGGGCTGAATTAAGTGACAGAAGCAAAAGCACGCTTAAGATGTACTAATTTGTGTGCTTCTGATTTGGCAATGGCAATGTTCTTCTAATGGCTGTCACTTCTGTTTTGTTTCCCCAGGTAATAAGCTGGAGGGGTGGTAGCCTCGTTTCTTAAAGCACTCTTACAAAAAGAAAAAGACATTATTGTTTGAGAATCTATGATCTCAGCATGGGCAGTCTTCTATGCTTGGCACTCACGGTGCATATGTTTATGCCTTGAAGTGTCCAGCAGTAGTACTGGCTGCTGTTCCATGAGAGAAATGATGAGGAAGGTGGGACAGGTTGGCTGCGGGTTTCACAACAATTTCATAACCAAGAAAATCAAAGTTCAGGTCTGTCTCTGGAGGGTACTTTATACTACATACATATGTATGCTCATATATGTATGTATATGTGCCTATATACATATTGCTCCTTGTGTCCCATCACTGCAAGCCTCACTCCTTCAACATTTGTCCTCTGCAGTTTCTCTCTCACAGTTTTCTTCTTTCTGTTTGTTGGAACATCTCCTGATTTTCCTTGCCTCCTGCCTGGCTCTATTTCTAGAGGATAAATGAAAGGAAAGGGCAGAGGATCCATGGTAGGAAAAAAAAATGGAAAAAGAGGCTAGAAATTTTGCAGGGGCAGATAGCATTGAGAATTGGACAAGGCAGACTCTTCAGTGAGTACTGAGAATAGGTGACTGGAAAGGAGATTGGTGCACTGTAATAGGTTCTGGTGAAGGGGGCAGAGAGCTACGCCTTGTGAACAGAGATTCATTCTTCTTTCCATGGAATAGTTACTTGATCTCTTTGCATTTAACATCACTGCTGTAACACTGCTTCTGAAATTCAGCAGGCAAAACACTCCAGTAAAAGCACACAGGGGGCCACAATGCTGTTACAACGCTCTTGGCTTCTGAGTATTTTACTGACAAATTCAGTTTAAGGAAAAAGAACCTAAAAACAACTCTGACTCTTCTGAGGACTCAGCTGCAATATATTGCATGTGATATAGCCTCACATTGTGGTTTCAAGTGGAGAACAATTGCTTCTCTAAATGTCAATGTGTTTCTGTTCATTTTCTTCAAATGACCTTCCTTATCTACAGAAGAAGGGACTAATCAACCCCTTCAACCAGTTGAGTCACTGCAAAGAATGTACAGGGGCTGAAAATGTTGCTTCTTAGAAAATGCTGAAGTTAATAGACGAGTAACAGCTCAGGATATTGGTCTGGCTTATCTTTGGTAGCTCATCGATTAAAGTTATTAAAGATAATAACTGATGTGCAACACAGAATACATAGCTGGGGTCTAGGTTCATTGCAAAATGTCACAGCTCTTTGAAACAGAGGAAGCTAGAAGATGCAGCTGTGCACAGCTCTACCTTATAGAATAACCAGTTTTCCTTGGTGTTTTGTAATTGCAAGTGTGAAATCTAGAAATACCTACTTATCAAAATACAAGCTCTTAGAAACTTACTTTTGTTGTGTAAGGAACTCTATACTGCATATACTGTATTGAAAGGGGAAAATGGACAGATCTGTAAATTTGTCTTCAAATCAGTGATTTAATAAACATCCGCAATTAAGGTCATAGGAAGTTAAAGTAGTTCCTAAGCCTGCATTGTGAAGTGTGACAGAGATTTGATTCACAGCCTATTATAATCAAGGAAAAACCATCCACATAAATCATACTGCAATTATTCTTAAGCAACTGCAATATCCCCACCAACTCAGTAGAGTCCAGAGGAGGAAACTGTGCCAGCTCTTTCGTGTAGATGTGGAGCAGTGAGACTGTACTGAAATAGAAATAATCTGCCAGGACTCTATAAGGCTAAATCCCTTTCTTTTATCCCATGCCAATGACCTTGCTTGTTGGATTCTCAAATCAATTCCACCATTCTAGGACCCATCACACTTAGTGCAAACAGCCCAACAGGCATCAGGCACACAACCAAGCAGGTTCAGAACTGGCATTCAGTACAGCAGCTTTCCCATCCTGATCAGTATAGCATCTAGAAGTTACTCATACCCAAATGGTGTTGGTGCCAATCAAAGAGAGGAAACAAGAATTCCAACTAAAAATTAGATTTGCCAGATTGATTCCTATCCATCTGGTTGGAGGTTCTTTTGTAATTAGAATTATGTCTGATTTTCAAACCTGAGCAGCTTGTTCAGTTGTCTGACTGTCCATTGCTTCAGGCATGTGCTTCTCTCTGATCCTGGTAACAGTATCAATGATTTTTCTCTTGTATGCCTACTGGTAATATTCTGTAGCTACGCAGAAGACACGGATTTTGATTTTCATCACTATTATTTTCCCAGAGGTTTCAATAAATGAAAAGAAAAATCACTCTCTTGCAGCTGCGCTACCTTGAGTCGTGCTCCTGTCAGAACTTATAAGCTAAACAAATGTTTATCTGGTCAGTACTTGAGGGAATTGGTGGTAATCAAATTGTTTTCCACATGAGCTTACAGGCTCACAGCTGCTTTGTTTTGTCCCTGTTGTGCATCTCTCTCTTTTTCACTCTATTGATGTGTTCATCACGGTGGTCTTAATTTCTTCCTTTGTAGTCTTTAAAGAGAAACATACAAATTAATGTTAACAAATTAATGTTAAACCAACCTGCAATACTCATGATCTCAGAAGAACGTCCACCCTGTTATCCCTTGCATGTCCGTGCAATTTACTATCTGTTAGAAAATAAGTGGATAAAATAAGCAAAGCTCTAAGCAATAGGAAGACATTTCAATCTGGAATGTGCTTCTATTGCAAGTGAGAGAAGAAAACTAGAGAGTGAGAGAGTGCAGCCCACTCCGTGATGTTACTTCTTCCCCTAATGGATGTCTGCCTGTGTGCAGCACTTTGCTGTGCACAGAGGTCACGAATGCATTTTTCATGTGTTTATTTTTGTAACCTGCACGTCCTAAGAGATAAAACCAGGCACTGCTTCAGCGCCTGGTATTAATATTGTAGTGTGGCAGTGCCTCTCAGGTCAGATGGCACTGCACACAGCCTGTGGTAACAGTGAAGGACAAGTCTTGCCTTAAGGAACTTACCACTCCCATGAGCACAACAAAGTCTGGGAAAACCAGGGAGAGGAAATGGTTATTATTCTGTTTTAAATGAGGCAAAGTGCAGAAGAGTTAAAGTTACTCTTATCAGGGTGCTCTGTTGCAAAGGCATCCAGCCTGCCCCATGCACTCCATACAGCCAAGGGGGCAGAGAATAAGAGTCGCCTGTGTCAGGGCTGTCCTCCCTGCTCCTCTGGGCTGCAGAGGTCTGGGATCCCTGAACACCCTGTGGTTGCTGCTTCAGCCTTTCCGTGCTGTGCTTTCAGGCCCTTTGGCTGCAGTGTCAGACCTCCAGCAGCTCACCAGCCCTGCTTGTAAGGAGACAGACAGAGGCTGCTTCACTTTCCCCTTGGCTGTTGTATTTTTCTCTTTGCACCTCCCTAATCTCTTTGCTGTATCCTTGCCTGGGCTGCACAAATACAGAGCAAGCCATACTGTAATTCTGCCTATTTTCCCAGCACGCCCTCTGACTGTTTGCAGAACATTGGCCTAGAAATGTTGAATTTACTCTGAGAGCTAAACTCATGCAGTCATTACTTGTGTGCACTCAGAGGGTGTAATGAGAGATGTAAAACAGCAACAGCAGCATGCAGAGGCACCCCCTCCATTATGAGGATTTAATTCTCATAAAATCAAGGCTCTGGCTGTGGAGGAAATGAATCTGTGTGCTGCTTCTCTGCTCTTGTCTTGTATAATTACCATCACCCATTCCTAAAAGCGTTCTCTCTTAGCATGCACATGCAGATAGCAAAATAAGTGAGTCGATTAGGAAGAGAACAACAAAAAATCTCCCCAACTTTATGGTCTTGTATCATCCAAAATTTGAGAGTAAACTCATTAACACCACTGCAGGGTTTGTACATAGGCATTCTTTATTTGTGATGTCAGATGTGTGAAGGGGTATCTCTGCCCTAACTGCGTGTGCATTGAACTAAAGCTCACGTACACAAGTAGTGTTCCATATGCAAAAGTTTTTATGTCCTCTTTGGGTGACGCTGATGTAAATTGTTTAATGTCCTTATGCTGTGAAAGGTATTGTGCTGCTTCCACATGCCCAGGTAGATGGGACAGGTTCAGAGAAGACAGGGAAGCTGTGGGAGCTGGTACAGTGCCAGGCTTAGATGCCAAGAGGCCACCAAAGCTGTGCTGCACAGCAGCACCATCAAAGAGGCTGGAGCTAGAATGGGGTTCACTGGTAGTGATCTAAACATGATAAAATTAGATTGTTTATATTTGGATTGAGTTTGTCACTGGGAACAGAGCAAGTGCTTCATTTGCTGTTAGTAGCCTGGTTGTCTTGTGTTTGCTTCCATTAATTACTTGAGAATAGGAGCTGTTGATAAGGCAAGATGTGCTGACCAACAAACAAGTCCTGTGCTGGTGGATTCACAGGCTCTCTTGGGGTGCACGTTCATTCCTGTTGCAAAGAGAAGGATGGGATTTGAGGGCCTGCAAAGTGAGTTCAGTTTTGATGTAAAGGTTTCATTTCAGGCACGTGATACTGAAGCACGCACAAGACAGACTGCTGCTTGGGCTGGGAGTGGCACTGATTAGATACCTAATTGTGTAGTTAATCTCCTTAGTCTCACTTAGACAATTAAGGACGAGGGAGATGCCCCCATTCCTTCTGCCTTCTTCCATGCAGTGAGAAGAGCTGATCTCAGGTTATACCTTCTTATCCTCCCTGGCTTTGGGCCTGATCTGCAAGGTTGTTCAAACGTTGAACAAGAAATACCTGATTATTTCTAGCTTGCAAGCTCTGGTCTTCAACTCATTTCAGCAGGTTTTTCCCATTCATATTTTTAATGTGATGGGAGACCTTATAACACCACTTTTCAGACTCAGCATCCAAGCTGGATATTTCATTGCTATGGAATGTTACATATCAACCACATCTCATCATCTGCAGTTGGAAATTGCTTCCTTCTCCCTTCTGCCCTCAGTTTTCACTGTCCCATCGTGTATTACTTTCGTCATGATCCTGTGTGCTCCCAGCAGCAGGATGCTCATGTTATTGGTAGATAAGAATGTGTGACTGTGGTGGTGTTTAATTTTAATTGATAAAACCAAACTGTGTATTTCATCTCCAGTTTTCACCACCCCATTTCTAGCTCTCCCATTGTCATCTCACACAGTGTAAATGCACAGATTTGTAACTGTTAGTGGTGTCCTTTCCAAACGCCTAAAGTCAAATGTATTCAGTCTCATATAGAGGATAAGCCAACCCAGAAAGTTAGCCTGCAGCTGTGGTGTGCAGAGGCCATTGGTAGAAGTGTGGGCAGAGGAGGAGTGTGCTAACACTGTGATGCTCAGTAGGTTTCCAAGGGGGTTGTTTCTCTCCAATTATTGCATGCAACATCATCTTTCCATTGCAAAAATTACCTATTTTTTTCAGATTATTATCTTGTTGCAAATGTATGCTACGTAGGTAGCAGAGCATCTCCCATGGAGCAGGAGATGAAAGAATTACAATAAATGAATAACACTCATCTCAGTTTATCTGCCTCAGTTGTTCCTGTAAATCCATCTATCTGTCACAGTGTACAGACTTTCAAACTGCAGCTTGTTCTATCTGGGAGAAGCAATAGTGGGAAAGAGAAGCTCTCACCTCTGATCTGACAGACAAAGTCATTTGGTGCCCCTAATCTGGTTCCTCACTGGCAATTTGCCCCATCAAAGAAAACCCCATCACAGCTGAAGCTAATTGGCAGCCCTAGCAGGGAGGCTAGTGGGTCATGTGGACTAAATCCATGTCAAGCATCTGATGTTGTCTGAGGCCACAGTGGGTTGGCAACCTCGGAGCAGTTCTGCCAATCTTGTAGCTGTTTTCAGTGTGAAATACTTGTCCATCCATGAATATCAGTGCTACGACTATTTCTTCCTTGATGCATTTTTTTGTTGAGCTTGCAAATTTATATAACACATCTAATTTTAAAAGCTTCACCCTCATTAAGGTCCTTTTCCTTGCCTGGTAATTCTCTGTGTGCCAGTCTGTGATGGTAAGTTTTTGAAACTGAGGTTGTAGAAACTACATCTGAATCCTTCATAGGTGTGATGTGAGATCAGCTCCAGCTGGAGATCTTTGGTGATAAATCCCCTCTGAGATACAGATCTTCCTCCTTTATTCATTTCTCCCAATGAATTTGAGTTATGCTTTAGCTGAAGAACTCACCATAGTTCCTTCGTGTGGAGGTGTATGGGAGATTGGTAATCACAGCCTGAACCTGTGATTCATCAGCTGAGGCAAGTATGGGGTCAGCTGTGGGAGCACAGGTGAGAGTGATGTAGCTGTGCTCCTGGAAGGGGTGGAGCTCGACTCCATCCCCTCTGAGACCTCATTTAAGGGCTGACTCCCACTGAGGCAGCATCTCTTGGAGATCGCTCACCAGTGAGGACTGCCCCAGCTTCTTCAGCCAAGGCACCACCACTGGTGAGTTTTCCTTTGCTTATTCCTTCCGTACATTTCCTACCATCTGTATCTTAACAACCAATACAGGAGGGATAATCATCAGAGGATGAGGTGCAGGTAAGGGTGAGATGGAACACTCCCATTCCACAGATTTTCCAGGGAGGCCTTTTAGCACGTTCCACCTGTGCAATACGGAGGAGAGAAGGAGGCATGTAGAGAACAGAAAGTGTCTTATTTGGGAAGAGCAATGACAACCTTACGTTAGCACGTGCTTGGTACAAAATTGCTGCCCAGTTGGCCTACAGAGTTGCTAGGAGACAAAAATATAACCCCAGCTTTGTGAAGCATGGGGATATCTTGAGCTCAATGGATTTTTGCTGCTATTCCTGTTATGCTTGTCATGGATGTAGCACAGGTGAAGGAAGAAAGAAAATGCATGAAGGAGAGCTTGGGAGAAACACAGGGAAGTTGATCTGTTCCATGTCTGTGATCCTACCTGTGATGCAGGCTTACTGCAGCTGATTATTGTTAGAGTCAGTTTTCAAGTTTGGGAGAAAGGAATGGTCCCCAGTTATTACCCAGATTGCATCCCATTGTGCATGAAGGCAGCTGGCAGGGAAGCAGAGGGACTTGTAGCCACTAAGAATTCACCTGCAATTTCATTCACATAGATCAGATGGATGGATTTTGTGTTGTCCTGCAGCAGCTTATACTAATTGATGTCTGGGATCTTGAGTTCTGCTTTTTCTTTTTGTTCATGCCATACTTTCTGATCCTGTCCCCAAATCAGCATCATTTCTCTGACTGTGAAGCTAGCTGGAATGAGGGACTTGTTCTTCTTGAAAGGATTGTGTAGGTTGGATTCAGCTCAGTGAGCTGCAGCTGAGGACAAATGTTGGTACACAGAGTGGCAGGGGCACAGCACACCTGCCTTGGTTCAGCTAACTGCTGAACTGCTTCCTTGGAACAGTGGGCTGATAAACAGGCAGGAAGGGGAAATGAGCTGATTTTGTTGTGGAGTTAATCATAAAAGATAGCAAAGAGAAAAGGGAAGATAAGGACTTTCATTTGTCTGAGTATGAAGAAGAGAACAGTTCAAAATGAAGCTTTTCATAAGGTGTTTGAAGGGTATGGGGGTCCTCTGACTGAATTAATTCTTCTATGGCATGTTATTTATTTTTTAAGTATATGAATGAGAACATTGAACAGATAGCTACAGGAGGAACATTGAACTGCAGCAGTGACAGTCATCTCTGAAATTAGAGATGAGATACAGGCGGATTGCATCTGCACTGTACTTAGGCATACATGCGTGACTGCTGTATATTGCAGTGAACCTGGAAAAATCCTCTACATTTCTTCCATTTGTGCTCCCTGTTTGCTTCAGCACAGCCTCAGGTGTAGATTAGCATTGCAGCTGTCAGCAAATCTGGCTTTCCAGTTCAGCTTTGGGGTTATTCCCCCTCAAAATAAAACCCAAACCCAACCAACAACTTTCACTCCCAAAACAGCACAAAACAGATGCAGAAGAAAGGAACTAATCAAATGCTGGAGACATTCATGCAGGCAGAGAAGACCAGATTACTGAAAAAGGGAAAAGAATCAACATTTACTGCCTGCAGCCACTCTCCTTCCTGTGCCATTAACCCTTTTAGCTATAGGTTTTCTGATCATTTATCAGCATAGAAGAGATGCCTGTGTGTTAGTCCTTCAGTTCTTGTGAACTCTCCATTTTCATGACCACAAAATTCCTTCTGCAATCCGCATGTAATGTGGATTATGCAATGCATTTTTCTTTCCTCCATCCTGCTTTATTTTCTGTGAGAAGCCAGGTTCTGTACTGCTTGAGTGGCCAGTCAGCTCCTCCCTCCCGTTAATAAGCAGCTCAGATGCTAGGATTATTACTCCTGAACCTGGTGCAGATGTATTCCTGCAGCACAGATCTTGCTGTCTGCTCTGCCAAACACTGAGTTTGTGGCTTTGGGGGCTCTCTACCAAGTACTTCTGTTTTCACAGGGAAACTGAGATGAGTGAGGGTTTATTTGTGTTTTGAATGGCCTTTCTTCCTGTTGTACAATTCAAACATAGAAGTGCATAACAGAGGAATGTTGTGCAAAAGAAGGGAACATTTGCTTGCTGAGATAAATGCAGTATTTTCGAGAGGTGCCACGTTGTTGTGCCTGGCAGTGAGGTCTCCTGTTTGCTGCAGGTGAGAGGCAGTGGGTAGAAATCTCTCCCACTGGTGCATACTTGCTTGTGCTTCAACTCTGACCTGGAAGAATCAGGTCTAGCCAGTCTCTGGCTGCTTCCCATTCATGTGTTAATCTCTCTTTTATTTCTCTGCCAAGGTTGTCAGTTAGGAGAAAAACTGTTCTTTGCAGTGGGAAGGTTTGTCCACCCACTGCTTGACAGGGGCCCATTATTTCATGTCACTTCGGCTGGGTGGTATGAGTGGCAGTGGAGTCTGGAGGTGAAAGCTCCCGAATTGCACTAATTACTGGTGTTTTCAAGATGCAGACAGGACATTCTAGCAACTGGGATTTCAGTATAACTCGGGCACACCTTTATGCTGAGATAGCAGTTTGAATGTACAAACAGAGCTTCCAGATGAGAATGTCACTGCCTAATCGAGAGAAACATATTCAGGTCAAGTGCCAGATACAGTTATGCAGGATAACAGTATTGCTCCACACAGCCTTTAGGGAAGGAGCATAATACTGGAATGCCAACAAAAGGATTCAGAAAGCAGCACACAGATTTGAAGGAAGCCATCGGAAGGTATTTTTCTGTCTTGCAGACCATGATTATTGGTTGCTCAGCTCTGTGAATCTGAGACGTGAGCTCTTCATTGACAGGAATTAGACTTATGAAAGCACTTGATTTCTCTGCAGCAGTCACGCATGCCTGGCACATTCTGCTTCTCATGGATGCCTGGGTATGGGAGAGCACCTGTTATTGAATGCATGATATAGGAGAGAGTAGGAGAGAGAAACAGACCATGAAATTGCAGTGGGTCAGTCCTGTGCTGCCCATCTCAAACACTCAAAGCTTAAGCCTCTAATAAAAATTGTTTTAGAAATCACGAATATTTTTGGAAGCAAAGAATAAATTCCTCTCGTAACTTTTTCCCTGTGAGATTCTCATACAACTGCAGAACTGCTGATGTTCACGTAAAGTGAGAAACGTGCAGAGAATGGGGAGAATGGATGGGTGTGATGTGGATCCCACTGCATTATGGCTAGAGACACAAAAACCCCACGTGGGCAGCAGAAGCTACGTGAGAAAGCTCAGGCTGCAGTTTATGAACTTAACAGTATTGAATTATGGTTCCAGCAGTCTCAAGGAGACAAGCTTGCCTCTATTCTGTGCATGCAGATGACAGTAGCAGCATCTGCTCAGAGCTTTGCTTTAGTAATGCAACTCCAGTGCTGAGCCCAGAGCAGAAAACCTGCAGGTTGCTGAGGATGAGCTGGAAGGAAATGGGTGATTCAGTTCAGCTGCTGCAAACAGCTACAACAAAGCTGCTTCTCAGGAGGGAAAAGCAGAAAGAGACTTGGGGAGGTGTTTATGATTTATAGTGAGGGCAAATAGTGTTAATTACCTCGTGAAAATTGTGCAGGTTTGGTGCCGGGTGCAGACACATTTGTCCAAATAGGAGCATTTGGGTCCCAGCGTGGCCTTGGATCAATTATCTCAGTACCTACCGCCCAGTTTTAGACAGGGTCATGGCAGTGTTTGCTCCTCAGCCTCAGTGTTTGTCCTCCCTGTGTTGTGCCCTCCTGAAGGCTGATGCATCAGCTCGCAGCAACTGGCAAATGTGTTCATCCTCACAGAGAGATGAACCTTTCTGCCTGTTCACTGAGTCATTTCACTACAGGTACAAATTGCTGATGCAAAAACTGCCAATAGCTGCTTGCTTATATGATTATATGGCTTTTACAGGAAGGAATATTAAGCATTAGTAAATATGCACACACGTTCATGCTATAAATTCGTATCAACTCTGAACGGTGTGCCTCTCTGATGAGTAAGATGGTTTAGATCAAACCCAGTATTTTTAAGCATCCTTTTGCTGTCCTCTCTCCTTGATGCATGATAGATGTGCTCTGACTGCACTTCCCCTGGTCTGCAAGCCACTGCAGCAATTCCAGCTGCTAAGCAGCTGTGTGTATGCTTGAATGAAGTGTTTGCTATTCCATGTGTCAGCAGGAAGAGATATAAATAGAGCCTTTTCCTCCTTGTTGTCATGAACTATGCTTCTGTTGGCCACCCCAAGCCATTTCTTCTTGAAATGTGGTGTAAAGGGAATACATTTCGTTTAGCTTCAGTGCTGCAGTTGTGGATCACAGGGAGAATATGAAGAAATGCAGGGATTGCAGGCATTTACACCAAGTGCTTAGTGAGACAAAGTGTACTGCAATTAATGGGCAGCTTTTGCTGCTGTCCTTTATTTATTTACTTATTTATTGAAACATTTCCAGTGAGGGAATATATTGACAGAACCCTGTTTCGTAGAACTGCATGGTTTCCATCTTAGCATGAAGCTCTTTTGGCTTTGTCCTCCCCTGCTGCTCTCACATCTTTACCATGAAGGATTGCTGCTGCTGCTGCCAGCTCATACAACAAGTGCAATCAGCTGATGTGAAGATCTGCTTGGTGAGCTGGTTTGCTTGGCATCTGGAATCCCTGAGTGGGAGAACAGCTTTCCCTGGCATAGGAAGAACATGCATTTGTCATCATGCAACCCGACATGTGTGAGCTGCATCATGCATGAGGACCCTGTAGACCTGAGTGGCCTATGTGGATTGAAATGGACTGGAACACATTAATCATTAAACTATCATTCCAGACACGCAGCTTATAATAAAATGAGCCCATGTACCAGCGTGACCTGACCTAGAAGTGGTGGGACTGAGGGTGGATGCTGGGAAAACTGAAGCTGGAATGAGATGTTCTTTGGGGTGGGAGAAGTGTTGGTCCATTCAGGGAAATTCAAGGACTGGTGCAGGAGGCCCTGAATATGGATGTTTTTTCTGGGATTGGAAATAATCTGGTCTCACCTTACTTTTCCACTTTTTCATTGGCACAGGGATCTGATTTGGACTCAAGTTCCTGAATGAAACGTTCTATTTGCATTAGATTTGGCTTAATGCAAGGACTACTGTGGTTAGCAGCAAGGGCCATCGTTACTTTGCTTTCTGACAGAGAAGTGCCTCACACAGCCCCAGTCTGCTGCTCAGGGAAACAGTTGTATATCCAAGTGTGTACACACACAATTGCAGTAGGGGAAGTTGAAAGGTTAAAAGCATTTTGTAAAGTTTCTACATGTAGATTCTACCAGATGTTCATCTTAATTTCCTTTTTGTGGGAGGGATTCAGCAATGGCACCTTTTACCCTCCACTACTATTAACAGCTTTTGAATGTCTCTGCTCTCTGTCCCAGTTATGCGGACATGTGACGTGTTTCCTGGAATGCAAGTCACTGTGCTGTCAATCCAGGTACAGTCTGTGTTCACCTTCCTTCCTGCTCCCTGGAATGCAATCAGCACAAGGCTTTTCTTTTTGAAGCCAGCCATCATTAAACAGCAGCGTATTCTGAAAAGGTTGCAGGAGTCCAACATGAACCAATGGTTCTACTCATTATATATATGTGCTTACTTTACTTTGACATATACGCAATCATTATTTACAGTGTGTGAGGCTTCCAAGATGTTATTTACCATCTGATGAATATTTGAGCAAGTGTAGTGCTAGAGACAGTGACAGAAGGGATCAGCAACCTTCCTTAAGTGACTGCTGCAATGTGGTGCTTTCCAGTTCAAGCAACTGCCAACTCTGATCTCGTTTTCACTTTGATCACTGTATCTTAATGTTCTGCAATTGTGCATTATTTCCCCCTCAAGTAATCTTCATTAAATTGGTTTTGTTCCTGCATTATATGGCCTTTACAGTGCATTTACAGTCTGTGATTTCAGTGGAGACCATATAGAACAAAGCATTGGATGAATCAGGAGCTTTGTAAACGCGTTTAAGTTGGCTGTCAACAGAAAGCTAGAGCAGGACTGCATGCTGATCTGCAGCATTCAGCAGTATGTATCTATTGATGTAAAATGTTCATTGCGTGGTTCAAGCACTTACTGTCTTCTCAATGAAGAGAGGGCACCTTCAGCTGCAGGGCAGTACAAACAGGTAGAAGGTTTAAAGCCATGGTGTGGCAGATCCAGCTCCCGGGTGGTCAGTTTGGTTCATTTCATCAGTACTAAAAGAATCTCCTCTAAAGGGTTAAAGGCACAAGAAGAATGATCATAATATCTGCATTTCCTTATTGCCCAAGAAAAAGTCCTCAAACTTTGAGCCTTGTTTCTCCTTGAAGTAGCCAAGCAGGAGAATGAATGTGTGGAGTCTGCACAAGGTCACCTCCATCTTCTCCATGGAGGATGTTTAAAGGCTTCTGAAAAATAGAGAAATTATATAGCGTGCATATCCGGGAGGCTTATCATATTGTATTAGCAGTTACCCATCACGTTTAATTAAGGCTCCTTTGTAGCTGATGTGAAATAATATTAGCTCCATTCATCCCATATCAGGAAAAAAGAATAATAATAAGATGTGATTGTAACAGAGATGTTAGGAAGCTATTAATGTGAGATGCATATTGGGGACAGGGAAGAAATGCTGCAGCTGCCTGAGCTTGCTTTGAGGCCTGCAGCATCTTCAGCTTCATGGACAGGATGGAAGCTATGAGAGTAGCACACTTCTGCTAGAGCAGGTTGCTGACTGCTTCATTAACTGGCTTTCAGAGAGGATAAAGTTTGCAGACACTCAGTGATACTCAGTAGGAGTAGGTCAGCTAAAGGTTTTCTCAGGTCTAAATTGATTTTATGCAGTTGTGTGGTATAGTTTGCTTTTGGAACGATGAAATCTCTTGTCCCTCCGAGGGACAAGGCACTGCACTGCCCATGTTCTGAAGCTTTGTGTGGTTTCTGAAAGGCAGTTCCATGCAGAAAGCTTCCCACTGCAGCACTTCATCCCTGGCATTACACTGGTTTGAGCTGCTGGGGTGAGGACCAAATCCAAGAAGAATGACTGAGGCCTGTAGGCTGAACACAGATGCTGAGAAAAAGATTATCTTCTAAGATCATTTCTTAGGTGTCCATGACTCATTACTATGTAGTCCTTCCAAGTGGTGAAGCTCTCAAATCTATTCATGTTTAAAATAGATGCCTCTAAAAGCACTGAAATAAACGTGTCCCTTTTCCCTCTCTCTACTGCTTCAATCATCCAATTATTTGGTTAAAATTGGGTTCTGCTTCAAAAGGCTGAAGCTGATGCTGCAGGTTTCCATAGTAACTGCCTTTCTGTAAATTGTGCTCAGTTAAAAAGTGGGGATTCTCTTGTCCCTGTCAGCACTGGGCTTTGGCAGCCTTGCTGGCCTCTGTCCTCCTGCACCAATGGTGACATGAACAGCTGAAGTCAGTCTGTGTGTGGTTTTTACAGCTGTGAAGGCTGGTACGTGTAGTGAGGAACTGGAATGGGCTGCCCAGGGAGGTGGTGGAGTCACTGTGCTGGAGGTACAGCATTGCACCTGGGGAGCTGGTTTAGTGATACGGGGGTGTTGGGTTGATGGTTGGACTGGGTGATGTTAGTGGTCATTCCAGCCTTAATGATTCTATGATTCTGGGGTTCTGTTGAAGGGAACTGAGTTCAGTGGGAAGTGTTCACTCCCTAAGGCAGACGTGAATAAAAACATACTAGTCCTGTCTCCACAGGATCCACAAATGCTCAGATTATCTGGAATCCCCTGAACTGAAATTTTCCTTCCTTGGAGATTTGCTCACTGGCAGCCTGGGAGGAAGGGCGAAAGGCAGAAGGTGGCTGTGGATCCCTGCTGATGCTATCACCACCCCATAGAAGCAGAGTGGCCTCCAGTGGCAGGAGGTGACCATATAGACAGTGCATCTGTGCTCTTGGCCACAGTTCAAGAGCTTGTCGAGCAGGCACAGGGGAAGGGAGGGGTTGTCTGCAGAATGCTGTTATGTGCTGCAGCACCAGCCAGCAAATGCTTCCTCCTTTTCACCTTCACAGCAGGATTTATGGTGCTCTGTGAGCCTGTTGTCTTGCACATTCAAGTGCTTGTGTTTAAGAGTGAATTTATTTAAATTTGACAGAAAGCAGTAGCCATTCTGGTTTCCCATAATGCAGGATAGCCAGTGCACAGATCTCTTCCTGCTGTTCAGAGCTTTCTCTCCCTAAGTGACTTTTGCTGTCTTCGCAATATTTAATATCTCTAAGTAGCAGAGCCAGTATGCCTCTACCACACTGATTAGCTGCAAGATGCTGCCTCCATCCTGATCGCATCCAGGCTGAGATCTGAGCCACAGGTCAGGCATCCCAGTTTGTAAACCTTTTACTCTGTTACTGATAAGAGAGCAAGTGGAGCTTGGGGCTGCTCTGTGTGTTGCACTGTGGCTGAAAGCAAATCGATGTTTGCTTGCATGCTTCCTGGAATATACAGGCAGAGCTATTTGTTATCAGGGACAATTGCCGTGATGCACAGTGATGTAAGGTTGCTTTCTTATAATGAGATGGGTAACCTTTATTTGAATTAAGTGTCAGCATGGATAGTAACCTGAGATGGAGCTGGGAGTGACCCCGTGCCCACCCCGTGCAGCTGCATGTCGGAGCAGTGGGGGGTTACAGATCTCCCACAGCATATGTGCTATAATTACCCTGTTTCATGTTACTGCCTTGAAATCCAAGCAATGGATTAAAGCTACAGGCTCCTCAGTGGGCAAAAGATCTCCTTTTGTTCATTCCTCCTGTGTGAGTCATTAGTGCAGGACAGGTCAAACAGATGGAGGGGCAGAGAGCAAGAATTATTTCCTTTTCCTTTAGGATTCCAAACTGGCACGGTCCTTAGAGATGGCTGGGACTGTTTGTCAAACTGGTAGTTAAAATGGTTCACCTTCGTTCTGGATGAATCATATCTCTATTTTTGCTTGCTCTTCGTTGATGGTATTTTTCATTGTTGTTCTTATTTCCCCTCCAAATAAATAAATAAAGATTAAAAGGGCATTTTAATCCCCAAAAGGCTTAGGGATGATCAGTGAAGACAGAATATCTGCAGAGATTCTCCAGATGACACAGGGAGGGTTTTTGCAGTGCACGGTGTTTGCATTTGATGTGCTGTTCCAGAATCAGTGCGGGATGTCAGACTCTTTAGAGCAGTGAATATTCATTAAGCCTGCCAGAGGCAGAAGCTGCAGTCGGTACAGCCTCTGCAGAGGAGGCAGGGAAGGAGAAATCAGGTTAATGACTAGCTTTCTCTGCAATTTGCTTCCTGCTTATTGCCTGATCTCCATTTTAAATAAATTCATTTAATTAATGTTGGTTGCCACTTTGACCTGGGGACAGAAGGGTCTGTGATTAATGATGGGCGATTCCTTGACTCACAGCGGCTTTAGTCGGTGTGTCCTGGTGGTTAGGAAAAGAGAAAATCGAAGAGATTTCTTTCTCATTTTATAACGATTGATGATTTGACCGAAAGCTTTTCTCTAAAGCGTATCCTGGGTCTGTGAGCCACCAACATTTTAAAGACAGGGACAAAGCAGCGAACAGAAAGCAAGCTGCTGTCTTGGCTGAGGATGTCACACAGTCAGAAATGTCTCTGCAGAGAGCCAGAGCTGCATAGAAATGCTTTCCTCTCCTCCCCCCGAGCAGGGCACATCTGTTCTAGCATGGATTCTCCTGACAAAGGTTCTTAAAGAAAGCAGTGAAGGCAGAGGAGGTAGTGCTGATATACGTGATGCTCAGGATATACAGGCAGCTTGCGTTATGGGAAGTGAGCACCACCTGTTCCTAGTAAACAGCAGATTGGAGCTGTGGGGCTATGCAGGGACAGGAAGAAAGTGCACCAAAAAGGAGAGAAAAATGTCAGTGAGATAAAAGCTGCAGTCTCTGTCCAGGCTTGATGGGTTCCTGATGGGAAGACTGAGAGATCCCACATCCTGTAAGCAGGCACCTGCCCCTACATTTAGAGTATGTCTCAATTTCAGGCTGTTTGTACCCATCTTTCAGTATTTTGACTTTGTTCCACATATGTATCAGCTCTGCTGCTTTTACAAGCTGATGAACAGCAACCCTTCAACCGAGTGAATTTGCAAGACCTGCATTTGGAAGGACAGCACCACACATTTCAGTGGCGGATCCGCATGATGCTGTGTGTAGGTGCTTTCAGAGCTATTAGGTCTTGATGAACAAATGCTTATTGGCTGTGATTTGTATGATTGCAAAGCCCTGTGGAAGTGGAGGGCCGCAGCATGTGACCTGTAGTGCCTCTGGAAGAGAAAAGGGTAGCTAAACACCATGGCAAGTGGTTCAAACTTTCAGCTGTGTGATCTTAGGATCTTTGTTTTCTTTTGCACCCAGATCTGCCCAATGCATTTCAGGTAACAGCTACTGGCCTGAAAAACAGGTATTTTGAATGACAACCTCAAACTCCTTTCTTCCCAACTAAACACACGAACTACTCGACTGCGAAGCCTCAGTGGTTGTGTGTTCCATTTAAAGTCCACGGAGACAGTTGTATTTTGAGAGTATGAAGAAATGGAAGGGGTGAAAAGTTCATTTTCCCTTTTAGCATGCAGACACATGGGCGAGAGAGCATCAGGAGCTGCAGGTGCAACCTAGATTCTGTGTTCTGCTGCATGCACACATTTTGAAAGTGATTTGCTCTTTCTGTATGAAAGCTGCCATATTCCTGGAGAATAAGCCAAAGAGGAGAGGGGACAGCCTTCAAAGTTACAGCAGGAAATGGACAGGGTGTATGCTTCTATGTGCCAAAAGGAAACCACCCAGCCACCTATGTAGCTGTTGGAAGAGAAGTTTAATGTTTCAGATTAAGTGGCATAAATGTATCTGGGGGATTTGCTTTATTTAGATATTCCTCTAAGTTTAATAAACAACTTGAAGGCATTTAACAAGACCCAGTGAGCATGCAAGAGAAGCGCAGCTAATCCCATTAAACGTAAAATAGCGCTTAAGTGGAAAATGCTTGTTGTTAAATTCCTGCTGATAAGAAAGAGATGTTTGAGGGAGCTTTGGAAACTCGGTGATATGTGACATTTATCCTTGATCTGAAATGGCTAAACATACAATGCTCTTAGGATGGCTGAACTGTGACCTTCCAGCCTTGCCAATCCAGATGCAAACACATTACCTGGTAAATCAAGCAGAAGTGAAATTTCCCGAGGAGGCTGCGGAAGCCCCTCTCCTAGGAAACGAATGCTATTAACTCATTATGTTCTGCCCGTCTCAGTCTTTTTGTGTGTGAGCTCTCCACACAGCTGCAAGGATAATTGGTTTCCTTTGGCTTAGCGAGAATTAAGGAATATAATTGATATGCTTAGTTTGTGTGGACAACAAACATTCAAGGTCTGGGTGGGGGGGGGGTGGGAGGGGGAAGCACATAGAAATGCAGGCAAGCACCATAGTCTTTAAGTGAATAGAGATTGCAAGGACGAAATGGTGGGCTCGTCGTGTTTGGCTGCATGATGTCAGTTGGATTTGTGATAAATGTTACTGACTTCATCTGGTGAGTGGATTTGTCTGGGCAGAACCAGATTAAAGGGTCAGTATCCTGTTCTCAATCAGATTTCGGTAATGCAGGCATGTACGTGCAGCCTGTTAGCCTGGGAAGAGCTTTCATTCAAGGGGAAAAAAAGGTACTGCACTGCAAGGATACCCTCTGTTTCTAAAGGGCTCTTGCAGGTTTTCTTTTTATTACCAAGGTGGGTAATATAAAGTCATCGCCTCGTTCCCTACCTTCAGCCTAGTGAGGCCACACTGAAATGCTGTGGCCACATGTTACAATAGCAAATGGCCAGACATTAAAAGAAAATGTGTTTTGGCCGTGCAGTGATGGCCGTGAGGTCCCTTGAGCAGTGTTGCAACCTTATGATTCTCAGACCCGTTTTTAGGCCGTTCACTGCTACAGGGCCATGCCCAGCCAGAGCAAGAATGGTTCAGAAGTGGTTGGAGGTCACCTTCAGCTGTTTGTGGCTTGTTTTATTTTGTTCTGTTTCTGCCAGGAACAGGAAAATAGCATTGGGTCTAGGCCAGCATTGTTTGGAATGAAAGCTGCACGGCCTTGTTGGGAAAGAGAACTTCATTTGTCAAACAGGGCTTAATTTATCGTGTACTGTGGGGAAGTTCACATTTTATATTGCTGGAAAGAGACAAATGATAAATAATTTGGAAATAGGCCAGAACACGTTTCACATCTCAATGTTCACATTTGTTATTTATTGCCTCAAAGAAACAAAAGCAATATGAAATGTACCTGACCAAAACACTCCATTAAGCAGAAATGAAAGCTGGTTCGTATTAATGTATTTAGTATGAAAGGGCTTCTTAGGACATTTCCATTACCAACAACAAACATTAAAAATAAATCTGAAGCTGAGAGTTAAGGGCGTAGGAAATGTACAGAACAGCTCCAGCTGACCAGAATGAAATAGAGGAACTTCTGCATTAATAATATCTTGAAGGTAAAAAAAAAAAGATATTTGAGACTCGGGAGATTAAGTTAAGGTCACTAAAAGTACTTGAGCAGTTCCTGGAAAGAACATAAACTCAAAGTTAAAGCTGCTTCATCATCAAAGGCAGTTTGAGGGCAAAATGAAGCAGCTCTTCTAAATCTTGATCTAAAAATGCGTTGTAAAAACAGCCATATAAACTCTTTTTAAAAGATTCCCTGTGATAAAACTGTTACACAGAGACAATGTTGATGTGTACAGATTTCTTTGTCTCTGTAACAGGGACATACCGTGTAAGTATGAAAAAGGTGAAGAGGAATCACCTTGCCAAAAGTGTTTGTTTTGCTGCCAAAACCTGTGTGAACATCGTTACCATCCCTTCTTCCCCACTGGAGCTCTTGGCCTGTTTAGCTGGGCAACTGCAATGCAGGATGCAGTGGAGAGACTTCATGAGATCCACAGGATTAGCAGCGTTTATGTGTTACTGCAAGAATCTGTGCATGGCTATGAGTGTTATAAGCATGGCATGTTACTACCATGCTTTTAGGGTATAGATAAGAACAGATCATCAGATCTGAGGCCTTTAGGATCAATGCATAAGCACTGAGCTTTCACCTGTCCAGAATCCCTCAAGTACTTAAAGTGATACACTAAAGTGACTATGGTGTACCTACCTGAACTTGGGAACAGTGTAAACTACAAATACTTTTCAGAGTGTAAGAAGACATAAAACAGCGAGGTTTTAAGATTCTCTATCCTGTAAGATTGTCTCATTACACTGGAAAATTGAAGGTTTCCATCTTGCTGCCCCAGTCATGGAAGGAAAATAAGGAACTTGCCCCATAGTGTGAGGCTAAATCTGGGGACAGAACTATTATATAAAAGCCTGTACAACATGTTGTGATTTACCATATAGCAATGTTAATTCAAAAAGACAAGAGATGGTCATGAGGCTGATTTTTTTTTTTCCAGCCTTTATGTTGTGACACTGCAATAAGAAAAAGGAACTTAGTGCTTAAGTTTGGTTCCCGCTGGCCCTGGACACTCCTCTAACACTATCCCAAAAGATTTGGCACCCTCAAACAAACCCCTGTGCTATGCAGCACTGATGCTTGGGTTTCACCACGTAGAACACCCCAGTGGGCTGTTTCACAGCAGTCTCTTGTTCTGAGCACTTCAAATTCAGAAATAATACAGAGATCAATACTCTGGCACAACAAGGAACACAGAGCACGTGGGGTCAAGCAGTATGTGGGGTCAATCTAGCACCGAACAGCTGGGACATGGACTGGTCAGTACCACCCAGATGAGCAGCCATTCCACAAAGACTCAGCACAGACATAGGCTAAAGCCACAGATGTCACTTAATGAGGCTAAATACTCACTGAATGCTTGTATGTCATGATGTATTAAGCTTTTCTTGCTGTTTCTTGACTCTTTCAGAACCTGAGGCAGGAGAGATGTCCCCCCCAGTGGGAGCTGGTGTGAACAGCAACAGCTGGACCTTTAAATTTGGACCCGGCAATTCGAAACAAGGTGGTCCTGGTGAGTTGCCAGACAAATTCATTATCCCAGGATCTCCCGCAATCATCTCCATCCGGCAGGAGCCACCAAACAGCCAAATTGACAAAAGTGACTTCATAACTTTTGGCAAGAAGGAAGAGACCAAGAAAAAGAAGAAAAAGAAGAAGGGAAACAAGACTCAGGAGAAAAAAGAAAAGGGCAACAGCACCACTGAGAACAGTGATCAGTGAGGGGTTTATACTGAAAGAACCCCCTTAGCCAGTTTTTGTAATAATGGCAGATTTCTCCTATGTAGCAACTCTCAATTTCTTCCTCCTGTTAACAAATTTCCTGTCTGTACAGACTTCAGAAAATCCGCAGGAAATTCATGGTGTCTGTCTAAATTGCTTAACAGGTTTTGTCTTAAAAAAGCTTTATTAAGTCTGGTGTTAACTCTTTTTCTCCACTCTGGCTTGTTTTCAGAATCTAAAAAGCAGACACAAGTTTCCTTTCTCCTACGCCGAAAAGGAGAATCTTCACAGTACAGCCAGTGAGAGGTTGGACTCTCTGCACTGTGGTTCCTGTGCTCCTGTCTTGATGACACTTATAGGACAGGTTTAAAAGTTTTAATGTTGTGCACCCTCTATCTGATGGAAATCTTTGTGTGCAGATGTCAGCTAGGTGATAAGAAATCAGGTTATAAGATGCAAGAAGAGCTGGTAAATACGCAACAGAGGAAACACCTTATGAACATACACGTTCAGAGATGTTCAGGCTGTGGAGGAAATGTCTGAAAGGTGACCAGACTTTTCAAACCTTGAGAAGTCGTTGTGTGGGAATACTGAGTCTTATACATGACGTATTGTACACACTCCTACAAAAAAACCCCTCGCATTTACAGCTCTTTAAGATACAGTAAATGTTATCTTTTTACCAAGCAAGCCATTGGGAACTCGTCCCTGGGAGCCCTGCATTACCCTGGCAAGGCCCTGGTGCTGTAGGGAGGGTTGGGCTGACATCCCGGGAATGCGACTGACTGTGATGCTCTGTGTCCCTGTTGCCACTCTTGGATTATTTTGCACATTTTGTCTCTGAAAAGGTCAGAGTTTTTCCACGACACTTATGCAAAAGAGAGAAAAAAGAAATGTTAACTATGCTATTTGTTATCTGAGATATTTATTTATAAAGAAATATAGCTGTAAATGTTATAGAAATATTGATGCCCTTTAACCCAAACAGAAGTCAATCTAGAGCCATTCTAAATTAAAATTGCTGCTACTAAAGTGCTTTAGAAAAATTGCCTGAAACATCTGTATTATATCGGCCACTTGCCAATAACAGCTTTATTCTGTCGGGTCACTTGGGGGCTGCCTCTTGCATGTTATTAATGAATAAGAGAATTTAATTTTTTTGCATTAATCTGCACTTTGAATACACCTTTGCAAATAAACTGTCCTGATATGAAGAAGCAGAAGCGAACTCCTCACGCAAATGGATTTACTAACCTGCTAGTTCTGTGCAGTACCTTGGTGTTCCCTCCTACGCACCCTTTTCTGACTTTAATTTTACTTTTTCTATGGGATTATGGATTTCTGACCCTATTAACACTTATTACGTAAAATTCAAGTACTGTATGTATGCTGTATGCTCTTATAAGGATCCTGAAATATTTATTCTGTGCTTGTGTATGTGAATGTCAATGCAGCTATTATTAGAGTGGACTTTAAGCTTTACCGTTGAATGTAAATTCATTCTTTCTTTTTTTGTACACTTGTGAAGAAGTGGAGTAGTGTTGATTTTTTTTTAAGCCACTGTTGATTATCAGGTTTTCTTTTTGTGTATGGAACACAAGTAAAATATCTTTCTTAAATCACGCCATGCATGCATTCTGAGATTTACTGAAGCTAAAGCTCTGTGAGTTACTAACCCTATGATTGGAGCGCTAAACGTGACTGAAGATGTCGGTATAAAACCAACACATGTATTTTTAAAACCAATAGAGCTGATGAGGGAATTCCAAGGAGTTTTCTATGTTACTGTACTTTCACAGAATAAAGCTCAAGTGTTGTATTAATTGGAACTGTGTAAGGAACTACGTAGCTCTCCAATTCCTGGCAGTCCCTCTAATCTAGGAGCAAAGGGAACAACGGGATTTCTTGAGCTGTGTCCTGGATGGTTGATGTTTCCAAACTGCTGACAGTTCAGAACAGGTCAGTTACTGTCCATCTGAGAGCCCTGCTGCAAGTCTTAAGTTATCACAAAAGTTAAAACTCTAATAAAAAAAACCCTGTATCTCTCAAAGTGCAAACAACCCAGAGCCCCTCATATGGTCTATTCAGCTCTAAATTCCTACCAGTCTTGTTTTACTGGCAATAAAAGCAATGCCACTTGATCCAGTTTCAAAGTCTAGCCTGGAGGAACAAGCTTAAGGTTTGGGGAGGTAATTGTTCTTTTCTTTGGCTTTGAAAGTGTGCTCTTCTTATGCATCTAGACAGACTAGGCTTGTAGGTCACAATCAGGGTAAAGCATTCAGCTGGGAATTAGGGGTTAGAGTATCACACAAGAAAGGATCAGAGGTGGCCAAGATCAACAAGGATCAAGAAATTAGAATTTGTTTTATCCTCCTACTGACAATAAATTCAGGAAACCAAAACTCATTAGCAAAGAATTCACATTTTTGGGATACTTTTTACCACTTGATCCATTTACTCCTCTCAGAATCCATGTATTGCCTGTGAGCATATTGTCATTGAGAAATTTGTTTGTATGAATACTAGATTTGTGGACAAAAACACAGGGCTTTAAAAACAATTAAAGCTGACTTGTGTTGCTTCTTAATTACAAATCGTTTAGAAGACATCTCATTTTACACTGGGCTTCTAAAATATAATCTTGTGCCATTTATTTCTGCTCAGGATTTGGGTCATGGAACATCAGAGGGTGGGGTTCCAATTAAAGATTTCCAGTGATCTTAATAAGGGGAAGAACATAGAATTCAAAATACATTTCCCAAAATTCATACCTAAAAATCCATTCTGGATCCATTAATTGCAGTCAGCTTTTACATCCTTTTGGGTCATCTTTAATTTCTCCTTCCCCTTCATTCACTTGATTTCCTTCAAGGACTGCTTCCATTTTTGGAAAAAAGTCATTGTGTTGTTAATTGACTTTCTCCCCAAGAGAAATGTGAGTAAGTTGCCTTTGTAGACCAGTGCTTATTAGTACGTGATGCAGTGACCACAATTTATATAATTCATGTTGGATAGTCTAAACTTAGATACGCCCATTCTGGGTCTTGGAAGCCTCAAGGTTCCAATAAATACCATTCCTTCCAGGAAAAATCACCTTATTATCTCCCTAATCAATGTGCAACACATTTAAGTACAATGAAGCTGAATTCTTCCAGCTTCTTTCCACCGAACACTTCATTTGGAGCTTTCTGTCTTTCTATTGTACTCCCTTGGTTTCCTCCTCCAAAGGTCTCTGAAGGAGAAATGAATGAACAGCTGGACAGTGTTTTGATATCATCCCATAGAAGTTAATCTGCACAAAGCAATTGGTAAGGACATGCAATGCAGTAACAAATTGTGCATATGAAGGGATCGCTAAGGTATATTTTAGGCTCTTTATGGTGCTTGAACAAAACCTGAGTGGCTGACTTAATGCTCACACAACTGAACAATCTAAGAATATAAAGAACAGCTGTAACAAAAATACATGCTGTGATAATGACCTTGTGCTGCTTAAGCACATATCCACCCAAAGTAGGTACCTCTCATAACTCACACAGCTCCACAACTATTAAAAATGTGTTCCTGTTAGTAGTGCCAACAGCTACATGACTGTTTGTATGAGAAACTGTTAATCACAGCCTGAACCTCTGATTAAACCATCTGAGGCAAGTGACGGGTCAGCTGTGGGAGCACAGGTGAAGGTAATTCAGCTGTGCTCCTCTCCTAGATCCCATTTAAGGGCTGACCACTACTAAGGCAGTATCTCTTCTTGGAGATTGCTGCTGAGTGGGTTTTCTGCAGGGAGCCTCAACATTGGTGAGTCTTTTCTATATAACCTCTGGGTGTTCATTTACTTTACCTTTGTGTAATTACAACTGTATGCTGTTGCATGAGCAAAGACAGCAACTCACTTATCCACATTTTAGAACTAAAGTCAAAGGCATCTTACAAAACAAACATGGTAGACTTGAAAAGTATATTTCAAAACCTAGACCCAGACAAAGAGCTGGTAGCAGTAAGCTGGTCTTCATACTAGGGACAGCAGCTGTAAGCATGCTGTTACTCCCACCATTTGACTCATTTGTCTGACAACATGGGCTGCATGGTGGTGGGGGGGCCAATGGGATATGGTGAAAAGACATTGCCACATTGAGAAATGTTACCCTGCTATGGTCATGTCAATAAGGCACCTAAATCTTTGGATCACCTATTGGGCTTCTTGTTTTATGAAGGCTAAATGCCCTTGCTGCCAGCATGCTGTTTCAGCAGGACTACCATCTGAACCTCCTACTCAGTAGGAGGTGTGAGACCTCAAAGAGCTGTGGGTTCATCAGTGTGTGCTGCAGTGAAGCACTGGGATAGGACAACATTACAGTTGGTGCTGGCAGCTTTGATCCATCTTTCTGGTGGTATTTACAGAAGCTTGAGATGTTTTGGTAACATTTGGCACCAAAAATGTTCTTGCTCATTAATTACTGGAAACCTGACAAAACATACTAGTTGTTACTGATTTTTATTAACCCTGAAGTTAAGCTGCATCTTTCTCTGGAGGGTGACTGTACTGAGCACTGGCAGGAGCAGCATCTCCCTCCTTTCTTAGTGATGAAAAAGCATGAAAGTGTGGAACTTGGTTGATTTTATCCTCAGACTCTTTCCACACACATAAGAGGAGGTGTTGGCTGGGCATCTGACTCGTGTAGAGTCAGATTCTGGCTAGCAACACAAGTGAAAAGAGAGGGAAGTATCAGACATTTATTAGCAAGGAAATGCAGGGGGAGTTTTTTGAGGTGACATCTTCCACTTTAGAAGATACCAGGGACAGGTCAACCCAGGGCACCAAATTCACTTACTTGCTGTCAGAGAGAGGCTGTTCTGCCTATAGATCTTGCTAATGGCCCCCTGGGTCAAGCAAGCTTTCACAAATGGAAAGCCTGTGCTGTCTGCAAAGCTGTCAAATACACTAGCTGATGGCAGAGCTGCTGCCCTGTGAACTACATTGCTGAAGTTTTCTGTAGCCAAGAAAAAAACCTAAAACTCCCATTAAGGATCCTTATTTGGTTCCTTATGTGCCCTGCTGGGCTCCTCCCGTGAACCTACAAAACTGAACTGTGTAGGTGCTGGCATTCCTTAATGTACACACAGCTAATGCAAAACAGCCTGGAAGTAACAGGTTATTGCAGTTGCCAAAGCCTTTATGACCTAATCAATGTTGATGGTGCAGTTAGTTTTGCACTGATTGACTTACGAAGTGAAGCCCCTACAGCAATAGAGCTCGTGGTGAAACATTCAGTGCTACAGTGTCTGCCAGAATTATACAACTGTATAATACAATAAATAGGTTACAGACAAAGTTCAAGCACGTGCAGCCCAGTTGTACTCTGTGTTGTGCACACTTGCAGGTATAGACTCTGGAAAAGTGTTGCGTTGTACTAACCCTTGTCCCACTCCAACAGGGTGATACATACTAGTATTTCCAGCACAGAGAGGCCATTCCCCAGGTGCTCAATCAGTGGTTCAGGCTGTGACTCAGCAGTTCCCATACAGCTGAACATTCCAGCACCTGACCACTCTTAACATACACCTTCATGGCACCTGGGTGGGAGATCCCATCTTGAACAACAAACCCCCCATTTTCACTCACAGCTAATGTTTTTGTTGCTCAGTAAAGCTGATTTGGAAACTGAACACCACTGGGAGCAAAAACACTGTTCAGTTCTGCTGATTGCTTTGTTCCAGGTTACAAAGCTTCTTTCTTACTCACCCAGTTTAAATTTAAACTTGAAATTTTGAGCCTTTAATGCTTTATGTAATGCGCTTCTCACTCATGCCATTTTTTAAGAGATAATACATTGTTTTACAAATGATTTTATCATTTAAAAGGCAGCTGAGCTTTTTCTAATGCACAGCTTAGTGTATTTCAGACTAGGAAAGAAGGTTATTCCATGTCAAACCTCAAGAATAGGGGAAGTGGAAAACAATGCTTTTAAGAGACATGAAAGTGATTTGGCCACAAGACAGAAGTTTTTAACAGCTCCACAAAAACACTGAACTGTGGTTCTGATAGTGGAACTTGTGATTCTGCATCAAACATTGTATGCTCCAAAATCCACAAGGACAGAAAAAGATTTGCTGACCACACTCAAGACCCCAACTGCAGGGCATCCTCTCCATAATGAAGGACATTCAAAGTCATTTTACAGTATGACTGATAAAGTAGCTCCTCTGACTGTGGTGATTATTAATACATACAGATAATGTGTATCATTGACATCGGACAAGTCACGTGGGGTTAGTTTTAGAGGTTAAAGCATCCCTTGTTTATCTGTGTTCTAAAACATCCTATCACAGCTGTCTGTAGTTTCCTAATGAGCACAGGTGTGCTCAGCTGCAACACAGTAATGAGTCTACCATCAGGACTGAGAGAATCAAGTGTCATTCAATATTATATCTAGGATTTTTGTATTTCAAGTTGCAAAAGAAAAACTGAGAAATACATGGGTAGGATGTAGGAAATGTAGTGGCACACATCTCACCTAATCTGAGAAGTCTGCAGCACAGATACAAGCATTTGATCTAATTTTTTTATTCTCCTTTCATATTCAGTGGAGTGAAATAAACTCTTCTGAAATCCTAGTCAGTTGTCCTATCTTTGAGTAAGATGAGGTGACCCTTGAAAGCCCTATTTCTGTCTTTCTAAAGAGAGCCCAGACAGCTTATCTCAAACGTGGCAGTCTGTGCTGAAAACATCCTCAGTTTGATGGGGAATCTCCCCCTTCAGCTATGAGAGCTCTCTGCTTCCAAAAGCTTGCTTTACCATAAGTTCCTCTTCTGTCCCTTCTCAGGGAAAGCTTATAGAATCTGGTTCTAAGCAATAGAAGAAATCCCACCAAGATGGCTCATTTGCTATTCTTAATCTTCACAGAGCAACTCAGTTTCTGGGTCCAGGTGCACATGTTTGATCATCAATAAATCCACAGTGAAACTGTTATGAAAAAGCAGGGGAGGAGTCCAGTGAGAAGGTATTTGTTCTGGGGAGCGAGGTATGATGGCAATGCACAATAATTACCAACAGAATTAAATCTGAGCTTTACTAGGACCCACAAACAAACAGGACAAATTGACACCGATAAAGTACTGGAGAAGTTGTTGCATGCTTAGTCATCTGCATCCTATAGAAAGGCAGGAACACAAAATGCATTCAGGAAGAAACGAGAAGAGCAGAAATGGGCCGATGCTATTGCAGGATGTTCTGGCTGCGCTGACCTCAGTACCATCTCAGAGTTGGTTAAGCCGCAGTGACCAGCAGTTTCATCCCTAGGGGATGGTTTGGAAAACAATGGGGGGAAAAGGATCACTGCAGCAGGCCATGAATTAACAAAACACATTAAAGGGAAATTATTTGCCACTGTTTTCTAGTCTGCTGAAGGAAGATAATACACATATGTAGGAGTGTACCTGTCGTCCCTGCTGCTCTTTGGAGTCTTGCTCAGAGCACATGTGCTTGCATTTGCACTAAAATAGCTTCCAGACAAGAAGAGAAATAAATTTAAAGTGACAGGTGCAGGAATTCAAGGACTGGGAAAGACTCTGGGGATGTATTCTTCTACAGATCACAGACAGGTTAAAGGCATGGTGTAAATGTAAGGGGTTTATGCCAGCAATGTAGTGCTGACTCAATGGAAAAATGTTATGCTCTGTTTGTGTATATATTCCTGCCTTCTGACTTGGGAACATGTTGCAACGTGCAATATTTTGCTTAAAATCTAAATAACGATAAACAGCACATAAAGGCACAACTAAAGGAAGGTTACAAATACTATCAGAACACTTTCTGTCCCCAGCTGGAAAATGTTGCGTGTCGCAGCATCTCATTAAGTAAGAATTCCCTCAGTGTAGTGGTGAGAAAGAAGCTTTATTGATAAAAATCATCAGCTTGAAATTCACAAATGCAGAAACTTTTGACTTCAAAATAAGGGTTTGGTGTATCCACCCTCTGTGGATGTTTCCCCCGGGGATCTGGGACATCAGAGCAGTCCAATGTAATGGATACGGTTACAGCTTGTTCTTCCACCTGGTTTGCAGTGCAACACACAAGTAGCACCAGTCACTGATACATTCTTAGTACTGAAGGTGTTCTGCTACCACCCCAACCAGCCTGTTCCAGATCTTAACTGTCCTCAAGGCAGAATGTTTTTCCTAGTGTGTAACCTAAATCCTCCTTGCTGCAGGTTAAGCTGGTTGCTTCTTGCCCTCCATCAGAGGACACAAAGAGCAATTGATCACTGTAATAAGCTTTGATAAATTGGAAGACCTTTCTGCCCTTCCCTCAACTTCCTCATTCATCATCTAAATAGTTCCAGCTCTTTCAGCCCTTCTTTGAAGATCCCGGCTTTCTGAAAAATCTTCTTATTCTCTGGATGTTCTTTATTATTCCCAGGCTTCTTTAAATGCTGTGCCCAAAGCAGGAATCAAGTTCTTACTGGTAATAAGTAGAGCAGAATAATTACCTCCCTTGTCTTACAGACAACACTTCTGATAATATATCCTGGGATGCAATTTTCCTCTTTTTACTTCTTTTGAATGTGGTATTTCATAGTCTGTGAACCGCTGTAACCCCAGATAGTTTCTGCAGCACTGCCTACCCATTTATTCCCCTATTATACACTGCTCCATGTGCTCTCATTTTCCTGTCTGTACAATTTTCCACATCTTGTTATGAAATTTTCACTTACTTCGGATTCCCTCCCTGATCCAGGCTCATCTGAATTCCAACAAGCTCCAACAAGCTTTTCTTTTCCCCTCTTCCCATTTGGCATCGGCTAAGATTTAGTGTTCATTCCCATAGCAGACATGGTGCTGGTGAACCAGTTTTATAGAGCTGGATCTGTGACAGACTTCTGTAGGAAAATGTGTATGAAACATCATCATGATTTGATGCTAGACCGTAGTTTAAATGGTGAATTTCTCCTCCGTCAATCACTCCTGACTGTTACTGCAATTTATTCTTATCCATTACTGGTGTGCAATCAGGTTTCTTTGTGAAGTTTATCTGCAAACTCAAGGATTCTAAAAATACATTAGCTTGTATGGTGAAAGGGGTCAGGAGGGAAAGAGGAGGAAGAGGACAGAGTTGGTCAATTAAAGTTAACTGTTGCCATGTGGCACCAGGAGAATAAGGTTTAGTGGGGAAAAAATAATACAAAAAGTGAATCCAAGGTGCAGGTGACAGATGGACAGGTGGGTAAAGGGAAAGAGTTGTAAGATATAATAGTTCCCTATTCAGTATTAGGAGTTTTACAGAACAGGATATTTACCAGATAGTCACTTTTTCCAACACAAGCCCCTCCTTTAGAGCCTTCCTTCTTAGCCAGAGCAGTCTGAGATTTCCCTATACATTCACTGTCACTTCAGTTCCTTGTAATCACAGGTGACAGCGCAGTGGGATAAACCAAGCATGCTGGTGCCCATGTAATTGGATGCTCCTGTGCACAATAAGCACCTTTTACTGCACAGTTCACAGTGTCTGTCATGTGTGAATCATTCTGTTCTGCTGATGCCTCCTTCGCTTTGCATCATTTTGTTGCTCAAGGGCATTTTGTTCTTACTTAAAGAAGTCTACGTCTTCCTTCCTTCTGATGTTTCACTGCAGTTTTATTTTGTTCAAGAACTGGAACCTTAGGGTCGAATCTTAGTTTCAGTTCTCTGAGGCATACCTTTAGGTTGAAGTAAGCTTCTTTCTGGGGAACCAGTCAGCACAAATTGAATCTCCATGTCTGATATTGAGAGCAGCCCCAGGGAAATGGTCCTGGGGGGTTCCGGTGGATGAAAAACTTGTCGTGAGCCAGCAGCCAGAAGGCCAGCTGTATCCTGGGCTGTATCAGAAGAGGAGTAGTCATCAGAAAGAGAAGTGTGATTGTTTCTCCTCTGCTATTCTATCATGGGGATCCCCAGCATGAGAAAGATGTGGAGATGTTGGTGCAGATCCAGAAGAGGCCACAAAGATGCTCAGAGGGCAGGAGCACTGAAAGTGCTATCCAAGTGCAAGATGAAGTTTTCCTTAGACACTAAGTCAGGGGGAGGGGGGAAATCTTACTGCCTTGCAATCACAACCTATGTCCAATGTGCCCTTCTCCCAGTCTGCAGTTCTTTGCAGTGGTAGGAAATCAGGTTTGGTGCACTAAAGAACTGTGACTGACTTATTTCCCAGATCAAATAGGCAATATGGTCCACGGTAACAACAAATAAAAACCTGGTCGTTTTGAAGTGCTCAGCACCAAATAATTGTTGGATTTGCTTTTCATCCTTTTCTCAATACTGCAGAATCCCCTCTTCAGGTCTGTTGAGCAATAGCTATGCTTCTATACACATAAATAGTCAAAGACTAATCATCAGCTGGAGACCTTCAGAAAGGGGGCTGCTGCATCTTCTTCCCCGAGGCAAAACACCAGGGTGGGATTACAATATGTAGTTATGTGATGCCATGCAGCTTTCACACATATGAACCCCACAAAGCATATAACTAAATGCCATACAAAGATTTGTTTTTAGAAATACATTACAGAATATATGGGGCCAAACTTTCCAAGCATTACTTCACTTTTGTAAATTGTTTTTACATTATCTTAGGAAGAAACCTGCTGTCTTGCTTTCTGTCTAAGGAATGAGAACAATACCAGCCAGACAGAGATTAATGTTGCTTTCTTGCTTCCAAACTGAAAGCTTTAAGTCTACAGACTGTACTTAGAATGTTATTACAGGGAATCAATATGTGGCCCCAACCCTGATCTTCAGAACAGATATCCGTCAAAGTCTGAATTTAATTTCCTTCCAAATATTAGGCTGTTTGCAGATGATCTCTGTAACTGATTATGTTGCTGTAAACATTACTGCTGGTAGAACAAATGATGTTCTTTCACATTCTTTGTTATTTAGTTGATGTTATCTAGACTGACTGACTGTGTTCTCTCAAGCTTAACAAACTTTATAAACTCATTCTGAACTCACATAAGTAACGTTGGTGTGGGCTAAAGTATAGCTTTGGGGCCAAACTTCAGTATGGGACGGGATAGGATAGGATAGGATAGGATAGGATAGGATAGGATAGGATAGGATAGGATAGGATAGGATAGGATAGGATAGGATAGGATAGGATAGGATAGGATAGGATAGGATAGGATAGGATAGGATAGGATAGTTTGAAAGGACCTACAAAGATCATTTATTCTAACTGCCTGACCACTTCAGTGCTAACCAAACTTTCAAGAATATTATGGAGGACATTGTCCAAATGGCTCTTTAACACTGACAGGTATGGAGTACCAACACACTCACAAGGAAGTTTGTTTCAGTGTTTGACCACCTTGAAGTCTCCATTCCTGGATATTCAAAAGCCAGTGGCTGAGAATCTGAGCAATCTGCTTTAGCTGACCCTGATTTAAGGAGTGAGGACACTGAATATGATGGTCTCCAGAAGGCACCTCCTAACATCACCTTTTCTGTGATTCTGGGGATGATGAGAAAACTGTTTTCTGATGAAGCAGCTCAACTGTGAGTTCCAGGAGAGAAAGACAAGACTGGAATTGAATAAGGGAACATGGCTTGGAGGGAAATATTGGTGATAGGTGGATGGTCGGACTGGATGATTTTTGAGGTCTTTTCCACCCTGGGTGACTCAATGATTTCTACAATTCTAAAGCATTACTCATATTCAGGTAGTGTACCATCCATGTCCTTTAAAGCAGCAGATGAGGCAGCAAAACATGAAATTGGTAAAAACTAATTAAAAGTGGTGTATTATGCCTCTGCGATTAGTAGGGCAAAAGATACTGGGGGTAGAGAAGCTACATTTAATTTGATGAAGCTGAACCAATTAAAATTTGATCTACATTTTATCTTTCGATTTCACGTATTTCATTTCAAAGACAGCTTTTTCCTTTTGCAGGCTTTTCATGCGGCCTCTTCCTTAATCATTACATTTTCTAATTTAACAGTATGCAGTACTGTGTCAAATCAGTTTTATGTCCACAGTTTCCTTCTGTGATATTTGTTACCACTGTGAAAAATTCTGTCAGATTTGATAGGAGTAACCTCCCATGTGTAAATCCCACAGAGTCAAACTCTCCTTAATTAAATCATAACAGTCCAGCTGGCCTGCTCTATCTAGGCTTAATGGTGTCCTCTGTTACCCTTCCAGTCTTAAATCTGCATTTTCTTTTTATTCTTGTATTTTCCTTAGTATACAAGACAGGTGTTGTATTAAAATTGTTCCAAACATCTCCTTGCTTCCAGGAGTGTCCTGAATACATATGCTAATATTGGCCCAGTTTTTCTAGTAGCTGCCTCAGGATTTTGGGATGGAGTCTTTCTCATTTTGCACACTTGCTTAATCTTTGAGTGCTCTCCTTCTTTCCTTCCTTCTTTTCTTCCATCCTTCCTTCCTTGGTTTTATTTTTTAAAATAAAAATAATTTCTATTTTTGGGGAAAAATGCTCACTTTAATGATTAGATTTTCTTAGTGTCTCCATGTCTATTCTTGTTTGTCATGTAACTGAAATACTGTTATTAACCAATGGCTGATATTGTGGCTACAGTAGAACAGTCAGACCATGGGCTCTTTGTTAAATAAAATGTGTTGTATACTTGATGGCAATGGTATGAACTTCTGCACTATCATGGCCATTTAACAAATGATACAAGTAATACAAGGTGTAATCATGAAGAAGATATAGAACTCGGTATCTTATACGTGCCTTTCCTTATCTCTGTTGGCAGAGTCTAAACCTGGTACTTTAATAGTAGCAATGCTAATTTGTTTCAGTTACTACAGCACTTTCTCTTAAATTTTAAGTACTTTTCTGTAAACTTGGGTCTTTCTCACTTCAAAAATAGTTATTCAAAGGCAAATGATCAAGTAGGTCAAGAATGTCGATGTTTATCTTCTCCTGTTTCTCAGTTTTAATCCAGAATATTAAAAACAAAATTCCACCACAATCAACTTCAGAATGTGATTTTGTATGGAGATTGTCTGGACTTACAGGGATCTATGTGTAAACGAACCCTAACTGTTCCTCCATGTATAGCCTACACCTTCCCCTAAGCCATTTCGCACACATGGTTGGTTTGGTACCCCTGTGTCTCTGTTAGTTCTTGCTTCATTGTTGACACATTTGTTTTTCGTACTTTTATCACACCTCCTCATCTCCTTCTCCCTAAGCTAAACATTTTTAGCTCTCTTTCCTCATGTTTAATTTCCTTCAAGACTTTTATCAGTTGATAATATTTCTCTGGACTGGCTGAGCTTATGAACACATAACGCTTTAGGAACCCTGTGCAACATTGGCATCCATTTGTTTTAGAACGGATATTACAGAAGCAGAAAAAGCATAAATCAGCCAGAATTACAGATGGACCTGGAACTGCAGTTCATTAAAAATATTAGAAAACCTTCATGCCCGTTGTTTGGAAAACAGGAAACTTGCTAGCGGTTCATTGTATTAAACAAAGCACAGAGATGTAAGAGTGTATTTGAACTTGTTGTCTTTTTAGGTTTCCAGAGGATGCTAGAAAGAAATATATGAGAAAAAGCAGTGAGCACCAGTCTAGGAGACTGCCAAACTGCACAGCTGCTGTAACAGGCTGTTTCTGCACTTGACATAAGCCTTGCTCAGGCTTAGGAACCACAGTAGGCTTCGATGTGACTTTTCTCTGGACCAGACAACTTATTAATATTAAACCACCAGGTAGGTGCTGATGGCCATAACCATGAACAGGTGATGTATTGAAATCTCTCATGGAGGAACAACAAATTACATTGAGAGGCTGAAAGCAATGTGGTAAGACTGTAAGCTTGAATACATGCCAGTCACTTTATCTTAGAAAGAAAGCAGTCAGAGAAGACCTAATTGGAGTTCTCCTTGCTGAAGCAGCAGGATGTCCAGCAGCGATCCCGCCTTGGGCAGGTGCATCTCTCAGGATTTCTCCTTGATGTCAAGTGATGCTAACTCCATTTACTGGTGAGTAAAACTTTAATTTTCAAAGGCACCTGATTTATGTTAAGATTTAGTGACTGAATTCTGCAGTAGACTGACCACTGTGACTGCTGTTGTCATAACAAACTAAGAATATCAGCATACTTCCCCTAAGAAACCAAACCATAATGACACCACTGAAACTGCGTAAGTATTGGTATCTTTAGACATGTCTTCTTCCAGTGTACCAAGTGTCACTCATGACTCCTAAGAGGCATAGTATATCACACCTTCTTGAGTGTTTTGGGTGATGTTTGGGTTGTGTTTGGGTGTTTTGGGTGATGTTTCGGGTTGTGAGGTGTCCCTAAATATCAGAAGGAAGTACGCTAAGAGACTGTATTTGGGGAAAAAAGTGTTATCTTCTTAAAGATCCTGTCTACTATTTTTCTCAATACCTTGTGACTAACTATAAAGTTTCTAAAAAAATAATGTACAAGACGTGGGAACAGCATACAGTATGGAAACATTGGTATGGTATTCGTGTATAAAGGTCCACCTTTATGCAAGATGAGCTCCCTGCTACCCACTCTTCATTTAATACAACACATAGTTTACTAGACTGCTGGTTAAAATGCATGTGTTTTTTTTTAATATATAGAAGCCGTGGAAAGGCACACAGTCAAATGACTGGGAAAAGTGTTGTGCACCAGAACACGCTGCAGGATGTCATGAAGAAATCAGAGGATTTGAAGCATTCTCACTTGGATCAATCCAAATGAAGAGCAGCTTCCTCCAGTGTCTGTCTCCCAGGCTTAACCAAGATGTGATGGTATCATTAAGCAGCAATAACTGCTTCACATTTCTTTGTTTGATGCTACCTCTTTTATTTTGCACGAGGGTTTTTGAACCATGGTGGTGTGCAGAAGTTTTCTGCCTTCGTCTCTCCTTCACCTGCTCCCTCAGGTCTGTCTGTATGTTAAACAGCACTGAGCACCTCTATTTAAGCACTGAATAGACATAGGACCCTGTAGGAAGGGTGGCAGAGGTCATTCCAGCAGAGCCTCCTGACATGCTTTGTACACAGCATCTGCTTTAGAATATGGAGAATAGTGAATATTGAGTATTTTCTAACAGAAGCTGCTTTTTCAGCCAGCTGTGGCTCACTTTTGCAAAGTCAGACAGCATTTTAGCCTTTAATGATGTGTGACAGAGAGCAACATAAAAACCTCAGGTTTTGAGAGACAATATCAATAGACATGTTTGAATGTTACATAGATTAGAAGCCTCTTTGTAGTTCCCCTGTTTGCATCAATCTTGAGGAGAATTTTTGCTGTATTTTGATGCTTCTGTCTCTCAGTGATTTATGCCACTCAGCCACCAGCTTGATCTTTTTCACCCTTTTCTCCTGACGAATGCACAGAAAGAAATGAAAACTGTGTAGAAAGAAAGAAAGAAACACTGTGTGGGTTTGTTCTGTTCAGCCTGAAGAGTTGGACAAATAGTTTTCACTGATGTCTTTTTGATTTGTGTATTTGATGGGAAGTGTTCATGAACAAAGAGGCTGTGCAGCAAGGATTCTATTGCTTCATGTAAAAGTAGCTCATACTCCATCTGCTGAGTAACAGGGTAAAGAACATCTGTTTGTTACTGTACTCCAAACACTGGTGCTGCCCTCTGAATGGCAGATGATGGTACATAGAGCACACAGCTGTTTTCTTTTGGGGGGGTTGGTTTATTTCTTCTGTATATTCAGAAGAATACATTATATTCTAGTGAATATTATATATTCACTAATCCAGATTTGGACTTGTGTAAAAAGTTTGTCTCACATGACATACTCCTTATTCAGACAGGCAGCCTGCAGTCATTCTTAAAGCTGTCCCAGAGTCATCCGTGGCTTACTTTTGTTGAGCTAGAGGTCTAACACAACCCAAGCAATATTAAACGCGCATTAGGTATACCCTGGTTTGGCAGGAAAGGAAATTAAGGGATTATTCAGCTCTGGTGTCTCCTACGACAATCCCTGATTCCCAGACTTTAAGCTGACTGCTGTCCCCACTTGCCCTGCAGTCCCAGTGCTGGAGTGAACCAGTATACTGCTCAATACTGCTTTAATTTCATTTTTGATCTGCAGCAAGGGCAGGAAGCCAGAGTTAAGGCGCCTGAGGGTTAAAATGATCTCCATGACTGCTCCATGACCCACATCCCCTCCCCAAACCAGCTCATTTCAGAATGCCAGGTGCCCCCTCTCAGCCTCACTAATGACCCCGTAATTGACGTTTCTCTCCAGCCTCCTGCTCTGAGTTTCACACTCTCAGTGCAGACTTGTTTCTCTAGATCTGAGTGCACTGTCCTCTCCTCCAGGCACCGAGCAGCATAACAGTGGCTAGCTCCTGCTAGGAAGGGTGCCAGAGGATGGATAGATAGATGGGTGGATGGGCGGATGGATGGATGAGTGGGTGGATGGATGAGAAGACCCGCCTCTCTCCGGAGGAGCCTCCCATAACAGACTCCGGGGAAAGCCCGGTTGTTTCAGAGCTTTTTTCTGCCCCTCCTTTCCGTGACTTGCAGATTCGCTGCTCACTTTCTTTCCTTAGTGGCTGCCGCCCTCCGCTGGAGCAGAGCGGGTGTTGCAGCAGAGCATCTTCCCAGCCAGGGACTGGGCAGCCGCTCCAACCCTGCTGCCTGCCACTGCTCCATCCTGGGAAGCTCAGGGCAGGGATCGACTTCCTGATAGATCCGAAGCTGCGTTTTATTGACCCCCAGAGTTAGTCGTGCCCAAGTCTCATCACTTTCTTGTCAGTCTTCATTTCCATGAGCCCTCTCTACCACTGATGGGATGCAAAAAGTTAAATATAAAAAGAAATCATTGTTTTTTTCCTCTAGAATTGTGAGGACAGCAGCTGAAGAATCTTGAGCTATGAGGAGTGTTGCACTTGTCCCAGGTGCAAACTCTTTGAAAGGGTAGATAACAGCAGGACAAGGGGAAAATGGTTTTAAGTTGAAGGAGGGAAGTTTTAGGTTGGATATCGGGGGGAGGCTCTTTACTATGAGAGTGGCGAGGTGCTGGAACGGCTGCCCAGAGATGTTGTGGATTTCCTGTCCCTAGAGGTGTTCAAAGCCAGGTTTGGTGGATCACTGGGCATCCTGGTCTGGTATTAAATGTGGAGGTTGGTGGCCTTGCTTTGTGGCAGGGAGTCTGGAGCTTCATGATCCTTGAGGTCCCTTCCAACCCAAGTCATTCTATGATTCTATGAAACTCTTTGGAAAGTAAATTAACTATGATGCACCTTCAGCAGTACCTAACATGCACTCCTTTCCTATCTGTATATTTCATAGTGATTAATTCTCTATGTGTGTGTATCTGTGTGCATTAAGCTGTGTTCAGGTTTTCACTGCTGGTATGCCCACTCCATTAGTAAATGTGATACTGACATGAGTACACACCTGTCACCTAAAAGGTGAATAAACTCTTTCTGGATTCCTCCCCCCCTTTGAGGTGGATGACCTCTGCTCTTGGAAGCTCCCTTCTTTCAGAGTATCTATGTGTCACTGTTCAGCAGCACAAAGCATGTCAAAACATCATCCTAAAGAAAGATGGCTTTGCCCAGCTCTGTTTTGCCAATGTACAAAGCAAAATAGCTAAGATACCTGGCTATCTTAGCATACTCAGAACCTAAACCTCACTGCTTTGTGTCACAGATGTGCCACTAAGTTCACTGGTTGATCTGTGTTTCTAGGAATGGTTTAGTTTTTGAGACACAAGGGTCGTGATGCGATTCTGGAAGGTGCCTGTGCTGCAGTTGCTGCTGGATGCATTATGTGAGAGGAAAATACAACTGAGGGCAGAGAAAGAGAGGGTACATAAGGTCTTTGTTCTCCAGGTATCTTCCCAATACAATTCTCTCACTCCTGCAGAGCAAAGGTCAGATTTCTCTTGAGCTGAGGTTAAACTGCCCTTAGCATTTTAGCTGGATTCAGCTTACAAAGAGCACTGACCCTTGAGCAACAGCAAACCAATGTGCTATTCACTGTAGCTTCAGAAACAGTAGATATAAGTGGGTTGGCTTAAGTTGTGTCATGCTGACCTTACTCTGTGTTCACCTATGCCATGAGAAAACAACAGCCCCCTTCAATCTGTGTTGCCTTTGAAAGCCTGAAGAGCCTAGTTTCCTTTCCAGGCAGTGACTCATCTGTCCATGAAGCTGCACTTTACTACTGAGTTCCTTTTAAGGCGTGTCTGCACTAAGTATTTACACTTTCACAATATTTTTCATGCAATGGATTTAATACTGAGAATTAAATCCAGGGGTCTGGAGAACTTGGCTTGAAGATGAACCAAGCTTGTCCTCAGGACACTTAAGAAGACAAACTCTGCTGCTTTCTTGGTCTGGGCAATTCATCCTGTTCGATTGGCTACAGTAGTAGGATTCCCTTTGTTTTGCTGCTACTTTTTGCTAGTTTTCTTTCTCCTCAAGTGGGAAGAGAGGTGCTCTGAGAGATGGAAGAGAGAGAATCTAGGTCCTGAGACCATCATCCACAACCTCCTTGGGCAACCTGTTCCAGTGCGTCACCACACTCTGTGTGAAAAACTTCCTCCTAATATCTAAGTTAAACCTCTACTGTCTCCCCCCAGCCACTATGATATCATTCTGGTGACTCTTTGCTGCTGAGTGGCCTGATCCAGCCCCAGGTGTGTTTCCATTGCTCAGCAACTACACCATCTCAGCTGAAACCAGGACCATCTTATGCTGACAAGCTCCTTCTAGGCTGCCTTCAGGACAGATCCTAAATATATAATCTCTTTGATCAAACTTGTCATCTAAGCAGATTTATGCTCATCTTCTCTTGGGTTCTCTTTCATATCATCTTTCCTCTAATCATTGCTGCTCCTCTTCCTGTCCTTCACTTCCAAATCTGCTTCTCATTTTGAGTCCTGCCTCTCTCCTCAGTTGATCAAGTAGAATTGCAAGGTTATCCTTCCTCAGGCCAACCTCTCCCCAGGTTTTCTCCTCCCTTATCTGTGGATCAAAAATAGTATGTGTTATTTCCATGTCCACAACATAATACAGTCTGGATACTTTTCTGCTTTTTTGCTTCTTATTTTCACTTAACTGCTTGCTTTCAATCACTCATACTGACTATCTTCACATAGTCAATTGGAGAAGCATTTCTCCACAAGATGGATTTTTCTCGCCCTTGTTCCTGTGTTGCCTTTGTGGCCCTTCTGGCTCTGAAGTCTTTTTCAAGGCTATTCCAGTATTACAGTCATCTTATTCTCCTCTATTGCTTTGTGAAAATGTAGAAAGCTGGGACTATTGATACAGTGGGCTTGAACTGCATGGCAACTTTGTTTTGCTTGTCTGTTCATCATGCAGTTTTCCATGCGTTATCTCCTCCTTGTCAATGGAAACCCCACTCCAGAAAACTCATAGTAGTCATGAAATATTGGATGTAAAAGCATTAAAATGATCTCAATGGGTTTGATTTCTTCACAATTACATTAACTTAGAGATTATGGAACGATAGAATGGTTTGGGCTGGAAAGGGCCTTAAAGATCATCTGGTTCCAACCCACCTGGCACAAACAGGGACACCTCCCTCTGCACAATCACTTCTCCCTGTGTGTGCCCAGAATATTTCTTTCTCGAAAATATTTCACACAAGGCTCGTATGCGATGTCTCTTACTTGGATGTTTCTGGCTTGGATTATAACTTTCAAACCAAATGGCGGTTCAGAGTAGTAGCAGAGCACTAAGAAAGTGTGTCTATTTGCCAAATGCTTCAGGTGGGAAGAGTATTTCTTAATTTGCTCAATTAGTGGATGAGACCTGACCAAGGACTGGAACAGGCTGCCCGGGGAGGTGGGGCAATCACTGTCCCTGCAAGCGTTCAAGAGACGTGCAGATGTGGTACTGTGTGTGTGACATGGTTGAGTGGCCAATATTGATGGGAGGTGGAAAGTTGGATCTGAATGATTCTGTGAGGAATCGGGGTGCTGAGGTCGGGGGCAGACGGCTAAGTGTAGTTCTTGTACTGGACGCCCAGTGCCGCTGTTGGCCGCTGCCGAGCAGGGATAGAAACGAGAACCAGCCGGATGCTGCCGGGCTGCCGTTCTCTGCGAGATCTTTAGCAGAAATAGCCCGGCTGCACTGGAATACGTCCCAGTTCAAACCCTTCCAAAGGATCTGCCGCACGGAGAACCATCGGGTAAAACGCCAAGAGCACAAAGCAGGATTGGGAATGCGAAGGAAAGAGAAAATAAACCCTGCTTTCCCCTGCCTGCCGATGCCATTCGCTGTTCCTGAAGAATCTGTAGCCAGGCAGAGCCCATTGGTTGGTAAGCACCGCGAGAAAGAGACGTTTACTTTTAACAGAGAGACGGGGGAGCATGGGACTGAATGCAGAGGAGGCTGGTTTGGCTCTCGGAAAGCCACAAACAGGATTATATGCAGGTAAGTACAGTATAACGGAGAGCCAGGAGGTGAGGAACGATTCTCCCGGCTTTTCTCACTCTTACATCCAGAGGGCGGCTCAGGGCTGCAGCTCTGCGAGAGCGCTGGGAATTCGGAGAGGAGAAAGGAGAGAGAAAAGAGAGAAGGGTGAAGAGGGTAGAGGGAAGAGAGAAGAGAGGAGAAACCCGACCTGGAAGGGCAGGAGAGGAATGAGCCTTTATCTCTGCAAAGCGGCCTTGGAAATCACAGCGGTTCAGGAAAGAATTGGAGCTGCTGATGTGAGCATGAGAGGACGCTTCTCAGAGCTGCGAGGCAGTGATGGAGAGGAAGCTTTCAGCAGAGGGGAGATGTAGGAGACATGGCAGCTCTGAAATTTCACTCGGCTGACATGAATTCCTAATGGAAGACCAAGATTTTGGAAACATAAACTGTTCGGGCTGCAGAAATGAGGGATGAATAAATACTCACTCAGGAATGCTACGTTTTGAAACACAGAGACACAACAGGAACTGACTGGAACACGTTGCTGTGGCTCCTTCCTGAGAATAAAATATGAGCCTTCAAGAGGAGAACTGCTTCTTGGTCATTTCAAATTACCTTCTTTGGATAAAGAAGCATCACTGAATAAAAAACAGAGGAAGCCTGCAACATCACGATGTGCTGGAAGATATAAGAGAAGTCCCTGATACATTCGTATAGATTATACATCTTACTGTGGCTTTTGTTAATTAGTCTGTCCTACACACAATGTGCCTTCGCCTACGTTTTGCTTTTTCTATCATAAATACCCATTTAATTGCAGTGACTCAAAGGAAAAGAGAAGCTTTAGCTCTTAAATGATGCACAATAAGTTCCCTACTGTATTCTACATTTCTGTAAAATCTGAAAGCCTCACTCTAAAGGCACCATATTCTGATGTGCAAAGATATTCTACCTAGACCTGTGTGAAGAATCACTGCTCCTCTTATACCTCTTCTGCACCTGAAGCTAAAGGAGAACATCTCCCTGTGAAAGGAATGGAGTTGGAATGAGAAGTGTCCATGGAAACACTTCTCAGCCTGGATCTGTTCACTGCCATAATGGTACCTCACAGCACCACATCTACCATGAAGCACCTTACAGTAAAGCAAGAATCAAGATCCACACTCTTCTTTCTGAGGTCCCAAGGGTCAATCAGAAGCACTGCTGAGGGAATAAGCAAGTGGAATCCAGGCATCACTGGTATTACTGCATGGCATGAGTTAAGAGTCATATTCCAAACTCTGTCTACTGGGAAGGAAGGAAGGAAGGAAGGAAGGAAGGAAGGAAGGAAGGAAGGAAGGAAGGAAGGAAGGAAGGAAGGAAGGAAGGAAGGAAGGAAGGAAGGAAGGAAGGAAGGAAGGAAGGAAGGAAGGAAGGAAGGAAGGAAGGAAGGAAGGAAGGAAGGAAGGAAGGAAGGAAGGAAGGAAGGAAGGAAGGAAGGAAGGAAGGAAGGAAGGAAGGAATACAGTTATGAAATTTTAAAAAGAAGATATGAAAGCAACAGCGAATTACTCAGAATAAAATAAGAGAAAAATGCTTAACGGTGAACGAAGATGAGATTGAAGCATTTGCTTCCAAGACTTTTCCCTTATAGATTTCTGGTACTGTCGCTCATATTCTCACACATCTGTGATTCCCAAGGCTGTTCAAGTTCCTGAAGGTCCTGCGTGGATAAATAGAAGGGAAGGGGAAATTCAAAATACCATTACAGAAGGAACGGAAAAACACATTGAAAAACATTTTGCCATTCTTCAAAAGAATGGACTGTTTAACCCGAGCCTTATGGTTAATGATTGGAAAAGAGGAAAGGAGATCCCAGAAGCAAAGACGCAGGAGCAATTCGTGGTTGCGCCGCTGGGTGGGGATGTTGGCCACGGAGCGGCAGCTCCCTCTGCCCGCAGCGCGCTTTCAGGCGCAGGCGCCCAGAAGAGCCGTGCGAGCTGCTCGGGAAGGGCGGCGGGGCACGGAGCCGGGCGCTCGGGGGCTTTGGGGCCGAGCTGCCGGCAAAGGCGGCTTGTGGGTGAGGAGCTTTTGGCCCGGCGAGAAAGGCTGCGAGCGATGGGGGCCGCTGGGAAAGGCCGGCTGTGGCGGAGCGGGACGGCGAGCGGGAGCCGGAGAGGCGGCGGCGGCGGCGAGAGGCAAGTGCTGCTGTGGCTGGTGTGCGTTTGCGTGTGGGAGAGCGGGGCCGAAACGCTGCGCTATTCCGTGGCGGAGGAAATGGCGAGGGAGTCGCTGGTGGGCAACGTGGCCCAGGACCTGGGGCTTTCTCCGAGCCAGCTGGCGGCTCGCAAGGCGCGCGTGGTGTCCGAGGGGAGCGAGCAGCATTTCCGCCTGGATCCGCACAGCGGCGTCCTGACGGTGACGGAGACGCTGGACCGAGAGCGGATCTGTCCGCACAGCGAGAGCTGCGCGCTCTTCTTTAAGCTGTTCTTTGAGAACCCGGTGCAGCTGATCCGCGGGGAGGTGGAGGTTCGGGACGTGAACGACAACTCCCCCGAGTTCCCACAGAAGGAGGTGGTTTTAAAGATTCTTGAAACGACATCTCCCGGCTCTCGCTTTCCCCTTGAAAGAGCCCGCGACAGGGACGTGGGGATCAACGGCTTACAGAATTACAGCCTCTCGCCAAACTCGCATTTCACCCTGGCTCTTGAAACAGGGAAAAGTGGTGTCGAATACGTGAAGCTCGTCCTTGAGAGGCCTTTGGACCGGGAGGAGCAGCCGGAGCTGCATTTGGTGCTCACGGCCACGGACGGGGGCTCTCCGCCCAGATCTGGCACGGCTCAGATCCGGGTGGTGGTGCTGGATGCCAACGACAACATGCCGGTGTTCTCACGGGAGATGTATGAGGTGCGCGTGGCAGAGAACAGCCCCCCGGGGCAGCTGGTGGTCCGGGTGTCGGCCACGGATCCAGACGAAGGCTCCAACGGGAAAGTTGAGTATGAGTTCACTTCTGAGGAGCCGGGAAATCTGTTCGATATGAACTCTGCCACAGGCGAGATTCGGGTCTTGGGCCATCTGGATTTTGAAGAAACGCAGTACCACGAGATTGAAGTTAAAGCCACGGATGGCGGTGGTCTGTTTGCTTACTCCAAAGTGCACGTGGAGGTGCTGGACGTGAACGACAACGCGCCGGAGATCGAGCTGAGCTCGGTGAGCGCGTCCATCCCCGAGGACGCGCCGCCCCGCACCGTGGTGGCCCTGTTGAGCGTGCGGGACCGCGACTCCGGCGACAACGGGCGGACGGAGTGCGCCATCGAGGGCGACGTGCCGTTCAGCCTGACGGCCGCGTTCGCCGACCACTACGAGCTGCGCACCAGCGCGGCCCTGGACAGGGAGACGACGGGCGAGTACAACGTGAGCATCGTGGCGACGGACTGGGGCCGGACGCGGCTGAGCGCCCGCGAGAGCGTGTGGGTGCGCGTGGGCGACGTGAACGACAACGCGCCGCGCTTCACGCAGGCGGCGTACAGCATGTCGGTGAGCGAGAACGACGCGGGCGCGGTGCGGATCGGCAGCGTGAAGGCGACGGACGCGGACGCGGGCGCGAACGGGCGCGTGAGGTACGCGCTGGTGCGGGAGGAGGGCGAGGAGGCGCCCGCCGTGGCGGTGGACGCCGAGAGCGGGGCCGTGTCGGTCGTGCGGCCGCTGGACTACGAGGAGGTGCGCGCCGTGGAGGCGACGGTGCTGGCGGCCGACGGCGGCTCTCCGCCGCGGAGCGCCACGGCGCTGCTGCGCGTGCTGGTGCGGGACGAGAACGACAACGCGCCCGTGGTGCTGCACCCGCCGGCCGACGGCGGCGCGGCGCTGGGCGAGCTGGTGCCGCGGCGGGCGCCGGCGGGCTACCTGGTGGCCAAGGTGGTGGCGGTGGACGCGGACGCGGGGCAGAACGCGTGGCTGTGCTACGAGCTGGCCAAGGCGACGGAGCCGGGGCTGTTCCGCGTGGGGCTGCACAGCGGCGAGGTGCGCACGGCGCGCGCCCTGGGCGAGCGCGACGCGGCCCGGCACCGGCTGGTGGTGCTGGTGCGGGACCGCGGGCGGCCGCCGCGCTCCGCCAGCGCCACCCTGGCCGTGGCCCTGGCCGACGGCTTCTCCGAAGAGCACCTGCGGGCCGGCCAAGAGCCGCCGCCCGCCGAGCCCGACGGCCGCCTCACCCTGTACCTCAGCGTCTGCTTGGCCTGTGTGTCCGCGCTCTTCGTGGCCAGCGCCACGGCCGCCGTGGCCGCCAAGGTGCGGCGGGCCCGACGGGGCGAGCCGGGGCCCCTGCCCACCTTCCCGCAGTCGGCCGCCGACAGCAGCGCCGGCTCCCTGCCCCGCAGCTACGTCTACGACGTCCGCCTCGCCTCCGGCACCGTCAACAGCGAGTTCCGCTTCCTCGGGCCGCTCTTCCCCTGCTTCCCCGCCGGGCTGCCGCCGGTCGCAGCCGATCAGCGGAGCTCGCTGTGCTCGGCCGGCCTCGGGCAAGAAGAAGGCGACTGGGCTGTGCAGGTGAGAGAGCGGAGCGCGGGGGTCTGCGTTGTGGGAGTGGGAGGGAGGGATCCCGTGGGGTTGATGTCCGGGATCCTTCTGTTGGAACTAGAAGGCCGAGTAGGTGCTGTAGTCGCCGCTGGGTCCTCAGCTGCTCCCAGGTTTCGGGCTGCCCACACCTCTGGCTATGGCTATCTGCCCGGTGTACTTGCTGCTGGTGAAGTGTTGAGGTGTCACCCCAAGGGCGGCGGTGTGGGAATGCTTGGGTTGCGCAGTCTGCTGTTGAGGGGGAGGCATGGAGAAAGAGTGGGGGCGAGTGTTCTGCCCCGAGTGCGGCCGTGGGACATCGGGGAGCATTGGAGAGGCCGTGGGTATGATGGCATCATGTTTTTCCTGCAGAGCGTTAGCGATAGTTTATCCAATATGACCTCAGGGCCCTGTTCCCCTTCTTTGCTGTTTGAGTTCCCATAACCATATTCATCTTTATACCTTTAGCATTCCAGCACGTTACTTGTTCATGAGGAAACAGTTTGTCTGCTTCCCACTTCCTGATCCAGAAAGGGTTTTTATTTATACTTTTCTGATGTCCATAAGAAGGGCCTTATGTAAGCCATATGTAAGGCTATCGGGATCGCTATAGGGTTTTGATATTGAGTTGTTCCTTTCAGTGAGCCATGTCCCCGCCCTCCTCTTCCATTGCCTCCACATCGGGAAGAGTGATCTCCCATTCTCATTGGTTCAGATGAACCTTCTCAGCTTCTCACTGACACCTTCTTACCTTTAACATCCCAAAGTCAGCCCTCCGCTCTGTTCTTTGCAGGGCCGAGCTCCCCTTTCTGAAGGCACGGCTCCCCAGGCAGCGGAGGAGAATGGCAGTTTGGATCAAAACCCCTGGCTCAGCCATAAGTAGGGGAGGAGAAGGAGAAGCATCTCAGTCCTCATGGACAGATATCTTCAAAGCAAAATGAAGTAGGTGCCAAATATGCACCAAAAATAACCAGGAAAGCAGAAATCTGTTGTTTGAAAAGGACAATCTCTTCTCAGTCTGTACTTTAGTCATGTATTTATTCTGAAATGTTGATACATTTGTATGTGGATGCATGCTAGGAACACTGAGGTTTGGTATCGCGTTTTAATAGTGCTTTTGCTCCTGAGTATTAAGTGAAAAAATCAAAAAAGATTCCAATCCTCATGATACCATTTTCAGATATTAGATCTTATACATTTTTTGTTGTTGTTAATGTCAGACAGGCTCTGTTATAATGTAATCTATTCATTACCAGGCTGTGTACCTATAAATCAAAGCTGAAGGTTTTAGCAGAGGCATTCTTTATTATCACTGAGAAGCTGTCTGCCGTGGACATGGCTGATATTCCCACAGTGCACATTCAGTCAGCAGTTCCCTGTTTCTCTATGCTGTACCGAGTGCTCTTTGAGCACTGCATTTGGGTTTGGTTTGGTTTCTTTCCCAACATAAAGTCGAAATGAATGGTTCTAGGGTACCTCAGGAATATGACTGCTAGATAATAGAATATTTGAAGCAATGTGCTATTTCACATTCCTCATATATTTCCAAGAATTGAATGCCTGGTGACAGAAACCAATAAAATCTACTGAGAAACCTGACAATGTGAGCTTCACTCGTACGTGCAAAGTTGTTATTGTACGTTAAAGGTGCATTAAGGATCACTGTTGCTGTCACAGCCTTCTATGCCCGAAGCTGAAGGGCTGAGTGTCCCTGTGAAATGAGGACAGTCATTGTGGGACGTGTTTGTGGAAGCTCTTCTCAGCCCGGATCTGTTTCCTGCCACAGTGGTACAAATGTTCAGTTGCAGGGTGCTTCTCTTTGAGGACACTGTGCTGAACGCGGAGAACAAAGTAACGTGCTGTGTGGTAATGTAACTTTTGTGTAGCATGAAAGTGGAGCCACATTCCCCACTTTATGTGTTGCTGATGACCTACAGCCATCTTTTGTTTTTCTTAGTAGTGGTTGTGCAGATGGTTTGTTTTACTGTTAGGAGGAAAACCACGTTTAGAAGAGTGACTGTTGAGTTGTTGCTGAGCAGTGCTGCACAGAGCCAAGGACATTTTAACTTGTTGTACAGTTCTGTGAGTGAGAGGGGCCAGTGGAGAACAAGAAACTGAGAGGGGGCAGAACCAGGACAGCTGCCCTAAACTGATCAGGACTACAAAATTGGGAGGATGTCAGAGGTGGGGGGCAGATACTTCCCATCAACAGGCAGGGCATTGGTAAGCAGATGGTGGTGTAGCATGCATCAGTTCTTTTCTCTATCTCTATCTTTATCTCTTATCTGAGTGATTTCCCCTACTTGTTTTGGAACCAGTGCTCTTCAGCATCTCTATCAGTGGATCAAGACAGTGGGAGCAAGTCTGCAGGTAACATTTCTTAGAGTGGTACAGATGATAGAGTAGAAGTAAAGGTCACCTTTCAAAGAGGCCTGGAAAAGCTTGAAAAGTGAGCCCCTGTGAATTGTTTGCCCTGGAAAAGGACCTGGGGAGAACTCATTGTGGCCTTCCAATACTTACAGGGAAATTATAAAGCTAAGGTAACTGAGTCTATGCCTTCTATTCCTTTCCCTTCCCCTGCCCTGCCATCTTTATTGCTCCATCTTTGGAATCCCCAGACATCTGTATCTCCAAATTGTGAATGTAGATTGCATCTTTTTGATTTGTTTGTACACAACTGGGGACAAGGTCTGTGGCCACCAGCACTGATGCGGAGCAATTGGAGCAGAATGAAGGCAGGCAGCGAAGATGACCAGAACTGTGAAGTGCCTCCACTATGAAGTAGCTGAAGTAGCCTGGTTTCCTTGGCCTGGGAAAGGATCAGGGGAGAACTCATTGTGGCCTTCCAATTCCTATAGGGAAATTATAAAGCAAGGGAGAATGAGTCTATGCATTTCCTTCCATTCCTTTCCTATCTCCTGCCCTGCCTTCTTTAGTGCTTCATTTTTGGAATCCCCAGACATCTGTATCTCCAAATTGAGAAAGTAGTTTGCATCTTTTTGATTTGTTTGTATACAGCTGGGGACAACTTTCAATCAGGTATGAAAGCTTTGTTGTGTTGTGATAATATCAAGCACATCTACAAGGGTGGATATCTTTCTCATATCAGAGAAGAAGAAGGCCTTTCACACGGGAAAGCATGAGAGCCCTGGGTCCTTCAGGTGAGCTGCTGTACCACATCCAACATGAAGAAAGCAGCACCAGGATTTGGTGCTAGAGGAGAATCATCTTCCTGGTGTGACAGCAAGATGGAGTGCTGGTGAATCGTTTCCTTACAGCAGATTTCCCTGTAAGCTCTGTGGCACCAGCTATCACATTCAGTTCACACACTCCTCTTTCTTAATTATCACTTGCTGGTTCAAATTAAGAGAAAATGAGGAAAATATGACAATGCCACTGATGGAAAGGAAAAAATATGATGCAAATTCCACAATGCAACGAGCAAAGAGTTCGGCATGGAGACGAGAGTAGTGAAACCCAGAGCAAACTCTGCGAGCAAGCGGGAAGCCTGCTGACAAACGCAGCGAGTATTTACGATTCATTTTTGGAGTGGTGTGTGCAAGAGGAAAGGAGATTCGAACCGGCAACTGCTCGGAAGAAGGAGAAGGAGCGATTCGTGGTTGCGCCGCTGGGTGGGGATGTTGGCCACGGAGCGGCAGCTCCCTCTGCCCGCAGCGCGCTTTCAGGCGCAGGCGCCCAGCAGAGCCGTGCGAGCTGCTCGGGAAGGGCGGCGGGGCACGGAGCCGGGCGCTCGGGGGCTTTGGGGCCGAGCTGCCGGCAAAGGCGGCTTGTGGGTGAGGAGCTTTTGGCCCGGCGAGAAAGGCTGCGAGCGATGGGGGCCGCTGGGAAAGGCCGGCTGTGGCGGAGCGGGACGGCGAGCGGGAGCCGGAGAGGCGGCGGCGGCGGCGAGAGGCAAGTGCTGCTGTGGCTGGTGTGCGTTTGCGTGTGGGAGAGCGGGGCCGAAACGCTGCGCTATTCCGTGGCGGAGGAAATGGCGAGGGAGTCGCTGGTGGGCAACGTGGCCCAGGACCTGGGGCTTTCTCCGAGCCAGCTGGCGGCTCGCAAGGCGCGCGTGGTGTCCGAGGGGAGCGAGCAGCATTTCCGCCTGGATCCGCACAGCGGCGTCCTGACGGTGACGGAGACGCTGGACCGAGAGCGGATCTGTCCGCACAGCGAGAGCTGCGCGCTCTTCTTTAAGCTGTTCTTTGAGAACCCGGTGCAGCTGATCCGCGGGGAGGTGGAGGTTCGGGACGTGAACGACAACTCCCCCGAGTTCCCGCAGAAGGAGGTCGTTCTGGAGATACCAGAAACGGCGTCCACAGGGTCTCGTTTTCCCTTAGAAGCAGCACGGGATAAAGATGTGGGAATTAATGGCTTACGGAACTACAGTCTCTCCCCGAACTCCCACTTCTCTCTCTCTTTCGAAAAAGGGAGAGGTGGTGCAAAATATGTCAAACTCGTAGTAGACAGGCAGTTGGACCGGGAGGAGCAGCCGGAGCTGCATTTGGTGCTCACGGCCACAGACGGGGGCTCGCCGCCCAGATCTGGCACGGCTCAGGTCCGGGTGGTGGTGCTGGATGCCAACGACAACATGCCGGTGTTCTCGCGGGAGGTGTACGAGGTGCGCGTGACCGAGAACAGCCCCCCGGGGCAGCTGGTGGTCCGGGTGTCGGCCACGGATCCCGACGAAGGATCCTACGGCAAAGTGCGCTACACCATCTCACAGATGACCGAGGGTTCCCGCCAGCTTTTTGATTTGGACGATGAGACTGGGGAGATCCGGCTAACAGGAAACCTGGACTTTGAAGAAGCGCAATACCACGAGATTGAGGTCAAAGCCACGGACGGCGGAGGACTGTCAGCGCACTGTAAAGTGCACGTGGAGGTGCTGGACGTGAACGACAACGCGCCGGAGATCGAGCTGAGCTCGGTGAGCGCGTCCATCCCCGAGGACGCGCCGCCCCGCACCGTGGTGGCCCTGTTGAGCGTGCGGGACCGCGACTCCGGCGACAACGGGCGGACGGAGTGCGCCATCGAGGGCGACGTGCCGTTCAGCCTGACGGCCGCGTTCGCCGACCACTACGAGCTGCGCACCAGCGCGGCCCTGGACAGGGAGACGACGGGCGAGTACAACGTGAGCATCGTGGCGACGGACTGGGGCCGGACGCGGCTGAGCGCCCGCGAGAGCGTGTGGGTGCGCGTGGGCGACGTGAACGACAACGCGCCGCGCTTCACGCAGGCGGCGTACAGCATGTCGGTGAGCGAGAACGACGCGGGCGCGGTGCGGATCGGCAGCGTGAAGGCGACGGACGCGGACGCGGGCGCGAACGGGCGCGTGAGGTACGCGCTGGTGCGGGAGGAGGGCGAGGAGGCGCCCGCCGTGGCGGTGGACGCCGAGAGCGGGGCCGTGTCGGTCGTGCGGCCGCTGGACTACGAGGAGGTGCGCGCCGTGGAGGCGACGGTGCTGGCGGCCGACGGCGGCTCTCCGCCGCGGAGCGCCACGGCGCTGCTGCGCGTGCTGGTGCGGGACGAGAACGACAACGCGCCCGTGGTGCTGCACCCGCCGGCCGACGGCGGCGCGGCGCTGGGCGAGCTGGTGCCGCGGCGGGCGCCGGCGGGCTACCTGGTGGCCAAGGTGGTGGCGGTGGACGCGGACGCGGGGCAGAACGCGTGGCTGTGCTACGAGCTGGCCAAGGCGACGGAGCCGGGGCTGTTCCGCGTGGGGCTGCACAGCGGCGAGGTGCGCACGGCGCGCGCCCTGGGCGAGCGCGACGCGGCCCGGCACCGGCTGGTGGTGCTGGTGCGGGACCGCGGGCGGCCGCCGCGCTCCGCCAGCGCCACCCTGGCCGTGGCCCTGGCCGACGGCTTCTCCGAAGAGCACCTGCGGGCCGGCCAAGAGCCGCCGCCCGCCGAGTCCGACGGCCGCCTCACCCTGTACCTCAGCGTCTGCTTGGCCTGCGTGTCCGCGCTCTTCGTGGCCAGCGCCACGGCCGCCGTGGCCGCCAAGGTGCGGCGGGCCCGACGGGGCGAGCCGGGGCCCCTGCCCACCTTCCCGCAGTCGGCCGCCGACAGCAGCGCCGGCTCCCTGCCCCGCAGCTACGTCTACGACGTCCGCCTCGCCTCCGGCACCGTCAACAGCGAGTTCCGCTTCCTCGGGCCGCTCTTCCCCTGCTTCCCCGCCGGGCTGCCGCCGGTCGCTGCCGATCAGCGGAGCTCGCTCTGCTCGGCCGGCCTCGGGCAAGAAGAAGGCGACTGGGCTGTGCAGGTGAGAGAGCGGAGCGCGGGGTCCTCTGTGGGAGAATGAGAGGGAGGGATCCCGTGGGATGGTGTCTGAGATCCCCCTAGAAGGGCGAGAAGGCCGAGGAGGTCTTGTATCCGTCTCTGGGTCCTCGGCTACTCTTCAGGTGCAGGCCACACCTGCCTCTGGATATGGCCCTGTGTCCGGAGTAGTTGCTGCAGGTGAAGTGTTGAGGTGTCACCCCGAGGTTGGCTGTTGGAGCATGGGCAGCTGCAGAGCAGGAGGGCAGATGAGTAAGACACACCGTGTCTTGCCTCAGCGCTCTGTAGAACCCTATGGGATGGAGACAGCAAGGTCAGTATTCCCAGACTATTGCCCTTGCATCACTTTTTTCTGCGGCGCGTTAGTGACAGGATAACTGATATCACATCAATGAGTGTTACCCATCTGTTGCTGTCTGGTATCCCACATCCACTGTCCATTTCAGTGATAGTTTTTGTTTTGCCATTTTGAGGTCTTTGTGTGGTGGTTTAATAGGGCTGTGGGTCTGGTTATAGGGTTTAAACCTTGTCTTCTTCAGGTCAGAGATCCATATCCATACCCACATCTTTCTTTGCATCTGGGCAGGGCCGGTTGGTCTCCCATTCACAGCGGTTCAGATGAGCCTTCTCCGCTTCTGGTTTGCATCTGTTTATCGTTAAAATCTTAATGTCAGCCCTCCGCTCTGTTCTTTGCAGGGCCGAGCTCCCCTCTCTGAAGGCACAGCTCCCGGGGCAGCAGAGGAGAATGCCCGTTTGGATCAAAGCCCCTGGCTCAGCCATCAGTAAGGGACAAGGAGAAGCATCTCGGTCCTCATGGACAGAAAACTTCCAAGTGAGATGAAAGAGAGACCCAACATGCACCAAAAAAGAGACTGGGCTGTGCCAGAGTTTTCTGTGGGTGGAAGGATTCCTACCTCTTAATCAATACTTTATTCTTGTGTTTCTTTTGGAATTGTGTTACGTTTGGAGATGGGTGCATGCTGGGAACACTGAGATTTGGTATCTAACTGTGATAGTGCTATTGCTCCTACGTACTAAGTGAAGAATTGGATGAAAATATTCTGATGCTCAAGCTATCATTTTCCTACATCTGCTTTTATGCATTCCTTTTTGTTGTCTGTGGGCTCTGTAATAATGCAATCTATTCAATACCAGGACGTGTAGCTGTTCATCAAAGCTGAATGTTGCCAGCAAAGGTATTCTTTAGTGCCATCGAGCTGCTGGCTGCCATAGAGATGGCTGACATCGACACAGTGCACATTCAACCAGGAGTTCCCTTGTTCTGCATGCTGTAAATAGTCCTCTTTGGGCACTGTGTTTCTTTTTTATTCACTTTGTTCTCTTCCCCAAGGTAAAGTCTAAATGAAGGGTTCTGGTGCATTTCACGGATATGAAGATTAATACTGGAGGGAATTCAATGCAGTGTGATACTTCTGGTGTTTCATGTTATGCTTGTGCTTCCAAGAGTTGACTGTTGGTTGACAGAGCCCAATAAATTCTACTGAAAATCTACTGAATGAATCTGTGCTTTGGTGTAAGTGTTGCATCTTCTGCTGTGCCACAATATCATTCTAGCTATAGCTAAGAGCTCTCTTACTGATCACTGCTTAATTTGAGCGCTGCTGTTTCTGACGCTGGCTGTTGCCGCAGTAGATAAATAGCTTTTGCCTTAATCCACAGGTTTCTGTTTGTTTCATTTATTTCTCTGTTCTATCTGCTATCACACTGGGAAGGGCAGTGATGGATCGGCCATGTTGTGCTGAGCTGCTGCCAGGTTATGCCACAATTGTAATTGTTGGAGCCCAGCGTGGGACTGAAGTGTTGAGATAACCCCAGATCAGACCAGAGTGTTTCCAATCAGAACTGAAAGCTGTGCTCGTGTAGTTGAACCATTTCTGACCACATTCTAAATTGTTTTTTCATTTTTATTGATTCTTTTTTGGCATTTCCCTGAACTACGTATCTGAACACCTTAGTTACTATGTATGTTCTCAGTTCTCTGTTATGCTGTGAGGGATGGAATAAGATGACAGTTTTGATGTTACATGTATCATTGGGTTAAGATATGTTAAAGCTGTTACTCAGGAGATTTGGCTGGTGTTTGTACTCCACATTGTCATCATCTTTGCACTTAGGGAACCATCTCTCATCATTAGAGATGCACATTTTCCCTTTGAGTCCTTGGGAGCCAGACTGGGAGTGTGAACAAACCACCTTTTCCACCATTACCTCTCTCTCCCTTTCCCCTTCTCCTCCAGGCTACTTCCAATAGCCCTTGACAATGTAAAATATCCTTGATATTCAAACCAACATGATCCTACTGCTCTGCCTCCAGAACACCTTTCCAGGTTAGCTGCATTGAAACACCTTGTTTGGAATAGAACCCAGAGAGCTGCCCTGACACAGTAATGTCTGAGTGTCAGGCTGTGTGGGAGGATACTAACAGGCCTCTAGAAGAGTGGGCACCATCATTGCTTTGGAACTCCACAGCAGAACAAGTGCAGGATCCAGAAAAGCTGTTTGCAGCAGTTCAGGGAACAGACTCTCCTGGAAGCCATGTATAAGACACGTGCAAGAAGAGGAGGTGATGTGACACAGCCAGCATTGTTTCGCTGAGGCCCGTGGGTCATGGCTGACCCATCTGGTGTACTTCTATGATGAAGAAACAGCATCCTTGTGCAAATGAAGAGTAAGTGATGTCATCTACATGGACTTGTTCAAGGCTTTTGACATGTCCCCACATCGTATCTGTAAGATGGAGACGTGTATTTTAATGGTGGATTATTCAGTGGATACGGAATTGTTGGATGGTCACAGCCATAGTATTGGGTTCAAGAGTGCTATGTCCAGGTGGAGGCCAGAGACAAGCACTGTGCCACAGGCACCTATCTTGGGACCAGTACTCTATGTAATCTTTATGAATGGATCCAGACAGTAGCATCAGATGCACCCACAGCAAGATTGCTGGTAACAGTTCTTTGAGTTGTGCAGATGATACAGTAGAAGGAAGATGTGCCATGCAACAGACCTGCACATGCTTAAGAAAAGAGCCAATGTGAACAGTTTCATTACATCCACATGCAAGCTGTTGGATTGGTTTGTGTGCAGCTGGGGAGAATTTTCAGTCAGGTGTGGAAGTTTTGTTCTGTGGAAGCACACTCTGGCATAGGAGCAAGGGAGGATGTGTTTGTCATTATGGAGAAGAAAGATGCCATTCAGAAGGGAAAGAATTGGAGCCCTGGGTCCTTTGGGTGAGGTGTGATGCACAGTGTGAAGAAAAACATCGTCCAGATTCTGTCCTAGAGCAGAATAATTGCTCTAATGTGAAAACAAGCAGGAGTGTTGTTGAATCATTTTCTTGAAGCATCTTAACCTCTAAGCTGCTTGGTATCAGGACCGTCCCTCAAGGCAAATGTAATTTACAGATTAAAAAGAACACAGAGTGAGGAAAAAGTGAACCTATAATCATTGGAAACAACACTTTGCCATTTTGAGACTTCATGGAGCAAAAGAGTCCGTGTTGGAGAGCCGGGAAGAGGTACCGAGAACAGAACTCTGCGAGCAAGCAGGAAGCCTGCTGACAAACGCGGCGAGTATTTACAGTTGGCTTTTGGACTCTTATGTGCAAGAGGAAAGGAGATTCGAACCGGCAACTGCTCGGAAGAAGGAGAAGGAGCGATTCGTGGTTGCGCCGCTGGGTGGGGATGTTGGCCACGGAGCGGCAGCTCCCTCTGCCCGCAGCGCGCTTTCAGGCGCAGGCGCCCAGCAGAGCCGTGCGAGCTGCTCGGGAAGGGCGGCGGGGCACGGAGCCGGGCGCTCGGGGGCTTTGGGGCCGAGCTGCCGGCAAAGGCGGCTTGTGGGTGAGGAGCTTTTGGCCCGGCGAGAAAGGCTGCGAGCGATGGGGGCCGCTGGGAAAGGCCGGCTGTGGCGGAGCGGGACGGCGAGCGGGAGCCGGAGAGGCGGCGGCGGCGGCGAGAGGCAAGTGCTGCTGTGGCTGGTGTGCGTTTGCGTGTGGGAGAGCGGGGCCGAAACGCTGCGCTATTCCGTGGCGGAGGAAATGGCGAGGGAGTCGCTGGTGGGCAACGTGGCCCAGGACCTGGGGCTTTCTCCGAGCCAGCTGGCGGCTCGCAAGGCGCGCGTGGTGTCCGAGGGGAGCGAGCAGCATTTCCGCCTGGATCCGCACAGCGGCGTCCTGACGGTGACGGAGACGCTGGACCGAGAGCGGATCTGTCCGCACAGCGAGAGCTGCGCGCTCTTCTTTAAGCTGTTCTTTGAGAACCCGGTGCAGCTGATCCGCGGGGAGGTGGAGGTTCGGGACGTGAACGACAACTCCCCCGAGTTCCCGCAGAAGGAGACGGTTTTAAAGGTTGTCGAAACGGCATCCATAGGTTCACGGTACCCCCTACAAAGAGCTCGCGATAGAGACTCGGGCATTTACGGCTTGCGGAATTACAGTCTCTCCCCAAACTCACATTTTTCGATAGTTCAAAAAGGAGAGGTAGGCTCTGAATTCGCAGAACTCGTTTTGCAGAAGCATCTGGACCGGGAGGAGCAGCCGGAGCTGCATTTGGTGCTCACGGCCACGGATGGGGGCTCGCCGCCCAGGTCGGGCACGGCTCAGGTCCGGGTGGTGGTGCTGGATGCCAACGACAACATGCCGGTGTTCTCGCGGGAGGTGTACGAGGTGCGCGTGGCCGAGAACAGCCCCCCGGGGCAGCTGGTGGTCCGGGTGTCGGCCGCGGATCCCGACGAAGGATCCTACGGCAAAGTGCGATACGAGTTCACGGAGATGTCAGATCCATCTATGCGACTCTTTGATCTTAACGCTGATACCGGGGAGATTCGGATCGTCGGTAATCTGGATTTCGAGGAAACGAAATCCCACAAACTTGTAGTGAGAGCCACGGACGGCGGTGGTCTGTCCGCACACTGCAGTGTTCATTTGGAGGTACTGGACGTGAACGACAACGCGCCGGAGATCGAGCTGAGCTCGGTGAGCGCGTCCATCCCCGAGGACGCGCCGCCCCGCACCGTGGTGGCCCTGTTGAGCGTGCGGGACCGCGACTCCGGCGACAACGGGCGGACGGAGTGCGCCATCGAGGGCGACGTGCCGTTCAGCCTGACGGCCGCGTTCGCCGACCACTACGAGCTGCGCACCAGCGCGGCCCTGGACAGGGAGACGACGGGCGAGTACAACGTGAGCATCGTGGCGACGGACTGGGGCCGGACGCGGCTGAGCGCCCGCGAGAGCGTGTGGGTGCGCGTGGGCGACGTGAACGACAACGCGCCGCGCTTCACGCAGGCGGCGTACAGCATGTCGGTGAGCGAGAACGACGCGGGCGCGGTGCGGATCGGCAGCGTGAAGGCGACGGACGCGGACGCGGGCGCGAACGGGCGCGTGAGGTACGCGCTGGTGCGGGAGGAGGGCGAGGAGGCGCCCGCCGTGGCGGTGGACGCCGAGAGCGGGGCCGTGTCGGTCGTGCGGCCGCTGGACTACGAGGAGGTGCGCGCCGTGGAGGCGACGGTGCTGGCGGCCGACGGCGGCTCTCCGCCGCGGAGCGCCACGGCGCTGCTGCGCGTGCTGGTGCGGGACGAGAACGACAACGCGCCCGTGGTGCTGCACCCGCCGGCCGACGGCGGCGCGGCGCTGGGCGAGCTGGTGCCGCGGCGGGCGCCGGCGGGCTACCTGGTGGCCAAGGTGGTGGCGGTGGACGCGGACGCGGGGCAGAACGCGTGGCTGTGCTACGAGCTGGCCAAGGCGACGGAGCCGGGGCTGTTCCGCGTGGGGCTGCACAGCGGCGAGGTGCGCACGGCGCGCGCCCTGGGCGAGCGCGACGCGGCCCGGCACCGGCTGGTGGTGCTGGTGCGGGACCGCGGGCGGCCGCCGCGCTCCGCCAGCGCCACCCTGGCCGTGGCCCTGGCCGACGGCTTCTCCGAAGAGCACCTGCGGGCCGGCCAAGAGCCGCCGCCCGCCGAGCCCGACGGCCGCCTCACCCTGTACCTCAGCGTCTGCTTGGCCTGCGTGTCCGCGCTCTTCGTGGCCAGCGCCACGGCCGCCGTGGCCGCCAAGGTGCGGCGGGCCCGGCGTGGAGAGCCGGGGCCCCTGCCCACCTTCCCGCAGTCGGCCGCCGACAGCAGCGCCGGCTCCCTGCCCCGCAGCTACGTCTACGACGTCCGCCTCGCCTCCGGCACCGTCAACAGCGAGTTCCGCTTCCTCGGGCCGCTCTTCCCCTGCTTCCCCGCCGGGCTGCCGCCGGTCGCAGCCGATCAGCGGAGCTCGCTCTGCTCGGCCGGCCTCGGGCAAGAAGAAGGCGACTGGGCTGTGCAGGTGAGAGAGCGGAGCGCGGGGTGCCTCTGTGGGAGAATGGGAGGGAGGGATCCCGTAGGGGGGTGTCTTGGATGTCTGGGATCCCCCTAGAGGTGCGAGTAGGCCAAGGAGGTCCTGTAGCCGTCGCTGGGTCCTCGGTCACTCTCTGGGTGCGGACCGCCCTCGCCCCTCTGTATGGCCCCATGACCGGAGTAGTTGCTGATGGTGAAGTGTTAAGGTGCCATCCCAAGGGCGGCTGTTGGAGCATGGGCTGCTGCAGAGCAGGAGAGCAGTTGGGAGGAAACACTGGGTCCTGCCTCAGTGCTCTGTAGAACTCTATATGGCAGGGACAGCAAGGTCACTCATCCCATAGTCTATAGCCCTGGCATCGCTTGCTTTATGCTGCATATTAGTGACAGCATAAGTGATATCACCTCAGTGAGCATTACCCATCTGTTGCTCTCTGAGTTCCCATGTCCACTAACCCCTTCAATGAAAGTTTCTGGTTTTGCTTTTTCGAGGACTTTCTGTAGTGGTTTAATAGGGCTGTGGGTCTGGTTATAGGGTTTAAGGTTGTCATGTTCAGGTCAGAGTTCCACGTTCCTGCCCTCCTCTTTCATTGCATCTGGGCAGGGAAGGTTGGTCTTCTATTCTCATGGGTTCAGATGAGCCTTCTCAGCTTCTAAATTGCATCAGTTTATGGCTAAAATTGTAACATCAGCCCTCCGCTCTGTTCTTTGCAGGGCCGAGCTCCCCTCTCTGAAGGCACGGCTCCCGGGGCAGCGGAGGAGAATGGCAGTTTGGATCAAAACCCCTGGCTCAGCCATCAGTAAGGGACAAGGAGAAGCATCTCGGTCCTCATGGACAGAAAACTTCCAAGTGAGATGAAAGAGAGACACAACATGCACCAAAAAAGAGACTGGGCTGTGCCAGAGTTTTCTGTGGGTGGAAGGATTCCTACCTCTTAATCAATACTTTATTCTTGTGTTTCTTTTGGAATTGTGTTACGTTTGGAGATGGGTGCATGCTGGGAACACTGAGATTTGGTATCTAATTGTGATAGTGCTATTGCTCCTAAGTACTAAGTGAAGAATTGGATGAAAATATTCTGATGCTCAAGCTATCATTTTCCTACATCTGCTTTTATGCATTCCTTTTTGTTGTCTGCTGGGCTCTGTAGTAATCTATTCAATACCAGGCCATGGAGCTGTTCATCAAAGCTGAATGTTGCCAGTAGAGGTATTCTTCAGTACCATCAAGCTGCTGGCTGCCATAGAGATGGCTGACATTGACACAGTGCACATTCAACCAGGAGTTCCCTTGTTCTGCATGCTGTAAATAGTCCTCTTTGGGCACTGTCTTTCTTTTTTATTCACTTTGTTCTCTTCCACAATGTAAAGTCTGAATGAAGGATACATTTCAGGGATATGAAGTTTAATACTGGAGGGAATTCAATGCAGTGTGATACTTCTGGTGTTTCATGTTATGCTCGTGCTTCCAAGAGTTGACTGTTGGTTGACAGAGCCCAATAAATGCTACTGAAATCTACTGAACGAATCTATGCTTTGGTGTAAGTGCTGCATCTTCTGATGTGCTGCAATACCATTCTAGCTAATAGCTCTCTTACTGATCACTGCTTAATTTGAACGCTGCTGTTTCTGACACTGGCTGTAGTCGCAGTAGATAAATAGCTTTTGTCTTAACCCACAAGTTCCTGTTTGTTTCATCTGTTTCTCAGTTCTATCTGCCATCACACTGGGAAGGGCAGTGATGGATCGGCCATGTTGTGCTGAGCTGCTGCCAGGTTATGCCACAAGAGTAATTGTTGGAGCCCAGTGTGGGACTGAAGTGTTGAGATAACCCCAGATCTGACCAGAGTGTTTCCAATCAGAACTGAAAGCTGTGCTCGTGTCGTTGAACCATTTCTGACCACATTCTAAACTTTTTTTTTTCATTTTTATTGATTCTTTTTTGGCATTTCCCTGAACTATGTATCTGAACACCTTAGTTACTATGTATGTTCTCCATTCTCTGTTATGCTGTGAGGGATGGAATAAGATGACAGTTTTGATGTTACATGTATCATTGGGTTAAGATACGTTAAAGCTGTTATTCAGGAGATTTGGCTGGTGTTTGTACTCCACATTGTCATCATCTTTGCACTTAGGGAACCATCTCTCATCATTAGAGATGCACATTTTCCCTCGTGTCCTTGGGAGCCAGACTGGGAGTGTGAACAAACCACCTTTTCCACCATTACCTCTCTCTCCCTTTCCCCTTCTCCTCCAGGCTACTTCCAATAGCCCTTGACAATGTAAAATATCCTTGAGGTGTTCAAACCAACATGATCCTACTGCTCTGCGTCCTGAATATATTTCCAGGTTAGCTGCATCTAAACACCTCGTTTGGAATAAAACCCAGAGAGCTGCCCTGACACAGTAATGTTTGAGTGTCAGGCTGTGTGGGAGGATACTAACAGGCCTCTAGAAGAGTGGGCACCATCATTGCTTTGGAACTCCACAGCAGAACAAGTGCAGGATCCAGAAAAGCTGTTTGCAGGAGTTCAGGGAACAGACTCTCCTGGAAGCCATGTATAAGACACATGCAAGAAGAGGAGGTGATGTGACACAGCCAGCATTGTTTCGCTGAGGCCTGTGGGTCATGGCTGACCCGTCTGGTGTACTTCTATGATGAAGTAACAGCATCCGTGTGCAAATGAAGAGTAAGTGATATCATCTACATGGACTTGTTCAAGGTCTTTGACATGTCCCCACATCGTATCTGTAAGATGGAGACATGTATTTTAATGGTGGACTATTCAGTGGATAAGGAATTGTTGGATGGTCACAGCCATAGTATTGGGTTCAAGAGTGCTATGTCCAGGTGAAGGCCAGAGACAAGCACTGTGCCGCAGAAATCTCTCTTGGCACCAGTACTCTATGTAATCTTTATGAATAGATCCAGACAGTGGGATCAAATGTACCCACAGCAAGAATGCTGATAACACTTCTTTGAGTTGTACAATTGATAAAAAGAAGGAAGATGTGCCATCCAATGGACCTGCACATGCTTGAGAAATGAGCCTATGTGAACAGTATCAGTACATCCACATGCAAGGTGTTCCACATTGGTCAGCTCATTCCCAGTTTTGACTATAGTCTGGTAGAAGAACAATTAACAAAGAGCAGCCCGGTGGAGACGGATTTGGAATTTTAAGCAGACAAAGAGTTTGACATGAGCCATAAATGCCTGCGTGGAGCCACGATGAACACCTGTATCCTTGGTTCCATCAAAAAAGAGGTGACTAGCAGATTGAGAGGTAATAGTCTGTCTCTGGTTTGCCTTCATTAGGAACCACCTGGAATAATGTGTGCAGGTCTGTATTCAGGCTGGAGCAGCTGCGCTTTGAAGAAAAGCTGAGGTGGAGTGGCTTATTCAGCCTGCACAAAAAAAGTGGGGAAACCTCATTGTGGCCTTTCAGCACCAAAAGGGAGCTTATAAAATGAGGAAGTCCAAGATCTTCCCTGCCATTCCCTGTCCTGCCCTTCTGAAGGACCCTTTCTGGTGTTACAAACCCTCTGTATCACCAATCTGTGAAAGCAGTTTGCAGCTGTTGGATTGGTTTGTGTGCAGCTGGGAGAATTTTCAGTCAGGTGTGGAAGTTTTGTTCTGTGAAAGCACACTCTGGCATAGGAGCAAGGACAAGGACAAACATCTCCATAATGTTTGTCATTTTGGAGAAGAAAGATGCCATTCAGAAGGGAAAGAATTGGAGCCCTGGGTCCTTTGGGTGAGGTGTGATAGACTGTGAAGAAAACTACATCCAGATTCTGTCTTAGAGCAGAATAATTGCTCTAGTGTGAAAGCAAGCAAGAGTGATGTTGAATCATTTTCTTGAAGCATCTTAACCTCAATGCTGCCAGGCTCCTGTTCTAAGCTGGAATGAATCAGGACCGTCCCTCAAGGTACCTGCAATTTACTGATTAAAAAGAACACAGAGTGAGGAAAAGGCAAAGCTACACTCATTGGAAACAACACTTTGCCATTTCGAGAGTTCACGGAGCAAAAGAGTCCGTGTTGGAGAGCCGGGAAGAGATAACCAGAGCAGAACTCTGCGAGCAAGCGGGAATCCTGCTGCCAAACGCGGAGCGTATTTACATTTGGCTTTTGGACTGGTGTGTGCAAGAGGAAAGGAGATTCGAACCGGCAACTCCTCGGAAGAAGGAGAAGGAGCGATTCGTGGTTGCGCCGCTGGGTGGGGATGTTGGCCACGGAGCGGCAGCTCCCTCTGCCCGCAGCGCGCTTTCAGGCGCAGGCGCCCAGCAGAGCCGTGCGAGCTGCTCGGGAAGGGCGGCGGGGCACGGAGCCGGGCGCTCGGGGGCTTTGGGGCCGAGCTGCCGGCAAAGGCGGCTTGTGGGTGAGGAGCTTTTGGCCCGGCGAGAAAGGCTGCGAGCGATGGGGGCCGCTGGGAAAGACCGGCTGTGGCGGAGCGGGACGGCGAGCGGGAGCCGGAGAGGCGGCGGCGGCGGCGAGAGGCAAGTGCTGCTGTGGCTGGTGTGCGTTTGCGTGTGGGAGAGCGGGGCCGAAACGCTGCGCTATTCCGTGGCGGAGGAAATGGCGAGGGAGTCGCTGGTGGGCAACGTGGCCCAGGACCTGGGGCTTTCTCCGAGCCAGCTGGCGGCTCGCAAGGCGCGCGTGGTGTCCGAGGGGAGCGAGCAGCATTTCCGCCTGGATCCGCACAGCGGCGTCCTGACGGTGACGGAGACGCTGGACCGAGAGCGGATCTGTCCGCACAGCGAGAGCTGCGCGCTCTTCTTTAAGCTGTTCTTTGAGAACCCGGTGCAGCTGATCCGCGGGGAGGTGGAGGTTCGGGATGTGAACGACAACTCCCCCGAGTTCCCGCAGAAGGAGATGGTTTTGGAGACTCTTGAATCCGCATCTCCCGGGACACGATTCCTCTTAGGAAACGCGAGAGATAAGGACGTGGGGATAAACGGTTTGCAGAATTACAGTCTCTCCCCAAACTCACATTTCTCATTAAATCAGGGAGTAGGTAAAGGTGGAGGCAGATACGCAGAGCTCGTCCTGCAGAAACCTTTGGACAGGGAGGAGCAGCCGGAGCTGCATTTGGTGCTCACGGCCACGGACGGAGGCTCGCCGCCCAGGTCTGGCACGGCTCAGGTCCGGGTGGTGGTGCTGGATGCCAACGACAACATGCCGGTGTTCTCGCGCGAGATGTACGAGGTGCGAGTGGCAGAGAACAGCCCCCCGGGGCAGCTGGTGGTCCGGGTGTCGGCCGCGGATCCCGACGAAGGCTCCAATGGCAAAGTGCGCTACGCCTTCACTGAGATGTCAGAGCGGTACCAGCAGCTGTTTCAGCTGAACCCTGAGACCGGGGAGATTCGAGTCTTGGGCAATTTGGATTACGAAGATGAAAAAATGCACGAGGTCGTTGTGAGAGCCAGCGACGGCGGTGGTCTGTCTGCGCACTGCAAAGTGCACGTGGAGGTGCTGGACGTGAACGACAACGCGCCGGAGATCGAGCTGAGCTCGGTGAGCGCGTCCATCCCCGAGGACGCGCCGCCCCGCACCGTGGTGGCCCTGTTGAGCGTGCGGGACCGCGACTCCGGCGACAACGGGCGGACGGAGTGCGCCATCGAGGGCGACGTGCCGTTCAGCCTGACGGCCGCGTTCGCCGACCACTACGAGCTGCGCACCAGCGCGGCCCTGGACAGGGAGACGACGGGCGAGTACAACGTGAGCATCGTGGCGACGGACTGGGGCCGGACGCGGCTGAGCGCCCGCGAGAGCGTGTGGGTGCGCGTGGGCGACGTGAACGACAACGCGCCGCGCTTCACGCAGGCGGCGTACAGCATGTCGGTGAGCGAGAACGACGCGGGCGCGGTGCGGATCGGCAGCGTGAAGGCGACGGACGCGGACGCGGGCGCGAACGGGCGCGTGAGGTACGCGCTGGTGCGGGAGGAGGGCGAGGAGGCGCCCGCCGTGGCGGTGGACGCCGAGAGCGGGGCCGTGTCGGTCGTGCGGCCGCTGGACTACGAGGAGGTGCGCGCCGTGGAGGCGACGGTGCTGGCGGCCGACGGCGGCTCTCCGCCGCGGAGCGCCACGGCGCTGCTGCGCGTGCTGGTGCGGGACGAGAACGACAACGCGCCCGTGGTGCTGCACCCGCCGGCCGACGGCGGCGCGGCGCTGGGCGAGCTGGTGCCGCGGCGGGCGCCGGCGGGCTACCTGGTGGCCAAGGTGGTGGCGGTGGACGCGGACGCGGGGCAGAACGCGTGGCTGTGCTACGAGCTGGCCAAGGCGACGGAGCCGGGGCTGTTCCGCGTGGGGCTGCACAGCGGCGAGGTGCGCACGGCGCGCGCCCTGGGCGAGCGCGACGCGGCCCGGCACCGGCTGGTGGTGCTGGTGCGGGACCGCGGGCGGCCGCCGCGCTCCGCCAGCGCCACCCTGGCCGTGGCCCTGGCCGACGGCTTCTCCGAAGAGCACCTGCGGGCCGGCCAAGAGCCGCCGCCCGCCGAGCCCGACGGCCGCCTCACCCTGTACCTCAGCGTCTGCTTGGCCTGCGTGTCCGCGCTCTTCGTGGCCAGCGCCACGGCCGCCGTGGCCGCCAAGGTGCGGCGGGCCCGGCGTGGAGAGCCGGGGCCCCTGCCCACCTTCCCGCAGTCGGCCGCCGACAGCAGCGCCGGCTCCCTGCCCCGCAGCTACGTCTACGACGTCCGCCTCGCCTCCGGCACCGTCAACAGCGAGTTCCGCTTCCTCGGGCCGCTCTTCCCCTGCTTCCCCGCCGGGCTGCCGCCGGTCGCGGCCGATCAGCGGAGCTCGCTCTGCTCGGCCGGCCTCGGGCAAGAAGGCGACTGGGCTGTGCAGGTGAGAGAGCGGAGCGCGGGGGTCTGCGGTGTGGGAGTGGGAGGGAGGGATCCCGTGGGGTTGATGTCTGGGATCCTTCTGTTGGGACTAGAAGGCTGAGTAGGTCCTGTAGTCGCCGCTGGGTCCTCAGCTGCTCCCAGGTTTCAGGCTGCCCACACCTCTGGCTATGGCTATCTGCCATATGGCATGGGAGGGATCCCATAGGGGGGTGTCTTGGATGTCTGGAATCCCCCTAGCATGGCGAGTAGGCCGAGGAGGTCCTGTAGCCGTCGTCGCTGGGTCCTTGGACACTCTCTGGGTGCAAACTGCCCTTGCCCCTGTGTATGGCCCCATGCCCGGAGTAGTTGCTGCTGTTGGAGTGTTGAGGTGTCACCCCAAGTGGGCTGTTGGAGCGTGGGCACCTGCAGAGCCGGAGAGCAGTTGGGAAGACATACCAGGTCCTGCCTCAGAACTCTGTAGACCCTATGGGTTGGGGACAGCAAGGTCACTGATCCTAGGGTCTATAGCCATGGCATCACTTTTTTCTGTGGTGCATTAGTGGCAGTATAACTGATTACACCTCAGTGCGTGTCACCTATCTGTTGCTGTCTGGTAATCCAAATCCATTGTCCATTTCACTTAAAGATTTAGTTTTGCCTTTTTGAGGTCTTTGTGTTGTGGTTTAATACGGCTATGGATCTCTCGTTATAGGGTTTAAACCCTGTCTTGTTCAGGTCAGAGATCCATATCCCTACCCTCCTCATTTTTTCCATCTGGGCAGGGCCGGTTTGTCTCCCATTCTCATGGGTTCAGATGAGCCTTCTCAGCTTCTGAATTGCATCAGTTTATGGTTAAAATTGCAACCTCAGCCCTCCGCTCTGTTCTTTGCAGGGCCGAGCTCCCCTCTCTGAAGGCACGGCTCCCGGGGCAGCAGAGGAGAATGGCAGTTTGGATCAAAGCCCCTGGCTCAGCCATCAGTAAGGGAGGAGAAGGAGAAGCATCTCGGTCCTCATGGACAGAAAACTTCCAAGTGAGATGAAAGAGAGACCCAACATGCACCAAAAAAGAGACTGGGCTGTGCCAGAGTTTTCTGTGGGTGGAAGGATTCCTACCTCTTAATCAATACTTTATTCTTGTGTTTATTTTGGAATTGTGTTAAGCTTGGAGATGGGTGCATGCTGGGAACACTGAGATTCGGTATCTAACTGTGATAGTGCTATTGCTCCTAAGTACTAAGTGAAGAATTGGACTAAAATATTCTGATGCTGAAGCTATCATTTTCCTACATCTGCTTTTATGCATTCCTTTTTGTTGTCTGCTGGGCTCTGTAATAATGCAATCTATTCAATACCAGGACGTGTAGCTGTTCATCAAAGCTGAATGTTGCCAGCAGAGGTATTCTTTAGTACCATCAAGCTGCTGGCTGCCATAGAGATGGCTGACACTGACACAGTGCACATTCAACCAGGAGTTCCCTTGTTCTGCATGCTGTAAATAGTCCTCTTTGGGCACTGTGTTTCTTTTTTATTCACTTTGTTCTCTTTCCCAAGGTAAAGTCTAAATGAAGGGTTCTGGTGCATTTCAGGGATATGAAGTTTAATACTGGAGGGAATTCAATGCAGTGTGATACTTCCGGTGTTTCATGTTATGTTCGTGCTTCCAAGAGTTGACTGTTGGTTGACAGAGCCCAATAAATTATACTGAAATCTACTGAACGAATCTGTGCTTTGGTGTAAGTGCTGCATCTTCTGATGTGCTGCAATACCATTCCAGCTAAGAGCTCTCTTACTGATCACTGCTTAATTTGAACGCTGCTGTTTCTGACGCTGGCTGTTGTCGCAGTAGATAAATAGCTTTTGTCTTAACCCACAAGTTCCTGTTTATTTCATCTGTTTCTCAGTTCTATCTGATATCGCAATGGGAAGGTCAGGGATGGAATGGCCATGTTGTGCTGAGCTGCTGCCAGGTTATGCCACAAGAGTAATTGTTGGAGCCCAGCGTGGTACCAAAGTCTTGAGATAACCCCAGGTCTGACCAGAGTGTTTCCAATCAGAACTGAAAGCTGTGCTCGTGTAGTTGAACCATTTCTGACCACATTCTAAACTTTTTTTTTCATTTTTATTGATTCTTTTTTGGCATTTCCCTGAACTACGTATCTGAACACCTTAGTTACTATGTATGTTCTCCATTCTCTGTTATGCTGTGAGGGATGGAATAAGATGACAGTTTTGATGTTACATGTATCATTGGGTTAAGATATGTTAAAGCTGTTACTCAGGAGATTTGGCTGGTGTTTGTACTCCACATTGTCATCATCTTTGCACTTAGGGAACCATCTCTCATCATTAGAGATGCACATTTTCCCTTGTGTCCTTGGGAGCCAGACTGTGGGAGTGTGAACAAACCACCTTTTCCACCATTACCTCACTCTCCCTTTCCCCTTCTCCTCCAGGCTACTTCCAATAGCCCTTGACAATGTAAAATATCCTTGAGGTGTTCAAACCAACATGATCCTACTGCTCTGCCTCTTGAGTATATTTCCAGGTTAGCTGCATTGAAACACCTTGTTTGGAATAGAACCCAGGGAGCTGCCCTGACACAGTAATGTTTGAGTGTCAGGCTGTGTGGGAGGATACTAACAGGCCTCTAGAAGAGCGGGCACCATCATTGCTTTGGAACTCCACAGCAGAACAAGTGCAGGATTCAGAAAAGCTGTTTGCAGCAGTTCATTGAACAGACTCTCCTGGAAGCGATGTATAAGACACGTGCAAGAAGAGGAGGTGATGTGACACAGCCAGCATTGTTTCGCTGAGGCACGAGGGTCATGGCTTACCCGTCTGGTGTCCTTCTATGATGAAGTAACAGCATCCGTGTGCACATGAAGAGTAAGTGATGTCATCTACATGGACTTGTTCAAGGCCTTTGACATGTCCCCACATCGTATCTGTAAGTTTGAGACGTGTATTTTAATGGTGGACTATTCAGTGGATAAGGAATTGTTGGATGGTCACAGTCATAGTATTGGGTTCAAGAGTGCTATGTCCAGGTGGAGGCCAGAGACAAGCACTGTGCCACAGGAATCTATATTGGGACCAGTACTCTATGTAATCTTTATGAATGGATCCAGACAGTAGCATCAGATGCACCCACAGCAAGATTGCTGGTAACAGTTCTTTGAGTTGTGCAGTTGATACAGTAGAAGGAAGATGTGCCATGCAACAGACCTGCACATGCTTAAGAAAAGAGCCAACGTGAACAGTTTCATTAAATCCACATGCAAGCTGTTGGATTGGTTTGTGTGCAGCTGGGGAGAATTTTCAGTCAGGTGTGGAAGTTCTGTTCTGTGGAAGCACACTCTGGCATAGGAGCAAGGGAGGATATGTTTGTCATTTTGGAGTAGAAAGATGCCATTCAGAAGGGAAAGAATTGGAGCCCTGGGTCCTTTGGGTGAGGTGTGATAGACTGTGAAGAAAATATCGTCCAGATTCTGTCCTAGAGCAGAATAATTGCTCTAGTGTGAAAGCAAGCAAGAGTGATGTTGAATCATTTTCTTGAAGCATCTTAACCTCAATGCTGCCAGGCTCCTGTTCTGAGATGGAATCTATGAGGACCATCTCTAAAGGTAACAGCAATTTAATGATTAAAAAGAACACAGAGTGAGGAAAAAGTGAACCTATACTCAATGGAAAAAACACATTGACATTTTGAGACTTCAGAGAGCAGAAGAGTCCGTGTTGGAGACCTGAGAAGTGAAACCCAGAGCAGAACTCTGCGAGCAAGCAGGAAGCCTGCTGCCAAACGCGGCGAGTATTTACAATTGGCTTTTGCACTGGTGTATTGCAAGAGGAAAGGAGATTCGAACCGGCAACTGCTCGGAAGAAGGAGAAGGAGCGATTCGTGGTTGCGCCGCTGGGTGGGGATGTTGGCCACGGAGCGGCAGCTCCCTCTGCCCGCAGCGCGCTTTCAGGCGCAGGCGCCCAGCAGAGCCGTGCGAGCTGCTCGGGAAGGGCGGCGGGGCACGGAGCCGGGCGCTCGGGGGCTTTGGGGCCGAGCTGCCGGCAAAGGCGGCTTGTGGGTGAGGAGCTTTTGGCCCGGCGAGAAAGGCTGCGAGCGATGGGGGCCGCTGGGAAAGGCCGGCTGTGGCGGAGCGGGACGGCGAGCGGGAGCCGGAGAGGCGGCGGCGGCGGCGGCGAGAGGCAAGTGCTGCTGTGGCTGGTGTGCGTTTGCGTGTGGGAGAGCGGGGCCGAAACGCTGCGCTATTCCGTGGCGGAGGAAATGGCGAGGGAGTCGCTGGTGGGCAACGTGGCCCAGGACCTGGGGCTTTCTCCGAGCCAGCTGGCGGCTCGCAAGGCGCGCGTGGTGTCCGAGGGGAGCGAGCAGCATTTCCGCCTGGATCCGCACAGCGGCGTCCTGACGGTGACGGAGACGCTGGACCGAGAGCGGATCTGTCCGCACAGCGAGAGCTGCGCGCTCTTCTTTAAGCTGTTCTTTGAGAACCCGGTGCAGCTGATCCGCGGGGAGGTGGAGGTTCGGGACGTGAACGACAACTCCCCCGAGTTCCCGCAGAAGGAGATGGTTTTAAAGATTGTCGAAACGGCAACACCAGGCTCTCGGTTCCCTCTAGAAAATGCTCAGGATGAGGACGTGGGTGTAAACGGTTTGCAGAATTATAGCCTCTCCCCGAACTCGCATTTCTCCCTAGCTATCGAAAAGGGGAAACGTGGAGGAAAATATGCAGAGCTCGTCCTTGAGAGGCCGTTGGACCGGGAGGAGCAGCCGGAGCTGCATTTGGTGCTCACGGCCACGGACGGGGGCTCGCCGCCCAGGTCTGGCACGGCTCAGGTCCGGGTGGTGGTGCTGGATGCCAACGACAACATGCCGGTGTTCTCGCGGGAGGTGTACGAGGTGCGCGTGGCCGAGAACAGCCCCCCGGGGCAGCTGGTGGTCCGGGTGTCGGCCACGGATCCCGACGAAGGCTCCAACGGCAAATTATGGTACACTTTCACCCAGACGTCACCGGGTTCCCGACAGCTCTTTGATCTCAACTCTGATACTGGGGAGATCCGGGTCTCGGGCACAGTGGACTTTGAGGAGGACGAAACCCACGAGCTCGTAGTGAGAGCCACGGACGGCGGGGGTCTTTCAGCGCAATGCAAAGTGCACGTGGAGGTGCTGGACGTGAACGACAACGCGCCGGAGATCGAGCTGAGCTCGGTGAGCGCGTCCATCCCCGAGGACGCGCCGCCCCGCACCGTGGTGGCCCTGTTGAGCGTGCGGGACCGCGACTCCGGCGACAACGGGCGGACGGAGTGCGCCATCGAGGGCGACGTGCCGTTCAGCCTGACGGCCGCGTTCGCCGACCACTACGAGCTGCGCACCAGCGCGGCCCTGGACAGGGAGACGACGGGCGAGTACAACGTGAGCATCGTGGCGACGGACTGGGGCCGGACGCGGCTGAGCGCCCGCGAGAGCGTGTGGGTGCGCGTGGGCGACGTGAACGACAACGCGCCGCGCTTCACGCAGGCGGCGTACAGCATGTCGGTGAGCGAGAACGACGCGGGCGCGGTGCAGATCGGCAGCGTGAAGGCGACGGACGCGGACGCGGGCGCGAACGGGCGCGTGAGGTACGCGCTGGTGCGGGAGGAGGGCGAGGAGGCGCCCGCCGTGGCGGTGGACGCCGAGAGCGGGGCCGTGTCGGTCGTGCGGCCGCTGGACTACGAGGAGGTGCGCGCCGTGGAGGCGACGGTGCTGGCGGCCGACGGCGGCTCTCCGCCGCGGAGCGCCACGGCGCTGCTGCGCGTGCTGGTGCGGGACGAGAACGACAACGCGCCCGTGGTGCTGCACCCGCCGGCCGACGGCGGCGCGGCGCTGGGCGAGCTGGTGCCGCGGCGGGCGCCGGCGGGCTACCTGGTGGCCAAGGTGGTGGCGGTGGACGCGGACGCGGGGCAGAACGCGTGGCTGTGCTACGAGCTGGCCAAGGCGACGGAGCCGGGGCTGTTCCGCGTGGGGCTGCACAGCGGCGAGGTGCGCACGGCGCGCGCCCTGGGCGAGCGCGACGCGGCCCGGCACCGGCTGGTGGTGCTGGTGCGGGACCGCGGGCGGCCGCCGCGCTCCGCCAGCGCCACCCTGGCCGTGGCCCTGGCCGACGGCTTCTCCGAAGAGCACCTGCGGGCCGGCCAAGAGCCGCCGCCCGCCGAGCCCGACGGCCGCCTCACCCTGTACCTCAGCGTCTGCTTGGCCTGCGTGTCCGCGCTCTTCGTGGCCAGCGCCACGGCCGCCGTGGCCGCCAAGGTGCGGCGGGCCCGACGGGGCGAGCCGGGGCCCCTGCCCACCTTCCCGCAGTCGGCCGCCGACAGCAGCGCCGGCTCCCTGCCCCGCAGCTACGTCTACGACGTCCGCCTCGCCTCCGGCACCGTCAACAGCGAGTTCCGCTTCCTCGGGCCGCTCTTCCCCTGCTTCCCCGCCGGGCTGCCGCCGGTCGCTGCCGATCAGCGGAGCTCGCTCTGCTCGGCCGGCCTCGGGCAAGAAGAAGGCGACTGGGCTGTGCAGGTGAGAGAGCGGAGCGCGGGGGACCTCGGTGGGCGAGTGGGAGGGAGGGATCCCGTGGGATGGTGTTGGGGATCCCCGTAGAGGGACTAGAAGGCCGAGTAGGTCCTGTAGTCGCCGCTGGGTCCTCAGCTGTTCCCCCGGTTTCGGGCTGCCCACACCTCTGGCTATGGCTATCTGCCCGGTGTACTTGCTGCTGGTGAAGTGTTGAGGTGTCACCCCAAGGGCGGCTGTTTGAGCATGGGCAGCTGCAGAGCAGGGGAGCAGTTGGGAAGAAACACTGGGTCCTGCCTCAGTGCTCTGTAGAACCCTATATGGCAGGGACAGCAAGGTCACTCATCCCATAGTCTATAGCCCTGGAATTGCTTGCTTTATGTTGCATATTAGTGACAGCATAAGTGATATCACCTCAGTGAGCATTACCCATCTGTTGCTCTCTGACTTCCCATGTCCATTGACCCCTTCAATGAAAGTTTCTGGTTTTGCTTTTTCGAGGTCTTTCTGTAGTGGTTTAATAGGGCTGTGTGTCTGGTTATAGGGTTTAAACCTTGTCTTGTTCAGGTCAGAGTTCCGTGTTCCTGCCCCCCTCTTTCATTCCATCTGGGCAGGGCCGGTAGGTCTCCCATTCTCATGGGTTCAGATGAGCCTTCTCAGCTTCTTGTTTGCATCAGTTTATGGTTAAAATCACAACATCAGCCCTCCGCTCTGTTCTTTGCAGGGCCGAGCTCCCCTCTCTGAAGGCACGGCTCCCGGGGCAGCGGAGGAGAATACCCATTTGGATCAAAGCCCCTGGCTCAGCCATCAGTAAGGGACAAGGAGAAGCATCTCGGTCCTCATGGACAGAAAACTTCCAAGTGAGATGAAAGAGAGACCCAACATGCACCAAAAAAGTGACTGGGCTGTGCCAGAGTTTTCTGTGGGTGGAAGGATTCCTACCTCTTAATCAATACTTTATTCTTGTGCTTATTTTGGAATTGTGTTAAGCTTGGAGATGGGTGCATGCTGGGAACACTGAGATTCGGTATCTAACTGTGATAGTGCTATTGCTCCTACATACTAAGTGAAGAATTGGACGAAAATATTCTGATGCTCAAGCTATCATTTTCCTACATCTGCTTTTATGCATTCCTTTTTGTTGTCTGGTGGGCTCTGTAATAATGCAATCTATTCAATACCAGGACGTGGAGCTGTTCATCAAAGCTGAATGTTGCCAGCAGAGGTATTCTTTAGTACCATCGAGCTGCTGGCTGCCATAGAGATGGCTGCCATTGACACAGTGCACATTCAACCAGGAGTTCCCTTGTTCTGCATGCTGTAAATAGTCCTCTTTGGGCACTGTGGGTTTTTGTATTCACTTTGTTCTCTTCCCCAGTGTAAAGTCTAAATGAAGGGTTCTGGTGCATTTCAGGGTTATGAAGTTTAATACTGGAGGGAATTCAATGCAGTGTGATACTTCTGGTGTTTCATGTTATGCTCGTGCTTCCAAGAGTTGACTGTTGGTTGACAGAGCCCAATAAATTCTACTGAAAATCTACTGAATGAATCTGTGCTTTGGTGTAAGTGCTGCATCTTCTGCTGTGCCACAATATCATTCTAGCTATAGCTAAGAGCTCTCTTACTGATCACTGCTTAATTTGAACGCTGCTGTTTCTGACGCTGGCTGTTGTCACAGTAGATAAATAGCTTTTGCCTTAACCCACAGGTTTCTGTTTGTTTCATTTATTTCTCTGTTCTATCTGCCATCACACTTGGAAGGGCAGTGATGGATCGGCCATGTTGTGCTGAGCTGCTGCCAGCTTATGCCACAAGAGTAATTGTTGGAGCCCAGCGTGGGACTGAAGTGTTGCGATAACCCCAGATCAGACCAGAGTGTTTCCAATCAGAACTGAAAGCTGTGCTCGTGTAGTTGAACCATTTTTGACCACATTCTAAATTGTTTTTTCATTTTTATTGATTCTTTTTTGGCATTTCCCTGAACTACGTATCTGAACACCTTAGTTACTATGTATGTTCTCCGTTCTCTGTTATGCTGTGAGGGATGGAATAAGATGACAGTTTTGATGTTACATGTATCATTGGGTTAAGATATGTTAAATCTGTTACTCAGGAGATTTGGCTGGTGTTTGTACTCCACATTGTCATCATCTTTGCACTTAGGGAACCATCTCTCATCATCAGAGATGCACATTTTCCCTTTGTGTCCTTGGGAGCCAAACTGTGGGAGTGTGAACAAACCACCTTTTCCACCATTACCTCTCTCTCCTTTTCCCCTTCTTCTCCAGGCTACTTCCAATAGCCCTTGTGAATGTAAAATACCCTTGATGTTCAAACCAACATGATCCTACTGCTCTGCCTCCTGAACACTTTTCCAGGTAGGCTCCATTTAAACACATCGTTTGGAATAGAACCCAGAGAGCTGCCCTGACACAGTAATGTCTGAGTGTCAGGCTGTGTGGGAGGATACTAACAGGCCTCTAGAAGAGTGGGCACCATCATTGCTTTGGAACTCCACAGGAGAACAAGTGCAGGAACCAGAAAATCTGTTTGCAGCAGTTCATTGAACAGATTCTCCTGGAAGCCATGTATAAGACACGTGCAAGAAGAGGAGGTGATGTGACACAGCCAGCATTGTTTCGCTGAGGCCCGTGTGTCATGGCTGACCCATCTGGTGTACTTCTATGGTGATTAAACAGCATCCCTTTGCAAATGAAGAGTAAGTGATGTCATCTACGTGGACTTGTTCAAGGCCTTTGACATGTCCCCACATCGTATCTGTAAGATGGAGACGTGTATTTTAATGGTGGACTATTCAGTGGATACGGAATTGTTGGATGGTCACAGTCATAGTATTGGGTTCAAGAGTGCTATGTCAAGGTGGAGGCCAGAGACAAGCACTGTGCCACAGGCATCTATATTGGGACCAGTACTCTATGTAATCTTTATGAATGGATCCAGACAGTAGCATCAGATGCACCCACAGCAAGATTGCTGGTAAAAGTTCTTTGAGTTGTGCAGTTGAAGGAAGGAAGATGTGCCATGCAACGGACCTGCACATACTTAAGAAATGAGCCTATGTGAACAGTATCAGTACATCCACATGCAAGGTGTTCCACATTGGTCAGCTCATCCCCTGTTTTGAGTATAGTCTGGGAGAAGAACTAAGAAAGAGCAGCCCGGTGGAGACGGACTTGGAGTTTTAAGCAGATAAAGAGTTTGACATGAGCCATAAATGCCTGTGTGGAGCCACAATGGACACCTGTATCCTTGGTTCCATCAAAAATGAGGTGGCTAGCAGATTAAGAGGTGATTGTCTGTCTCTGCGTTGTCCTCATTAGGAACCACCTGGAATAACGTGTGCTGGTCTGTGTTCAGGTTGGAGCAGATGTGCTTTGAAGAAAGGCTGTGGCAGAGTGGCTTATTCAGCCTGCACAAAACAGTGTGAATACCTCATTGTGGCTTTTCAGTACCCAAAGGGAGCTTATAAAATGAGGAAGTCCAAGATCTTCCCTGCCATTCCATGTCCTGCCCTTCTGAAGCACCCTTTCTGGTGTTACAAACCCTCTGTATCACCAATCTGTGAAAGCAGTTTGCAGCTGTTGGATTGGTTTGTGTGCAGCTGGGGAGAATTTTCAGTCAGGTGTGGAAGTTTTGTTCTGTGGAAGCACACTCTGGCATAGGAGCAAGGGAGGACAAGTATCTCATTTTGGAGAAGAAAGATGCCATTCAGAAGGGAAAGAATTGGAGCCCTGGGTCCTTTGAGTGAGGTGTGATAGACTGTGAAGAAAACATCATCCAGATTCTGTCCTAGAGCAGAATAATTGCTCTAGTGTGAAGGCAAGCAGGAGTGTTGTTGAATCATTTTTTTGAAGCATCTTAACCTCTAAGCTGCTTCGTATCAGGACCGTCCCTCAAGTTACCTGCAATTTACTGATTAAAGAGAACACAGACTGTGGAAAACGTGAACCTTCACTGAATGGAAACAACATTTTGCCATTTTGAGACTTCAGAGAGCAGAAGAGTTCGTGTAGGAGACCTGAGAAGTGAAACCGAGAGCAGAACTCTGCGAGCAAGCAGGAAGCCTGCTGCCAAACGCGGCGAGTATTTACAATTGGCTTTTGGAGTGGTGTGTGCAAGAGGAAAGGAGATTCGAACCGGCAATTGCTCGGAAGAAGGAGAAGGAGCGATTCGTGGTTGCGCCGCTGGGTGGGGATGTTGGCCACGGAGCGGCAGCTCCCTCTGCCCGCAGCGCGCTTTCAGGCGCAGGCGCCCAGAAGAGCCGTGCGAGCTGCTCGGGAAGGGCGGCGGGGCACGGAGCCGGGCGCTCGGGGGCTTTGGGGCCGAGCTGCCGGCAAAGGCGGCTTGTGGGTGAGGAGCTTTTGGCCCGGCGAGAAAGGCTGCGAGCGATGGGGGCCGCTGGGAAAGGCCGGCTGTGGCGGAGCGGGACGGCGAGCGGGAGCCGGAGCCGGAGAGGCGGCGGCGAGAGGCAAGTGCTGCTGTGGCTGGTGTGCGTTTGCGTGTGGGAGAGCGGGGCCGAAACGCTGCGCTATTCCGTGGCGGAGGAAATGGCGAGGGAGTCGCTGGTGGGCAACGTGGCCCAGGACCTGGGGCTTTCTCCGAGCCAGCTGGCGGCTCGCAAGGCGCGCGTGGTGTCCGAGGGGAGCGAGCAGCATTTCCGCCTGGATCCGCACAGCGGCGTCCTGACGGTGACGGAGACGCTGGACCGAGAGCGGATCTGTCCGCACAGCGAGAGCTGCGCGCTCTTCTTTAAGCTGTTCTTTGAGAACCCGGTGCAGCTGATCCGCGGGGAGGTGGAGGTTCGGGACGTGAACGACAACTCCCCCGAGTTCCCGCAGAAGGAGATGGTTTTAAAGGTTATTGAAACGGCATCCATTGGTACACGGTACCCCCTCCAAAGAGCTCGGGATAAAGACTCGGGGATTTACGGCTTACAGAATTACAGTCTCTCCCCAAACTCACATTTTTCGCTAGTTCAAAAAGGAGAAGATGGAGCTGATTTCCCGGAGCTCGTCCTGCAGTGGCAGCTAGACCGGGAGGAGCAGCCGGAGCTGCATTTGGTGCTCACTGCCACGGACGGGGGCTCACCGCCCAGGTCTGGCACGGCTCAGGTCCGGGTGGTGGTACTGGATGCCAACGACAACGTGCCGGTGTTCTCGCGTGAGGTGTACGAGGTGCGAGTGGCCGAGAACAGTCCTCCGGGGCAGCTGGTGGTCCGGGTGTCGGCCACAGATCCCGATGAAGGCTCCAACGGGAAAGTGCAGTATGAGTTCACGGAGATGTCAGATCCATCTATGCGTCTCTTTGATCTGAACGCTGATACCGGAGAGATTCGGATCGTCGGTAATCTTGATTTCGAGGAAGCGAAAACCCACAAACTGGTAGTGAGAGCCACGGACGGCGGGGGCGTGACCGCGCACTGCAAAGTGCACGTGGAGGTGCTGGACGTGAACGACAACGCGCCGGAGATCGAGCTGAGCTCGGTGAGCGCGTCCATCCCCGAGGACGCGCCGCCCCGCACCGTGGTGGCCCTGTTGAGCGTGCGGGACCGCGACTCCGGCGACAACGGGCGGACGGAGTGCGCCATCGAGGGCGACGTGCCGTTCAGCCTGACGGCCGCGTTCGCCGACCACTACGAGCTGCGCACCAGCGCGGCCCTGGACAGGGAGACGACGGGCGAGTACAACGTGAGCATCGTGGCGACGGACTGGGGCCGGACGCGGCTGAGCGCCCGCGAGAGCGTGTGGGTGCGCGTGGGCGACGTGAACGACAACGCGCCGCGCTTCACGCAGGCGGCGTACAGCATGTCGGTGAGCGAGAACGACGCGGGCGCGGTGCGGATCGGCAGCGTGAAGGCGACGGACGCGGACGCGGGCGCGAACGGGCGCGTGAGGTACGCGCTGGTGCGGGAGGAGGGCGAGGAGGCGCCCGCCGTGGCGGTGGACGCCGAGAGCGGGGCCGTGTCGGTCGTGCGGCCGCTGGACTACGAGGAGGTGCGCGCCGTGGAGGCGACGGTGCTGGCGGCCGACGGCGGCTCTCCGCCGCGGAGCGCCACGGCGCTGCTGCGCGTGCTGGTGCGGGACGAGAACGACAACGCGCCCGTGGTGCTGCACCCGCCGGCCGACGGCGGCGCGGCGCTGGGCGAGCTGGTGCCGCGGCGGGCGCCGGCGGGCTACCTGGTGGCCAAGGTGGTGGCGGTGGACGCGGACGCGGGGCAGAACGCGTGGCTGTGCTACGAGCTGGCCAAGGCGACGGAGCCGGGGCTGTTCCGCGTGGGGCTGCACAGCGGCGAGGTGCGCACGGCGCGCGCCCTGGGCGAGCGCGACGCGGCCCGGCACCGGCTGGTGGTGCTGGTGCGGGACCGCGGGCGGCCGCCGCGCTCCGCCAGCGCCACCCTGGCCGTGGCCCTGGCCGACGGCTTCTCCGAAGAGCACCTGCGGGCCGGCCAAGAGCCGCCGCCCGCCGAGCCCGACGGCCGCCTCACCCTGTACCTCAGCGTCTGCTTGGCCTGCGTGTCCGCGCTCTTCGTGGCCAGCGCCACGGCCGCCGTGGCCGCCAAGGTGCGGCGGGCCCGGCGTGGAGAGCCGGGGCCCCTGCCCACCTTCCCGCAGTCGGCCGCCGACAGCAGCGCCGGCTCCCTGCCCCGCAGCTACGTCTACGACGTCCGCCTCGCCTCCGGCACCGTCAACAGCGAGTTCCGCTTCCTCGGGCCGCTCTTCCCCTGCTTCCCCGCCGGGCTGCCGCCGGTCGCTGCCGATCAGCGGAGCTCGCTGTGCTCGGCCGGCCTCGGGCAAGAAGAAGGCGACTGGGCTGTGCAGGTGAGTGAGCGGAGCGCGGGGGTCCTCGGTGTGGGAATGCGGGGTTACGCATTCTGCTGTTGAGGGGGAGGCATGGAGAAAGAGTGGGGGTGAGGGTCCTGCCCCGAGTGCGGCCGTGGGACATCGGGGAGCATTGGAGAGGCCGTGTGTGTGATGGCATCATGTTTTTCCTGCAGAGCGTTAGCGATAGTTTATCCGATATCACCTCAGGGCCCTGTTCCCCTTCTTTGCTGTTTGAGTTCCCATAACCATATTCCTCTTTATACCGTTAGCATTCGCGCACGTTACTTGTTCATGAGAAAACAGTTTGTCTGCTTCCTGATCCAGAAAGGATTTCTATTTATACTTTTCTGATGTCCATAAGAAGGGCTTTATGTAAGCCATATGTAAGGCTATCGGGTTCGTTATAGGGTTTTAATGTTGAGTTGTTCCTTTCAGTGAGCCACATCCCCGCCCTCCTCTTCCATTGCCTCCACATAGGGAAGAGTGGTCTCCCATTCTCATTTGTTCAGATGAGCTTTCTCAGCTTCTCATTGACACCTGCTTACGGTTAACATGCCAAAGTCAGCCCTCCGCTCTGTTCTTTGCAGGGCCAAGCTCCCCTCTCTGAAGGCACGGCTCCCGGGGCAGCAGAGGAGAATGGCAGTTTGGATCAAAACCCCTGGCTCAGCCATAAGTAGGGGAGGAGAAGGAGAAGCATCTCAGTCCTCATGGACAGATATCTTCAAAGCAAAATGAAGTAGAGGCCAAATATGCACCAAAAATAAACAAGAAAGCCGAAATCTGTTGTTTGAAAAGGACAATCTCCTCTCAATCTGTACTTTAGTCATGTATTTATTCTGAAATGTTGATACATTTGTATGTGGATGCATGCTAGGAACACTGAGGTTTGGTATCGCGTTTTAATAGTGCTTTTGCTCCTGAGTATTAAGTGAAAAAATCAAGAAGGATTCCAATCCTCATGATACCATTTTCAGATATGAGATTTTATGCATTTTTTGTTGTTGATGTCAGACAGGCTCTGTAATAATGTAATCTATTCATTACCAGGCTGCGTACCTATAAATCAAAGCTGAAGGTTTTAGCAGAGACATTCTTTGTTATCACTGAGAAGCTGTCTGCCGTGGACATGGCTGATATTCCCACAGTGCACATTCAGTGGGCAGTTCCCTGTTTCTCTATGCTGTACCGAGTGCTCTTTGAGCACTGCATTTGGGTTTGGTTTGGTTTCTTTCCCAACATAAAGTCGAAATGAATGGTTCTAGGGTACCTCAGGAATATGACTGCTAGATAATAGAATATTGAAAGCAATGTGCTATTTCACATTCCTCATATATTTCCAAGAATTGAATGCCTGGTGACAGAAACCAATAAAATCTACTGAGAAACCTGACAATGTGAGCTTCACTCGTACGTGCAAAGTTATTATTGTACATAAAAGGTGCATTAAGGATCACTGTTGCTCTCACAGCCTTCTATGCCTGAAGCTGAAGGGCTGAGTGTCCCTGTGAAATGAGGACAGTCATTGTGGGAGTTGTCTGTGGAAGTTCTTCTCAGCCTGGATCTGTTTCCTGTCACAGTGGTATGAATGTTCAGTTGCAGGGTGCTTCTCTTTGAGAACCCTGTGCTGAACGCGGAGAACAAAGTAACATGCTGTGTGGTAATGTAACCTTTCTGTAGCATGAAAGTGGAGCCACATTCCCCACTTTATGTGCTGCTGATGACCTACAGCCATCTTTTGTTTTTAATACTGCTTGTACAGATGGTTTGTTTTACTGTTAGGAGGAAAACCACGTTTAGAAGAGTGACTGTTGAGTAGTTGCTGAGCAGCGCTGCACAGAGCCAAGGACAACACTTAGCTTGTTGTACTTCTATGTTAGTGAGAGGGCCAGTGGAGCACAAGAAACTGAGATGGGGCAGAAGCTGGACAGCTGCTCTAAACTGATCAAAGAAATTCTCTGCAATGTGACATCACACAGGACTACAGAAGTGGGGAGATGTGAGGGGAGGGGGCAGGTACTGATCATCAACAGGCAGGGCATTGGTAAGCAGATGGTGGTGTAGCATGCATCATTTCTTTTCTCTATCTCTATCTGCATTTCTTATCTGAGTGGTGTCCCCCACTTGTTTTGGGACCAGTGCTCTTCAACATCTCTATCAGTGGATCAAGACAGTGGGATCAAATGGAACCTCAGCAAGTCTGCAGGTAACATTTCTTAGAGTGGTACAGATGATAGAGTAGATGGAAGGGTCACCTTTCAAAGAGGCCTGGAAAAGCTTGAAAAGTGAGCCCCTGTGAATTGTTGGGCCTGGAAAAGGACCTGGGGAGAACTCATTGTGGCCTTCCAGTACTTACAGGGAAATTATAAAGCAAAGGTGACCGAGTCTATGCCTTCTGTTCCTTTCTCTTCCCCTGCCCTGCCATCTTTATTGCTCCATCATTGGAATCCCCAGACGACTGAATCTCCAAATTGTGAATGTAGATTGCATCTTTTTGATTTGTTTGTATACAACTGGGGACAACTTTCAATCAGGTGTGAGAGCTTTGTTTTGCTGTGATAAAATCAAGCACAGCTACAGTGGTGGGTATGTTTGCCATATCAGAGAAGAACAAGGCCTTTCACACAGGAAAGCATGAGAGCCCTGGGTCCTTCAGATGAGCTGCTGTACCTAACCCAATGTGAAGAAAGCAGCACCAGGATTCGGTCCTAGAGGAGAATCATCTTCCTGGTATGACAGCAAGCTGGAGTGCTGGTGAATCACCTCCTTACAGCAGATTTCCCTGTAAGCTCTCTGGCACCAACCGTCACATCCAGTTATGCTATGTGTTCACACGCTCCTCTTCTTTATTATCACTGCCTGATTCAAAAGAAGAGAAAATGAGGAAAATATGACAATGCCACCGATGGAAAGGAAAAAATATGATGCAAATTCCACATTGCAACGAGCAAAGAGTTCGGCATGGAGATCAGAGTAGTGAAACCCAGAGTAGAACTCTGCGAGCAAGCAGGAAGCCTGCTGCCAAACGCGGCGAGTATTTACGATTGGCTTTTGGAGTGGTGTGTGCAAGAGGAAAGGAGATTCGAACCGGCAACTGCTCGGAAGAAGGAGAAGGAGCGATTCGTGGTTGCGCCGCTGGGTGGGGATGTTGGCCACGGAGCGGCAGCTCCCTCTGCCCGCAGCGCGCTTTCAGGCGCAGGCGCCCAGCAGAGCCGTGCGAGCTGCTCGGGAAGGGCGGCGGGGCACGGAGCCGGGCGCTCGGGGGCTTTGGGGCCGAGCTGCCGGCAAAGGCGGCTTGTGGGTGAGGAGGTTTTGGCCCGGCGAGAAAGGCTGCGAGCGATGGGGGCCGCTGGGAAAGGCCGGCTGTGGCGGAGCGGGACGGCGAGCGGGAGCCGGAGAGGCGGCGGCGGCGGCGGCGGCGAGAGGCAAGTGCTGCTGTGGTTGGTGTGCGTTTGCGTGTGGGAGAGCGGGGCCGAAACGCTGCGCTATTCCGTGGCGGAGGAAATGGCGAGGGAGTCGCTGGTGGGCAACGTGGCCCAGGACCTGGGGCTTTCTCCGAGCCAGCTGGCGGCTCGCAAGGCGCGCGTGGTGTCCGAGGGGAGCGAGCAGCATTTCCGCCTGGATCCGCACAGCGGCGTCCTGACGGTGACGGAGACGCTGGACCGAGAGCGGATCTGTCCGCACAGCGAGAGCTGCGCGCTCTTCTTTAAGCTGTTCTTTGAGAACCCGGTGCAGCTGATCCGCGGGGAGGTGGAGGTTCGGGACGTGAACGACAACTCCCCTGTGTTCAGGAAAAAGGACGTTGATTTAAGGATTCCCGAATCGGCATCTCCCGGATCTCGTTACCCACTGGAAGCAGCACGAGATAAAGACGTGGGTATTAACGGTTTGCAGAATTACAGTCTCTCCCCGAACTCGCATTTCTCCCTAGCTCTCGAAACTGGGAAAGATGGATCGAAATACGCGGAGCTTGTCCTTGAGAGGCCATTGGACCGGGAGGAGCAGCCGGAGCTGCATTTGGTGCTCACGGCCACGGACGGGGGCTCACCGCCCAGGTCAGGTACGGCTCAGGTCCGGGTGGTGGTGCTGGATGCCAACGACAACATGCCGGTGTTCTCGCGGGAGGTGTACGAGGTGCGCGTGGCCGAGAACAGCCCCCCGGGGCAGCTGGTGGTCCGGGTGTCGGCCACGGATCCCGACGAAGGTTCCTACGGCAAAGTTCTGTATGAACTGAGCCAGATAACTGAGAGGTCCCAGCAAGTATTTGATCTCAATCCTGATACCGGGGAGATTCAGATCGTAGGGAACATTGACTTTGAGGCGGAAGAAACCCACGAGCTGATAGTGACAGCCACGGACGGCGGGGGTCTGTCCGCGCACTGCAAGGTTCACGTGGAGGTGCTGGACGTGAACGACAACGCGCCGGAGATCGAGCTGAGCTCGGTGAGCGCGTCCATCCCCGAGGACGCGCCGCCCCGCACCGTGGTGGCCCTGTTGAGCGTGCGGGACCGCGACTCCGGCGACAACGGGCGGACGGAGTGCGCCATCGAGGGCGACGTGCCGTTCAGCCTGACGGCCGCGTTCGCCGACCACTACGAGCTGCGCACCAGCGCGGCCCTGGACAGGGAGACGACGGGCGAGTACAACGTGAGCATCGTGGCGACGGACTGGGGCCGGACGCGGCTGAGCGCCCGCGAGAGCGTGTGGGTGCGCGTGGGCGACGTGAACGACAACGCGCCGCGCTTCACGCAGGCGGCGTACAGCATGTCGGTGAGCGAGAACGACGCGGGCGCGGTGCGGATCGGCAGCGTGAAGGCGACGGACGCGGACGCGGGCGCGAACGGGCGCGTGAGGTACGCGCTGGTGCGGGAGGAGGGCGAGGAGGCGCCCGCCGTGGCGGTGGACGCCGAGAGCGGGGCCGTGTCGGTCGTGCGGCCGCTGGACTACGAGGAGGTGCGCGCCGTGGAGGCGACGGTGCTGGCGGCCGACGGCGGCTCTCCGCCGCGGAGCGCCACGGCGCTGCTGCGCGTGCTGGTGCGGGACGAGAACGACAACGCGCCCGTGGTGCTGCACCCGCCGGCCGACGGCGGCGCGGCGCTGGGCGAGCTGGTGCCGCGGCGGGCGCCGGCGGGCTACCTGGTGGCCAAGGTGGTGGCGGTGGACGCGGACGCGGGGCAGAACGCGTGGCTGTGCTACGAGCTGGCCAAGGCGACGGAGCCGGGGCTGTTCCGCGTGGGGCTGCACAGCGGCGAGGTGCGCACGGCGCGCGCCCTGGGCGAGCGCGACGCGGCCCGGCACCGGCTGGTGGTGCTGGTGCGGGACCGCGGGCGGCCGCCGCGCTCCGCCAGCGCCACCCTGGCCGTGGCCCTGGCCGACGGCTTCTCCGAAGAGCACCTGCGGGCCGGCCAAGAGCCGCCGCCCGCCGAGCCCGACGGCCGCCTCACCCTGTACCTCAGCGTCTGCTTGGCCTGCGTGTCCGCGCTCTTCGTGGCCAGCGCCACGGCCGCCGTGGCCGCCAAGGTGCGGCGGGCCCGGCGTGGAGAGCCGGGGCCCCTGCCCACCTTCCCGCAGTCGGCCGCCGACAGCAGCGCCGGCTCCCTGCCCCGCAGCTACGTCTACGACGTCCGCCTCGCCTCCGGCACCGTCAACAGCGAGTTCCGCTTCCTCGGGCCGCTCTTCCCCTGCTTCCCCGCCGGGCTGCCGCCGGTCGCTGCCGATCAGCGGAGCTCGCTCTGCTCGAACGGCCTCGGGCAAGAAGAAGGCGACTGGGCTGTGCAGGTGAGAGAGCGGAACGCGGGGGACCGCGGTGTGGGAGTGGGAGGGAGGGATCCCGTGGGGTTGATGTCTGGGATCCTTCTGTTGGGACTAGAAGGCCGAGTAGGTGCTGTAGTCGCCACTGTGTCCTCAGCTGCTCCCAGGTTTCGGGCTGCCCACACCTCTGGCTATGGCTATCTGCCCGGTGTACTTGCTGTGGGTTAATTGTTGAGGTGTTACCTCGAAGGGGGCTGTTGGAGCGTGTACAGCTGCAAAGCACAAGAGGAGGTAGATAAGACACACCGTGTCTTGCCTCAGCGCTCTGTAGATCACAATGGGGCAAGGGCAGCAAGGTCACTGATCCCAAAGTCTATAGCCCTGGCATCACTTTGTTTCTGCAGCACACTAGTGACAGTTTAACTGATAACCACCTCAGTGAGTGATGCCCATCTGTTGCTGCCAGATTTCCCCCATCCGTTGTCCACTGCATACCATTGGCACTAAAAGATGCTATTTGTTTGTTAGGAAACTTTTTTTGTGTTCTTCCCTGCTCCCATGTCCAATGAAAGTTTCTGGTTTTGCATTTTTGAGGTCTTTGTGTATTGGTCTAATACGGCTATGGATCTTGTTATAGGGTTTAAGGTTGTCATGTTCAAGTCAGAGATCCACGTTCCCCACCCTCCTCTTTCTTTCCCTCTGGGCAGGGAATGTTGGTCTCCCATTCCCATGGGTTCAGATGAGCCTTCTCCGCTTCTGGTTTGCATCAGTTTATGGTTAAAATCTTAACGTCAGCCCTCCGCTCTGTTCTTTGCAGGGCCGAGCTCCCTTCTCTGAAGGCACGGCTCCCGGGGCAGCGGAGGTGAATGGCAGTTTGGATCAAAGCCCCTGGCTCAGCCATCAGTAAGGGACAAGGAGAAGCATCTCGGTCCTCATGGACAGAAAACTTCCAAGTGAGATGAAGGAGAGACCCAACATGCACCAAAAAAGAGACTGGGCTGTGCCAGAGTTTTCTGTGGGTGGAAGGATTCCTACCTCTTAATCAATACTTCATTCTTGTGTTTCTTTTGGAATTGTGTTACGTTTGGAGATGGGTGCATGCTGGGAACACTGAGATTTGGTATCTAACTGTGATAGTGCTATTGCTCCTAAGTACTAAGTGAAGAATTGGATGAAAATATTCTGATGCTCAAGCTATCATTTTCCTACATCTGCTTATATGCATTCCTTTTTGTTGTCTGCTGGGCTCTGTAGTGATCTATTCAATACCAGGACGTGTAGCTGTTCATCAAAGCTGAATGTTGCCAGCAGAGGTATTCTTTAGTACCATCAAGCTGCTGGCTGCCATAGAGATGGCTGACACTGACACAGTGCACATTCAACCAGGAGTTCCCTTGTTCTGCATGCTGTAAATAGTCCTCTTTGGGCACTGTGTTTCTTTTTTATTCACTTTGTTCTCTTTCCCAAGGTAAAGTCTAAATGAAGGGTTCTGGTGCATTTCAGGGATATCAAGTTTAATACTGGAGGGAATTCAATGCAATGTGATACTTCTGGTGTTTCATGTTATGCTCGTGCTTCCAAGAGTTGACTGTTGGTTGACAGAGCCCAATAAATTCTACTGAAAATCTACTGAAGGAATCTGTGCTTTGGTGTAAGTGCTGCATCTTCTGATGTGCTGCAATATCATTCTAGCTAATAGCTCTCTTATTGATCACTACTTAATTTGAACGCTGCTGTTTCTGACGCTGGCTGTTGTCGCAGTAGATAAATAGCTTTTGTCTAAACCCACAAGTTCCTGTTTGTTTCATCTGTTTCTCAGTTCTATCTGCTATTGCAATGGGAAGGGCAGTGATGGAACGGCCATGTTGTGCTGAGCTGCTGCCAGGTTATGCCACAAGTGTAATTGTTGGAGCCCAGCGTGGGACTGAAGTTTTGGGATAACCCCTGATCTGACCAGAGTGTTTCCAATCAGAACTGAAAGCTGTGCTCATGTAGTTGAACCATTTCTGACCACATTCTGAACTGTTTTTTCATTATGATTGATTCTTTTTTGGCATTTCCCTTAAACTACGTATCTGAACACCTTAGTTACTATGTATGTTCTCCGTTCTCTGTTTTGCTGTGAGGGATGGAATAAGATGACAGTTTTGATGTTACATGTATCATTGGGTTAAGATATGTTGAAGCTGTTACTCAGGAGATTCGGCTGGTGTTTGTACTCCACATTGTCATCATCTTTGCACTTAGGGAACCATCTCTCATCATTAGAGATGCACATTTTCCCTTTGAGTCCTTGGAAGCCAGACTGTGGGAGTGTGAACAAACCACCTTTTCCACCATTACCTCACTCTCCTTTTCCCCTTCTCCTCCAGGCTACTTCCAATAGCCCTTGACAATGTAAAATATCCTTGAGGTGTTCAAACCAACATGATCCTACTGCTCTGCCTCCTGAACACCTTTCCAGGTTAGCTGCATTGAAACACCTTGTTTGGAATAGAACCCAGAGAGCTGCCCTGACACAGTAATGTCTGAGTGTCAGGCTGTGTGGGAGGATACTAACAGGCCTCTAGAAGAGTGAACACCATCATTGCTTTGGAACACCACAGGAGAACAAGTGCAGGATCCAGAAAAGCTGTTTGCAGCAGTTCAGGGAACAGACTCTCCTGGAAGCCATGTATAAGACACGTGCAAGAAGAGGAGGTGATGTGACACAGCCAGCATTGTTTCTCTGAGGCCCATGAGTCATGGCTGACCAGTCTGGTGTCCTTCTATGATGAAGTAACAGCATCCTTGTGCACATGAAGAGTAAGTGATGTCATCTACATGGACTTGTTCAAGGCCTTTGACATGTCCCCACATCGTATCTGTAAGATGGAGATGTGTATTTTAATGGTGGACTATTCAGTGGATAAGGAATTGTTGGATGGTCACAGCCATAGTTTTGGGTTCAGGAGTACTATGCTGTGCCACAGGCATCTATCTTGGGACCAGTACTCTATGTAATCTTTATGAATGGATCCAGACAGTAGCATCGGATGCACCCACAGCAAGATTGCTGGTAACAGTTCTTTGAGTTGTGCAGTTTATACAGTAGAAGGAAGATGTGCCAGCCAACGGACCTGCACATGCTTAAGAAAAGAGCCTATGTGAACAGTTTCATTACATCCACATGCAAGCTGTTGGATTGGTTTGTGTGCAGCTGGGGAGAATTTTCAGTCAGGTGTGGAAATTTTGTTCTGTGGAAGCACACTCTGGCATAGGAGCAAGGGAGGATGTGTTTGTCATTTTGGAGAAGAAAGATGCCATTCAGAAGGGAAAGAATTGGAGCCCTGGGTCCTTTGGGTGAGGTGTGATACACAGTGTGAAGAAAAACATGGTCCAGATTCTGTCCTAGAGCAGAATAATTGCTCTAATGTGAAAACAAGCAGGAGTGATGTTGAATCATTTTCTTGAAGCATCTTAACCTCAAAGCTGCTTCGTATCAGGACCGTCCCTCAAGGCAACTGTAATTTATTTATTAAAAAGAACACAGAGTGAGGAAAAAGTGAACCTACACTCATTGGAAACAACACTTTGCCATTTTGAGACTTCATGGAGCAAAAGAGCCCGTGTTGGAGAGCCGAGAAGAGATACCGAGAACAGAACTCTGCGAGCAAGCAGGAAGCCTGCTGACAAACGCGGCGAGTATTTACAATTGGCTTTTGGAGTGGTGTGTGCAAGAGGAAAGGAGATTCGAACCGGCAACTGCTCGGAAGAAGGAGAAGGAGCGATTCGTGGTTGCGCCGCTGGGTGGGGATGTTGGCCACGGAGCGGCAGCTCCCTCTGCCCGCAGCGCGCTTTCAGGCGCAGGCGCCCAGCAGAGCCGTGCGAGCTGCTCGGGAAGGGCGGCGGGGCACGGAGCCGGGCGCTCGGGGGCTTTGGGGCCGAGCTGCCGGCAAAGGCGGCTTGTGGGTGAGGAGGTTTTGGCCCGGCGAGAAAGGCTGCGAGCGATGGGGGCCGCTGGGAAAGGCCGGCTGTGGCGGAGCGGGACGGCGAGCGGGAGCCGGAGAGGCGGCGGCGGCGGCGAGAGGCAAGTGCTGCTGTGGCTGGTGTGCGTTTGCGTGTGGGAGAGCGGGGCCGAAACGCTGCGCTATTCCGTGGCGGAGGAAATGGCGAGGGAGTCGCTGGTGGGCAACGTGGCCCAGGACCTGGGGCTTTCTCCGAGCCAGCTGGCGGCTCGCAAGGCGCGCGTGGTGTCCGAGGGGAGCGAGCAGCATTTCCGCCTGGATCCGCACAGCGGCGTCCTGACGGTGACGGAGACGCTGGACCGAGAGCGGATTTGTCCGAACAGCGAGAGCTGCGCGCTCTTCTTTAAGCTGTTCTTTGAGAACCCGGTGCAGCTGATCCGCGGGGAGGTGGAGGTTCGGGACGTGAACGACAACTCCCCCGAGTTCCCACAGAAGGAGGTGGTTTTAAAGATTCTTGAAACGGCAATACCCGGATCTCGGTTCCCGCTGGAAAATGCTCAGGATGAGGACGTGGGTATAAACGGTTTGCAGAATTACAGCCTCTCCCCGAACTCGCATTTCTCCATTGCTCTCGAAAAAGGAGATGATGGAGCCAAAAACGCAGAGCTTGTTCTTGAGAGGCCATTGGACCGGGAGGAGCAGCCGGAGCTGCATTTGGTGCTCACTGCCACGGACGGGGGCTCACCGCCCAGGTCTGGCACGGTTCAGGTCCGGGTGGTGGTGCTGGATGCCAACGACAACATGCCGGTGTTCTCGCGGGAGGTGTACGAGGTGCGCGTGGCCGAGAACAGTCCTCCGGGGCAGCTGGTGGTCCGGGTGTCGGCCACGGATCCCGACGAAGGTTCCTACGGCAAAGTGCGATACGAGTTCACTCAGGCATCTGCGCGGTCCAAACACCTCTTTGATCTTAATGCTGATACTGGGGAGATTCGAGTCTCTGGTATCCTGGACTTCGAGGAAGCGAAAACCCACAAGATGGTAGTGACAGCGACGGACGGCGGTGGTCTATACGCGCACTGCAAGGTTCACGTGGAGGTGCTGGACGTGAACGACAACGCGCCGGAGATCGAGCTGAGCTCGGTGAGCGCGTCCATCCCCGAGGACGCGCCGCCCCGCACCGTGGTGGCCCTGTTGAGCGTGCGGGACCGCGACTCCGGCGACAACGGGCGGACGGAGTGCGCCATCGAGGGCGACGTGCCGTTCAGCCTGACGGCCGCGTTCGCCGACCACTACGAGCTGCGCACCAGCGCGGCCCTGGACAGGGAGACGACGGGCGAGTACAACGTGAGCATCGTGGCGACGGACTGGGGCCGGACGCGGCTGAGCGCCCGCGAGAGCGTGTGGGTGCGCGTGGGCGACGTGAACGACAACGCGCCGCGCTTCACGCAGGCGGCGTACAGCATGTCGGTGAGCGAGAACGACGCGGGCGCGGTGCGGATCGGCAGCGTGAAGGCGACGGACGCGGACGCGGGCGCGAACGGGCGCGTGAGGTACGCGCTGGTGCGGGAGGAGGGCGAGGAGGCGCCCGCCGTGGCGGTGGACGCCGAGAGCGGGGCCGTGTCGGTCGTGCGGCCGCTGGACTACGAGGAGGTGCGCGCCGTGGAGGCGACGGTGCTGGCGGCCGACGGCGGCTCTCCGCCGCGGAGCGCCACGGCGCTGCTGCGCGTGCTGGTGCGGGACGAGAACGACAACGCGCCCGTGGTGCTGCACCCGCCGGCCGACGGCGGCGCGGCGCTGGGCGAGCTGGTGCCGCGGCGGGCGCCGGCGGGCTACCTGGTGGCCAAGGTGGTGGCGGTGGACGCGGACGCGGGGCAGAACGCGTGGCTGTGCTACGAGCTGGCCAAGGCGACGGAGCCGGGGCTGTTCCGCGTGGGGCTGCACAGCGGCGAGGTGCGCACGGCGCGCGCCCTGGGCGAGCGCGACGCGGCCCGGCACCGGCTGGTGGTGCTGGTGCGGGACCGCGGGCGGCCGCCGCGCTCCGCCAGCGCCACCCTGGCCGTGGCCCTGGCCGACGGCTTCTCCGAAGAGCACCTGCGGGCCGGCCAAGAGCCGCCGCCCGCCGAGCCCGACGGCCGCCTCACCCTGTACCTCAGCGTCTGCTTGGCCTGCGTGTCCGCGCTCTTCGTGGCCAGCGCCACGGCCGCCGTGGCCGCCAAGGTGCGGCGGGCCCGGCGTGGAGAGCCGGGGCCCCTGCCCACCTTCCCGCAGTCGGCCGCCGACAGCAGCGCCGGCTCCCTGCCCCGCAGCTACGTCTACGACGTCCGCCTCGCCTCCGGCACCGTCAACAGCGAGTTCCGCTTCCTCGGGCCGCTCTTCCCCTGCTTCCCCGCCGGGCTGCCGCCGGTCGCTGCCGATCAGCGGAGCTCGCTCTGCTCGGCCGGCCTCGGGCAAGAAGAAGGCGACTGGGCTGTGCAGGTGAGAGAGCGGAGCGCGGGGGTCTGCGGTGTGGGAGTGGGAGGGAGGGATCCCGTGGGGTTGATGTCTGGGATCCTTCTGTTGGGACTAGAAAACCAAGTAGGTGCTGTAGTTGCCACTGGGTCCTCAGCTGCTCCCAGGTTTTGGGCTGCCCGCACCTCTGGCTATGGCTATCTGCCCGGTGTACTTGCTGTGGGTTAATTGTTGAGGTGTTACCTCGAGGGGGGCTGTTGGAGCATGGGCAGCTGCAGGGCACGAGAGGAGGTAGATAAGACACACAGTGTCTTGCCTCAGCGCTCTGTAGAACACAATGGGGCAAGGGCAGCAAGGTCTCTAATCCCAAAGTCTATAGCCTTGGCATCACTTTGTTTCTGCAATGCACTAGTGACAGTTTAACTGATAACCACCTCAGTGAGTGATGCCCATCTGTTGCTGTCAGATTTCCCCCATCCGTTGTCCACTGCATACCATTGGCACTAAAAGATGTTATTTGTTTGTTAGGAAACTTTTTTTGTGTTTTTCCCTGCTCCCATGTCCAATGAAAGTTTCTGGTTTTGCATTTTTGAGGTCTTTGTGTATTGGTTTAATAGGGCTATGGGTCTGGTTATAGGGTTTAAGGTTGTCTTGTTCAAGTCAGAGATCCACGTTCCCCGCCCTCCTCTTTCTTTCCATCTGGGCAGGGAAGTTTGGTCTCCCATTCCCATGGGTTCAGACGAGCCTTCTCAGCTTCTGAATTGCATCAGTTTATGGTTAAAATCTTAACGTCAGCCCTCCGCTCTGTTCTTTGCAGGGCCGAGCTCCCCTCTCTGAAGGCACGGCTCCCGGGGCAGCGGAGGAGAATGGCAGTTTGGATCAAAGCCCCTGGCTCAGCCATCAGTAAGGGACAAGGAGAAGCATCTCGGTCCTCAGGGACAGAAAACATCCAAGTGAGATGAAAGAGAGACCCAACATGCACCAAAAAGGAGACTGGGCTGTGCCAGAGTTTTCTGTGGGTGGAAGGATTCCTACCTCTTAATCAATACTTTATTCTTGTGTTTCTTTTGGAATTGTGTTACGTTTGGAGATGGGTGCATGCTGGGAACACTGAGATTTGGTATCTAAATGTGATAGTGCTATTGCTCCTAAGTACTAAGTGAAGAATTGGACTAAAATATTCTGATGCTCAAGCTATCATTTTCCTCATCTGCTTTTATGCATTCCTTTTTGTTGTCTGCTGGGCTCTGTAATAATGCAATCTATTCAATACCAGGACATGTAGCAGTTCAGCAAAGCTGAATGTTGCCAGCAAAGGTATTCTTTAGTACCATCGAGCTGCTGGCTGCCATAGAGATGGCTGACATCGACACAGTGCACATTCAACCAGGAGTTCCCTTGTTCTGCATGCTGTAAATAGTCCTCTTTGGGCACTGTGGGTTTTTTTATTCACTTTGTTCTCTTCCCCAGTGTAAAGTCTGAATGAAGGGTTCATTTCAGGGTTATGAAGTTGAATACTGGAGGGAATTCAATGCAGTGTGATACTTCTGGTGTTTCATGTTATGCTCGTGCTTCCAAGAGTTGACTGTTGGTTGACAGAGCCCAATAAATTCTACTGAAATCTACTGAATGAATCTGTGCTTTGGTGTAAGTGCTGCATCTTCTGCTGTGCCACAATATCATTCTAGCTATAGCTAAGAGCTCTCTTATTGATCACTGCTTAATTTGAACGCTGCTGTTTCTGACGCTGGCTGTTGTCGCAGTAGATAAATAGCTTTTGCCTTAACCCACAAGTTTCTGTTTGTTTCATTTATTTCTCTGTTCTATCTGCCATCACATTGGGAAGGGCAGTGATGGAACGGCCATGTTGTGCTGAGCTGCTGCCAGGTTATGCCACAACAGTAATTGCTGGAGCCCAGTGTGGGACTGAAGTGTTGAGATAACCCCAGAGTGTTTCCAATCAGAACTGAAAGCTGTGCTCGTGTAGTTGAACCATTTCTGACCACATTCTGAACTGTTTTTTCATTTTGATTGATTCTTTTTTGGCATTTCCCTGAACTACGTATCTGAACACCTTTGTTACTATGTATGTTCTCCATTCTCTGTTATGCTGTGAGGGATGGAATAAGATGATAGTTTTGATGTTACATGTGTCATTGGGATAAGATATGTTAAATCTGTTACTCAGGAGATTTGGCTGGTGTTTGTACTCCACATTGTCATCATCTTTGTACTTAGGGAACCATCTCTCATCATTAGAGATGCACATTTTCCCTTGTGTCCTTGGGAGCCAGACTGTGGGAGTGTGAACAAACCCCCTTTTCCACCATTACCTCACTCTCCCTTTCCCCTTCTTCTCCAGGCTACTTCCAATAGCCCTTGACAATGTAAAATATCCTTGAGGTGTTCAAACCAACATGATCCTACTGCTCTGCCTCCTGAATATATTTCCAGGTTAGCTGCATTGAAACACGTCATTTGGAATAGAACCCAGAGAGCTGCCCTGACACAGTAATGTCTGAGTGTCAGGCTGTGTGGGAGGATACTAACAGGCCTCTAGAAGAGTTGGCACCATCATTGCTTTGGAACTCCACAGGAGAACAAGTGCAGGAACCAGAAAAGCTGTTTGCAGGAGTTCATTGAACAGACTCTCCTGGAAGCCATGTATAAGACACGTGCAAGAAGAGGAGGTGATGTGACACAGCCAGCATTGTTTCGCTGAGGCCCATTGGTCATGGTTTACCCATCTGGTGTACTTCTATGATGAAGTAACAGTATCTGTGTGCACATGAAGAGTAAGTGATGTCATCTACATGGACTTGTTCAAGGCCTTTGACATGTCCCCACATAGTATCTGTAAGATGGAGATGTGTATTTTAATGGTGGACTATTCAGTGGATAAGGAATTGTTGGATGGTCACAGCCATAGTATCGGGTTCAAGAGTGCTATGTCCAAGTGAGGCCAGAGACAAGCACTGTGCCGCAGAAATCTATCTTGGGACCAGTACTTTATGTAATCTTTATGAATGGATCCAGACAGTGGGATCAAATGCATCCACACCAAGATTGCTGGTAACAGTTCTTTGAGTTGTGCAGTTGATACAATAGAAGGAAGATGTGCCATCCAATGGACCTGCACATGCTTGAGAAATGAGCCTATGTGAACAGTATCAGTACATCCACATGCAAGGTGTTCCACATTCGTCAGCTCATCCCCAGTTTTGACTATAGTCTGGGAGAAGAACAATTAACAAAAAGCAGCCCGGTGGTGACGGATTTGGAATTTTAAGCAGACAAAGAGTTTGACATGAGCCATAAATGCCTGCGTGGAGCCACAGTGGACACCTGTATCCTTGGTTCCATCAAAAAAGAGGTGACTAGCAGATTGAGAGGTAATAGTCTGTCTCTGCTTTGCCTTCATTAGGAACCACCTGGAATAATGTGTGCAGGTCTGTATTCAGGCTGGAGCAGCTGCACTTTGAAGAAAAGCTGAGGCACAGTGGCTTATTCAGCCTGCACAAAAAAAGTGGGGAAACCTCATTGTGGCCTTTCAGTACCAAAAGGGAGCTTATAAAATGAGGAAGTCCAAGATCTTCCCTGCCATTCCCTGTCCTGCCCTTCTGAAGGACCCTTTCTGGTGTTACAAACCCTCTGTATCACCAATCTGTGAAAGCAGTTTGCAGATGTTGGATTGGTTTGTGTGCAGCTGGGGACAATTTTCAGTCAGGTGTGGAAGTTCTGTTCTGTGGAAGCACACTCTGGTGTAGGTGCAAGGGAGGATGTGTTTGTCATTATGGAGAAGAAAGATGCCATTCAGAAGGGAAAGAATTGGAGCCCTGGGTCTTTTGGGTGAGGTGTGATACACAGTGTGAAGAAAACATTGTCCAGATTCTGTCCAAGAACAGAATAATTGCTCTAGTGTGAAAGCAAGCAAGAGTGATGTTGAATCATTTTCTTGAAGCATCTTAACCTCAATGCTGCCAGGCTCCTGTTCTGAGCTGGAATGAATCAGGACCGTCCCTCAAGGTACCTGCAATTTACTGATTAAAAAGAACACAGAGTGAGGAAAAGGCAAAGCTACACTCATTGGAAACAACACTTTGCCATTTCGAGACTTCACGGAGCAAAGAGTCCGTGTTGGAGAGCCGGGAAGAGATAACCAGAGCAGAACTCTGCGAGCAAGCAGGAAGCCTGCTGCCAAACGCGGAGCATATTTACATTTGGCTTTTGGACTGGTGTGTGCAAGAGGAAAGGAGATTCGAACCGGCAACTGCTCGGAAGAAGGAGAAGGAGCGATTCGTGGTTGCGCCGCTGGGTGGGGATGTTGGCCACGGAGCGGCAGCTCCCTCTGCCCGCAGCGCGCTTTCAGGCGCAGGCGCCCAGAAGAGCCGTACGAGCTGCTCGGGAAGGGCGGCGGGGCACGGAGCCGGGCGCTCGGGGGCTTTGGGGCCGAGCTGCCGGCAAAGGCGGCTTGTGGGTGAGGAGCTTTTGGCCCGGCGAGAAAGGCTGCGAGCGATGGGGGCCGCTGGGAAAGGCCGGCTGTGGCGGAGCGGGACGGCGAGCGGGAGCCGGAGAGGCGGCGGCGGCGGCGAGAGGCAAGTGCTGCTGTGGCTGGTGTGCGTTTGCGTGTGGGAGAGCGGGGCCGAAACGCTGCGCTATTCCGTGGCGGAGGAAATGGCGAGGGAGTCGCTGGTGGGCAACGTGGCCCAGGACCTGGGGCTTTCTCCGAGCCAGCTGGCGGCTCGCAAGGCGCGCGTGGTGTCCGAGGGGAGCGAGCAGCATTTCCGCCTGGATCCGCACAGCGGCGTCCTGACGGTGACGGAGACGCTGGACCGAGAGCGGATCTGTCCGCACAGCGAGAGCTGCGCGCTCTTCTTTAAGCTGTTCTTTGAGAACCCGGTGCAGCTGATCCGCGGGGAGGTGGAGGTTCGGGACGTGAACGACAACTCCCCCGAGTTCCCGCAGAAGGAGATGGTTTTAAAGGTTATCGAAACGGCAGCACCAGGCTCCCTGTTCCCTCTAGAAAATGCTCAGGATGAGGACGTGGGTGTAAACGGTTTGCAGAATTATAGCCTCTCCCCAAACTCGCACTTCTCCATTGCTCTCGAAAAAGGTGCAGATGGAGCCAAATACGTGAAGCTCGTTCTTGAGAGGCCATTGGACCGGGAGGAGCAGCCGGAGCTGCATTTGGTGCTCACGGCCACGGACGGGGGCTCGCCGCCCAGGTCTGGCACAGCTCAGGTCCGGGTGGTGGTGCTGGATGCCAACGACAACATGCCGGTGTTCTCGCGGGAGGTGTACGAGGTCCGCGTGGCCGAGAACAGCCCCCCGGGGCAGCTGGTGGTCCGGGTGTCGGCCACGGATCCCGATGAAGGCTCCAACGGCAAAGTGCTGTACGAGTTCAGCCAGACATCGTCGCGATCCAAACACCTCTTTGATATTAACGCTGATACCGGGGAGATTCGAGTCTCTGGTATCCTGGACTTTGAGGAAGCGAAATCACACAACCTGGTAGTGACAGCCATGGACGGCGGTGGTCTGTCGGCGCACTGTAAAGTGCACGTGGAGGTGCTGGACGTGAACGACAACGCGCCGGAGATCGAGCTGAGCTCGGTGAGCGCGTCCATCCCCGAGGACGCGCCGCCCCGCACCGTGGTGGCCCTGTTGAGCGTGCGGGACCGCGACTCCGGCGACAACGGGCGGACGGAGTGCGCCATCGAGGGCGACGTGCCGTTCAGCCTGACGGCCGCGTTCGCCGACCACTACGAGCTGCGCACCAGCGCGGCCCTGGACAGGGAGACGACGGGCGAGTACAACGTGAGCATCGTGGCGACGGACTGGGGCCGGACGCGGCTGAGCGCCCGCGAGAGCGTGTGGGTGCGCGTGGGCGACGTGAACGACAACGCGCCGCGCTTCACGCAGGCGGCGTACAGCATGTCGGTGAGCGAGAACGACGCGGGCGCGGTGCGGATCGGCAGCGTGAAGGCGACGGACGCGGACGCGGGCGCGAACGGGCGCGTGAGGTACGCGCTGGTGCGGGAGGAGGGCGAGGAGGCGCCCGCCGTGGCGGTGGACGCCGAGAGCGGGGCCGTGTCGGTCGTGCGGCCGCTGGACTACGAGGAGGTGCGCGCCGTGGAGGCGACGGTGCTGGCGGCCGACGGCGGCTCTCCGCCGCGGAGCGCCACGGCGCTGCTGCGCGTGCTGGTGCGGGACGAGAACGACAACGCGCCCGTGGTGCTGCACCCGCCGGCCGACGGCGGCGCGGCGCTGGGCGAGCTGGTGCCGCGGCGGGCGCCGGCGGGCTACCTGGTGGCCAAGGTGGTGGCGGTGGACGCGGACGCGGGGCAGAACGCGTGGCTGTGCTACGAGCTGGCCAAGGCGACGGAGCCGGGGCTGTTCCGCGTGGGGCTGCACAGCGGCGAGGTGCGCACGGCGCGCGCCCTGGGCGAGCGCGACGCGGCCCGGCACCGGCTGGTGGTGCTGGTGCGGGACCGCGGGCGGCCGCCGCGCTCCGCCAGCGCCACCCTGGCCGTGGCCCTGGCCGACGGCTTCTCCGAAGAGCACCTGCGGGCCGGCCAAGAGCCGCCGCCCGCCGAGCCCGACGGCCGCCTCACCCTGTACCTCAGCGTCTGCTTGGCCTGCGTGTCCGCGCTCTTCGTGGCCAGCGCCACGGCCGCCGTGGTCGCCAAGGTGCGGCGGGCCCGGCGTGGAGAGCCGGGGCCCCTGCCCACCTTCCCGCAGTCGGCCGCCGACAGCAGCGCCGGCTCCCTGCCCCGCAGCTACGTCTACGACGTCCGCCTCGCCTCCGGCACCGTCAACAGCGAGTTCCGCTTCCTCGGGCCGCTCTTCCCCTGCTTCCCCGCCGGGCTGCCGCCGGTCGCTGCCGATCAGCGGAGCTCGCTCTGCTCGAACGGCCTCGGGCAAGAAGAAGGCGACTGGGCTGTGCAGGTGAGAGAGCGGAGCGCGGTGGACAGTGGTGTGCGAGTGGGAGGGAGGGATCTCGTGGGGTTGATGTCTGGGATCCTCCTTTTGGGACTCCTGCTCCCATGTTACGGGCTGCCCTCACCTCTGGGTGTGGCCCTGTGTCCGGAGTAGTTGCTGCGGGTGAAGTGTTGAGGTGTCACCCCGAGGGGAGCTGTTGGAGCGTGGGCAGCTGCAGAGCAGAAGGGCCAATGGGTAAGGTACACCACTTGTCGAGGCCATGGGTTTTCAGGGCAAGAACTACAATCCTCCCGGTTTCCTCAGTCCTGGGTTTGTTAAGTCCCTGTGTTGTGTTAGCATTGAAATGATCGTGGCGTCTTGTGCATCCTCTGTCATCTCGTTGATGATATTCCTCATCAGGACCATTTTTGCTTCACCCGCATTAAACCACATGTTCTTGCAAGTAAGAAATCTGAGACCTTTTCTATTCCAAGTTTTCCCCCTCCTCAATCCATAAAAGCTTTCCTGTGATTTTATTTTATTTTACTTTATTTTTGTTAGGTTCATTCTGTAGGAATATTTGGAGCTTTATGTTAATCCTCTGTACGTCATAGGGCTGCCTTCCATTCCATGTTCTCCTTTGAACACGGATAGGAAAGAAGGATATTATATCTACACTGGTTTAAGATGAGCCCTCTCTTGCTAACACCTGCTTACCCCCAGCAGCCACTTGTCAGCTTACTGTTCTCTTCTTTGCAGGGCCGATCTCCTTTCTCTGAAGACACAGCTCCCCGGCCAGCAGAAGAGAACACTTCTTCGGGTCAGAGTCCTTGGCTCACCCAGCAGTAATCAAGGAGAAAGAGAAGCGTCTCAGTCCTCATAGTCTAGCATTCTCACAGGGAAAGGAGAGCATCAAAAACACACCAGAGAGGTTCAAGAGTTCTCTGTTTTAGTGCAGGGACCTTCTCCTGTTTGTTAACTTGTGTTTTATTCAGGATGGAGCAGGAGGACTGTGTTGCATGCTGGTTACACTGAGATTTGCTGTCTTATTGCCATAGCTCTGTTTCTCTTGAGTCTTAAGGGAAATATGAAAACGAAGCTGATCTTCAAGATAACTTTATACTACATCAGCTTTATTGTCAAGTGAACTCTGTAAATATGATTAGATTTTCTGTAATCTACTTAATTCCATGCCATACAAATATTAGTCAAAATGAAATGATGCTTGCAAGGGAATTCTTTAGTAACAAGCAGCATGTCCTACACTGGAAACAACTGACATTGGCACACTGTATATTCAACCAGAGGTTTACAAATTCTCCAAGCTGTAAAGTATGCTGTTTGAGTACTGTGTTCTTGTGTTCATGTTTGTTTTATTTTATCTTTTGCATTCATAATGAGAAGCTGAAATAAATGGTTATAGGGCATTATTGAGTATAAATTGATGGATAAGAAATTGGTTGGAAGGTCACAGCCAGTCAATGCAATGCAAGGTAGAGGTGTGGGTGGAGGATGTGGATGACAATGTCAGTGAGGTGACTGTCACCTCTCACACCAATGCCAACACTGTGGCTACTCTGCCAAGCACAGTGGTGGTGTTCTTCAGCATGCAGGACCAGGACCTGGGGCACAATGACAGGACAAGATGTGAAGGGCTGGATGAGCATTTCAACATTACACTGCTGGCAGGTGAAGCATGTGTGCTGGTGACACTGGAAGCACTGGACCAGGAGGAGGTGTCAAACTACAACAAGGGCCAGTGACATGGGCTCTCCTACACTCTCAGCATCGAAGACACTGCTGGTGTGGCACTTGGACATTAATGACAGTGTATATACATTCTCTCAGACTATTTACACCATAGTGCTAAGCAATGTCAAGCCCGTGGAAAGATCCTGAACCATCTTGATGTTATGGATAACAACATGGTTGAAAATACCCGCATGAGATACATACTAAAGCAGAAACCACCAGGGACCACTGATGTGACACGCTTCTTATTGGTGGATGTGGAGTGGTACTCTATGGACCTTGTGTACCCTGGGCTGTGAGAAGGCATGCACCTTTGATGTGAATGTGAGTGTTGCTGATAGGGGCTTGCTGCTGCTAAGCATCTCAGTGCTGAAGTGGTTGATGGTGTGGGACAAGAATGACAACATGCCCATTCTGTTGCAACCATTGCCTGACAGCAGAGTTCATTATTCCAATTACTAATTTTGCAGAAAGAAGTGTCGTTGCATATTGTCTTATTTAATCCCCTTTAAAAATATGGTCACAAAGCGTATGATAAGGATTAAATAGAAGTGATACTCCGATGGGTATTTGGAGATTCTGATGCTGCGTTGCGCTGTGTGTTTTCTTCTTTTATTCTCCACTGAGTGTGGCAGCGGGAAGCAGCGGGCAGGAGCTCGTCCCGTTCCCGGAGCAGTCCCGCCGCGGGCCGCAGGGTGGTGCTCCTGGACAAGGCGGCGCAGAGCGGCTGCGGGCGGGGAGAGGCCGAACCCAGCGCAGCGCAGCCGGGAGGAGGCGGCGGAGAACGGCGGGGAGCTGTTGTCCGTGCTCTGAGCTCCCTGTAAGCCGCCGCCGGGCCAGAACGGCCCCGCTCCGGGCTCCGTCCGCACTCGGCGAGAGGCAGCGAGGGAAGCAGGTAGGGAGGCCGCTCGCCCTTTAGCCCCGCCGCGCTGCAACCCGGACGCCGATTCCCGCGGAGGAGCGCGCTTCCCGGCCGGACGGAGGGTGTCCGCCGCCCCGCCATGGCGGCTGCAAGGCAAGTGCTGTGGCTGTGGGCTTTGCTGGGCGTGCCGCGCGTTCTCGGCGAGCCCATCCGCTACTCCGTGGCCGAGGAGAGCGAGAGCGGCTCGGTGGTGGCCGACGTGGCGGCGGACGCGGGGCTGACCCCGGCGCAGCTCTCGGCTCGCCGGGCGCGCATCGCCTCGCCGGCCGGCCGGCAGCACTTTGGCTTGGAGCGCGGCAGCGGCCGCCTGGTTGTCGCCGAGCGGCTCGATCGGGAGGAGATGTGCGGACGCTCCCGCACCTGCACGCTCGCCTTCGAGCTGCTGCTCTCCGACCCGCTGCAGTTCTTTCCGATCGAGGTGTCGGTGGAGGACATCAATGACCACTCGCCGGTCTTCCCGGACGAACGAGTGACCTTTAAGATCCCCGAAACCAGCGACCCGGGCTCCCGTTTTCCTGTGGAGGCTGCTCAGGACCTGGACATTGGCAGCAATGACATCCAGGTTTATAACATCTATCCTGAGAACGAATTCTTCAGTGTATTCACCCATAGGATACGTGAGGGCAAAACGAATGTTGATCTTATTTTGCAACAACCTCTGGACAGAGAAGAGCAGCCAGAGTTGGATTTCACTCTCATTGCTGCAGATGGGGGCACTCCACCCAGGAGTGGTTCTACGCAAATCCACATCATAGTACTGGATGTAAATGACAATAAACCCATTTTCACCCAGGATTTATATTCTGGACACATCGCAGAAAGTGCCCCTGAGGGCTCATTAGTTCTCCGTGTGATGGCCACCGATGCAGATGAGGGTGTTAATGGTGAAATTTCCTATCAGTTCAGCCAGGGGGGGAGCCAGAGCCAATCAGCATTTACAATCAACACGAAGAATGGAGAAGTTCGAGTCAAAGAACCTCTGGATTTTGAGGTTTCACAGAAACATGAGCTGAGTGTGCGTGCTACAGATGGTGGAGGACTGTCGGCCCTCTGCCATGTATTGATTGAGGTGGTGGATGTGAACGACAATGCACCCGAGATCGTGGTCAGTTCTTTTAGTAGTTCAGTCCCTGAGAATGCAGCACCTGGAACTGTAGTTGCATTGTTTACAGTCAGGGATCAGGATTCTGGTGTCAATGGGGAGGTCAGCTGTGCCCTTGAAGAAGAACCCTCCTTCTCCCTCAGGCCAGCCTTTAAGAACTACTATGAGCTGGTGACCGTCAGCACATTGGACCGTGAGGAAACAGCACAGCACATCGTGGTTGTCACGGCAGCAGACGCAGGCTCTCCTTCTCTCACCACCACCCACACCTTCACCGTGGACATCTCCGATGTGAATGACAACGCACCCGTCTTCAACCAGACCTCGTACACCATGTACGTGCACGAGAACAATGTCCCCGCGCTGCTCGTGGGGGCCGTCAAGGCGACGGACGCGGACGCGGGAGCCAACGCCAAGGTGAGCTATTCGCTGGTGCCAGCCCGTCCCCCGGAACGAGAGCCGTGCTCGTGCGTGTCCGTGAACTCCGAGAACGGAGACGTGTTCGTGCTGCGGCCGCTGGACTACGAGCAGCTGAGGCAGCTGGAGGTGGTGGTGAGCGCGGCAGACGCGGGGTCCCCTCCGCTGAGCAGCACCGTCAGCGTCCGGCTGCTGGTGGTGGACGAGAACGACAACGCGCCGCTGGTGCTGCACCCCGGGGCGCAGGACGGCAGCCCTCCTTCGAGCGAGCTGGTGCCCGCGTGGGCCGAAGCGGGGGACCTGGTGACCAAAGTGGTGGCCGTGGACGCCGACTCGGGGCAGAACTCGTGGCTTTCCTACCAGCTGCTGAGGGCCACGGAGCCGGGGCTGTTTGCTGTGGGAGCCCAAAGCGGGGAGGTGCGTCTGAGGAGGCCGCCGACGGACAGGGACGCCGTGAAGCAGAAGCTGGTCGTGCTGGTGCGGGACAACGGGCGGCCACCGCTGTCGGCCACCGCAGCGCTCAGCGTGCTCCTCGTCCACGGCTCGTGGGACGCTCAGCTGCCGCAGCAGAGCCCCGCTGCTGCCGACGACGAGGACGGCGCCCTCACCACCTCTTTAATCATCGCCCTGGTCTTTGTCTCGCTCCTCTTCCTGGTGTCGGCGGCGGCCTTCGTGGCTTGCAAGGCGTGCAAGAGAAAGGAGCCGAGCTCCGGGCCCGTGCTTTACGGCCCCAGCAGCGTGCAGAGCTACTTGGCCGACGGGGCCGCTGCCGGGACCCTGCCCCACGCCTATTGCTACGAGGTCAGCCTGACCACGGGCTCGGGCAACAGCGAGTTCAAGTTCCTGAAGCCCGTCCTGCCCAGCCTGCCAGCGCAGCACAGCAGCGCGGAGTTCACTGGCAACCATGCTGACGATTTCCCTCCTGTCCCCGTGATTATGGGAGATGCTGATTTCGAGAGCCCCGGGATTCAGTCTGTGGGACAATTCAATGGGTTGTAATTGGCACAGGGTCTGCACTTCCATCAGAGTCATGGCTTGTTTAGACTGGGCTCTGTGCTTTGATAGTTAACTCCATTTCCCCGTGATCAGATCTGAGTTTGTAACTTGCATCCCATTTCACAAGAATGCTGTGTGTTCCCTCTGCTCCCTTCAAGCCAAAGCAACATCATGATGCAAGTTTCATGCATGTCAGGTAAAGATATGTTTCTGGTCTGTTATGTCTGTTTCTGAAATGCTTCTCTGCTGGGCTTCCTTCCAAGCTACCCAGCTCATTTCTTCTCCCCTTTCCTGGGTGATCATTGGGCCATGCTTATCCCTGTGTGAGATGCAGAACTGCCCAGCTGTGGGGCTCAGTGTGTGGGGCAGTTTTCTGGGTGTGTCCTTAATTATCACTGAGTCTGCACAGCTGGTGTCTTTGTGTGTTGAGGAAGGAAGGGCTGTGTGCACTGGCATTGAGCTCCAGAGTGGAGCTGCATTTGCAATTGGCATCTCATGTTCCTAGAAGGCTGAGCAATAAGAAAGGTTTCTCTCCCTGTTTTCTGAAAGAAACTGATTTGGGGCAGATCCTCCTGAAGACCCTACTTATACAACTGGGAATCACATAGGAGGTGACTGGTGGTAACCGACATGGCTACACCAAGGGCTCGTCCTGCTTAATAAACTTGGTGACCTTTTTTGGTTAAGTTACAGTGTCTGTGGATAAATGAAGAGCAATTATTGTAATCTACTTGGATTTGTCCAAAGGATTGGATACAGTCACATGACATCCTGGTCACTAATTTAGAGAAAAGTGAATTTGATGCACGGACCTCTCACAGTATATGGAATTGTCTGTACTCAGAGTGCTGTGGTCAATGGCTCAGTGCCCGAGTGGAGACCAGTGATGAGTGGCGTTCCTCAGGGACCAGTGCTGGCACCTGTGCTGTTTAACATCTTTGTGGGTGACATAGACAGGTCCTGACTGTGGCAAAGTGTTGGAGCTTGATGATCCTCGAGGTCCCTTCCAACCTAACCTAGTTCCGTGTTTAGCAAATGCATGCAAATACATAGAGCTATTTTCCCTCCTTTTCCACTTCCCTGTTTGACTCTTTTTTTCCTATTGACATAAATATTCCCTTAATGTGTGCTGCCAGGCCAGAGAGAATAAGAGAATGTTGGGAAACAGATGCTTGGACAGAAGATATTTAGAATACACTGATATTATTTTATACAGAGGTTATAAACTGTATTGTGAACCAGGATGGCATTTTCTGTTGAACGGATATGAAAAGGGCCTTGGAGTGCCATTGCTGTAATAAAATGGATGTTGCTGTTCTGACAAACGTGGTAGAGGAGTTTTTATCTTCGGGAAAGATCTGCAAAGTTATAGAGTTTATGAAAGACTCGGTGGCAGTTTATTCTTATGTCTCTGTCTCCAACAGAAGAAATATAGAGAACATTTTCTCATCCCCTTGTTCTTGCCTTTGTGCATCCTATGTTGGTTGTGGATGCGTTTGGGGCTCATTTTAGAGGGTGCATGGATTTGGGTGGGTGGGGCTGGCGGCTCTAGGGGATGGCGAGGAGGCGGGCACAGAAACTTCGGTGACTTTTCCGAAGCGCCGTCACGGCAGGAACGTGGGCGCTCGCTGTGGGCGCTGCCCGTGGCGGCGGCGTGTGGGAGCGGGCGGCAGCGGGGCGTGAGCGTGTGTGTCCCGGGTGTGAGTGGCGACGAGAGGCAGCGGGCAGGATGGCATCCCGTTCCCAGAGCAGTCCCGCCGCGGGCCGCAGGGTGGTGCTCCTGGACAAGGCGGCGCAGAGCGGCTGCGGGCGGGGAGAGGCTGAACCCAGCGCAACGTAGAGCGGCGGAGAACGGCGGCAGAGAGCGGCGGAGGACGGCGGGGAGCTGTTGTCTGTGCTCTGAGCTCCGTGTGAGCCGCCGCCGGGCCACAGCAGCCCCGCTCCGGGCTCCGTCCGCACTCGGCGAGAGGCAGCGAGGGAAGCAAGCAGGAAGGACTCCCATTTAGCCCCGCCGCGCAGCTCTGCAACCCGGCGCCGATTCCCGCGGAGGAGCGCGCTTCCCGGCCGGACGGAGGGTGTCCGCCGCCCCGCCATGGCGGCTGCAAGGCAAGTGCTGTGGCTGTGGGCTTTGCTGGGCGTGCCGCGCGTTCTCGGCGAGCCCATCCGCTACTCCGTGGCCGAGGAGAGCGAGAGCGGCTCGGTGGTGGCCGACGTGGCGGCGGACGCGGGGCTGACCCCGGCGCAGCTCTCGGCTCGCCGGGCGCGCATCGCCTCGCCGGCCGGCCGGCAGCACTTTGGCTTGGAGCGCGGCAGCGGCCGCCTGGTTGTCGCCGAGCGGCTCGATCGGGAGGAGATGTGCGGACGCTCCCGCACCTGCACGCTCGCCTTCGAGCTGCTGCTCTCCGACCCGCTGCAGTTCTTTCCGATCGAGGTGTCGGTGGAGGACATCAATGACCACTCGCCGGTCTTCCCGGAAGAACGAGTGACCTTTAAGATCCCCGAAACCAGCGACCCGGGCTCCCGTTTTCCTGTGGGTGCTGCTCAGGACCTGGACATTGGCAGCAATGACATCCAGGCTTACAGCATCGTCCCCGAAAATGAGTTCTTCACGGTCTTCATTCCAAAAGAGAACGAGAAATTTATAGAACTGGTTCTGCAACGACCTCTGGACAGAGAGGAGCAGCCAGAGTTGGATTTCACTCTCGTTGCCACCGATGGGGGCTCTCCACCTCGGACTGGTTCTGCCCATATCCACGTTGTTGTTCTGGATGCAAATGACAATATTCCCATATTCACACAGAAGGTCTACAATGGTCGAGTTTTGGAAAATGCTCACGTGGGTAGTGTGGTTCTCAGAGTGCTGGCCAACGATGCAGATGAGGGTGTTAATGGAGATATCTCATATCAGTTCAGCCAGTCAATTGGACATAGCCATTCATTGTTCAAAATTAACTCCAGTACAGGTGAAATTGAAATTGCAAAGCCATTAGATTTTGAGGCTGCAAAGAAACATGAGCTCACCGTGCAAGCAACTGATGGAGGGGGCCTCTCAACCATGTGCAATGTGGTAGTAGAGGTGATGGATGTGAACGACAATGCACCAGAGATCGTGGTCAGTTCTTTTAGTAGTTCAGTCCCTGAGAATGCAGCACCTGGAACTGTAGTCGCTCTGTTTACAGTAAGGGATCAGGATTCTGGTGTCAATGGGGAGGTCAGCTGTGCCCTTGAAGAAGAACCCGCCTTCTCCCTCAGGCCAGCCTTTAAGAATTACTATGAGCTGGTGACCGTCAGCGCATTGGACCGGGAGGAAACAGCACAGCACATCGTGGTTGTCACGGCAGCAGACGCAGGCTCTCCTTCTCTCACCACCACCCACACCTTCACCGTGGACATCTCCGACGTCAATGACAACGCACCTGTCTTTAACCAGACCTCGTACACCATGTACGTGCACGAGAACAATGTCCCCGCGCTGCTCGTGGGGGCCGTCAAGGCGACGGACGCGGACGCGGGAGCCAACGCCAAGGTGAGCTATTCGCTGGTGCCAGCCCGTCCCCCGGAACGAGAGCCGTGCTCGTGCGTGTCCGTGAACTCCGAGAACGGAGACGTGTTCGTGCTGCGGCCGCTGGACTACGAGCAGCTGAGGCAGCTGGAGGTGGTGGTGAGCGCGGCAGACGCGGGGTCCCCTCCGCTGAGCAGCACCGTCAGCGTCCGGCTGCTGGTGGTGGACGAGAACGACAACGCGCCGCTGGTGCTGCACCCCGGGGCGCAGGACGGCAGCCCTCCTTCGAGCGAGCTGGTGCCCGCGTGGGCCGAAGCGGGGGACCTGGTGACCAAAGTGGTGGCCGTGGACGCCGACTCGGGGCAGAACTCGTGGCTTTCCTACCAGCTGCTGAGGGCCACGGAGCCGGGGCTGTTTGCTGTGGGAGCCCAAAGCGGGGAGGTGCGTCTGAGGAGGCCGCCGACGGACAGGGACGCCGTGAAGCAGAAGCTGGTCGTGCTGGTGCGGGACAACGGGCGGCCACCGCTGTCGGCCACCGCAGCGCTCAGCGTGCTCCTCGTCCACGGCTCGTGGGACGCTCAGCTGCCGCAGCAGAGCCCCGCTGCTGCCGACGACGAGGACGGCGCCCTCACCACCTCTTTAATCATCGCCCTGGTCTTTGTCTCGCTCCTCTTCCTCGTGTCGGCGGCGGCCTTCGTGGCTTGCAAGGCGTGCAAGAGAAAGGAGCCGAGCTCCGGGCCCGTGCTTTACGGCCCCAGCAGCGTGCAGAGCTACTTGGCCGACGGGGCCGCTGCCGGGACCCTGCCCCACGCCTATTGCTACGAGGTCAGCCTCACCACGGGCTCGGGCAACAGCGAGTTCAAGTTCCTGAAGCCCGTCCTGCCCAGCCTGCCAGCGCAGCACAGCAGCGCGGAGTTCACTGGCAACCATGCTGACGATTTCCCTCCTGCCCCCATGATTATGGGAGATGCTGATTTCGAGAGCCCCGGGATTCAGTCTGTGGGACAATTCAATGGGTTGTAATTGGCACAGGGTCTTCACATCCATCAGAGTCATGGCTTGTTTAGACTGGGGTCCGTGCTTTGATAGTTAACTCCGTTTCCCCGGGATCAGATCTGAGTTTGTAACTTACATCACTTTTCACATAAATACAGTGTGTTCCCTCTGCTCCCTTCAAGCCAAAGCAACATCATGATGCAAGTTTCATGCATGTCAGGTAAAGATATGTTTCTGGTCTATTATGTCTGTTTCTGAAATGCTTCTCTGCTGGGGTTCTTTCCACTGTACCCAGCTTGTCTTTTTTCCCATCTGCTGGGTTATCATTGGCCATGCTTATCCCTGTGTGTGATGCAGAACTGCCCAGCTGTGGGGCTCAGTGTGTGGGGCAGTTTTCTGTGTGTTCCCTTAATTATCACTGAGTCTGCACCTGCTGGTGCCTTTGTGTGTTGAGGAAGGAAGGGCTGTGTGCAATGGCATTGAGCTCCAGAGTGGAGCTGCATTTGCAATTGGCATCACGTGTTCCCAGAAGGCTGAGTGAGAAGGAAGGTTTCCCTCCATGTTCTCTGAAAGAAACTGATATCGGGCAGATTGTCCTGAAGGCCCTACTGATGCATCTGGGAATCACATAGGAGGTGAGTGATGGTAACCAACATGGCTACACGAAGGGCACATCCTGCTTGACAAACTAAGCCGGCCTTTGTGGTGAAACTATAGTGTCTGTGGATAAATGTAAAGCAACTGCTGTAATGTACCTGGACTTGTCCAAAGGATTGGATACAATTCCACATGACACCTGGTCTCTAATTTAGAGAAAGGTGAATCTGATGCACGGACTTCTCACAATATATTGAACTGGCTGTTCTCAGAGTGCTGTGGTCAATGGCTCAGTGCCCGAGTGGAGACCAGTGATGAGTGGCGTTCCTCAGGGACCAGTGCTGGCACCTGTGCTGTTTAACATCTTTGTGGGTGACATGGACAGGTCCTGGCTGTGGCAAAGTGTTGGAGCTTGATGATCCTCGAGGTCCCTTCCAACCTAACCTAGTTCTGTGTTTAGCAAATGCACGCAAATACATAGAGCTATTTTCCCTCCTTTTCCACTTCCCTGTTTGACTCTTTTTTTCCTATTGACATAAATATTCCCTTAATGTGTGCTGCCAGCCCAGAGAGAATAAGAGAATGTTGGGAAACAGATGCTTGGACAGAAGATATTTAGAATACTCTGATATTATTTTATACTGAGGTTATAAACTGTATTATTGTGAACCAGGATGGCATTTTCTGTGGAATGGATGTGAAAAGGCCCTTGGAGTGCCATTGCTGTAATAAAATGGATGTTGCTGTTCTGACAAACTTGGTAGAGAAGTTTTTATCTTCGGGAAAGATCAGCAAAGTTACAGAGTTTATGAAAGACTTGGTGGCAGTTTATTCTTATTTCTCTGTCTCCAGCAGAAGAAATATAGAGAACATTTTCTCATCCCCTTATTCTTGCCGTTGTGCATCCTACGGTGGTTGTGGATGCGTTTGGGACTCATTTTAGAGGGTGCACGGATTTGGGAGGGTGGGGCTGGCGGCTCTAGGGGAGGGCGAGGAGGCGGGCACAGAAACTTCGGTGCGTTGTCCGAAGCGCCGTCACGGCAGGAACGTGGGCGCTCGCTGTGGGCGCTGCCCGTGGCGGCGGCGTGTGGGAGCGGGCGGCAGCGGGGCGTGAGCGTGTGTGTCCCGGGTACGAGTGGCGGCGAGAGGCAGCGGGCAGGATGGCATCCCGTTCCCGGAGCAGTCCCGCCGCGGGCCGCAGGGTGGTGCTCCTGGACAAGGCGGCGCAGAGCGGCTGCGGGAGGGAGAGGCTGAACCCAGCGCAACGTAGAGCAGCGCAGCCGGGAGGAGGCGGCGGAGAACGGCGGTAGAGAGCGGCGGAGGACGGCGGGGAGCTGTTGTCCGTTGTCCGAGCTCCGTGTGAGCCGCCGCCGGGCCAGAGCGGCCCCGCTCCGGGTTCCATCCGCACTCGGCGAGAGGCAGCGAAGGAAGCAAGCAGGGAGGACTCACCTTTGGCCCCGCCGCGCCGCGCTGCAGCCGGGCGCCGATTCCAGCGGAGGAGCGCGCTTCCCGGCCGGACGGAGGGTGTCCGCCGCTCCGCCATGGCGGCCGCAAGGCAAGTGCTGTGGCTGTGGGCTTTGCTGGGCGTGCCGCGCGTTCTCGGCGAGCCCATCCGCTACTCCGTGGCCGAGGAGAGCGAGAGCGGCTCGGTGGTGGCCGACGTGGCGGCGGACGCGGGGCTGACCCCGGCGCAGCTCTCGGCTCGCCGGGCGCGCATCGCCTCGCCGGCCGGCCGGCAGCACTTTGGCTTGGAGCGCGGCAGCGGCCGCCTGGTTGTCGCCGAGCGGCTCGATCGGGAGGAGATGTGCGGACGCTCCCGCACCTGCACGCTCGCCTTCGAGCTGCTGCTCTCCGACCCGCTGCAGTTCTTTCCGATCGAAGTGTCTGTGGAGGACATCAATGACCACTCGCCGGTCTTCCCGGAGGAGCGAGTGACCTTTAAGATCCCTGAGAGGGGCGATCCAGGCTCACGTTTCTCAGTGGAAGCTGCTCAGGATTTAGATATTGGCAGCAACGGCATTCAGGTTTATAGCATCTCTCCTGAGAACGAACACTTCAGTGTCTCCTTTCAAACTCACAGTGAAAGTGACATGTATGTCCACTTGGTTTTGGAAAAGCCTCTGGACAGAGAGGAGCAGTCAGAGATGGATTTCACTCTCATTGCTACCGATGGGGGCTCTCCAGCCAGGAGTGGAACCACCCAAATCCACATCATAGTTTTAGATGTAAATGACAATGTTCCAGTTTTCACACAGAAGCTTTATGTTGGGCAGATTTTGGAAACTGCCCCAGTGGGAACTGTGGTTCTCAGAGTAGTGGCCACCGATGTAGATGAGGGAGTTAATGGTGTCATCTCATATCAGTTCAGCCAGATTCAATTGCTGTTTGCAATTAATCCCAGTAGTGGTGAAATTCAAATTGTGAAGCCTTTGGATTTTGAGGCTGCACAAAAACATGAGATGAGTGTGCGGGCTACTGATGGTGGAGGCCTCTCAGAACTCTGTAAGGTGCTGATTGAGATGGTGGATGTGAATGACAATGCACCAGAGATCGTGGTCAGTTCATTTAGCAGTTCACTCCCTGAGGATACAGTGCCTGAGACGGTGGTTGCCCTCCTCACTGTTAGGGACCGCGATACTGGTGTCAATGGGGAGGTCAGCTGTGCCCTTGAAGAAGAACCCTCCTTCTCCCTCAGGCCAGCCTTTAAGAACTACTATGAGCTGGTGACCGTCAGCACACTGGACCGGGAGGAAGCAGCACAGCACATCGTAGTTGTCACGGCAGCAGACGCAGGCTCTCCTTCTCTCACCACCACCCACACCTTCACCGTGGACGTCTCCGACGTGAATGACAACGCACCCGTCTTCAACCAGACCTCGTACACCATGTACGTGCACGAGAACAATGTCCCCGCGCTGCTCGTCGGGGCCGTCAAGGCGACGGACGCGGACGCGGGAGCCAACGCCAAGGTGAGCTATTCGCTGGTGCCAGCCCGTCCCCCGGAACGAGAGCCGTGCTCGTGCGTGTCCGTGAACTCCGAGAACGGAGACGTGTTCGTGCTGCGGCCGCTGGACTACGAGCAGCTGAGGCAGCTGGAGGTGGTGGTGAGCGCGGCAGACGCGGGGTCCCCTCCGCTGAGCAGCACCGTCAGCGTCCGGCTGCTGGTGGTGGACGAGAACGACAACGCGCCGCTGGTGCTGCACCCCGGGGCGCAGGACGGCAGCCCTCCTTCGAGCGAGCTGGTGCCCGCGTGGGCCGAAGCGGGGGACCTGGTGACCAAAGTGGTGGCCGTGGACGCCGACTCGGGGCAGAACTCGTGGCTTTCCTACCAGCTGCTGAGGGCCACGGAGCCGGGGCTGTTTGCTGTGGGAGCCCAAAGCGGGGAGGTGCGTCTGAGGAGGCCGCCGACGGACAGGGACGCCGTGAAGCAGAAGCTGGTCGTGCTGGTGCGGGACAACGGGCGGCCACCGCTGTCGGCCACCGCAGCGCTCAGCGTGCTCCTCGTCCACGGCTCGTGGGACGCTCAGCTGCCGCAGCAGAGCCCCGCTGCTGCCGACGACGAGGACGGCGCCCTCACCACCTCTTTAATCATCGCCCTGGTCTTTGTCTCGCTCCTCTTCCTGGTGTCGGCGGCGGCCTTCGTGGCTTGCAAGGCGTGCAAGAGAAAGGAGCCGAGCTCCGGGCCCGTGCTTTACGGCCCCAGCAGCGTGCAGAGCTACTTGGCCGACGGGGCCGCTGCCGGGACCCTGCCCCACGCCTATTGCTACGAGGTCAGCCTCACCACGGGCTCGGGCAACAGCGAGTTCAAGTTCCTGAAGCCCGTCCTGCCCAGCCTGCCAGCGCAGCACAGCAGCGCGGAGTTCACTGGCAACCATGCTGACGATTTCCCTCCTGCCCCCATGATTATGGGAGATGCTGATTTCGAGAGCCCCGGGATTCAGTCTGTGGGACAATTCAATGGCCTGTAATTGGCACAGGGTCTTCACTTCCATCAGAGTCATGGCTTGTTTGGACTGGGCTCTGTGCTTTGATAGTTAACTCCATTTCCCCAGGATCAGATCTGAGTTTGTAACTTACATCCCATTTCACAAGAATGCTGTGTGTTCCCTCTGCTCCCTTCAAGCCAAAGCAACATCATGATGCAAGTTTCATGCATGTCAGGTAAAGATATGTTTCTTATCTGTTATGTCTGTTTCTGAAATGCTTCGCTGCTGGGGTTCTTTCCACGGTGCCCAGCTCATTTCTTCTCCCCTTTGCTGAGTGATCATTTGGGCCATGTTTATCCCTGTGTGTGATGCAGAATTGCCCAGCTGTGGGGCTCAGTGTGTGGGGCAGTTTTCTGGGTGTTCCCTTAATTATCACTGAGTCTGCACAGCTGGTTTCCTTGTGTGTTGAGGAAGGAAGGGCTGTGTACAATGGCATTGAGCTCCAGAGTGGAGCTGCATTTGCAATTGGCATCACGTGTTCCCAGAAGGCTGAGTGAGAAGGAAGGTTTCCCTCCATGTTCTCTGAAAGAAACTGATATAGGTCAGATTGTCCTGAAGGCCCTACTGATGCATCTGGGAATCACATAGGAGGTGACTGATGGTAACCAACATGGCTACACGAAGGGCACATCCTGCTTGACAAACTAGCCGGCCTTTTTGATGAAACTATAGTGTCTGTGGATAAATGTAAAGCAACTGCTGTAATGTACCTGGACTTGTCCAAAGGATTGGATACAATTCCACATGACATCCTGGTCACTAATTTAGAGAAAAGTGAATTTGATGCACGGACTTCTCACAATATATGGAACTGGCTGTTCTCAGAGTGCTGTGGTCAATGGCTCAGTGCCCGAGTGGAGACCAGTGATGATCGGTATTCCTCAGGGACCAGTGCTGGCACCTGTGCTGTTTAACATCTTTGTGGGTGACATGGACAGGTCCTGACTGTGGCAAAGTGTTGGAGCTTGATGATCCTTGAGGTCCCTTCCAACCTAACCTAGTTCTGTGTTTAGCAAATGCATGCAAATACATAGAGCTATTTTCCCTCCTTTTCCACTTCCCTGTTTGACTCTTTTTTTTCCTATTGACGTAAATATTCCCTTAATGTGTGCTGCCAGCCCAGAGAGAATAAGAGAATGTTGGGAAACACATGCTTGCCAGGAGATATTCAGAATACGCTGATAGTATTTTATACTGAGGTAATAAACTGTATTCTTGTGAACCAGGATGACATTTTCTGTTGAATTGATGTGAAAAGGGCCTTGGAGTGCCATTGCTGTAATAAATAAATATCAGCAAAGTTACAGAGTTTATGAAAGACTCGGTGGCAGTTTATTCTTATTTCTCTGTCTCCAACAGAAGAAATATAGAGAACATTTTCTCATCCCCTTGTTCTTGCCTTTGTGCATCCTACGGTGGTTGTGGATGCGTTTGGGACTCATTTTAGAGGGTGCAGGGATTTGGGTGGGTGGGGCTGGCGGCTTTAGGGGAGGGCGAGGAGGCGGGCACAGAAACTTCGGTGACTTGTCCGAAGCGCCGTCACGGCAGGAACGTGGGCGCTCGCTGTGGGCGCTGCCCGTGGCGGAGGCGTGTGGGAGCGGGCGGCAGCGGGGCGTGAGCGTGTGTGTCCCGGGTGCGAGTGGCGGCGAGAGGCAGCGGGCAGGATGGCATCCCGTTCCCGGAGCAGTCCCGCCGCGGGCCGCAGGGTGGTGCTCCTGGACAAGGCGGCGCAGAGAGAATGCGGGAGGGGAGAGGCCGAACCCAGCGCAACGTAGAGCAGCGCAGCCGGGAGGAGGCGGCGGAGAACGGCGGCAGAGAGCGGCGGAGAACGGCGGAGAGCTGTTGTCCGTTGTCCGAGCTCCGTGTGAGCCGCCGCCGGGCCAGAGCGGCCCCGCTCCGGGCTCCGTCCGCACTCGGCGAGAGGCAGCGAGGGAAGCAAGAAGGAAGGACTCCCCTTTGGCCCCGCCGCGCCGCTCTGCAGCCGGACTCCGATTCCCGCGGAGGAGCGCGCTTCCCGGCCGGACGGAGGGTGTCCGCCGCCCCGCCATGGCGGCTGCAAGGCAAGTGCTGTGGCTGTGGGCTTTGCTGGGCGTGCCGCGCGTTCTCGGCGAGCCCATCCGCTACTCCGTGGCCGAGGAGAGCGAGAGCGGCTCGGTGGTGGCCGACGTGGCGGCGGACGCGGGGCTGACCCCGGCGCAGCTCTCGGCTCGCCGGGCGCGCATCGCCTCGCCGGCCGGCCGGCAGCACTTTGGCTTGGAGCGCGGCAGCGGCCGCCTGGTTGTCGCCGAGCGGCTCGATCGGGAGGAGATGTGCGGACGCTCCCGCACCTGCACGCTCGCCTTCGAGCTGCTGCTCTCCGACCCGCTGCAGTTCTTTCCGATCGAGGTGTCCGTGGAGGACATCAATGACCACGCGCCGGTTTTCCCGGAAGAACGAGTGACATTTCAGATCCCTGAGAGGGGAGACCCGGGCTCCCGTTTTCCTGTGGAGGCTGCTCAGGACCTGGACATTGGCAGCAATGACATCCAGGCTTACAGCATCTATCCCGAGAACGAGTTCTTCAGTGTTTCCTATCAGACTCAAAGTGAGAGTGAAATGCACGTTGACCTCATTTTGCAAAAGCCTCTGGACAGAGAGGAGCAGCCAGAGATGGATTTCACTCTCATTGCCACCGATGGGGGCTCTCCACCAAGAAGTGGGACCACCCAAATCCACATCGTTGTTCTGGATGCAAATGACAATGCTCCCATCTTCACACAGAAGGTCTACATCGGTCGTGTTTTGGAAAATACACCAGAAGGTTCTGTCATTGTAAAAGTGGTGGCTAATGATGCAGATGTCGGAATGAATGGTGATATTACATACGATTTCAGCCAAGCCATTGCTATCAAATATTCAGAGTTCTCTGTTGACCCGAAGAGTGGAGAAATTCGAGTCCTGAAAACTCTGGATTTTGAGACAAAACAGAAATACGAGTTCAGTGTGAAAGCAGTGGACGGTGGTGGCCTTTCAGCCATGTGTAAGGTAGTGGTGGAGGTGGTAGATGTGAATGACAATGCACCGGATGTAGTAATTAACTCTTTTAATAATCCTATCCCCGAGAACACAGCACCGGGGACAGTTGTCTCGGTATTTGCAGTCAGGGATCAGGATTCTGGTGTCAATGGGGAGGTCAGCTGTGCCCTTGAAGAAGAACATTCCTTCTCCCTCAGGCCAGCCTTTAAGAATTACTATGAGCTGGTGACAGTCAGCACATTGGACCGGGAGGAGACAGCACAGCACATCGTGGTTGTCACGGCAGCAGATGCGGGCTCTCCTTCTCTCACCACCACCCACACCTTCACCGTGGACGTCTCCGACGTGAATGACAACGCACCCGTCTTCAACCAGACCTCGTACACCATGTACGTGCACGAGAACAATGTCCCCGCGCTGCTCGTGGGGGCCGTCAAGGCGACGGACGCGGACGCGGGAGCCAACGCCAAGGTGAGCTATTCGCTGGTGCCAGCCCGTCCCCCGGAACGAGAGCCGTGCTCGTGCGTGTCCGTGAACTCCGAGAACGGAGACGTGTTCGTGCTGCGGCCGCTGGACTACGAGCAGCTGAGGCAGCTGGAGGTGGTGGTGAGCGCGGCAGACGCGGGGTCCCCTCCGCTGAGCAGCACCGTCAGCGTCCGGCTGCTGGTGGTGGACGAGAACGACAACGCGCCGCTGGTGCTGCACCCCGGGGCGCAGGACGGCAGCCCTCCTTCGAGCGAGCTGGTGCCCGCGTGGGCCGAAGCGGGGGACCTGGTGACCAAAGTGGTGGCCGTGGACGCCGACTCGGGGCAGAACTCGTGGCTTTCCTACCAGCTGCTGAGGGCCACGGAGCCGGGGCTGTTTGCTGTGGGAGCCCAAAGCGGGGAGGTGCGTCTGAGGAGGCCGCCGACGGACAGGGACGCCGTGAAGCAGAAGCTGGTCGTGCTGGTGCGGGACAACGGGCGGCCACCGCTGTCGGCCACCGCAGCGCTCAGCGTGCTCCTCGTCCACGGCTCGTGGGACGCTCAGCTGCCGCAGCAGAGCCCCGCTGCTGCCGACGACGAGGACGGCGCCCTCACCACGTCTTTAATCATCGCCCTGGTCTTTGTCTCGCTCCTCTTCCTGGTGTCGGCGGCGGCCTTCGTGGCTTGCAAGGCGTGCAAGAGAAAGGAGCCGAGCTCCGGGCCCGTGCTTTACGGCCCCAGCAGCGTGCAGAGCTACTTGGCCGACGGGGCCGCTGCCGGGACCCTGCCCCACGCCTATTGCTACGAGGTCAGCCTCACCACGGGCTCGGGCAACAGCGAGTTCAAGTTCCTGAAGCCCGTCCTGCCCAGCCTGCCAGCGCAGCACAGCAGCGCGGAGTTCACTGGCAACCATGCTGACGATTTCCCTCCTGCCCCCATGATTATGGGAGATGCTGATTTCGAGAGCCCCGGGATTCAGTCTGTGGGACAATTCAATGGGTTGTAATTGGCACTGGGTCTGCAATTCCAGCAGAGTCATGGCTTGTTTAGACTGGGCTCTGTGCTTTGATAGTTAACTCCATTTCCCTGGGATCAGATCTGAGTTTGTAACTTACATCCCATTTCACAAGAATGCTGTGTGTTCCCTCTGCTCCCTTCAAGCCAAAGCAACATCATGATGCAAGTTTCATGCATGTCAGGTAAAGATATGTTTCTGGTCTGTTAAATCTGTTTCTGAAATGCTTCTCTGCTGGGGTTCTTTCCACTGTACCCAGCTGATCTCTTTTCCCATCTGCTGGGTGATCAATGGGTCAGTATTATCCCTGTGTGGGATGCAGAACTGCCCAGCTTTGGGGCTCAGTGTGTGGGGCAGTTTTCTGTGTGTTCCCTTAATTAGGTTCTCATGGGCCCGCTTCTCCAGCCCGTCCAGGTCTGTCTGGTTGGCTTCCCTTCCCTCTAATGAATCAACTGCACTCCTCCGCTTGGTGTCATAAATAATGCTTATGATACAATAATAAAATAATAACATTGTATATCTTCTCTGTTTGAGAATTATGTAAGTCATCTCTTGTACATTCATTTCTGAACTGGGCCTGTTCAGCTTGGAGAATAGAAGGCTCTGTGGGGACCTCATTATGGCCTTCTCATACTTGAAGGGACCATGTATACAGGAGGGGGATTGGCTCTTACCGGTGTGGATACTGATAGGACAAGAGGGAATGGTTTTAAACTGAGACAGGAGAGGTTTAAGTTAGACATTAGGAGGACGTTTTTCACTGAGAGGGAGGTGACGCACTGGAATAAATTGCCCAACGAGGCTGTGGATGCCCCATCCCTGGAGTCATTCAAGGCCAGGCTGGATGTGGCTCTGGGCAACCCAGTCTGGCAGCTGGCGACCCTGCACATAGCAAGGGCTTGGAAATGGATGAGCACTGCAGGCCTTTTCAACCCAGGCCATTTTATCATTCTATGATTCTATGAAATGCTTTTCCAGTGGTGCTATTTCGAACCTGAGTTGTGCATTTCTCTGTCCATACTGTCACTATCTGCACAGACTCTGCTTTGAGAATGTCGAGGCAGTTGCCATTCTCCACCCCTAATGAAGTGTTGACTTGCAGCTCTGTTGGCCACATGGATGTTTTGCTGTATCCAGCGGGTAGAAATAGAGCAGTACATATCGGGTTGGACTAAACTGCAACTGTGTTGATGTATTAAAATGTGTTTAGTGTGTTTGGATGGATTGTCAGACAAATCCACAGATTGCCACAGAGCAGAGTGTGTGCAAGTGGAACAGTGACAAAATCCTAAGCGTGGCCATGCTTTGGTGCCATCACTTCTTTTTTGTCTTGCTGATGTTTCACAACGTGAGTAAAGAGCACTTACAAAATGATGTGCAGAGTTTGTCATAGGCTGCATGAAATTTCATCTGATTAGTTATTATTTTCCTGTATGGATGGTGACTGAGCATTGTGTCATTGTGTTCCCCTGTAACACATATTTTCCAAACAGAACAACTGATTCCCTCGCAGCGTATGCGAACTATTGAAAGTCTTAATAAAAGTGCAATGCCACTGAATACTGGGAAACGGACGCTGCGTTGCGCTGCGTGTTTTCTTCTTTTACTCTCCACTGATTGTGGCAGCGGGAGGCAGCGGGCAGGATGGCATCCCGTTCCCGGAGCAGTCCCGCCGCGGGCCGCAGGGTGGTGCTCCTGGACAAGGCGGCGCAGAGCGGCTGCGGGCGGGGAGAAGCTGAACCCAGCGCAACGTAGAGCAGCGCAGCCGGGAGGAGGCGGCGGAGAACGGCGGCAGAGAGCGGCGGAGAACGGCGGGGAGCTGTTGTCCGTGCTCCGAGCTCCGTGTGAGCCGCCGCCGGGCCACAGCAGCCCCGCTCCGGGCTCCGTCCGCACTCGGCGAGAGGCAGCGAGGGAGGCAAGCAGGAAGGACTCCATCCAGACCCGCCGCGCCGCGCTGCAGCCGAGCTCCGGTTCCCGCGGAGGAGCGCGCTTCCCGGCCGGACGGAGGGTGTCCGCCGCCCCGCCATGGCGGCTGCAAGGCAAGTGCTGTGGCTGTGGGCTTTGCTGGGCGTGCCGCGCGTTCTCGGCGAGCCCATCCGCTACTCCGTGGCCGAGGAGAGCGAGAGCGGCTCGGTGGTGGCCGACGTGGCGGCGGACGCGGGGCTGACCCCGGCGCAGCTCTCGGCTCGCCGGGCGCGCATCGCCTCGCCGGCCGGCCGGCAGCACTTTGGCTTGGAGCGCGGCAGCGGCCGCCTGGTTGTCGCCGAGCGGCTCGATCGGGAGGAGATGTGCGGACGCTCCCGCACCTGCACGCTCGCCTTCGAGCTGCTGCTCTCCGACCCGCTGCAGTTCTTTCCGATCGAGGTGTCGGTGGAGGACATCAATGACCACTCGCCGGTCTTCCCGGACGAACGAGTGACCTTTAAGATTCTGGAAACCAGCGACCCGGGCTCCCGTTTTCCCGTGGGTGCTGCTCAGGACCTGGACATTGGCAGCAATGACATCCAGGCTTACAGCATCGTTCCCGAGAATGAGTTCTTCACTGTCTCCTATCAGACTGAAAGTGAGAGTGAAATGCACGTTGACCTTATTTTGCAAAAGCCTCTGGACAGGGAAGAACAACCAGAGTTGGATTTCAGTCTCGTTGCCACAGATGGGGGCTCTCCACCGAGGAGTGGAACCACCCAAATCCACATCGTTGTTCTGGATGTGAATGACAATGCTCCCGTCTTCACACAGAAGGTGTACACTGGTCGTGTTTTGGAAAATGCTCCAAAGGGTTTTGTGGTTCTCAGAGTGGTGGCTAATGATGCAGATGAGGGAATAAATGGCGACATTACATATGAATTCACACAGTCAGGTGGCCAGACGTATTCGGATTTTACAGTTGACACCAAGACTGGTGATATTGGAGTCATAAAACCTCTGGATTTTGAGACAACACAGAAATATGAATTCAGTGTGCGCGCAATGGATGGTGGGGGCCTTTCAGCTATGTGTAAGGTAGTGGTGGAGGTAGTGGATGTGAATGACAACGCACCAGAGGTGGTGGTCAGTTCATTCAACAGCCCACTCCCAGAGAACACAGTGCCTGGGACTGTAGTCGCATTGTTTGCAGTAAAAGACAGTGATTCCGGTGTGAATGGGGAAATTAAATGTGCCCTCGAAGAACAGCTCTTCTTCTCCCTCAGGCCAGCCTTCAAAAACTACTATGAGCTGGTGACCGTCAGCGCATTGGACCGGGAGGAAACAGCACAGCACATCGTGGTTGTCACGGCAGCAGATGCAGGCTCTCCTTCTCTCACCACCACCCACACCTTCACCGTGGACGTCTCCGACGTGAATGACAACGCACCCGTCTTCAACCAGACCTCGTACACCATGTACGTGCACGAGAACAATGTCCCCGCGCTGCTCGTGGGGGCCGTCAAGGCGACGGACGCGGACGCGGGAGCCAACGCCAAGGTGAGCTATTCGCTGGTGCCAGCCCGTCCCCCGGAACGAGAGCCGTGCTCGTGCGTGTCCGTGAACTCCGAGAACGGAGACGTGTTCGTGCTGCGGCCGCTGGACTACGAGCAGCTGAGGCAGCTGGAGGTGGTGGTGAGCGCGGCAGACGCGGGGTCCCCTCCGCTGAGCAGCACCGTCAGCGTCCGGCTGCTGGTGGTGGACGAGAACGACAACGCGCCGCTGGTGCTGCACCCCGGGGCGCAGGACGGCAGCCCTCCTTCGAGCGAGCTGGTGCCCGCGTGGGCCGAAGCGGGGGACCTGGTGACCAAAGTGGTGGCCGTGGACGCCGACTCGGGGCAGAACTCGTGGCTTTCCTACCAGCTGCTGAGGGCCACGGAGCCGGGGCTGTTTGCTGTGGGAGCCCAAAGCGGGGAGGTGCGTCTGAGGAGGCCGCCGACGGACAGGGACGCCGTGAAGCAGAAGCTGGTCGTGCTGGTGCGGGACAACGGGCGGCCACCGCTGTCGGCCACCGCAGCGCTCAGCGTGCTCCTCGTCCACGGCTCGTGGGACGCTCAGCTGCCGCAGCAGAGCCCCGCTGCTGCCGACGACGAGGACGGCGCCCTCACCACCTCTTTAATCATCGCCCTGGTCTTTGTCTCGCTCCTCTTCCTGGTGTCGGCGGCGGCCTTCGTGGCTTGCAAGGCGTGCAAGAGAAAGGAGCTGAGCTCCGGGCCCGTGCTTTACGGCCCCAGCAGCGTGCAGAGCTACTTGGCCGACGGGGCCGCTGCCGGGACCCTGCCCCACGGCTATTGCTACGAGGTCAGCCTCACCACGGGCTCGGGCAACAGCGAGTTCAAGTTCCTGAAGCCCGTCCTGCCCAGCCTGCCAGCGCAGCACAGCAGCGCGGAGTTCACTGGCAACCATGCTGACGATTTCCCTCCTGCCCCCATGATTATGGGAGATGCTGATTTCGAGAGCCCCGGGATTCAGTCTGTGGGACAGTTCAATGGGTTGTAATTGGCACAGGGTCTGCAATTCCATCAGAGTCATGGCTTGTTTGGACTGGGCTCTGTGCTTTAATAAGTTAACTCCATTTCCCCGGGATCAGATCTGCATTTGTAGCTTACATCCCATTTCACAAGAATGCTGTGTGTTCCCTCTGCTCCCTTCAAGCCAAAGCAACATCATGATGCAAGTTTCATGCATGTCAGGTAAAGATATGTTTCTGGTCTGTTAAGTCTGTTTCTGAAATGTTTCTCTGCTGGTGTTCTTTCCACGGTACCCAGCTGATCTCTTTTCCCATCTGCTGGGTGATCAATGGGCCAGTATTATCCTTCTGTGGGATGCAGAACTGCCCAGCTGTGGGGCTCAGTGTGTGGGGCAGTTTTCTGTGTGTTCCCTTAATTAGGTTCTCATGGGCTTGCTTCTCCAGCCCGTCCAGGTCTGTCTGGTTGGCTTCCCTTCCCTCTAATGAATCAACTGCACTGCTCCGCTTGGTGTCATAAATAATGCTTATGATACAATAATAAAATAATAACCTTGTATATCTTCTCTGTTTGAGAATTACGTAAGTCATCTCTTGTACATTCATTTCTGAACTGGGCCTGTTCAGCTTGGAGAATAGAAGGCTCTGTGGAGACCTCATCTTGCCTTCAAATACTTGAAGGGAGCATATAAACAGGAGGGGAATGGCTCTTACCAGTGTTGATAGTGATAGGACAAGGGGGAATGGTTTTAAACTGAGACAGGAGAGGTTTAAGTTAGACATTAGGAGGAAGTTTTTCACTGAGAGGGAGGTGACACACTGGAATAAGTTGCCCAAGGAGGCTGTGGATGCCCCATCCCTGGAGACATTCAAGGCCTGGCTGGATGTGGCTCTGGGCAACCCAGTCTGGCAGCTGGCGACCCTGCACATAGCAAGGGGTTGGAAATGGATGAGCATTGCAGGCCTTTTCAACCCAGGCCATTTTATCATTCTATGATTCTATGAAATGCTTTTCCAGTGGTGCTATTTTGAACCTGAGTTGAGCATTTCTCTGTCCATACTGTCACTATCTGCACAGACTCTGCTTTGGGAATGTCAGGGCAGTTGCCATTATCCACCCCTAATGAAGTGTTGACTTGCAGCTCTGTTGGCCACATGGATGTTTTGCTGTATCCAGTGGGTAGAAATAGAGCAGTACACATCGGGTTGGACTAAACTGCAACTGTGTTGATCTATTAAAATGTGTTCAGTGTGTTTGGATGGATTGTCAGACAAATCCTCAGATTGCCACAGAGCACAGTGTGTGCGAGTGGAACAGTGACAAAATCCTAAACGTGGCCATGCTTTGGTGCCATCACTTCTTTTTTGTCTTGCTGATGTTTCACAACGTGAGTAAAGAGCACTTACAAAATGCTGTGCAGAGTTTGTATTAGACCACATGAAAGTTCATCTGATTAATTATTATTTTCCTGTATGGATGGTGTCAGCATTGTGTCATTGTGTTCCCCTGTAACACACATTTTCCAAACAGAACAACTGATTCCCTCGCAGCATATGCGAATTATTGAAAGTTTTCATAAAAGTGCAATGCCACTGAATATTGGGAAACAGACGCTGCGTTGCGCTGCGTGTTTTCTTCTTTAATTCTTCACTGAGTGTGGCAGCGGGAGGCAGCGGTCAGAAGAGCGTCCCATTCCCGGAGCAGTCCCGCTACGAGCCGCAGGGTGGTGCTCCTGGACAAGGCGGCGCAGAGAGAATGCGAGAGGGAGAGGCCGAACCCAGCGCAACGTAGAGCAGCGCAGCCGGGAGGAGGCGGCGGAGAACGGCGGCAGAGAGCGGCGGAGGACGGCGGGGAGCTGTTGTCCGTGCTCCGAGCTCCGTGAGAGCCGCTGCCGAGCCAGAACGGCCCCGCTCAGGGCTCCGTCCGCACTCGGCGAGAGGCAGCGAGGGAAGCAAACAGGGAGGACTCCCCTTTGGCCCCGCCGCGCAGCACTGCAACCCGGCGCCGACTCCAGCGGAGGAGCGCGCTTCCCGGCCGGACGGAGGGTGTCCGCCGCCCCGCCATGGCGGCTGCAAGGCAAGTGCTGTGGCTGTGGGCTTTGCTGGGCGTGCCGCGCGTTCTCGGCGAGCCCATCCGCTACTCCGTGGCCGAGGAGAGCGAGAGCGGCTCGGTGGTGGCCGACGTGGCGGCGGACGCGGGGCTGACCCCGGCGCAGCTCTCGGCTCGCCGGGCGCGCATCGCCTCGCCGGCCGGCCGGCAGCACTTTGGCTTGGAGCGCGCCAGCGGCCGCCTGGTTGTCGCCGAGCGGCTCGATCGGGAGGAGATGTGCGGACGCTCCCGCACCTGCACGCTCGCCTTCGAGCTGCTGCTCTCCGACCCGCTGCAGTTCTTTCCGATCGAGGTGTCTGTGGAGGACATCAATGACCACTCGCCGGTCTTCCCGGACGAACAAGTGACATTTAAGATCCCTGAGAGCGGCGACCCGGGCTCCCGTTTCTCTGTAGAAGCTGCTCAGGACTTGGACATTGGCAGTAACGGCATTCAGGTTTATAGCATCTCTCCTGTGAACGAACACTTCAGTGTCTCCTTTCAAACTCACAGTGAAAGTGACATGTATGTCCACTTGGTTTTAGAAAAGGCTCTGGACAGAGAGGAGCAGTCAGAAATGGATTTCACTCTCATTGCTACAGATGGAGGCTCTCCACCCAGGAGTGGAACCACCCAAATCCACATCATAGTTTTAGATGTAAATGACAATGTTCCAGTCTTCACACAGAAGCTTTATGTTGTGCAGATTTTGGAAACTGCCCCAGTGGGAACTGTGGTTCTCAGAGTAGTGGCCACCGATGTAGATGAGGGAGTTAACGGTGTCATCTCATATCAGTTCAGCCAGATTCAATTGCTGTTTGCAATTAATCCCAGTAGTGGTGAAATTCAAATTGTGAAGCCTCTGGATTTTGAGGCTGCACAAAAACATGAGATGAGCGTGCGGGCTACTGATGGTGGAGGCCTCTCAGAACTCTGTAAGGTGCTGATTGAGGTGGTGGATGTGAATGACAATGCACCAGAGATCGTAGTCAGTTCATTTAGCAGTTCACTCCCTGAGAATACAGTGCCTGAGACGGTGGTTGCCCTCTTCACTGTTAGGGACCGCGATTCTGGTGTCAATGGGGAGGTCAGCTGTGCCCTTGAAGAAGAACCCGCCTTCTCCCTCAGGCCAGCCTTTAAGAACTACTATGAGCTGGTGACAGTCAGCACACTGGACCGGGAGGAAGCAGCACAGCACATCGTGGTTGTCACGGCAGCAGACGCAGGCTCTCCTTCTCTCACCACCACCCACACCTTCACCGTGGACGTCTCCGACGTGAATGACAACGCACCCGTCTTCAACCAGACCTCGTACACCATGTACGTGCACGAGAACAATGTCCCCGCGCTGCTCGTGGGGGCCGTCAAGGCGACGGACGCGGACGCGGGAGCCAACGCCAAGGTGAGCTATTCGCTGGTGCCAGCCCGTCCCCCGGAACGAGAGCCGTGCTCGTGCGTGTCCGTGAACTCCGAGAACGGAGACGTGTTCGTGCTGCGGCCGCTGGACTACGAGCAGCTGAGGCAGCTGGAGGTGGTGGTGAGCGCGGCAGATGCGGGGTCCCCTCCGCTGAGCAGCACCGTCAGCGTCCGGCTGCTGGTGGTGGACGAGAACGACAACGCGCCGCTGGTGCTGCACCCCGGGGCGCAGGACGGCAGCCCTCCTTCGAGCGAGCTGGTGCCCGCGTGGGCCGAAGCGGGGGACCTGGTGACCAAAGTGGTGGCCGTGGACGCCGACTCGGGGCAGAACTCGTGGCTTTCCTACCAGCTGCTGAGGGCCACGGAGCCGGGGCTGTTTGCTGTGGGAGCCCAAAGCGGGGAGGTGCGTCTGAGGAGGCCGCCGACGGACAGGGACGCCGTGAAGCAGAAGCTGGTCGTGCTGGTGCGGGACAACGGGCGGCCACCGCTGTCGGCCACCGCAGCGCTCAGCGTGCTCCTCGTCCACGGCTCGTGGGACGCTCAGCTGCCGCAGCAGAGCCCCGCTGCTGCCGACGACGAGGACGGCGCCCTCACCACGTCTTTAATCATCGCCCTGGTCTTTGTCTCGCTCCTCTTCCTCGTGTCGGCGGCGGCCTTCGTGGCTTGCAAGGCGTGCAAGAGAAAGGAGCTGAGCTCCGGGCCCGTGCTTTACGGCCCCAGCAGCGTGCAGAGCTACTTGGCCGACGGGGCCGCTGCCGGGACCCTGCCCCACGCCTATTGCTACGAGGTCAGCCTCACCACGGGCTCGGGCAACAGCGAGTTCAAGTTCCTGAAGCCCGTCCTGCCCAGCCTGCCAGCGCAGCACAGCAGCGCGGAGTTCACTGGCAACCATGCTGACGATTTCCCTCCTGCCCCTATGATTATGGGGGATAAAGCTCTGGACGGCATTGGCAGCCAATCTGCTGGGCAGCTGACTGGTTTGCATTTTGATTAACGCTCTGTCTGTACATCCAAAGATTTCATGACTTGTGTTATATTAGGATATGTGCTTTGATACCTCACTGCATTTTCTCCACAATGAATGTGCATTTTCTGTTAGAATCATAATTGTCACTGCTATGCTCTTTGAGAACAAAGTTTTTTTACTCTCCTCTTCAGTTTAAAAGGGATAAATTAAAGAAAATATTTTTTTCTCTCCTGCTGGCAAATACATCTTTCATCTCTTTTATGATCTTTTCTGGTATGCTTCTATAATCTGTTTATTTCCTTGTTGTCCCACTACTGTCTTGTCCCATTTACAGCTGTACGAAGCAACAGACCTCACTCTTTCTTTACTAAGTTCTGTAAAAAAAAAACATGAGACTGGGCACACAAATCCTCTGCTCTTGGCAATGCAGCATAGGCTGCCTGTCCTATCAGCTGGGCAAGGAAGCTGTGAGCTCTGTCTTACAATGCAGTATAAGTATTGTTGTCTTTGCTGGATTATGGATCTCTTTGTCTCTGATATTTGTATTCTTCCTACTAGTCAATGTCTTTCCAGGTAAGAATTGTTTCTACATAAGTTGCACTAATGCTTCCCAAGGAGTTGCTTTCATCCACACATGATATAGGCTCTTGCATCTCATCTTCAGATTGGGTAAATTCTGAGTCCAACTGTTCTCTAAGTGAGAGCTACAAATTGCACAAAAAGAGTCTATAAAATGTGGATGATGTGTCTCCTTGGGGTTGCCTCATAATAGAACAGCACTGATAATATTGGGATAAGCTGTACTTAGCTGTGAAAATATGTACATTGTATTTGGATGCATTCTAGGACAAGTCCACAAGTTGCCTCAGAGGACATGGCAGTCACTACTGAGATGTGTATGCAACCAAGGACCTTTATGTTCGGTCTTCATTCCTGTTTGCTGAGGCTTCTCTACATGACAGTCCATTTTGATATGATTTTCCATGTTTTTCTAGCATTTTCTCACATTTTTTCCCCCTTTTCTTTTTCTCTTGCCAACTCAGTTTTAACTGTCTTATCTATTCCCCTCAAGAAGTACTGCCACCCCACATTCAATAAGTGATTATTGGGGTGAAATGTGATACGGCATTAAACATTTGGAAACTCTCATGGCATGCTGAGCTGAAGTTATAAACTGTGTATTTGTAAATCAAGATGACCTGGTCTGTAATACTGAAATAAAAGAACATCTGAGTGCCATTCCTTCAATAAAAGTTGTTGTGGAGAAAGACTCTGTGATGTTTTTCTAGTAGGTTTATGAAATACACCACTCCAGATGGATGCATGTAGATCAAGTAGGATTCATGCCAGGGTACTGAAAGAGCTGGCTCATGTCATCATGAGACACCTCTCAATTGTTTTTTATATATCTTGCATGTTGGCAGTCACTGCCACTGTTTGCAAATAGGGTGAAATTGAAGACACCAATAATGATGGGTCTGTCAGTCTCACTTTGGTACCTGGCAAAATTACACAGGAGATTTATCTGGGAGTTACTGAAAAGCTTTTCAAAATCTATGCAGTCATTGGTCACAGCCAACATGGGCTCATGAAGGAAAGTCCTGTTCAGTGAGCTTAATCTCCTATGAAAAGGCTTCCCGCCCAGCTGACCAAGGAAAACCAGTTGATGTAATCTTCTGGGATTTCAGCAAAGTTTTCAAGACTGTTTCTCACAGTATCCTTCTATAGGATTTGTCCAGCATTTGGCTAGACAAAGATATAAGACAATAGGTGAGCAATTGGTTGATGAGTCAGACTCAAAGTGTTGTGGTATATGGACTTCTATCAAGCTGATGACCAATCACTGTCAGGGTTCCACAGGGCTCCATGTTAGGGCCAGTTCTCTTTAATATTTTCATCAGTGACCCAGACATAGGCCTTGACAGTATGGTAAGTAAGTTTGGGATGGTACTAAATTGGGAGATGTTTATTCCTTCAAAGATAGATTTTGCAGAGACATCTTGAAAGTTTGGAGGGTTGGGCAGCCACCAATCACATGAAGTTTAACAAGAACAAGTCTTGATTCTGCACATGGGACGGGGCTGTCATTCATCTATGTTCAGACTGGGAGATGAGAGGTTGAAGAGCAGCCCTGCAGAAAGGGAGCTTGGGTTCTGGCTGATGGTAAGTTGAATCTGAGTCACAATACACTATGACAGTCAAAAGGCCCATCTGTACCCCAGGGTGGATCAGACCCAGCACTGCCAACCACATGAGGGAAGAGATTGGCTGTACCCTGCCTGTTGTGGCCTTACCTTGAGCACTGAGTGCAGTTCCAGGCAGCACAATTTAAGGACATAAAAATACAAGATAGAATCCAAAGGAGAGCTATGAAGATGGTGAAGGAACTGGAAAGTTGGACATTTCAGGAACAGCTGAAATCCCATGACTTATTCAGCCTGTGGAAGAGGAAACTTGCAAGGAAGGCATGAAACAGGCATGGCAGGATCTGCTGGCCAGACTGATGGAGAAGAAGGAAATGCACAAGCAGCAGAAGCAGGAACATGTAGCCTGGGAATAATGCAGAGATGCCATCCAGACATGCAGAGGTTAAATCAGGAAAGCCAAGGAACAGGCCTACCTAAACTCAGCAAGAGATGTGAATTACAACAAGAAGAGATTCTACAGGTACATCGATCAGAAGAGGAAGGTCAGAAGAAGTGTACCCTCCCTGATAAATGAGAAGATCTTCTTTGGACCTTGAGTGTAGTTTCTTCTTATTTAACTGAGAGAGTTTGTGAGTTCTCCTTCCACTCATGGATGGGACATGGCTACAAATCTATAGGGTCCAATGACAGGCATCACAGTGGCTGATGTATTTGCTAAGCCGCTCTCATCATATTTGAAATACATGGCTGTCAAATGAGTTCCTCAGAGACTGGAAAAAGGGAAACATCATAAGCATAAGGGTAGAAAGGAATTCTTGAGGAACTACAGCACAGTGTGCCCCATTTCCGTGCCTATGAATATATGCAGACCATCCTGGAAGCTAGCTTAAAGTACATATAAAAGAAGGAAGTGATGCAAGGCTTCACCAAGGCCAGATCTTGCCTAACCAATCTGGTGGCCTTCTACAGTGAAGCGGCAGCATCAGTGATCATTTCTCTAAATTGGAGAGAGAAGAAGTAGAGGGGTGGACTATTCAGAGGATAAGGAATCAGTTGGATGGTCACAGCCATAGGACTGTGGTCAGTGGTCTTTGTCCAGGTGGAGGCCAGTGACGAGTGATATCCCTGGTCAGGGATTCATCTTGGGACCAGTGCTCTTCAGCACCTTTATCAGCTACCTGGACAGTGACAACGAATGCGCCCCCAGGAAGCTTGCAAATAATAGTAATCTGAGTGGTGTAACTGGTATGACAGAAAGAAGGGGTACCATCTAAAGGGAGCTGGTCAAGCTGGAGAAGTGAGCCTATATGAATTGAATGAAGTTCAACAAATGCAAGTGCAAGAGTCGGAGCAATCCCAGATAAGTGCACAGACTGGAAGGAGAATTCCTTGAGAGCAGCCCCGTGAAGATGAATTTGTGGGTTCCGGTGAATGAAAAGCTTGACACAAGCCAGCAGTGTGTGCATGAAGTCCAGAAGACCAGATGTGTCCTGGGCTGGTTTTGATACAGACAGATGGATGGCCAGCAATGTGGGGGAGGTAATTGTCCCCTGGAATAGTGGGTACAGGTCTGCAGCCCTCAGTACAACAGAGGAGCTGTTGAAGTTAGTACAGACAAGGCCACAGAGATAATCAAGGGACTGGAGCACTTCTTCTGTAAAGAAAGGTTGAAGCAGCTGGGCTTGCTTATCTGGAGAAGAGAAGGTTCTGAGGAGACCTCATTGCAGTCTTCCAGTACTTAAAGGAAGCTTATAAATAGGCTGTAGAAGAACTTTTTACATGGTCTGATAATGACAGGACAAGGGGAACAGTTTTAAGCTAAAAGAAAGGAGATTTAGATTAGATGCTGAGTGGAATTTTTTTACTCTGAGAGTAGTGAGGCACTCACACAGCTGTGGATACTTCATCCCTAGAGGCGTTCAAGTTCAAGCTGGATATGATCCTGAGCATCCCAATCTAGTGGGTGGAAATCTTGCCCACAAAAGGGAGATTGGAACAGGGTGGACTTTAAGATCCCTTCCAATCCAAGCCACTCTATGATTCCTTAATTCCATGACTCTGATTCTTCAGTTCTATGATAATGGGTATATGGGAACTGCTGAGTCACAGCCTGAACCACTAATTGAACACCTGGGTTCAGCTCTGGGAGCACAGGTGAAGGCGATTTGGCTGTGTGACCTGAAGGGTGGAGTCTGGCTGCACCTCTCTTAGACCTCACTTAAGGGTTGACTGGAACTGAGGGAGGATTTCTTTTTGGAGATCCCTCCCTTGGAGAGCTCTTCCCTGTCAGCCTGAAATCTTCTGATACAGGTAAGCAATCTTTTCCCCTTTTGTTACTGTATCTTTCTATTGCATCAATCTTCTTCATCTGCCCAATTGCTACATTTGGTTACTGAGTTATTATGATACTATCATATCAACATACCATGAAACTGAGGGTCAACTTTATGATGGTCTACAGCTTACACACAAAGGGGAGTGGAAGGGAAGGCACTGATTTCTTCTGTCTGGTAGTAGCAACAGGACTCAAGGGAATGGTATGGAGTTGTATCACTTAAGTTAGGTATTAGGCAAAGGTTCTTTGCTTGAGGGTGGCTGGTCACTACAACAGACTCCTCAGGGCACTGGTAATGTCACCAAGCCTGCCACAGTTTAATAAGCTTTTGGACAGCATACTCAAATATAATCTGAACCTGTGTGGAGCCAGTACTTGAATGATCCTTATGGGTTCCTTCCAAGTGTGAATTCCCTCATTCTGTGGAAATTCTATAGAGGAACCAGGGTTTTCCTAAGGCTAGGAGGCTTTTTCTTCCTGGTTCCTTGATGGCGTAAAATTGAGCAAGTGCATTTGCTCATGCTGGAGATGTGACCCACAGTACATAAAGGAAAACAAGGGTGGCAATGATCTGTTGGCAGCTCTCTGGAGACCTTATGATCCCTGAGCATAAAGTCTGACAGGGCAGTTGGGCCTGGAGGGCTGTGATGAGTTGTGCAGAGTCTAGTTGGAGGTGGGTTTGGGTGCACCCCAAGGGTCAATACTTGTTGCAGTTCTGTTTAACATTCTAATTAAAGACTGAACCATGGAGTCAAGTGTAACCTTGTCAAGCCTGCAGATTACACTTAACTAGGGAGAAGTGGGTACAGGAGAGGGTCATACTGCCAGCCAGAGTGACTTGGACAAGCTGGGGAAATGGGCAGGATGCTCATGGAATTCACCAAGGAGAGAAGTAACATCCTGCACATAGGGGCAAATGTGCACCAGAGGAACAGCTTGGTGGAAAAGGCCAAGAGAATCCTCCAGTGGTCAGTAAGTTGAACATAATTCAGTATGCGCCCTTGCCACTAAAAGGTTAACAGTGTCCTGTGTTGTGTTAGAGAGTTGGCAGCAGGTTGAGGGAGTAATCTTTCTCTTCTGCTCATCATTACTGAGGCCACACCTGGGTCCAGTTAATTACTTCCTTAGTAAAAGAGGGTTATAATGCAGGGGTTCCTATCATATAAATAAACACCAGGAAGAATGGTGTGCAAAGATGGTTCTGTGTTGTCCAGTGCCAGTACAAGAAGAAATAGGCACAATCTGGAACAAATGAGGGAACCTTAATGCTCTTTAAGTGAAAGCAGCTCGGGTCTGCTTGGCAAGCTGCATGCAGCTAAAGTCCTTCTGGAAGCTACAATTCTCAGTGTTCCCAAAATGTCAGCTGAAATGAGGTTATCTACACTAATTCCTTCCTATCATTCCCACTCTATCCAGTGGTAGTGTGAATGACAACTCACAGTATGAGTGCCTTCCTCACTAGCATCACAATAAACCATCAGTGCCTGCTGTAAAACGGCTGTTTCCCAACCTTATTAATAAGCTGAATATCAGGGTGCACGAGGCATCTCAGAAATACGTGTTTTAAGGCAGTTTTTGCCATCTGAAAGTGGCAGCCCCTAGGAGTTTCTGCTTAAGAAGCAATGCACTGGGTAGAACTTGCCACAAGGAGCGGTAGAAGGTGAAAACCAGGTCCCAGCGCCTCAGCACTCTCTCTGCCCACACTCACTCATTTCACCTGCTGTCCTATTTATGCCCTCGTGGACCGGGATGTGGTAATTCGGATTCTGAGAGTGCATCTGCGAAAAAACATTCAGCAGCATTGCAAGCGCCCAGTTTGTGAGGCACTAGCGGCAGCAGAAGAGTGGAAAGAAGGTGTGAGCTGGGGCCGTTTAGCAGAGGCAGAGCCTGCAGTTATCATAGGTGACTGCGAGTGTCGCTGTTGGCTAAGTCTGGGTAGAGCTACGGAAGGAGAACGGCAGAAAAGAGGCGGGCCGGTACGCGAGTCAACGGCTGCAGGTCCAAGGAGGAAGGGAGATCAGAGGCAAAATCCAGGACGTACGGCTCCGGGAGGGGCACGGCGGGGCGGTGGTGGTGCCCAGGACTGATTCGGACGGAAAGGGGAGAGCGAGAAGCTGCACGCAGACGGGGAAATGGTGGTGAGAGAAGGGCGCTGGGGCCGGAGGCAGCGGGCGCTGCTGTGCTGCGTGTTGGTGGCGGCGTGGGAGGCGGCGTGGGGGCAGCTGCGCTACTCGGTGCCCGAGGAGCTGCCCAAGGGCTCGTTCGTGGGCGACGTGGCCAAGGACCTGACGCTGGAGCTGGCGGCGCTCGGCAACCGCGGCGCCCGAGTGGTGTCCCAAGGCAGGACGCAGTATTTCGCTCTGCATGCGAACAGCGGCCACTTGGTGACGGCCGAGAGGATAGACAGGGAGCAGCTGTGCGACTTTGTACAGCAGTGCGTGCTGCGCTGTGAGCTGATCGTGGAGGGCGAGATGAAGGTTTATGCAATCGAAGTGGAAATCACGGACATTAACGACAACGCGCCAAGCTTCCGAGAGGCAGAAATAGAACTGAAGTTGAGCGAGGTGACGGCCCCAGGGTCGCGATTACCTCTTCCCAATGCTCATGACCCAGACATCGGTGCCAATTCCCTACAGAGCTACACGCTGAGCGGCGACGAGCACTTCTCGCTGTCCGTGCAGACAGGAGCCGACGGCGAGAAGCGTCCCGAGCTGGTGCTGGCCAAGGCGCTGGACCGGGAGGAGGCGGCGTTTCACGAGCTGCTGCTGAGGGCGAGCGACGGCGGCGATCCTGCGCGGACAGGCACGGCGCGCATCCGTGTATCTGTGCTGGACGCCAACGACAACGCGCCCGCGTTCAGCCAGGCGGTGTACACGGTGCGAGTGCCCGAGGACGTGCCCGTGGGCTCCACGTTGCTCAGCGTCACCGCCACCGACCCCGACGACGGAACCAATGGGATCGTGACATACTCGTTGAATAAAATTACTCAGAAAGCTTCGAAGATATTCTATCTTGAGCCCGAATCTGGAGCGATCAAGCTAGTGAGGAACCTGGACTTCGAGGAATGGAATTCCTATGAGTTGGAGGTACAGGCACGAGACGGCGGTGGCCTTTTCGACACGGCGACGGTGTCGATCTCGGTGACGGACGTGAACGACAACGCGCCCGAGATTTCGGTGCGGTCGTCGCTGAGCGAGATCTCGGAGGACGCGTTGCCGGGGACGGTGGTGGCCCTGCTGCACGTGCAGGACCGCGACTCGGGCGCCAACGGGGAGGTGCGGTGCAGCCTGGGCGAGGGCGTCCCGTTCCGTCTGGAGCGGGCGCTGGACGACTACTACAGCGTGGTGACGGCGCGGGAGCTGGACCGCGAGCGGGCGTCGGAGTACAACGTGACGGTGCGGGCGGCGGACGGCGGGTCGCCGGCGCTGCGGAGCGGCGCGGTGCTGGCGCTGCGGGTGCTGGACGTGAACGACAACGCGCCGGTGTTCGCGGAGGCGCGCTACAGCGCCCGGCTGCCCGAGAACAACGCGGAGGGCGCGCTGGTGCTGACGGTGCGCGCGTGGGACGCGGACTGGGGGCAGAACGCGCGCGTGCGCTACCGGCTGCGGGAGGGGCGGCTGCGGGGCGCGCCGCTCTCGTCCTACGTGTCGGTGCAGGCGGAGACGGGCGCGCTGTACGCGCTGCGCTCGTTCGACTACGAGGAGGTGCGCGAGGTGGAGCTGTGGGTGCGGGCGGAGGACGGCGGCGCGCCGCCGCTCAGCAGCAACGTGTCGGTGCGGCTGCTGATCGCGGACGAGAACGACAACGCGCCGCAGGTGCTGTACCCGCCGGCGGCGCCGCCCGCTTCGAGTTCGGGCTCGGGCTCGTGGGAGTCGGGCGCGTGGGGCTGGTCGGGCGTGGAGCTGGCGCCGCGCTCGGCGGAGCCCGGCGCGCTGGTGGCCAAGGTGGTGGCGGTGGACGCGGACGCGGGGCAGAACGCGTGGCTGTCGTACGAGCTGGCCAAGGCGACGGAGCCGGGGCTGTTCCGCGTGGGGCTGCACAGCGGCGAGGTGCGCACGGCTCGCTCGCCGCTGGCCCGCGACGCGGCGCGCCACAGCCTGGTGGTGGTGGTGAAGGACCGCGGGCGGCCGGCGCTGTCGGCCACGGCCACGCTGACGGTGGTGCTGGCCGAGAGCGTGGCCGAGCTGCTGTCGGAGCTGGGCAGCGCGGCGGCGCCGGCCGAGCCCGCGGGCAGCCTGACGCGCTGGCTGGTGCTGGCCGTGGCGGCCGTGTCCTGCCTCTTCCTCGCCTTCCTGCTGCTGCTGCTGGCGCTGCGCCTGCGCCGCTGGCGCCTCTCTCGGCTGCCGCCTCCGCCTTCGGCCGCCGGCGTGTTGCGCGGCGTGCCGGCCTCGCACTTCGTGGGCATCGACGGCGTCCGCGCCTTCCTGCGCTCCTACTCGCACGACGTGTCGCTCACGGCCGACTCGCGCAAGAGCCAGCTGCGCTGCGCGGGCGGCAGCTGCTGCGACACGCTCCCGGCCCGGCCGCCATCGGAGATTTCGAATGCTCTCGTCCAGATGGTTGATCACACTGTGGCAAATGGAGACCCCGCTTCTGCTGAGGTATGTTCTCTATATTAAATTTCTTTTATGTCTTTGGTTTTGTTCTACCCTTTTAAACATCATTTTATGTAATTGTTTTATTTCTCTATTTGTTTTTCAATTTCATTTCACCTTTCATTAGCATTCAGTTAATGTGTCTTGTGATCATATATTTTGCATCTTCTAACCTGGCTTCTTAATGCATGGTGTTCTTGGCCAAGTGCTCTGTGCAACATCTTGGACATGAGATGTTGGAACGTAGTAACTAGAAAATGCTGCATAATGAATCTCTTTTCTTTAACTGTCAGTTTCTGTATGAGCTTCTCTGAGCAACCGTACATCTTTGTCTAAGTCACAATCTGTCCAGGGCCTGATGGACAGATGTCCATGTTTACTATCTTTTATTTCCTGAAACTCAGTGAATTCAAAATAGTTTTCCATTGTGAATGATTATTATTTCGTTACTGTGAAGCGTGCATAAGTACAGGTTGGAGGAATATTAATAATCTACCATCAGAGGACTGACCAGAGGTAGTAGTAAAACGTATTTATTCTACCAGTAAGAAGGGGAGGATCTCTTCACAGTGATACGTAGATAGTAACAGAACTGGTACACGTGAGGGAGTGATTCCATCCTCTAAAGGTACTGTGGAGACTTTTCTAATCTTTCCATATCTTCTGCTTAAGTGGCTGTGTTGATTCAGCTTTCCTTAGGTCTTTATTTCTTTGGTGTAAGCATGATGGGGTTTAATGTTCAGATGAGATATCATTGCTTTTTGTGAATGTGGCATCTCTTTGTTTTCCCCTGGCTTGTTCAAGCAACGGTAACCAGATGACTTTTGCCAGAAGCCGTCTTTGTATTTTGGGACTTGCTGTAATAACACTCAGCTTAGGCAAGAAATGTGGGTGTGGTTTATCATAGACACACAGATAAGAAGTGATTGGAGGCTGGGTTGTGCGGCGCTGATATTACACTGCTGCCTTTCAAATGCTGATGGAGATGGGATCTGATAGGACTGGTTTGACTGCAGTGGTTTCCTTGGTGACTGGGATTCTTAGCTTTGCTTGGCCATCAGTCATACCTTTGTAAGTGGGAAAGCTGACTTTCAGCGTGTGCTCTTCCAACCACTGAGAACAAAATCACAATTGACACACAGGTTTTTGGCCTTCTGCCTATCTTGCCATTTTTCTTATGGCAGTGATAGGAAAGCAGTGGGAACACTCCAACACCACGAGTCTACAGGGCAGTAAGATCACTGCAGGACTGAGGTAAGATCCTGGGATTATTTTGTGTGCACTGGGACAGGGCTTGTGCAGCAGAAGACTTTCAAGTGTATGCATGTCAAACCTGTTTGCTCAGATAGAATCACATTAGGAAATCATGACATAAAACGTTTTGGTTTGGAGAGGATCTTAAAGACCACCTAGTTCCAGTCTGCTGCCACAGGCAGGGCTGTCACCCACTGGATGGTTGCTCAAAACCCCATCCAACCTGACCTAAATGCTTTCAGGTATTCCTCAGTTTTCCCATAGGCCTCCTTCAAGTACTAGAAGGCTGCTGTAACATCTCCCTGGAGCTTTCTCTCTTCTAGGCTAAACAAATCCAACTCCCTGCAGTTCTTTATAGGAGAAGTGCACCAATCTCTGATCATCCTTTTAACGTTTCTTTAGACTTTCTCCAGTAACTCCATTCTTTTTGTGTGCTGGTGACCCCCAGGGCTGAACACGGTACTCTAGGTGAAGTCTTACAAGAGCAGAGTAGAGGGGGAGAATCACCTCCGTTGACCTGATAGCTAAACTTCCGATGCAGCTCAGGATATGATTGGCTTTCTGGGCTGCAAGCACTCACGAACAGTTATATTCAGTTTTTCATCCACCAGAACTCCCAAATCCTTCTCCACAGGGCTGCTCTCAATCCAGTCCTTGCCCAGCCCGTGTTTATCTTTGAGACTGACCTGACTCAGGTGCAGGACCTTGAATTTGGCCACAGTGAACTTCATGAGGTTCTCATGGTCCCACTTTTTGAGGCTGTTCATGTCCCTCTGGACGGCAGCCCCTCCCTCCAGTGTGCAGACTGCACCACACAGCTTGGTGTTGTCTGCAAGCACTCAGTCCCACTGTCCATGCCACTGGCAAAGATGTTGATACCGGTACGAGTACAATATCTGAGAGACGCAGACGGAAATCTTCAGCAAATTTACAAGTTCTGGATCTTGCTTTCCTGGAACAATGGTGTTTACCAACCAGCCTCGGAGTGAAGATTAAGGAAGAGAACCCAGGAGCTCCGGGCTGCAGTTCTCAGCGCGGACTCAGGGTGTCACTGTCGGCCAATACGGGGAAGGGACTCCGCCGGCTGCGGCGCCCGCGCAGTGCCGCTTCGATCCGGGCAGAGAGAAGCAGAAACGATCCTGCTCGGCTCCAGCCCGCGTTCCGACCGGCAGTAAAGATTAAATCGTTTTTTCTCCGGTGTCGATTCAGCCGCTCGGGAAAACGGGTCGTCTGCAGAACACGCTTCGGGACTGCGGAGAATGGAGGTCCGAGCAGCAACGCGGGGCCGAGGAGCCGCTGGGCGGGTCGTACTGCTGGCCGTGCTGCTGCCGCTGTGCTGCCGGGCGGCGCCGGAGCGGCTCCGCTACGTTATTCCCGAAGAGCTGGGCAGGGGTTCGCTGGTGGGGCCGCTGGCGCGGGACCTGGGGCTGAGCCAGGCAGAGCTGCCAGCACGACAGCTGCGGATTGTCTCCGGTGATGAAAAGCGATACTTCGTTCTCGAGGAAGAGAATGGAAACCTGCGCGTAAACGAGAGGATAGATCGGGAGAGCATCTGCGGAGACGTGACGCCTTGTGTCTTCGGTTTGGAAACCGTCATGGAAAACCCTTTCAATATATATCACGTGAGCATTACTATCCAGGATATCAATGACAATGCGCCGCGCTTTGACAAAGAAGTTGTTGCTATAGAATTGATCGAGTCCACTCCTCCCGGGACGAGGCTCCCCCTGGGCAGTGCCAGAGATCCCGATATTGGGGTGAACTCGTTACAGAGCTACCAACTTACTCCCAGTCCGCTCTTCTCCCTTGTAGTGAAGGAGGACTCTGATGGAAGGAAACATGCGGAGCTGTTGTTGGAGAAAAACTTAGATCGTGAAAAACAGAAAAGCTATGATTTGATACTAACAGCAGTGGATGGTGGGGATCCAGTCCGATCTGGAACCACCCAGATAAAGATTGATGTGACTGATGCAAATGATAACGCACCGGTGTTCACCAAAGAGATCTACAAGGTTCGAGTGCCAGAAAACCTTCCAGAAGGCTCCTTAGCTTTTCAGGTGAAAGCCACTGATGGCGATGAGGGTACAAACGCGGAAATCACCTATTCTTTCAACGACATTGCAAGCAGTGCTCACCAGCTCTTCAGTCTGGACCCCAAGACAGGTGATGTGAGGATTACCGGTCCCCTAGATTATGAAGATGTGAAATATTACAAAGTAACTGTTGAAGGCAAGGACGGAGGTGGGCTGAGCGCACACACCAAAGTGCATATAGACATTATAGACGTGAACGACAATGCTCCAAGCCTTACCCTCCTGCCTATCTTGAACCCGATACCCGAGGATTCAGTCCCGAGTACAGTCGTGGCTGTGATCAACGTTCGTGACAGGGACTCCGGAGTAAATGGGGAAGTGACCTGTACTCTTGACGGTGACTTGCCTTTCAAACTAGAAGCGTCATCAGAGAATACCTACAAACTTGTAATTGGAAATAGCCTGGACAGAGAGCAAGTCTCTGCTTACAACATCACGATCACCGCCACGGACCGGGGCAGCCCGGCGCTGTCGAGCCGCGCGGATCTGGTGCTGGAGGTGTCGGACGTGAACGACAACGCGCCGGTGTTCGAGGAGGCCGCCTACAGCGCCTACGTGCCCGAGAACAACGCGGCGGGAGAGCCGGTGCTGCGCGTGAGCGCGCGGGACGCGGACGCGGGCGCCAACGGGCGCGTGAGTTACGCGCTGGCGGGCGGCGGCGCGGACGCGACGTTCGTGTCGGTGCGGGCGGAGACGGGCGAGCTGTACGCGCAGCGCTCGTTCGACTACGAGCGGTGCCGCGAGTTCGCCGTGGAGGTGCGGGCGCGGGACGGAGGGACGCCGGCGCGCAGCGCCACGGCGACGGTGCGCGTCTTCGTGCTGGACCGCAACGACAACGCGCCGCGGGTGCTGTGGCCGGCGGCGGGCGGGGCGGAGGGCGGCGGAGCGGGCGCGGGCGCGGGGCCGTTCGAGGTGGTGCCGCGCTCGGCCGAGGCCGGCTACCTGGTGGCCAAGGTGGTGGCGGTGGACGCGGACGCGGGGCGCAACGCGTGGCTGTCGTACGAGCTGCTGCAGGCGCCGGAGCCGGCGCTGTTCCGCGTGGGGCTGCACAGCGGCGAGGTGCGCACGACGCGGGCCGTGTCGGAGCGGGACGCGGCCAAACAGCGGCTGGTGGCCGTGGTGAAGGACCACGGGCAGCCGGCGCTGTCGGCCACGGCCACGCTGCACGTGGTGCTGGCCGAGAGCGTGCAGGACGCGCTGCCGGAGCTGATCGAGGGCCCGGAGGCCGCCGACCCGCAGGCGGAGCTGCGCTTCTCGCTGGTGCTGGCGCTGGCGCTGCTCTCGGCCGCGTTCCTGCTGAGCGCTGCTCTGACGTTGCTGGCGCGTCTGCGCCGGGCCGGGCCGCCCGCCGTCCTGCGCTGCCTGGGCACGCGGCGCTTCTCGGCGTCGGGCCCCGCCTTGCCGGCCGACTTCTGCGAGGGCACTTTGCCCTACTCCTACAACCTGTGCGTTGCTCCGGGCCGAGCCTTGGCCGAGGGCACCTGGCTGCTGCCGCCCGCCTTGCTGCCCAGCGTGCCCGTCGAGGAGCCGCTCAGCGGGGAACCCTGCGGGAAGCGAAGCTCGAGTGACAGCGCCGGCCAGGGAGAGCCGCCCGACAACCTCTGCTCATCGCAGGTCAGTAATTCCGCTCTGTTCTCCTGTTGTCTCTCATTCTTTTCAAGCTCCACACAAAATGCAGCGTCCTTTTCCTTAAGGGTTTCTCTGGGTAGCGTTTGTAGGCGGCACTGATCCGAGACCCTCCAAGAGAACAAAGCAGAGCTACATTGTAGCTGTGCTTCACAGCGGACGGGTAACAGTTTCAGCCCCTGTTTAATCAGCGGTCACGTCGTTGGGTTCGGCTGAGCTGTTCTGGCTGCTCGGAAATCTGCTTGCTAATTGTTTTGATAATGTGCTGTATTAGTGTGGCTGATAGATGTTGTCCCGTTATGACATCCCTGGGCAACCCTTTCTCCGTGTTTTCATCACCACTGCTATCATCTTCCTGATTGTTGATCTTCGCTTGCCTTTTATATACAGATGATTGTGCAGAATCACTTCTGAAAGAAACCGACATATTGTATTGCAGAGCTTGTGGAAATACGAGTGCAGTTTCATGAATGGAAAAATTAATGATTATTGAATGTGGTGGGGTAATGGCTGGGCAGATGGTCCTTTGGATATCCCTGTTTGCCTGTTCTGAAGATCAAAGAGAATCATTAAATTTGGGGGCATTTGAGAATGGCTGCAATGTTCCGTGTTTGTTGGGCTCTTGGAAGAAAGAGAAGATGTTTTACTGATTTAATATTGGCTTATTGAGAATGGAGGAATCTCTGTCTTTGGTAGCTATGGCAACAGCCATTTGTTCTCTTGCATTTGGAGGACAAATGACACAATGAGGTCTGAAGATTCTTAGGGCAAGTGAAAACCTTGTACTGCAGTTTACTTCTGAATGTATAGAAGATAAGTGTTGATATTCAGTTTGTCCAGCCATTGGATCTAGGCCTGAGGTTATGACTCCATGTATTTTCCTTCTGTTATTCAAATGACTTTAAAGAACTGTGGCTGTAATGTGTGTTTTGAGGTCTTGGAATAGGCATCTGTGCCTGACAGGACTTCTGGAAATGGTTTCAGGTGAAGAGGAGATTTAGGTTGGATATAAGCAAGAAGTTTTTTTACAGTAAGGGCTGAGTCAGGATGCCCAATGATATATGGTGGGTGCCCTGTCCTTAGAGACATTCAAGGTCAGGCTGGACCAGGCTTTGAGCAACCTGATCAAGCTGCAGATGTCCCTGTTCACTGCAGGGGAGTTGGACTAGATGACCTTTAAAGGTCCCTTCTAACTTAACTCTATGATTCTATACATACCAAGTGGCATATTTAGCACTGATCATCTCTGAATTCTTCACTTGTATAATTTCATTTCGTCCTTCCTTCTAGTTTAGGTCTCAAGACAGACCTCAGTGTGTCACATAATCCTTTAGGAGACTGGAAAATATCGCTATAGACCTGGAGGAGCCTTTTAAGTTGATGCCCTGAACATTTACAGATGTTGAGACATAGACTGTGATATACTTACTTTACCTTAAAATACCATTGAATGAAATGCTCTTGCCTGTGGATGACATATAGCCAAATATACTTTCTGTGGTGTAACTGAAGGCTTTGAATGCATGGTACGGAGAGGGATGGTGTGAATTTGTACCTGGGGAATAGTTGTCTCGGTGTGATTTTGGCGGGGAAATGGTTTGATTTCATAGTTGATGCCATGATATACTCTAGTTCTGGTAGAATCCTGGTTCCTCTCTTTCAAGAGGCATTGATAGTTTCCTGATTATAAGTTACTTGCATGTGAACTATGCAGGGGTTGGAAGGAACCTCAACAGATCATTGAGTCCAACCCCCTGCTAAAGCAGGTTGCCTACAGTAGGTTGTGCAGGAGAGCATCCAGGTGAGTCTTGAATATCTCCAGACTCCACCACCTCTCTGGACAGTTTCTTCCAGGGCTCTGTCACTGATGGTGAATACATTTTCTTTGTGGCTGTATGGAATTTTCTGTGTTCCAGTTTCTCCACACCACTCCTTGTCCTATTGCTACCCATGACCCAAAAAAGCCTTGCCACATGGACTTGAATAGAACACTTGGGATATTTATATACCTTGATGAGATCATCTCTCAGCCTTCTCTTCTCCAGACTGAACAGTCCCAGGTCTTTCAGCTTTTCTTTGTGCAGGAGATGCCCCAGGCCCTGACCTTTGTGGCTCCCTGCCGTTCTCCTGTAAGATCCCTATTCTTTTTGAACTGAGAAGCCCAGAACTGGGCACAGTATTACTTACGTGACCTCACTAGGGCAGAGTAAAGAGGGAGGATCAACTCCCTCAACCTGTTTGCCACACTGTTCTTGATGCACCCTAATATACCACTGGCCTTTGTGCCCACAAGGGCATGCTACCTGCTCATTGCCAACTTGCTGTGCATCAGGACACCCAAGTCCTTCTCCTCAGAGCTCTTTTCCAGCAGCTCATCCCCTAGTCTGTACTGATGCATACAGTTATTAACTTCTCAGAGTAATGAGAATGATGAGGAAAGAGCATCTATCTGCATGTTACAGCTCATTTTTTCCCTGAATGATGTCCTCTTGGGTCACATGAATTTGCAAAACAGAACTCTTCTTAACAAGTGTCTCAATGCTGTGCTGAAGCACATTTTGTACTGCCGAGTATGCTGTATTTTCTAAATAGACCGTTCAAAAATGGTGTGCTTGGCCATGGATGCTAACACAGAACACAAAGTATAATACCTTTATTTCTCTAGCAGGAGTACAGGGAGAGCAGGCAGCTGGCTAATGGCACCACCGCGGGAGAGGGAGAGCGTTTGATTTGCTAACTCATTTCTAACGGGAGTATTTACATGTGTATGGGAGGTACTTTTTTGCTGAGAGATGGACCCCAGATGTACGATATTGACCAGGAAAAGAAAACAAGTACAAGGAATGTAGCACTTGGATTATCGTACACTGAAAGAATGAGGAGGAAAATGTCATTGAGAAAGGACTACACTGACTAATATTGACAATCTCTGCTGGAAATATCACAGCTGCCAAAAAGAGGAAGAAGTCAAAAGTATTTTACATCCAGTGCGTTACAGAAAAAGATGCCGAGAGGTGCCATTTCCATTCTCACTAATCATGAACATGTTGAACTACAAAAAGGACATGAAAGGAACGAGTGCAGGAAGGAGAATTCAGGCAATCCTGGTGCCAGCGCTTCTACGGTTACTTTGTGGAGCCGTGCGTGCAGTGCCGGGTGGCGGCTGCGGGCGCCGCTGTTCACCACGGAGGAGAGGAAGGAGCGGAGCGCTGCAGGCAGCCCCGCCCGCTGCGGCCCGGCTCGCTCTCCTGCTCGCTGTGTCGGTGTTCGGGAGGACTGCGAGAAGACCCGCGGTGCGGAGCGGTGCTTCAGCGAGCTGGAGGGGCGGCGAGACCGGACAGCAGCGACCGCCGAGACGGAGCAGTAGAAGAAGGCGAGAAAGAAGTGGAAGAAGTCGGAGGCGGAGCGGCGCGGAAGCGGCGAGTGTGAGGTGCCGGCGGGGCCGTGCGGGAGATGTGCGCGGCCAGAGAAGGGCGCTGGGGCCGGAGGCAGCGGGCGCTGCTGTGCTGCGTGTTGGTGGCGGCGTGGGAAGCGGCGTGGGGGCAGCTGCGCTACTCGGTGCCCGAGGAGCTGCCCAAGGGCTCGTTCGTGGGCGACGTGGCCAAGGACCTGGCGCTGGAGCTGGCGGCGCTCGGCAACCGTGGTGCCCGAGTGGTGTCCCAAGGCAGGACGCAGTATTTCGCTCTGCATGCGAACAGCGGCCACCTGGTGACGGCCGAGAGGATAGACAGGGAGCAGCTGTGCCGGCTGCAGGAGAAATGCGTGCTGCGCTGTGAGCTGATCGTGGAGGGCGAGATGAAGGTTTATGCCATCGAAGTGGAAATCACGGACATTAATGACAACGCGCCCAGCTTCCGAGACGGAGAAACTGAACTGGAGATGAGCGAAGTGACGGCCCCAGGGTCGCGATTACCTCTGCCCAATGCTCACGACTCGGACGTGGGCAAGAATTCCCTACAGAGCTACACGCTGAGCGGCGACGAGCACTTCTCGCTGTCCGTGAAGACAGCAGCCGACGGCGAGAAGCGTCCCGAGCTGGTGCTGGCCAAGGCGCTGGACCGGGAGGAGGCGGCGTTTCATGAGCTGCTGCTGAGGGCGAGCGACGGCGGCGATCCGGCTCGGACGGGCACGGCGCGTATCCGCGTGTCTGTGCTGGACGCCAACGACAACGCGCCCGCGTTCAGCCAGGCGGTGTATACGGTGCGAGTGCCCGAGGACGTGCCCGTGGGCTCCACGCTGCTCAGCGTCACCGCCACCGACCCCGACGACGGAACCAACGGAGACGTCAAGTACACGCTGAATAAAGCAACAGAACTCGCATCCGAAATCTTCCACCTGAAACCCGATACGGGAGCGATCAAGCTGGTGAGGAACCTGGACTTCGAGGAATGGAATTCCTATGAGTTGGAGGTACAGGCACGAGATGGCGGTGGCCTTTTCGACACGGCGACGGTGTCGATCTCGGTGACGGACGTGAACGACAACGCGCCCGAGATTTCGGTGCGGTCGTCGCTGAGCGAGATCTCGGAGGACGCGTTGCCGGGGACGGTGGTGGCCCTGCTGCACGTGCAGGACCGCGACTCGGGCGCCAACGGGGAGGTGCGGTGCAGCCTGGGCGAGGGCGTCCCGTTCCGTCTGGAGCGGGCGCTGGACGACTACTACAGCGTGGTGACGGCGCGGGAGCTGGACCGCGAGCGGGCGTCGGAGTACAACGTGACGGTGCGGGCGGCGGACGGCGGGTCGCCGGCGCTGCGGAGCGGCGCGGTGCTGGCGCTGCGGGTGCTGGACGTGAACGACAACGCGCCGGTGTTCGCGGAGGCGCGCTACAGCGCCCGGCTGCCCGAGAACAACGCGGAGGGCGCGCTGGTGCTGACGGTGCGCGCGTGGGACGCGGACTGGGGGCAGAACGCGCGCGTGCGCTACCGGCTGCGGGAGGGGCGGCTGCGGGGCGCGCCGCTCTCGTCCTACGTGTCGGTGCAGGCGGAGACGGGCGCGCTGTACGCGCTGCGCTCGTTCGACTACGAGGAGGTGCGCGAGGTGGAGCTGTGGGTGCGGGCGGAGGACGGCGGCGCGCCGCCGCTCAGCAGCAACGTGTCGGTGCGGCTGCTGATCGCGGACGAGAACGACAACGCGCCGCAGGTGCTGTACCCGCCGGCGGCGCCGCCCGCTTCGAGTTCGGGCTCGGGCTCGTGGGAGTCGGGCGCGTGGGGCTGGTCGGGCGTGGAGCTGGCGCCGCGCTCGGCGGAGCCCGGCGCGCTGGTGGCCAAGGTGGTGGCGGTGGACGCGGACGCGGGGCAGAACGCGTGGCTGTCGTACGAGCTGGCCAAGGCGACGGAGCCGGGGCTGTTCCGCGTGGGGCTGCACAGCGGCGAGGTGCGCACGGCTCGCTCGCCGCTGGCCCGCGACGCGGCGCGCCACAGCCTGGTGGTGGTGGTGAAGGACCGCGGGCGGCCGGCGCTGTCGGCCACGGCCACGCTGACGGTGGTGCTGGCCGAGAGCGTGGCCGAGCTGCTGTCGGAGCTGGGCAGCGCGGCGGCGCCGGCCGAGCCCGCGGGCAGCCTGACGCGCTGGCTGGTGCTGGCCGTGGCGGCCGTGTCCTGCCTCTTCCTCGCCTTCCTGCTGCTGCTGCTGGCGCTGCGCCTGCGCCGCTGGCGCCTCTCTCGGCTGCCGCCTCCGCCTTCGGCCGCCGGCGTGTTGCGCGGCGTGCCGGCCTCGCACTTCGTGGGCATCGACGGCGTCCGCGCCTTCCTGCGCTCCTACTCGCACGACGTGTCGCTCACGGCCGACTCGCGCAAGAGCCAGCTGCGCTGCGCGGGCGGCAGCTGCTGCGACACGCTCCCGGCCCGGCCGCCGCCCGACGAGGCCGCTCCGCTGCGCGGGGAAGACGCAGCCGCCCACCGCGCCTCGGAGACCGACGCCCTCACGGTGAGTGCTGCGACCGCGGCGGTTTCCGAGTCTTTCCTTCCCCTCTCGATTCTCGCTGGGTGCGTTGCCTCTTTACCTGGTTTCCCCTTTCCTCTTTTCTGTCATTCTTTCAGATTTTCGCTATTTCTGAGTGTTGTTTCTTTCTCTACCGGGTTGTGTTTCAAATGGGGTGACACTCGAAGGTCTATTGTGATATTCTTACTGCAAATCCTTAGTTGATTTTGCGTTTTCTACTGCTTCCCAGCTCATTCCATGCAGTTCTTGTCTGTCAATTACAGCAGCAAATGACCCGACTCAGCTGTAGGATGATATAGCTGGTAGTTGTGTCTTGATATAGTTCAATAGATAGAATGCTTTACCTGTGTTAGTCTTTGGTTTTCTACTTGTCATTTTTTCCATGTATTCATTTTGCTTAATAGTAACCTGTGGTTCTGTTATTGTTGCAGTGGTGTTGATTCAAGCGTTTTTCCTTTCTCAGTTGAGGTAACAGGTGGATTTCATTTCCACTTGCTTTGAGTTTATGGCTTCTCTGTAGAGATGGAATGCTTGATGAGTGGGATGAGATTCGTGATGGGTCTTGAAATTATAGGAGTGACTGCATGGATGAAACTGTTAAAATGTTACCCAGTTCTCTGCATGTGTTGAGGGAAGAAGTGACTTTGTATCCATGTATGGTAAGTCTTTGTTTAGCTGGCAGAGAAAAGGGCTGGGCAGCTGCTCTTTTGTCCCTGTTTTCTATTAACCAATATTCAAGACAGTTCTAAAAGTTGTAGTTCGGATTCATCCAGTGATGATGTGTGTGCTGGGCTCCTGTAGGAAAGGTGAGTCTATGAAGGCTGACATCTCAAAGGTGGAGCAAGCTTTGCTAGGATGCAAGTGCCATCACAGTAGCACCACTGTGTCATCATCACTTGAATTTCATGTTGCACAATATTTGATGAGGCAGAAGAATGAGATCTGAAGAGCAAATGTGAAGTCCTTCTCTTATGTATTTTCCCTGGTATTTCTTTTGTTGTTGTTGTTAAGCTCTCCATGATGATACGTTGAGGGAAGAAATGTCCCTGTATCCACCCTTGACATGGTCTTTGCACTTGTAACAGAGAAACAGGCTGGGCAACTGGTCCTTTGAAGCTGTTTGGTATTAACAAATATTGAAGGTAGTCATAAGAGTGTTATTTGGGAATGGCTTGGGGATGCTGGATGTGAAGAGATTGTGGAGGAGAGAGGATTGTTTGAACTTTGACCTCACAAGAATGGAGCAGACTTTGCTAGAAGGTAACTGGTTTGATAAGAGCCACTTTGTGAGTTCATCACTTAAACTTCCTGTGGAACAGTATTTGCTGAGTTAGGAAAATGAGATCCGGATAGAGGCCAGTAAGTCTTTAAGTTCTCTGTTTTTCTCAGTGTTGCCTCTTATTTTTGTGTGAAGGCCTAAACTGCACTACAGTGTGGAAGGGAATTCTTATTAGTCTGGAAGACCTCTTATTAGCTGTCAGAGTGTGGAAACTGCTTCCATAGATGACTTGAATGTTCACAGCAGTCAGGACAACTAGATGCATATAGCTAAGTTTCCATAAAACCATGTTCTTGACAACAGCAGACATATTACTTGAAGCTGGATATGTGTGTGGGGCAAGTAAAGGCTGTGAATGTAGAGCAAGGACGGTGGCTGTTTCATATCTATGCAGAAAGCAAGTGGGTCAGCAGCAATGTTCTTTGGGTAATGATTTGATTTCATAGCTGTTGCCAATGCCTGCTGTATTCATGCACCATTTTATCCTGGTTTCAGTGTCTTGCATGCTAATGGTAATCCCGTGATGATAACTTTTCTTCTGCTGAACAGCTGCTAATAAAGAGTGATAGAGTGCATACCCATAGTGACTTCTAATGCTCAGGTGAAGCTTCCTTATTCCATTTTTCTTGAGGTGAAACCCTCTACTGTGTAGTCCAGAAGACTACATAGTAGTTCATAGTGCAGTGCTGGAAAGCAGAGGAAAAATGAGTAGCTGAATGATTGCGATCATAGTCAGTAGAGTTCATGGTGGAGATGCTGCTTCTGCAAATGTGAGATAATATTCGGAATTATTTAGAGATAGAATTTAAAGTAAGGATTCTTGCTATGTGTTAGAAATATCAGATCCAAGAAGTGATTTAAATCTCCACGACTATGATGAACTTGAAGGAAGAAATGATTGTCTTGTCCCCTCCAAAAAGAGATTTACTTACATAAAGCTAATGAAGATGCAGCTTGAACTGTCAGTGACTTCCAAGTGCTCTGGGAGGTGACTTCTTAAAGCAGAGTTGTGTCAATGCAACTGTACACTGCATCAGTACCTCTTAGATGGGAGAGCTGGAAGTTTGTTTCTTTACTCATACATACAGAAATGCCATGTAGAGCCAAGAGAATGGATTGCAGGAAAATGTATTTGGAGAACACAGCCATGCTTTTCTACACGTTGTTCAGTGGAGTGGCAAGAGAAGATCATCAGGCATTGAATAGGCCCATCATCTCTGATATACCTGTGGCACGCTGGCTTCTTGGAAACATGTGAGAACCTGACATAGAGAGCTTGTGGTCAATCCCACAATGTATGGGGTGAGCTGAGGGGAGCTGATGGGAAGAATCGTTTGCTTTGGGAAATCCATTCTTTCTGTTATACTCTTGTATGTGCCCGGCACATGAAATGCTTTTCCTGCACGAGACTGAAAAAGAGTGTTGGCTTTCTAAAGACAGATGATGTGGAAACAACGGAGATCACAAATGTATGCAGAACTCAGATTATTAAAGACGTGGAAAACTTCGGAATATTTTCTTCACGAAGGACTGCAAGAAGAATCAGGACATCTCCTGGGACAGAGAGCTTCTGCAGAAACGGGTTAACACTCAGAAGTGTTGAGAGATGGAATAAACCAGGAGGATTGTCCTTGCACTGAGTAAGAAATAACGGACTGAAGAGGAACTCCTCTGCAGTCCTAATGAGCAGTCTGAAAAAAATACTGTGTCATCTCAATCGACAACACAACGAAAAGATGTAAAGAAATGCAAGGAATATTACCGAAGTGATGAGGGACCCCAGCGTGCGGGGCCAATGTCCCGATGATTCCCCTGGCAGAGGCAGCGCTCGGTGGAGCCGTGCGTGCAGTGCCGGGCGGCGGCTGCGGGCGCCGCTGTTCACCACGGAGGAGAGGAAGGAGCGGAGCGCTGCAGGCAGCCCCGCCCGCTGCGGCCCGGCTCGCTCTCTCGCTCGCTGTGTCGGCGTCCGGACGGGTTCTGAGCGGCCCCGCGGTGCGGAGCGGTGCTGCAGCGAGGTGGAGGGGCGGCGGGACTGAACGGCACCAGCCGCGGAGATACAGCCGGAGAAGAAGGCGAGAGAGAAGTGGAGGAGGAAGGCAGAGCCGGAGCGGCGCGGAAGCGGCGAGTGTGAGGTGCCGGCGGGGCCGTGCGGGAGATGTGCGCGGCCAGAGAAGGGCGCTGGGGCCGGAGGCAGCGGGCGCTGCTGTGCTGCGTGTTGGTGGCGGCGTGGGAGGCGGCGTGGGGGCAGCTGCGCTACTCGGTGCCCGAGGAGCTGCCCAAGGGCTCGTTCGTGGGCGACGTGGCCAAGGACCTGGCGCTGGAGCTGGCGGCGCTCGGCAACCGCGGCGCCCGAGTGGTGTCCCAAGGCAGGACGCAGTATTTCGCTCTGCATGCGAACAGCGGCCACCTGGTGACGGCCGAGAGGATAGACAGGGAGCAGCTGTGCCGGCTGCAGGAGAAATGCGTGCTGCGCTGTGAGCTGATCGTGGAGGGCGAGATGAAGGTTTATGCCATCGAAGTGGAAATCACGGACATTAACGATAACACTCCCAATTTTCGTGCGGAGGAAATGAAACTGAGGATGAGTGAGACGACAGTCCTGGGATCGAGATTTCCATTACCGGTTGCACAAGACCGGGACGTGGGTACGAACTCACTACACAGCTACTCGCTGAGCGGCGACGAGCACTTCTCGCTGTCCGTGCAGGCGGGAGACGACGGCGAGAAGCGTCCCGAGCTGGTGCTGGCCAAGGCGCTGGACCGGGAGGAGGCGGCGTTTCACGAGCTGCTGCTGAGGGCGAGCGACGGCGGCGATCCGGCGCGGACGGGCACGGCGCGTATCCGCGTGGCTGTGCTGGACGCCAACGACAACGCGCCCGCGTTCAGCCAGGCGGTGTACACGGTGCGAGTGCCCGAGGACGTGCCCGTGGGCTCCACGCTGCTCAGCGTCACCGCCACCGACCCCGACGACGGAACCAACGGAGACATAAAATATTCAGTAAATAAAATTACTGACAAAGCTTCCGAGATATTCCATCTTGACCAAAACACGGGTGCTATCATGCTGGTGAAGAGCTTGGACTTCGAGGAAGAACAGTCTTACGAACTAGAATTGCATGCACGGGACGGAGGAGATTTATTCGACACGGCGAAGGTGTCGATCTCGGTGACCGACGTGAACGACAACGCGCCCGAGATTTCGGTGCGGTCGTCGCTGAGCGAGATCTCGGAGGACGCGTTGCCGGGGACGGTGGTGGCCCTGCTGCACGTGCAGGACCGCGACTCGGGCGCCAACGGGGAGGTGCGGTGCAGCCTGGGCGAGGGCGTCCCGTTCCGTCTGGAGCGGGCGCTGGACGACTACTACAGCGTGGTGACGGCGCGGGAGCTGGACCGCGAGCGGGCGTCGGAGTACAACGTGACGGTGCGGGCGGCGGACGGCGGGTCGCCGGCGCTGCGGAGCGGCGCGGTGCTGGCGCTGCGGGTGCTGGACGTGAACGACAACGCGCCGGTGTTCGCGGAGGCGCGCTACAGCGCCCGGCTGCCCGAGAACAACGCGGAGGGCGCGCTGGTGCTGACGGTGCGCGCGTGGGACGCGGACTGGGGGCAGAACGCGCGCGTGCGCTACCGGCTGCGGGAGGGGCGGCTGCGGGGCGCGCCGCTCTCGTCCTACGTGTCGGTGCAGGCGGAGACGGGCGCGCTGTACGCGCTGCGCTCGTTCGACTACGAGGAGGTGCGCGAGGTGGAGCTGTGGGTGCGGGCGGAGGACGGCGGCGCGCCGCCGCTCAGCAGCAACGTGTCGGTGCGGCTGCTGATCGCGGACGAGAACGACAACGCGCCGCAGGTGCTGTACCCGCCGGCGGCGCCGCCCGCTTCGAGTTCGGGCTCGGGCTCGTGGGAGTCGGGCGCGTGGGGCTGGTCGGGCGTGGAGCTGGCGCCGCGCTCGGCGGAGCCCGGCGCGCTGGTGGCCAAGGTGGTGGCGGTGGACGCGGACGCGGGGCAGAACGCGTGGCTGTCGTACGAGCTGGCCAAGGCGACGGAGCCGGGGCTGTTCCGCGTGGGGCTGCACAGCGGCGAGGTGCGCACGGCTCGCTCGCCGCTGGCCCGCGACGCGGCGCGCCACAGCCTGGTGGTGGTGGTGAAGGACCGCGGGCGGCCGGCGCTGTCGGCCACGGCCACGCTGACGGTGGTGCTGGCCGAGAGCGTGGCCGAGCTGCTGTCGGAGCTGGGCAGCGCGGCGGCGCCGGCCGAGCCCGCGGGCAGCCTGACGCGCTGGCTGGTGCTGGCCGTGGCGGCCGTGTCCTGCCTCTTCCTCGCCTTCCTGCTGCTGCTGCTGGCGCTGCGCCTGCGCCGCTGGCGCCTCTCTCGGCTGCCGCCTCCGCCTTCGGCCGCCGGCGTGTTGCGCGGCGTGCCGGCCTCGCACTTCGTGGGCATCGACGGCGTCCGCGCCTTCCTGCGCTCCTACTCGCACGACGTGTCGCTCACGGCCGACTCGCGCAAGAGCCAGCTGCGCTGCGCGGGCGGCAGCTGCTGCGACACGCTCCCGGCCCGGCCGCCGCCCGACGAGGCCGCTCCGCTGCGCGGGGAAGACGCAGCCGCCCACCGCGCCTCGGAGACCGACGCCCTCACGGTGAGTGCTGCGACCGCGGCCGTTCCGCGTCTCTTCCTCTCCTTTCGCCTGTCCTTTGGAATCTGACATTCCCCTATATCGTGTTTTCTTTCCCTGTTCCATGCTTCTATTGGTGGCAAGGTTGTTGATATTTTATGTTTCCTCATTTCACTTAATTCAGCTCTCGCTGGCTCTTGACGTCCCTCGTTTACACTGAGTTTTGATCCTTTTATCCCCCATGTGTCTAGAAGTTGGTTTATTTTTCTGCCTTTAGATTAAATTTTAGTTATTTGGAATTCTACATGCTGACAGTGTTTTTGGTCAATGTGTCTTATGATTGGAACAAGCAAATTCTCATTTGGCAATATCTGTTTGTCTGTTATTTAAATTGAATACAATCTGTTCATTTGGTAGTTTTTTCCAATAGCTTTGGGATTCCATGTGTGAATGGATTGTGTTGAGAAACATTTCTTGATGTTTCTCAGGCTTTTATTAATGTCCTGATGACCTGATTACAGTAGATCTGGGTGTGTATTTTCCAGCTCTTTCTATGGCATCTCCATTAGTGTTTTATTGCTTTAATGTCTAGTTTAATAATGTTTGGGCAGATCCAAGAGTGATGTCTCTGCACTGTCGGTGCTGTTCACCACTTTGGTACATTCAACATTTTTGCCGCCTTCTTTTCACATTCTAAAAGCAAATCACAGTGTAGTTGATGGCCCTTTATAGCCTGGAATACTATTTGTAGATGTCCAATGGAGGAGCTGTTTCCATACCTGCCTTAGATGTTTAGTGTTGCCAGTAGGAAGAATATTCTTTGGTTTTTGTAAAATATCAGTGAGTGAAATCAAGTTAGTGCCTAATGCTGCTACTGTTGATCATGGAAGGAATGTCTATATATAATCTTGAAAGAAGGGAGTCAGAGGCTGATGTCAAGCCCATGAAGTACGTGGTTAGCATGGTTTGGAGAAGAATACAGTTTGATTTTATACCTGGTGCAAAGTTCTGTGCTGTTTGCACTGCTGTTCTTATTTCCCTGTCATTAGGGACAGTGTCTGTCCCTGGAATTGAAGATTTCACCCCTATTCTACAAGGAACTGTTCTTTATAGCTAGAATGGCATATAATCCCAGTGTGAAGCCTCATTTATCCGTTTCTAGTTTCCTCTGCGATGTACTTTTCCTTCATTATGATTTTCATGTGTTCACGCCTCTCCTTCCTGGATGGTCATGTTTCATGTATTATACTAATATTTTTACTAGCTGTCCTAAGGTGTTTCTTGTAGGAAGCAAGGTATACTAATAACTGTGCTATACATTACATCCTGTGGCAGTCCTCTTCTGGTAACAGAAGCAATGTGTGTTAGACATGGCTTTGCCCATTTGTCAATGGTATGTGTCAGCAGTATTACTTATACATACATGTTTTTTAGACAATATGTCTGTCTTTCTGCTTGTACATTCTCTTCTTGAAGGCAAAGATAAATCCTAAGGATAACTGGCTCTTGGCCTGCTTTTGACCCTTTTGCTTTTCTCATCTGGAAGAACGCCAGTATTGACATCAGAAGTCCTTGATTAAACTCACCACAGTTAAGGAATCACATTGATGAGTGGCACATTGAAGGAATCTGTGAGTAATTGTGTTTGGGGGGCAGCAGATAAGATGCCAGTTCTCCCAGCTTAAGGTGTGTTTTGAAAACAAGAGGGAAGGGGAGGTACTATCCAAGAACCTGCTGAGAGTGAAAATGTTCTGTGTCCACTGTGGAGTTTCTTGGAGCGGGTGGGAGTTGGAATTGATGATCCTTGTGAGTCCCTCCCAGTTTGGGATATCCCATGATTCAGTGATTCTGTTTTCTGGTTCTAGAAGATGCTCTTCCACTGGAAATGAGATTATTACATTGCAGGAAATCCTTCCTTTGAGAAGGTATTAATCATCTCAACATTATATTTTCTGTGTGAGGAAAAAAGAAGCATAAGATTTAACAGGATATCATACAGTTTCTCAGAAGAACTATCTTCCAAAATAGGCCCAAGAGAAAAGGCTTCAGCTTACGGTTTGTTTATTTCTGTGTGCTTCTCACCACGAGTTTGCTTTGACTGCCACCTTGGACATTGCATTGTTTAGGGTTGGATAACTTCCCAACAGCACATGTGCTGGGTGTGTTGGGTGTGATGGTCTTGAAACATAAGGTTAATGACCCCATATATAATTTCTGCTTCCCATTTCAGCCCTTCTCAAGCTCTCTGCATGATGATACGTTGAGGGAAAAACATGTCATTATCCACACCCCTGACATGATCTTTGTACATGTAGTAGATAAACAGGCTGGCCTACTGGTCATTTGAATCTGTTTGTTGTCAGCAAATATTGAAAACAATCATAGGAGAATTATTTGGGAATGGCTTGGGGAAGCTGTATGTGAAGAGCTTGTGGAGGAAAGTGTATTGTTTGAACACTGACTTCACAGGAATGGAATGGACTTTGCTGGAAGGTAATTGGTATGATAAGAGCCACTCTGTGGATTCATCATTTGTCAGCTTTGCCTTGTTTGTTGTCAGAGGTTAAACTAGTCTGCAGTGTGGATGAGTGGTCTTAATAGACTGGATCACATGACTTGAATGTTTACAGCAGTCATGATAAGGACTTGAATACACTTTGTTTCCTTACACTATCTCTGAATGAAGTGCTCTTGATAGAAGCTGACATATGGCATCATGATGAACGTATACATAATGCAAGAAAAGGTTGTGAATGCAGAGCAAGGATGGTGGGTGGCTGCATTTGAATGTGAACAGTTTGGTCAGAAGTGACTGTGTGGACAATGGTTTGATTTCATAGTTGGTGTTAAGATCTGTAATATATATGCATCATTTTTATTTATTTATTTATTTTGGTACAGTATTAGCAATCCTCTGATGGCAAAATTTGTGTCTGTATGTAGAATGATAGTGCATATCTCTAATGGCTTACGAATATTGTATGAAACCTCTAATGTGTCTGGATGTGACACTGTGATGTAGAGTTTCTTCATAGCTGTAATTCTGTTTATAGGCCTTATTCTCAGGGTTGCTATATTCCACGTTTCCCATTTGCTGGACAGAGAATATGCATCTGGAAATGATAAGGTTGTATTGCAGAAACCCCTGACCTTCCTTGAGCAAGTCTCAGCAAACACATGATTACAGAATGTTATGTGTGTCAAAACTGAGATGGAATCCGTCATGGTTTGCATTGTTAGAGTAATATGGTTACATTAATGATGGACTTGACAGTCGTGAAGGTCTTTTGGAACCTGAACAATTCTGATTTTATGCTTCTATGGTTTCCTGAAATAATTTAATAATTTGAAAAAGTTCCTTTATTACCTTTTTCCTTTAAAGTTCCAAATTATCGGAGATGAGTAAAAGAGTTGGAATCTTTCTGAGAAGTGGTGATTTTTTTCTAAAATGAAATCATTACTGTGCAGTTCAAGGGAACAATTTGAGGCCCTACTTGCAGCTTAAAAACCGATTGGCTTCCAGGTGTAGATGGATTGAATTTGAGTGTCTACAGGGATGACCACTTCTAGAGGAGTTTCTCAACCACAGTTCTCTCTGAATACTTCTATGTGTTGCTTGACTGATGGTAGCATTTTCTGCCCTTATATCCATGTACTTATGTTGAATTCAAAAAAGTAGCAAAAATGGTGTTGTGCTTTTTATTTACTTACAGTAATGTGTTTTGTGTTCATGAGCCTTGTTCACATCAGTCACTAGCTTGGTATTTCAGAAGAATCAGAGCTGGTGTGGAACAACAGAGCTGTGTTGGTAACTCATTGCTCTCATTGTTAATATACCTGTTGCAGACTTAGACCTTAAAAGACGGTGCATTAGAATTGTGGAAATGAGGTGGTCGTTTCCATACTTTCATTGTGTAAAGTGGTCAAGGATAAAACTTCTATATATTTAACTTTCCAAACAGTGTCAGTAAATTAAGAGCTCTTTCTGTTGTCCTAAACAGTAGGAAAGTGGAAACTGCCAATGGTGCTGATAAAAGTCAGAGATTTCAGAGTGCTGTGTAACAGCTTGGCTTAGAGTTTGGAAAATGGTTGGGTTAAGGAAGCTCTGTATGGCCTCTTGAAAGCAAACTTCTTGTCTAGATTTCCTTTCACATCTGATGCCAATACCTGCAACTATTTCTGCTATGATCCCAGTTTCTTTGTCCTTAGAGGCAGCGTTGGTTCCCCCATTATCAAGTATTTGGCAAAAACCACATATGTAGAGCAGGCCTGAGAAGTGAAAGAAGGAGACTGCAGCTGGAGGCACTGACTTCTGTGATGCTGACTGCAAAAAAGATTGGAAGAGTGTTAAGGGGGAAGATGTTCCCGGAAAACACTGTCCTAGGGTCATACTAGATCCTGTATAGTGCTATTGTATCACACCTGTATACACACCTGGATGCATGTCTCTGATGGCACAAGGTTTCCTTCACACCAGGTACCATGGTGTTTTCTTCCAGTGTATGTGTAGGTACCTTGTTAGAAATTGAAGTGAACTGAAAGCAAGGCCAGAATTTTCAACTGTTCCAATCTTTAAACTCACTAGAGGGATCTGATGGGTGTCAACTGTCCAAAGACTGACAGAAATTATTTCTCTGTCACTTCTGTGTAGGTGCTCACTTGTGCATGTCTTATTTTTCCAAAGGCTAGAGATGATTTTTCTTGCAACACAGATATAAAGTTCACAGGCAGTACAAAAGCATCAAGTTTTCCCTTGAATCAGGAGGACTGATGGGTCAGCAGTGTATTTCTCTGTACCAAGATTTGATTGTTAGTATTGTGCCAAGGTTGGTGTCTCTATCACTTGGTCCCTTTCTTTCAGTGTCATGGCATTCAAGAATGACAGTCTTGTTTGTATGAGCCTTCAACCAACACCACTGGATGTGAAATCATGATGTGGTAAGATGCGGCCTGAATTTTCACTGGCTCATTTTAAGGCAAAATTGTGTCAATGAAACGACAAACTGCAACAGTGCCCAGTACAAGGATGAGCTGCTTCTCCATAATTTGAATTGAAAATGTTTGAAATGACTGAGCTACTTCTTTGCAGGAAGGAATACAGCCATGCTCCTCTACCTGCTGCTGCAATCAAGAGGTAGCAAAAGGTCGTGAAACACTGCATACATCCATGAAATCTTAAAGACCTGTGGCATACTAATTACACAAGGATGTGATACACACTTGTCTGCAATGATCTTGGACACCTCTTGTGAGTTGTTCTCATTTCTTGGAGGCTTGGAGACAGAGTTTGCCTTCTCAGTGGGATCAGGGGAAGTCCAGCCTCCTTGTCTAACACGATAATAGGGAACTACTTGGATTGGAAACATGTCTACATGATGCACTAGAAAATGTGCAAAGGACACGCCCTTTATGATGTGTTACATATACAGGAGAGCAGGTTACTGTAGGCTGTTGACACTAAAAGAACAAGAGATGGAGGAAGTGTGACAGTTTAGTAAAGGCAACTGAAATGGAAACAAGAGAGATCATGAATTTCATGCAACACTCAGATTATTAATGACGTCTGGAAAACTCTGGAACATTACCTGCACGAGTGACTGCAAGAAGAATCTCTGGATATCGGAAGGGAGACAGTCCTTGTGCGAAAAGGGGTTATGCCTCAGAAGCGTTAGGAGATGCAATAAACAACAAAGGTTCTCCTTGTTCTGGGTGAGAAGTAACGGACTGAACAGCAGTTCTGCAGCCTGTATAGAATAATCACGATCAAGTAGATCGTCTCGATGGAATCGAAAAACACCGGGTGAAAGGGAATGTGGAAGAACATTAACAAAATCCTGACAGGCGGAGCTCGGTGGAGCCGTGCGTGCAGTGCCGGGCGGCGGCTGCGGGCGCCGCTGTTCACCACGGAGGAGAGGAAGGAGCGGAGCGCTGCAGGCAGCCCCGCCCGCTGCGGCCCGGCTTTCTCGCTCGCTGTGTCGGCGTCTGTGTGGGCTGCGAGCGCCCCGCTTTGCAAAGGGGTGCTGCAGAGAGGCGGAGGGGCGGCGGGAGAGGTCAGCAGCGGTCACGGAGACAGAAGCAAAGCCGGATAAGAAGGCGAGAGAGAAGTGGAAGAGGAAACAGCAATTGGAGCGGCGCGGAAGCGGCGAGTGTGAGGTGCCGGCGGGGCCGTGCGGGAGATGTGCGCGGCCAGAGAAGGGCGCTGGGGCCGGAGGCAGCGGGCGCTGCTGTGCTGCGTGTTGGTGGCGGCGTGGGAGGCGGCGTGGGGGCAGCTGCGCTACTCGGTGCCCGAGGAGCTGCCCAAGGGCTCGTTCGTGGGCGACGTGGCCAAGGACCTGGCGCTGGAGCTGGCGGCGCTCGGCAACCGTGGTGCCCGAGTGGTGTCCCAAGGCAGGACGCAGTATTTCGCTCTGCATGCGAACAGCGGCCACCTGGTGACGGCCGAGAGGATAGACAGGGAGCAGCTGTGCGAGAAAGAGCCACAATGCTTGCTGCGCTGTGAGCTGATCGTGGAAGGCGAGATGAAGGTTTATGCCATAACAGTTGAGATCATAGATATAAATGACAACGCTCCCAGCTTTAAGAAATTAGAGACGGAAGAGAAAATAAATGAAATGACCGCCCCAGGAACACGATTTCCTCTGCCCGAGGCTCACGATCCGGACGTGGGCAAGAATTCCCTACAGAGCTACTCGCTGAATAGTGATGAGCACTTCTCGCTGTCCGTGCAGACAGGAGCCGACGGCGAGAAGCGTCCCGAGCTGGTGCTGGCCAAGGCGTTGGACCGGGAGGAGGCGGCGTTTCACGAGCTGCTGCTGAGGGCGAGCGACGGCGGCGATCCGGCGCGGACGGGCACGGCGCGTATCCGCGTGGCTGTGCTGGACGCCAACGACAACGCGCCCGCGTTCAGCCAGGCGGTGTACACGGTGCGAGTGCCCGAGGACGTGCCCGTGGGCTCCACGCTGCTCACCGTCACCGCCACCGACCCCGACGACGGGACCAACGGAGAGGTACAGTATTCATTTCCAGAGATTTCCGACAAAGCTTCAAAAGTATTCCATCTTGAGCCCGAATCTGGAGCGATCAGGCTGTTGAGGAATCTGGACTTCGAGGAAGCTGACTTCTACGAACTCAAAGTGAGGGCAAGGGACGGAGGTGCCCTATCGGACACAGCGAAGGTGTCGATCTCGGTGACGGACGTGAACGACAACGCGCCCGAGATTTCGGTGCGGTCGTCGCTGAGCGAGATCTCGGAGGACGCGTTGCCGGGGACGGTGGTGGCCCTGCTGCACGTGCAGGACCGCGACTCGGGCGCCAACGGGGAGGTGCGGTGCAGCCTGGGCGAGGGCGTCCCGTTCCGTCTGGAGCGGGCGCTGGACGACTACTACAGCGTGGTGACGGCGCGGGAGCTGGACCGCGAGCGGGCGTCGGAGTACAACGTGACGGTGCGGGCGGCGGACGGCGGGTCGCCGGCGCTGCGGAGCGGCGCGGTGCTGGCGCTGCGGGTGCTGGACGTGAACGACAACGCGCCGGTGTTCGCGGAGGCGCGCTACAGCGCCCGGCTGCCCGAGAACAACGCGGAGGGCGCGCTGGTGCTGACGGTGCGCGCGTGGGACGCGGACTGGGGGCAGAACGCGCGCGTGCGCTACCGGCTGCGGGAGGGGCGGCTGCGGGGCGCGCCGCTCTCGTCCTACGTGTCGGTGCAGGCGGAGACGGGCGCGCTGTACGCGCTGCGCTCGTTCGACTACGAGGAGGTGCGCGAGGTGGAGCTGTGGGTGCGGGCGGAGGACGGCGGCGCGCCGCCGCTCAGCAGCAACGTGTCGGTGCGGCTGCTGATCGCGGACGAGAACGACAACGCGCCGCAGGTGCTGTACCCGCCGGCGGCGCCGCCCGCTTCGAGTTCGGGCTCGGGCTCGTGGGAGTCGGGCGCGTGGGGCTGGTCGGGCGTGGAGCTGGCGCCGCGCTCGGCGGAGCCCGGCGCGCTGGTGGCCAAGGTGGTGGCGGTGGACGCGGACGCGGGGCAGAACGCGTGGCTGTCGTACGAGCTGGCCAAGGCGACGGAGCCGGGGCTGTTCCGCGTGGGGCTGCACAGCGGCGAGGTGCGCACGGCTCGCTCGCCGCTGGCCCGCGACGCGGCGCGCCACAGCCTGGTGGTGGTGGTGAAGGACCGCGGGCGGCCGGCGCTGTCGGCCACGGCCACGCTGACGGTGGTGCTGGCCGAGAGCGTGGCCGAGCTGCTGTCGGAGCTGGGCAGCGCGGCGGCGCCGGCCGAGCCCGCGGGCAGCCTGACGCGCTGGCTGGTGCTGGCCGTGGCGGCCGTGTCCTGCCTCTTCCTCGCCTTCCTGCTGCTGCTGCTGGCGCTGCGCCTGCGCCGCTGGCGCCTCTCTCGGCTGCCGCCTCCGCCTTCGGCCGCCGGCGTGTTGCGCGGCGTGCCGGCCTCGCACTTCGTGGGCATCGACGGCGTCCGCGCCTTCCTGCGCTCCTACTCGCACGACGTGTCGCTCACGGCCGACTCGCGCAAGAGCCAGCTGCGCTGCGCGGGCGGCAGCTGCTGCGACACGCTCCCGGCCCGGCCGCCGCCCGACGAGGCCGCTCCGCTGCGCGGGGAAGACGCAGCCGCCCACCGCGCCTCGGAGACCGACGCCCTCACGGTGAGTGCTGCGACCGCGGCTGCTCCTGACTCCCTCTCTCCCCGCTCGCCTCTCTCTCTCGGCCTTGACTCTCCCTAATACCGTATTTTCCTTTCCTCTCTTCTGTCCTCATTCACTTAGATGTTTGATTTTCACGCCCCTATTCAGTGTTGTGCTCTCTGCCGGGCAGTTTTTCAATCGGGATGTGGAGATATTCGTGTCGTGAAATGTTATGTTGTTGTCATTTCAGTCTTTGCTCTAATGTTTCCAGCTGTCAGGAGTAGGACTTGGATTGCTCGAGCCTCTCTCCTCTAGCCTCTCACTCAGTCGCTTAGGATATTGCTATTTCTGAGTGTTGTTTCTTTCTCTACCGGGTAGTGTTTCAAATCGGGTGGCACTCCAAGGTGCTCTGGCAGCTGCAGCCTTGCTTTAGGATCCAAACTTCAAGCTTTTGCTATTCAGACTTTCTACGGAAACAAGAGTGACATCTGGTTGTTGATCTGTTGGAGAGTGGTTTTGTTGTAGTAGACAAGTGTGAATACTGAGTTTATCAGTTGTTACGTTGTCTTTTCTGTTTGTTCTTGTTCACATTACTTTGCGTATCCTTTCCCCTTTTATCTCTCACTCCTTATCCTTCTCTGCTCCTGCACATAGTTGCAAGTGTTTTGACTCACTCTTTGGATGGGAATAAGGAATAATATAATTGTTCTTTCAGGGAATTAATTGCTTGTTGTGGGTCTCACTTCTGGTTAGCTGGTTGTCATTTTGTGTGAGTGTGAAATCTGAGCAACAGGAGGCTGTACTTATGGCATCAATACAGTGCATGTTGGTAGAAGCCACCTTTCCTTTCCCATTTGAGGTAACAGTAGGGTTTTTGTTAGCAACATTCCTGTCAGTTATCAGCTTTCTTATTTCCCACCGATCACCCAGTTGAATGAATGACATCTGTGTAGAGTCAGGGCAGATATGAAAGATTTCAGCTTGCTTTTATTGTACCTATACAGATAATAGGTGCTCTTGTTCTTTCTGCTCCTACCTTGTTTGGGATTTTTAATTAATGGATGTATTTGTTTGCTGCTTGTCTGTTCTTCCTTGGTTTTGTCCACAGGGGTCTGTTTGTGCCACATGATTCACTAGCACACAAATGCAATGACAGCATCCCTCTTATGGGTTCATCATATGAAATTCATGTTGAGTAATATTTGGTGTGGTGGAAGAGTGGTGTCTGATGATGGATAGCAATGTTCTTCCCTTCTGTACTTTTCACTACTTTGCCTTGTTTGTTGTCAAGATCAAGCCGGGCCTGGGGGGAGGAGGACTTGAATATACCTAAGATTCCTTGTAGTGTGAAATGCTCTCAGCAGTGGCTGACATATGGGTAAAATTTGGATGTGTTTGACAGAGCATCTAAAGATTGTGAGTGCAGAACAAGGGTGGTGAGTGGCTGGATTTGAATGTGGAAGGCAGGTGGGTCGGCAGTGCTATTGTGAGGACACTGGATTGATTTCCAACTTGGTGCCAAGGCCCGCAGCGTCGTTACATTTTTAGCCATGGTGCTGATAATATCTTTGATTGTGGGATATGGAGATGAAAACCCTGTTTAGACAATATGTAGATGTCGTGTTAAGGTGCCTTTGGTTGGGCAGTGGTATGATTTTGGAACTTGGCTCCCTGCAGTGTGAGTGGGAAGTTCCATTTGCCAAGTGGGAAGGAGACAGGAGTGGTTTTCTGTAGAATGTCGATACCAAAAGAACAACATGAAGTTACAGCATCGGGAGTGCCTTCAAAAGGCAGGGAAACCCTCACTCAAGACAAACTGTGATCAACACAACACAGATTGTGCTTCTGCAGTACATAGTTACAGGTGGAATTATAGAGGATTATGCTTGACATAGGACACCATTGCCAATTCATGTTTGCACTGGGAATAGCACACATGTAGGAGTCTTGTCTCTGGTTATGACTGCTCTGAAGAACAGAAAGCACGAACTTTAACAGTCCAAGAGGAGGAGGACTTAAGGAAAATAAATGCAGAGAAATACCATCATCTTCATTACTCTGCACGGCCAGCTCAGTGCTGAGGGGAGCTGCTGGTTAATCGGAGCTACTTGGTAGAGAGCAATGATCTGTTTGGGATCTTGTCTTCTTGCGGTAGCCGGGGATGTAGACGAGATTCTGTAATCCAAATAGGATGGATCCCAGGAAGCACCATCACGATAGATATCAACACTGAAACAAAAAGATCAAGATATTCGAGTATGTAGAATTTTGAATACTGAACAGAGAATACAGAGGAAAAAGTACTTCAGGAAAGACTGCAGGACTAAACACTGCAGTGATGGTGGGGAGGGTCCTTATGCAATAATGAGATAAGACTTATGAGAAGAAATGCAAGAGGACAACACATCCAACACACCGGAATAAAACGGCCAGAGGAGCCCTGTGCTATCTCCCTCACATCGTGAACACCGTAAAGAACAGAAAGGAAAACGTGATCACCTACAAGAAGAGAATGACTGCAGGAGTCGAAATGCTGACAATATTACCTAATTGCAGAGAGTGCGGTGGTTGTGCGGTCTCAGCCGTAACATCGGCAAAGGCAGCAGCGGCGCTCGGTGGAGCCGTGCGTGCAGTGCCGGGCGGAGGCTGCGGGCGCCGCTGTTCACCACGGAGGAGAGGAAGGAGCGGAGCGCTGCAGGCAGCCCCGCCCGCTGCGGCCCGGCTCGCTCTCTCGATCGCTGTGTCGGCGTCCGTGTGGGCTGTGAGCGGCCCCGCTTTGCGAAGAGGTGCTGCAGAGAGGCGGAGGGAACGGAGGCGGAGGTCAGCAGCGGCCGCGAAAACGGAGCCGGAGAAGAAGACGAGACACAAGTGGAGGAAGAAGTCGGAGGCGGAGCGGCGCGGAAGCGGCGAGTGTGAGGTGCCGGCGGGGCCGTGCGGGAGATGTGCGCGGCCAGAGAAGGGCGCTGGGGCCGGAGGCAGCGGGCGCTGCTGTGCTGCGTGTTGGTGGCGGCGTGGGAGGCGGCGTGGGGGCAGCTGCGCTACTCGGTGCCCGAGGAGCTGCCCAAGGGCTCGTTCGTGGGCGACGTGGCCAAGGACCTGGCGCTGGAGCTGGCGGCGCTCGGCAACCGTGGCGCCCGAGTGGTGTCCCAAGGCAGGACGCAGTATTTCGCTCTGCATGCGAACAGCGGCCACCTGGTGACGGCCGAGAGAATAGACAGGGAGCAGCTGTGCCGGCTGCAGGAGAAATGCGTGCTGCGCTGTGAGCTGATCGTGGAAGGCGAGATGAAGGTTTATGCCATCGAAGTGGAAATCACGGACATTAACGACAACGCACCAACATTTAAGGAGTTGGAGATGGAGGAGAAAATGAATGAGATGACAGCCCCGGGGACTCGATTTCCTCTGAGTAAAGCCCACGACCCGGACATGGGTGTGAATTCCCTCCAGAGCTACGCGCTGAGCGGCGACGAGCACTTCTCGCTGTCCGTGCAGACAGGAGCCGACGGCGAGAAGCGTCCCGAGCTGGTGCTGGCCAAGGCGCTGGACCGGGAGGAGGCGGCGTTTCACGAGCTGCTGCTGAGGGCGAGCGACGGCGGCGATCCGGCGCGGACGGGCACGGCGCGTATCCGCGTGTCTGTGCTGGACGCCAACGACAACGCGCCCGCCTTCAGCCAGGCGGTGTATACGGTGCGAGTGCCCGAGGACGTGCCCGTGGGCTCCACGCTGCTCAGCGTCACCGCCACCGACCCTGACGACGGAACCAACGGAGACGTCAAGTATTCAATGAAGGTCGCAGTAGAAATGGCATCTGAATACTTTCAATTGGTGGCAGAAACTGGAGCAATTAAGGTGGTAAAGAACCTGGACTTCGAGGAGGAAGATTCCTACGAATTCGAAGTACAAGCACGGGACGGAGGTGAACTTTTCGACACGGCGAAGGTGTCGATCTCGGTGACGGACGTGAACGACAACGCGCCCGAGATTTCGGTGCGGTCGTCGCTGAGCGAGATCTCGGAGGACGCGTTGCCGGGGACGGTGGTGGCCCTGCTGCACGTGCAGGACCGCGACTCGGGCGCCAACGGGGAGGTGCGGTGCAGCCTGGGCGAGGGCGTCCCGTTCCGTCTGGAGCGGGCGCTGGACGACTACTACAGCGTGGTGACGGCGCGGGAGCTGGACCGCGAGCGGGCGTCGGAGTACAACGTGACGGTGCGGGCGGCGGACGGCGGGTCGCCGGCGCTGCGGAGCGGCGCGGTGCTGGCGCTGCGGGTGCTGGACGTGAACGACAACGCGCCGGTGTTCGCGGAGGCGCGCTACAGCGCCCGGCTGCCCGAGAACAACGCGGAGGGCGCGCTGGTGCTGACGGTGCGCGCGTGGGACGCGGACTGGGGGCAGAACGCGCGCGTGCGCTACCGGCTGCGGGAGGGGCGGCTGCGGGGCGCGCCGCTCTCGTCCTACGTGTCGGTGCAGGCGGAGACGGGCGCGCTGTACGCGCTGCGCTCGTTCGACTACGAGGAGGTGCGCGAGGTGGAGCTGTGGGTGCGGGCGGAGGACGGCGGCGCGCCGCCGCTCAGCAGCAACGTGTCGGTGCGGCTGCTGATCGCGGACGAGAACGACAACGCGCCGCAGGTGCTGTACCCGCCGGCGGCGCCGCCCGCTTCGAGTTCGGGCTCGGGCTCGTGGGAGTCGGGCGCGTGGGGCTGGTCGGGCGTGGAGCTGGCGCCGCGCTCGGCGGAGCCCGGCGCGCTGGTGGCCAAGGTGGTGGCGGTGGACGCGGACGCGGGGCAGAACGCGTGGCTGTCGTACGAGCTGGCCAAGGCGACGGAGCCGGGGCTGTTCCGCGTGGGGCTGCACAGCGGCGAGGTGCGCACGGCTCGCTCGCCGCTGGCCCGCGACGCGGCGCGCCACAGCCTGGTGGTGGTGGTGAAGGACCGCGGGCGGCCGGCGCTGTCGGCCACGGCCACGCTGACGGTGGTGCTGGCCGAGAGCGTGGCCGAGCTGCTGTCGGAGCTGGGCAGCGCGGCGGCGCCGGCCGAGCCCGCGGGCAGCCTGACGCGCTGGCTGGTGCTGGCCGTGGCGGCCGTGTCCTGCCTCTTCCTCGCCTTCCTGCTGCTGCTGCTGGCGCTGCGCCTGCGCCGCTGGCGCCTCTCTCGGCTGCCGCCTCCGCCTTCGGCCGCCGGCGTGTTGCGCGGCGTGCCGGCCTCGCACTTCGTGGGCATCGACGGCGTCCGCGCCTTCCTGCGCTCCTACTCGCACGACGTGTCGCTCACGGCCGACTCGCGCAAGAGCCAGCTGCGCTGCGCGGGCGGCAGCTGCTGCGACACGCTCCCGGCCCGGCCGCCGCCCGACGAGGCCGCTCCGCTGCGCGGGGAAGACGCAGCCGCCCACCGCGCCTCGGAGACCGACGCCCTCACGGTGAGTGCTGCGATCGTGGAGGTTCCCGCGTCTCTTCCTCTCCTTTTGCCTGTCCTTTGGAATCTGACATTCCCCTATATCGTGTTTTCTCTCCCTGCTCCATGCTTCTATTGGTGGCAAGGTTGTTGATATTTTGTTTCCTCATTTCACTTAATTCTACTCTTGCTGGCTCTTGACGTCCCTCGTTTACACTGAGTTTTGATCCTTACATCCCCAGTGTGCCTAGAAGTTGGTTTATTTTTCTGCCTTTAGATTAAATTTTAGTTATTTGGAATTCTACATGCTGACAGTGTTTTTGGTCAATGTGTCTTATGACTGGAACAAGCAAATCCTCATTTGGCAATATCTGTTTGTCTGTTATTTAAATCGAATACCATCTTTTCATTTGGTAGTTTTTTCCAATAGCTTTGGGATTCCGTGTGTGAATGGATTGTGTTGAGAAGCATTTCTTGATGTTTCTCAGGCTTTTATTAATGTCCTGATGACCTGATTACAGTAGATCTGGGTGTGTATTTTCCTGCTCTTTCTATGGCATCTCCATTACTCTTTTATCACTTTAATGTCTAGTTTCATAATATTTGGGCAGATCCAAGAGTGATGTCTCTGCACTGTCAGTGCTGTTCACCTCTTTGGTACATTCAACATTTTTGCCTTCTTCTTTTCACATTCTAAAAGCAAATCACAGTGTAGTTGATGGCTCTTTATAGCCTGGAATACTATTTGTAGATGTCCAATGGTGGAGCTGTATCCATACCTGCCTTAGATGTTTAGTGTTGCCAGTAGGAAGAATATTCTTTGGTTTCTGTAAAATATCAGTGAGTGAAATCAAGTTAGTGCCTAATGCTGCTATTGTTGATCGTGGAAGGAAAGTCTGTATATGTTGAAAAAAGGAAGTGAGAGGCTGATGTCGAGTCCATGAAGTACGTGGTTAGCATGGTTTGGAGAAGAATACAGTTTGATTTTATACCTGGTGCAAAGTTCTGAGCTGTTTGCACTGCAGTTCTTATTTTCCTGTCATTAGGGACAGTGTCTGTCCCTGGAATTGAAGATTTCACCCCTATTCTATGTGGAACAATTCTTTAGAGCTAGAATGGCTTATAATCCCAGTGTGAAGCCTCATTTATCTATTTCTAGTTTCCTGTGTCTCTGTGATGTACTTTTCCTTCATTATGATTTTCATGTGTTCAGGCCTCTCCTTCCTGGATGGTCATGTTTCATGTTTTGTACTAATATTTTTACTAGCTGTCCTAAGGTGTTTCTTGTAGGAAACAAGGTATACTAATAACTGTGCTATACATTACATCCTGTGGCAGTCCTCTTCTGGTAACAGAAGCAATGTGTGTTAGACATGGCTTTGCCCATTGGTCAATGGTATGTGTCAGCAGTATTACTTATACATACGTGTTTTTTAGACAATATATCTGTCTTCCTGCTTGTACATTCTCTTCATAAAGGCAAACATAAATCCTAAGGATAACTGGCTCTTGGCCTGCTTTTGACCCTTCTGCTTTTCTTATCTGGAAGAACGCCAGTATTGACATCAGAAGTCCTTGATTAAACTCACCACAGTTAAGGAATCACATTGATGAGTGGCACATTGAAGGAATCTGTGAGTAATTGTGTTTGGGGGGCAGCAGATAAGATGCCAGTTCTCCCAGCTTAAGGTGTGTTTTGAAAACAAGAGGGAAGGGGAGGTACTATCCAAGAACCTGCTGAGAGTGAAAATGTTCTGTGTCCACTGTGGAGTTTCTTGGAGCGGGTGGGAGTTGGAATCGATGATCCTTGTGAGTCCCTCCCAGTTTGGGATATCCCATGATTCAGTGATTCTGTTTTCTGGTTCTAGAAGATGCTCTTCCACTGGAAATGAGATTGTTACATTGCAGGAAATCCTTCCTTTGAGAAGGTATTAATCATCTCAAGATTATATCTTCTGTGTGAGGAAAAAAGAAGCATAAGATTTAACAGGATATCATACAGTTTCTCAGAGGAACTAACTTCCAAAATAGGCCCAAGAGAAAAGGCTTCAGCTTACGGTTTGTTTATTTCTGTGTGCTTCCCACCACGAGTTTGCTTTGACTGCCACCTTGGACATTGCATTGTTTAGGGTTGGATAACTTCCCAACAGCACACGTGCTGGGTGTGTTGGGTGTGATGGTCTTGAAACATAAGGCTAATGACCCCATATATAATTTCTGCTTCCCATTTCAGCCCTTCACAACCTCTCTGCATGATGATATGTTGAGGGAAAAACATGTTTCTATCCACACCCCTGACATGATCTTTGTACATGTAGTAGATAAACAGGCTACTACTGGTTGTTTGAATCTGTTTGTTGTCAGCAAATATTGAAAACAATCATAGGAGAATTATTTGGGAATGGCTTGGGGAAGCTGTATGTGAAGAGCCTGTGGAAGAAAGTGTATTGCTTGAACACTGACTTCACAGGAATGGAATGGACTTTACAGGAAGGTAATTGGTATGATAAGAGCCACTCTGTGGATTCATCATTTGTCAGCTTTGCCTTGTTTGTTGTCAAAGGTTAAACTAGTCTGCAGTGTGGATGAGTGGTCTTAATAGACTGGATGACATGACTTGAATGTTTACAGCAGTCATGTAAAGGACTTGAATACACTTTGTTTCCTTACACTATCTCTGAATGAAGTGCTCTTGATAGAAGCTGACATATGGCATCATGATGAATGTATACATAATGCAAGAAAAGGTTGTGAATGCAGAGCAAGGATGGTGGGTGGCTGCATTTGAATGTGAACAGGTTGGTCAGAAGTGACTGTGTGGACAATGGTTTGATTTCATGGTGTTAAGATCTGTAATATATATGCATCATTTTTATTTATTTATTTATTTTGGTACAGTATTAGCAATCCTCTGATGGCAAAATTTGTGTCTGTATGTAGAATGATAGTGCATATCTCTAATGGCTTACGAATATTGTATGAAACCTCTAATGTGTCTAGATGTGACATTGTGATGTAGAGTTTCTTCATAGCTGTAATTCTATTTATAGGCCTTATTCTCAGGGTTGCTATATTCCACGTTTCCCATTTGCTGGACAGAGAATATGCATCTGGAAATGATAAGGTTGTATTGCAGAAACCCCTGACCTTCCTTGAGCAAGTCTCAGCAAACACATGATTACAGAATGTTATGTGTGTCAAAACTGAGATGGAATCCGTCATGGTTTGCATTGTTAGAGTAATATGGTTACATTAATGATGGACTTGACAGTCTCAAAGGTCTTTTGGAACCTGAACAATTCTGATTTTATGCTTCTATGGTTTCCTGAAATAATTTGAAAAAGTTCCTTTATTACCTTTTTCATTTAAAGTTCCATATTATCGGAGATGAGTAAAAGAGTTGGAATCTTTCTGAGAAGTGGTGATTTTTTTCTAAAATGAAATCATTACTGTGCAGTTCAAGGGAACAATTTGAGGCCCTACTTGCAGCTTAAAAACCGATTGGCTTCCAGATGTAGATGGATTGAATTTGAGTGTCTACAGGGATGACCACTTCTAGAGGAGTTTCTCAACCACAGTTCTCTCTGAATACTTCTATGTGTTGCTTGACTGATGGTAGCATTTTCTGCCCTTATATCCATGTACTTATGTTGAATTCAAAAAAGTAGCAAAAATGGTGTTGTGCTTTTTATTTACTTACAGTAATGTGTTTTGTGTTCATGAGCCTTGTTCACATCAGTCACTAGCTTGGTATTTCAGAAGAGTCAGAGCTGGTGTGGAACAACAGAGCTGTGTTGGTAACTCATTGCTCTCATTGTTAATATATCTGTTGCAGACTTAGACCTTAAAAGACGGTGCATTAGAATTGTGGAAATGAGGGGGTCGTTTCCATGCTTTCATTGTGTAAAGCGGTCAAGGATAAAGCTTGTATATATTTAACTTTCCAAACAGTGTCAGTAAACTAAGAGCTCTTTCTGTTGTCCTAAACAGTAGGAAAGTGGAAACTGCCAATGGTGCTGATAAAAGTCGGAGATTTCAGAGTGCTGTGTAACAGCTTGGCTTAGAGATTGGAAAATGGTTGGGTTAAGGAAGCTCTGTATGGCCTCTTGAAAGCAAACTTCTTGTCTAGATTTCCTTTCACATCTGATGCCAATGCCTGCAACTATTTCTGCTATGATCCCAGTTTCTTTGTCCTTAGAGGCAGCGTTGGTTCCCCCATTATCAAGTATTTGGCAAAAACCACATATGTAGAGCAGGCCTGAGAAGTGAAAGAAGGAGACTGCAGCTGGAGGCACTGACTTCCGTGATGCTGACTGCAAAAAAGATTGGAAGAGTGTTAAGGGGGAGGATGTTCCCGGAAAACACTGTCCTAGGGTCATACTAGATCCTGTATAGTGCTATTGTATTACACCTGTATACACACCTGTATGCATGTCTCTGATGGGACAAGGTTTCCTTCACACCAGGTACCATGGTGTTTTCTTCCAGTGTATGTGTAGGTATCGTGTTAGAAATTGAAGTGAACTGAAAGCAAGGCCAGAATTTTCAACTGTTCCAATCTTTAAACTCACTAGAGGGATCTGATGGGTGTCAACTGTCCAAAGACTGACAGAAATTATTTCTCTGTCACTTCTGTGTAGGTGCTCACTTGTGCATGTCTTATTTTTCCAAAGGCTAGAGATGATTTTTCTTGCAACATAGATATAAAGTTCACAGACAGTACAAAAGCATCAAGTTTTCCCTTGAATCAGGAGGACTGATGGGTCAGCATTGTATTTCTCTGTATCAAGATTTGATTGTTAGTATTGTGCCAAGGTTGGTGTCTCTATCACTTGGTCCCATTCTTTCAGTGTCATGGCATTCAAGAATGACAGTCTTGTTTGTATGAGTCTTCAACCAACACTACTGGATGTGAAATCATGATGTGGTAAGATGCGGCCTGAATTTTCACTGGCTCATTTTAAGGCAAAATTGTGTCAATGAAACTACACACTGCAACAGTGCCCAGTACAAGGATGAGCTGCTTCTCCATAATTTGAATTGAAAATGTTTGAAATGACTGAGCTACTTCTTTGCAGGAAGGAATACAGCCATGCTCCTCTACCTGCTGCTGCAATCAAGAGGTAGCAAAAGGTCGTGAAACATTGCATACATCCATGAAATCTTAAAGACCTGTGGCATACTAATTACATGAGGATGTGGTACACAATAATAGAGAACTACCTGGATTGGAAACATGTCAGCATGATGCACTAGAAAATGTGCAAAGGACACACCCTTTATGATGTGCTATACATACAGGAGAGCAGGTTACTGTAGGCTGTTGACGCTAAAAGAACAAGAGATGGAGGAAGTGTGACAGTTTAGTAAAGGCAACTGAAATGGAAACAAGAGAGATCATGAATTTCATGCAACACTCAGATTATTAATGACGTCTGGAAAACTCTGGAACATTACCTGCACGAGTGACTGCAAGAAGAATCTCTGGATATCGGAAGGGAGACAGTCCTTGTGCGAAAAGGGGTTATGCCTCAGAAGCGTTAGGAGATGCAATAAACAACAAAGGTTCTCCTTGTTCTGGGTGAGAAGTAACGGACTGAATAGCAGTTCTGCAGCCTGTATAGAATAAGCACGATCAAGTAGATCGTCTCGATGGAATCGAGAAACACCGGGTGAAAGGGAATGTAGAAGAATATTAGCAAAATCCTGACAGGCGGAGCTCGGTGGAGCCGTGCGTGCAGTGCCGGCCGGCGGCTGCGGGCGCCGCTGTTCACCACGGAGGAGAGGAAGGAGCGGAGCGCTGCAGGCAGCCCCGCCCGCTGCGGCCCGGCTTTCTCGCTCGCTGTGTCGGTGTCCGTGCAGACTACGAGCGGATCCGCGGTGCGGAGCGGTGCTGCAGCGAGGCGGAGGGGCGGCGGGAGCGGTCAGCAGCGGTCACGGAGACAGAAACGAAGCCGGAGAAGAAGGCGAGAGAGAAGTGGGAGAAGAATCAGCAATTGGAGCGGCGCGGAAGCGGCGAGTGTGAGGTGCCGGCGGGGTCGTGAGGGAGATGTGCGCGGCCAGAGAAGGGCGCTGGGGCCGGAGGCAGCGGGCGCTGCTGTGCTGCGTGTTGGTGGCGGCGTGGGAGGCGGCGTGGGGGCAGCTGCGCTACTCGGTGCCCGAGGAGCTGCCCAAGGGCTCGTTCGTGGGCGACGTGGCCAAGGACCTGGCGCTGGAGCTGGCGGCGCTCGGCAACCGCGGCGCCCGAGTGGTGTCCCAAGGCAGGACGCAGTATTTCGCTCTGCATGCGAACAGCGGCCACCTGGTGACGGCCGAGAGGATAGACAGGGAGCAGCTGTGCCGGCTGCAGGAGAAATGCGTGCTGCGCTGTGAGCTGATCGTGGAGGGCGAGATGAAGGTTTATGCAATCGAAGTGGAAATCACGGACATTAACGACAACGCACCCAGCTTCGGAGAGGAAGAAATGAATCTCAGAATGAGCGAGACGACAGTAGTGGGATCAAGGTTTCTTTTGTCTACGGCTCACGACCCGGATGTAGGCGCAAATTCCCTGCAGAGGTATGCGCTGAGCGGCGACGAGCACTTCTCGCTCTCCGTGAAGGCAGGAGCGGACGGCGAGAGGAATCCCGAGCTGGTGCTGGCCAAGGCGCTGGACCGGGAGGAGGCGGCGTTTCACGAGCTGCTGCTGAGGGCGAGCGACGGCGGCGATCCGGCTCGGACGGGCACGGCGCGTATCCGCGTGGTTGTGCTGGACGCCAACGACAACGCGCCCGCGTTCAGCCAGGCGGTGTACACGGTGCGAGTGCCCGAGGACGTGCCCGTGGGCTCCACGCTGCTCAGCGTCACCGCCACCGACCCTGACGACGGAACTAATGGCGAAGTAAGATATTCAACAAAGAAAGCCACAGATAGTGCATCGGAGATTTTTCATCTTGAGCCTGGTACGGGAGCGATCAGGTTGGTGAGGAATCTGGACTTCGAAGAAGGAGATTCATACGAGATGCTCGTGCAGGCACAGGATGCCGGTGGCCTTTTCGATACGGCGACGGTGTCGATCTCGGTGACGGACGTGAACGACAACGCGCCTGTGATTTCGGTGCGGTCGTCGCTGAGCGAGATCTCGGAGGACGCGTTGCCGGGGACGGTGGTGGCCCTGCTGCACGTGCAGGACCGCGACTCGGGCGCCAACGGGGAGGTGCGGTGCAGCCTGGGCGAGGGCGTCCCGTTCCGTCTGGAGCGGGCGCTGGACGACTACTACAGCGTGGTGACGGCGCGGGAGCTGGACCGCGAGCGGGCGTCGGAGTACAACGTGACGGTGCGGGCGGCGGACGGCGGGTCGCCGGCGCTGCGGAGCGGCGCGGTGCTGGCGCTGCGGGTGCTGGACGTGAACGACAACGCGCCGGTGTTCGCGGAGGCGCGCTACAGCGCCCGGCTGCCCGAGAACAACGCGGAGGGCGCGCTGGTGCTGACGGTGCGCGCGTGGGACGCGGACTGGGGGCAGAACGCGCGCGTGCGCTACCGGCTGCGGGAGGGGCGGCTGCGGGGCGCGCCGCTCTCGTCCTACGTGTCGGTGCAGGCGGAGACGGGCGCGCTGTACGCGCTGCGCTCGTTCGACTACGAGGAGGTGCGCGAGGTGGAGCTGTGGGTGCGGGCGGAGGACGGCGGCGCGCCGCCGCTCAGCAGCAACGTGTCGGTGCGGCTGCTGATCGCGGACGAGAACGACAACGCGCCGCAGGTGCTGTACCCGCCGGCGGCGCCGCCCGCTTCGAGTTCGGGCTCGGGCTCGTGGGAGTCGGGCGCGTGGGGCTGGTCGGGCGTGGAGCTGGCGCCGCGCTCGGCGGAGCCCGGCGCGCTGGTGGCCAAGGTGGTGGCGGTGGACGCGGACGCGGGGCAGAACGCGTGGCTGTCGTACGAGCTGGCCAAGGCGACGGAGCCGGGGCTGTTCCGCGTGGGGCTGCACAGCGGCGAGGTGCGCACGGCTCGCTCGCCGCTGGCCCGCGACGCGGCGCGCCACAGCCTGGTGGTGGTGGTGAAGGACCGCGGGCGGCCGGCGCTGTCGGCCACGGCCACGCTGACGGTGGTGCTGGCCGAGAGCGTGGCCGAGCTGCTGTCGGAGCTGGGCAGCGCGGCGGCGCCGGCCGAGCCCGCGGGCAGCCTGACGCGCTGGCTGGTGCTGGCCGTGGCGGCCGTGTCCTGCCTCTTCCTCGCCTTCCTGCTGCTGCTGCTGGCGCTGCGCCTGCGCCGCTGGCGCCTCTCTCGGCTGCCGCCTCCGCCTTCGGCCGCCGGCGTGTTGCGCGGCGTGCCGGCCTCGCACTTCGTGGGCATCGACGGCGTCCGCGCCTTCCTGCGCTCCTACTCGCACGACGTGTCGCTCACGGCCGACTCGCGCAAGAGCCAGCTGCGCTGCGCGGGCGGCAGCTGCTGCGACACGCTCCCGGCCCGGCCGCCGCCCGACGAGGCCGCTCCGCTGCGCGGGGAAGACGCAGCCGCCCACCGCGCCTCGGAGACCGACGCCCTCACGGTGAGTGCTGCGACCGCGGCGGTTTCCGAGTCTTTCCTTCCCCTCTCGATTTTCGCTGGGTGCGTTGCCTCTTTACCTGGTTTCTCCTTTCCTCTCTTCTGTCATTGTCTCAGATTTTCGCTATTTCTGAGCGTTGTTTCTCTCTCTACAGGGTAGTGTTTCAAATGGGGTGACACTCGAAGGTCTATTGTGATATTCTTACTGCAAATCCTTAGTTGATTTTACGTTTTCTACTGCCTCCCAGCTCATTCCATGCAGTTCTTGTCTGTCAATTACAGCAGCAAATGACCCGACTCAGCTGTAGGATGATATAGCTGGTAGTTGTGTCTTGATATAGTTCAATAGATAGAATGCTTTACCTGTGTTAGTCTTTGGTTTTCTACTTGTCATTTTTTCCATGTATGCATTTTGCTTAACAGTAACGTGTGGTTATATTATTGTTGCAGTGGTGTTGATTCAAGCAGTTTTCCTTTCTCAGTTGAGGTAACAGGTGGATTTCATTTACATTTGCTTTGAATTTATGCCATCTCTGTAGAGATGGAATGCTTGATGTGTGGAATGAGATTCGAGATGGGTCTTGAAATTATAGGAGTGACTGCTTGGATGTAACTGTTAAAATGTTACCCAGTTCTCTGCATGTGTTGAGGGAAGAAGTGACTTTGTATCCATGTATGGTAAGTCTTTGTTTAGCTGGCAGAGAAAAGGGCTGGGCAGCTGCTCTTTTGTCCCTGTTTTCTATTAACCAATATTCAATACAATTCTAAAAGTTGTAGTTCAGATTTATCCAGTGATGATATGTGTGCTGGGCTCCTGTAGGAAAGGTGAGTCTATGAAGGCTGACATCTCAAAGGTGGAGCAAGCTGTGCTAGGATGCAAGTGCCATCACAGTAGCACCACTGTGTCATCATCACTTGAATTTCATGTTGCACAATATTTGATGAGGCAGAAGAATGAGATCTGATGATCAAATGTGAGGTCTTTCTGTTCTGTATTTTCCATGGTATTTCTTTTGTTGTCGTTGTTGTTAAGCTCTCCATGATGATACGTTGAGGGAAGAAATGTCCCTGTATCCACCCTTGTGATGGTCTTTGCACTTGTAACAGAGAAACAGGCTGGGCAACTGGTCCTTTGAAGCTGTTTGGTATTAACAAATATTGAAGGGAGTCATAAGAGTGTTATTTGGGAATGGCTTGGGGATGCTGGATGTGAAGAGCTTGTAGAGGAGAGAGGAGTGTTTGAACTTTGACCTCACAGGAATGGAGCAGACTTTGCTAGAAGGTAACTGGTTTGATAAGAGCCACTTTGTGAGTTCATCACTTAAACTTCCTGTGGAACAGTATTTGCTGAGTTAGGAAAATGAGATCTGGATAGAGGCCAGTAAGTCTTAAGTTCTCTGTTTTTCTCAGTGTTGCCTCTTATTTTTGTGTGAAGGCCTAAACTGCACTACAGTGTGGAAGGGAATTCATATTAGTCTGGAAGACCTCTTATTAGCTGTCAGAGTGTGGAAACTGTTTCCATAGATGACTTGAATGTTCACAGCAGTCAGGACAACTAGATGGATATAGCCAAGTTTCCATAAAACCATGTTCTTGACAACAGCAGACATATTACTTGAAGCTGGATATGTGCGTGGGGCAAGTAAAGGCTGTGAATGCAGAGCAAGGACGGTGGCTGTTTCATATCTATGCAGAAAGCAAGTGGGTCAGCAGCAATATTCTTTGGGTAATGATCTGATTTCATAGCTGTTGCCAATGCCTGCTGTATTCATGCACCATTTTATCCTGGTTTCAGTGTCTTGCATGCTAATGGTAATCCCGTGATGATAACTTTTCTTCTGCTGAACAGCTGCTAATAAAGAGTGATAGAGTGCATACCCATAGTGACTTCTAATGCTCAGGTGAAGCTTCCTTATTCCATTTTTCTTGAGGTGAAACCCTCTACTGTGTAGTCCAGAAGACTACATAGTAGTTCATAGTGCAGTGCTGGAAAGCAGAGGAAAAATGAATAGCTGAATGATTGCGATCATAGTCAGTGGAGTTCATGGTGGAGATGCTGCTTCTGCAAATGTGAGATAATATTCGGAATTATTTAGAGATAGAATTTAAAGTAAGGATTCTTGCTATGTGTTAGAAATATCAGATCCAAGAAGTGATTTCAATCTCCATGACTATGATGACCTTGAAGAAATTAATGATTGTCTTGTCCCCTCCAAAAAGAGATTTACTTACATAAAGCTAATGAAGATGCAGCTTGAACTGTCAGTGACTTCCAAGTGCTCTGGGAGGTGACTTCTTAAAGCAGAGTTGTGTCAATGCAACTGTACACTGCATCAGCACCTCTTAGATGGGAGAGCTGGAAGTTTGTTTCTTTACTCATACATACAGAAATGCCATGTAGAGCCAAGAGAATGGATTGCAGGAAAATGTATTTGGAGAACACAGCCATGCTTTTCTACACATTGTTCAGTGGAGTGGCAACAGAAGATCATCAGGCATTGAATAGGCCCATCATCTCTGATATACCTGTGGCACGCTGGCTACTTGGAAACATGTGAGAACCTGACATAGAGAGCTTGTGGCCAATCCCACAATGTATGGGGTGGACTGAGGGGAGCTGATGGGAAGAATCGTTTGGTTTGGGAACTCCACTTTCTGTTATACTCTGGTATGTGCCCGGCACATGAAATCCTTTTCCTGCACGAGACTGAAAAAGAGTGTTGGCTTTCTAAAGGTAGTTGATGTGGAAACAACAGAGATCACAAATGTATGCAGAACTCAGATTATTAAAGACATGTGGAAAACTTCAGAATATTATCTTCACGAAGGACTGCAAGAAGAATCAGGGCATCTGGGACAGAGAGCTTCTGCAGAAACGGGTTAACATTCAGAAGTGTTGAGAGATGGAATAAACCAGGAGGATTGTCCTTGCACTGAGTAAGAAATAACGGACTGAAGAGGAACTCCTCTGCCGTCTGTCCCTAATGAGCAGTCTGAAAAAAATACTATGTCATCTCAATCGACAACACAACGAAAAGATGTAATGAAATGCAAGGAATATTACTGAAGTGATGAGGGACCGCAGCGTGAGGTGCTAATGTACCGATGATTCCCCCGGCTGCCTCTGCCTCGGTGGAGCCGTGCGTGCAGTGCCGGGCGGCGGCTGCGGGCGCCGCTGTTCACCACGGAGGAGAGGAAGGAGCGGAGCGCTGCAGGCAGCCCCGCCCGCTGCGGCCCGGCTCGCTCTCTCGATCGCTGTGTCGGCGTCCGGACGGGTTCTGAGCGGCCCCGCGGTGCGGAGCGGTGCTGCAGCGAGGTGGAGAGGCGGCGGGACTGAACGGCACCAGCCGTGGAGATACAGCCGGAGAAGAAGGCGAGAGAGAAGTGGAGGAGGAAGGCAGAGGCAGAGCGGCGCGGAAGCGGCGAGTGTGAGGTGCCGGCGGGGCCGTGCGGGAGATGTGCGCGGCCAGAGAAGGGCGCTGGGGTCGGAGGCAGCGGGCGCTGCTGTGCTGCGTGTTGGTGGCGGCGTGGGAGGCGGCGTGGGGGCAGCTGCGCTACTCGGTGCCCGAGGAGCTGCCCAAGGGCTCGTTCGTGGGCGACGTGGCCAAGGACCTGGCGCTGGAGCTGGCGGCGCTCGGCAACCGCGGCGCCCGAGTGGTGTCCCAAGGCAGGACGCAGTATTTCGCTCTGCATGCGAACAGCGGCCACCTGGTGACGGCCGAGAGGATAGACAGGGAGCAGCTGTGCCGGCTGCAGGAGAAATGCGTGCTGCGCTGTGAGCTGATCGTGGAGGGCGAGATGAAGGTTTATGCCATAACAGTTGAGATCATGGATATAAATGATAATCCTCCAACATTTACCAAGAAGGAACTGGAGGAAAAAATTAGTGAGATGACAGCAACGGGGGCGCGATTTCCCTTACCTAAGGCTCATGATCCGGACATCGGTGCCAATTCCCTGCAGAGCTACACGCTGAGCGGCGACGAGCACTTCTCGCTGTCCGTGCAGACAGGAGCCGACGGCGAGAAGCGTCCCGAGCTGGTGCTGGCCAAGGCGCTGGACCGGGAGGAGGCGGCGTTTCACGAGCTGCTGCTGAGGGCGAGCGACGGCGGCGATCCGGCTCGGACGGGCACGGCGCGCATCCGCGTGTCTGTGCTGGACGCCAACGACAACGCGCCCGCGTTCAGCCAGGCGGTGTACACGGTGCGAGTGCCCGAGGACGTGCCTGTAGGATCCACGTTGCTCACCGTCACCGCCACCGACCCTGACGATGGAATTAACGGAGAGGTACAGTATTCATTTCCAGAGATTTCCGATAGAGCTTCGAACATATTCCTTCTCGAGCCGAAAACAGGAGCGATCAGGCTGGTGAAGAACCTGGACTTCGAGGAAGCAGACTTCTATGAACTCGGAGTTCAGGCTCGGGATGGCGGTGGCATCTCGGACACAACGAAAGTGTCGATCTCGGTGACGGACGTGAACGACAACGCGCCCGAGATTTCGGTGCGGTCGTCGCTGAGCGAGATCTCGGAGGACGCTTTGCCGGGGACGGTGGTGGCCCTGCTGCACGTGCAGGACCGCGACTCGGGCGCCAACGGGGAGGTGCGGTGCAGCCTGGGCGAGGGCGTCCCGTTCCGTCTGGAGCGGGCGCTGGACGACTACTACAGCGTGGTGACGGCGCGGGAGCTGGACCGCGAGCGGGCGTCGGAGTACAACGTGACGGTGCGGGCGGCGGACGGCGGGTCGCCGGCGCTGCGGAGCGGCGCGGTGCTGGCGCTGCGGGTGCTGGACGTGAACGACAACGCGCCGGTGTTCGCGGAGGCGCGCTACAGCGCCCGGCTGCCCGAGAACAACGCGGAGGGCGCGCTGGTGCTGACGGTGCGCGCGTGGGACGCGGACTGGGGGCAGAACGCGCGCGTGCGCTACCGGCTGCGGGAGGGGCGGCTGCGGGGCGCGCCGCTCTCGTCCTACGTGTCGGTGCAGGCGGAGACGGGCGCGCTGTACGCGCTGCGCTCGTTCGACTACGAGGAGGTGCGCGAGGTGGAGCTGTGGGTGCGGGCGGAGGACGGCGGCGCGCCGCCGCTCAGCAGCAACGTGTCGGTGCGGCTGCTGATCGCGGACGAGAACGACAACGCGCCGCAGGTGCTGTACCCGCCGGCGGCGCCGCCCGCTTCGAGTTCGGGCTCGGGCTCGTGGGAGTCGGGCGCGTGGGGCTGGTCGGGCGTGGAGCTGGCGCCGCGCTCGGCGGAGCCCGGCGCGCTGGTGGCCAAGGTGGTGGCGGTGGACGCGGACGCGGGGCAGAACGCGTGGCTGTCGTACGAGCTGGCCAAGGCGACGGAGCCGGGGCTGTTCCGCGTGGGGCTGCACAGCGGCGAGGTGCGCACGGCTCGCTCGCCGCTGGCCCGCGACGCGGCGCGCCACAGCCTGGTGGTGGTGGTGAAGGACCGCGGGCGGCCGGCGCTGTCGGCCACGGCCACGCTGACGGTGGTGCTGGCCGAGAGCGTGGCCGAGCTGCTGTCGGAGCTGGGCAGCGCGGCGGCGCCGGCCGAGCCCGCGGGCAGCCTGACGCGCTGGCTGGTGCTGGCCGTGGCGGCCGTGTCCTGCCTCTTCCTCGCCTTCCTGCTGCTGCTGCTGGCGCTGCGCCTGCGCCGCTGGCGCCTCTCTCGGCTGCCGCCTCCGCCTTCGGCCGCCGGCGTGTTGCGCGGCGTGCCGGCCTCGCACTTCGTGGGCATCGACGGCGTCCGCGCCTTCCTGCGCTCCTACTCGCACGACGTGTCGCTCACGGCCGACTCGCGCAAGAGCCAGCTGCGCTGCGCGGGCGGCAGCTGCTGCGACACGCTCCCGGCCCGGCCGCCGCCCGACGAGGCCGCTCCGCTGCGCGGGGAAGACGCAGCCGCCCACCGCGCCTCGGAGACCGACGCCCTCACGGTGAGTGCTGCGACCGCGGCCGTTCCCGCGTCTCTTCCTCTCCTTTTGCCTGTCCTTTGGAATCTGACATTCCCCTATATCGTGTTTTCTCTCCCTGCTCCATGCTTCTATTGGTGGCAAGGTTGTTGATATTTTGTTTCCTCATTTCACTTAATTCTACTCTTGCTGGCTCTTGACGTCCCTTGTTTACACTGAGTTTTGATCCTTTTATCCCCCATGTGCCTAGAAGTTGGTTTATTTTTCTGCCTTTAGATTAAATTTTAGTTATTTGGAATTCTACATGCTGACAGTGTTTTTGGTCAATGTGTCTTATGATTGGAACAAGCAAATCCTCATTTGGCAATATCTGTCTGTTATCAAAATCGAATACCATCTTTTCATTTGGTAGTTTTTTCCAATAGCTTTGGGATTCCATGTGTGAATGGATTGTGTTGAGAAACATTTCTTGATGTTTCTCAGTCTTTTATTAATGTCCTGATAACCTGATTACAGTAGATCTGGGTGTGTATTTTCCTGCTCTTTCTATGGCATCTCCATTGCTCTTTTATCACTTTAATGTCTAGTTTAATAATGTTTGGGCAGATCCAAGAGTGATGTCTCTGCACTGTCAGTGCTGTTCACCACTTTGGTACATTCAACATTTTTGCCTTCTTCTTTTCACATTCTAAAAGCAAATCACAGTGTAGTTGATGGCCATTTATAGCCTGGAATACTATTTGTAGATGTCCAATGGTGGAGCTGTTTCTGTACCTGCCTTAGATGTTTAGTGTTGCCAGTAGGATGAATATTCTTTGGTATCTGTAAAATATCAGTGAATGAAATCAAGTTAGTGCCTAATGCTGCTACTGTTGATCATGGAAGGAAAGTCTGTATATGTTGAAAAAAGGAAGTGAGAGGCTGATGTCGAGTCCACGAAGTACGTGGTTAGCATGGTTTGGAGAAGAATACAGTTTGATTTTATACCTGGTGCAAAGTTCTGTGCTGTTTGCACTGCAGTTCTTATTTTCCTGTCATTAGGGACAGTGTCTGTCCCTGGAATTGAAGATTTCACCCCCTATTCTATGTGGAACAATTCTTTATAGCTTGAATGGCATATAATCCCAGTGTGAAGCCTCATTTATCTATTTCTAGTTTCCTCTGTGATGTACTTTTCCTTTATTATAATTTTCATGTGTTCAGGCCTCTCCTTCCTGGATGGTCATGTTTCATGTTTTGTACTAATATTTTTACTAGCTGTCCTAAGGTGTTTCTTGTAGGATGCAAAGTATACTAATAACTGTGCTATACATTACATCCTGTGGCAGTCCTCTTCTGGTAACAGAAGCAACGTGTGTTAGGCATGGCTTTGCCCATTGGTCAATGGTATGTGTCAGCAGTATTACTTATACATACGTGTTTTTTAGACAATATGTCTGTCTTTCTGCCTGTACATTCTCTTCATAAAGGTAAACATAAATCCTAAGGATAACTGGCTCTTGGCCTGCTTTTGACCCTTTTGCTTTTCTCATCTGGAAGAACACCAGTATTGACATCAGAAGTCCTTGATTAAACTCACCACAGTTAAGGAATCACATTGATGAGTGGCACACTGAAGGAATCTGTGAGTAATTGTGTTTGGGGTGCAGCAGATAAGATGCCAGTTCTCCCAGCTTAAGGTGTGTTTTGAAAACAAGAGGGAAGGGGAGGTACTATCCAAGATCCTGCTGAGAGTGAAAATGTTCTGTGTCCACTGTGGAGTTTCTTGGAGCGGGTGGGAGTTGGAATTGATGATCCTTGTGAGTCCCTCCCAGTTTGGGATATCCCATGATTCAGTGATTCTGTTTTCTGGTTCTAGAAGATGCTCTTCCACTGGAAATGAGATTATTACATTGCAGGAAATCCTTCCTTTGAGAAGGTATTAATCATCTCAACATTATATTTTCTGTGTGAGGAAAAAAGAAGCATAAGATTTAACAGGATATCATACAGTTTCTCAGAGGAACTAACTTCCAAAATAGGCCCAAGAGAAAAGGCTTCAGCTCACGGTTTGTTTATTTCTGTGTGCTTCCCACCACGAGTTTGCTTTGACTGCCACCTTGGACATTGCATTGTTTAGGGTTGCATAACTTCCCAACAGCACATGTGCTGGGTGTGTTGGGTGTGATGGTCTTGAAACAGAAGGTTAATGACCCCATATATAATTTCTGCTTCCCATTTCAGCCCTTCTCAAGCTCTCTGCATGATGGTACATTGAGGGAAAAACATGTCATTATCCACACCCCTGACATGATCTTTGTACATGTAGTAGATAAACAGGCTGGACTAGTGGTCATTTGAATCTGTTTGTTGTCAGCAAATATTGAAAACAATCATAGGAGAATTATTTGGGAATGGCTTGGGGAAGCTGTATTGAAGAGCTTGTGGAGGAAAATGTATTGTTTGAACACTGATTTCACAGGAATGGAACAGACTTTACAGGAAGGTAATCGGTATGATAAGAGCCACTCTGTGGATTCATCATTTGTCAGCTTTGCCTTGTTTGTTGTCAAAGGTTAAACTAGTCTGCAGTGTGGATGAGTGGTCTTAATGGACTGGATGACATGACTTGAATGTTTACAGCAGTCATGATAAGGACTTGAATACACTTTGTTTCCTTATACTATCTCTGAATGAAGTGCTCTTGATAGAAGCTGACATATGGCATCATGATGAACGTATACATAATGCAAGAAAAGGTTGTGAATGCAGAGCAAGGATGGTGGGTGGCTGCATTTGAATGTGAACAGGTTGGTCAGAAGTGACACTGTGTGGACAATGGTTTGATTTCATGGTGTTAAGATCTGTAATATATATTCATCATTTTTATTTATTTATTTGTTTTGGTACAGTATTAGCAATCCTCTGATGGCAAAATTTGTGTCTGTATGTAGAATGATAGTGCATATCTCTAATGGCTTACGAATATTGTATGAAACCTCTAATGTGTCTAGATGTGACATTGTGATGTAGAGTTTCTTCATAGCTGTAATTCTGTTTATAGGCCTTCTCTCAGGGTTTCTGTGTTTCACGTTTCCCATTTGCTGGACAGAGAATATGCATCTGGAAATGATAAGGTTGTATTGCAGAAACCCCTGACCTTCCTTGAGCAAGTCTCAGCAAACACATGATTACAGAATGTTATGTGTGTCAAAACTGAGATGGAATCTGTCATGGTTTGCATTGTTAGAGTAATATGGTTACATTAATGATGGACTTGACCGTCTTGAAGGTCTTTTGGAACCTGAACAATTCTGATTTTATGTTTCTATGGTTTCCTGAAATCATTTGAAAAAGTTCCTTTATTACCTTTTTCCTTTAAAGTTCCATATTATCGGAGATGAGTAAAAGAGTTGGAAACTTTCTGAGAAGTGGTGATTTTTTTCTAAAATGAAATTCTCTACTGTGCAGTTTAAGGGAACAATTTGAGGCCCTACTTGCAGCTTAAAAACTGATTGGCTTCCAGATGTAGATGGATTGAATTTGAGTGTCTACAGGGATGACCACTCCTAGAGGAGTTTCTCAACCACAGTTCTCTCTGAATACTTCTATGTGTTGCTTGACTGATGGTAACATTTTCTGCCCTTATATCCATGTACTTATGTTGAATTCAAAAAAGCAGCAAAAATGGTGTTATGCTTTTTTTTTACTTACAGTAATGTGTTTTGTGTTCATGAGCCTTGTTCACATCAGTCACTAGCTTGGTATTTCAGAAGAATCAGAGCTGGTGTGGAACAACAGAGCTGTGTTGGTAACTCATTGCTCTCATTGTTAATATATCTGTTGCAGACTTAGACCTTAAAAGACGGTGCATTAGAATTGTGGAAATGAGGGGGTCGTTTCCATGCTTTCATTGTGTAAAGCGGTCAAGGATAAAGCTTGTATATATTTAACTTTCCAAACAGTGTCAGTAAATTAAGAGCTCTTTCTGTTGTCCTAAACAGTAGGAAAGTGGAAACTGCCAATGGTGCTGATAAAAGTCAGAGATTTCAGAGTGCTGTGTAACAGCTTGGCTTAGAGTTTGGAAAATGGTTGGGTTAAGGAAGCTCTGTATGGCCTCTTGAAAGCAAACTTCTTGTCTAGATTTCCTTTCACATCTGATGCCAATGCCTGCAACTATTTCTGCTATGATCCCAGTTTCTTTGTCCTTAGAAGCAGCGTTGGTTCCCCCATTATCAAGTATTTGGCAAAAACCACATATGTAGAGCAGGCCTGAGAAGTGAAAGGAGACTGCAGCTGGAGGCACTGACTTCCGTGATGCTGACTGCAAAAAAGATTGGAAGAGTGTTAAGGGGGAAGATGTTCCCGGAAAACACTGTCCTAGGGTCATACTAGATCCTGTATAGTGCTATTGTATCACACCTGTATACACACCTGGATGCATGTCTCTGATGGCACAAGGTTTCCTTCACACCAGGTACCATGGTGTTTTCTTCCAGTGTATGTGTAGGTACCTTGTTAGAAATTGAAGTGAACTGAAAGCAAGGCCAGAATTTTCAACTGTTCCAATCTTTAAACTCACTAGAGGGATCTGATGGGTGTCAACTGTCCAAAGACTGACAGAAATTATTTCTCTGTCACTTCTGTGTAGGTGCTCACTTGTGCATGTCTTATTTTTCCAAAGGCTAGAGATGATTTTTCTTGCAACATAGATATAAAGTTCACAGGCAGTACAAAAGCATCAAGTTTTCCCTTGAATCAGGAGGACTGATGGGTCAGCAGTGTATTTCTCTGTACCAAGATTTGATTGTTAGTATTGTGCCAAGGTTGGTGTCTCTATCACTTGGTCCCTTTCTTTCAGTGTCATGGCATTCAAGAATGACAGTCTTGTTTGTATGAGCCTTCAACCAACACCACTGGATGTGAAATCATGATGTGGTAAGATGCGGCCTGAATTTTCACTGGCTCATTTTAAGGCAAAATTGTGTCAATGAAACTACACACTGCAACAGTGCCCAGTACAAGGATGAGCTGCTTCTCCATAATTTGAATTGAAAATGTTTGAAATGACTGAGCTACTTCTTTGCAGGAAGGAATACAGCCATGCTCCTCTACCTGCTGCTGCAATCAAGAGGTAGCAAAAGGTCGTGAAACACTGCATACATCCATGAAATCTTAAAGACCTGTGGCATACTAATTACATGAGGATGTGGTACACAATAATAGAGAACTACCTGGATTGGAAACATGTCAGCATGATGCACTAGAAAATGTGCAAAGGACACACCCTTTATGATGTGCTATACATACAGGAGAGCAGGTTACTGTAGGCTGTTGACGCTAAAAGAACAAGAGATGGAGGAAGTGTGACAGTTTAGTAAAGGCAACTGAAATGGAAACAAGAGAGATCATGAATTTCATGCAACACTCAGATTATTAATGACGTCTGGAAAACTCTGGAACATTACCTGCACGAGTGACTGCAAGAAGAATCTCTGGACATCGGAAGGGAGACAGTCCTTGTGCAAAAAGGGGCTATGCTTCAGAAGCGTTAGGAGATGCAATAAACAACAAAGGTTCTCCTTGTTCTGGGTGAGAAGTAACGGACTGAATAGCAGTTCTGCAGCCTGTATAGAATAAGCACGATCAAATAGATCGTCTCGATGGAATCGAGAAACACCGGGTGAAAGGGAATGTAGAAGAATATTAGCAAAATCCTGACAGGCGGAGCTCGGTGGAGTCGTGCGTGCAGTGCCGGCCGGCGGCTGCGGGCGCCGCTGTTCACCACGGAGGAGAGGAAGGAGAGGAGCGCTGCAGGCAGCCCCGCCCGCTGCGGCCCGGCTTTCTCGCTCGCTGTGTCGGTGTCCGTGCAGACTACGAGCGGCCCCGCGGTGCGGAGCGGTGCTGCAGCGAGGCGGAGGGGCGGCGGGAGCGGTCAGCAGCGGCCACGGAGACAGAAACGAAGCCGGAGAAGAAGGCGAGAGAGAAGTGGGAGAAGAATCAGCAATTGGAGCGGCGCGGAAGCGGCGAGTGTGAGGTGCCGGCGGGGCCGTGCGGGAGATGTGCGCGGCCAGAGAAGGGCGCTGGGGCCGGAGGCAGCGGGCGCTGCTGTGCTGCGTGTTGGTGGCGGCGTGGGAGGCGGCGTGGGGGCAGCTGCGCTACTCGGTGCCCGAGGAGCTGCCCAAGGGCTCGTTCGTGGGCGACGTGGCCAAGGACCTGGCGCTGGAGCTGGCGGCGCTCGGCAACCGCGGCGCCCGAGTGGTGTCCCAAGGCAGGACGCAGTATTTCGCTCTGCATGCGAACAGCGGCCACCTGGTGACGGCCGAGAGGATAGACAGGGAGCAACTGTGCCGGCTGCAGGAGAAATGCGTGCTGCGCTGTGAGCTGATCGTGGAGGGCGAGATGAAGGTTTATGCCATCGAAGTGGAAATCACGGACATTAACGACAACGCGCCAGCCTTCGGAGAATCACAAAAGGAACTGAGAATTAGCGAAACGACATCCCAGGGAACGCGGTTCCCCTTACCTATGTCACACGACCCAGACATAGGTGTAAATTCTCTGCAGAGCTACACGCTGAGCGGCGACGAGCACTTCTCGCTGTCCGTGCAGGCGGGAGCCGACGGCGAGAAGCGTCCCGAGCTGGTGCTGGCCAAGGCGCTGGACCGGGAGGAGGCGGCATTTCACGAGCTGCTGCTGAAGGCGAGCGACGGCGGCGATCCTGGGCGGACGGGCACGGCGCGCATCCGCGTGGTTGTGCTGGACGCCAACGACAACGCGCCCGCGTTCAGCCAGACGATGTACACGGTGCGAGTGCCCGAGGATGCGCCTGTAGGATCCACGATGCTCAGCGTCACCGCCACCGACCCCGACGACGGAACCAACGGCGATGTGATATATTCGCTGAGAAAAGTGACAAACGAAGCAAAGAAGTTCTTCCATCTCGAACCTGATACAGGCGAAATCAAACTACTCAGAAGCCTTGACTTCGAAGAAGGAGACTCGTATGAACTGGAGGTCCAAGCACACGACGGTGGTGGCCTTTTTGACACGGCGAAGGTGTCGATCTCGGTGACGGACGTGAACGACAACGCGCCCGAGATTTCGGTGCGGTCGTCGCTGAGCGAGATCTCGGAGGACGCGTTGCCGGGGACGGTGGTGGCCCTGCTGCACGTGCAGGACCGCGACTCGGGCGCCAACGGGGAGGTGCGGTGCAGCCTGGGCGAGGGCGTCCCGTTCCGTCTGGAGCGGGCGCTGGACGACTACTACAGCGTGGTGACGGCGCGGGAGCTGGACCGCGAGCGGGCGTCGGAGTACAACGTGACGGTGCGGGCGGCGGACGGCGGGTCGCCGGCGCTGCGGAGCGGCGCGGTGCTGGCGCTGCGGGTGCTGGACGTGAACGACAACGCGCCGGTGTTCGCGGAGGCGCGCTACAGCGCCCGGCTGCCCGAGAACAACGCGGAGGGCGCGCTGGTGCTGACGGTGCGCGCGTGGGACGCGGACTGGGGGCAGAACGCGCGCGTGCGCTACCGGCTGCGGGAGGGGCGGCTGCGGGGCGCGCCGCTCTCGTCCTACGTGTCGGTGCAGGCGGAGACGGGCGCGCTGTACGCGCTGCGCTCGTTCGACTACGAGGAGGTGCGCGAGGTGGAGCTGTGGGTGCGGGCGGAGGACGGCGGCGCGCCGCCGCTCAGCAGCAACGTGTCGGTGCGGCTGCTGATCGCGGACGAGAACGACAACGCGCCGCAGGTGCTGTACCCGCCGGCGGCGCCGCCCGCTTCGAGTTCGGGCTCGGGCTCGTGGGAGTCGGGCGCGTGGGGCTGGTCGGGCGTGGAGCTGGCGCCGCGCTCGGCGGAGCCCGGCGCGCTGGTGGCCAAGGTGGTGGCGGTGGACGCGGACGCGGGGCAGAACGCGTGGCTGTCGTACGAGCTGGCCAAGGCGACGGAGCCGGGGCTGTTCCGCGTGGGGCTGCACAGCGGCGAGGTGCGCACGGCTCGCTCGCCGCTGGCCCGCGACGCGGCGCGCCACAGCCTGGTGGTGGTGGTGAAGGACCGCGGGCGGCCGGCGCTGTCGGCCACGGCCACGCTGACGGTGGTGCTGGCCGAGAGCGTGGCCGAGCTGCTGTCGGAGCTGGGCAGCGCGGCGGCGCCGGCCGAGCCCGCGGGCAGCCTGACGCGCTGGCTGGTGCTGGCCGTGGCGGCCGTGTCCTGCCTCTTCCTCGCCTTCCTGCTGCTGCTGCTGGCGCTGCGCCTGCGCCGCTGGCGCCTCTCTCGGCTGCCGCCTCCGCCTTCGGCCGCCGGCGTGTTGCGCGGCGTGCCGGCCTCGCACTTCGTGGGCATCGACGGCGTCCGCGCCTTCCTGCGCTCCTACTCGCACGACGTGTCGCTCACGGCCGACTCGCGCAAGAGCCAGCTGCGCTGCGCGGGCGGCAGCTGCTGCGACACGCTCCCGGCCCGGCCGCCGCCCGACGAGGCCGCTCCGTTGCGCGGGGAAGACGCAGCCGTCCAGCGCTCCTCCGAGCTCGACTCCCTCACGGTGAGTGCTGCGACCGCGGCGGCCTTCGTTACTCTCCCTCCCCTGTCTGGTAGATTCAACATTTTTGCCTGGTTTCTCTTCAAGTTCTAAACGCAGGTCTCATGGTGGGTAATCAACTTATTGATGACTGCTATGTCATTGGTAAATGTCCAATGGGGTTCTGTTTCCATGCAGTCCAAGAATGTTTTCTGCTGTCAGTAGGAACATTTTCATGTTCTTCGGTTTTTGTGAGATGTCACTGTTTGAAATGTTTTTGTTCATGATCAAGGCAGTGCCAATTTTATTATGGTTGACTGTGACAGTAAAGTCTGCGTATGTAGAGAAAGGTGAGTGATTGACTGGTCTCAAGGCTAGGAAATAGGTGGCTAGCATGGTTTTGAGATGGGTATGGTTTGATGTCATAGCTGGTGCTAAGTCCGTGCTGTTTGACCCACAACCTTAGTTTACTTGTCGTTAGAGGTAATAATAGCCCCCTGGAAAGGAAGATTTCACACGAATTGTATGTGGAACTCGAATTTACTGCTAGAATGGCATATAATGACAGTGTGAAAACTCATGTATCCATCTCTAGTTTCCTGTATGCCTGTATGTGATACAGACTTCCTCCATCTCATTCTGTAACTTTCTCTACTGTCACCGACAATGGCAAGTGATCCATCTCACTTGTTGGTTGTTACTTGCAGCTGTTCATTAGGGTGAAGATATCCCTGGAATTTGATTTTTATTGATCTACTGGACGATTTATCAAGGCTGGTATTTTGTGTATTGCAATCCTGTAGGTGTGACATCAACACAGTCGATGTTGATCTAAGCATTCCTTCCTTTTTTGATTGAGGTACCAGTTAGAGAAATATGGAGTTGTCATCTTGCATAGTTGGTTAACTGGAACTGTTATTGCACGTCTCAGCTTTGGTCATCGAGTTGTTGTCTTGTCAGTGTGATATTCGAGCAATAGGATGCTGTGCTTACAGCATTGATACAGCACATTTTAGTCTAATCCACTATTTATCCACTTTCATTACTTTCATTACTATCCACTTTCACTTACTGCTGTTTTTGTCCACTTTGTTTTCTGCTTTCCTAATGGTTGAGTGGGTAAAGGAATGACATCTGTGGAGAGACAGGTCAGATATGAAGGAGTTCAAGTTGCTCTTGTCTTATCTGTACAGATGATTGGTGTCCATGGTGGGTTTTTATCTTTTATTTGCAGAAGTACCTTATCCTTTAATCTAGAATACATTCCTTCACTTCATTACATTTCTTGTTGGTGTTTCTTCCGAGACTTCTGTATGGCTGATATCCCTCAAAGCATGGAAAATTCCTCAGAACTGTTGGTCAGGGAGGTGAAACATCCATCCATACTTTGTATGTTCTCAGCTGTCAATACTTGGATATGTTTATGTTTCCTTAAAGCATAACTGAATGAAACGCTCAGGCTGCATGTGATGTATCATGGATGGTTGGATGCTGACTGGGAGTTTCTTGCTATGAAAATGAGAACCTACTGTAGAGCCTGTGGAATAGGTGGGTTATTGTGGTTTTGTCAGGGCAATGTTTTGATGTAGTAGCTCATGCCAAGACCCGTGCCATTCACAGTATGACCTTGGTTTCCCTGTCCTTAGCAGTAATGTTAGAGCCCAGTGAACAAAAGTTGTCTATGAGGCTGTGTATGCAGAAAAGTATTTTCTGGTTAGAATGGTAACATTGCTTTGAGAGACTTCATTTTCCTACCTGTACTTCAGTGTAACCTTGTGATGTAAATTTTCTTCGTAGCCATCATTATCTATTCAGGCCTGTATTTCCCAGAAGGATTTGGATCACGTTTCTGATTTCTAAACAGGCCTTTTACATTTGGAGGTGTAGGTGTTGTAATGTAGGAAATACATCCTTTCCTTGATGAGACTTCAATGAGCAGAATACTCCTGCTCCTCTTTGCCCCCTTCTGTAGGGACAGGGTATCAGAGCCTCCTCCACCATGGGGTGCCACTTCCCAGACCCACCCTGCTTGCTCTTCTGCCCCTCAACACTGACCAGAACATCAATGTGTGGTAAACAGACTGAGCTGGAACTAAGACAAGACTGACAATTATTTGTGATAATAAAGGGACAAAGGGAATTAAAAGTCTAAGCAGAATATCTCACAGTTTCCTCAGAAAAAGGCCTATGCCAAGGAACTTAAACTACAGATCTTTTATTTCTCAATAGCCCCAAGATTGGTTCTACTTTGATTGCCTCCGTATTCTTTGTGTTGTGAGCAGGATGAGGCATGTCCTGAAAATCACATGTACTTGATGGTAGGGTGAGCTTGTCTTGGAACAGAACATAATGACCCTGTGTATAACTTATAAACTGAGATGGAGTATTCTACAAGTTGATAGTGATTGTACAAGGAGGTCAGTATTTAATCACAGACAGGAAAATTAGGCTAGATGATAGGAGGAAATACTAACTTTGAGCACAGTGAGGCACTGGCACAGGAGCTGTTTTCTGTGTGAGATCTATTCCAACAAAGACCATCGTGTGGGATATTAAGAATGAATGAAGAAATCTTCTTGCAAGCGAACATGATATTTGTGCTACTGGTAGGAGCTGGTGTGAAGAGAAAATGTCAGTCAAGGATGGAATGAAGAATCTTTGCAATTCGTGGCAGAGATTGTGTATCCATGAAAGTAAGAGAGGACTCACAAGTACTCACCAATGGGAATAACTAAGATTCTCCTTCCAAAGCGTAAGACACACAGAGGAGCTCTCTGCTATCTTTTTGATCACGAAAACAAATAAGAAGAGGAAGAATCCGGTAGTTAGCAGCAAGAAGCGAATGACAGAAGAAAGATAAATGCGGGGATATTAAAAAATGCTGAGAGATTGCAGAGTGTGTTGTGCGGTCCCGACGGTTCTCCTGGCAAAGGCAGCGGCAGCGCTCGGTGGAGCCGTGCGTGCAGTGCCTGGCAGCGGCTGCGGGCGCCGCTGTTGACCACGGAGGAGAGGAAGGAGCGGAGCGCTGCAGGCAGCCCCGCCCGCTGCGGCCCGGCTCGCTCTCTCGATCGCTGTGTCGGCGTCCGTGTGGGCTGTGAGCGGCCCCGCGGTGCGGAGCGGTGCTGCAGAGAGGAGGAGGGACGGAGGGAGAGGTCAGCTGCGGCCGCGAATACGGAGCAGGAGAAGAAGACGAGAGAGAAGTGGAGGAAGAAGTCGGAGGCGGAGCGGCGCGGAAGCGGCGAGTGTGAGGTGCCGGCGGGGCCGTGCGGGAGATGTGCGCGGCCAGAGAAGGGCGCTGGGGCCGGAGGCAGCGGGCGCTGCTGTGCTGCGTGTTGGTGGCGGCGTGGGAGGCGGCGTGGGGGCAGCTGCGCTACTCGGTGCCCGAGGAGCTGCCCAAGGGCTCGTTCGTGGGCGACGTGGCCAAGGACCTGGCGCTGGAGCTGGCGGCGCTCGGCAACCGCGGCGCCCGAGTGGTGTCCCAAGGCAGGACGCAGTATTTCGCTCTGCATGCGAACAGCGGCCACCTGGTGACGGCCGAGAGGATAGACAGGGAGCAGCTGTGCCGGCTGCAGGAGAAATGCGTGCTGCGCTGTGAGCTGATCGTGGAGGGCGAGATGAAGGTTTATGCCATCGAAGTGGAAATCACGGACGTTAACGACAACACGCCCAGCTTCCGAGACGGAGAAATTGAACTGAGAATAAACGAGATGGCAGTCCTGGGATCGACGTTTATCCTGAGTAAAGCTCAGGACCCAGACGTGGGCAAGAATTCCCTACAGAGCTACACGCTGAGTGGCGACGAGCACTTCTCGCTGTCCGTGCAGACAGGAGCCGACGGCGAGAAGCGTCCCGAGCTGGTGCTGGCCAAGGCGCTGGACCGAGAGGAGGCGGCGTTTCACGAGCTGCTGCTGAGGGCGAGCGACGGCGGCGATCCAGCGCGGACGGGCACGGCGCGTATCCGCGTGTCTGTGCTGGACGCCAACGACAACGCGCCCGCGTTCAGCCAGGCGGTGTACACGGTGCGAGTGCCCGAGGACGTGCCCGTGGGCTCCACGCTGCTACGCGTCACCGCCACCGACCCCGACGACGGAACCAACGGGGCAGTGAAGTTCTCCCTTAAGGTACCCACAGAAGTGGCATCCAAAATCTTCTATGTGGAGCCCGATAGTGGAGCGATAAGCCTAGTGAAGAACCTAGATTATGAGGAAGAAGACACTCACGCATTCGAGGTGCAGGCACATGACGGTGGTGAACTTTTCGACATTGCAAAAGTGTCGATCTCGGTGACGGACGTGAACGACAACGCGCCCGAGATTTCGGTGCGGTCGTCGCTGAGCGAGATCTCGGAGGACGCGTTGCCGGGGACGGTGGTGGCCCTGCTGCACGTGCAGGACCGCGACTCGGGCGCCAACGGGGAGGTGCGGTGCAGCCTGGGCGAGGGCGTCCCGTTCCGTCTGGAGCGGGCGCTGGACGACTACTACAGCGTGGTGACGGCGCGGGAGCTGGACCGCGAGCGGGCGTCGGAGTACAACGTGACGGTGCGGGCGGCGGACGGCGGGTCGCCGGCGCTGCGGAGCGGCGCGGTGCTGGCGCTGCGGGTGCTGGACGTGAACGACAACGCGCCGGTGTTCGCGGAGGCGCGCTACAGCGCCCGGCTGCCCGAGAACAACGCGGAGGGCGCGCTGGTGCTGACGGTGCGCGCGTGGGACGCGGACTGGGGGCAGAACGCGCGCGTGCGCTACCGGCTGCGGGAGGGGCGGCTGCGGGGCGCGCCGCTCTCGTCCTACGTGTCGGTGCAGGCGGAGACGGGCGCGCTGTACGCGCTGCGCTCGTTCGACTACGAGGAGGTGCGCGAGGTGGAGCTGTGGGTGCGGGCGGAGGACGGCGGCGCGCCGCCGCTCAGCAGCAACGTGTCGGTGCGGCTGCTGATCGCGGACGAGAACGACAACGCGCCGCAGGTGCTGTACCCGCCGGCGGCGCCGCCCGCTTCGAGTTCGGGCTCGGGCTCGTGGGAGTCGGGCGCGTGGGGCTGGTCGGGCGTGGAGCTGGCGCCGCGCTCGGCGGAGCCCGGCGCGCTGGTGGCCAAGGTGGTGGCGGTGGACGCGGACGCGGGGCAGAACGCGTGGCTGTCGTACGAGCTGGCCAAGGCGACGGAGCCGGGGCTGTTCCGCGTGGGGCTGCACAGCGGCGAGGTGCGCACGGCTCGCTCGCCGCTGGCCCGCGACGCGGCGCGCCACAGCCTGGTGGTGGTGGTGAAGGACCGCGGGCGGCCGGCGCTGTCGGCCACGGCCACGCTGACGGTGGTGCTGGCCGAGAGCGTGGCCGAGCTGCTGTCGGAGCTGGGCAGCGCGGCGGCGCCGGCCGAGCCCGCGGGCAGCCTGACGCGCTGGCTGGTGCTGGCCGTGGCGGCCGTGTCCTGCCTCTTCCTCGCCTTCCTGCTGCTGCTGCTGGCGCTGCGCCTGCGCCGCTGGCGCCTCTCTCGGCTGCCGCCTCCGCCTTCGGCCGCCGGCGTGTTGCGCGGCGTGCCGGCCTCGCACTTCGTGGGCATCGACGGCGTCCGCGCCTTCCTGCGCTCCTACTCGCACGACGTGTCGCTCACGGCCGACTCGCGCAAGAGCCAGCTGCGCTGCGCGGGCGGCAGCTGCTGCGACACGCTCCCGGCCCGGCCGCCGCCCGACGAGGCCGCTCCGCTGCGTGGGGAAGACGCAGCCGCCCACCGCGCCTCGGAGACCGACGCCCTCACGGTGAGTGCTGCGATCGTGGAGGTTCCCGCGTCTCTTCCTCCCCTTTTGCCTGTCCTTTGGAATCTGACATTCCCCTATATCGTGTTTTCTCTCCCTGTTCCATGCTTCTATTGGTGGCAAGGTTGTTGATATTTTATGTTTCCTCATTTCTCTTAATTCAGCTCTCGCTGGCTCTTGACATCCCTCGTTTACACTGATTTTTGATCCTTATATCCCCAATGTGTCTAGAAGTTGGTTTATTTTTCTGCTTTTAGATTAAATTTTAGTTATTTGGAATTCTACATGCTGACAGTGTTTTTGGTCAATGTGTCTTATGATTGGAATAAGCATATCCTCATTTGGCAATATCTGTTTGTTATCAAAATCGAATACAATCTTTTCATTTGGTAGTTTTTTTCAATAGCTTTGGGATTCCTTGTGTGAATGGATTGTGATGAAAACAGGGCTTGTTTATTGATGCTTCTCAGGCTTTTATTAATGTCCTGATGACCTGATTACAGTAGATCTGGGTGTGTATTTTCCAGCCCTTTCTATGGCATCTCCATTACTGTTTTATTGCTTTAATGTCTAGTTTAATAATGTTTGGGCAGATCCAAGAGTGATGTCTCTGCACTGTCGGTGCTGTTCACCACTTTGGTACATTCAACATTTTTGCCTTCTTCTTTTCACATTCTAAAAGCAAATCACAGTGTAGCTGATGGCCATTTATAGCCTGGAATACTATTTGTAGATGTCCAATGGAGGAGCTGTTTCCATACCTGCCTTAGATGTTTAGTGTTGCCATTAGGAAGAATGTTCTTTGGTTTCTGTAAAATATCAGTGAGTGAAATCAAGTTAGTGCCTAATGCTGCTATTGTTGATCGTGGAAGGAAAGTCTGTATATGTTGAAAAAAGGAAGTGAGAGGCTGATATCGAGTCCACAAAGTATGTGGTTACCATGGTTTGGAGAAGAATACAGTTTGATTTTATACCTGGTGCAAAGTTCTGAGCTGTTTGCACTGCTGTTCTTATTTCCCTGTCATTAGGGACAGTGTCTGTCCCTGGAATTGAAGATTTCACCCCTATTCTATGTGGAACAATTCTTTAGAGCTAGAATGGCTTATAATCCCAGTGTGAAGCCTCATTTATCTATTTCTAGTTTCCTGTGTCTCTGTGATGTACTTTTCCTTCATTATGATTTTCATGTGTTCAGGCCTCTCCTTCCTGGATGGTCATGTTTCATGTATTATACTAATATTTTTACTAGCTGTCCTAAGGTGTTTCTTGTAGGAAGCAAGGTATACTAATAACTGTGCTATACATTACATCCTGTGGCAGTCCTCTTCTGGTAACAGAAGCAATGTGTGTTAGACATGGCTTTGCCCATTGGTCAATGGTATGTGTCAGCAGTATTACTTATACATACATGTTTTTTAGACAATATGTCTGTCTTTCTGCTTGTACATTCTCTTCTTGAAGGCAAAGATAAATCCTAAGGATAACTGGCTCTTGGCCTGCTTTTGACCCTTTTGCTTTTCTCATCTGGAAGAACACCAGTATTGACATCAGAAGTCCTTGATTAAACTCACCACAGTTAAGGAATCACATTGATGAGTGGCACATTGAAGGAATCTGTGAGTAATTGTGTTTGGGGGGCAGCAGATAAGATGCCAGTTCTCCTAGCTTAAGGTGTGTTTTGAAAACAAGAGGGAAGGGGAGGTACTATCCAAGAACCTGCTGAGAGTGAAAATGTTCTGTGTCCACTGTGGAGTTTCTTGGAGCAGGTGGGAGTTGGAATTGATGATCCTTGTGAGTCCCTCCCAGTTTGGGATATCTCATGATTCTTTGATTGTGTTTTCTGGTTCTAGAAGATGCTCTTCCACTGGAAATGAGATTGTTACATTGCAGGAAATCCTTCCTTTGAGAAGGTATTAATCATCTCAAGATTATATTTTCTGTGTGAGGAAAAAAGAAGCATAAGATTTAACAGGATATCATACAGTTTCTCAGAAGAACTATCTTCCAAAATAGGCCCAAGAGAAAAGGCTTCAGCTTACGGTTTGTTTATTTCTGTGTGCTTCTCACCACGAGTTTGCTTTGACTGCCACCTTGGACAATGCATTGTTTAGGGTTGGATAACTTCCCAACAGCACATGTGCTGGGTGTGTTGGGTGTGATGGTCTTGAAACATAAGGTTAATGACCCCATATATAATTTCTGCTTCCCATTTCAGCCCTTCTCAAGCTCTCTGCATGATGATACGTTGAGGGAAAAACATGTCATTATCCACACCCCTGACATGATCTTTGTACATGTAGTAGATAAACAGGCTGGCCTACTGGTCATTTGAATCTGTTTGTTGTCAGCAAATATTGAAAACAATCATAGGAGAATTATTTGGGAATGGCTTGGGGAAGCTGTATGTGAAGAGCTTGTGGAGGAAAGTGTATTGTTTGAACACTGACTTCACAGGAATGGAATGGACTTTGCTGGAAGGTAATTGGTATGATAAGAGCCACTCTGTGGATTCATCATTTGTCAGCTTTGCCTTGTTTGTTGTCAGAGGTTAAACTAGTCTGCAGTGTGGATGAGTGGTCTTAATAGACTGGATCACATGACTTGAATGTTTACAGCAGTCATGATAAGGACTTGAATACACTTTGTTTCCTTACACTATCTCTGAATGAAGTGCTCTTGATAGAAGCTGACATATGGCATCATGATGAACGTATACATAATGCAAGAAAAGGTTGTGAATGCAGAGCAAGGATGGTGGGTGGCTGCATTTGAATGTGAACAGTTTGGTCAGAAGTGATACTGTGTGGACAATGGTTTGATTTCATAGTTGGTGTTAAGATCTGTAATATATATGCATCATTTTTATTTATTTATTTATTTTGGTACAGTATTAGCAATCCTCTGATGGCAAAATTTGTGTCTGTATGTAGAATGATAGTGCATATCTCTAATGGCTTACGAATATTGTATGAAACCTCTAATGTGTCTAGATGTGACATTGTGATGTAGAGTTTCTTCATAGCTGTAATTCTGTTTATAGGCCTTATTCTCAGGGTTGCTATATTCCACGTTTCCCATTTGCTGGACAGAGAATATGCATCTGGAAATGATAAGGTTGTATTGCAGAAACCCCTGACCTTCCTTGAGCAAGTCTCAGCAAACACATGATTACAGAATGTTATGTGTGTCAAAACTGAGATGGAATCCGTCATGGTTTGCATTGTTAGAGTAATATGGTTACATTAATGATGGACTTGACAGTCGTGAAGGTCTTTTGGAACCTGAAAAATTCTGATTTTATGCTTCTATGGTTTCCTGAAATAATTTGAAAAAGTTCCTTTATTACCTTTTTCCTTTAAAGTTCCAAATAATCGGAGATGAGTAAAAGAGTTGGAATCTTTCTGAGAAGTGGTGATTTTTTTCTAAAATGAAATCATTACTGTGCAGTTCAAGGGAACAATTTGAGGCCCTACTTGCAGCTTAAATCCGATTGGCTTCCAGGTGTAGATGGATTGAATTTGAGTGTCTACAGGGATGACCACTTCTAGAGGAGTTTCTCAACCACAGTTCTCTCTGAATACTTCTATGTGTTGCTTGACTGATGGTAGCATTTTCTGCCCTTATATCCATGTACTTATGTTGAATTCAAAAAAGTAGCAAAAATGGTGTTATGCTTTTTTTTTTACTTACAGTAATGTGTTTTGTGTTCATGAGCCTTGTTCACATCAGTCACTAGCTTGGTATTTCAGAAGAGTCAGAGCTGGTGTGGAACAACAGAGCTGTGTGGGTAACTCATTGCTCTCATTGTTAATATACCTGTTGCAGACTTAGACCTTAAAAGACGGTGCATTAGAATTGTGGAAATGAGGGGGTCGTTTCCATACTTTCATTGTGTAAAGCGGTCAAGGATAAAACTTGTATATATTTAACTTTCCAAACAGTGTCAGTAAATTAAGAGCTCTTTCTGTTGTCCTAAACAGTAGGAAAGTGGAAACTGCCAATGGTGCTGATAAAAGTCAGAGATTTCAGAGTGCTGTGTAACAGCTTGGCTTAGAGTTTGGAAAATGGTTGGGTTAAGGAAGCTCTGTATGGCCTCTTGAAAGCAAACTTCTTGTCTAGATTTCCTTTCACATCTGATGCCAATGCCTGCAACTATTTCTGCTATGATCCCAGTTTCTTTGTCCTTAGAGGCAGCGTTGGTTCCCCCATTATCAAGTATTTGGCAAAAACCACATATGTAGAGCAGGCCTGAGAAGTGAAAGAAGGAGACTGCAGCTGGAGGCACTGACTTCTGTGATGATGACTGCAAAAAAGATTGGAAGAGTGTTAAGGGGGAAGATGTTCCCGGAAAACACTGTCCTAGGGTCATACTAGATCCTGTATAGTGCTATTGTATTACACCTGTATACACACCTCGATGCATGTCTCTGATGGCACAAGGTTTCCTTCACACCAGGTACCATGGTGTTTTCTTCCAGTGTATGTGTAGGTATCTTGTTAGAAATTGAAGTGAACTGAAAGCAAGGCCAGAATTTTCAACTGTTCCAATCTTTAAACTCACTAGAGGGATCTGATGGGTGTCAACTGTCCAAAGACTGACAGAAATTATTTCTCTGTCACTCCTGTGTAGGTGCTCACTTGTGCATGTCTTATTTTTCCAAAGGCTAGAGATGATTTTTCTTGCAACATAGATATAAAGTTCACAGGCAGTACAAAAGCATCAAGTTTTCCCTTGAATCAGGAGGACTGATGGGTCAGCAGTGTATTTCTCTGTACCAAGATTTGATTGTTAGTATTGTGCCAAGGTTGGTGTCTCTATCACTTGGTCCCTTTCTTTCAGTGTCATGGCATTCAAGAATGACAGTCTTGTTTGTATGAGCCTTCAACCAACACCACTGGATGTGAAATCATGATGTGGTAAGATGCGGCCTGAATTTTCACTGGCTCATTTTAAGGCAAAATTGTGTCAATGAAACGACAAACTGCAACAGTGCCCAGTACAAGGATGAGCTGCTTCTCCATAATTTGAATTGAAAATGTTTGAAATGACTGAGCTACTTCTTTGCAGGAAGGAATACAGCCATGCTCCTCTACCTGCTGCTGCAATCAAGAGGTAGCAAAAGGTCGTGAAACATTGCATACATCCATGAAATCTTAAAGACCTGTGGCATACTAATTACACAAGGATGTGATACACACTTGTCTGCAATGATCTTGGACACCTCTTGTGAGTTGTTCTCATTTCTTGGAGGCTTGGAGACAGAGTTTGCCTTCTCAGTGGGATCAGGGGAAGTCCAGCCTCCTTGTCTAACACGATAATAGGGAACTACTTGGATTGGAAACATGTCTACATGATGCACTAGAAAATGTGCAAAGGACACGCCCTTAATGATGTGTTATATATACAGGAGAACGGGTTACTGTAGGCTGTTGACACTAAAAGAACAAGAGATGGAGGAAGTGTGACAGTTTAGTAAAGGCAACTGAAATGGAAACAAGAGAGATCATGAATTTCATGCAACACTCAGATTATTAATGACGTCTGGAAAACTCTGGAACATTACCTGCACGAGTGACTGCAAGAAGAATCTCTGGACATCGGAAGGGAGACAGTCCTTGTGCAAAAAGGGGCTATGCCTCACAAGTGTTAAAAGATGCAATAAACAACAAAGGTTCTCCTTGTTCTGGGTGAGAAGTAACGGACTGAATAGCAGTTCTGCATCCTGTATAGAATAAGCACGATCAAGTAGATCGTCTCCATGGAATCGAGAAACACCGGGTGAAAGGGAATGTAGAAGAATATTAGCAAAATCCTGACAGGCGGAGCTCGGTGGAGCCGTGCGTGCAGTGCCGGCCGGCGGCTGCGGGCGCCGCTGTTCACCACGGAGGAGAGGAAGGAGCGGAGCGCTGCAGGCAGCCCCGCCCGCTGCGGCCCGGCTTTCTCGCTCGCTGTGTCGGCGTCCGTGTGGGCTGCGAGCGCCCCGCTTTGCGAAGGGGTGCTGCAGAGAGGCGGAGGGGCGGCGGGAGAGGTCAGCAGCGGTCACGGAGACAGAAGCAAAGCCGGATAAGAAGGCGAGAGAGAAGTGGAAGAGGAAACAGCAATTGGAGCGGCGCGGAAGCGGCGAGTGTGAGGTGCCGGCGGGGCCGTGCGGGAGATGTGCGCGGCCAGAGAAGGGCGCTGGGGCCGGAGGCAGCGGGCGCTGCTGTGCTGCGTGTTGGTGGCGGCGTGGGAGGCGGCGTGGGGGCAGCTGCGCTACTCGGTGCCCGAGGAGCTGCCCAAGGGCTCGTTCGTGGGCGACGTGGCCAAGGACCTGGCGCTGGAGCTGGCGGCGCTCGGCAACCGTGGTGCCCGAGTGGTGTCCCAAGGCAGGACGCAGTATTTCGCTCTGCATGCGAACAGCGGCCACCTGGTGACGGCCGAGAGGATAGACAGGGAGCAGCTGTGCGAGAAAGAGCCACAATGCATGCTGCGCTGTGAGCTGATCGTGGAAGGCGAGATGAAGGTATATGCCATAACAGTTGAGATCATAGATATAAATGACAACGCTCCCAGCTTTAAGAAATTAGAGACGGAAGAGAAAATAAATGAAATGACCGCCCCAGGAACACGATTTCCTCTGCCGGAGGCTCACGATCCGGACGTGGGCAAGAATTCCCTGCAGAGCTACGCGCTGAGCGGCGACGAGCACTTCTCGCTGTCCGTGCAGACAGGAGCCGACGGCGAGAAGCGTCCCGAGCTGGTGCTGGCCAAGGCGCTGGACCGGGAGGAGGCGGCGTTTCACGAGCTGCTGCTGAGGGCGAGCGACGGCGGCGATCCGGCGCGGACGGGCACGGCGCGTATCCGCGTGGCTGTGCTGGACGCCAACGACAACGCGCCCGCGTTCAGCCAGGCGGTGTATACGGTGCGAGTGCCCGAGGACGTGCCCGTGGGCTCCACGCTGCTCAGCGTCACCGCCACCGACCCCGACGACGGGACCAACGGAGAGGTACAGTATTCATTTCCAGAGATTTCCGACAAAGCTTCAAAAGTATTCCATCTTGAGCCCGAATCTGGAGCGATCAGGCTGTTGAGGAATCTGGACTTCGAGGAAGCCGACTTCTACGAACTCAAAGTGAGGGCAAGGGACGGAGGTGCCCTATCGGACACAGCGAAGGTGTCGATCTCGGTGACGGACGTGAACGACAACGCGCCCGAGATTTCGGTGCGGTCGTCGCTGAGCGAGATCTCGGAGGACGCGTTGCCGGGGACGGTGGTGGCCCTGCTGCACGTGCAGGACCGCGACTCGGGCGCCAACGGGGAGGTGCGGTGCAGCCTGGGCGAGGGCGTCCCGTTCCGTCTGGAGCGGGCGCTGGACGACTACTACAGCGTGGTGACGGCGCGGGAGCTGGACCGCGAGCGGGCGTCGGAGTACAACGTGACGGTGCGGGCGGCGGACGGCGGGTCGCCGGCGCTGCGGAGCGGCGCGGTGCTGGCGCTGCGGGTGCTGGACGTGAACGACAACGCGCCGGTGTTCGCGGAGGCGCGCTACAGCGCCCGGCTGCCCGAGAACAACGCGGAGGGCGCGCTGGTGCTGACGGTGCGCGCGTGGGACGCGGACTGGGGGCAGAACGCGCGCGTGCGCTACCGGCTGCGGGAGGGGCGGCTGCGGGGCGCGCCGCTCTCGTCCTACGTGTCGGTGCAGGCGGAGACGGGCGCGCTGTACGCGCTGCGCTCGTTCGACTACGAGGAGGTGCGCGAGGTGGAGCTGTGGGTGCGGGCGGAGGACGGCGGCGCGCCGCCGCTCAGCAGCAACGTGTCGGTGCGGCTGCTGATCGCGGACGAGAACGACAACGCGCCGCAGGTGCTGTACCCGCCGGCGGCGCCGCCCGCTTCGAGTTCGGGCTCGGGCTCGTGGGAGTCGGGCGCGTGGGGCTGGTCGGGCGTGGAGCTGGCGCCGCGCTCGGCGGAGCCCGGCGCGCTGGTGGCCAAGGTGGTGGCGGTGGACGCGGACGCGGGGCAGAACGCGTGGCTGTCGTACGAGCTGGCCAAGGCGACGGAGCCGGGGCTGTTCCGCGTGGGGCTGCACAGCGGCGAGGTGCGCACGGCTCGCTCGCCGCTGGCCCGCGACGCGGCGCGCCACAGCCTGGTGGTGGTGGTGAAGGACCGCGGGCGGCCGGCGCTGTCGGCCACGGCCACGCTGACGGTGGTGCTGGCCGAGAGCGTGGCCGAGCTGCTGTCGGAGCTGGGCAGCGCGGCGGCGCCGGCCGAGCCCGCGGGCAGCCTGACGCGCTGGCTGGTGCTGGCCGTGGCGGCCGTGTCCTGCCTCTTCCTCGCCTTCCTGCTGCTGCTGCTGGCGCTGCGCCTGCGCCGCTGGCGCCTCTCTCGGCTGCCGCCTCCGCCTTCGGCCGCCGGCGTGTTGCGCGGCGTGCCGGCCTCGCACTTCGTGGGCATCGACGGCGTCCGCGCCTTCCTGCGCTCCTACTCGCACGACGTGTCGCTCACGGCCGACTCGCGCAAGAGCCAGCTGCGCTGCGCGGGCGGCAGCTGCTGCGACACGCTCCCGGCCCGGCCGCCGCCCGACGAGGCCGCTCCGCTGCGCGGGGAAGACGCAGCCGCCCACCGCGCCTCGGAGACCGACGCCCTCACGGTGAGTGCTGCGACCGCGGCACTGCTCGAGCCTCTCCCTCTCCTCTAGCCTCTCACTCATTCGCTTAGGATATCGCTATTTCTGAGCACTGTTTCTCTCTCTACCGTGTAGTGTTTCAAGTGGGGTGGCACTCGAAGTTGCTCTGGCAGCTGCAGCCTTGCTGTAGGATCGAAACTTCAAGCTTTTGCTATTCAGGCTTCCTATGGAAACATGATTGACATCTGGTTGTTGATCTGTTGGAGAGTGGTTTTGTTGTAGCAGACAAGTGTGAATACTGAGTTTATCAGTTGTTACGTTGTCTTTTCTGTTTGTTCTTGTTCATATTACTCATCATATCCTTTCCCCTTTTATCTCTCACTCCTTATCCTTCTCTGCTCCCGCACATAGTTGCAAGTGTTTTGACTCACTCTTTGGATGGGAATAAGGAATAATATAATTGTTCTTTCAGGGAATTAATTGCTTGTTGTGGGCCTCACTTCTGGTTAGCTGGTTGTCATTTTGTGTGGGTGTGAAATCTGTTCCACTGGTGTCTGTACTTACGGCATCAATACAGTGCATGCTGATAGAAGTCACCTTTCCTTTCCCATTTGAGGTAACAGTAGGGTTTTTGTTAGCAGCATTCCTGTCAGTTATCAGCTTTCTTATTTCCCACCGATCACCCAGTTGAATGAATGACATCTGTGTAGAGTCAGGGCAGATATGAAAGAGTTCAGCTTGCTTTTGTTGTGCCTATACAGATAATAGGTGCTCTTGTTCTTTCTGGTCCTACCTTGTTTGGGATTTTTAATTAATGGATGTATTTGTTTGCTGCTTGTCTCTTCTTCCTTGGTTTTGTCCACAGAGATCTGTTTGTGCCACATGAAACTGATCTTAGAATGGTAGAATCATAGAATGGTTTGGGTCAGAAGGGACCTTTAAAATCTGTTGCATGATTTCCTTTGTTTCCAATAGTGAACTTGCTTTGACAGACACTCAAACGTTTCCTCTTTCCATGTTCAGATATCTTCCTCACTGGGCTCATGCTTGATGGGTGTGATTGTCTTGAAATGGAGCATTACTTATCCAGGCATAATCTCTGCTTCCCATCTAAATGTTTCACAGTCTTTCTACTTGATGATCTGTTGAGGGAAGACCATGCTGTGGATGGGAAAGGGCTGGAAAAAATGAATGAGTAACTGGTGCTTTGTTGCTGTTTGCTACCAACAGATATTAAAGGCAATGGTAAAAAGTGTATTTGACAATGACTGGGGGATGCTATAGATGAAGAGCTTGTGCAGGAAGGAGCAATGTTTGAATGGCAAACTTTCAAGTGTGGAGAAGTCTTCACTAGCACACAAATGCAATGACAGCATCCCTCTTATGGGTTCATCATATGAAATTCATGTTGAGTAATATTTGGTGTGGTGGAAGAGTGGTGTCTGATGATGGATAGCAATGTTCTTCCCTTCTGTACTTTTCACTACTTTGCCTTGTTTGTTGTCAAGATCAAACCAGGCCTGGGGGGAAGAGGACTTGAATATACCTAAGATTCCTTGTAGTGTGAAATGCTTTCAGCAGTGGCTGACATATGGGTAAAATTTGGATGTGTTTGACAGAGCATCTAAAGATTGTGAGTGCAGAACAAGGGTGGTGAGTGGCTGGATTTGAATGTGGAAAGCAGGTGGGTGGGCAGTATTATTGTGAGGACACTGGACTGATTTCCAACTTGCTGCCAAGGCCCGCAGCATCGTTACATTTTTAGCCATGGTGCTGATAATATCTTTGATTGTGGGATATGGAGATGAAAACCCTGTTTAGACAATATGTAGATGTCATGTTAAGGTGCCTTTGGTTGGGCAGTGGTATGATTTTGGAACTTGGCTCCCTGCAGTGTGAGTGGGAAGTTCCATTTGCCAGGTGGGAAGGAGACAGGAGTGGTTTTCTGTAGAATGTCGATACCAAAAGAACAACATGAAGTTACAGCATCAGGAGTGCCTTCAAAAGGCAGGGAAACCCTCACTCAAGACAAACTGTGATCAACACAACACAGATTGTGCTTCTGTAGTACATAGTTACAGGTGGAATTATAGAGGATTATGCTTGACATAGGACACCATTGCCAATTCATGTTTGCACTGGGAATAGCACACATGCAGGAGTCTTGTCTCTGGTTATGACTGCTCTGAAGAACAGAAAGCACGAACTTTAACAGTCCAAGAGGAGGAGGACTTAAGGAAAATAAATGCAGAGAAATACCATCATCTTCTTTACTGTGCACGGCCAGCTCAGTGCTGAGGGGAGCTGCTGGTTAATTGGAGCTACTTGGTAGAGAGCAACGATCTGTTTGGGATCTTGTCTTCCTGCGGTAGCCGGGGATGTAGACGAGGTTCTGTAATCCAAATAGGATGGATCCCAGGAAGCACCATCATGATAGATATCAACACTGAAACAAAAAGATCAAGATATTCGAGTATGAAGAATTTTGAATACTGAACAGAGAATACAGAGGAAAAAGTACTTCAGAAAAGACTGCAGGACTAATCACTGCAGTGGTGGTGGGGAGGGTCCTTATGCAATAATGAGATAAGACTTATGAGAAGAAATGCAAGAGGACAACACATCCAACACACCGGAATAAAACGGCCAGAGGAGCCCTGTGCTATCTCCCTCAGATCGTGAATACCGTGAAGAACAGAAAGGAAAACGTGATCACCTACAAGAAGAGAATGACTGCAGGAGTCGAAATGCTGACAATATTACCTAATTGCAGAGAGTGCGGTGGTTGTGCGGTCTCAGCCGTAACATCGGCAAAGGCAGCAGCGGCGCTCGGTGGAGCCGTGCGTGCAGTGCCGGGCGGCGGCTGCGGGCGCCGCTGTTCACCACGGAGGAGAGGAAGGAGCGGAGCGCTGCAGGCAGCCCCGCCCGCTGCGGCCCGGCTCGCTCTCTCGGTCGCTGTGTCGGCGTCCGTGTGGGCTGCGAGCTGCCCCGCGGTGCGGAGCGGTGCTGCAGAGAGGAGGAGGGACGGAGGGAGAGGTCAGCAGCAGCCGCGAAAAAGGAGCCGGAGAAGAAGACGAGAGAGAATAAGAACAAGAAGTCGGAGGCGGAGCGGCGCGGAAGCGGCGAGTGTGAGGTGCCGGCGGGGCCGTGCGGGAGATGTGCGCGGCCAGAGAAGGGCGCTGGGGCCGGAGGCAGCGGGCGCTGCTGTGCTGCGTGTTGGTGGCGGCGTGGGAGGCGGCGTGGGGGCAGCTGCGCTACTCGGTGCCCGAGGAGCTGCCCAAGGGCTCGTTCGTGGGCGACGTGGCCAAGGACCTGGCGCTGGAGCTGGCGGCGCTCGGCAACCGTGGTGCCCGAGTGGTGTCCCAAGGCAGGACGCAGTATTTCGCTCTGCATGCGAACAGCGGCCACCTGGTGACGGCCGAGAGGATAGACAGGGAGCAGCTGTGCCGGCTGCAGGAGAAATGCGTGCTGCGCTGTGAGCTGATCGTGGAGGGCGAGATGAAGGTTTATGCCATCGAAGTGGAAATCACGGACATTAATGACAATACGCCCAGCTTCAAGAAGTTGGAGTTCGAGGAGAAAATCACTGAGATGACAGCACCGGGGACGCGATTTCCCTTACCTAAAGCACATGATCCGGACATCGGTGTTAGTTCCCTGCAGAGCTACTCGCTGAGCGGCGACGAGCACTTCTCGCTGTCCGTGCAGACAGGAGCCGACGGCGAGAAGCGTCCCGAGCTGGTGCTGGCCAAGGCGCTGGACCGGGAGGAGGCGGCGTTTCACGAGCTGCTGCTGAGGGCGAGCGACGGCGGCGATCCGGCTCGGACGGGCACGGCGCGTATCCGCGTGTCTGTGCTGGACGCCAACGACAACGCGCCCGCGTTCAGCCAGGCGGTGTACACGGTGCGAGTGCCCGAGGACGTGCCCGTGGGCTCCACGCTGCTCAGCGTCACCGCCACCGACCCCGACGACGGAACCAACGGAGACGTACAATACTCATTCCCCGAGATTTCTGATAAAACTTTTACTATATTCCATCTTGAACCAAAAAAGGGAGAGATCATGCTCGCGAAAAACCTGGACTTCGAGGACTGCAGTTTCTATGAACTCGAAGTGCAGGCACGAGACGGCGGTGGCCTTTCTGACACGGCGAAGGTGTCGATCTCGGTGACGGACGTGAACGACAACGCGCCCGAGATTTCGGTGCGGTCGTCGCTGAGCGAGATCTCGGAGGACGCGTTGCCGGGGACGGTGGTGGCCCTGCTGCACGTGCAGGACCGCGACTCGGGCGCCAACGGGGAGGTGCGGTGCAGCCTGGGCGAGGGCGTCCCGTTCCGTCTGGAGCGGGCGCTGGACGACTACTACAGCGTGGTGACGGCGCGGGAGCTGGACCGCGAGCGGGCGTCGGAGTACAACGTGACGGTGCGGGCGGCGGACGGCGGGTCGCCGGCGCTGCGGAGCGGCGCGGTGCTGGCGCTGCGGGTGCTGGACGTGAACGACAACGCGCCGGTGTTCGCGGAGGCGCGCTACAGCGCCCGGCTGCCCGAGAACAACGCGGAGGGCGCGCTGGTGCTGACGGTGCGCGCGTGGGACGCGGACTGGGGGCAGAACGCGCGCGTGCGCTACCGGCTGCGGGAGGGGCGGCTGCGGGGCGCGCCGCTCTCGTCCTACGTGTCGGTGCAGGCGGAGACGGGCGCGCTGTACGCGCTGCGCTCGTTCGACTACGAGGAGGTGCGCGAGGTGGAGCTGTGGGTGCGGGCGGAGGACGGCGGCGCGCCGCCGCTCAGCAGCAACGTGTCGGTGCGGCTGCTGATCGCGGACGAGAACGACAACGCGCCGCAGGTGCTGTACCCGCCGGCGGCGCCGCCCGCTTCGAGTTCGGGCTCGGGCTCGTGGGAGTCGGGCGCGTGGGGCTGGTCGGGCGTGGAGCTGGCGCCGCGCTCGGCGGAGCCCGGCGCGCTGGTGGCCAAGGTGGTGGCGGTGGACGCGGACGCGGGGCAGAACGCGTGGCTGTCGTACGAGCTGGCCAAGGCGACGGAGCCGGGGCTGTTCCGCGTGGGGCTGCACAGCGGCGAGGTGCGCACGGCTCGCTCGCCGCTGGCCCGCGACGCGGCGCGCCACAGCCTGGTGGTGGTGGTGAAGGACCGCGGGCGGCCGGCGCTGTCGGCCACGGCCACGCTGACGGTGGTGCTGGCCGAGAGCGTGGCCGAGCTGCTGTCGGAGCTGGGCAGCGCGGCGGCGCCGGCCGAGCCCGCGGGCAGCCTGACGCGCTGGCTGGTGCTGGCCGTGGCGGCCGTGTCCTGCCTCTTCCTCGCCTTCCTGCTGCTGCTGCTGGCGCTGCGCCTGCGCCGCTGGCGCCTCTCTCGGCTGCCGCCTCCGCCTTCGGCCGCCGGCGTGTTGCGCGGCGTGCCGGCCTCGCACTTCGTGGGCATCGACGGCGTCCGCGCCTTCCTGCGCTCCTACTCGCACGACGTGTCGCTCACGGCCGACTCGCGCAAGAGCCAGCTGCGCTGCGCGGGCGGCAGCTGCTGCGACACGCTCCCGGCCCGGCCGCCGCCCGACGAGGCCGCTCCGCTGCGCGGGGAAGACGCAGCCGCCCACCGCGCCTCGGAGACCGACGCCCTCACGGTGAGTGCTGCGACCGCGGCCGCCTTCGTTACTCTCCCTCCCCGCTATGGTACATTCAACATTTTTGCCTGGTTTCTCTTCAAGTTCTAAACGCAGGTCTCATTGTACGTAATCAACTTATTGATGACTGCTATGTCATTGGTAAATGTCCAATGGGGATCTGTTTCCATGCAGTCCAAGAATGTTTTCTGCTGTCAGTAGGAATAATTTCATGTTCTTCGGTTTTTGTGAGATGTCACTGTTTGAAATGTTGTTTTTCATGATCAAGACAGTGCCTATTGCTATTATGGTTGACTGCGACAATAAAGTCTGCGTATGTAGAGAAAGGTGGGTGAGAGACTGGACTCAAGGCTAGGAAATAGGTGGCTAGCATGGTTTTGAGATGGGTATGGTTTGATGTCATAGCTGGTGCTAAGTCTGTGCTGTTTGACCCACAACCTTAGTTTACTTGTCGTTAGAGGTAATAATAGTCCCCTGGAAAGGAAGATTTCACACGAATTGTATGTGGAACTCTAATTTACTGCTAGAATGGCATATAATGACAGTGTGAAAACTCATGTATCCATGTCTAGTTTCCTGTATGCCTGTATGTGATACAGACTTCCTCCATCTCATTCTTTAACTTTCTCTGCTGTCACCGACAATGGCAAGTGATCCATCTCACTTGTTGGTTGTTACTTGCAGCTGTTCTTTAGGGTGAAGATATCCCTGGAATTTGATTTTTATTGATCTACTGGACGATTTATCAAGGCTGGTATTTTGTGTATTGCAGTCCTGTAGGTGTGACATCAACACAGTCGATGTTATTCCAAGCATTCTTTCCTTTTTTGATTGAGGTACCAGTTAGAGAAATACAGAGTTGTCATCTCACATAGTTGGTTAACTGGAACTGTTATTGCGCGTCTCACCTTTGGTCATCGAGTTGTTGACTTGTCAGTGTGATATTCGAGCAATAGGATGCTGTGCTTACAGCACTGATTCAGCACATTTTAGTCTAATCCACTATTTATCCACTTTCATTACTTTCATTACTATCCACTTTCACTTACTGCTGATTTTGTCCCCTTTGTTTTCTGCTTTCCTAATGGTTGGGTAGGTAAAGGAATGGCATCTGTGGAGAGACAGGTCAGATATGAAGGAGTTCAAGTTGCTCTTGTCTTATCTGTACAGATGATTGGTGTCCGTGGTGGGTTTTTATCTTTTATTTGCAGGAGTACCTTATCCTTTAATCTAGAATACATTCCTTCACTTCATTACATTTCTTGTTGGTGTTTCTTCTGAGACTTCCATGTGGCTGATATCCCTCAAAGCATGGAAGATTCCTCGGAATTGTTGGTCAGGGAAGTGAAACATCCATCCATATGTTGTATGTTCTCAGCTGTCAAGACTTGGATATGTTTATGTTTCCTTAAAGCGTAACTGAATGAAATGCTCAGGCTGCATGTGATGTATCATGGAAGGCTGGATGCTGACTGGGAGTTTCTTGCTATGAAAATGAGAACCTGCTGTAGAGCCTGTGGAATAGGTGGGTTATTGTGGTTTTGTCAGGGCAATGTTTTGATGTAGTAGCTCATGCCAAGACCCGTGCCATTCACAGTACGACCTTGGTTTCCCTGTCCTTAGCAGTAAAGTTAGAGCCCAGTGAATAAAAGTTGTTTATGAGGCTGTGTATGCAGAACAGTATTTTCTGGTTAGAATGGTAACATTGCTTTGAGAGACTTCATTTTCCTACCTGTACTTCAGTGTAACCTTGTGATGTAGATTTTCTTCGTAGCCATCATTATCTATTCAGGCCTGTATTTCCCAGAAGGATTTGGATCATGTTTCTGATTTCTAAACAGGCCTTTTACATTTGGAGGTGTAGGTGTTGTAATGTAGGAAATACATCCTTTCCTTGATGAGACTTCAATGAGCAGAATACTCCTGCTCCTCTTTGCTCCCTTCTGTAGGGACAGGGTATCAGAGCCTCCTGCACCATGGGGTGCCCCTGCCCAGACCCACCCTGTTTGCTCTTCTGCCCCTCAACACTGACCAGAACATCAATGTGTGGTAAACAGACTGAGCTGGAACTAAGACAAGACTGACAATTATTTGTGACAATAAAGGGAAGAAGGGAATTAAAAGTCTAAGCAGAATATCTCACAGTTTCCTCAGAAAAAGGCCTATGCCAAGGAACTTAAACTACAGATCTTTTATTTCTCAATGGCCCCAAGAGTGGTTCTACTTTGATTTCCTCCTTATTCTTTGTGTTGTGAGCAGGATGAGGCATCTTCTGAAAAGCACATGTACTTGATGGTAGGGTGAGCTTGTCTTGGAACAGAACATAATGACCCTGTGTATAACTTATAAACTGAGATGGAGTATTCTACAAGTTGATAGTGATTGTACATGGAGGTCAGTATTTAATCACAGACAGGAAAATTAGGCTAGATGATAGGAGGAAATACTAACTTTGAGCACAGTGAGGCACTGGCACAGGTGCTGTTTTCTGTGTGAGATATATTCCAACAAAGACCATCGTGTGGGATATTAAGAATGAATGAAGAAATCTTCTTGCAAGCGAACATGGTACTTGGGCTACTGGGAGGAGCTGGAATGAAGAGAAAATGTCAGTCAAGGATGGAATGAAGAATCTTTGCAATTCATGGCAGAGATTGTGTATCCATGAAAGTAAGAGAGGACTCACAAGTACTCACCAGTGGGAATAACTAAGATTCTCCTTCCAAAGCGTGAGACACACAGAGGAGCTCTCTGCTATCTTTTTGATCACGAAAACAAATAAGAAGAGGAAGAATCCGGTAGTCAGCAGCTAGAAGCGAATGACAGAAGAAAGATAAATGCGGAGATATTAAAAAATGCTGAGAGAGTGCAGAGTGTGTTGTGCGGTCCCGGCGGTTCCCCCAGCAGAGGCAGCGGCGGAGCTCGGTGGAGCCGTGCGTGCAGTGCCGGGCGACGGCTGCGGGCGCCGCTGTTGACCACGGAGGAGAGGAAGGAGCGGAGCGCTGCAGGCAGCCCCGCCCGCTGCGGCCCGGCTCGCTCTCTCGATCGCTGTGTCGGTGTCCGTGTGGGCTGTGAGCGGCCCCGCGGTGCGGAGCGGTGCTGCAGAGAGGAGGAGGGACGGAGGGAGAGGTCAGCTGCAGCCGCGAATACGGAGCAGGAGAAGAAGACGAGAGAGAAGTGGAGAAAGGAGTCGGAGGCGGAGCGGCGCGGAAGCGGCGAGTGTGAGGTGCCGGCGGGGCCGTGCGGGAGATGTGCGCGGCCAGAGAAGGGCGCTGGGGCCGGAGGCAGCGGGCGCTGCTGTGCTGCGTGTTGGTGGCGGCGTGGGAGGCGGCGTGGGGGCAGCTGCGCTACTCGGTGCCCGAGGAGCTGCCCAAGGGCTCGTTCGTGGGCGACGTGGCCAAGGACCTGGCGCTGGAGCTGGCGGCGCTCGGCAACCGCGGCGCCCGAGTGGTGTCCCAAGGCAGGACGCAGTATTTCGCTCTGCATGCGAACAGCGGCCACCTGGTGACGGCCGAGAGGATAGACAGGGAGCAGCTGTGCGAGAGCGAATCAGAATGCGTGCTGCGCTGTGAGCTGATCGTGGAGGGCGAGATGAAGGTTTATGCCATCGAAGTGGAAATCATGGACATTAATGACAACGCGCCCAGCTTCCAAAAGGCAGAATCAGAACTCAGAGTGAACGAGATCACAGCGCTGGGAACACGGTTCTCTCTGAGAAGAGCACAAGATCCGGATCTGGGAGTGAATTCCCTCCAGAGCTACACGCTGAGCGGCGACGAGCACTTCTCGCTGTCCGTGAAGACAGCAGCCGACGGCGAGAAGCGTCCCGAGCTGGTGCTGGCCAAGACGCTGGACCGGGAGGAGGCGGCGTTTCACGAGCTGCTGCTGAGGGCGAGCGACGGCGGCGATCCGGCTCGGACGGGCACGGCGCGCATCCGCGTGGTTGTGCTGGACGCCAACGACAACGCGCCCGCGTTCAGCCAGGCGGTGTACACGGTGCGAGTGCCCGAGGACGTGCCCGTGGGCTCCACGCTGCTCAGCGTCACCGCCACCGACCCCGACGACGGAACCAACGGCGATGTGAAATATTCATTTGAAGAAATATCAGAGAAGGCTTCCAATGCATTCCAATTAGAAAAAGATACGGGAGCAATCAGGCTAATAAGAAACCTGGACTTCGAGGATGCCGACTTTTACGAATTTCTCGTTCAGGCACAGGATGGAGGAGACCTTTCCGATTCGGCAAGAGTGTCGATCTCGGTGACGGACGTGAACGACAACGCGCCCGAGATTTCGGTGCGGTCGTCGCTGAGCGAGATCTCGGAGGACGCGTTGCCGGGGACGGTGGTGGCCCTGCTGCACGTGCAGGACCGCGACTCGGGCGCCAACGGGGAGGTGCGGTGCAGCCTGGGCGAGGGCGTCCCGTTCCGTCTGGAGCGGGCGCTGGACGACTACTACAGCGTGGTGACGGCGCGGGAGCTGGACCGCGAGCGGGCGTCGGAGTACAACGTGACGGTGCGGGCGGCGGACGGCGGGTCGCCGGCGCTGCGGAGCGGCGCGGTGCTGGCGCTGCGGGTGCTGGACGTGAACGACAACGCGCCGGTGTTCGCGGAGGCGCGCTACAGCGCCCGGCTGCCCGAGAACAACGCGGAGGGCGCGCTGGTGCTGACGGTGCGCGCGTGGGACGCGGACTGGGGGCAGAACGCGCGCGTGCGCTACCGGCTGCGGGAGGGGCGGCTGCGGGGCGCGCCGCTCTCGTCCTACGTGTCGGTGCAGGCGGAGACGGGCGCGCTGTACGCGCTGCGCTCGTTCGACTACGAGGAGGTGCGCGAGGTGGAGCTGTGGGTGCGGGCGGAGGACGGCGGCGCGCCGCCGCTCAGCAGCAACGTGTCGGTGCGGCTGCTGATCGCGGACGAGAACGACAACGCGCCGCAGGTGCTGTACCCGCCGGCGGCGCCGCCCGCTTCGAGTTCGGGCTCGGGCTCGTGGGAGTCGGGCGCGTGGGGCTGGTCGGGCGTGGAGCTGGCGCCGCGCTCGGCGGAGCCCGGCGCGCTGGTGGCCAAGGTGGTGGCGGTGGACGCGGACGCGGGGCAGAACGCGTGGCTGTCGTACGAGCTGGCCAAGGCGACGGAGCCGGGGCTGTTCCGCGTGGGGCTGCACAGCGGCGAGGTGCGCACGGCTCGCTCGCCGCTGGCCCGCGACGCGGCGCGCCACAGCCTGGTGGTGGTGGTGAAGGACCGCGGGCGGCCGGCGCTGTCGGCCACGGCCACGCTGACGGTGGTGCTGGCCGAGAGCGTGGCCGAGCTGCTGTCGGAGCTGGGCAGCGCGGCGGCGCCGGCCGAGCCCGCGGGCAGCCTGACGCGCTGGCTGGTGCTGGCCGTGGCGGCCGTGTCCTGCCTCTTCCTCGCCTTCCTGCTGCTGCTGCTGGCGCTGCGCCTGCGCCGCTGGCGCCTCTCTCGGCTGCCGCCTCCGCCTTCGGCCGCCGGCGTGTTGCGCGGCGTGCCGGCCTCGCACTTCGTGGGCATCGACGGCGTCCGCGCCTTCCTGCGCTCCTACTCGCACGACGTGTCGCTCACGGCCGACTCGCGCAAGAGCCAGCTGCGCTGCGCGGGCGGCAGCTGCTGCGACACGCTCCCGGCCCGGCCGCCGCCCGACGAGGCCGCTCCGCTGCGCGGGGAAGACGCAGCCGCCCACCGCGCCTCGGAGACCGACGCCCTCACGGTGAGTGCTGCGACCGCGGCCGCCTTCGTTACTCTCCCTCCCCGGTCTGGTAGATTTAACATTTTTGCCTGGTTTCTCTTCAAGTTCTAAACGCAAGTCTCATTGTACGTAATCAACTTATTGATGACTGCTATGTCATTGGTAAATGTCCAATGGGGTTCTGTTTCCATGCAGTCCAAGAATGTTTTCTGCTGTCAGTAGGAATAATTTCATGTTCTTCGTTTTTTGTGAGATGTCACTGTTTGAAATGTTGTTGTTCATGATCAAGGCAGTGCCAATTGCTATTATGGTTGACTGCGACAATAAAGTCTGTGTATGTAGAGAAAGGTGGGTGAGAGACAGGTCTCAAGGCTAGGAAATAGGTGGCTAGCATGGTTTTGAGATGGGTATGGTTTGATGTCATAGCTGGTGCTAAGTCTGTGCTGTTTGACCCACAACCTTAGTTTACTTGTCGTTAGAGGTAATAATAGCCCCCTGGAAAGGAATATGTCACACGAAATGTATGTGGAACTCGAATTTACTGCTAGAATGGCATATAATGACAGTGTGAAAACTCATGTATCCATCTCTAGTTTCCTGTATGCCTGTATGTGATACAGACTTACTCCAGCTCATTCTTTAACTTTCTCTGCTGTCACCCACAACAGCAAGTGATTCATCTCACTTGTTGGTTGTTACTTGCAGCTGTTCTTTAGGGTGAAGATATCCCTGGAATTTGATTTTTATTGATCTACTGGACGATTTATCAAGGCTGGTGTTTTGTGTATTGCAGTTCTGTAGGTGTGACATCAACACAGTCGATGTTGATCCAAGCATTCCTTCCTTTTTTGATTGAGGTACCAGTTAAAGAAATACAGAGTTGTCATCTCACATAGTTGGTTAACTGGAACTGTTATTGCGCGTCTCAACTTTGGTCGAGTTGTTGACTTGTCAGTGTAATATTCGAGCAACAGGATGCTGTGCTTACAGCATTGATTCAGCACATTTTAGTCTAATCCACTATTTATCCACTTTCATATTTGGGGTAACAGTTGGATTTTATGAACACTGTTGCTGCTGATTTTGTCCCCTTTGTTTTCTGCATCCCTAATGGTTGGGTAGGTAAAGGAATGGCATCTGTGGAGAGACAGGTCAGATATGAAGGAATTCAAGTTGCTCTTGTCTTATCTGTACAGATGATTGGTGTCCGTGGTGGGTTTTTATCTTTTATTTGCAGAAGTACCTTATCCTTTAATCTAGAATACATTCCTTCACTTCATTACATTTCTTGTTGGTGTTTCTTCTGAGACTCCCATGTGGCTGATATCCCTCAAAGCATGGAAGATTCCTCGGAACTGTTGGTCAGGGAAGTGAAACATCCATCCATATGTTGTATGTTCTCAGCTGTCAAGACTTGGATATGTTTATGTTTCCTTAAAGCGTAACTGAATGAAACGCTCAGGCTGCATGTGATGTATCATGGAAGGTTGGATGCTGACTGGGAGTTTCTTGCTATGAAAATGAGAACCTACTGTAGAGCCTGTGGAATAGGTGGGTTATTGTGGTTTTGTCAGGGCAATGTTTTGATGTAGTAGCTCATGCCAAGACCCGTGCCATTCACAGTACGACCTTGGTTTCCCTGTCCTTAGCAGTAATGTTAGAGCCAAGTGAACAAAAGTTGTCTATGAGGCTGTGTGCAGAACAGTATTTTCTGGTTAGAATGGTAAAATTGCTTTGAGAGACTTCATTTTCCTACCTGTACTTCAGTGTAACCTTGTGATGTAAATTTTCTTCGTGGCCATCATTATCTATTCAGGCCTGTATTTCCCAGAAGGTCATGGGTCACAATTCTTCTTTCCAGACAGGGCTTTTACATTTGGAGGTGCAGGTGTTGTAATGTAGGAAATCCTTCCTTCCCTTGATGAGACTTCAATGAGCAGAGGACTTACTGTAGTGTAACCGAACAGGCAGGTCATTCCTCTCACAGTGTGATGATGGGGAGAACTGGAAAGAAAATAGAACTCCTGGTCTGAGGTAACATTCTGTGTGTATGTATATGCATATATACAATGCAGTGATGTGCCACTCACAGGCCAGCTCCCATCTAACAATACAGTTGCTTGCTGACCAACATATCACCAGCAATTTGAGCTCTTCCATCCACCAAGCAATGCACAGCCATCCCTCAGCATCATCCACCCACTGACCTACTCTGCACAGCCTTGTGATGTCATGCAGTGTGGAATAACACCATACTCAAATCAAGCCAACTGTCCTGGCTCCTCTTTGCCCCCTTCTGTAGGGCCAGGGTAGCAGAGCCTCCGCCACCATATGGTACCCTTGCCCAGACCCACCCTGCTTGCTCTTTTGTCCCTCAACAATGACCTGAACATCAATGTGTGGTAAACAGACTGAGCTGGAACTAAGACAAGACTGAAAATTATTTGTGATAATAAAGGGACAAAGGGAATTAAAAGTCTAAGCAGAATATCTCACAGTTTCCTCAGAAAAAGGCCTATGCCAAGGAACTTTAACTACAGATCTTTTACTTCTCATTGGCCCCAAGAGTGGTTCTACTTCGATTGCCTCCTTATTCTTTGTGTTGTGAGCAGGATGAGGCATGTTCTGAAAATCACATGTACTTGATGGTAGGGTGAGCTTGTCTTGGAACAGAACATAATGACCCTGTGTATAACTTATAAACTGAGATGGAGTCTTCTACAAGTTGATAGTGATTGTACATGGAGGTCAGTATTTAATCACAGACAGGAAAATTAGGCTAGATGATAGGAGGAAATACTAACTTTGAGCACAGTGAGGCACTGGCACAGGTGCTGTTTTCTGTGTGAGATATATTCCAACAAAGACCATCGTGTGGGATATTAAGAATGAATGAAGAAATCTTCTTGCAAGCGAACATGGTACTTGGGCTACTGGTAGGAGCTGGTGTGAAGAGAAAATGTCAGTCAAGGATGGAATGAAGAATCTTTGCAAATCATGGCAGAGATTGCGTTTCCATGAAAGTAAGAGAAGACTCACAAGTACTCACCAGTTTAAATAACTAAGATTCTCCTTCCAAAGCGTGAGACACACAGAGGAGCTCTCTGCTATCTTTTTGATCAGGAGAACAAAGAAGAAGAGGAAGAATCCGGTAGTCAGCAGCTAGAAGCGAATGACAGAAGAAAAATAAATGCGGGGATATTAAAAAATGCTGAGAGATTGCAGAGTGTGTTGTGCGGTCCCGGCGGTTCTCCTGGCAAAGGCAGCGGCGGCGCTCTGTGGAGCCGTGCGTGCAGTGCCGGCCGGCGGCTGCGGGCGCCGCTGTTCACCACGGAGGAGAGGAAGGAGCGGAGCGCTGCAGGCAGCCCCGCCCGCTGCGGCCCGGCTCGATCTCTCGATCGCTGTGTCGGCGTCCGTGTGGGCTGTGAGCGGCCCCGCGGTGCGGAGCGGTGCTGCAGAGAGGAGGAGGGACGGAGGGAGAGGTCAGCTGCGGCCGCGAAAATAGAGCCGGAGAAGAAGACGAGACACAAGTGGAGAAAGAAGTCGGAGGCGGAGCGGCGCGGAAGCGGCGAGTGTGAGGTGCCGGCGGGGCCGTGCGGGAGATGTGCGCGGCCAGAGAAGGGCGCTGGGGCCGGAGGCAGCGGGCGCTGCTGTGCTGCGTGTTGGTGGCGGCGTGGGAGGCGGCGTGGGGGCAGCTGCGCTACTCGGTGCCCGAGGAGCTGCCCAAGGGCTCGTTCGTGGGCGACGTGGCCAAGGACCTGGCGCTGGAGCTGGCGGCGCTCGGCAACCGCGGCGCCCGAGTGGTGTCCCAAGGCAGGACGCAGTATTTCGCTCTGCATGCGAACAGCGGCCACCTGGTGACGGCCGAGAGGATAGACAGGGAGCAGCTGTGCGAGACTGTACAGCAGTGCGTGCTGCGCTGTGAGCTGATCGTGGAGAGCGAGATGAAGGTTTACGCAATCGAAGTGGAAATCACGGATATTAATGACAACGCGCCCACGTTCGAAGAATCACAAAGAGAGCTGAGAATTAGTGAGATGAGATCTGTAGGATCGCGTTTTTTTCTAACGGAGGCTCTCGACCCGGATTTAGGTGTGAATTCCCTACAGAGCTACTCGTTGAGCGGCGACGAGCACTTCTCGCTGTCCGTGCAGACAGGAGCCGACGGCGAGAAGCGTCCCGAGCTGGTGCTGGCCAAGGCGCTGGACCGGGAGGAGGCGGCGTTTCACGAGCTGCTGCTCAGGGCGAGCGACGGCGGCGATCCGGCTCGGACGGGCACGGCGCGCATCCGCGTGTCTGTGCTGGACGCCAACGACAACGCGCCCGCGTTCAGCCAGGCGGTGTACACGGTGCGAGTGCCCGAGGACGTGCCCGTGGGCTCCACGCTGCTCAGCGTCACCGCCACCGACCCCGACGACGGAACCAACGGAGACGTGAAATACTCCCTGGGAAAAGTAACAAACGTAGCAACGAAATTCTTTCACCTGGAACCAGACACGGGAGCGATAAGACTGATGAGGAACCTGGACTTCGAGGAAGGGGAGTCCTATGAACTCAACGTGCAAGCACGGGATGGAGGAGACCTTTCCGACACGGCGAAGGTGTCGATCTCGGTGACGGACGTGAACGACAACGCGCCCGAGATTTCGGTGCGGTCGTCGCTGAGCGAGATCTCGGAGGACGCGTTGCCGGGGACGGTGGTGGCCCTGCTGCACGTGCAGGACCGCGACTCGGGCGCCAACGGGGAGGTGCGGTGCAGCCTGGGCGAGGGCGTCCCGTTCCGTCTGGAGCGGGCGCTGGACGACTACTACAGCGTGGTGACGGCGCGGGAGCTGGACCGCGAGCGGGCGTCGGAGTACAACGTGACGGTGCGGGCGGCGGACGGCGGGTCGCCGGCGCTGCGGAGCGGCGCGGTGCTGGCGCTGCGGGTGCTGGACGTGAACGACAACGCGCCGGTGTTCGCGGAGGCGCGCTACAGCGCCCGGCTGCCCGAGAACAACGCGGAGGGCGCGCTGGTGCTGACGGTGCGCGCGTGGGACGCGGACTGGGGGCAGAACGCGCGCGTGCGCTACCGGCTGCGGGAGGGGCGGCTGCGGGGCGCGCCGCTCTCGTCCTACGTGTCGGTGCAGGCGGAGACGGGCGCGCTGTACGCGCTGCGCTCGTTCGACTACGAGGAGGTGCGCGAGGTGGAGCTGTGGGTGCGGGCGGAGGACGGCGGCGCGCCGCCGCTCAGCAGCAACGTGTCGGTGCGGCTGCTGATCGCGGACGAGAACGACAACGCGCCGCAGGTGCTGTACCCGCCGGCGGCGCCGCCCGCTTCGAGTTCGGGCTCGGGCTCGTGGGAGTCGGGCGCGTGGGGCTGGTCGGGCGTGGAGCTGGCGCCGCGCTCGGCGGAGCCCGGCGCGCTGGTGGCCAAGGTGGTGGCGGTGGACGCGGACGCGGGGCAGAACGCGTGGCTGTCGTACGAGCTGGCCAAGGCGACGGAGCCGGGGCTGTTCCGCGTGGGGCTGCACAGCGGCGAGGTGCGCACGGCTCGCTCGCCGCTGGCCCGCGACGCGGCGCGCCACAGCCTGGTGGTGGTGGTGAAGGACCGCGGGCGGCCGGCGCTGTCGGCCACGGCCACGCTGACGGTGGTGCTGGCCGAGAGCGTGGCCGAGCTGCTGTCGGAGCTGGGCAGCGCGGCGGCGCCGGCCGAGCCCGCGGGCAGCCTGACGCGCTGGCTGGTGCTGGCCGTGGCGGCCGTGTCCTGCCTCTTCCTCGCCTTCCTGCTGCTGCTGCTGGCGCTGCGCCTGCGCCGCTGGCGCCTCTCTCGGCTGCCGCCTCCGCCTTCGGCCGCCGGCGTGTTGCGCGGCGTGCCGGCCTCGCACTTCGTGGGCATCGACGGCGTCCGCGCCTTCCTGCGCTCCTACTCGCACGACGTGTCGCTCACGGCCGACTCGCGCAAGAGCCAGCTGCGCTGCGCGGGCGGCAGCTGCTGCGACACGCTCCCGGCCCGGCCGCCGCCCGACGAGGCCGCTCCGCTGCGCGGGGAAGACGCAGCCGCCCACCGCGCCTCGGAGACCGACGCCCTCACGGTGAGTGCTGCGACCGCGGCGGATCCCGACTCCCTCTCTCCCCGCTCGCCTCTCTCTCTCGGCCTTGACTCTCACTAATACAGTATTTCCCTTTTCTCTCTTCTCTCGTCATTCACATAGATGTTTGGTTTTCATGCCCGTATTCATATTGTTGTGCTCTCTGCCGGGCAGTTTTTCAGTCGGGATGTGGAGATATTCGTGTCATGAGATGTTATGTTGTTGTCATTTCAATCTTTACTCTAATGTTTCCAGCTGTCAGGAAAAGGACTTGGATGTGGTTCATTTTTTTTTCAACAGTTTCTGAATTAAGTGCTCTTGATAGAAGGTGAAATGTGGCTTCATGTTGAATGTTTGGTTGGTGTAAGGAGAGGTTGTGAATGCACAGCGTGGATGGTGAGTGGCTGTGTTTGAATGTGAACAGGTTGTTCAGCAGTGATACTGTGTTGACAACGTCTTGCATAGTAATGGTAGCCATCTTATGACAAAATTTCTCTTTGTGTGTAGAATGATAGTGCATATCTCTATTGGCTTATGCATCTTGAGTGAAACCTCTCATTTATCTAGTTGTGACATGGTAGTGTAGAGTTTCTTCATAGCTGTAATTCTGTTTATAGGCCTTATTCCAAGCACTGCTGTGTTCCACATTTCCCTTTTTCTGGACAGAGAATATCCATCTGGAAATGATAAGATTGTATTGCAGCGACTCCTGACCTTCGTTGAGCAAGTCTCAGCACATGAGGGCAGAATGTCTTGTGTGTGATAAAACTGAGACTGAATTCCTTATGGTTTGGGTTGTTAGTGTTAGGCTTGTCTGGTCAATTGAGGTTGGACTAAATGACCTTGAAGGTCTTTTTGTGTCTGAGCAATTCTGTGATCCTGTGATTGTGTGGTTTCCTGAAATAATTAGAAGAGGTTCCTTTATTAACTCTATTTCTTTTGAAGCTTCATATTGATTGGAGATGATCCGGTGTGTTGGTAATGTCCTGAAAAGCAATGATTTTTTCCTAAAATGAAATCCTCTACTATGTAGTTCAGAGGAGCAGTTTAGATCCTCACCTACAGCTTAAAAACTGCATTAAATTCCAGATGTTGTGGGACTGAACTTTAGTTCCCACAGAGACGTCCATTATTCCTTATTGCCACATTTCTCTTTGAATGCTTCCATGCTCTGCTTTACTGATGATAGCATCTGCTGCCCTTGTGTCCATGTACATATGTTACATTTGAATAAATAGCAAAAATGGTGTTGTATTTTTCCATTTTTTAATTGATTATAGTAATGTGTTATGTGTTCGTGAGCCTTGTTCACATCAGTACTGGTTGGGTGTTTAATGAGAGTCAGTACTGATGTGGAATGGCAGAGATCTGCAGGTAACTCTTGGCTCTCTTCCTTTTTTATTTCTCTGCTCTAAGCATAAGCCTTAAAAGACTGGACTGTCCATTAGAATTGTGGTAACAAAGGAGTCATTTCCATACTTTGAATGCATAGATATCAACCATTTATGGTCTGGTTCGACTAATTCTATGACTTGTGGGGAAGGGAAACCAGAGACTCACACCATGGGACAGGGGAAAGGGGAAAGGGTAGAGTGATGGGCCTAAAAGAAAACAGCAGCAGTTATCTGAGTAGAAACAAACTAATTTACTAAATAAGATATCAGAACACATGATAACACACTGTAATACAATATAGTACAATATAATTAGAATTAAAGCTTCTAAAACAGATAAAATGAGAAAGTGTCCAAAAACCAAAGGCCTTACTCTGAGGTAATCGAGTATGGTAATAAGCTGGGGCAATATGACACCCACAAAAGAGATGAGCTGGAAGGTGGAGTGAAAGGGGAGTCTCGTGATCTGCGAATGACTTTTATCTTTCCCTCAGAGCAGAAATTGTAATAGAAGAGCAAACAGTGCTCTGGCAGATGCCGTTCTTCACTTCTGGGATGGGTACCTGGAACTGGAGCATTAACTGTTTAACTCCCGGTGTGGTAGGTGATGTGGACTACCAATAACAAAAGAATCACAAAATCATGACAGCAGAGCTGCCAATGTTAAGACTTGGATATATTTCTGTTTCAAAACAGTGTCAGTGAATGAAATGCTTTTGCCGTTGTCTGATACACAGTAGCAACGGGGACGCTGTCCATGGTGCTGAAAAGGTCAGCGCTATCAGTGCAGTGCGTGGGAGCCTGGCTTAGATTTTAGGAAACTGCTGGATTGAGGAGGATTTGTCTGGGCCTCTTGAAAGCAAACCTTCTTGTCTGGATTTCCTTTCACATCTGATGCCAATGCCTGCAACTACTTCTGCTGTGATCCTGGTTTCTTTGTCCTGGGAGGCAGCATTGGTACCCCCAGAATCATGAATGTGACAAAAACTGCATATGTAGAGCAGGCCTGAGCAGTGAAAGTGATAGAGTGCCTCTAGAAGCACTCAGTTCTGTGATGCTGAAGGCAAAGAAGTGCAGAAGAGTGGTGTGGGGAAAGATGTCCCCTGCAAACAGTGATCCAGGACCATACCAGGTTCCATATAGTGCTATCATATTATACCAGCATGTGCACCTGGGTGCGTGTCTTTGATGGGACAAGGTTTCCTTCACACCAGTGAATGGTTAAGTACCTGGTTTGAAATTTAAGTGAAATGAAAGCAAGCCCAGTGTTTTCAACTGTTCCAATCTGCAAGTGTGCAAACATACTAGAGGGAACTGATGGGTGCAGACTGCCCAGAGAAAGAATGGCAGGAATTTTTTCCCTGTTACTTTTGTGTAGATGCTCACTTGTTCATGTCTTAGTTTTCCAAAGGCCAGAGGTTATTCTTCTTGCAGTGTAGACACAGAGATCACAGGCAGTGCAAGAGCAGCGTGTCTGCCCTTGAAATAGGAAGACTGATGGCTCAGCACTGTGTTTGCCTGTACCGTGCTTTGGTTAGTCACCTTGTGTCAAAGGTAGTGCCTCTTTCACTGAACCCTTTTCTTTCAGTGTCACGTTGATCAGAAATGACAATCTTTTTTATACAAGCCTTCAACCAGCACCACTGGACATAAAATCATGATGCACGAAAATGAAACTTGAATTTTCATTGACTTCCAAGTGCTCACTTTAACACAGAGATGTGTCAATGAAACTACACAATGCAATAGTACCCCTCCCATAGACTTGCTGTTTCTTTATAATTAGAATCAGAAGTATTTGAAATGACTGAGCTGCTGGTTTGCAGGAAGGAGTTTTGGAGAATACAGCCATGCTCTTCCTACACGTTGTTCAATCCAGTGGTAGCAGAAGATCATCAGTCATTGAATACACCAATCACCTCTGAAACACTTGCAGAATGCTGACTACATATTACAAACTGATGTGGAGTGGCTATGGTCAATCACACCAGCTATGAGGAGGGCTGAGAAGAGCTGCTGGCTCCTGCAACCTTTCGGGAGGAATCGTTTGGTTTGGGAACTCAACTTTCTGTTGTTCTCTGCTGCATATAAGGCACATGAAATCCCTTTCCAGAATGAGATGGAGAAAGTGTGATGATTTCCTACAATCAGTTGACATGGAAATAACAGAAATCACAAACATATGCAGCGCTGAGATATTAAAGACATTTGGAAAACTGAAGACCATTACATTCATCAGCAACTTCAAGAAGAATATGTGGACATCCTAAACGAGATCGTCCTTCTATAAAAACAAGATAAGACTCAGAAATGTTATGAGATCTAATAAACCAAAAAGATTTTCCTTGCTCTGAGTGGGAAATCACGGACTGAAAAGCAACTAGATGTCGTCTGTATAGAATGAGCACCTGGAAGAAATACTCTGTCTTCTCAATCGAGACTATAACAAAAAGAGGAAAACAAATGCCGTGAATATTACGTGTCTGCTGATGGAGCGCAGCGTGCGGCCGTTGTGCGGTCCCAGCGGTAACACCGGCAGAGACAGCAGCGGTGCTCGGTGGAGCCGTGCGTGCAGTGCCGGGCGGAGGCTGCGGGCGCCGCTGTTCACCACGGAGGAGAGGAAGGAGCGGAGCGCTGCAGGCAGCCCCGCCCGCTGCGGCCCGGCTCGCTCTCTCGCTCGCTGTGTCGGTGTCCGTGTGGACTGTGAGCGGCCCCGCGGTGCGGAGCGGTGCTGCAGAGAGGAGGAGGGACGGAGGGAGAGGTCAGCAGCGGCCGCGAATACGGAGCAGGAGAAGAAGACTAGAGAGAAGTGGAGAAAGGAGTCGGAGGCGGAGCGGCGCGGAAGCGGCGAGTGTGAGGTGCCGGCGGGGCCGTGCGGGAGATGTGCGCGGCCAGAGAAGGGCGCTGGGGCCGGAGGCAGCGGGCGCTGCTGTGCTGCGTGTTGGTGGCGGCGTGGGAGGCGGCGTGGGGGCAGCTGCGCTACTCGGTGCCCGAGGAGCTGCCCAAGGGCTCGTTCGTGGGCGACGTGGCCAAGGACCTGGCGCTGGAGCTGGCGGCGCTCGGCAACCGCGGCGCCCGAGTGGTGTCCCAAGGCAGGACGCAGTATTTCGCTCTGCATGCGAACAGCGGCCACCTGGTGACGGCCGAGAGGATAGACAGGGAGCAGCTGTGCCGGCTGCAGGAGAAATGCGTGCTGCGCTGTGAGCTGATCGTGGAGGGCGAGATGAAGGTTTATGCCATCGAAGTGGAAATCACGGACATTAACGACAATACGCCCAGCTTTCGAGACGGAGAAACTGAACTGAGAATAAACGAGATGACAGTCCTGGGATCGACGTTTATCCTGAGTAAAGCTCAGGACCCAGACGTGGGCAAGAATTCCCTGCAGAGCTACACGCTGAGTGGCGACGAGCACTTCTCGCTGTCCGTGCAGACAGGAGCCGACGGCGAGAAGCGTCCCGAGCTGGTGCTGGCCAAGGCGCTGGACCGGGAGGAGGCGGCGTTTCACGAGCTGCTGCTGAGGGCGAGCGACGGCGGCGATCCTGCGCGGACGGGCACGGCGCGTATCCGCGTGGCTGTGCTGGACGCCAACGACAACGCGCCCGCGTTCAGCCAGGCGGTGTATACGGTGCGAGTGCCCGAGGACGTGCCCGTGGGCTCCACGCTGCTCAGCGTCACCGCCACCGACCCCGACGATGAAGTCAATGGTGAAGTGAAGTTCTCGCTTAAGGTACCCACAGAAGCGGCATCCGAAATCTTCTATGTGGAGCCCGATAGTGGAGCGATAAGCCTAGTGAAGAACCTAGATTATGAGGCAGAAGACACTCACGCATTCGAGGTGCAGGCACATGACGGTGGTGGTCGTTTCGACATTGCAAAAGTGTCGATCTCGGTGACGGACGTGAACGACAACGCGCCCGAGATTTCGGTGCGGTCGTCGCTGAGCGAGATCTCGGAGGACGCGTTGCCGGGGACGGTGGTGGCCCTGCTGCACGTGCAGGACCGCGACTCGGGCGCCAACGGGGAGGTGCGGTGCAGCCTGGGCGAGGGCGTCCCGTTCCGTCTGGAGCGGGCGCTGGACGACTACTACAGCGTGGTGACGGCGCGGGAGCTGGACCGCGAGCGGGCGTCGGAGTACAACGTGACGGTGCGGGCGGCGGACGGCGGGTCGCCGGCGCTGCGGAGCGGCGCGGTGCTGGCGCTGCGGGTGCTGGACGTGAACGACAACGCGCCGGTGTTCGCGGAGGCGCGCTACAGCGCCCGGCTGCCCGAGAACAACGCGGAGGGCGCGCTGGTGCTGACGGTGCGCGCGTGGGACGCGGACTGGGGGCAGAACGCGCGCGTGCGCTACCGGCTGCGGGAGGGGCGGCTGCGGGGCGCGCCGCTCTCGTCCTACGTGTCGGTGCAGGCGGAGACGGGCGCGCTGTACGCGCTGCGCTCGTTCGACTACGAGGAGGTGCGCGAGGTGGAGCTGTGGGTGCGGGCGGAGGACGGCGGCGCGCCGCCGCTCAGCAGCAACGTGTCGGTGCGGCTGCTGATCGCGGACGAGAACGACAACGCGCCGCAGGTGCTGTACCCGCCGGCGGCGCCGCCCGCTTCGAGTTCGGGCTCGGGCTCGTGGGAGTCGGGCGCGTGGGGCTGGTCGGGCGTGGAGCTGGCGCCGCGCTCGGCGGAGCCCGGCGCGCTGGTGGCCAAGGTGGTGGCGGTGGACGCGGACGCGGGGCAGAACGCGTGGCTGTCGTACGAGCTGGCCAAGGCGACGGAGCCGGGGCTGTTCCGCGTGGGGCTGCACAGCGGCGAGGTGCGCACGGCTCGCTCGCCGCTGGCCCGCGACGCGGCGCGCCACAGCCTGGTGGTGGTGGTGAAGGACCGCGGGCGGCCGGCGCTGTCGGCCACGGCCACGCTGACGGTGGTGCTGGCCGAGAGCGTGGCCGAGCTGCTGTCGGAGCTGGGCAGCGCGGCGGCGCCGGCCGAGCCCGCGGGCAGCCTGACGCGCTGGCTGGTGCTGGCCGTGGCGGCCGTGTCCTGCCTCTTCCTCGCCTTCCTGCTGCTGCTGCTGGCGCTGCGCCTGCGCCGCTGGCGCCTCTCTCGGCTGCCGCCTCCGCCTTCGGCCGCCGGCGTGTTGCGCGGCGTGCCGGCCTCGCACTTCGTGGGCATCGACGGCGTCCGCGCCTTCCTGCGCTCCTACTCGCACGACGTGTCGCTCACGGCCGACTCGCGCAAGAGCCAGCTGCGCTGCGCGGGCGGCAGCTGCTGCGACACGCTCCCGGCCCGGCCGCCGCCCGACGAGGCCGCTCCGCTGCGCGGGGAAGACGCAGCCGCCCACCGCGCCTCGGAGACCGACGCCCTCACGGTGAGTGCTGCGACCGCGGCGGGTCCCGACTCCCTCCCTCCCCACTCGACTTTCGCTCGCGGCTTTGAGTCTCCGTGGTATCGCGTTTCCCCTTTCCTGTCATATCGTCATTTGCTCTTAAGTTTGTTGTCAACGCCCCTAATTTGTACAGTGTTGTTGCGCTCTCTGCTGGGCAGAGTAAGGGATGGTGCGGTTCTGCAGTGGGTATCGAGATGTTATCGCACACTGTGGACTGCTGGCACTTTGGCTGATGCCTTACAGTTCGTTCTGTATCCTTATCCTTTCACGTCTGTAGCATCGAGTTTTGTGTTCCGTTTATCGCATGAAAATGCATGATATTGCTGTGTTAAGGACACACGTGTGTGTATTTCTCTGATCGCGCCTCCTCTCTTAGCCCTTCTCTCCGTCCTTCTCTCTTCCCTCTTTGCTCTTTCTCCTCTCAGTGCAGATAAAGGAGTTTGCTTTATCTCTATTTACCAGTACAGACCATAAGAATCTGGTTCTTTTTGATGTCCACTAAAGTCTGGAAGATCTCTTAAGATTGTAGGATTGCCTCTTAATGATTCTGTGTACAATGTAGCTGCTTCCCCTTTATTCTCTTCATTACGTTACTGCTGATGCATCAGGATGTGTTGAGCAAGGAAATGTCTTTCTATCCTTCCATGCTTTGATCTTTGTGCAAGAGTTCAAGAAACAGACCGGGCAGCTGGTCCTTTGGTGACCTCTGTCTGTTATGAAGGTGTAATTCAATTGTCTTCAATCGCTACAGCTGTGTTTGTGAATGAGCTCGGTGTGATGTGTGTGAAAGGCTTGTGGAGGAAAAAGAGAATGTGGCTTACTGATTCCTAGTCTTCTATCTGTAACCTATGAAAATGGGGCTGGGGGCATCTTCACTAACTGTGGTAACAGCTGTTTCACCTTTAAGGGCTGTATTATCAGAAAGGAAGTTCTCTTGTAATTGTAGGACAAGGTGAGCAGTTTGCATACCTATCTGGTCTATTTTCAGCTGTGAATACTGCTACGTGCTTATGTTTCTAAGGAGGTAGCACTGAATGAAGTGCTCTTGCAGTGATGTATGGCCAGAAGTTGGATAGTTGCTGGCATTGAACTTAGAGAATGGATTGGATGATATAGTTGGGGCTGGGCAATGGTTTGATTTCATACTTCAATGTTGACCTACAAAGGGTGGAGCTGGATGTGTCTCTGCTAACAAACACATGTTAAAGCAGCAGCCATGTTGCAAGTTCACCAGTGTCATTTATTTCTTGGAGTCCTTGCTTGTATACATGACTGATGGCTGAAGAGTTATAGGGCATTTGAAAGAGTTTGTTGTGGTTAATTTTTGATGTATGAAAGATAGGTGTTAACCTTCAATTTATCATAGCTGTAAGATCAGATTTTCCTTTTTGTTTTGTCCAGACTTCCTTGGCTACCTCTGGTTATGGTCTATATTTTGAGCTCTGGGTGGTTCCTCCTGTGCCTTTGCTGTCTACTAGCAATCTTTATTATGCCTATATGTACCTAGTGACATAATCTGCAAATGAAACTGATTCCTTCACATATGTTGGATTAAGGATGTTCATTGTTTGTTGTCAAGGTCTAAAGATGGTCCTCGGTGTGGCTGATAATCCTTCAGAACCTGGAAGATCTGTTGTAACTGAAGGCCTTGGCGAGGACTTCTATAGGAATACATACCTTGAATGTTTACAGCTATCAAAACAGACTTTGAAATACTTTGATATACTTTGATACTCTTCAATGTTCATGCTGGGTGATGATGTGGCCAAAAGATATCTGTGGTCAAAAATGTGTCCATTATATCAATTCTGTGAATGCAGAGTAATGAGGGTGTGCATCTGGCTTTGAATCTGAAAACATGTGGGTCTACAGGAGGATTGTTTGAATAATGGTTGGATTTGATCTGAACAAAGGCCTGCGCTGTTCAGACTGTTATCTTCCTCTCTCTGACCTGAAGGAAATGCTAATAAGTTATTGCTGTTGAAAACTGCTTGTAGAAGGATGTTTTCAATGGGTAGGATGCCCTAAAATCCCATCATGGAATCTCATTTATTTCACTGTCTCTCCATGAAACACTGTGACACAGAGCTTTCCTATGGTCAGTATTAAGGTTCCAGGTCTCTTTTTTCCCCCAGGTTGATTGTGTTTTGTATCTCCCATTTCTGGACTGTGCTTTTGCATTTTGAACTGCTTGTGTCATTTTGCTCCATATCCTTATCCATATCCTTCATGAGGCCTCAAGAACATGAAGGTAGAATTTTATGTTCAGAAAATGAAGCAGAAATTCAAACCAAATCCCTCATGTTTTCTCATGTAGTTTATCTTGAGAAATCATCCCATATTAAGTCTGTTATGTTCTCACTTTGGTATTCATCAGAGATGAGCAGGACACGTACTAGTGAAATTGATGAGAGACTTTGATTTGTTAAGATGATGTCCCTTGTTATGTAGTGCAGAGAAAGACTTTCGGACCTTGCTTGCAGCTGTAGACCTTGATAACTTCCAGGTGCTCTGGAGGTGAATTTTGGTGCACACCATGAAGACTGCAGTGCTCTCCTGTGTTGAGTTTCAAGTGTCTGAATTAAAACCATGTTTGTGGGATGATGATGCAAGGGTTGTTTCCTTGGTTTAAAAATCATCGTTTAGGATGAATGTAAGCCAGTATTTGAAATGAATGGGGAGATGCTTGTGTTGCTGCCTGCTTTGGGCAGCTCTTCTACTAGGCTCTTGGGTGAGCATCATCGTGACTGCTCTGTAAAGAAGGATTGCTCTGCAGTTTCCTGGTGAGAGCTGTGGTGGAATAAGCTTGTGAAGGAGAAACTGAGTCCTGCAAGTTGCTTCCTTATAAGGTATGGATGAGGAAATGAAGTATTGCTAGAACCTGTGAATGAGCCCCATGGTCACTGATGGAGTCGTCTTTCAGGGCAGTCAGAGAGCTCGGAAAATCCACTGTGTTTGTAGTTCCCAAGCTCACTGTCTGTCTAAAGCTTGCACTAATTCATATGGCCTTATAGTATCCGTGGTCATTAACCCAAGCTTTGTTGGTTTACAGAGAGTCTTCCATTCTGTACTTTCATTTGATCTCTTTTGAGAGGAGATGCTATTGCAGAAATAGGTACTGAGGAAGATTATATATATCTATATTCATAAATGTTGCCCTCAAGGGAGTTTTATGCTTTCTGTTTTCAGAACGCCCCACTCCTTGAATGCACTGTGATATCATGGTGTGAATTCTGAGTCGCAGTTCTGGTGTCACTGATAAACATTCCTCTCTAGAGTTGCTCCACTTCAAAGCCTTTCTGAGCTCCCACCTTGTCCCTTTTTAGTCATCTTCTGACCTATGAGCCACCAGCTGTGCTTGGAAAGCTGGCTGATGTGTTGCATATGCTTCAGGCATCATCGTAGGTTCATCACAATTGCTTCTCTTTACAATTCTCAAAGCAGCATGATGGTAATGGAAGTGTCGCAGGGACTGCAGGCATGTGGGTGTATTTTCATTGTTCCTACATCAACTTCCTTACCTTTCTCACTAAGAGAAGCAGTTTTGAGGAGCAGGTGGAGCAGGGCTGTGTTCAGCCTCTTACAGCAGGGAGCTCTGCTGGTCTTCCTGACTTGTAGAAGTGGGAACTTGCACTGATACTGGCTGTCATAGTGAAGCTTGCTGTGTTCTCCCAAGATGTCAGCCACTCTGAGATATGACGTGGAAGAGGAGCTCCTCAAAAACAGTGGTGTTCAAGGAGGATCAGATGCTTGCTTCCTACCACAGCTTTTCTTTGGAAGCACTTTGTTACCTTTGCTGGTTATAGCTCGTAGGAATATAAGAGCTGGGGGAAGACAATCCGCAGCACTCGCAGAAGCTCCGGGAAGACGTCGGATAATTCCTGTGCAGTGTTTCTGTTCTTACCTGTGCTCACCTGTGCTCTGATGCTCAGCGTCTGCCCACAGTAACGCGTTCCCCCGCCACTCCACTTCCACGGCAGGACCGAGCTGTCCGCTTCGGTGCCCGGGGAGGAACAGCGCTGCCGCCTGGCGGGCAACTGCCGTCGGCACGGGGAGCTGAGCCTCGGACGGCTGCGGTATCACCGCGGGGCCTCCGGGTGCCGCTGTTGGCCGCCAACGCCGCCGCTTCCCGTCCCCGCCGGCTGCTTTCTCGCCCAGCGCTGCTCACAACGGGCAGCAGAGACGCAGCGGCAGAGTCACAGTCCGGATCGCAGCGTTCAGTCTGCATCAGAGCTCGGGACGGACGATTCCTGTCTGGAATCGCTGCGGGAGGAGGAAGGAGAGCGGCGAACGCAGCTCTCAATGGCGGGCGGGCAGCGGCGGAGCCGCTGGAGAGGGGCAGAGGGGCTGCTGCCCGCTTTGCTGCTGTGCTGCTGCTGCTGCCGGGCGGCGCCGGAGCGGCTCCGCTACGCGATCCCCGAAGAGCTGGGCAGGGGCTCGCTGGTGGGGCCGCTGGCGCGGGACCTGGGGCTGAGCCCGGCCGAACTGCCGGCGCGTCAGCTGCGGCTCAGCTCGGAAAAACGCTACTTCGCCGTGAACGAGGAGAACGGGAACCTTTACGTGAACGAGAGGCTGGACCGGGAGGAGCTGTGCGGCAAGTCGGCGTCCTGTGCTGTCAGCTTCGAGGCGGTGGTGCAGAATCCGCTCAACGTCTTCCACGTCGAAGTGGCCATCCACGACGTTAACGACAACGCTCCGCGCTTCATGCGAGACAGCATCCAGATGGAGATCAACGAGTTCACTCCTGCCGGTGCCCGCTTTGCCTTAGGGGTCGCCGAAGATCCAGACGTGGGCTCGAACTCTCTGCAGGGCTATGAGCTGGAGGACAATGCGTACTTTGCGCTGGAGGTGAAGCAGAGTCAGGACGGCAGCAAGTTCGCGGAGCTGGTGCTGCGCCACGCTCTGGACCGGGAGCGCGAGCAAAGCCTGCGCCTGGTGCTGACGGCACTGGACGGCGGTGATCCTCCCCGCAGCGGCACCGCCCAGCTCCTCATCAACGTCACCGACGCCAATGACAACGCTCCCGTGTTCGCGCAGGAGCGGTACCGGGTGAGCCTGCGCGAGGACGCGCCGCCGGGCTCCGTGGTGCTGCACGTCTCGGCTTCCGACCGTGACGAAGGCACCAATGCCCGCATCACGTACGGCTTCGGAGAAATGCCGACCAAGGTGTTGCAGAAGTTCGCGGTGAACTCCAAGAACGGGACGGTGACACTGCGGGAAGCGCTGGATTTCGAAGACACGAGGGACTACACTGTGCTGGTGGAGGCGCGGGACGGGGGTGGGCTGGTGACTCACTGCAAGGTGGAGCTGGAGGTGTTGGACGTGAACGACAACGCGCCCGAGGTGACGTTGACGTCGGTGTCGAGCCCGGTGCCCGAGGACGCGCCGCCCGGCACCGTCGTAGCGCTGCTGAAAGTGCGGGACCGGGACTCCGGGGAGAACGGGCAGGTGCGGTGCGAGCTGTCGGGAAAGGCGCCGCTGCAGATCGTGGCATCGTCAGGCGGCTCCTACAAAGTGGTGACGGCGGGCGAGCTGGACCGGGAGCGGGCGTCCGAACACCGGGTGACGGTGATCGCCACGGACCGGGGCAGCCCGGCGCTGTCGAGCCGCGCGGATCTGGTGCTGGAGGTGTCGGACGTGAACGACAACGCGCCGGTGTTCGAGGAGGCCGCCTACAGCGCCTACGTGCCCGAGAACAACGCGGCGGCAGAGCCGGTGCTGCGCGTGAGCGCGCGGGACGCGGACGCGGGCGCCAACGGGCGCGTGAGTTACGCGCTGGCGGGCGGCGGCGCGGACGCGGCGTTCGTGTCGGTGCGGGCGGAGACGGGCGAGCTGTACGCGCAGCGCTCGTTCGACTACGAGCGGTGCCGCGAGTTCGCCGTGGAGGTGCGGGCGCGGGACGGAGGGACGCCGGCGCGCAGCGCCACGGCGACGGTGCGCGTCTTCGTGCTGGACCGCAACGACAACGCGCCGCGGGTGCTGTGGCCGGCGGCGGGCGGGGCGGAGGGCGGCGGAGCGGGCGCGGGCGCGGGGCCGTTCGAGGTGGTGCCGCGCTCGGCCGAGGCCGGCTACCTGGTGGCCAAGGTGGTGGCGGTGGACGCGGACGCGGGGCGCAACGCGTGGCTGTCGTACGAGCTGCTGCAGGCGCCGGAGCCGGCGCTGTTCCGCGTGGGGCTGCACAGCGGCGAGGTGCGCACGACGCGGGCCGTGTCGGAGCGGGACGCGGCCAAGCAGCGGCTGGTGGCCGTGGTGAAGGACCACGGGCAGCCGGCGCTGTCGGCCACGGCCACGCTGCACGTGGTGCTGGCCGAGAGCGTGCAGGACGCGCTGCCGGAGCTGAGCGAGAAGAACGCCGAGTCTGAATTGGCTTCTGATCTAAACCTCATTCTCGTGGTAGCTCTCGCTTTGGTGTCCTTGCTATTCGTGTTCACGGTCATTTTAGTCGTGTTCTTTAAATGCCGACGGCCCAGGAGCCCCCCCATCTTTCTAACTTCCGATAAGGAACTCTACTCCAGCCTGGGCCCCAAAGCGCCCTTCAACTACTGCAGCAGCACGCTGCCCCTGCCTTATGCCTACGAGGTGTGCCTGGCCTCCGAGTCGGGCCAGAAGGACTTCACGTTTCTCAAACCAGGGGCAGCAGCGCACTCTGACCTTCTTTTGGCGGGGGAAGCCGGTGCAGGTGGTCACTCCGAGAAGGACCCTCCCGACCCTGACAGCTCGGTGCAGGTGAGCTGCTCCCCCGTGCCCCTCTGTGTGGGTTTCTGTGGTTTCTCTCCTTCCCCACTCAAGCTGTCTTACTGTGTGTGTGAGTTTCTGTGAGTTGAGATACTGGGGTGGGGTACTGGGGTGGAGTGATGGCACAAGGGTCCTGGGGTCTAATTGGGATTCCCAGTGTAGGGGGGGGACTGTCGTTTTCAGTGCCACATTTTAGTGCTCCTTTTCCTTCAAATGGTGCTTTCAGGAGCTCCAAGGATATCCCTGTTGATAGCCTGGTGTCCTGTCATAGTGGTGTAGATGTAATGTCTACAGGTCAGACAGAATGTGGGAGTTGGAAGCGTTGCATCTTCAGTGCCGTTCTTGAGTAGGGACATAACTTGGTTGTACTCAGCTGATTACTGGTGGGACAAGGCACTAAACACTCTGAATTTAGCCGTTTCTCCTCATAGGAGAAACTCCCTATAAAATGTGCTGTGCGTGTTAGATCAATTTCTCAGTAAGAACTTGGACTGGAGAGTATTAGGAAAGAGGCAGTGGCTGGAGGTAAAAATAGAAGATTCTGAGCTTATTTCAGAGTTAATAAGTGAAGCGGCTGAAGGCTATTTCAAGGTTTAGCCTCAAAACGGCTGTGGATTTTCTTCTTTTTGGATTATACGTAAGAAGGAAAGGTAATTGCAATTTGACCATACTGTAATAGCTTGTGAAACAAGAGCTCTGCTTTTAGCACTGTGAGCCTGCAGACGTGTCCAGTTAGAGGCGCTCCGGAGCACGGAGAGGCAAAACCCCTTCGGGCTCCCGTGCGCGATGCAGCTGCGGTGGGTAAAGCAGGACGTTTTCCTTGGGAATCGTAATGAATTCTGCTCCAGAATTCAATTCTTTTAAGATAATGATGACTAACATTGGAATTTATTGACTTGAGGCGCGTACTTTTGTCGCGTTCTGTGGGCTGGCGATAAGGATGTGCTGGCAGCGATACAATGACAATGATTCTTGGCAATGACTTGCTCGGTAGGAAACCCTGAGCCGAGCTGTTTGATGCTGTTGACGCTGCATACATTCCGTGCTCCTGGCTGCACCTCGGCTGTTAATAGGAGTGTGCGGGGTATAAACGCGTACCCAGAGGCGATAACCCCGCCGGGTGTCGCGCTTCCCACGTTGGTGAGGGCGATTTGCAGCCCCGCTCGTTAAGCCGCGGCTCTTCGTAATGAATTATTCGGTATCCGTGCAGTTTCCACTCATGAACGGGTGTGGGCGCTAATTTCGAGTCTGATCGTTCGTCGTTATCAGCTGTGGGAGGAGCTGACGCGTCCCGATTTTCACATGTCTCTTGGCGCTCCCGTTTCAAACTCCTTTTATCGTTTTCTCATTCCACAGAGAAAACGTAGCAGTTTCACGGGTGACAGCGTTCCAAAACTGCCATAGTTTGATTCCATTTGCGCGTTCCAAGAGTCAGAAAAAGCCTCTGTACAGGGAGGTGGTGTGATGACAGCAGGCAGAGAGCTCGGGAAGGGGGTTCCCGGAGCCGGCAGCCGGGGGGCTCCGCATGGGACAGGGAAGGGCTGTTCCGAGTGCCGGCTCGGGGAGGGAGGTGACTGTGTCCGGGGGGACCAGGCGGCGAGCTGGGAGGTGGCGAAGAGGGAAGGAGTGCACAACTCTGAGTGCTACGAGTTGTCCCTCTGGGACAGTGGTGGCGATGGGGAGAGGGGCCGGGGCGATGCTCCTGGGATTGTCACTTTGTCGACGACGCTGCTTTGCTGGCATCCAGCGATGGGCCGTCGGGACGCTGTGGGACAGTAAGAAAGGAGCGGATTGCTGGAATGACCGAGATCCGCAGGGTCCCGAGGGCTAGCACTCTACACACACACCTCGTCCCGCCCCTTCCACCGCCCCCTCTCTCTGCTGCCCGTCTCCAACGAGATACTCTTCTCTCGGGTGACACTTCCATGTTTCCAATCGCCCCTTTTAGTCTCTTCCTCTCCGTTAACTCGCACCACCGAACGTAGGGACGGGACGAGCGCTCACTGAGCCGGGCGTCCCGAGGGAGAGGGCGGGCAGCAGTTCCCGGAGCCCTGCGCTCCGTGCAGTTATTGGCCGGGACTCTATGTGCCGCTGTCGGCCAATGCTGGAGCGGGAGATCTGGCGGCCCGGCCCCGCTCAGAGCCGGGATGAGGCACTGAGAGACTAAGAGAGCCGGGCAGTGAGTCAGAGCCGTGCCGCCGAGCGATGCCCGTCTCCCCGCCGCACGCCGCTTCCCGGAGCGCTGGGCAGCGGCATGAAGGGGCCAGCTGAGGATTTCTAGGGGGAAGAGGCGGAGAGCGATGAAAGGCGTCGCTGCGAGGAGCCGCGGGGTGACGCCGGGGCAGGTACTGAGCCTCTGCCTCCTGCTCGCCGCTTCCTCCGGGGCTTCCGCCGCCATTCGCTATGCCATCCCCGAGGAGGCGCGGAGAGGATCGGCCGTGGGCAACGTGGCAGCCGACCTGGCGCTGGACCCGGCGCGACTGTCGGGGCGGCGACCGCGGGTGGTGTCCGGCGGTAGCAAGAAGTACTTCGCGGTGGATCCGGCGAGCGGTTCGCTGCTGGTGAGCGAGCGGATAGACCGCGAAGAGCTGTGCGGAGCGCTCTCCCCCTGCACCCTCAGCTTTGAGATCGTGCTGGAGAAACCTCTGGAGCTGTACAGCGGCGCCGTGGAGATCCAGGACATCAATGACAACGACCCGGTTTTTCCCAGCGGCCAGGCGAGGCTGGAAATCAGCGAGTCGGTGGCGGCCGGGACGCGCTTCCCGCTAGAGAGCGCGCAAGATCCCGATGTGGGAATTAACTCTTTGCAGACCTATCAGCTCAGCGCCAACCCGCACTTCGTGCTGGACGTACAGACGAGGGTGGACGGCAGCAAGCATGCGGAACTGGTGCTAGAGAAGGAACTGGACAGGGAGGAACAACGAGAGGTGCACTTGGTCTTGACGGCGCTGGATGGAGGCAGCCCGCCACGGTCGGCCCACATGCAGATCCACATTGACGTGGTGGATTCCAATGATAACGCCCCAGTCTTCAACCAGTCCACCTATAAGGCGAGTGTGAGGGAGAACACACCCAGTGGCACCCTGGTCACCAAGGTCAGTGCCTATGACCTGGATGATGGGCCCAATGGAGACATCGTCTACTCCTTCAGCAGCCACACGCCAGCCAAGGTACGAGAGCTCTTTGCTCTGGACTCGGACACAGGGGAGCTGAGGGTCAAAGGCCAGCTGGACTACGAGGAAACAAAGCTGTATGAGATTTACTTACAGGCTAAAGATAAGGGTGCCGTTCCTGGTGTTGCCAACTGCAAAGTGCTGGTTGAAGTCGTGGATGTGAATGATAATGCTCCAGAGGTGACGGTGACTTCGGTGTACAGCCCTGTGCCTGAGGATGCAGCCCCGGGGACTGTTGTAGCTCTGCTGAGTGTAACAGACTTGGACTCTCGAGACAACGGTCTGGTGAACTGTTTTATTCCCCCTGGGATCCCATTCACGCTCAGTTCCTCCCTCAAAAATTACTACACATTGAAAACTAAAGCAGCTCTGGACCGGGAAGAAGCATCAGAGTACAACATCACTGTCACAGCCAGGGACTCAGGTTCGCCGCCCTTGTCTGCAGTAAAGCACATCCTGGTGCAGGTGTCAGACGTCAACGACAATGCACCCAAGTCTTCCCAGGACTCCTATGATGTGTACGTGCTGGAGAACAACGTGCCAGGCATCTCTATTCTTAACGTGAGCGCCACAGACCCGGACCTGGGGCGCAACGGCCATCTCTCCTATTCCCTCCTGCAGGGTGACACCACCGTGGGTCACCTCTTCTCCATCAACCGGGAGAGTGGTGCCCTCCATCTGCTGACCTCCCTGGACCACGAGGACCGGATGGAGTTCAGCATGATGGTGCAGGTTCAGGATGGCGGCTCTCCGCCTCTTGCCACCAACCTGTCGGTCAATGTGTTTGTCACTGACCTTAATGACAATGCCCCCACTGTGCTGTACCCCCTCCCCAACTCCACATCCTCCTATACCGACGTGGTGGCACCAGGCACTCCTGCGGGTCACGTGGTCACCAAGGTGGTGGCGGTGGACGCGGATGCGGGATACAACGCCTGGATCTCCTACACCCTGTTGCAGGCCACCGACCCCACTCTCTTCTCAGTCGGGCTGCACAGTGGGGAGGTCATCACAGCCCGCCAGCTCCGGGAGGACGAGGCTCCACAGCACACCTTGGTCATCCTGCTGAAGGACCATGGGGAGCCCGCGCTGTCAGCCAGTGCCACCGTCTCCATCTCTGTAGCCGAGAGGGTCAAGGAGGCACTCACCGACCTCACTGATGTGACACCCCCACATGACCCCAAGAGGCACATGACTTTCTATCTCATCTTGGCTGTCATTTTGGTCTCGGCCGCTTTCTTCATCACCATAGTGTCGGTGGGCATCTTCAAGTGCTACAAGTGGAGGCAGTCAAAGGAGCTGTTCAACAGCTCCAGGAGCACCCTGTACAGGACACCAGGGCCCTTCCACCACGTTGATGCCGTGCGGGGTGGTTTCACACCACCCAACTTCTACCATCAGGTCTATCTCACCACGGACTCTCGGCAGAGTGATCTCCTGTGTAAAAAACCCATCACTTCCAGCCCCCTGGGGAGCCGCCAGAACACCATGAGGAGTGGTGAGCCAGGACTGTACCACCAAATGGTGGGCACCGCCAGCCGGCTCCCCACACCTGCTGAGGTAACGTAGCCCTTCCTTGGCATGTCCCAGCGCCAAGCTGATCCGTGGCTTCTTTGTGCCATATGCCTATGGCAGCAGGTTGAGGTTGGGGGAAATATCCAGTTGTGCCATGTTGTTTAAGAGCAGTTGGTTTCTTCGAAGTCAAACGAGCCATCCCATGCGCTGATGACATTTGCACTGTGGTGAGCAGGGTCGGGTTAGTCTGTTTACTCCCAGTAGTGAACTTGTGTCTTTTGGATGCAGTTTTGGGTACGCCTTGCATGGCTTAGCCAGCGGAGGCTGAGGTCAGCTGGCAACCACTTACAAATCCTCAGTAGGAACTCTGTTGCTTGTGGGGTTTCCTTCCCTTTGCAAAACAAGAAGCGAGTGCTTGCAGGTGCAGGTTGGGGCTGTGATTCCTCTGCAATGTGTCCCAGTATGGGACAGGTGAGGTGGGCTGGGAGCCATTGGCTGCTGGTGGGGCACCAGCGCATCGCGTCCTACCGTAGCACACGTAGCTGAAGGGCAGTTCTGGTCCTGGCCTGTGGCTGTAGAACCGTCTCTTCTCTCCTTGTCTCGCTTGGTGTTTGATTCCTGATGGCTCCGGTTTTCTTCCCTTTTAAGTTCTGCGAGGATGCTCATCTCAGGGCAGTTTGGTGGGGTCACAGACTGTCACTGCTGCTCTCAGGGTTCCTCTGTGCTGAGTGCCGGATGCTGAGCCCACCACCCATGTCTTCCATTACCACCCCTATCACAAACCCTACAAGGTTTGTAATATGCTGTCTCATGGTGCTGTCTAACATCCTGGCTGAAAAAACTGCAGGCAGGAAAATGTTTGCGCATGCCAGCCTGCTCCTGTGCTCCATCCCTGCTGGGAATTGTGCAGCATAATTTGCAAGCTTTCAATTACAGGAACACTGCAGGGTGAGGCTGGGTGGTGGATCCAGCAGAAGGGGGTGATCTGGTGGGTTTCCAAGGTGCTTGGTGCTGGTATTGTGTCCCCTCTGAGAGAGGTGTGAATGGGATCGGCTGGTTGCTTGGGGCGGATGGGAGTGTGATGCAATGGAAGCCGTGCACAGGCACAGGGCTCTATGTGCAGCTTCTCACTGCAGCTGAATCACAGGCAGAAGCAGAAACCTCCCAGAGCTATTTTATGCCATTTCTTCTTTTTTTTTTCCTCCTGTCTCGCATCGCTTCTCATACTCAGCATTTCTCATCTGCAGCAGGCAGGAACGGCTGTGGCAGCTGCTGGAGCAAGTGTTTCTCTGCCTTTGTGCAGGTTGTGTTACAGCTGGGGACAGAAATGTCCCCCCAGAGAAAGCTGGCAGGAAACCTTGTTGAGGGGGGGCAGGGGGAGATGGACAGTGAGTAGTTTGAGGCTGGGGGTGGGAGGTGATGGTAGCAGGCAGGTAGTGTGCCTGAGCTCTCCATGTCCTTCCTCAGCCCCCAGGGCTGTGTGGAACCAGCAGCGCGTGGTGAATTTTCGGTCTTTGTGGTGAAAGGGCTCAGTGCTGCAGACTGTGTCAAGCCCACAGAGGCTTTACATCTGCAGGGCAGCAGCCAGCCCCAGCCTGATGCAGGGGGGATGGTGCTGCTGATGGTCACTGCCCAGCTGCGTGATAGCTTTGTTTGTGCAGGTCATGTCTCGTGCCATCCCGGGTCCCTGCCCTGTTGTGACTACTCTGTGCCCCCATCGCAGACCCTGGCAGATCCCCCATGCCAGATGCTTGCTGCTTGCTCCCACCACCTGAACATCTATAAGCAAATTGTCTCGTAAGGGAGGGCTTCACCGGACCCGTTCCTGTGGGAGCAGGGCACCGTGTGATACTGTCTGTCCCCTTGTGATTCTGCTGCCATATATCGCAGAGTCCGGGTCACGACGAGTGGCACCGTCGGGAGCCCCCAGGGCACAGTAAGACCCTCCGGGCTGCAGCCGGGGAATCCACGCGTCCAGAGTTTTCCTGGCCTGGCCCTTTAAGAGGGCCTCCCCCCCCAACTCGGAGCGGGCAGTAGGCGGGACGTGGGCGGAGCTCTGCACCAATCACGAGCCGGGAAAGCGCAGTCTCTGATTGATTGGCAGCAGAGCGGTGCCGCCCGTGGCACTGGAAATGGGCCGGGAGGGGCTGAGGGGGGGACGGGGGCAGGGACCGAGGCCGAGGCGAGACGTGCCTTCTTTGACGGCGGCAGTTCCGGGCACTGCCTCCATTCTCTCCCACGTCCCTGTGGTCCACGGGGTGCCCGGACGGAGGGGACCGACAAGGCCGAAGCTTGCCCGCCCCCCTCCCTAACCCCCCCCCCAAACCAGGGCCTGGGAACACATAGGGAGGTCTGTGTGCCCCGAGTGCACCCCCCAGCAGAGGCTGAGGCTGCTGCAAAGCTGTGCCTGCTGCAACGTGTGCATCTCCTGGGCATCCTGCCCTGTGTAATGCCTGATGCTGTGGTCCTGTTCTGACCTGTGGGTTCATGGCTGGCACACCCCTGGGTGCTGCTGAGCTTCACCTGTGCCAGGTGGGGGTGGCCATGGCAAACAGTTGGCTGCTGGCTTTGGTGGTCTAGGAAGCCTCCCCAAGGCACCCGTGGGGTTGGCAGCTCTTATTGTGGGCCTTCCAGGCTGGTGGCAGCCCCACGGGGTTGGTCCCGGGGTGCGGGCATCAGATGGGCACAGCATTAACTAAGGGAGGAGATAGGGGATGGGAGGGCAGCCCTGCTACCTTGGTCCTCAAACAAGCACTTTTTCATAAGGCATAAAAAGCCCTTTGGCCCGTGCTCATTACAGCTGCCCTTTGTGTGCGGGTGCGATGTGAAGCCACCATTGTGGGAACCGGAGTGAACAGGGAGGGTTTGTACCTCGCCGGCTTCCAGGACGTGCAGTTTCCCAGAGAACGGGAAGCGAGCTGCGGGAGCAAGTGAGTCAGGCTGGGCCCGGGGGTGGTGGGCCCCCACTTCCCGCAGCCCCCCATTGGGTGCGCGGGGACAGAGCTGTCGGCCAATTGGGTGCTGATCTGAAGCGGGGGATCTGCTCTCCCCCCACCCCCCCCCCGCGCTGGGGCTGTGATTCAGCTCCCCTCCCCCAGCCCACCCCCTCCGCTCGGATGCTGGCAGCCGAGCTGCAGCCTCCTACAGCCCCGGAGCTGCTTCCCGAGCTGGGGAACAGAGAGCCGGGGATTTTTAGCGGCTCCTCAAGGCCGGCTGCGTCCCGGGTCCGGTCCTGGGCCAGATACGTGCGAACATGGAGAGCGTCAGCCTCCAGCGACCCGCCTGGAAATGGCAAGTACTGAGTTTGTTTTCGCTCTGCGGCTGGGGCTGGGTCTCTGGGCAGATCCGCTACTCGGTGCTCGAGGAGTCGGAGGTGGGGACCGCGGTGGGGAACGTGGCCCAGGACCTGGGCTTGAAGGTGGAACAGCTGGCGGGCCGCAGGCTGCGCCTGGGCTCGGAGGAGAGTCGGCAGCACTTCGCCGTGCGCCTGGACAGCGGTGTCCTGGTGGTGAGCGAGCGGCTGGACCGGGAGCGCCTGTGCGGAGCCTCTGCCAGCTGCGTGCTGTCAGTGCAGGTGGTGGCGGAGAACCCCCTGCAGCTCTTCCGCCTCGAAGTGGAGATCCTGGATCTGAACGACAACTCCCCCAGCTTCCCCACCGCCCGTCGCAGTCTGCGCATCGCTGAGTCCGCCGCCGTGGGCACGCGCTTCCCCTTGGAGAGCGCGCAGGACCCCGATGTGGGCACCAACGCCGTGGGCTCCTACCGGCTGAACCCCAACTCTCACTTCTCCCTGGACGTCAAACAGCTGCAGGATGGCAAACTCTTCCCGGAGCTGGTGCTGGAGCGTGCCTTGGACCGGGAAGAGCGGCCAGAACTGCAGCTGGTGCTGACAGCTGTGGATGGGGGCAGCCCGGCCCGCTCGGGCACAGCGCAGATAATGGTGCAGGTGCTGGACATCAATGACAACGCACCCACCTTTGACCGTGCCACGTACAAGGTGCAAATCCCAGAAAACACACCTGTGGGAGCTCTGCTCCTCCAGCTCAACGCGTCAGATCCCGATGAGGGCCCTAATGGGGAGACGCAGTACTCCTTTGGGGTGCACACCTCCGAGGCCGTCCAGCGGCTCTTTGCATTGGATCCCCACAGTGGGGAGGTGCGGGTGAGCGGGGAGCTGGACTTTGAGGAATCGCCCTTCTATGAAATCCACGTGCGGGCCCGTGACAGGGGTGTGCCCGAGATGGAGGGGCACTGCGTGCTGCAGGTGGAGGTGGAGGATGCTAATGACAACCCCCCAGAGGTTCTGCTCACCTCCCTGCTGAACCCAGTGCCCGAGGACACCCCACCAGAGACTGTCGTGGGGCTTTTCAATGTACGGGACCGAGATTCAGGGGCCAACGGGGATGTGAGATTGGAAATCTCCCCCAGCGTGCCGTTTGCTGTCAGGTCCTTGCAGAACCACTTCTCACTGGTCACCCGGCAGAGCCTGGATCGAGAGACCACCTCGCAATACATGGTGCAGCTGACTGCCCAGGATGGTGGGTCTCCTGCTCTCACCACGAGCCTCACGCTGCTCCTCAATGTATCCGATGTGAATGACAACGCCCCGCGTTTCCTGCAGCCCTCCTACGATGCTTTCCTCCCTGAGAACAGCCCTCCAGGCTCTTTGCTCTGCACCGTCTCTGCTTCAGACCCCGATGATGGAGACAACTCCCGCCTTGTTTACTCCATAGAGGGCCACGTGCAGGGTGCTCCTGCTTCTTCCTACGTCCACATCAACCCCAACACTGGCAACCTCTATGCTCAGCGCACCTTTGACTTTGAGCTGCTGCAGGTTGTACCTGTCTCAGTGGCTGTGCGGGACTCGGGCTCTCCCCCGCTCCACGCCAACGTCACCGTCTACATTTTTGTGCTGGATCAAAACGACCACCCCCCCACCATCCTGCACCCTGCTGCTGACGATGATGTCCGCACACCGGAGAGGGTCCCTCTGTCTGCCCCACCGGGCTACCTGGTGACCAAGGTAACAGCAGTGGATGCAGACGCCGGGTACAATGCCTGGCTGTCGTACCGCCTGCTGCCCGAGTCCACCGAGCCCTCCTTGTTCCATGTGTCCCAGTACACTGGGGAGGTGCGGACGGCGCGTGTCCTGCGGGACACCGATGTGGCAGAGCAGCAGCTTCTCATTCTGGTGGCAGACAACGGCGACCCACCGCTCTCCACCACCGTCACCATCAGCGTGGCACTGGAGGAGGAGTCCTTGGAGGAGAGCTACAAGCCCCGGGATTTCCTGGCTGGTACCAAGGAGAAGCCGGACCTGACCCTCTACCTGATCATTGCACTGGCTGCCGTCAGCACCGTGGCACTCGCTACCGTCACCCTCCTTGCTGCCTGGTGCCTGCGGCGCCGAGGTCGTGCCGCCGCTTCTCCCCGCTGCTGCTGGGCTGCCGAGTCACCGTCCCGGGACTTCTTCAATCATTCCAGCCCCAAGCTGCAGCTCTGCTCCGACGGCACCCTCAAGTACATGGAGGTCACCCTGCAGCCCACCGACTCCCAGTCTCAGTGCTACAGCACCTGCTTCTCTCCCGACTCCGAGCGCAGCGACTTCACCTTCCTTCGGCCCTGCCCGCCTCCCGGCACCCTCCCGAGGGAACCCGGGGCTTTCCTCTCCGCCGCCGGTACCCTGCGGGACGCCGGCCAGGTGAGCGCCGGGGGAAGGCGGGGCCGGGCTGGGGCCGCACGGCGCCGACCCCCGGCTCCTCCCCTGCGGGGCGATGCGGGGCGGGGGGGGCGGGCCGCCTTTGTCTTCCTTGCCCGACGTGGGGGGCTCGGGGTGGGGGAGTGTGGGGTGGGGGGGGGCTGCGCGGACCCACCGTCGCTCGGAGCAGCGCGGCAGGTTCGCGCCGCGCCGCAACCATTGAGCGCCGCGATTGGTGCCGGTGTTGCTGTCCTGAGAAGGAGAGAAGCGATTGGATGAGCGGCGCGGCACACGGAGCCAATGGAGGGGCGGCTGCGCCGCGCCCCCCCCGTCGAGCCGCGGCCGCCCCAAACAATGAATGGGAGCGGTGAGCGCTGAGCGCGGCCCCGCAGCGCGGGCGGCCTCCTCCGAGGGCATCGCTCCCCGGGCGCCGGCAAGGATGCTGAGGGCAGGAAAGGCGGGCTGGTCCCTGGGGCTGCCGCGTGTCTTCTCCTTCTGCTTGTTCCTGCACAGCTCCTCTGCCCAGATTCGCTACAGCATCCCGGAGGAGCTCACCCGGGGCGCCTTCGTGGGCAATATCGCGAAGGACCTGGGCACCGATGTGGGGAAATTGGCGGCGGCCAATCTGCAGGTACTGTCCGATTCGGATTCCCAGTACTTCTCCGTCAATGTGAACACCGGGGTGATAATGGTGAGCGAGCGGATAGACCGGGAGCAGCTCTGCGGGCAGAACCCCCGCTGCTTCCTCCACCTGAAGCTTGCCATCGAGAACCCAGTGGAGTTTTACCGCATCGAGGTGGAGATCCTGGATATCAACGATAACTCCCCGGAGTTCCCCAGTGACGAGGTGTCCTTGCGCATCTACGAGCTGGCATCCCTGGGCGCCCGCTTCCCCATCCAGCCTGCCCAGGACCCCGATGTGGGCACCAACACCCTGCAGACCTATCACCTGAGTGCCAACGAGAACTTCAACCTCAATGTGAAGGCACGCACGGACGGTGGGAAGTTCCCTGAGCTGGTGCTGGAGAGGGCCCTGGACCGAGAACACAGAGCCTTCCACCACCTCGTCCTGACCGCTGAGGATGGGGGCTCTCCCCCCAAGTCCAGTAAGATGCACATCACTATTCAGGTTCTTGATGCCAATGACAACCACCCAGTCTTTGACAGACCATCTTACGGAGCTCGCTTGGTGGAGAACTCGCCACTTGGCACCCTTGTGGTGAAGCTAAATGCCACCGATGTGGATGAAGGGCCCAACGGGGACATCCGCTACTCCCTCAGCAGCCACAACTCGGATGCCTTACGCCAGATCTTTGCCATCGATGAACAAACCGGAGAGATCCGTGTCCAGGGCAACTTGGACTTTGAGGAGGCGACGGTGTACGAGATCGAAGTGGAGGCCAAGGACATGGGGTCACCCACGATGGAGGAGCACTGCAGCGTGGTGGTGGAGATCACTGATGTGAATGACAATGCTCCCGAGGTCATTCTGACCTCCTTCTCCAGCTCCCTGAGCGAGGACGCACTCCCAGGCACGGTGGTGGCCGTCATACACGTCAAAGACAAGGATTCTGGGGACCAAGGCAAGGTCCAATGTCAGGTGTCTCCAGACCTTCCCTTCCAGCTACGCAAGGACTACGAGCACCAGTACTCGCTGCTCACCAGAACCCGCTTGGACCGGGAGCACGTTGCCTACTACAATGTCACCATCTCGGCCTCAGATCTGGGCAGCCCTCCACTCTCCCGCCACACCATCCTGCCCATCACCCTGGTGGATGTCAATGACAACGCACCCCAGTTCGAGCAAGCATCCTATGAGGTGTTGGTGGCAGAAAACAACCCGGTGGGCAGCGTTCTGGTTACTGTCTCTGCTGTCGACCCTGACTCGGAGCAGAACTCCCGCCTCTCCTACTCCATCCTGCAAGCTGGTGGGACAGAGCCTGGCCTGGATCCGACTCGCTACCTCTCCATACACCCCACAACTGGACAGATCTCCGCCAAACTCCCCTTTGACTATGAGCAAACCACCTATCTCCAGTTCCATGTAGAGGTCTCTGACGGTGGCTCCCCAACCCTGAGGAACAGGACGCTGGTTCACGTGTTTATTGCAGACCAAAATGACAATGCCCCGCGGGTGCATTTTCCCAGGGTTGGGGAGGATTCTGCCACCCAGTTGCGCATCTCCCCCTCTACTGCCCCTCTTGCTCTCATCACCAAGGTGGTGGCAATAGATGCAGACTCAGGGCGCAACGCCTGGCTCTCCTACCACCTCATGGAAGCCACCGAGCCGGGGCTTTTCAGCGTGGCCCTACGCTCTGGGGAGATCCGCACCACCCGGGCCCTGCAGGAGACGGATGCTTCTGCACATGAACTGGTGGTGGTGGTGCGGGATGCCGGGGAGCCACCGCTTTCCACAGCCGTCACGCTGGTCGTGTTGGTGGAGGAGAGGGGCCCCGAGGCCCTGCTAGGCTCTGAGGCTCAGGCTGCAGACGGTGGGGGCTTGCCCACTATCACCATTTATCTGATTGCTTCACTGGTGCTCATCTCCAGTGTCTCGCTGGTGGGACTGGCAGTGCTGGGTGTACGGTGCATACGGCGGGGCTCGGCACCTGCTGTCCAGGGCTGCACTGTGAAGAGCGTGGACACACTTCAGCTCCCGCCCAGCCACATCTTTGGGCACTTGCACTATGAGCCCAAGCAAGGGGATACGGTGATGGGCGTCCAGGTGACGGCCACGGCTCCCCCAGCCCCGCGCTACCGCTCCTGCTTTTCACCCGTCTCTGACATCAGCGAATTCATGTTTGTGAAACCCTCCGTGGGCACAGCCGGTGTGAAACCGTCGGCGCCCAGCGAGGTGAGCTCGGGAGCGGGCGGTCCCGGCCCCCCGGCCGCCTTCGGGAGGGGGTGCCGGCCGGAGCCCGCCCGCCGCTGCCGGGAGTCCCCAGTTCCCGGTGTCGGGGATCCCCGGCGCCCGCCCGGCGCTGCGGGGGAGGAGTGGCGGCTGCGGGGGGAGGGGGGGCTGCGCCGTGCGTATTTTGAGGAAGGCGGTGGAGGAGGGAGAGAGGAAGGAGGAGGAGGAGGGCTAGGAGGAGGAGGAGGAGGAGGAGGAGGAGGAGGGGGCTGTTGAGAGACGTAGAATTGTCACTCGGTGCATCCCCTCCGCTCGCCGACTTTGTGCGCTTTCTGTGTGCCGAAGAGCCGCTCGGCCGGGCTGCGACTGCCCCCCCCCCCCCGTCCCTTCCCTCCCTCCCTCCCTCCTTTCATTCTTCCCTCCCGGTCCCGTTCCCGTGGCTCCGGCGGCAGCTTCGTTCCGGCGCGGCGCACTCGGATCGGGGCGCGGTGCTCTCCGGTGCGGCGGCGGCTCCGGGGCGGGCGGCGGGGGGGAGCCTGCTGGGAGCCGCTTCCTCTCCGCTCGCACAGCCGGCTCGGCATGCTGAGGGGCCAGGCTTCGCCGTGGCAGCTCTCGCTGCTGCTCGCAGCCCTCTCCAGCCTGCAGCTGCCCGGCAGCGCCCAGCTCCGTTACTCCGTGACCGAGGATCGGGAACCGGGCACTCCGGTGGGCGACGTGGCCAAGGACTTGGGGGTGGAGGTGCGGAGTCTGGCAGCCCGAAACCTGCGCCTGGTGAGCGAGTCTGAGCAGCAGCACTTCCAGGTGGACCTGGCGGCAGGTGTGCTGCTCCTCGACAGGCGGCTGGACCGTGAGGCTCTGTGCGGGCAGAGCCCTGCCTGCTCTCTGCACCTCCAGCTCGTCATGGAGAACCCCCTCCAGCTCCACCGCATCGAGGTGGATGTCCTCGACGTGAACGACAACGCACCACAGTTCCCCAAGCCAGAGGTGGTCTTGGAGATCACAGAGGTGGCCAACCCCGGGACTCGGCTGCAACTGGAGGTGGCAGAAGACCCAGATATGGGCTCCAACTCCATCTCCACCTACGAACTCAGCCCCAGTGAGCATTTTGGACTGAGTATCAACGTGAGAGGAGATGGGGTCAAAATGCCTGAGATGGTACTCAAAAAAGCGCTGGATAGAGAGAAATTGGCTGTTCATCACCTAACCCTGACAGCACTGGACGGAGGGAATCCGGTGAAATCTGGCACTGCCAAGGTCACCATCCATGTCCTGGATGCAAACGACAACCCTCCTGTTTGTGACCCACCTGTATCCAAGGTGTATCTGGAGGAGAATGTGCCAGTGGGTGCTCTGGTCACCAAGCTGAATGTCACCGACCTGGATGAAGGCCCCAATGGGGACGTGGAGTATTCTTTCAAAACTAGCAATAATGCACCTAGTAAATTCACCAAGCTGTTCAGTTTAGATTCCCGGACAGGGGAGATCAGAACCAAAGCCCCTTTGGATTATGAGGAATCCAGTGCTTATGAAATTGCAGTTCGAGCTCGGGACAAAGGATCCCCAGCCATGGAAGGGCACTGTCATCTGCGGGTGGAATTAATTGATATCAATGATAACAGCCCTGAGATTGTGCTGACTTCTCTCTCCAGCCCTGTGCTGGAGGATGCGACCCCAGGAACGGTGATTGCCCTCATTGGTGTAAAGGACAGCGATTCCGGGGACAACGGGCATGTCCGTCTGCAGATAGCCAAAGAGCTCCCATTTAAGCTGGTGTCATCTTTCAAGGAGCATTTCTCCCTGGTCACAAATGGTCCCCTTGATCGGGAGAAGGCCAGTGGGTACAACATCACCGTGAGGGCTACAGATTCAGGATCACCATCAAGAGCCACACAAAAAACCTTCTATCTCCAGATTGCTGACGTGAATGATAATGCACCGAACTTCTCCACCCCTTTTGATACAGCTCATGTTCTGGAAAACTCTCTCCCTGGAACTTCTGTCTTTTCAGTGTCAGCATCTGATCCCGATGAGGGTAGTAATGCTAAGCTGGCTTACTCCATCCTGGACAACGGGATGCAGGACATACCCATCTCAACCTATTTCCGCATAGACCCGGACAACGGCACCATCTACACAGTGCGGGCTCTGGATTATGAGCAGGACAAAGTGTTCCAGGTGCCTGTGGAGGTGAAGGACTCTGGCTCTCCTGCCCTGAGCAGCACTGCGGTTGTCCACGTCTTTGTCATGGATCAGAACGATAACGCCCCCACCATCGTCTACCCATCCGTCCCTACAGGTTCTGCCTTCCACCAAACCATCCCACCCTTGGTAGAACCTGGCTACCTAGTCACCAAAATCGTGGCTGTGGATGCCGATAGCGGCCATAATGCCTGGCTGTCCTATCAGCTGGAGGAGACGGCCGAGGCTGTGCCGTTCCAGGTGGAACGTCGCACCGGGGAGGTGCGTGTTGCGGCGGCTCTCGGCGAGTCGCAGTCTCCCCACCGGCTGGTGGTCCTGGTGCAGGACAACGGGACACCATCCCTCTCGGCCTCGGTGGTGATTGTCATTTCTCCGGAGGAAGATGGCGTGCAGGACTTTTCCAAGTCCTCTGACTTGCCTCAGTCGTCTCCCAAGGACAACAACCTAACTCTGTACCTCATCATCTCTTTGGTGTCCATTTCTCTCGTGTCGTGTGTAGTGTTTGCCGTGGCAGTTGCTCGCTGTCTTAGAATGGGCTCTGCTGGCTGGGCTTTCGTGGGCTGCTGCCGGGGGTCTGCCCGCAAGCCCACCTCCCACTTCCATGGGCAGCTGAGGCCAGATGGCTTCATCAAGTACCTGGATGTGGGCAAAGCAGGGCTGGGCTCCCAGGGACAGAATTACACCTCCTGTTTCTCCCCAGTGTCTGAGCAAAGCGATTTCCTCTTTGTAAAACCCTTCAGCCACTCTAGCACTGCGGAGACCATGGCTGCCTACGAGCAGGTGACCAGCACCTTAGCGAGTCCCTGCGATGGGGTAAGATATGGGGTTCTCACTGCTGCTGCAGGATGTGGCTGTGGGGGATGTATGTGACTGTCCCACCCTGGGAGGTGGCAGGGAAGGGGGTTGGCTGTGCTGGGTGGAGGTGGGGAAGGGGATGGCCATCACCATACAACAAAAGCCTGCGTGTTTGTGGAGCTGGGAGCTTCCTCTTGGCCTTGTTTGGACTTTCTGAAGTGATTCTTGCAGTGGGAATGTAGGGTTCTGGGTGTTAAACTTCTTGTCTCTGCTTAATCCCTTTATGCTGTATGGAAGGAGAGTCAGGAGGAGATGAGCTCAAAGCCAGGTCACCTGGCTGTTCCTTTTGCTCTATTGTAGGAGTGCGCTGGGATTTTTCTAACTCTTTGACTCTCAAGTGTTACTAATTCCTGTCTGTGCCGTGGCAAAGGACTGCTTTCTAACTCGGTAGTTTTGAGCAAGAGGCTGATTCTGTGTTCAGCACTGAAAGTGGTGCATTTTTGCAAAGACCTAAGTGACCTTACATGCCCTTGGGCTCACAGAGACCTGGGTGGTGGCGTGCTGTGAAAACTTCAGCCACTTGCCTTGGGATATCCAAACCCAGATGGAAGTGGCTGCATTTCACTGCAGCTTTTTTTAACTTGGGGATATAAAAAGTAAAGTCACTTTGTGTCATAAATGGCGTGCCCTAAATTTGAAAGTGGTAATTACAAGAGGGATTGGAAAAAAATAGACTGGAATGGGCTCATCTGATGGGCGGCCGTGTGGCAGAGTGTGCAAAGCTACATGGATCTGAAATCCAGAGAGCGAGTGTGCAAGTGGTGTGATTTGTATGCAGCAGGGCTGGGTTGGAGCTCTTATTCTAAGGGGACTCAGTAATTTATTCTAATGTATTCCTTCATGAGAATCATCAAAGCTGTGGCGAAATTAGTCAAATCACATCTGCTAAATAAAAATCTAGGTCAGCTGTACCCATTTCCCTTCGCCTTAGTAATTGCAAGTACAAGCAGAATAATCCTATAAAGCTGTGTTCCATGGTGCAGACCAGGAGCTGCTCCTTCCTGAGGTAACCAGGAGAAACGTTGTCCTTCCCAGGTAGTGTGTCGTCATTCCAGAGTTAATTAAGAGCTTATGATATTCAGAAGTGTGCATCTTGCAGACAGCAAACAACTCCGCTATGTATACTATGCACAAAGGCGTGATGCACAAAGCCTGCTCCGCATCCATCCTCGCTTACAGAATGCCCATTGTCCGATGGGGAAATGACAGGGGCAGAAAGCAACACGAGGTTTGCTAAGCGTGCTGCTGGGTCTGAAGTTTGCTGTGCTCTCTGAACAAAGAATGCTTTTCTTTCTTTCCTCTCCGCCGTCGGATGTTCATTCTTTTCTCTGCAAACAGAAAAATATTGTAGTGCACTGTGGCCGCAGCATCTAGGAAAGTCATTCAAATACCAAGTGTGACACACAGGCTCAGACAGGCCTTGCTAAGGACAGAAGGACCGGTTAGGAAAGGTCTGTTATCACCTCGAAAGCATCTCTCTCAGTATCAATTAAGAGTGCCACCCCCACCCCTCCGAGCTCATTGCTTTGGTGCCATCTCTCCTGCTGGAGCAATGCCCTTATCAGTTTATTTCATGCTTCATTTCTTTCACAGCCTGGTTTCCTGAGCTGCTTTGGAAGATTATTCACTGAATGGTTTTTGTCACGCTTTTTGGTATTCATGCTGGTCCAGAAATACTCAGAAGGAAGGGAAGGGGAGGGGGTGGGGGAGCTTCTTTTTTCTATTGTTCTAATAGATTTGCTCTACTTGGGAAGAATGCACCGATATCCCAGGCTGAAATAATCCAGGATTGATTTGCAGGTGAGAATGGAGGTATTAAAACTCTTTTCTATTTCCTTTGCAGCAAGCTCAGCCTAACCCGGACTGGCGCTTCTCTCAGACCCAGAGACCTGGAACAAGTGGGTGAGTGCACCTTTCTCTGTGTATATATCTGGTGTGGGCTTTGCTCCTTTACACATTGCTCTCAGCGTGGGAAGTCCTGGTGGTGGAAGCGCTATGAATGGAGTTTCCTTGTTCTGGGTAGAATTGTGACAGAGCCAGAACCAGGGATGTTTCTGTGCCAGCTCTGTGTGATGGTGGTGTGAGAACTCTTTGCAATGAGCTTTGGTGTCCGTGGCTCAGGTAGGATGGTTAGGAACTGGAGAGGGCGATGGAGCTGTGAAAGGGTTAAAGGACTGGAGAACATGCTTCACGTGGCGTTGTTATCTAAAGCAGATTCTGAGCATTTGGTTGAGATTTGTGCAGGTTCTGAGTGCAATGTTGTGGCTCCACCCTGCTTGGATGTCACTGGGGACTGCTGTGAGTCCCTTTATCTGCTTTGCCCTGAAAACCCCATGGCAGCCAGAGGTTGTTTGGGTGGTGGTTGTCCCCAGAGGCCCCGCTGGAGGAGTGTGTCCCAGCCCATGCAATGGGCCTCAGCAGCAGCAGCAGGTCCCTTGCTGAGTGCTGTGTCGTGTGCTGTCTGTTCTGGAGTTGGGCTGGGGCTGAGATCTCTGGGACCCAGCTCCAATTGTGGGGAGGTTGGAGCCCTTGCTGTGTTCCTTGGGAAGCGTTGCGTTGCTTTGTTTGGGTGGGAGGCTGTCCCACTGGGCAGTTGGGCAGAGAAGGACCAAGGGAAATAGAATTAGATCTCAGGAGTCAGGAGACTCACAGGAAGGTCCCCTGAGGTCAGGTGTGGCTTTCAAAACCATGGCTGAGATTTCACCTATTTATTCATAATGTCAAAAAAGAAAGGAGAAGCATTTACTTTTCATCTTCTATGAGTACCATCAGGATGAGAAAGGACTTGAACAGGGAGCCTACCTCCCCAGCCACAAGTCATTGTGGACGAGGCTGCCTCCTCAGTGATTCCAGTAGGAACAGCTTGCAGCACCTGCTGGAGGGCATTTGGATGCTGTGCTCACATGGCTGGGTCAGCCCTGTGTCTGCAGAGAGAAGAGTCACTGTGTCCCCATTCTTTGTGGTTACTAAATGGCCTCTTGGCCACTGGGTTTTGGATATGGGGATCAGAGCTTGTGTTCTGGGGTCAGCACTTGGCACCCACGGCTCTGACTGTGTCTGAACCTTTTTGGGTTATTCAGCTTCATGGAAGGGAAGCTAAGAGACTGCTAATAGCTGTAAGGAGCATCACAGTAGGGTCTTTTATTAGGTTCTCCTAGCTGACAAAGGTGAAATGGACTGGGGGTTTGATGTAAAGCTGAAAGCATTGCTGCCAGGAGCCAGGCATGGGCTTTAATACAGGGCTATTGCTGGGAGAGCGTTCTCAGAGCTCCGTTCAATCCCCACCATGGAGAACTTTTTTAATCAGGAAAAATCTTTCCCATCATTCACGCTCTGCTTCGAACGACAATTAACTGCAACACCCTGATCATGCAGAAGTGCCCGAGAGCCCCTGGGATGGTTTTGTTGTGAGAAGTGAGGAAATGAGCCCTGTCAGCTCAGCCTTATTGCTCCCTTTTCCAGCACTGTGCTGGAGCTTGAGGCACAGCACCAGCACAGTGCAGACCGACTTAACCTCGTGACAGGGACCTTTCTTAGGTCATGGGACAGTGGCCTTAACCCAAAACCACAGTGTGGGCTCTTCACACTCTCCCCCTGTGCTGTTCCCTCTGCCTGCTGAGTGCCATCCCTGTCCTGCAATGCTGGAGCTGCCCAAGCCCTGCCCTGTGGCTGTCCCTGCTGTCAGCCCATGTACAGCTGTGTCACCTGCTGCTGACACGTGTCCCTCTCTGACGTGGGCTCTGCTTGGTGCTCAGCGTGCACAGGCATCTCCCAGCAGGAAGAAAAGGGATGTGCTCTTAACTGTATTTGCACAATCTAAATTAAATAGCAGTGGAAGCAAGACAGCTTAGGCTGAGGTTTGAATGGGTGCCATTGGGAGCCCAGCACTGACATTAAGCTGGAACGTGGGCTAAAATCCTATACTGTATCTATTTCTGCTGTGTTGTGTTCATGTGAGTTAGGACAGGGAACTATCCCAAGTCTAACTGGAGGCTGGGGTGACCTGGCCACCAAAACAAACCACACTGCCTCTGAGCTCCTGCAGGCAGCTGGGGCTCAGGGTGAGCTCAGCAAAGCAGGACCACCTCTGATCCACACCTCTCTGCATTCAGGGTGCATCCATATGGGACGAGAAAGCAAAAGTGCTCCTTTGTGATCTGAGACACAGGAGAGCTGGGGTTGCACATGCTTAGAAAGTAGAGCTCAGGCAGCAGCCTTTAGAGACGGGGTCAGGGCTGTAGCTGGGCAGAGCAGTTCTCAATCTTGTTTGGGAGAAAAAGGGAAGATAAACGGATCTATTTAATCATCTTCGCATTTTGTTTTCTAAAACCAACAACAACAACAACAACAACAACAAACCACTGCTGCTGTCTCTGGGCAAATATAAATGAAGACGGAGTAATACCGAGCAGTAAATGCAATTCCCAAACAAATCAGATCAGCGGCTACGGGGGGATTACGGCGATGAGCCGTCTGAGTGGTGTGGCCATGGCAGCACGGCAGGGCAAGCATCTCCTTGGTGGGATCTGCATGCAGCAGTGTATTCAGCAAAGCAATGGGGGTGGATTTCCCACCTAGAAAGCAAGGGGGGAAAGAAATGAAAGGAAGGGAAGGCCCTGGGTTATTCATAGATGGGAATTGGGGGAAGGAGATGTCCCAGTTGGGAAGAGCTTGTGAATGCTTTCATCATGGTGGGAAGATGGAGATAGCCCAGGTGGGCTAAGCCAGGGAAGAGGAGGGGGGGTGGACTGACAGGGGGTGGCAGGCAGCACTGGGACCCCCACGTGGCTCCAGGGCAGGGAAGAGTGAATCTTGAAGACAGAGAGCTCTGATCCTTAATTTCCCTGTGCCACTGGTTTCCAGTGCTGGATGTAGTCCATGGAGATGTTTGCTTCACTCACCCATTAAACGGCATCACGGCTGCCTCATCTGACCCTTGGCCATGCAGGGAGGGAGGAACAAGCAGGATTTGCTGGCTGTGTGGATGCTGCAGCAGCACCAATGGGAGAGTTGTGAAGGACAGGAAGGTTTCTTCAATTTTGGAGAAGAAAAATTCAATCTTTCAATTTCCCAGGCTATTCTATGATGCCTTTAACCGCGTGGATCCAGCCAGATGGGATAGAAAGTGTGGAGCATGGCGAAGGGAACCAGCTCAGCCAGGGGATATGTTTTTCACTCTGGACAGCCTGCAGTGTATCAGGAGTTGCATCGTGGTGGCATTATGTATAGAAACATTATTTTGGGGAGTCCAGCAGGTGTGACACGGATGAGGTTGATTTTTTCCTCTCTCCATCTGTTTCCTGTGCAGCTGAGCACACGGCTGCAGAGGCGCAGGGATCGACACAGAGGCTCCATCACATTTCCAAAGAGTATCTCAAAATAGTGTATCCCTGTGTGTTTGTGGAGTGGGTTGGTGGCAGAGACATTGGTTGGGGCCCTTTGTTATGCCTTCCCCCCCCCCCCCCCCAGTCCTTCCATGCAGAGCAGCATCCCAGCAACTTGGGAAGCATCCCCATTGCTTTAGGAGGCTGCAGATCTCCTCCTGCTTTGCCTGCTAAAACTGTTCGATCTGTTTTGAAGTCAGGATCTTAAATCTGTGCCTTGTCCAAGCCCTCCCCAGTGCCTATAATTGCATTACAGAAGAGTCAGGGAATGCACAGAGTATGGGGGAAGGGCAGGCAGCATCCTCTGTTAAGGGAGAAGGGAGGAAATTGCGGCGAGTTTTGATCTAGCACTGATTTTTGGGGGGAGGCTTGGATTTGGGTGATGGGATTAGTTGGAGGAGGAGCTGTGGGGTGGGGGGATGCTGCCCATAGAGCATGGCTGAGCTGCCACCCCCGTGTCCCCAGCACAACTTAAGAGGCTGTGTGCTGGCTGTCACTTTCCCCACTGCTTGTCAGTTTGCCAGCACAAAACCACACGGGGCTGAGGTTTTATTGCTGCTGCTGCCTCTGGCTGGGGCTGGGTGTGGGAGGAGGCTGAAGGAGGATGGAAGGAAGCTGAAGAGGAAAAACAGCAGTGTAAGGAGGGGGAGGCGGGTGGAAGGGTCAGCTTGAGAGCATCAGTGCTGCTGGGGAATGGGAAAGGGGGAAAGGAATTGGAGAAGGTGCTTGGCCGTGGAGGTTGGGAGGGGAATGCTATGGCTGGTGCTGCCCCTGCTAGAGGGTGAGGAGGCAATGGTAGGGCTGGGGGTGAATGGGAGAGAAGGGGAAGGGGCTGGGGTAAGACCCCAGCTGTGGGTGGACCTCCGCTATGTGCCCCTTGTGCACAGAGCCTGGTGGGATTTGGAGCCATGGATGGGAGCAGCAGCGCTGCTGGGAGGACTGGAAATGCTTAAGAAAGAGAGGAGGCTGGGGGGGCCACCACCCTGTTGGGCATCCCCTGGTGCCATAGGGCCACATCCTCAGGGTCCTCCTGGGCACCCACAGCACAAACATGGCACAAATCAGACTTCCAGCTGCAGGATGCAGAAAACAAGTTTATCTCGGAAATTCATCAGGCCAAAAAAAAAAAAAAAGGAAAAAGAAAAAAAAAATGTTTGTGAGGCATTTGGGTGCCATAGTAACAGTGTCCATGGAAACCCTGCAAGGAAATGAGTATTTCTGTACTGGAAGTGGAAATAGGGACGATGCGTTGGCTGGGCTGGAAGAAAATAGCTGGTCAGTGGTGCAAGGCCCGCCCTGCAGCGTGGGCTGATGCCTTCAGGCTGATGAGCAGTGATGCATCACAGAGCCCCACCAGGGGCTGCAGGGCATGCCTTCCATTTTGGGATTGTGAACGTTTGCACATCGCTCCTGGCTGGGTTCGGTGGTGCCCCACGTACCCACACTTTGATCCCTGGGATGCAGCATCACCAGGTCTGGTCCCTCTTTATCTCCAACACAGGTTTGCTTCCTTCCCTCCACCCTTCGTGCTGGCATCGTTCCCCAAAGCAAACTGTTTTCTGAGCTTTGAAGCGTGGAATGGAATGAAACAGGAGGAAAGAAAAATAAATAAATAAACACCGACACACACAAAAAAAACCCCATCCCAATGCAAGCCTCTGCAGGATGGGTTCTTATCAAAAGCCTATTGAGAAAATGCCATTTGTATTAAAAGCTGCCAGTCCTTGCAGTTCATTTCCATAGGAACCACCTCCTGTTCCGGGCAGTGCAGCCTCAGCCATTCACATCCCTGTCCTATAGCTGTGGCAGGCAGCCAGCTTTGCCCATCAGCTGTGTGCCTCTTTTTTTTTCCCTCCTCCTTCTTTTCTTTTCACTATGAGAAGTTATTTTCAGCTGCTTTTAGATTACTGCATTCATGTTCCCTCTGCCTCTGAATTCCGGATGATTGCTCTTGCACGTAATTCAGGCACTTGAATTTCCTGCATACAGAAATGAACTCAATAAGGTTTCTGCAACTCTGGCATTTCTAAAATAGCTCTCCAGCATGACGTCATGGGGAGCAGCACGCTGCTTTGTGCTCTACTGGGGAGTGCTGGGTGCTGTAAGCTTGCAGGGAGGACTTGGGTCTGCATGGGGTAGAACAGGAGGATCTGCAGATGGGGTTGTTCTGGCTGGGCTGCTGAGCCCAGTGAGAGAGCAGGAGCTGCTGGGGTTAAGTGGTGGCTGCGTGGGTTGTGGTTTGCAATGGGGTTTAGGTTGCTAAGCCCTTTATGGGATCTCTCCTGAGTCTCTATTCCCAGCTCTGACATGGAGCAGTGCTCGCTCCTCAAGAACTGCCACCCATTGAGGCAGGCAGACCTCACTGCCACCCGTCTTGAAGCCATGCCACCGCACGTGTGGCGAGGTATAAATAGGTTATGGGATGCCCTGGGTTGCAGCAGATGGCAGGCATTTCAGAGCCTTAGCAGGCAGCCTCTGCTATGTCAGGGATCGAGTGCCACCTGCGCAGATAAAGCGGGGGAGAGAGAGTGGTGGTGTGAGGCTGCAGCCTGTACCCATCCCCACCGTGCCCACTGCCCTCAGTGCCACAATTACATGTTTCTGGAACAGCCCTGGGGATGGTGAGTCCACCATCTGATCAGGGCTCTCAGCACGCTTGTTCCTCTGTATAGGACGCTTGCACAGTGGGGAGGGGGAGAGCTGTGCATACAAGACTTTCCTACTTGCAAGGCCAATGATGTAGCTGGGGAAGGGACCCAGGCAGCAGGTCAGCATGGTAGATCCCTGCTGTGGTCATGCAGCTGGTGGGACTTCTAGGTCTTTCTGGTGGAAGGAGGGCTCTGGGAACACATCCCTGGCTTCTCTGGTGGGAAAGCGTGGCCACAAGTGAGGGGTGGTTGAGCACAGCTGCCGGGCACCTGGCGGACATCAATGCAGAGCTTGTTGGAAGGCACACAGAGTGCTGATTGTAACGTTGCTCTGCAAAACCTCCTGAAGGGAAGCCTGGTGGCACCCTCACAGCTTTCCCAGGCAGAGCCACCACACTCAGCCCCCAGCAGCTGCCCCATGTGGTCACCCACCTCCGCTTGCTGCTCTTGGTGGCTGCTCTTGGACTCCCTTCAGAGCAGGATTTCAGTGATGGGCAGCTGCCTCTCCCCTCTGATCCCAAATCTTGTGGCTCCGTGGGATTTTCTCACCTTCATTCCCATGAATGAAGCTGCAGAATGGAGTTGTAGCCTGAAATAACTCGGAAGGGCAGCAACCCCACGTGGCCTTCAGAAGGAACCTGGTCATCCAAGGGCGTGTGCATCTCAGTAGCTGTAGGACTGGAGGTTTTTGTGTGTGTGTGTGTGTGGTATTCAGCTGTGGGAAGGCACCTAAAGGGATTTCAGGCCATTAGGTGCCAGCTGGCTCAACCAGCATTAGGAAAGTCCTCCTGGAAGTACCACTACTCAGCCCCAAGTACTTCGGTTATTGGTGGTTGCTCTTCTTGGAGAGGGATGGAGACTTCTGGTGGTATTTACACTCCAGAGTGTTGTTTAACAGAGGGATTTGAAGCCCTCACCCTCCTGTCTGCCAGCAGTGCCCACATCCTGCTGTAATCTGCCTGATGTTCCAGCAGCGCTGCCTTCCGCAGCCCACCCCCCTTCTCCCAGCTGGAGTAACACGCCGTTTCTTTCCTTTTGTTTTCTATTCCCACAGCTCCCAGAATGGAGAGGAAGGTGGAGCCTGGCCCAACAACCAGTTCGACACAGAGATGCTTCAAGCCATGATCCTGGCTTCGGCAAATGGTCAGACCTTACTGCATGCAGGGAAACTACAATAGGTTTTAAGAGAAAGACCCCAAGAAATGTCATGCCCAGAGATATGTGTGCCCCTGGGCAGCGTGTGGGCACTTGGTTTTGGGTCACAGTGGCTGGGCTTTGTTTGGGGCCGTTCCCACGTGTCCTTAGTTTGCTCTGCTTTATGGCTGGGTAGTATGAAAGCAGCAGGCAGGGAGGGGTGTTCCATGGCTTTGTGTGAGAGAAGCACAATTACCACTCCACACGGAGCTCTGGATAACGAGCCTGGTTTTCCTAAAGCCTTTATTTATAAATACCTCCGAGCCTTTTCCCCCTCGGTTTAAAAATAGGAGCAGCAGCCCAGCCATAAAACGCTGGGTAAAATGCTTTGCATGTTTCCTTTGAGCTCGTGGGAGAGAAGGAATCTGGGGGAGGGGGAAGGGATGTGATACGGTATTGCTTTCTTGGAAAGGGCTGCAGCCCTACGCAGACATCAGCAGCTGTGGGGATGAGGCATTGGGCAATGGGGCTGTTTACACACCAGGGAAGGAAACAATGCAAAAATGGGGCTCTGTTCTGTAAGAAAATAGCCTGCAGGACCTCCAGATCCGGTTTCCTTGCTCACAAATAAGGCTGATTTCCTGGCATGCAAAACTGGGCAGTTCCCTTCCAGGTCAGACACTGGCTCCAACGTACCTCCCAGCCCTGTTTTGGTACATTTCCCCCTACCTACATTTCTGTGGGACCCCAAGCCTTTTATAGGGTCTGCATTAAACCTCTAATAGAGGGCTGGGGATGGCTTTCCCTGCAGCAGTGCGGTGAGAAGCAGCTTGGTGCAGCCCATCATTTCCTTGTCCATGGCAGTGATGGATGGGGACGGGGGCACTGGTGCTGGGGATTCAGCCTGCACTCCTCTCCATCTCCACTGCACCAGGAGCCCTCCAATGCTTTTTCTTTCCCACCAGAGCTCTGTTTCCATCTGTCTCCCCTTCTCCCTGCTCTGCTGCTCTAGCTGTTAAGCTAATAGTGCTGATTGGTGCAGGCTTTGATGAGGAGCAGTGCTAATTGCCCACTCAACCTTGTGCTGCCGACCCTTGGGTAATGTTTTGTGCCTGTTTACACGATCCTTAATGCCATCTGCTTGCCCTGGTTGAGCAATGGGTGCGTGGAAGCCCCTAACTCAGTGAGTTGCTCCATGCTTATAACCCTGGGAAGTTGAGCCCTTCTGATGCTCTCTGCTCCCAGGCTCTGGAAGGGGCTGATGGTGCCCTGCCTGCATCCCTACACTGCACATGGGTTGTCCTTCGTTTCAAACCTCGTGGCTCCTTTGCCCTTGGAACAGGGAGCCTGGGAAATGTGGAAATGCAGTGGTTTGTAGAGGCAGCTGTTGGGACAGACAAAGGAGCGGAGATGCTCCAGGAAACCAGACACTGATGGGCAGCATGGGAAGCACTCTGTCCTCAAAATACTTTGGATTTCAGCAAGAATGTGTAGGGGTGTTGTGGGGCAGCAGGGGAGCCTGCAGACAGGGAGTGGCCGTCAGCCCCACTATATTGGGTGTCCCAAAAGCACCAGCAGCAGCTGCAGCAGCAAGTGCTCCCCGACCTCCTGTCCCCTCTGCGTATGGGGGAGGTTTGAAGCAGGAAGGGGTTATTTTTGCCCAGCTCTCATTTTCCTCTTCACCGTGTGGCTGCAGGAGCCTGGGGACTTTTTTGGGCAATGGCTGGCTGCTGGCAAAGGCTGAGCACAACCTTTACAGCAAGGAGAGCTGGAGTGCCCTGCTTGGCAAGAGCCTGTCGGTGCCCATTTATAAATCCCCATTGTCCCTGTTCCCTTTCCTTTTCATCCCTAATGCCAATGTTACCTAGGAACAGCCCTTTGCTCTCACCCTGACCAACCGGCACGCTGGGAACTGCGCTCCTGGAAGGTTGTGCTGGGACTGCCAATGAGATCCTGAGAGCAGTGCTGGGTGCCCCTATAGCACAAAGACCCCGAGCAGCAGGGATGCTCCCTGAGCACTGATGCACCCAAGCTGCCCCAAGGCTGAAACACAGCAGTACATAGGATCATAACAAAGCCCTGCCCTGCCACCAGTGTGGGTCCCTAACTGCAGCTCTGCTTGAGTGCATTCCCCCCTAGTCTGTTGTTTCCAAACTCATTGTGGCTTTTTTTTCCTCCTCCTGTCCCAACAGAGCAGCTGTAACTTCTCAAGCTCTGATTGCTTAATACTTCCAACCTCTTCAAGGGGACACAACAAACACTGTATTTCAGTGACTTTGTGTCCAGCCAAGGTGGCAGTGGGAGCATGTGTAGGGCTGACTTGGGGAGAGGATGCAGGAGAAGCAGCCTGAGGTTTCTGCTCAGGATTTGCCTTTATTGCTGCAGTCTGAGAATGGAGGGAGAATGGGCTCTGCCTGGGGCCCTTCAGGCACCATGGTGTTCTGCAGCCTCCCAGGAGAGCATCTCTATGAGGCAGCTAAAACCCCTTGCACGAGAGAGCTGAGCTCAGCCCCTGTGCATGCAGAGAGATTGAGCAAAGCCATTTCCCATTGGGGTTGTGCTGTGTTGGAGCTCATTCTCTGTCTTCCCTCCGTGCTCATATCCTCCCTCTCACATCCCCCCATTTCCATCTGCTCTCTGCCTCCAGCATCCCGGGGGGGCTCCGCTCCCTTCCCTGCTCTGCGCCTGCTCTCTGCAGCTCAGCAGCAATGAATTCCCATCCCATCCCCCTCTGTACTGACTGCTTTGTGCTTACATCCCAGAGCCAACCGCAGCACTGCAAGGGAGGATTTTCTTTATTGATTTGTCTGCTCCCGGAATAAACCTGGCTGGGGAAATGCTGGGGTCAGGGCTTTGGATACAGGACAAAGGGAAAAACACTGGTATTGGCTTTGCCTTAATGCACTGCTAATGGTCAGCGCTGTACAGTATTTACAGTGGGCTGCTGGGGAGGGGATGTCTTTGTGCTCCAGAGAGCAAGGCTGAACAGACAGTTCCCCATCCCATCCCATCCCATCCCATCCCATCCCATCCCATCCCATCCCATCCCATCCCATCCCCATTCTCATTTCCATCACTCATCCCCATCCCTCTTCCTACTGCTCATCCCCATCCAGTCCTCACTGCCCATCTCCATCCCCACTTCCCATCCACACCTCCCACCCCCATCCCATTCCACCCAGTCCCCATTCTCACCACACATCCCCATCCCATCCTCATTTTCATGCCCATCTCCCATTCCTATCCCCAACCCCACTTCCTATCCCTGTCCTCATCCCCACCTCCCATCTGCATCCCCATTCCCAACTCCATCCCCACCTCCCATCCCTGTCCCCATTCTCATCCCCATCCCATCCCCACCCCAATCCCAAATTCCATCCCCACCTCCCACCCTTGTCCCCATTCCCATCCCTATCCCATCTCCACCTCCTATCCCCATCCTTTCCCACATCCCACAGCCTGGCTCAGCTTAGCCTTCCCTCTGGATGGAAGAGGAGGATGCTCTCAAGCATCTCCCCAGTGCAACAGGAATGAAGGCTCAGAGCCAGTGCTAACCCCACTCCTCTCCTCTGCCCCTGCAGAAGCCGCTGATGTCAACGCAACACTGGGTGGGGGCACGGGCACCATGGGGCTGAGCGCCCGCTACGGCCCCCAGTTCACCCTGCAACACGTCCCCGACTACCGGCAGAACGTCTACATCCCGGGCAGCACCGCCACGCTGAGCAACGCCGCCGGCAAACGCGACGCCAAACCCTCAGGCGGCAACAAGAAGAAATCTGGCAAGAAGGAGAAGAAGTAGAGAAGGAGACGTCAGAGCGGCCGGGCAGCGCGTGCCAGCACTTCCCCAACACCACAGGAGGACGAATGTGGATTTGCTTTTTATTTCTCATTTCTTGGCGACGCAAAAGTTAGGAAGCGCTGCGAATGTATTTGTCATCGTCAGAGCTAGGAGCAGGCTGCCTGCTGTTAGGTCTCATGATGAAAAGCAATCTGGAAAGCTAAAGCTAACACAAACAAGTGCCCTGTGAATACAGCTAACGTTTTATACGACCCCTCGGGTGTTAGGATGCACGAGGTCGAAAGGCTTCGGCCAAATCCTTGGCTTCACTTTGCTCCCAGATGGTCCGAGAAAGGCACGAGGCTCTCGCTCGGCTTCGTCCAGTGTAAATAATTGTAACACCCAGCTGTTAATTTATAGAGCTTTGAGCGTTTTCATTATGGAAAGAAAAAGGAATTTCCCAGCAGAAAAGCCCCACGCTCCACATTTTCTGCTCTTTTAACTTTGTGAAACTCACCCTGGGTTATTCGTAGCGGTGGATTTGTGGGTAGGGAGTGCTTCAGTTCCTGTTCAGCTGTTTATCTGAGAAAGCAAAAAGAAGTGTTCGTATTGCATGAGTCTAAGGGAACAATGCAGAGCTGCATCCTGAGCAGTTATTGTTTTGTTTTGTTTTGTTTTGTTTTGTTTTCCTGAAGTACAACCAGCCACGGCCTGAGAGCTCCTGGCATCTGAGCTGGGGTTCGGAGCGGCCCTGGGGGAATCTGAGCAGACACATCTCATCCCTTCGTTGCAGTAAATATTTATGTGTACAGTCCATGTTCTTTTGGAATTAAAGCGACGGGGCTGGAAGGGGCTGCTCTGCACCTCGCCATGACCCTACGTGTGCATCACCTGCATCACAGCTGCACTTTGGAACACGCATCCCAACACACCCCCACCCCAGGATGTCCTCACGTGGCTGCATGGCATGAGGTGAAGGCACCTTGTATTTGGGGAGTGGGGGACTCGTTGGGTACCAAGTAAGTGACAGTGGGTTTGGTGGCACTTGGGGAGCAGATTTGGGCTGGTGGCCCTTTGCAATGGCCCAGGGATCAGCTGGGATAAAACATGGTGGAGGGAGAATCTGGCTTTGGGGTTTCCACCTCCCAGAGGGAACAGGAGGATGAGGAGTTGGATTTCTCCATGCTGTGCCCCTTCCAAGTGGGCTCAGCCCAGAGGAGGGTCCTGGTGGCACTGCTGGGGACACCCCAAGCTCCCAGTATCACAGCATCTGTGCCCCATCCTCCCCCAGGAAGGCAGAGAAGGAATTTGGCACCCAAAGTGGGTGCGGGTAGGGAGAGGGTGGTCCCCCCCAGCCCCCCCAGGGGCCACTCAATTTCACATAGGATTTTTTGCTCTTTTTTATCACTAACACTTAACTCCCAACCTCCCTCCCCCCACACACACACCCCGAGGGGGATGGGGGGTAGCAGCCCCTCCACACACCCCACTTCACCCCATCCCAACCCCACAGCTGCTCCACAGCCCCATGTAGCTGCCACCCCCCCCTTCCCCCCCAGCAATGCCATAGGCAAATCGTAGTCTTTATCTTTCTTTTTAACCTGCAATCTGAGGTAGAGTAGCGAGTGTTGTGTATTTAGTGGCGTGTTATTTTTATCTCGGTATCTAACTTGTGGAACGGCAGTATTTTCACTTTCTCTGTATCTTCTCTCCATGTGGTCTGTGCTCCGAGTGTACATGAGATGAATCACGTTTGCCCTCCCCATGTGTCTAATATTGAATTATACTTATATATTATATATATGCTTATATCCTTCTTATACCCGTATAGACCGACGTCGATGTGTTACACGCAAGTTTTATACTCTAATATTTATATTGCTTTTTCTTTTTTCTTTTTTTTTTTTTTTCTTTGGGAAAAAAAAAATAATAAAAATGGTTTCTTCTGAATCCGTGGTGGTGCTTTTGGGGGAGAACCGCCCCCTTACCTATGGAGCCCCCCCCCCCAATGCACTGAGGGTGAATGAGGGGGGGCTGCAACCCATCTCGCAGCCATAGGGTGAGATCAAGCAGCCGCTGCTAGATGTGCTGGGTTAGAGTCGGGGGGAGCAGCTGAGGAGATACCGACCCCCATCGCCACCCGCAGCTCTGAGCCCCCACTTAGCAGAACGCGAGCTGCGGGCATACCCCCCCCCGCCCCTCACCCCCACCCCAACGGACCGGAACACGGGCGCCCCTGCAGGAGCGCGGCTGCATGTCACCGGGGGGCTGGGGGCGGAGGGGTGGGGACGGCATCCCCACCAACATCCGACAATGCTCCCTCACACACAGAACCCCCCCCTTCTCTCCGGAGAGTCCCCAACCCATCCCCCGAAGCCCACAGGTATTCCCATAGCACCAAATCGTGTACCCCCACCTTGGGACACCCTTCGGAGACCCTCCTCAAACTCCTACTCCCCGTTACACCCTGAGACCCCTCCCCTTCTCCAATCCCACTGCAGCTTACAGAGGCAGCCCTCCGAAATCCCTCTGCACCCTAATGAGACCCTGAGACACTCCCGCTCCTCCAACCCCGAAATCCACTTGGATTCCCCCTCAAATCCTACTGCACCCCCTCCTCCATCCCCCCCATTCCCTCTCTCCCCCCCAAGACCCCGCGGAACGTGCCGAGGGCAGCTCCGTTCTCACGCACGTGAATGGGATTTTCCTAAGGGCGGTGTGTCAATGGGGAGGAGAAAGGCACGGCTCGGACACAGCGGCCCCGGGTAATTAGCGGTGATGAAGAGAAGGCACACCGGGCTCATTGCCGTGGGGGCGTGGGGCTCGCAGATGGAAGAGGTGGTGAAGGATGGGGAGGGGGGGGGGGGGGCGGGTTTGGGAAGAGGCTGGGAAAAAATATAAGCTCAGTGGAAAAAAAACCCACAAAAAACTGAAAGGAAACAAACCCAAACCCTACAATACGCACGGAAAAGAAATCACATAAGGAGAAAAACCCTACTAAAAATATACAGATGTGAGAGTGAATTCGGTCATTGCCAAGTGGCTGAGTGCTGTTGGGTCCTTCTGGATCCTGGTGCCCCATAGGGCGGCCTCGGTCCCACAGCAGTCATTCCCCCCCCCCAATAGGGTGGCTCCTTTTACAGCCTTCCATACCCAGGGAGGAATGAGAGGCATTTAAAGCTCTGCCACATCTCTTCCTGCTCTGAAAATCCACTTCATGATCCTTCAGTTACCTATCTATCCATCTATAGATCTGTCTGTCTATCTATCTATCTATCTATCTATCTATCTATCTATCTATCTATCTATCTATCTATCTCTCCATTTATCTATATATGCATCTACCTATCTATCTACCTATCTTCATCTTTCTATCTATCTCTCTCTCTCTCCCTCTCTCTCTCTCTCTCCATTTATCTATATATGCATCTACCTATCTATCTACCTATCTTTGTCTTCCTGTCTATCTACCTACCTGTCCATCTATTTATCTACCTATCTATCCATCTATCCATCCACCTATCTTCTATCCATATATCTAAACATTCATCCAACTCTCCGTCTATCTATTCTATCCATCTACCCATCATCCAGCCATCTAATGATCCTATCTATCTATCTATCTATCTATCTATCTATCTATCTATCTATCTATCTATCTATCTATCTATCTATCTATCTATCTATCTATCTATCTATCCTATCTTATCTATCTATCCTATGTCTATCTATCTACCTGTCCATCTATCCATACACCCACCCACCTACCTATCCATCTGTCTATTTGTCAGTCAGTCTGTTTATCTATCCATCTGTCCTGGCTTTCCTATGTGCCCCTCCAGCTCCTCTGCTCCAGTTCCATGTCAAAGAGGCACCTCAGCACATCTGTATCATCCCAGTTTTGCCTGTGAGTTGCCAGGCACCTGAGGGCACATTGCTCCCATCCTCCAATATCCCACTTTGGGGCATCACACTCCCCAATTAGCAGCTTTGTCATTGCCGAGTTAATCAAAAGGGCCCTTAGGAAAGAAATAAAACAAAACAACCTAAAGAGAATGAAGCCAAAGTGGGGCAATAATCAGCTCCGTGCCCTGGTTTTAAAACGATCCTGGCAGTCCCTTGTGTCCATGCCTGCAGCATGTGGCTCATCCCTCCTGCTGCAGCAGTGGGGACATGATGGGTAGGAAGGGACCTGGGGACAGAGAGGGGACAGCTGGTGGCTGTGTCCCTGTAAGCAGGGGGTAGAGGGGGCTGGGGAGGTGACGGTGGAAGCAGGAAGGGCTGGAGCATCCTTCAGGTGTACCAGGGGATGGTGCTGGGGTGGCTGTCATTCACAAGACATAGACCCACGCCATTGGCTCCTGACCCACATACAGAAAAAGGGCAAGGACAAAGTACTCATGTGACAACAAGCCAGGGACACCAGCACACAGCAGGGCATTTGCCCATCTAACGTGGCCATCTGGACAAAGCAGGCGTGTATGCCAGCAGGGAGCTGATTCCTGGCTGGGTCAGCCCCTATACTCAGTGAGATCCAACCCCAACAGGGCCATGCTGCCACACGGACGCTATGGGGACAAGAAAGGCTTGAGATGGGTAGCCAGAGTGTTTGGGCTTCTGGGTCCCACAGCAGTTTTGCCAGTGGGAGGTATTCTGCACAGAGAATGGATGAGGACCCTGCAGCCCCATGTCACAAACTCCAGGCTGGTCTCTACACTGAGGTTATGATGTGGTGGCACAAAGAGCCAAGATAATGTTTTTAATACCAAAAATAGCATTCATTTTTCCATCTTTTGTCCATACAGACTGTCTGATATCACAGTGCTACCAAAGCACTGCTTCTCCACAGCTGCAGAGCCATGAAAAACAGCTTTATATCAAAGGGAACCATTACAAGAAAACAAAAGCCTTTGGGCAAGGCTCCAGCTCACGTACCCTGATCCTCATTCTGCAGCTTTCTGGAGCTGTGGAATGCAGCCACCCACATTCAATGTTCAATGATGACCCATCTCTGCCACCAGCCTGATGTGGCTCTTGCCACCCTGGTGTGACAGTGTCATGGCCCCAGACAGAGGGATGGATGGATGCTTGAGTTGTGCCACCACCCTTTTTAACCCCATATCCCCCCCCAGAAGCAGGGGCAGGGCCAAGCATTGCTCTTTGCAGACCCCTGGAGCACCCAGCTCTGAGCACAACACAACCAGCTCCTTCTGCTTGGCCTCATCCTTCCCCTCTGCTGCTCCAGGCTGTGCAGCAGCCCCCCACCCTGCAGCCAGCCTTTCTCTCTTCCACACACAGACCTCATTTACACTGGCACATCTCTCTTCCCAAGGGGCTCTCAGCAGCTCAGGCAGCTCCTGAGCTGTTAGCATCTCCGCTTCATGCACTACTGGCTTTACATGCCAGAGCTCAGCACCTGCAATGGGACAGAGATAATAAGCACAAAGCGAAGCCGCAAGGTGGAATATGCCCTGTGCAAAGCAAGAACAGCAGCTGCTGTATGGACTTTTGTTACCGTTTCCAGCCCATAATGGGATAACATATCCCAGCAATACCTCAAACAGCACAAACCCGACTTATCTTTTCCCCAGCGTAGCACTCATAGATGCAAATGAGAAGGCATGACTTCATTCAGAGCAGCACTGCAGCCCCACTCTGGGAGGGCAGCCCTGTGCCCCAGCTCTCCCTTGGCAGCCTGAGTCACTGCTCTGCTCTGCCCGTGACCCCGCATTGCACGCGCCTGCCAAGCCCCATTGCACAGAGCAGAACATTCACACTCTTGGGTGCGACAGCAGCCAGGCCCAGATGACGCGGGGCTGTTACAGATCACTCCATTACCTCATCGTTGCAAATATGTTGAATTAAAGCAACAACACAACTCGGCACCCGAGTGGGAGATGGAACATGAAATGCGTCTCAAACAGCCCCGAGAGCAAAAGGCTTCTTGAAATCACGTGCGGTCTGACTGCCCTCTGCCACAGTCCAAATGCAATGCCCCAACTTGAGCAGCTGCTGATCTCAGTGCTCTCCTCATGGGTGCCTCCATCCCATCTTCTCTCTGCTCTTTTTCACTGTTATTGGTTCTGGAGAGCAGGCAGCACCCTTCCATAGCGTGGAAACAGCCTTTCATTTGCTGCAAGAAATGAAATCCTTAAAAACAGTGGAGGGAAACACCTTCAGATCAACTGTTGTCCTGCCTGCCCCACCACAGGATCAGGGCTGGAATAGACACTGTGTTTAATGGGATCGAACCCCCAAGGGTTAAGTGTAAGTCCTGCTTGGGGCTGTCAGTGCCACTGTGATGGGACTGACGGATCTATTTTGCCTGACCAACCCAGTGACCTTCTGTAATGGTGAAATTGCACCAGAGGACATGGGAAGGGTCACTGACATCGTCTCTCTGGACTTCAGCGTGGCCTTTGACACAATTATATGATACTGTGATTCCACAAACAAAAAGGCAAAATGAAACTTCGGGGATGCTTCCCTGTGTGAGGTTTGTGGGCCCCACAATGCTGCCATGGCTTGGGCACGGCTGGTGGCCCACAGTGAGGACAGCAGAGCAGCAGGGCTGGCTGAGTACAGCAAACATGAAGAACTCACGTGCAGAAACCAAGCAAGGAAGATGCAGCCTTGCATTTGGGAGGGGGTGGTGTAAGGGAAGGGAGTGCTTGGGAATATAAAGCAGCAGCTGAACTGCTGCACAGGCAAGAGGAATTAACTCTTGCAGGGCTGAAAACCTTTCATTAGCAGACTCCAGAAATACTGAGAGCAGCCATGCAGAACCACCTGGAAGGGACAGGCAATAGGTTTAAAGGTCTTTCAGAGTCTCTGCTGATGAACTATTGTGAACCCAGCACCTCTTTTCCTGCACTGCAGGGACACAGAGTTGGGAGAGCAGCTCCAAGGCTGTGCATCCCATGGGAGAGAAGCAGAGGAAAGCAGCCACCATGCAAGCCAACAGCCTTCAAAGCCCCATACTTATCACGTCCATTCCATGTCTGCTAACACAACTTCCCCTGCACAGTGTGGGCACTTCTGGGTGCTGGCTGTGCCTGCACCCTGTGCAGAGGGATGCTGCTCTCCTATCAGCACTGTACCGAGGGGAGAACCGAGCTCTGGGGCTGTGCAGACAACACAGAGAGCATTCATAGCTGCCAGGCAGGCTTTGTGTGCTGATCCCCTGGGGGCTCCAGCAGTGGACAGGAGGAGAGATGTCCCAGCAGCTGGACTGCAGCGCAGTGAGGGCTGTGAAAGCAGCCGCCTGTGTTCAATGGGCTTTTTGTCTCAGTCCTCCCTCTGGCACAGCCTCCCCTCCCTGACAGCCTTCTCTCCCTGGCATAAGCCAGGACATAGCTGCCCTCCTGCATCCTCTCCTGGCAGGTCTCAAATCCTCCCTCCCCCCTCCAACATCTTCTTTCCCCAGCAGTGTTTTTTCTCATCCTCCCACCTTTTTCTTCCACAAATGTGCTCAGTTGCTTTTTTTGAGCCATGTAACCTGTAAACATCCCCGGCATCTTGTATGGAGGAGTGCTGTGAAATGACAGTTCTGCATTTAAGCCTTCTCCTCCTCATTCATGCCTCAAAGTGTCTGTGGCAGACACACAAACACCTACGGTGGATGATTTCATACAGATCCTTTGTGCCCCTCTACTGCATTAAGCACTCCCAGGTCTACCCTGACATCCTTGCTGCACTTTTCCAGCTCATTATGTCTCCCCTTGGGCAGAGGAACCAGCACTGCAGGCAGCATCCATGACACAGGTACACAGCACACTTAAGACTAAAAAAAGCCACTGCTGTGCCATGCTCCGATTGCTTCTCCTTCCTCTCCTTCCTCTCCCAGGGATTTCTACCTCTCACTTGGGGCCATCCCTGGAGACACCCAAGGTCAGACTGGACAGGGTCTCTGAGCACCTGGTGGAGCCGTAGGTATCCCTGTTCGCTGCAGAGAGTTGGACTGAATGGCTTTGATGTCACCATTCCAGCCAAAAGGATTCTATTAAGAGAAACACATCAAATAATTACACTGTTGCACAAGTTATTCATGGCAGGGCTGAGGAGCAGGTGCCTGGAAAGCCATGCCCAAAGCCACAGTTTCAGTCACCCCCAGCTGACCTGATTCAAGATTACAGTAGCTCTGGCAAAACATATTGGGAAGAGCTGGGAACAGCTGCCTCTGCCCACAGGATACAGAGTATCCTACCTGTGGTATGGCTGCACCATGAGGAAGGCTGCACCCTGCTCCCCTGGCTCTGTTTGGGGTTGGCAGCACCGAGCAATGGGACAAGGTTGGATTGCTCTTTGTATCACTCCATCCCCCTCGGAGGAGGGCGAGTTGGGTTGGGATGGATCTGCAATTGATTTTCCGCACTCCCTTTGGTGTGCCATGGGGAACAGATGGGCCATGCATGACGTTGGGGTGACAGAAGAAGAGAGTGGCTGAGTCATTGCAACCACAGCTCTGAGTCACTGGGCTGGGATAAGTTATGGGGACAATCACAGCGCCAGGCTGGGGACAATGAGCCATTGTGTGCACACCCCGTCAATGGGCCGACTCCAGCCATCTCCTCCTACTGACCCCACTCACCACAATGAGGCCTTTAAGACATGGAGCAGAGCCTGGAGGTGCATCTACTCCTTCACAGACCTCATGAGGTTGTGAATGGGCGCAGCTGCTTGAGCGGCAGGAGGCAGAGCTGGGCACTGATGGGCTGATTCTGTGGCTGTGATGACATAAAGTGAGCTGGGAGTGCTCCTGGGGGACAGCCATCCCCAGATCCTTATCCCCCACAGAGCTTTCAGCCATGTCCCCAAGCCTGTAGCACTGCCTGGGATTATTGTGGCCAAAGTACAGGACATGGCCTTGTTGAAGCTTATCCCATCGTCCTCAGCCCAGCACTCCAGCTTGTCCATATCCCTCTGTAGGGCCCTTCTTACCTCCAGGCAGATCAACACCTTCCCACAACTTGTTGTCGTCTCCAAACTTACTGCAGGTGCACTCAATTCCCTCATCCACATCATCAGTAAAGCTCTTAAACGGGCCAGGCCCCAGGACTGACCTGTGGGGATCATCACTTGTGACCTTTTGCCAGCTGAGTATGACTCTATCCAAGGCCATTTTCTTGTTCTGTATCGAGTGGAGTGTACCTGTCCAAGCCACGGGATGCAGCTTCTGCAGGAGAATGCTGTGGGACACAGAGTCAAAGGTTTTATGGGAACTGAGATAGACTACATCCACAGCCTTTCCCTCATCCACCAGGTGGGAAGCTGAGGTCTCTGGGTTTGTTCAGCCCAGAATATGTCCCTGGAATTAGGGAAAGGTTCTTCCCCAGAGGGCAATGGGCATGGAACAGGCTGCCCAGAGCAGAGGGCATGGCTCCGAGCTGCCAGATTTCAAAGGGTGTTTGGACAGTGCCCTCAGACATAGGGTTTGGATTTTGGGTGCTATTAGAGATGGGCTCAGCAATCCAATGGGTCCCTTCCAACACAGGATAGTCTGTGATTCTGAGGTTCTATGAGCTCCTGGGGACAGCAAGGCATCAGATGGGGAAAGGGCTGAGGGGGGCATTGCACCCAGTGACAATGCCAGAGCTGGTTAAGGCTGGTTAAGGAACTATGCAGGTGCTGCCACCTCAAGCACTTGTGCTGTGATCAGCTCTGAAAAGAGCAGGAAAGAAAAAGGGGGAAAGTGCAGTGAGCAGCTGAAGGACATTGTTTGGTGACACGCAGACTGCCTGGGACCCATCTCACCCCTACATCGGTGTTAAGTGCGCTCTGCTGGCCCCTGCAGCCTGGTTAGTGCAGCAAAGATCTCACAAGCAGCAAATCCTGCTGATAGTCCAGTGCCTTCAGTCCTCATCCAGCCCAGGAACTAAGCAGCAGCTGAGCCTTAGGCTTGATGCTGAGCTTTGTTTGTGCAGGTGTGCAGAAGGAAATAGTCCCTGCCAAGGGGAAGCAGAGTCTGAAGCAGCTGCGAGGAGGCGAGCATCACCCCAGGGGCTGGCAACAGCAGGAGAGCTTCCTGCAGGCAGCCTGCACTGGGCGTAATGGGCTGTGGAGCAAATGGAGCTGAGCAGAAGGACTTGGACACAGGACACAGGGCATGGCAGCACCGAGCAGCTGGCAGGACACAGAGTGCCATGGTGACAGCCATGGTCCCAGCACTGGAAGAGGAAAGCACCAGGAGGATGGCTGTATGGTGACACCAGCCACATGCCAGCCAGGGGATCCCACTGCTGGCTGGATTCTGTCAGCATTTTAATCACGTCTCCTAACAGCTAAGACCTCAGAAACCCAAGCCTGGGAGGGTCAAACTCCCTTCTGACACTTTGCAGCCATTCCCACAAGCCTCGTGTTTTCCCCTCCTGTCAGCAGCCGTCCCCATCACTCCCTGCCATCCTGCAGGACACCCTGTACCTTTAAATCCTCACCACGTGTAAAAGAAGAGCATCTCACTGCTACTATAGGCTAGAAGGGAACCGAGCATTTCTTTCAGCTCTCCTCCTGTATTTGAGACAGGGAAATTGTAGCTTTCTCTCCTACATCCCTGCTCTGGTTTCCATTTCCCAAAGGCTCGCCTTGGAAACCTCCCTCCCCCACTCCCCTGCTTGGTGACCAGCTGGCAGACACTGCTGTGGCACAGATCTGGCACTGCGTGTCCTCATTTCTGCTTTTCTGGGTCCTCATTTTCTCAGCTTTCTTTTTCATAGACTGCAGCCCACTACCTGGAATCCCCTTCACTTTCAGCAGTGCACAAACTACTGACTGCAGCCATCTCTTCCATGCTGTCCTCCTCAACCCCCCCCATTTCTGAGTCTCCTTCCATGCTGTCTCTTTTCCAAACGTATTTTTGATCTCTTTTCCTTCTGCTACGTGGCATCAGCTTCGTCCCTCTGTCTCCTCCTGTAGCCCTTGGCACTGGGGTGTACCTCTGCGTGTCCTGCTGCAACCTCAGCTCTTTCCACCTCTATGTGAATATTTCTGGCAGGAACACAACAACCCTGTCGTGCTCACACTCGGGCATGTAAAATCTCTGATTCTAGCTCCCCTGCCTGGAAGACAAGACCTGAAGCTCCATGTTGCAGGGCAGGACAGATGCCAGCACATAGGAGAACAGTGCGGTGCATAAGCCAGCACTAATGGAGTAATGGAGAAGCTATTTTGGAAATGGATTAAAAGGATGCAACGCGTCAGCAGCAATACCGGCCGGCTATCTGAACTGTGCCATGGTTTCCTTGACAGCTGCTAGGAACAAACACCAAGCAGTTTACATGGGCACTGATTTCCCTTCCTGAACCATTCCCCAAATGCCCAGCATCGGGCAGCTCTGTGAGCAGCACCTGCCTGTCCCACAGCCCTGCTGTGTCTGCACTGACCCCATCCAGCTCCCGCTGACACAGCCACTCAGCTGTCATTGTCATCTGCATGGGACTCACAGGGCCCCGTGAAATCCGTGTGGCAGGAGCAGGGAGCTGACCCGAGCATCCAAACCCTCAGACAGAATGTCAGCCTCACGCCCCATTTCTCTGCTGAAAAGAGCACTTTTTTTGTATTAGGGAGAGGGACAACAAATATTCCACGTCCTGCTCTTCATGTCTGGCAGGTGCAGGGCATAACCCAGCCGGTCGGCCCTTCCCTCCCCACACACTCTGATGGAAGGGATGGAAGGGCCAGGAGGGGACGGAGTGGTCAGGAGGGGCTGGATTAGGACCCGACTGCCTGGCAACATCTTCCTCCCCGAGAAGTGGCCTGGGGGGGGGGTCGGGTGCTCAGCCAGGATTTTTGGCGTGTTTTCTAAAGCGCAGCTCTCCCTGGGAGAACCCAGCTGTTGGGTTATTTGCTGCCATTTGAAGCCCCCGAGGCTCCTTCACTGATCACCCCGTGCGTTCTCCCTCGGCGCCAGGTTCACTTGTCTCTTCGCTCCTCTCCAACTGGCGTCCCGGCTGCTAATGCCATCCTCTTGCCTTCTAATCTCCCTTTCTCTCCCCCGACGGCGCTCAGCCCTCTAAGAAGATTAACTCGGTCTCAGCTGCTCTCCTTCCCCAGCAACAGAGCCATCACCCCGTTGAATCCCATGTGCGGCAGTGACACATGCGCTACCACCAATACAGCGGCAGCGAAGCCGCGGTGCCCCCTCGCGTCCAGGCAGGCAGCGCCAGAGCGGGGTGAAACCCGAAGGTTTTGGGACCGGGATGAGATGCAACGGGACAAAGCATGGGTGCAAGGTTGTGATCCATGGCTCTGGGCAGCGAATGGAGCCCACGCGTCCTCCCCAGTTTTTAGCCTTCTGCACCAAGAGATATGAAAAGGCCTCTTAAAACCCAGCTCTAAAAATGTCACATTCCTTCTGACTTTTCCGAGGCTGACAGCCCTTTAATCCCACTGTCTCCAGCACAAATCACTCTGAGAGGAGCTTCTCTTTCCATCAGAGAGAGTAGGATTGCTGTGCACCCCTCGCAGCCATCGGTGAGGCACCGAAGCAGTTAACCCCGAACGCATGAGCGCCCTGCAGATTTCTGTTTCCAAGACAACAGCTCCTGATGAAACCCAGAGCTATAAAATCCCATTTAACATCTGCGTGAGCCTTCCTGGCTGCCTGTGCTGGGTGCCATCTGCCGGCACAGCACTGCGTTTCCTCAGCTCGGGTGGAGGTCCCCAGCACCCTAAAAACAGGGATTTGGGGGGGGATAGGGGCTGCTGTGCCATGCAGGAGAACTGGAGGGTGAGAGCTGGCTGCCTGTCCCAGATGTTGGGTGATGGAGGGGAGGCTGTCACACTGTCCAGCCCTCAGCTTCCTACCCCACATTGTTCAGGGCCAGTGGACTCTTAGTGCAGACACTGATCATTGTGGCCCTCCCCCTCACAACTGGCATGGATGCTCCCTGCAGAGCAAACCAGTCTGGATTCACCCATAGGGGCTAACATTCATGTGACAGCAGCAGTCCCTTGCCATTGAGCACAGCTTTCTGGCTCCCCACGCAGGTGCTTATGAACTTGGAGGGTCTCTGAGGATGAGACAGAACAGGGACCCAGGCGGGACTTCAGTCTGAACTCAGCCCACGTCACAAAATAGAGCTGGGGGAGCACACTGGGACACTGCAAATTTGGATCCCCCCCCCTCACCTGTGGGCTTCGCTTACTCCTCTCCACCTTCACAGCGTTGAAGGATTTCTAAGCATCCTTCCTCCTGAAGTTGGATCCTTTCCTCTCCATAGTTCCACCATTGCTCACTATAAGGAAAGGCACCAGGAAAATGCTGGAGATGCTGCACAAAATCTCTGAAGGTGATGTTCCCAACAGCAGAGCTCCACAGATGTGTTCCTGCAGTGGTCAGAAAAGCAGTGCTGAGTTTAACCTGGGAACACAGAGCAGGCTGTCCAAACAGCAGGCAGGCAGGGCCCTAGCATCAGAAGATGGTAAAGAGTTACTGCTCTGGAGGAGTTAGTCTGGGTAAGAGCAAACACCGCCTCTCCAAAGGGAGCTCAAACCACAGCTACAGAAATAACCCAGTTCCTTACATCTGTTGCCAGGCTTTAGCATCCTTAGATAGCAGAACTGGCTCCATAATAAATGCATGGGCTTCCGTGCCTAAAGTCGGGTGCAGGACTGCTTGGCCACAGATATTTATGGAATCTTTCCCATGTGCAGCCCTGAGCTGTCCCTGCTGTCACCCCCCCACGCTTTAGGATGCAGAGGTGTGGAAACTGAAGCTTATTTCCTTCTGTTTTACAAATCCCACTGAGTCACTGGGAACCTGAGAGAGAGCATCCCTGCTGCCCGGGGAGGGGTGGGCAGGAATAAGGCAGAGCCTCCTTCATCCCTCCATCATCTCACTGCATTGCTGGGCATGGGATGGAAAGCATCTGCTGGGACAGCAGCAGTAGGAGCCCTGGAGCTCTGGCATCTGCAGGAGCCAGGGGAACCTAAAGGGGCCACGGATGAAAGCTGACACAGTACAAAAATACTCTTTGAGCTCCAATTGTGATTGCTGGCACAGCTGCTAGCCAGATCCCCTTCCGAATGCTGAAACACGCCAGCAAGGGGATGGAAATCATTAGCTTGTGAGTTCTCATGTTTTAACCATCTTTACCATTTTCACCTCCCCCTCCTCTTAAACAAGCTGGGATTTTGGGCACCCCAAAGCTGCGGTGCCTTTGGGGTTGGGTTGGGACCACTAGGGCCGAACACATCCCTGGGCTCAGTGTTGCTTATTGAGGCCAGGATTGGGACCACTTCATTCCAAGAGCTGCGGGAGGAGGGGAGGAATGCGAGAGCTCCAGGAGTGCAGCACTGCCGGGAGGAGGGGATGTGTTTCAGGAAACCCAGAGACACAGGAAATCAACGGAGAGGGACCATAATTGAGGCCAGATGTTGCAAACAAAGAATGGCTCTGGTAGCAGGGAGTGAAGGAAGTGAGAAAATGCACGCTGTGGGGACAGCACGGGGCACAGGCAGCAGAGTTAACCTGCTGCGTTGAGAGTGGCCTTTGCGTTCAGAGGAGCCACTGCTGCTGGTGGAGCTGGAAGGGCTCATTTGTGGCTGTGGGCCTCCAGGCTGGGCTGCCAGACCCCCACTGCAGCACTGCTCGGGGGGACTGGAGGCAGGGGGGGGTACAGCTGTGAGCTCACAGGCATCCTATGTGAACAGATCCCATGCATGGCTGTGGTGCTGCTGCTGCACAACCCAACTCAGCCCAGAGAAGGGCATGGGAGGGTGTGAGGGAATGAGGAATCTGAGTCTGTGGCTGCACAGTGTGGTCAGCACTGCTGCTGCATTCCTACCCCATGGAGCTGCATCGGGTTTGGGTGCCCCCAGGCTCAAGCAGCAGCTCTGGAAAAGCTCAAAGACTGTCTCTGACCTCTCCCCTTCCCCTCCCCTTCCCCTCCAACCCCCCCTTTAAAATGCATTTGCAATGAAATCTGAAACTGATGTGGCTGGAATAGAGCAGCCTGATGCCAGACGCCTGCATGAACAGAGCACAGCGTGACTGTTTGGAAAGCAGGGAGGGGAGGGCTGATACCCACTAGGCCTCCCAGACAGCAAGGGAGGAGATGGAGCAAGAGACTACAGCACAGTTGGTCACACAGCTTTTGGTGCACCATGTGAATTGCTGCTCTTTATTTAGGTGAGAGGCTACTTAAGAAGGCCCTCAAGTTTGCCCAGTGCTCTCAGAGTGTGTGGATGGAAGTGGGCATACAGTGATGCTCAGCACCTCCGGGCTATGCAGGCAAACCCTCCAGCTGCTGCTCTTGGGATCCACCCTGCCAGCAAAGCAGAGCCATACCCACTGTAACCCCAGGCCTCCACCCCCAGGAATCCAACCCCACTCATATCTCCTGCACGTTACTGGTGTAGCTTTGCATTCAGCCCAACTCTTCTGCCCTCTCAGACACCCAGATGCATCTTACAGCTGCATTCACCTCCACCTGCTGCTCTCCTCCTGCACTTCTCCTCTGCCTCCTCTTTTACCAGCTTCACATTCAGTATCCTCTTCTTCTCTTCCATGCTTCCTCTGCTCCTCCTCGACACTTCCACACAACCATCTCCCTAAAAGCAAAAGCATATTGCCATCATTCCACACATTTATCACTCTCTGTGTCAGCTGGAAGGTTCTGAGCTCCACATTCCACAGGCAGAGTCCACCCCCTTGGTTGTGCTTACACAACGAGGCCTCAGACACTGAAATTAAAGAAGACACACACACAAAATAACACCCCAGAGAAGCACATTCCTAAAATACTGGCTCCAACCAGGAGTGTGGTTGCAACCCTGCAGCTGTTGCCAGGACTCAAGAGGTACCCATGCAAACACCATGGCACTTAAATCCAGGCAGACCGTCCCCTGCTGCCATCCTGCCTGCAGGAAGAGCTTCATCCTGCTGCTCCCACCTTCCTTCCTCCCCGGTGCTGACTCAGCACGAGCAGTTTTTAATCACAGGGGGAAAAAACAATCGGCATCCTTCCTTCCAGACGTCAGATCCGGCTGTTTTGTGGATAGGTCTTTCTTTTGCAAAGGGACTGAAATAAGGCATGGGGCTGTGCAGCCTCCCCCAGTGCTGCTGGGTGACCAACGAGCCTGAGTTGAGCCTTTGGAGCAGCCTGCACCTGGATGCTGACTTCACACACCAGGATGGATGGAGCACAGCAGACCCAAAAGGAGAAGGTCTCCAACGTTGGGGCTCAGAGCTGCTGCTGGAACTGCAATTTCCAGGCTGGGGAGGGCACAGTGTGTGCACCCAAAGCCTGCTGCTGGGGCTCTGCATGGGTGACAAGGAATGAGAGCAAGCAGACCTGAGAGCAGGGCAGTGCAGCATCACATACAGATGAGACAGAAGGTGCTTACCACCCCATCAAACGCAGGATACTCAGCCCAGGGCAAAGCACTTTTCCTGCACAGAGATAACCCTCTGCAGGGTCCCAGTGCCACCCTGGGACAGTAACACCCTCCGCAGGCTTAACTCTGGTACATCAGGGCTGGTTGGTGGCCACAGCTCTCCCTATCAAGCCAAAATTAGACTCAAGGTGGAGAAGAAGCAGATGAGACTGTAGGTGTAGGATGAGCAGCCCCAAGTCCCCTTTGTACTGCTGCCAGATCAAACACAAAGCATTAAAGCAGTGCCTGAGGTCTTCAGACAAAGCAGGATGGGGATTCCTGCTGATCTGAGCACTGGGATCAGCAGGAGAGCAATGCAGAAACGTGTAAGTGCAGATGAGGGATGCTGCCCAGGGTGAGCAGCCCAGCAGCCCTCTGCTTTTTGGACTCCCAGCTCCCACGTGGCAGACAAACAACTGCTTCTTACTCGTGCTGCTTCCCAACTCGTGACAGCAAGCAGAAGGGTTCTGTAAACAGCTGCGCCGTGCCTCCAGAGCTCTGCGTTCAGATCTCATCCTTGGCTAAAGGAAACAGCCTCAGCCACAGCCAGGAGGGGTTGTAAGGCCGTGCAGCAGCTGGGGAGCTGGGGCAGAGGGCAGGCACTGGGATACTCAGAGCTGACAGCACAGGAGGGCTGAGGGGTAGCAGAACTATTCATTGGCTGCTGGGGATTCAGGGGAAAGGCCTGACTACATCCCAGCTATGAAAACGCTGATCTGATCGATGAGTTTAGGAACAAACAAATACCCCACACCCCAAAGCAACAGCACAGAGCTGAGCATGCCTGAGGCACCTCATCCTTCCGTACTACTCCAGCATTATAAAGGCTCTGGCACTGGGAACAAGGTCAGATTTATTTCCACTCCACTGTCTGTGAGGCGCAGCATTGCTCTCATTCAGGTCACAGCCTTAACCCCCAGCAGCCCATCATCCTGTGGCTGCCTGCATCCAGCAGGGCTAGGAAAGAAGGGAGGGTTTTGTTGAAGGAGGCTCTCAGATCTATGCCTGGAAGAGTTCTTGCACTGCAAGAAGGAAAAACAGCCCCGTGATCCGCTGTAACTACCGGCATTGCACAACCAACCTTGTTTTATTTTTGGCATTGTATGTGGCAGGAAAGCATGACTTATCCTCCTGGAGTTTTGCAGGGCAGATTCTTTTGCATTTCAAGCACTCAGTTTTTCCTATGAGCACAGCCCAAAGCTCTCCAGGTCCTCTCAAGCTGTTTGGGTGGGAGCAACCCGTTCATCGCTTACCCATTACAATTAAGGGGCAGGGGTCAACCCAAGTGAGCACTTAACAGAAGCTTGTCCTTAATATATAAGGACCTTTCATATTGCTTAGGTCTTTAAATGCATCCAGGCCCACATGGGCTCACCCAGACTTGCCCTGTACCCAGGGTAGAACATACAGCTTCTTCCTCTGCAGAACCAGAGGCAGCCTGTTTGGGAACTAAGGTGACGTGCTGGGTACTGACTGTGTGCATTTTGCCTGTGCCATGCATCAGCCGTTGTGCAATGTCAGAAAGCACAGAGGATGCAGGAGGAGGTGGAGTGGGACACCATGTGGAGAACAGAACAGCAACAAACCCAACTTTGCTGTTAAGGGAAGGGGCTGATCCTTCTCTCCATCCTCCTGCTCTTTGTTCTCTTTGAGTGCTGAGGCCTCAGACAAATGCTGCTGCATGAGCACATCCCTCAGTATCCCCCAGCTTTTCCCCATGCAGTGGCTGAGCAGAACCATACCAGCAATCAGTAAGAAAACTATGGCTGCTCCGTGCAACAAAATGCATTTAAACTGGGGTGGGGAGAGACCAGAGAGCATCCCTCTGGTGCTCGCTGGCATCATCCTGACACCCTCACAGAGCACCATAACCTCACTGAAGGCATCAATCACCTTAAATCCAAGCAGAGAGCTCAGGCCAAGGTGACAATATCCAGCTGCACATCACCCTCGGTGGGACAGAGTGACACGTCCTGCAAAGAACCCGAGCACCCCCCAGTGCCATGTGGGAGCCCCCACCTCCTCCCAGGGATGCTCCCCACCAGACAGCACGGCGCTGGCAGCACACAACCACTGACCTATTTTCGGCTGTGTGGGCATACACGAGATCACAGGCAAAGGGCGCTTCAGCTCAGGATATTTAAAGGAAAAGACACTGATGTAAGTGTCTCCAGAAGCCACAGTGGCTCTAAGGATGTTTATCATCTTCCTGAGAAGCCTCTTTGTGCACGGCTGTGGGAAGGAAAGAGAGATAAAAAGCGGCTGGGTACAAGCAGAACAAAAAGCTCCATTAAGCTGCAAAGTCACATTGCGACGAGAGCAACAAAATGGGAATCAAAGGGGATGAAAGGGCTGGAGGATAAATCAGGCCCAGGGCTGAGAATGAGTGGGACGCACCAGCAAGGGATGGGCAGAGTGATGTGGGAAGGAGCTGCGGTGTTACCTGGCTGTGTTACCTGCTCTGAGGTCAGCTGGACACTGTGACACCAGCTGCCATTGCTGCACACACATCCCAGGGGTGAGGACCTGGGCTTTGGGTCTGCCCCAATGATGTTCCCTTCTGGAAGTGAATGCAGAGCTTGCTTCATATCCTGGATTGAGAAATGCCTGCCTGATCTCCCCACGCTGCACTGTGATGAGTAACATAAGGGCAGTTCCTAGAAATAGAGGCAAGGACAACAAGCACTCAGTTACTGCATGCTGGAGGTTCTCCTGGGGCTTTCCATGCAGCTGGGAAAGGTGATGTGCTGGTAACAAACCTGGGACAACATCCCATCCAGCACATGTGGGCAGGAAGGAAAAGGGACAAGAATAGATCTCAGCATCCTCAGCAAGGAAAGAGGGAAGTTGGGGCAGGAGCAGCCCTGCAGATCCTATGGGGCCTGCGGTGATGTGCCCAGCTGGATGCAGAGATGAGGGCCAAAAAACGATGCCACACTCTGAAACAGCACAGAGAGGGCTTGGAGCTGGCAGGGGCATAAAGCAGAGCAGCCCTGCAGAGCCCACTTCCAGCATCTTCCCATGGGAGCCCCCTCACGCTGCCTCATACCTGCCCTCTCCATCCCCCCACCAGCCCTGGGCTTTACCTCAGCATCTCTCCTCCCTTCTCCCCCTCCTTCAAACCCTGTTCTATTTTCTGCATCGGAAACATAAAATGGAGACTGCAGGAGAGAAAAACATTGGGTTTAAAATGGCTGAGGGAGAGGACGGCTCTGCATTGTGGTGCACGAGCACCCTCTGGTGCCGCACAGACCATGGAGGAGCGATGCTCCAACACAAACAGACCCCAGCCAGACCTCATAGGAATGACCCTATTGGCCCAAACACCGACCCCAAACACTCCAGAAGCAGCCTGCTTTTCACCCAAGCTTTCCTGGCTGCCTCTCCTTTCGACCCTATGTAATAACCTAATAACTATGTATTAAATATACATTTTTTTTCCCTCACTGTATTACATGCACAGTCCATAGGGAAAGGCTTAGGAAAATCCAGCACTTTTCACATAGTTCCTATCAACTAAAGAAGCTGTTATATACATTTATATGTGTATATATACATACACAGTTTCCCCACTGATGTATTCTTTGCCTTGTTAAAACCCCCAGCAGAAATCCTGTGCTGTGCTTCTCCCCTGATGGGGGCACATCCAGATTGAGGAAGAAGGGGCTGAGGGTGACACTGAGCTGAGCTGCCCCCACATGAAGGGCTGGGAGCCAAAGGGGAATGGCAAGGAGCCCAGGACACCTTGCAGGCCATCCCCTGATCCCCCAGTTGTAAATCAGCCTAGGGACAAAGCTAGCTGGATCTGCAGCTTAAATTCCCACGTCAACCTTACAGAGGGTTTTTCAGGTTCAGTTCACAAGGGGACAGCAGGCATTGATTATAGGAGAGAAAAACATAGATTCAGGGTCTGTGCGCTCTGGGGCAGCTGGAGCAAAGCGAGCAGCGAGGAGGAAGGAAAACAGGGAATTAAAACCCACAACAGAGCAGAAAGAAACAGATAAAGCACTTATATTGGTGACTGTGGGTAAAATCATAATGCTAAAGAAGGAAGTCCAGCCAGGAGCAAGGTGCCCAGCACACACTGTGGCACTGTATCTGCACACATACAGCCCAGCACTCACACAACTCAAAGCCACAGTGACCATGTAACAAACCCCAAAACCCCCTAAGGGTCTTTTTAGGGAAGGAGGGTACCTCTGGGGTCAGGTCTGGGCTGGGGCAGCAGCTCTGAGCCTCATCTGTGCTGCAGCACTGTGCTCAGCTATGGGAGACCTGAACGGGACACCCAGATCCAACCCCACAGCAGATACTATAGGCACATCCACAGTGTGATGGGGGATGAGTGGGTCTGGCAGCTGCACAGCACAGAGCAGCAGGTCACAACTGGCCTAGAAGGGCAGGAAAAGCACAGCACAGCCATTGCTGCAGGGTTTCTGCATGGAAATGGGCATCTAAAGTGCCAAAACACCTCACCCTCTGAGCAACGATGGGCTAAATAATGGCAAAGCACAGCTCTGGGGCTATTAAATAATGATGCAGTCTCAGCACGCCCAGGGTGACTCAGCATGGCAGGATGGACCCAGCCTGGTGGGACAGTGCCATGGGGCAGGGAGATGCTGGGGGGAGCTCTGGGGTCTGGGCCCAAACCATCAGTAGGGGAGGGTATGGTGGGAGCTGGGAAAGAGGAACAGCAATGGTTGGAATAGGGTGTAGTTGGGGGTGTGGGGAGCCCTGCAATGTAGAACAAAGGGATGGAGAGAAGGGTTTGCATAATGCTCCCTGGGGATCTGCTTTATTTAATGGCACAAAAGGCTGCGGCTCCTGCTGCGTAACAACCAGCACCAAAAGGCTGCGGTGCTGCCTTTGTGCACCAGAGCAGGTGATTCCTCCCTGTGCCCCCAGCAGCAGCAGATGGGAAACCCCCTCCCCATTAGGGACTTGTCAAAGGCAGGGGGAAATAAAAAGGAAAGAAAGAAAGAAATCCCCCTGGCAAGGCAGGACAAAGGCGGAGGGAAGGGGGAAGGGGGGGCGGTGCGGGGGATGCTGCGTGTGTAGCACTTCCCCTCTTTGTCTGCAAAAGGAGGTCACGGGGGGGAAAAGGGAGGATGCAGGGATGCGTCAGAGCCCAGGCAGGAAACCAGATGACTTCTTCTCCCAATCCCCATCCTCTGACCTCACTTCCAGGCTGGGAGCCAACGCGGCTCAACTGCGCGCATCTGGCGTCTGAAAGCAGCACTGCAACGGGCTTAAAAACTTCAGCACAGATCGGGGGGAGCACACGGAATCCCCCAGGTTTTTCAGCCCAGGAGAGTCCTCGGACCCCCACGAGGTTACAGAAAGTTGGTGCAGTGCCGGCCCTCAGCTGGGGCTCACCCCAGCACCTCCTGCAGGTGGGGCTGCCGCAAACTCTGCCTGGCACCAACATCCCCATACCTGGCACTTATGACCCCCCTGTGAGTGCCAGGGATGTGCATTGCAGACCTCAACACCTCCCAGTGAGTGCCCCACACCTGCACACGCAGCCCAGCTGTGCCCCAGTGCTCCCCAAAGCAGCAGCCTGATGGCACAGCACTGGCAGGAGCGGGTCCCCAATGCTGACCCTTTGCCACCTGCAAAGCCAAGTGCTCTGCCCCCCGGTTCCTGCACAGTGAGCACCCCCACAGTGCTGGCATTAACAAGGGGAGTGGGTGTAACCCCTTCCTAGCAATGAAGTCCCCTGTAGCACAGCTCTGTCTCACCTGCATGTATTTTTCTGTGCATGGCATCCTGTGTCAGAAGTGCCAGCTCACCTGGCATGCCAAGATGTGGGTCACTATTGGTACCCCATGGGTAATGATGTGATGGGAGACCAGGAATCATTGTGTCATAGAGCTCAAGGAAAGTCAGTCCCAGGCATACAGACACCAGCAGCATCTGTGGTGGACAAAAACCATCAGCTGCTGAAACACAAGCTGAGCTCAGGATGTATCCGGGCTGGCACAAGGAGGTGCTGGACAATACAACAGGCTGAGAGCTGTGTGTGCTTCTGGCATCCTTGTGACAAGAGACTGCAGCTTCTAGGATCTGTGGGTTTCCTGCTCAGGCCCCAAACCCTTTCCTATAGTAACTGTGAAGGCACAGACACCCCTTCTGCAGACATGGTGCAGGAAGGAAGGCTCCAGGCCTCCTCTGAGAGCACAGCATTCATTCCCCAGCAGCACCATTCCCAAAGCCCCGATCGAGTACAACTGCTCTGATAAGGACTAACAATAAAAAGTTAATATGAAATCAGATCTGCAAAATGAATCAACCCACGAGCCGAACTATCTGTATGTCTGTAAGGTCGTATGGCAATGCACAGAGTGCGAGGTGTGCAGCACAGGGTCTGCATTAATACCAGTGTGAAATCCTGACCTGATGCATGGTGTATTCCTGCAAGCATGGAAAAGGGAGCCTGGGTCAGGGCAGAGAGCAAAGCTGTCCTGCCAGAAGAGACTCCAAACTCTCCTTAGGCCTGGCAGTGAGCACATCTGTTGTGTGTGAGTACTCCTGGACAAGAGGGGAAGAGGGACATCTCTATTCCTTTTCAGTGCCACTTGTCAGCTGACAATGGACAAGTGAATGGCTGCCAGAGGAAAAGCAAAGCAAAAAACATAAGGTTCTCTGACAAAACACAAAGGTTTGGGCTGGGAAAAGAAGTTTTGCTTAGAGCAGACACTGCAGGGAGAGCTTCCATTCAAAGCAAGAGATCCATGTGCCACCTGGCGTCCAACAGCAGCCCTGCACTGTGACCCGAATTGCTAAAACGGCGATATTTTAACGAGTTTAAGACTTAAATAATAGCACCATCGGGACAAGCTCCGCCCTGCCCTGCTGCAGAGTGGCAGAGCATTGCCCTGCATGCTCCAAAGGCCTGCAGATATGAGAGTACAGCAGCACAGACCTCCATAGAACGCCTATATGTGTCCTCTCTGATAACTGGGCTGGAAACTCGGTGGTGACATTTCCAGGTCTGTTTCTGAAGGTGTGACACTGTATGTAGGCCAGAGCGCTCTAATGTTCTCTGAAAGATGAGGTACGAGCTCCTGGCAGCAGCAGGACTCAAGGTGACACCAGCTACTGTTCTGCCCTTACAATGCATGTCAATATGATCATGGAATAACAGAATGGTTGGGTAGGAGGGCACCTTGCAGCCCCCACTTCCATTCCTGCTGTTAGTTGGGTGCCTCCCACCAGCTCAGACTGCCCAGATCCCATCCATGGCTCTGAGCACCTCCAGGGATGGAGCACCCACAGCAGTGCCTGGGCCTCCCTGTGCTCCAAGTGAGGAGTTCTCCCTCAATACCTAACCTAAAATCTCCCCTCTTTTAATTTAAAGCCGTTCCCCCTTCTCTGATTGCTATCAGATCACATAGAAAGTCTCTGGTGCAAGGAGCAGGATCTGGCACAGCAACTCCCTCTGTTTTGGAAGGCACCTACCTCACCCCTTCCCTCTATCTGTGCTCAAACCCGGCTTGCTGCATTATGGAGCTGGAGGGAAGGTGTCACAATCCACCTTGTTACTTTGCAGTCCCAGCCCCCAATGGCTCAGGCCAATTGCTGCAGGCCATGTGTTAACTTGGCCCCATTAAGTTCAGCCTTGCTGGGAAGCAAATAAGGACCTTAACAGGCACAGACAGCAGTGGGTTTTGTTCTCCTTCAGCCCCTGGGTGCGTGGCATACACTGAGCTCAGCACTCAGAGCTGCCCACACTGAAGTGCTTGCTTAGACTTGGCTACAGCCCAGAGCACGGAGCAGGGGACAGCAGAGGAAAGGAGACAAGGCACAGAGCTTTCAGAAACACAGGCAAGGGTTGGTGGCCTGGGAAGGTTCAGATCCTCTTCCCTATCGATCCCCACTTATTCCAAAATAACAGAGCAACCTGGAAGCTCAGCATCCACATTCAAAGTGGAAAGGAAAAATGGGGATAGATAACACTGAGGTAAGGAAATAGCAGCCCTATGGAGGACTGTGGTGGATGTGAGACATTGCTCTTAGCACACAGCAGTGCATCCATCCCAACCTGACTCACCCCCCAAGCAGAGAGCAGACTTCCCTACAGACTATTGAACTGGTGCCATGAAAGGCCTCAAAAGGGTGATGGTGGTGAGAGTCTGACAAGGTCTTACCTTGGTCCAGCTTGGTCTGTACAACCATCTCTGGGGACAATCCCCAAGGATGTGCCTGAAGGACACAGGAGGAGCAGCCTCTCATGGAGTGTGCAATGTAAACAACTTACACTTAAAACAAGCTTTTTACATGGACTCTGCAGCAATCTGGTCAGCTCTCCTTGTTCCAGATGTATAAGCAGGAGCAGCCACAAGCCCAGAACCCAGGGCTCCCTTCACTGCGTTCCAGCTCACTGTATGCAGCAGTGCACACTTCAAGGAAGACAGGAGTCAAAAAAAGGCACAAGCATTAAACAGACAAACAGATCAGGTAAGAAAAATACCGCCTCTTCATTTAATGTTTAAAGACATCAGTAAACAAACGGAACAGTACGTACAGTAAGAGGCCGAACCCCTCCCCCTCTCCCCAAACAGCACCCTCCAAAACCACGAGAGGACCAGGTGACAGTGCAGGAGAAAGAGCAGCGAAGTCTGGAACCTGGGAAACCTCTGCTGTGTGAGGACAGAACAACAGGACCCGCAGGAAGCAGCCTCCCTCACCCGTGAGCAGTGACACCTCTGGGGCACAGTCAGGAGGGGGTGGTTTTTGCTCCCAATGAGCAGCCCAAGCTTCTTGCAAACACACCTGTCAACTTGGAAAACACAGCTTGGAAGCTACGTTAAGAGCTGCAGGACACACTGCGTGCTGATCTTGGCAACTGAATGGCTGTTTCACAGTGATTTTAACCTTTCAAAGAATTAAAAAGGAAAAAAAAGGGTGTTAGGTCCAACTTGGCAAAGTGTTGTGTTACCCATTTGCAAGTGCAAAGCTGAGGACAGGGAAAAGGAACAAGACTACACTGCATACATTCTTTCACCCTGCTCCAACCACACTCCTGACCCCTACCCCAGAACTGGCCTTGTCTTCTTGAATGGTTTTCCTTGAGCTGTGGAGCAGCAGATGGGTAGAAAGGATATGAAGAAGCAAAGTCTCATCTCAGGCTTTGAGAGGACAACCGTGTGGGTACCTGAGCAGAGGGTTGGGGACGGTGGGATGTGGCAGGTGTGCTGCTGACGAGGCAGAGGTTTTAGGCACAGACACTTCAGCTCCCACCTTTCTGGCAGGAGCCTGCACGGGAGCTGAAGAAGCTGAGTGGGTTCAGAAGGCAGCTGTGTGGCTGCCAGCCAGTCCATGGCATGGGTCTGAGTGCTGCTTCAATTTCCATTTCCCAGATGGTGACAGGTGGAACCGTGATGCATGGTGGAAAGTAAGGAACAAGTTTCACTGCTCTCTGCCTTGCAGGGAGCAGAAGTCTGCGGTGGTGCTGTTTTCTGCTGCCACCACAAGCAGTCGAATATGAAAGGAGGGCTCACTGGCTCCCATGCAGCCCAGTTAACTGCACCAGCGTCCAACATGGCAACCTCCCATGGTCCAGAGTTCAGAGTCCACTAGATTCCTCAGATCTCAACATCACTCTCTTTGTCATTATCGTGGTCACCATCATAAAACTCATTGGCAGCTTCAGGCCTGGGGAGGGGGGGGAAAAAGACAATCAATATCAGTGAGGAGAGCCCTGACAGAGAAAAATGCCTACAAAAAGGTCAGAAGATGCCCTGCACCCACACACCACATGGACTGTTTTACAAGGAGACCACACATTTACAGAGAGGAACCTGCAGGGACAGAAAGGGAAGCTCATCTCAGCAGAACATCAGAGCTGATGCAGCTGATACAGCTGTACCTGCTGTAGTTTTCCTCAGAGCCTCTTTCCTCTGGGTCAGGTTCATCTGTGCGATCGTAGCTCAGCAAGTCAGAAGGGACATCGTGGATCTGCACACTGGGAGCATGGTTCAACATCTTCAGATTCTCAAATATCGTCTGCCTGATCTGATCCAAGTACTATACAGAAAAACACAGAGAGGGATCATCAGCAGCAGATCGATGCTTCGCTCAGAGCCACAACAGTCAGCCCTACTGCCTGCCTACATTGTCTGTGTGGTGGCCATGAGAAATGCCTTTGTGCAGAAAGCTATTTAGCAGAGCAGAAGAGATGAGAAAGTTAATTCAATCACCGAGGCTCCAGCACTCAGAAAACAGTAAGGCAATCCAGCAGAGTTCACTAATATTATAGACCCTTTGAGACTTTCTGTTGTGCCAGAGCAAATGTGTTTGCTTTTCTCTATCAGCTTTTTGCAGCCACAATTCCTAGCCTGGGCTCCATCTCTTTTTGCAGGACAGAGCATCTACCACAAAGTTCTGGGGCCAGACATGCAGGCACTCACCTGCCTGGAGTTCTGATTTTCTATCCTCGTACTGACATCAGGATGAAGAGTGAAATCTGGAGCGAAGTATTCAAAGTACTCTGTGAAGGCACGAGTGAGAGTTAAAGCACGAGGGCACAGGGAGTCAGTCAGCAGGTGCACAGCTCTGCAGGGAAGCAGAGCTCACCCTCCCACCTTGCTAGAGGTAACCAGACCCTATAAGCCACAGTGATGTACAACTCTGCAACTGCAAAAAATTACATGAAATGAGAGTCAGCAGAAGTAATGCTCGAGTCACTGAAGTGATCCAAACAAAATGCTGAGCAGACACTTCCTTACTGCATCAGATAAGCCTATGAAGGGGAGATGGAAGGGAATCAGGACTAAGTAAGGTTAGAAAGTGCTGTCTCTTTGGCTCTGGTCAACACAGAATTAAGTGCTAAGTCTTCCGTTGATACAACTGCTTTAGCTCAATTAATAGGGAAAACAAGGGAACGTGAACTTACCACTATATGGGAGCTCCTCACTAATTGCTTCATCTACAAGCAACGATGTTTCGTAAGTCCTGAAAAAACCCAGAAACCGGATTAAGATGAGCTCAGTCCAGAGAAAGCTACAGGGTGCATGTAGGGACAAAGCCCACAGCAAATGCTTCATCAAATACACAACACGCCCATAAGACTCACCAGCACCGTGCCACATTGCGGACTGTGTACCCGCCTCCTCCCAGCACCAGTAAGGGGATGTTGAAACTCTTTACGTACTCCACACACTCCCTAGAAACCCCAAAGAAACACATCAGAGCTGCTACCTGCAGCACGTGTTCACATGCCCGAAGTTTCACCGTGTGTTCATCCACCACCACAGCTGGTGTGACAAACATGGGGCTCAGGGCTTCTCTACTCAAAGGTCCTGAACCATGTGCTACTCTGTGAACTACTGCTTTTCTACAAAGCCCCATTCTGAGAGTCTCTGTCACACAACAGTTTAAAACAAATAAAGTTGGTGCAGCTGGAAGGCCAAAGTCAAAGCTCAGGTCTTATAATGCAGAACTATCTGCAGTCCTTTTGCTGCGTCCCAACCCTGCTGTACTTACCCATGTCCTCTTATACTGAGGTTAAAGCAGCCCAAACGGTCACAGCCCAGAGAATCCGCACCACACTGGGGAAGAGAAAAAGAACAATCAAATTTTGGCTACATAGGCATTGATTTCCAGACACACATTGGCATCCCTAACCCTCTGCCAACTTCATTCAGCAAAGGTGACTCCAGCCAGCAGTTCAGATGGGTCCCACCAACCCTGACCAACCAGGAACAGAAAGTAGCATGTTTGAGAAATGGCCCTTCGAACTGCAGCCTCTGACAAGAACGTGCATGTGCACAAAGGCTTGTTTCCTTACCTGCAATACGATGCAGGTGGGCTGATAGTAATCTACCACCTGGTTAATGACTGGTTGGAAGAGGTGTTTATAACCTTTGGGGAGAAAAACAAGTTTGTCATGGCTCTGGAGAAAAGGATCAAAGGACATGTGGGTAAGGGACACCAACTTACTTTGGTCATCGATACCATCTCGTAGAGGCACGTTGAGACAATAATAACGACCGCTTTCAGCACCAACTTCATACATGTCCCCTGGCCAAGGAAAGACAGAAGAGTCACAACAGCCCTAAGAGGAGTCAGAAGGCCAGATCTGGTCTGTTAACCCAGCTACAATCTCTTTACTACAGAGAATTATAGTCCTGTTCCTCTCTAGCTGCTTCTCCATGTCCCTTCTTCCACCATTTGTCCCTGTAGTTCTATAATCATTTTAGACCCCTAAACACCAGCAGCATTTTTGAAGGACTCTGAAACAAGGCCAAGTTCACACAGCAAAGGAAGCTACATACCTGTACCAGGAAAGAAATAGTTGCCATATTTATGGAACGACACGGTCATGACACGGTCTGTCAAGTAGAAAGCTTCCTGCACACCATCTCCGTGATGGATATCAATATCAATATACAGAACACGTGGGTGGTATCTAACAGAAACAGGAGGAAAAGCAGCATTATTGTTTGCTATACGCTCAACCACACCTTTACCCATATGCCTCAGTGCTATGAAAATCACCACTGAGGTCTCCCTGCAAGCCTACCCACCAGAAGATCTCATCTATCTCATACCAAATAGCCTTAGCTACGCTACATTTATACACAGCATCAACTTAAGCACCCACCCCACTAAAGCATTTTCTTCCGCTGAGCCTGGAAAGAGACTGTAGAACAAAACGCTTTCAGAGTCAGAACACACGTTCAGGTATAATGGGAAAAGGGTCACTGGGATCTAGAAGGCTCCCTTTGGCACAGCCACACTAACAGGCATTTCAGGCATGACATTTACCAGCCTGCTGGGTCACAAAGACAGAGGAGGAAGAATGGGAGATCATTGGAAATAAACTGGTGTAATGGTCAAAGCTGACATGCAGGTGACAGCACTGGTACTGTCAAACACTGGAGACATGGCACTAAGCCACACTCTGCTTATCAGCTCAAGGACTGCCTGCTCAGCTGCAGAGAACTCCCACAACTTTTCCTATGGAAACGCTACATCTGGTCAGTCCCTGCAGAGCAGTGGATCTGGCATGCATGCCAGAACCCCAGCAGGAGGGACCTGAAAAAACAAGACAACACTGAGACAGAGAGCAGGAAAGCGTGGCTTACACCATCTGTCTGCTGGAAGCACAGTGTTAAGTGTGTCTGTAGTGACCTAATCATGCTGGTTGATGGCGCTGAGCCATGCTGGTTAGCAGAACAGCACCTCATCTCAGCCTCCCAGAGACACAAAAAGTCATAAAATTGCCCTGCTTTTTTATCCTATAGGCAAATGATAGCAGAGAACAAGGGGCCGCATAGACACAGCCTTTGTGTAAAGGGAGGAAAGGACTTTTTCAAAACCGTGGAACAAAAGAATAAGGACACAACATAATCTCCCATGAGGAGTAATTGAAACCTCTAGCCAACAAGACTCATGTGAGACAAGAAAACAGGTGTGCACAGATGCAAAAGTGAAGACCTGAGGTCCCAAACTCAAAATAAGGAAGGCTGACTGAGAGGAAGGAGGTATAAGAAGCCCCAGTATGTCCTATCAGTCTGACTGTGTAAGTGGGCAAGCTTGCCATCAGTCATATAACTATTTTCCAGTCAACCAACCAGAACCCTCAAATCTTTCCTTTTTGGTTTAATTCTGAAAGATCTTGCCTCAGATTTGGTGATAAGCAGGGCACCTGAGAGCATGAAAAATACACCACTGACTAATCCAAGGGATGTACGGTATTTCTTCCTTCTGTTCTGATTTTTCCTCTTCCTTCTGTTCTGATTTTACTGTTTTCTGAAGAAAAAAATTGACTCTATTCAAAGCAAGCAGCCTTTGATCATTATGTGTTACCCAAGTTCTGTTCTTAATCCAGTCAAGCAAGTCAAGAAAGATGCAAGCCATTCAACTCTCCTGTGAGCCATACTCTGCTTTTACCTACAAAAGACTCACTGAGGCAAAAAGGCAGAGAGCCAGGAGACCCTGAAATGGCTGTTTCACAGATGGATGAGGAGAAAAAGAAGTGAGCTTCACCAGATCACTTAGGCAGCAGAATAACAGAGTTGGAGTCAGATATTCTAATTCTTAAGACTCCTTGTGTGTAAGGAAGAGATCAGGCCAAGCGACTGAGTCCTTCTTGGACTCCAGAAAGGAAAAGCCATCAGGCAGATGAGGGAGAGATTCAACACAGAGAGGGAAGTCACACACCAGCCAAGACAGCAGTGCACTTGCCCCACGTCCTTACTTGAGCAGCTCCAGGATGCCAATTACTATGTCGTTGACGTAACAAAACCCAGAAGCCTGCCACACGGAGAAAACCAGACAGCATTAGAACGAGATCAACAGAGAACAGGCACAAATACCATAAAGGAGGATGCAGATACACCTCATTACCTCAAACTTCTTGGCATGATGTAGGCCCCCTGCCCAGTTTATTGCAATATCACAGATCTGAAAGGAAAGATAAGTCACTTTAACAAGACAGTACAGTTATATCAACCCTGCATCCATTATGATAGTCAGAAGGGACTTTGGCCAGCACTGTTGCCCACACCTCTCTGCTCACTGCTTCACCCATAGAGGCCCTTCCAAAGTTGCTCATTAGCTCAACCAACAACAGATTAGCTGTGTGCTAATCATTCCCCTTTCAATTTAGAAAAGACCAGCTCCCCTCCATCCAGAACCAGGCAAAACACCTGCCACATGTAGCTTTTTCCCATGTTTTCCTGCTATGCTCATTAGACCTTTCCCAGAAGCATTCTCTCTCTGAAAGACACCTTTGTTTGATATCCTCCCCAGCAGACCTCTTCTTCAGACCTACTGAGTGGTCCCATTTTTAATGCATTTCCATAGCAGACACCTAGCAGCATTCTGGACATCTCTCAGCAGGCGAGTTTCTTTGAAGAACACAAGCTTATTGTACAGTGCTGAGAGCACTTCTGGATTTACTATGTGCAGTATTAGCAAGCTGTGACTCTCTCTGGACTGAAGAGCTAAATGATTGGTTCTGATGGCATATGAGGAGCAGCTGAAGGAACTGGGGCAGATCAGCCAGGAGAAGAGGATGTTTGGGACAGACCTCATCACTCTATACAGCTACTTGAAAAGAGGAGGCAGCAAGGAGATAACGGTCTCTTTTCTCAGGTGACAAATGATAGGACGTGATGCAACAGCCTCAAGTTGCACCAGGGGAGGTTTAGATTGGTATCAGGAAGAGTTTATTCACAGAAAGGGTGGTCAGGTATGGGAGCAGGCTGCCCTGGGAGGCAGGGGAGTTTCCATACCTAGAGGTACTGAAAAGACTTGTGGATGTGGAGCTTAGGGATACAGTTTAGTGGTAGACTTGCATTGTTAGGTGGATGGTTGGACTTGATAATCTCAGAAGCCTCTTCCAAGTTAAATGAGTTTATAATTTTGTCATTGTAATGACACAGGAATGGTCTTAACCTTCACAGTCATATAGTGGGAAGAATTTCCACTGCAAAAAAGCAGAGCTTGCTACATTATTATACTAAACACATTCACGTCCTTGAACTGATAGCCAGTTGTTTCCTACCAGTGTTTCAAAGACAAGCCCATCAGCTCAGTTACCTTGTTGTTCAGCTGCGTTGCTCCCTGCAAGGAGGCCCCAGTGTAGCGAGAGCAAAACTCAAAGAGCCCTGGAAACACTGGGCTGAAAAAGAAAAAAGAAGTCATGATTCAAACAAGGAACATCTTCTCATTCCTCCACACATCTTCCAAGCAAAGCCAGGCCTGAAAGCTCTCCTCTGACACAACACACACCAGCATCCACCCTGCAGCCCTGCTAATGTGTGCCCAGAGCTGGGACATGACTTAGGAAGGAGTACAGGTCTGCCCCATGCTATCTTCTTTTATCAGCATTGATAAGACCCTGCCCATTCCCCTTCCCAGCTCACAACACAGGATGCAATATACAATAACTGGATGTGAATGCCGCTCTTAGGGCAGAGCTGAGGGAGGATCAAACCCACCATGCAGAGCCAATAAATGCACCAGGATCTCTAAAAGGGTATAGAAACAGAAGATGTGGTGCCCATGTGCCACTAACTCACAGGCATCACATCACAAATATAATCCATGGACAAATAATAGCTTAGAGACTTTTATTTTCTCCCTGCATTCTTGTAAGTGGTTTCTGATCAAAGTAATGTTACAGAACAGCCTTCTGATTCCCAATCTAAATATCAAAAACCTGGCTATCCCAATACCTTATTGGGATAACACTGTTCTCTATCTAATGTCACTCCTCTCACGTTAGTACTTACAGTCTCCCTTCCAAAGAATAGAAAAGTACAGTCTTATTCTCTGACAGCCATTACTTTCCTCAGACAAGGCATACTGTGCACCTCCTCGGTCACATACAGCCCTTCTACACACTTCTGTCAAGGTTTGCCTCTCACGAATGTGAAAGACTGGAACTGAATATTCATAACAAGCTCTCGTGTGAATACAGAAGCATTAAACTTTCCTCAGTTCTACCTCAGTTCTAAAAAGGAGGATGATAAGATATGAAGAGAAGGGGAAGGAATTGAGGAGGTTCCAATAATCTGCTATGCTCAAGAGGGGCGTGCACCTCATTCTGCTTAAAAACTAAGAACCAGAACACACTACAATAGTTCTCCAGACACAAACAGTGCAGGGTCACAGCAGCATTTCCACCCCCAGGCTCATAGGAAGCACAGAGCACTCACCAGTCATCGCCCACATTGAAGGCATTGAGGCTTTTGGTGAAGCCCTGCATGTTGTTGGGACTCACTCTCTGCAGGAAGTCTATGTAGTCCTCGGAGTGGAATCTGCACATGTCGTGCTGCGATGCCTGGTATGGCTTGAAAACCTTCAAGAGAAAGACAAGACTTACATCCTGTCCAAAGCTGTGTTTGCTTTGACTGTAAGAAACCTCAGGCTGACAAATGATTCACACAAAGTGTATCTAAAAGTGTTCCAGTACACTGGCTTCCTGATATTCACGTTCATTGACATGCAAGAAATTGTTCCATAGAGCCTGTTTCCCAACTGATTCCTATCTTTTAGCCATAACTGCAACTCTTGCCCTTCATAATAACTGCAGCTTCTCCTATATGCTCTCTGATCCCTTTATTCCATCACTATCCCCCACCCTTTGGTTGGACAAATGGCAAGGCAACAAAAAAAAAGCAGCCAAATCCAAACTTCAGCTCTGTCCTCACGGGGAGCACTAACTACTGCCTCACCAGTCACGACATCCTGATGTAATGGAGGTTTCCATCCCTCCATCAGAGCTGCCTCCGGGGGCTGGTAAGTTCACAAATTCATTTGAAGAAGGTTCTTAGGCAGATGGAACATTTGCAAAAGCTTTGTTTCCTTTGGAAAGTCAGCTAAAAACAGTCACGGGGCCGGATGGATTCGAACTAAAGTTCTCATGACAACACACATTTGCCAGTTTGGCACTTAACACGCATACCTCAATAAACAGGAAGTTAAAAAATATCAACACCACATACCCAAAAAGGGGAAATTAAAGCCACACTGAAAGCAGTAAGAAAATCTACCATCTTTCAAACCTTGACTTAATGAAAGCATACTCTCCAGAGGGAGAAGATGCTGGGGCAGCTCACACAGCACACCTTCCTTGGGCCAGGCAGGACCCTGGATACTTTTCAGAGGTAAAACAACAAAAAAGACAACATCAAAAGCTTCCAGACCTTCTTGCTGTTGGTAAAAGGGGAAAGCTGCCTCCTTCCCCCCTCCTCTTGCCCTTCACTCACTGCAGCCACAACCTCAGGCACCTCCCTGAGCATGCCTGGCACTCAGCCCCTCGCTCAGCCAGCTCAGCACAAAGCTCTCCTAGTTTTGCTGAGTGACTGAGTTCCATTGGCTCCCACAGGATCCAGCAGCTTCCAGATGCAGCACAGGAAAGGCAGCAGGAACACACAGCAGAAAAGCAGAGAAGCACAGAATCACTCAGGTTGGAAAAGACCTAAAAGATCATCAAGTTCAACCACAGCCTTAACCACAGTACCCTAACTCCAACAACCCCCTGCTAAATCAAGGCAGAGAAGAAGCCTCAGAGGATGGAAGGAGAAAAAAGAGCAAGCTCTGCTGGGGCAGGAGACCGGGACAAGAAAATCAAAGGAAGGGAAAGGCAGACATGGCAGGGTGGGTGGTGAGGACCAGGAGTTCCACTGGGAAGAGAGAGCTGATATTAAAGGGGACAGAACATCCCCTACAGCCTGCATTCCATCACTGTGCCAAGCAAGGATTGGCTTCCCAGCGACTGGCCAAAGAAGCCAGAATAAACCAGCATGAGGATGGACCCTGCAGAGGGCTCAAATCTCAGTAGCTGCCGATTAATACACCTGCAAAAGCTCCTACAATGGCAGGTGAAAAATCCTAAGGATGCGATGTTACTAAACACCAAACTGCAGGAGTCAAACTGAATGCACAAGGGAGCTTTTTTAACATTCAAGCATTCTGAATTAATTTCAGATCTTGCATCGAGGAGCAGTTTCACCGGCCCATTTTAGCATCTCCTTTTTAAAAATTGATGCCGTGTGTTCATTTTGGGACAGCTCGTTTTCTATTTCCTCCCACTCAATCCCCAGGTCTCTCACCACAGAGAGCGCTCTGGCAGCGGAACAGCTTGAACTTGAGCCCACGCCAAATGCCAGGCACTCAGAGTGCTAAAAGATCATGTCAAAATGGTGTGGCACCTTTAAAGAAGCTGAGATCCAGTTTTCCTGCTTGCATTAATTTGTCTGCTCACACTTGGCTACACTGCCTGCAGGAATTTTGCACCTTGTCCTGCAAACAACACGCCAGAGCAAGATGTGCCAGAATCAACACTACTGCTCTCCTGTGCTCACAATAACACAGACCTGGTTTAAGTATCACCTGACTCCTATGTGCTTGAACAAGTGTCCTTTGAGGACAGGCTTTCTCTGCTATCACCACCAAACTCCTAGTCAGATCCTTGTAAGTGCAGTGACAGCTTTAATGCTGGGGAAGAAGAAGGCTGGGGAGCTGTCAGCAGTGTGGAGGTTCCTGGCCTAGCTGGAATGACTGTTATTTGCACAAAGCTGTCAGAGGAATGTGCACTTGCATCAGCATAATCTCCTGGTCACTGAGTTCAGACACCAGTTACAGGGAAGCTGCTGGTTTGGAGCGTCACAGAGAGCATGGCCTAACTGCAACGGGCCAGAGGAATGCAGATGGGGTGTGTGAGCACACAAAGGAAGAGACAGCAGCAGCAGCATCCCCACAACTTAAAGCAATGGTTTATCCCTTCTGTGCTATGTGCGATGATGCCTGTGACAGAAGTGCTTTTCAGTCTTTTTAAAGAGGTAACACCCACAAGAGGACACCCTGTACGTACATGGACACAAGCAAGTACATACACATACAGATATACACACACACACAACCGGAAAGGCATGGAGCTGAAGCATACAGCCTCCTGGGGAGCAGCCTTTCCCCAGGGCACACAAAGCTCTGGGGACAAGGAGCAGCCAGACCCGGGTTGTGAATCAGACACTGTGACCTGGAACTGCGCCACTTGGCACAGGAATCGAATCCCTCAGCAGCCAAAACAGTTCAGATACCATCCCTCAGAACTGAGGTGCCAATAAGCTAGCTAAGAACAAAGGAAGCAGCCCCAACGCATTCAGCAGCACAAAGTATTCTGCAGGTTGAAATGTGCAGCAGCCATCTCAGAAGCACGCAGATGCTTCTCAGCACCCCTGCCTCGCTCCTGTACGGTGAGACACAGCACCCCATACTGCAGAGCTTTCTTTGCTCTGTACTAGAGAACAGACAGCAAAGTGAACAAGGATTCACAGGAGAGGGGCTGAGCTCAGAGCCCCTTAGGCCAAGTGAAAGAAAGTATCTCACCATCTGGGTACCACGCATTTGTGGTGAGATTCCTTTCGTCTCATACTTGGAATATAAGAAAACAGTAGCTTTCTTTTTGATCATCGCTAAACGATGGCTGTGTTTTAACAGGATTACATAGTTCAGCATTCAGGAGAAAAAGCATCTCCCCAATCATAACATCAGTAACATGTTGGACCATGCTGAGCGAACTGGCTGGGTAGTGAGGATGTTGAAGACATGTACGAAGCATGAAATAGGATGAACAAACTCCATTCAGGCACTAAGATGGACCCATCAGCCTCCAGAGGGCTGTTTTCCTATCAGCTTACGATAACACACAGCCCACGCTGATTACAGGTTCTGCCCAGAGGCAGCTCCAGGCCCATTAGTTTGACACCCATTAGCGCTAGCTAGACACAGCTCAGCACTGCCAGCCAGCTGTGACAGCATGCCCTCACAGCTCAGGCAGGCACTAGGGGGCCTCAGCAGGCCTAGACCTATAGCCACACCTGTGAGCAGGCTGTTACCTGCTGGGTATGGAGCTGAAGGGCACGAGAAAGGCCAATGGGACTTTAGAATGGAGAACTCAGCAATGCGGGTCAAGCCTCTGCATTGACAGCGACTGGGGCCGGTACTTGGGAATCGGGCTTAGCAGCTCAGCTCCGTGCCTGGCGGTCCCACAGCCCACCCTCGCGTCCCCCAGCCCCCCCCGGGGTGCGATGCTTACGATCATCTTCTTGTAGAGGCCGTAGTGCAGCACCAGGCTGTGTGTGAGCGCCAGGCGGTGCGGCTTCATGGGGTGCCCGGCTCCTGGAACGAAGGAAGCCACAATGGGGGGGGGGGGTTAGGGGAGGCACGGAGCACCAATAGGCCCGAGTGCGGCATAGGCCGCTCCCGCGGACAGGTACCGCTCTGCAGCCCCCACCACGAGCCGGCAGCGGGACCAAAGCATCCCGCTGCCCACCCAGCCCGACCCCAGCTCCGCACCGTAGTGGAAATTGCCGACGTCCGGGTCGTAGAAATAGGCCACGGTCTTCGCCATAGCGAACAGGCCGCCACCACCTCTCCGCGCCCCCTTCTACGTCATCACTCCGCGACCGCACCGCCCGTCGGCGCTCGTCTGAGCGTCAACTCTCGCGAGAAGTGGAAGGCAAGGGGCGGGGCTGGTGCGCTATGGAGGCGGGGCTTTGTGGTAGCTCCGCCCACTGCACGCAGCCCGGCTGCACCCACGTGCTCGCAGGTACCCCGGGCCATGGTTGGGGCAGAACAGTGTTACAAGGGGGCCCGAAGCCTCCAAGGTGTCTGAATGAACCATGTAAGGATGAAGGGTGCAGCCCTCCGGGGATACAGATCTGCTGGAATGGAGTTCTGTGTGGATGGAGCCCATTGGGATGCACAGCCACAGTGATGCAGCTCCATAGGGCTGGGGACAGGAGGCTCCATGGGGATGAGGACACCAGGGGGTATCCCTATGGGGATAAAGACTTGAGTTTGGGGCTCTGTGGGGATGCAGGTCCAAGGGAATCCTGGGGCCAGAGCCAGCACACCATGGCCCCGTAGTGCCCCATAAGTGGTGATGGAAGGAAAGAAGGATGGGGGGAGAAACTCCGTGGGATGGGATACCCCTGTGAGGTGCCTGGCAGGAGCAGAGCTCGCTCCTTGTCTGCTCCTTGCCTGCTTTCAGCTCCTCCCATCAGGGGTTCCCCTGGGCATGGGAAAGGGGATGGCGTGACCAGGACTGATTGCAACCCCTGCTTGGACTGCTATGCAGAAATGCACTGGGTGGGCGGAAGCACCAGGGAACAGAAAGGGATTTATTGTGAAGGACGGTGTGGGCATGGGAACAGATGGGAATCAGCCTCATCCTAAGGCTCAGGAAAACCCTGGACCTACAAGGTGCACTTTGAAGAAGCAAAGAGCAAACCGCTTTTAATGTCCCAGTCAGCAGGCTGTGCAATGCTGTATGTTGTTGCAGTGTGTTGAGCTGAGATCAGGAGCTCTCTCAAGCAGCCATCCTGGCCTCATCATGCCCATTGTCTCCCCTTGCCAGGGCTGTTGTGCTTCCATTCCTTCCTGGGACAGCAGACAGAAGGGTGGCACTGGTGACTTGGTGACCTTCTCAAGTCACGGGATGCAGGATGGTCTGTGGCTCTTTGCAGCCACTGCCAGGTCTCCTATGGCCACTTCTGGATGGGAAAGGGAGATCTGGTGGTGGTACAACTGAGGGCTGTGAGTCACCTGCCTGCATACATCCCCATGGGCTCAGCTGCACATGGAGACTCAGTGGTGGTGGTGGGATGGGGCTGGTGTCACCAGGGCTCACAAGGGCGCTGTGTGGCTTTTGGGTGCAGGATTCAGAGGTGTCATTTGCAGCAGAAAAGACTTGGGGTGAAACCTCCCAGACTGAGGGCAGAGAGGGAGGTTGTGGCACTGGAATGTTGAACAGCTTGGATATTTTGGGGAAGAAGAGAAGCTGTTTGTGCTAACATGGGCTGCTGGATCCACAGGGGCTCCTTTGCAATACTTCTATAATTGCAGGAAAATACACCTCTCTCTGTGCCCAGACCCCTTCCAGCCGGCTCTTTACTGCTCCAAAAGCTGCCCGGGAAGGGGGGTGTTGTGGCAGGGAGCAGCGTGCCAGCACCCGCTGCTGCCGCTTGCCCCGCGCTGCAGCTGCCAGCAGCATTTCCCTGAGCCTGCCTGCAGCCATCCCCCACCGCGGGCGTTCCGGAGATCTCAAGCTGAGGACGAGCAGGTTGGCAGCGGTCGTCTCGACAGGCAGAAGCCGCCGGGCTTCTTCCCGAGGAAGCCGGGGCAGCGGAGGATGCTCGCGGCGGTCCAGAGACGCGGGGATGCGGGGTTGCTAGGAGGCAGGTGAAGGTGACGGGGACAGCGCTGCGGAGCACCGCAGGCCCAGGTACCGCCGCAGCCACGCACCGCACCGCGGATGGGGATGGGAAAGCGGGCGGCGGAGCGAACTGGCTCCGGGGATTGCGGGGATGATGCGGGAGCTGGCGGTCGCTCGGTCCTCCGCCCGCCGTGAGTCACGGGAGGGGGGGGAGGGCGGGGGGCTCTGCAGAGTGATGCCGGGGGGCCGGTGTCCTTGGGCTGCTGTGTGCGGTGGGGGGGATGCAGAGGGGCCCCCGCTGCTTTTGCTGCCCTTGGGATGCTTCAGCGGCTGCGGTGTGTCCTTGGGAAACAGAGCTGAGCCGGCCATGGCAGGGCTGAGCCTTCATCCCCAGCTGGGAGCCGGGTCCGACCCAAGAGGGCCTGGAGGCAGCATGGGACTGAGGAAGAAGAGGAGGAGGAAGAGGCGCGGGCAGCCTGCTGGGGGTCTCCAAGCTGCTTTCCCCCCTTCTCCTAGATCCGCATGTCCGACCAGAGCAGCAGCGAAGATGGGGAGTCCGACTCCCAGCACAGCCTGTACATGGTCTTTCTCCTCGTCTTGGTCTTCTTCATCATGGGGCTGGTAGGCTTCCTCATCTGCCATGTCCTGAAGAAGAAGGGCTACCGGTGCAGGACATTCCGGGATGAGCTTGACCCAGATAACAAGGATGTGCTGGCAGAACTCCAGGCCAGTGAGTACAGGGGCTTGGGGGGCTCCGCTGCTGCCCTTTGGGACTCCTCAACCACAGCCTTTGGGTGTGAGCTGGGCTGGCTGAAGGATGCATGGTGTGATGGGGCAGGGAATCAGCCCTGCTTCCATGGGGCTGTCCCCATCACAGACAGCAGTGTATGGGTGTAAGAGTGTGGGTTCAAGGCAGAGCTTGGTCCCAGTAAGCTGCTTGACTTGGCTGCACATGGATGGTGTCTGAAGTTTCCAGGTTGATGCTGACTGCTGGAGATGCCACAACCCTGGGAAAGTCCCTGTGGGCTTCTAGAAGCACGGCAGCAGCCCCTGACTGTGCTCCCCAGGGCAGCTCCCTGCCAGCTTGGACCTGCTCACAGGAACAGCCAACCCTGCAGGTTGGGCTAAGGACCCCAGCCAGGACTCCTGTCCCCCCAAATGGCCAAAGCATGTTATGATGGGTGCTGGGAATAGGTATCAAAACAGGGCAGATATGCAGCCATATTTCTCCAGCGTGCTCTTTTAAGCTTCAAAAACCATAACTCTGGGACTTCCTCCATTGGAGATGGTTTCTATGTATTTAACAAGCCCTCCTCAGGTTTCTCGTATTTGAACTTGTCCCATTTACCCTTGGAGACCTTTAGCCTTGCAACACCCAGGAGCTGTAAGGTTGACCCAATCCCACCCCTCAAGTGCCAACATTTCTCCTTTCAGATGAAGAGGAGGAGCTAAATGAGGACACAGTGGAGAAGATCGTGAGATGCATCATCCAGAATGAAGGTGAGTGTTTCCTTTGCTGGCTCACAGTCTTGCCAGTCGCTTTGGCTGACACAATCCCTTTTTCCTCTCTCTTCAGCAAATGCAGAAGCCCTCAAGGAGATGCTGGGGGACAATGATGGGGACATCGCAGTGCCAATACCCAGGTGAGGGAAACCTATTCCAGCTTGTAGCTCTTCCAGCATCAGGGAAAAGAAACCATCATGCATCACCTCAGTGCTGAGGCTCTGACCTGTCATGTCCTTTTCCTCTTGTAGCCTTTGTCCCCACCGTAACAGCCAGGATGGAGGCCCCCCTCACCACCATACAGTGCACCTGGGCTCCACGCAAGCCCCCTGCATCCACTGCAGCAAAAGGAGGAGGCACCCACTGCACCGTCAGGGGCGGTCCAAGGATGGCAAAGGCCGGATGCACCCCGGAGAGACCACTGTCTTCTCAGTGGGCAGGTACTGCTCAGATGGAGCACTGCTCCACAAAGTCTTCTCTGTCCCCCTTGTCCACTTGCCCCGTGCTCTTCCCCATCTCATGCCCCAGGTTGGCCCTGCTGTTGTGTCCTCTCACACCTCGAAATTCCCATGGTGTGTGGCTGTGACACACGGGTTTCCTCCCTCCTCCTCCCTTTGGTGACTCAGGCTAAGGTGGTTGTCCTGCTGGCTCAGAGCAGGGCAGCACCAAACCCACATCCCTTCTAAGCCTACAGCAGGGTAGGGGCAGCCTTCCTGTGGGGCAGGTTATAGGGATCTCATGAAGAGGGGGAACAGCTGTTGCGAGTTACTCCCACCAGAATGAAAGAATGGCTACTCTGTTCCAAGTCTTCGCCTGCAATAATTATGGTAATTAGATACTGTGGGAGGAAGGTAAGAATAGGGGAATGTACTGACAAATCCCACAAATAGTCTCCCAGTCCCTATCTGTTCTCACCTCAAGGGACTTCATCAGCTACCTGTGGTCTCCACGCTGTGAGTAACCCAATGCAATCTGTGACCCTGCCCAGGCTGCCCTATTCCCCAGCAGAAGAGTTCTGTTGATGTTCAGCCAGATTGAGCACCAGGGTTGTGGGTTTTCCACTGTTAGAGCCAAGAGTCTCAGAAGGGAGGGGAACTGGGGGCTTCGTGGGGAGCTGGTGCCCCTGCTGTCAGCTGGTCTGGGTTTTGGGCTGGTGGCTGGTAAGCCAGACCTCTGTACAGTCACATATTTATGGCTAATCTCATTCCCTGGCCAGAGCCCAGCTCCATCTTTCCTCTGTGTCCTCCATCCGTGCTCTTCTCAGTCTCCTCTCACTCACCTCTGAATGCATAAAGAAGTTGGTCTCTGTCCTTAACTGCAGCTTTCCTCACATTCTGATGTTCTGTCCTTATCCTTGTTAGGTTCTCATGTCACATAAGGTGTTTCCGAGGTTATATTTTAAGTTCTCACTTCCTGAATCTCCTTGGTATGAGGTCCAACTGCAAGGTTAGCGTAGGTCCACCACAGCTGTCCAGGGCTGGAGCACGTGGCCCATGAGGAGCTACTGAGAGAATGGGGTTTGTTTGGACTGATGAGGTCTCTGGGGGGATCTAATTGCTCCTTAAAACTACTCAAAGGGGTGGGGGGAGTTGAAGTGAAGATGGAGCTGGTCTCTTCCCAGAGATGCACGCTGGAAGGGGAGGAGGCAACAGCCAGAAATTGCAACAAGAGAAACATGGATGAGGCATGAAAAGAAAATATTTTACCCTGGGACAGAGCCTGTAGGAGCAGGGAGGTGAATGTTCAGGAGAGCTTCCAAAACCTACCTGGAGCAACCAGAATGAGGGTGGGAATTAGCCCAGTTATGGGGGTGGGGAGGGACTGGAGACCATCTGAAGGCCTTTCCCACCTAAATAATCCTTGTAATTCTGAGGTAATCGGGGCTATGTGTGCTGTATTCTCCTTTCACCTTTGTCACATCTACCATGCTGCTGGGCAGCCCCATCAAAGAATGGCAGAGCTCATCGACCCACAGAGCTCTCATCCCAGGCTTGCTCAGCCGCAGCACACTGTGTCCTATTGAACCAAGTGTCCCAGCCATGCTGCCTAGGCAGACAGCCAAAGCACTCCTGCCTCATGATCCAAAGGTTTCTTACGTTATCTCTTGAGTCCCCTCCAGCTTCTCAGAGTCCTTTCCTGGCTCTTTCAGGCTGACATTGCTCAAAGACATTACCAAGAAATGATGTTGTCCTTTGTGCCTCCTCCCAGGCTCTCCTTGGGACTGGAGCATTTGTTGGTCTTGTATCACAGTGCTGGTTCTTCATCTCCAAATCTCTGGATGGAAGGTCACATCTGATGCTGCTTGGTTTGACCCAGCAGTTCTCAGGATGCATCTCCTTGGCTTTCCAGTTATGAGCACCATTTTGAGCTGTGATGCTGAAGACTCTGTAGTGTCTACCCCATAGACATAAGCTTATCATTTTGGACACTCAGTGCTCTGATGATCCGCTTAGAACCTGCCCTGTCTCTGTCTGGAGCTCCCCTGTGTTTGAAGAGAATTTAAGAGCTACGATCCTGAATACCTTTCTGAAGTCCCATTCCTCACTGCTGCTCTCTCCTTGCTGACCAATCCATCCTTGTTCGACTTCTGGGACCATTCAGTCTGGAGGTGGTCTTTGCTCCTTCACCTCTGACATCTCATCTGGAGCACAGACCTGTGTTCTCAGCTCCTCTCTTTGAGATGGCCGTTCTCTCAGCTTATAGGTCTTATGCTTCTCTGAGCAGTGCTTGAGCTGAACTTGCATTTTCCCTGGCTGACTCACAGTTGAGCTCAGCAGAGCCCAGTCTTTTTGCGGTTGCTCCACGTGTGACTCGTACAGCAATGGTGGCTGTGGGCCGTCATGTCCCTGTGATGAATCCAATGTTCCTCGACCACTGGACACCCACTCACTCTGCAGATTTCCTGTCTGCTGGGCCAGCAAGGGCTCATAATGCTTGCAAGGCAGAATCAGAGCGTTGGTCGCAACCAGCTCACTTTAGACTCTTACACTTTGTCTACGCAAAACCCCTCCCACATTCCAAGGTTGTGGTAGTTCCCTGGCTTCTCCCTTCTCCCCAACCAAAACATTACAATCACCTCCAATTATGGACTCACCCATTGTGGGTGTCAGGTCAACTTTGTGGTAGCTCTCCTTCCTGTCCTGGAGCTCTGAGCTGTTCCTGGTGCACGGTGGAGGCTTGGTGACACCTAGACACCATCCCTTGTCCCAGAGGACTGTGCAAAGTGTGCTCTGGTGGCTTTTAGCCAAGCAGTTCCTCTTGGCTTCTGATTCCTCTGCTTCAATGCTGCTCACCCTGCAAAACCTTGTCTTCCCTCTGCCTGCTGAGATTTCTGGTTTTTGCTTTCTGAACAGTGGACAGCCACCAGGTGTAATGTTCTCATGGTTGATAGAGTCCCCATGGTTAGTAGCGTCCTTATGGTCAGTAGAGTCCTCACGGTCAGTAGCATCCTCATGGTTAGTAACATCCCCATGGCTGGTAGTACCTTCATTGTTTAGAGCATTCCTTCCTCCCTGGCCTCAGCCCACTTACTGTATACCCCCCAAATCCACACTTGAGTCCCTCCTCAAGCCCTGTTTTGGCCAAGCTGCATCTCAGGGCATTTCATAGAATAGAGACCCATCCCCATCCCACCGTGGGGAGGACAGACCAGCCTGGCCTGCACCAGTCCACATCTGGATTGGGTTTTTTCTCTTTCTCTCTGCAGCACTTTGTACTGGGTGTATTTTCTTCAAAAAAATGAGGGAAATATGGGATCAGGTCAATGGGGCATGGCTGGGGTGGGCGTCAGTGGTGTTGAAGGAGTATGAGGGGTAGAGATCCTCCAACAAAGGAGAGAGGCTGCCAACTAAAGGGAAGCTGGAAATAACAATGGGAAGGAAACAGTGGGAGCAGGAAGAGAAGAGCTTCTGACCTGGTCACCCTACTGCAGGTTCCGCGTCACGCACATCGGGAAGAAGCCGGCTTTCCATGAGCAGCAGGATGGTGCCCAGCCTGATGGCAGCAAGGAGCCAAGCACGGAGGAGCTGGAGCACAGCAGTGAGCGGTTCCAGCGGGAACAGGCTCACAATGGGACTGTCCCCATGCGTAGCCTGGAGAATGGGGCTGTGCAGGAGGGGACACAGGGCAGCAAGGGCACGGAGCAGAGCCGCACCGGCACCCCAGTGCCTGGCAATGCAGTGGGCAGCTCTCCTGGGAGCACCAGTCGACAGCGGAGGCTGCTGAGCCGCCGGGTCCTGGGAGGGTCAAGTCCCAGCATCCCAGGGCAGCTGGGGCAGGAGGAGGCTGGACTGGGGTCAGCAGATGAGGTGTCGGATATTCACGGGAGCCTGAGCCTCCATGAAGTGCCGGATGAGATGGGGAGAGAAGACAGCGGCCGGAGGCAGCCTGGAACAGAGAATGTGGGGCAGCAGGTGGGTTCCTCTTCCTCCTTCTTGTCCCTGCATGGTCTTCTGGGTTGGAGGTGCTGAGGCATTGTGGTGCGGCACCCAACTAAGGTCCCAGGGTGCTGCCAAACATGCAATGACAGAATGTTTGGGATTGGAAGGGACGTTTAAAGATCACTGAGTTCACCCCCTGCCCTGGCCAGAGACATCAGATCAGATTGCTCAAAGCCCTGTCTAACCCAACTTTGAGCACTTCCCATGATGGGTCCTACTTCCCCAGGCAGCCTGTTCCAGCATCACACCACCCTAATAGTGACAAACTTCTTTACATCTAGTCTAAATTGACACCTTTTCAGTTTGAAATTCCTGTGCCAGGCTTCTCCCTTTGGCTCTCTGAGGAGAGCTGGGAAAGAGATAAAAAATAGGTTGCATACCCCAGCCCTACAACTGCGTGGTGGGATGAGACATGAGACAGGAGGAGCACAGACAGCCCTGGGCACAGCTACACACCCAGCCCTTGGGCTGCTCCACCAGGGAGAATGGTGATAGGACATCCCTGATATGTTTGCCCCCAAGCCCTGGAGCCAGTCAGCAGTTACCTCATCTCCTGGGTCTCTGCTGGGGCCACCATGACGGCTGGTATGGTCAGGGGGGACTGGGCTGTAAGTCAGTGGTGCTGACTCCACCTCCAAGAGTCACTGCTGTGGCCATGGGCTGCATGATGCCTGCATCTCTTTTCCCTCCATAGGAGCCCAGTGCTGTGGTGCACGACCGAGGAGCCACTGTGTGATGTGAGTGCTCGTCTCCAGTCCTGGGGCCACATCCAGAGGTGGGCAGGGGGGGAAGCCACAAGCAATCACAGCCCACCTTGCCAACTTTTGGCTGCAGACAGCCCATATAGCTCTTCCAGGGGGTTGGTACCCAGGATCAGGAGATGTGGATGAAACAGGGCTACTCCAGATGCGCCAATGGCCAAGCCCCATCCCACTTCTCTCTCCCCACAGCTCCTCTCCACTCCTGGCCCTGGTGGCTGACAGCAGGCACAGGGCCCCTGGCCCCACACAGGACTAGAGGCTCAGCTGTGGGGGGGCAGCTGGCCCCAGCTCCAGCCTGGGTGAGCAACTTGGCATGGCCAGAGCGACGCACGGACATTACAGACCTCATCCCATCAGCAATAGTTACCCAACTTCCCGCACTGCACCCACCACCCTGCTGCTGCCCATGCCCGACACCCCAAGGAAGGATGCTGCAGGGATGGGCAGGGGCACCGCCTTGAGCTCCCTGACCCTGAATTCACTGCAGAGCACAGCCCCAGTGGTGCCACTGAGCACCAGCACAATGCCCATGGTGCCAATGGGGTGGGACCACACAGCCCCCGGGGGCGCTGATGGAAACAGAGCCTCCTGCCCTGCCCTGCTGCAGGGAGAGCTTTGGTGTTGAACCGCACTGTAAATAGATGAGCTAAAACCATTAAAGCTGCTGAACACGGTGGTGGGGTGAACTGGTTTTAATGGGGTATGGTCACCCTGTGCCTACACTGGACACAGTGCAGCACCCAGCGTGGGGAGGAGCAGAGGCCCTAGGGAAGTGATGCCATGGACGAGGGGCAGAGGTAGGGACATGGCTGCCCCACACTGTGCAGGATTGCCCCACAAGCAGTGCTAGGCAGGATGTGGCCCCCCCAGGGAGACCAGCTCAAGGAGTAGCAGGTTGTGCCGTGAGTCCTGCTCCCCTCTGCACTGCTGGGAGTAGCCCAGGGGTGAGGGGCATGTGTGGATGGGCAAAGATTTTGCAGCCCAGGGAGGGCTTGGAACACCCCAGTGTCAGCTGAGGTCCTGCTCCAGGTCAGGGGCTCGGCCAGGAGGTGGGGGCGGTGCACGAACCTGCAGGGAGGAGAGCAGATATGGGGCCCTCAGGCTGAGGTGGGGAGTCCCATTGCCCCGAACCTCTCCAGAATCACACCACAGCCCAGCACAGAGGGTTCTTCTGGCCCTTTTCTGGGCTCTGGGATAGGTTCTGGGGTCAGAGCATCACCATGAAGGGGCACGTACCGGACGGATGCGGTTGGCTGCCAGGTCCGGAGAGCTCTGCCCGCTGCCTGTACCCTCCTGCCTGCAGACTAGATCCACGGAAGGCTCAGACAGGCTCTGTGTGCCCCCAAGTCCACCCCCGTGGCACTCACCTCCCAGCAGTGGTTCAGGGCCAGAATCCAGGCTGGCACTGAGTGCGAGGCCAGGAGGGGAGAAGGGTGGTGGGGACGGCGAGGGAAGTTCCTGCAGACACAGGGACAGACAGTGCAGTGGGTGGGCACAGCACACAACCCCCCCAGCCGCCACTGCCACCACCACTGACCTGCCCGACCGTGCCCCGTGCCCCAGTCAGTTCCTCCACCACTAGAGAGGGGAAGACACCAACTCTGCCATTGAAGTCCCCAGTCCAGAAGCCATCGTCCACCTCATCCTCAGCACGGGGCAGCACACGGATGATGGCTCCCTCAGGGAAGCTCAGCTCCTCGGGGCTCTGCCCCTCATAGTCGTACAGGGCTCGCACCAGCCAGGCTGAGAGCAAAATATCTCAGCATCCTGGGATGTGGTCCCATGCGCCCCGTGTCCCCATCCCATACCCACCTCCAGGCTCCAGGACCAGCTCCGCAGCCATGATGCTGGACAGCTGCCGCTGCAGGGCTGCCCCAGAGGGTCCTGTGGCTCCAGTGCTGGCAGCTGAGTCCGGCTCACTGCCCACACAGCTCAAGGACAGCAGGTACTTCTCAGGGACATAACCAACCTGCCCTGCCTTGTTCCGAGCCTGGGGGGGGCCAGAAACCACATTACCATCCCAGTGACGTGACTCCAGACTCCCAACAATAGGATGAGCTGGATGGTAGATCCCACCTTCACCCACTCCTCCATATCACCATCCTCAATAACCTCCAGCTCCTCTCCCTGCGCGATGGATAGCTCATCTGCATGGCAGCCCTGCAGGGGACGGGTGACAACATGTGACAACCAGGCCAGCAGTGCCATCTTCATGCATGCATGGCATCAGTGGCTTTACCTGGTACCCAAAGATGACCCGACAGGTGTAGGGGTAGGTGCGGGCAGCATGTCCAGGCTCAGCCTCCTCAAAAGTCTCATCGCTGTCATAGTCATCGAACTCAGTGGGGTCCAGCCCCATGGGTGCCTCTGTGCTGGGGGTGCGTGGGAGCTCCCCAGCTGCTCGCACAGCCCCGGCCAGCCAGGAATCCACATCCAGCCCTGCCGTGCGCAGCAGTGCCAGCCGTGCCTCTGCCTTTGCCCTGCCAACCTGTGAGTGGAAGGATGCTTCAAGGGCTATGGAAATGTCTATGGAGTAGGGGACAGCTATGGGGAAGGGGACAGCCCAGCCTCATCCCTCCTTCCCCAGACCCAGTCCCCGCAGTGGCTGCTCCATAGCACAGCATCCCAGCACAATTCCATACCCATAGGGTGATGAAGCTTGAGGGCACCCTGAGTACATGTAGGACCCACCTCTGCCTTCCAGATGTTTTCTCTCACTTCCTCCATCTGCCTCTCCACAACAGCTGCCTCTGCCTCAGGGACCTGGTGCCTCCTGGCCTCTAGCTTCTGCAGCACCTGCATGGGCAGCAAGATGGGGCTGCAGCAGCCACCCCATTGAGACCCCCTGGAAGGAACAGCCAGGGCTGCATGCCCACCTCCTCGCCATGTGCCTTGTTCTTGCTGTCTCGTGTTGCCCGCATGGCCCAGCGCCGTGCCTCCTTCTCCAGGCTGGCCCCTCCATCCTCTGGCTGCAGCAAGGACACCTGGGCAAAGATGGGGTTGTTGGGAAGGGTCCAGGTGTGCAGTAGCCTATATTGTACTGACTCTCTTATCTACCTCCTGGATGCCATCAAGCTGGAAGCGCTGCTCAGGCACCAGCGTGAAGGCAGTGTGGTCCTGCAGGAAGAGGAGGAGGTCCTGCTCCCGGCACACCTTTATAAGGGAGAATAAGAGGCTGGAGGATACACTCCCATCCCCACCACGTGCCACTCAGCACAGAGATGGGATGGGTGGCAGTACCCGTGCGGCCGCCTCCGAGATGCTCTGGAACCAATCCTGTGTGATCTCACAGCTCTCCACCTCTGCCCGGCCAGCCGTGCTCAGGTGGTCACGCAGCCTCTCATACAGGTCCCCATCCAGAGCCTGCGGACAGCACATCCCCATAGGGACAGGCATGGAGCCTTGCCAGCGAGACCAGCCCCAGCACCACAGGACAACCCCGCGTTGGGTGACTATGATGGGGATATGGTGTCCCCGCAGCGCTGTTGTGTCTCCACGCAGCCCCCACCTGCATGATGGCAGGTAGCTCCACATGGTAGTAGTGCTCCAGGTGGGCATTGGCAGACACCAGCATCAGCACGTACTCGTTCTGCACCCCTGCCCGCTGCTTCGAGTACTCCGCCATCTGCATGGAGAACTGGGGATGGGGACAGAGAGGTGACACATTGTCCCCATGCTCAGGGACTGTGCCATCCCCGTGCTGCCCACCTTGGCACTGAGTTTCTGCAGGCTGGCCTTGGTGTGGAAAATCCTTCTGTCACTCTTACGGAGCCTGGTGGGGATGGGGACCAGTTGATCATGACATGCCTCCAGTGCTGCCATAGCAGCCCCTGTCCCATCCCTGCTCACCGTGCTTCCACATCGGCTGCCTTGTCCTTGGCCACCTCGCTGCTGCGCTGCAGGTGGCTGAACTGCTTCTTTGCTTTATCCAGCTCTTTCACCGTCTCCAGCAGCTCTGCCTGTGCTTTTTGCAGCTGCTCCATGCTCTGGGAGGAGACATGAGATCAGGGACATATCCCCACCACCTCACTCAACCCTGTGGGACGTGCCCTCACCCCATACCTTCTTAAGCATCCTCTCTTTAGACAGCCGGGAGCTCTTGGTGGCCTCAGCAGCAAGGCTGCGGTAGCTTTCAGAGGCAGTGACACGTGCCTGCCCTGTGTATGCAGTCCCCTCAATAATGCCTTTCCAGACAGCAAAGACACTCCTATAAGGATGGGAACAGGGTTTGCCAATCTGTAGGGCTTCTTTGCATCCAGAAGGATGCCCACAGGGAGAGGCAGCTCCAGGTATCACATCCGTGGGGATGTACCATCCAGTGCTGCATCCTCACGGCACCCAAATCCAGTCTGATGTTTGTCACCTCCCAGTTGGAAGGCCACACGTCAACCCCTTGTCTCCATCCCCATTCCCCACAGCCCACCTCGAGTCTCCAGCATCGCTGCGGCCCCGCTGCCAGTCTCTCTTCACAAACTGGCTTGCCAGCCTCTGCAGTGCCTGTGGACAGACTGCTGTCAGCACTCCCTCATGGGCACCCTGCTGTGCCTCAGAGGATGAGGGTAAGGGAGAACCCCTCCACCCAATGGTCATCCTAGGGGGTCGTGTTGGCCATGCAAGGGAAGGAGGTGAAGGCTGGCTCCACAATGCTGCCCTGGGTTAGGAGGCAAAGGAAAGCCCGCATGCTGCAGCTTTCAGGAGTGAGCACCAGGAAGGGGATACTGGTGATAAATGCCAGCTGTGAAGGCAGGGCAGCCCCAAGCATTGAGCAACCCAACCCTTTGGCCCCATGAGGATGGTCCCCATGGGGTGCTGCACCCACCGAGATGTGTGCTGAGAGCCCAGAGCAGGTAAGTGGCTGAGAAAGCAGCAGGGCAGCAGGAGAGAGGCAGAAGGCACAGTGCAGTGAGAGGCCAGGGCCTTCACAGAGCCCCCTGCGTGATGCTGAAGGAGAGAAGAGAGGTCAGGGGGAGGTGGGGATGGTGGCACTGCCAAAATCCCGGTGAGCTGAGAAGAGGGGACACAGGAAGAGAGGCTCAGGTGTGGGGCACAGGCCAGACCCCAAGGGATGCAGTGGGAAACCCTGGGAGCTCAGGTACATGCCAGCCCTGTGATGACCCAACAGACACCAGAGTGGGAATGCTTCTTTCCCCCCCGGCACTCTCACTGTGCCCCCAAAACTCAGCAGAATGCATTTGTGCCACGCTCAGCAAAGTGCTCCAGGATGCATCGATCCCTCCCGGCTGGCACTGCGCTGACCCTTCCTCCCGAGGGCCCCATCCAAGCCCTGTTTGCAGGGCTGATTTCCCACGCACCCTTACCTGCCCGTACTCCCGTTCAATCGCAGCCCTCTGCTTACTGTAAGACCTGTGAGACAAGGCAGCAGGGCAGGGGGTGGCAGTAGGACCACCTCCCCCTGCCACCCCTACGGGTGACACGGCCATGCCTGCACCGCAGCGGGCTGAGGATGGCCCTACCTGATGTCCTCCAGCAGCTCGGCATCCCGCTGCTGTTTGCTCTGTAACCCGCACAGCTGCTCGGCAAAATGCAACTTCACCACCTGGCTCAGCTTCCCCTGCAGGCAGAATGCTCAGCCCTTGCCCGGGGATCCCCATCTCCATCTCCATCCCCATCCCCGGTCCCCATACGCAAGTCCCAGTGCCCCCCTTACCGCACTCCGACCCCGCTCTCACCTTGCGCGGCGGCGGCTGCATCACCCCAATCCCGCATCCAACCCCGCAGCGCGTGTGCGTAGCCCGGAACTGAAGCTCCTCCGCTCTAAGCCACTCCTACAGCTCTGCCCTGCCCATTCATTGCAGGCCACCCCCATTTACTGTAGGCCACCCCCATCCGCTGTAGGCTACACCCACCGACAGGGCTCTCCCACTCCACCCATGTAGGTCCCACCCCGCATCTCCGGCTCCGCCTTGCTCTCCCCATAGCCCCGCCGCAGGGACGTGGGGACACGTGGGACATGGCAGGGTAATGGGGACACTGGGACGGGCAGACGTGGAGACAGGAGTACGAGGACAAGGGGACAGGAGGACAGCGGTATGGAGGACATGGGGACATAAGGACAGCAAGACACTGAGATACAGGGATAGGAGGATGAGGAGAGAGGGGCAGGGAAACAGGGGACACGGGGGTGTAGGAACAGGGGGATATGGGGACAGGAGGACATAGGGAGCCTTGCAACCCTGCTGCTGGGACACGGGGACGTGGGGAGCACTGTGCTATCCGATGCGTGGGGACAGGGAGGGCACTGATCCCAGGTGCCAGCTTGGTTGAGCCTTGCCATGTGTGCTGTGCAGTGCTCCTCAGTACCCCATGTCCTCCATGCCTCCCACACCCTCCTGTCCCCATCCCCCTTATTGCTCACTTCTCCTTCTGCTGTCACTTTTAACCCGTGCTCTGCCCCTGCAGGGCTCCCTGCTGTCTCCTCTGTCCCTCCATGGCACTTTGACCGTGGTTTGGCATTTTCCATGCACAATGCTTTGTCCTGGGCTGTGTCACCAAGCTGTCACTCCCCTCTGCTTCACTAAGGACATGGAGTGGAGCCAGCACCCACTTGGTGGCAGGAAGGGGACAGGGGCAAGTCAGGCTCCTCATCCTGATCAACACCACTGAACTCACTGCACGTCTGCTCCAGATGTGTCTCTGCTGCCCTTGCCAGGAAATGCCCACCAGCACCTGCTGTGGTTTGCAAACCATCCCTTCACAGCTACGTAACATCTGTTTCCTCCTTCTTCCGGAGGCTGGAAAGCCCCAACCTCTCACGTCTCAGTGACGTCCATGAGACAATCACGCTTCGAGGTCACATTTTGTCTGCGGCCGCGGGGGAGAAGGGCAGCGCATGGACAAGAGACAGAGGAGAAAGAGGAAGGACCTGGTGGACATCCTGCTGCGGTAACGTGTGGCTGGGCCAGCCCTGCCTCTGGCACTTGCTGAGACGCAGCTTTTGCAGAGGCCACCCCACAGAGATGGCCCGGCTTGTGACATTGCCTGGCTTTGCTGGCTTTGGTGTCACCCTCCTGCTTGGCTTGGCCACCCAGCTGTCCCTGGGTAAGTGTCCCCTGGCGTGGAGATGTGGGTGATGTGGGTAGAGGCTGAGCCTGGGTGAGGGCAAAGGGGCAGAGGGTGGGATCCTTGTGGGGCATGCTAAGACTTGGCTCCTGGAGGGGGTGGCTGTATGTCAGGGGGACAGCTCAGGTACTGCAGACCCGTGGGTGACTCTGGCCCTGCTGTGGGAGAACATCTCCCCCATGTCCCCATGCGTAGTCCCATAGGCACATTGTGCATACAGTGCTCCTAAATCACAGGGTTTGTGGGTCTGCAATGACCCGGAGAGCAGAGGCAGCTCAGTACTGGGATACATGGGATGATGTAGAGGTGGCTGTCCCAGCTCTGACCTGGTGTTGGTGCCCATGTCCCATGTCCCCTAACCCAGGGCACAGCCATTCCGAGGTCCCATCCCTCAGCAGATGCTCAGAGTTCCTGTGCTCTGAAGCTGCCATGGGCTGGAGAGGCACCATCTCCTGGTGCAGGGAGGGGTCCTTAGGACAGCTGCCATGTGGACCCAGTTTGGAAGGGGAGCTGGGATGGTGTTCTTAGCCCAGTCTGACTCCTGGTGTCCTCTGTAGCACATGGCAAAGGGCGGGCATTATGGCACTTGACCCCCAAAGAAGAAGCTGAGTGCCCAGACGCCTCTCTGGAATACTTCCTCAACAGCACCACGACCACCATCCTCCTCCCCACCCTCTACTCTGTGGTGCTGCTCGTGGGGTTACCTGCTAACGTGCTGGCCTGCTGGGTCCTGACCAAAAACTTCAGGAGATGCTCCAGTAGCCTCTTCCTGCTCAACCTGGCTGCTGCTGATCTCCTCTTCATCCTCCTGCTGCCGTTCAAGATCTCCTACCACCTCCTGGGCAACCACTGGCTCTTTGGGGACTACCTCTGCCGCACCATGGTGGCCCTTTTCTATGGGAACATGTACACTTCCATCCTCTTCCTCACCTGTATCGGTGTGGAGCGCTATGTATCTGTGGCTCACCCGTTCCTCTGGAAGGGCTCCATGGGTACGTGGGGTAGGGCGAGCATCTGTGTGGTCATCTGGCTGCTGGTGGGGCTGGGTGTGAGCCCGCTGCTGTTCTACCCACAGACAGAGCACATCTTGAAGCTGAACATCACGACATGCCACGATGTCCAAGGAAAGGACAATTTCTTCCAGCATTATTTCCTCTGCCTGGTGGGGCTGGGTTTCGGTGTGCCCTTTGTGTTCATGACTGTCTCCCATGGCTGCATCTTGGCCCGGCTGCTGGCCAAGCAGGAGAACTACGGGCACGTGGTGCGCGTCCTGGCCGTGGTCCTGTTGGCCTTCCTCCTCTGTTTCACCCCCAGCAACGTGCTGCTCTTCATACACTACCTGCATCAGGACACGGGCTGCAACAACATCACCTACAGCTGGTATGCCCTGGCCTTGGCCTTCAGTGCTTTGAACAACTGCTTTGATCCCTTCCTCTATTTCTACATCTCCAAGGATTTTCGGGGCTGGGTCCGGGATGCTGGCTGCTGTCTCTGGGGGCTGGGGACAAAAGGGGAATGGAAGAAGGCAGCCTTGCCCCTGCGGTCCAGTGAGCAGAGCCAGCTGTAGGCAGAGTTAGGGACACTGTGCCATGATCTCCATGTGGAGAGGACCGTCCTGCAGCTGCAGTCTGGGGTTCCCCCCAGCTGACCCTATGCTGTTAGAACATCCCCATAGGGGACAGTCACTTCTCCATGCCTTCTGTTATCCTCCTATTGCACAGTCCCATCCCTGTCTCTGCCACCCCCATCCCCACCTGGTGTCTCCCTCACACACCTTGCAGTTACCGAACCAACTTAGAATCCAAATAAACCTTTATTTCTCCCTGATGCTGGAAGGAGCAGGTGTGAACACCCCAGATAAGCAGGAGCCATCCTCCATCGCCGGGACCAAGCACCGTGCACACATGGCCAGCTCTGCTGCTGGGGACCACCCAAAATACACACTGTGATGTATGCAAGAAGGGATAGCGGGGGCAAATGGGTGCCTTGCCCAATGGAACAGGGGCTGGGAAGAGGATGCTGGGTAGAGCAGCACGGTGATAGCTTCACCCTGCGTACCCCATGTCTCTGACATTGCGTGTCCTCAGCCCACGACAGGAGCACTGCAGTTCTGCTTTTACTTTTCCTTTGACTCGCTTCCCTCGGCGCCGAGACCGACAGTGGTGGCTGATGTGCTGCCCACACATGCAGACGTGTGGTTCCTGTCTGTCTGTCCCCACTCCCAGCCCAGCCCCGGGGTGAGGCTGGGAGGAGGATACCCACTCTGTGACACTGTCATTGCTGCCAGGTCGGTGGCCACTCCAGTTCATGTCACTGTCTGGCCTGACCCTGTCCCTGTCCCCGTCCCTTGTGTCTGGCCATCACTCTTCTTGAGGATGATGCTACTGAGCTCCTGGATGAGTTTGTCGCTGATGGGTGAAGATGGCTGTGCGCTCCTCTTCTTGGTGCTAATGGAGGTCTCGGGGCTGGAGCTGTACCCCAGCACTGCAGCCTGCTCCTGGTCTCTGGCCAGCACTGTAGGTGGCTCCAGGTTCCTCTCCAGAGAGGCAGTCAGGGTGGCTCTGAGCCCACTGGATGGGGCTTTGTCACACTCCAGGTTCAAGCCCCGTTCAAGGGACACAGCCTTGGTGACAGAGGAAGCTGGCATCCTCTGTGCTGGGCTGGGGGGTAGTGAGGAGCGCAGCATAGGGGTTGGGGGCTTCCCAGGGGATGAGGATGGCTTCTGGGATCTGTCCATGTTGGGTTCAGGCGAGGGGTCCACCAGCAGCCCCCGCTGCAGCTCCAGCGTGGCCAGCTCAGGAAAGTTGCCCACCTCCTCATAGACGGGCTCGGTGTCCATCTCCTTCTCTTGCTGTTCTTCCAGGGAGTCCTGATGCACCTTCATGGGCTGGGGACACAGGGATAGAGTGAGACAGTGCCCAGCAAAAGGGTGCTGCCTGGGGAGCTGGGCTGCCTTGCTGTGGGGCTGGTGCTCCTATGGGTCATACATGCTGCTCTGGGTCTCTGGACATGCTCCTGCTGCCCTTCTGGCCAGTGGAGCCACCTGGGGCTCATCTGGGATCAGATCCATGCCACCAAGCAATGGCACTATTTCCATAGCCCCTGACAGTGTGGGGATGGAGGGCCATAAGTGCTCATGCATGAAACCAGGTGAGGCAAGACCAGGCGCATATAGAAACAACCTGATGGAAAGCAGCATCCAAACCTGCCGCCTTACATTTCTTATGTTCAGCCCCTCTGGGAGGTGCTGGGAACTGGGCTGGACATCTTTGCTCTTGGGCATGCACAACAGGACTGTGCACAGGACACACAGGACAGTAGATGCAGTGTGTGCAGAGCATCACAGATGCATCCCCCAGAGCCAGGATGCACAGTGCAAAGCCAGCATGAACACGCCCCATGCATGTGGGTACTTACAAAAAACATGGACAAAGTCCTTCGTGTGTGCAGACGGCGCTAGAAACAGAGGAGACAGGCAGAGATAAGCACCTGGTGGCAGGGATGTGGGGACACCTGCCTAAGCAGGCATGGGGATGGCAGATATGAGCACAGCACGTAGCACAAACACAGGGACACACACCCAGAGCGCCTGCTTGGGTGGGCACAATGACATGGGTGGGTTCAGGAACACCGGTGCCAGGCTCTTACCAGGGTCTGGTTGGCAGAGAGCATGGTGGCATCGGTGCTGTCCCCGTGCAGAGGCACCAATGGCATGGTGCCGAATTTCTGCTTGGCGAGGTCAGAGGAGGAGCGACGGCGCATGATGACGGGGCGTAGGTCATCGTGCTGCATGCCAAGAGTACAGGGTCACACTGGGGCTGTTCTGCTGGCCCCCTGCCCACCCAGCCTTGCCTGCACTCACCTGAGCCTTGAGGATGCTGGTGATCCAGTCCCACAACTCCGCCTGCCCCGTGCACACCAGGTACCTGCAAGGGAGCCAGATGAGAACTGCAGGCAGCAAGGACAGCAGGGTCCAGGTTCCCTTGACATCTTGCCTGCAAACCCAGGGCTACCAGCACAATTCTCCTTGGTGGGCATTGCTGGAAACAGCCTCCAAACTCACTGTATGTCCAAATAACAGCTCTGGTGTAAGGCAACAGGTACACCAGGCTCTGGGAAGCAGCTCTGCTTAGAACCCTGGAGCACCCTGGTTTAGACTGCATGGGGGTGAAGCAGTGGTGGGGCAAATAGTGGAGGGTGGCACAGCCCTGCAGGTAGCATGGACCTGTTAATGGCATGCACCAAAGCCCAGTGCTTGGAGATGTATGGGGGCTCAGAGGTGGATTTCCTCCAAAACCTGGTCTCCACCTTGTGCCCAGGCAGCACAAGGACCCAACTCTTTGACCCTTGGGCATCACAGCCAGCCACCAGCTTGGCCCTGACCCTAGGACCCAGCATTTCCAAATGTTCCGATCCCATTAAACCCAGGGACACACAGCTGGGACAGTTACTCACAGCTGCTGCTTGTCCATGCTCAGCGTGAAGCCCCACCTGGGGAAGGGAAGAGACAGGCAGTGAGGCAGCATTACCCAGTGCAGCACTGTGCAGGGGTTGTGTGCTCCACAGCCACATCCAGGATGCTCCCACTTACGGTGCTGGTGGCTTCAGCTTCTTCCTAATGCCCATGTAGACCTTGGCTACGTCCAGTGGCCACTCACGTTCTGGTTTAGCACTCTGCAGATGGAGAGTCCAGCTGACCCTTGTGGCCCTTCTAGTGCCACCACAGTCCCCACTGTATCCCTCCCCACTTCCCTGGCCCCATTGTGTCCCCTCCATACCCTTTTCTCCTTGAGCAGCAGCAGCTGCCGGTTGCGGATGACAAAGTAGCGCTCATGGAACTTGTTCCCCAGCAGCTTGGGGGGCTCCTCACGGCATTTCAGCAGCCCACACTTGGGGGTCTCACGCTTGGCACCTGCCCAGTGGAAGAGATGTGGGTCAGGGGGCTGGGGATATTAGGGGAAGTTCCACAGTCCTGGCTGGAGACACCCATGGGTGATGGGCCCATCCATTGTCACCGCACCTGTGAAGAGGCAGCTGCCTTCGCTGATGGGGACCTTCCTCACCAGTAGATACGCAGCACTGGGCTCTGGCAGCTTGCACCACTGCAACGCCTGCTCCAGAACCTTCTCCTTGGGGTGCAGGGGCCTCTCTGGGAATGAAGAGGCACCATCACTGCTGTGTCCTTTCCCTTTTCCAGCCACCATCCTCCCTGCTCCTGGCATCAAATTCCCCCAGAGCATCCCATCACATCTATCCATGGTGCTCACCCAGCTCCCCATTCTCCAGGACTTCGAAGGTCAACCAGATGTCCAGACTAGCTGCCACGTTGCGCATCTCCAGCACCTGATTGGTGAGCTCCTCTGCTGTCATTGTGGGAGACACCTGGGGCCGGACACATAGGAAGACCAGGTAGGTGGTGGCAGAATGGGACCTGGGGACAAGCTGTGCCAGGAGGCAGTGGCCCTTCCTTGACGTGTCTGTCCTTGGGACTCACCTTCAGGGTCACACAGCAGTCAGGCAGCTTCTGCTCCAGGTAAACCTCAATGATGAGGTCCCCAGCCTGCGAGAGCTGTGGGAGAAGGATGGTATTGGTGCCACAATGGCATGGGCACAGTGCACATTTCCTGTCCCCAGGTATACTAGGGAGTGGAAGTTGGGCTTGAGCCTCAAGGTGACAGAAGGGTAGAGAAGGGAGATAAAGCCCCTTCTGTAAATGTTTGGTCTCAGCGTGGGGAGATCTGGGACAGTGGGGATGCAGAGTGGGCAACTGATGGTCCCCGTCTTTCTCAGCATCCCAGGCCCCTGATGTGGGGAGAGCAAGCACACCCCAGGTACCTGGGTGTCCCTCCAGGTGGTGATCAGACTGTTCTCCAGCTCCATCTGGGACACCTGGTCCTCATCGATCTGCCAGGGAAAGAGATGAGATGCATGGCATCAGCATGGAGGGGGCTGTGGGTGAGGACAGGGGCAGGATGGGTGATGTAGAGTGAGGAACAGGGGACCAGCATGGGTGGAGGCAGGGGGACAAGGACAGCTTACATTGAAGATGGTGACGTAGTTGTCAATGAGGTCTTCCATCACCTTCACCTCATGCTCGCCTTTGCCATCAGTCTGGAAGAGGCTGGGCGCAAAGAGCAGCGACAGGTTCTTGGTGCTCATCTGGTTGAGGTCTGCACACTTCTGCACACTGGGGCAGGAAGCATAGGGGTGAGGGGCTGGCCAGGTCTGGAGGTGTGCCAGCCCCAGCTGCCCACTTCCACTCAAAAACCACCCCCTTTCTTTCCAGCTCCCCACATCCGCTGGGCATGAAATTCCTGTTTCCAGGACTTCAGGCTGCCATCACACAGTGCTCTGAGTCAGGGATGGGAATTTGTTTCTTCCCCCTATTTTTTTGTGTGCACTTGGTGAATTAGACATCTTATAACGGTGTGTTCCCCACTCCTAAACTTCACTGCTGTAGGACAACTCTGGGAACATTTGAGCTGCCACGCACACTCAGCACTTCCCAACACTGGTCTAGGGCACTGGGCTCTGCCTGAACCCCAAGAACAGAAGCCAGCATTCTCTGGGAAATGCCACCCTGTGTGCTGGCCTCAGAGACATCATCAGACCAGGGGACCTGGGGGGGGGTGACTGACCGATAGAGGTGCCCAATCAGTGCAGCCAGGGTCTTGCGGTTGAGGCGAGGCAGGCGATGGATGAGCTCCTTGTACCGCTCCAGGCGCTGGGGCTTGGAGGAGATTGCTGGAGAGAGAAATCATGGACCATAGAATCATATGATATGGCTCAGGTTAGAAGGGCCCATTTAGTTCCAATATCCCCGCAGTGGACCAGAACAAACTACCTAGCGCCCCATCCAAGCTAGCTTTGAACACCTCCAAAGAGCATCCAGAACTTCTTTGGGCAATCTGTTCCACTATCCTTGATTCTGATGGCCCCAGAGCTGACATGCCAATGGGACACCATTTTGGGCAAACAGAGGGGATGAGGTGACATACCCGCAGCCTCCTTCCACTGTGGGTGCAGCTCCAGGGTGAAGACGGGATCCTCCAGCTCACGGAAGAACCTCTTCAGCACATCAGTGACATCCTCAATGAAGTTATCGCTGATGCGCAACTTGACATTGCGAGCGTCCCGTCGAAACTCCTCCATCAGTACCTTGATCCGAGACTTGGCTCCATTCTTGCGGTAAATCCCCTCATGGCGCAGCCCTGGGGAAGGGATGCAGGGTCACAAGGCCTGATGCTGCTCAGAAAGTCCCCACCAGGGAAGGTGTCAGGTGGGTAATGCTTCCTATCCAGATGCATCAGTCACACCGTGAGTGCTGGGCACTGTCCCACACTCACCATACTGCGTGATGAAGGCAATGCAGCTGTCCACAATGATGGGGATGTCCCCACGGCTCAGCTGCTGGTCCCGCAGCGCGTTGCCTCGGCCTCCTGCTGATGCCTGGATGTCAGCATACCAGGCTGCCGTGTCTGCCCGCGACAGGCCCTGCAGGTAAAATGTCCTGAGAACAACAAGGGCGATGAATTGGGAATTAAGGTCTCCAGGGATGTGGGTTGCCTCCTCCTGCCTCATATGCCAGGCTGAGCTGATGAACACCCATCCCCAAGGGATCCCAAGCTGGGGTGACCACTGCAAACCCCTCAGCCACAGCCATGCCACCCCACCAGTATTTCCACAGTGGATTTAGGATTATCCTCTATGCACATGCCAGTACCTTCACCCCAGCACCTTCTCCACCCTTCCCATGCTCAACTCTCACCTCCCCATCTCCACCAACACCAGCATCTCCTTCTTCTCCGGTGTTTCTGCAGGGGGCACCAGACCTGTGTGGGAATGAGAATGAGCTCAGAGCCAGGCACATCCTCAACCGCGTGCTCAGCCTGGGCACTCACTGAGCTCCTGCAGCCGCCGCAGGTTGATGCTGTCCTCAGCCCCATCCTCCTCAGCAGGGCAGATGAAGAGGTGGGCTTTCTGCAGGATGAAAAAAGCTCGCTGCCAGCACTCGGGATTGAGCATGCACTTGTAACGCAGCTGGCCCACACGCTGGAACTCGTAGCCCAGCAGACAGTGACAGCTCACAGGAGTGAACCACTGTGGGATGAAGCAAGAGGTGAGATAGGGAAGGCAGGGCTCAGCCTGCTCGAGGATGGGGACAGCAGCATGGACAGAGCCCAGCTCACCTTTCCAATGGCGCTGGCCCATGCCTGCAGTGCATCAGCACTGTCAGCCCCCAGTTGCTGCACTTTTTCCCCGGTGAGGAAAAGCTCAAGGCTGAAATGAAACCTGCAGGGGATGAAGCCACCTATCAGGGCTGCTCCCACCCTGCTCTGTATGTGTCCAGACACCAAACACAGAGTGATACCCATCCCTGCCCCCTGCATGCCCTTAGGTTCTCCAGGCTTGCAGGTTCACCCATGCCAGGATGGGGACACCCTGAGGTACCTCTCAGTGGGACCAGGGCTGGAGAGAGGCTGGGCTCTGCTCACACCCAGGGAGAGCAGATCCCCACTCTGGATGTGGCTCAGAGGCTCAGTGCATTTCTCTGTCTCGAAGATGAGCAGGGCTCTCTCCAATGAGCACCAGACACGCTGGAAGTCTGTGAGAGTGGGGAGTAAGTGCTATTGGAGTGGGAAACCCACACTTTCAGACACGCTCCTCATTTTCCCCACATTCCCCACACTTACCCTCTCTGTTCTTCTTGGCACCTGGGAGGCGGGGGTGGGCCACAGACCGATGCAGGTACCCACTGTGTGCCACTGGCTGTGTGATCTCATTGTATACACCCTCCAGACCTGGTACACCTGTGAGGAATGGCACTGAGTGGGCCAAAAGTGTGGGTACTGGGGGCAGTGAGTCCCTTACTCATGTAGGTGTAGGCAGAGGAATGCTCCAACCATGAGGGAATCCCCTGAAAAGGGGATCCAGAAGTAGATATCACCCTGCCCCATTCCAGAAGAGGGGCGCAGTGGGGCTGTCACTTGGTGCCCTGGCTGTCCTGAGCTCTGGGACACAGGGGCAGCGGTGGGGCAGTGGCAAGAAGGAAAACGCCCCATCACAAACTTAAGGGGACTGATTTACCTGCATGGTTCCTTTTGCTTTCCAGGTCCCACCATGGCTCAGCTGCTGGGGCTACTTCATGGGCTGTGGGGTCAGCTGCCAGCCCAGCCTCCGCAGCGGAGAAGAACTGCAGGATGGTCTTGAGCAAACCTGGTCCTGCCACTGCAGCGCACAGTGCCTGGGATGAGACATACACCAGTAGGGACCACATCCTGTCTGATGGAAAGCCCATCCCACTTCAAGGATCACAAGATCCCACCCAAGCCCAGCATAGGGATTCAGGCACATCAGACAAGCAGAATGTGTTGACACCTCAAACTGAGTTCCAGAGTCATTCTTGTCATTCCCAGCACCCTGGCACCCTGCACACACCCTGAGGTGGCCCCTACCTGAAGTACGTCCTCGTGGGATGCATAGTGTGGATGGGGCAGGCGGTACCTCCCATCCCGGTACTTGCGGGAGATGAAGTCCCGTCTCTGCTCAGTGCTGGCATCTGGGTGGAGGACTTCTGTGGCAGGGATGTGGGCAGCCCAAAATCTGTTGGCTCGGTCATTGCCCAGCACAATGAAGAGCTGTGGGAGAGACCTGCAATCAGCAGCAGGCAGAGCAGGATACCCAGCATCCCTGCATCACAGCTGAGCTCATGGGGCTGCTGCGTTGCACACAGAAGCCCTGTGCACCTCTACCTGCACGATTTCATTGGACCAGACACTGGTGTCGAGCTTCAGGCTTTGCACTTTGGAAATGTTGGAGCCCAGGCTGCGATGCTGTCCTGTTGGGAGCAGGTGAGTGAGCACCCATGGCCCTGAGCACACCCAGGGGGTACCCACACCCTGCCCAGCCCTGAGGAGAAGCACTAGCCTGCGCACTGCTTGCAGATGACCACACAGAGGTTGATGGATGCCCAGTCTGGGCTCTGTGCCCAGCAGTCTGCACAGTATCTGTTGGCTTTGTTGGACCAGATCTTCTCTGCCACCTCATAGTCATAGAGCGTCTCGGCTATGGCTTCCTGCAGGGCCTCCATCCACTCCCGCTTCTCCCGCTCTGACTCTGCCACGAAGCTACAACACCAGCAGTCAGCATTCACACATCCTGCTCCAGATGCCAGCTGCTCCCTGAACAATTCCCATCCCCATTTCCAACCCTGCTCCCATTCCCATCTCCATCCTCATCCCCATTTCCAACCGTGTTCCCATCCCCATCTCCAATCATGTTCCCATCCCCATCCCTATCCCCATCTCCATCTCCATCCCCATTCCCATCTCCATCCCTGTTCCCATTCCCATTCCTATCCCAGCCCCTGTTCCCATTCCCCTTCCTATCCCCATCCCTATCCTCATCCTCACTCCCATCCCTCTCCTCGTGCCATTGTTACCTGAATATCTTGGAGGGGGTGATGAGCTCGAAGGTGCGGTTCTTGGCTTCACGGATGGTGGAGCCACGCATCTCAATCATGCAGATGCCAATGCCCATTTTAAAGAACTGCAAATCAGAGCAATGCCTGTTCTGGCTCTGCACCCAACCCACAGCACCCAGACCACCAAGACCTGGGACCTTTGATTCCATCCCATCTGATCTGGATTAAAGCATCCTGCAAATACTTTGATCTTAAAATTAAAGGCCTTGCTGGGTTGGGTGTGCTGGTAGGGCAATTTGAGCAAAACCCACTTGCTGTGGTTTAGGGTACACTGCACAAACTAGAAATGAGGCAGCCAGAAGAAAACAACAACAGGGTGCTAAGACACTTCAGCATACAGGAGCTGGGATTTCCTGTGGTTGCCACCAACCTGCTCGCTCTTGTAAAGCCACATCTCAGGCAGGCTGAGGACTGCAAACACTTTGGACTTCTGACCTTTCAGCTCCAGGGTGCCCGACTTCTGGCAGTGAGCCGTGTTGGGTGGCCGTGGCCGAGTGCCCACCAGGTGCTGATTCATCACCTTCTGCTGCAGTGTGGAGCACCACTCATTCCTCTGGGCTGCAGGGAGGGAAGGGTTGAAGGAGTGGTGCAGAGCCCATCCCTTTACCCCAACATGGCCAGAGTGTGGCAGGGATAGATGTCCCTCGCTCGTCTCAGCCAGTGTGGGGACAGGGTGAGAGCTGCAGGACAAAGGGAGGGATCGTTTCTTGGGAAACTGAAGGTTCCCAACTTGGGTTTTCACTCACCCTCATTCTCAGCACGGAAGACAAAGATCCGGTGGCTGGTGACGACCTGGAACTTGTTGTCCTTGGTGGAGCGAACCATCTCAATGACGGACAGTGGGATCACACCCTTGGGGTAGGGCTCCTGGAAGGAGCAGCAGGTGTGGTCACCCCACTTTCCCCTTCCTGCAGGGTATTACTATGTCTTATTACCCCTGAATCTGCCTCACTGGGCATACAGGTGCCAAAGTCCCAGTAAGGGACAGGGGAAGGCTGGCTGCAAGCCTCCTGTGATAGCAGCTACTCCAGGGCATTGCATGGCCCTCTCTGTGTTCCACTGACACAGTGTCAGGCTGTATCCTGGGCACAGAGACAGTGACTCCACCGTGGTGATGCTGCAGTTGTGCTGGGTCCTCACACAAGGGGGACAAGAGGGCACGACAGACCACATGTTGTCACAGAGTGACAGATCAGTTGAGGTTAGCAGGGACCCTTAGGACCATCTGGTCCCACCCGCACTCAAACAGAGCTACCCAGAGCAGAGCGTGCAGGACCACCTCTAGGCTGCTTTTGTATATCTCTAAGGATATAGTGTCTCCAAGGATGGAGATTCCAAGGATGGAGTCCTCACAACCTCTCTAGGTCCCACTGCTGTCCATCACCCACACACCGCAGAAGTGCTTCCTGATGCTCAGAGTTCCAATTTGTTCCCGTTGGCTCTTGTCCTTGCACTGTGCACCACTGGGCAGAGCCTGGCTCTGTTCTCTTTGCACACTCCCTTCAGGTTCTTATACAAATAGATGAGATCCACCTGAGCCTTCCCCAGGCTGAACATCCCCAGCACTCTCAGCCTTTCCTGCTCAGGTAGCACAGCACAGCCTCTCTCCTGCCCACATTCTGCCCACTCTTACCTTCTCACTGCTGAAGTACATCAGGTTCTTCCCATCAAAGCGGACATAGCGCCTCTGGAAGACATAATTCCTGTTGGCATGGTGGAAAAATGGGCTGTTAGGAGACAGAAGGTCCTCCAAGTGCCCCACAACTGCACACAAACCCCACATCTGCACAGACCCCAGGATGAGGCACAGGAATCCTTGTAACACCAAGACCCAAGAAGCTCAGGTTGGCTTTGGGAGACTCAGAGGTGAGGTGCCCATCTCACCAGCCTTGCTCAAGGGGGCTTTAACAATGGGGAGCTGTCACTACCCACGTTGAGCACATACCCTTGTGGGGACAGCTTGTCCAACCAACCACTCAGCATGGCGGGCCGGGGCTCAGACAGTGAGGTGTAGCTTGCATAGGGAGAGATGGTCAAGTCATCCAGGACCTCATCGGGGTAGAGGTGGGGTGGCAGGCTGAACGGGGCACCCTTGGCCCGTGGAGCATCCACAGTGGAGTATCCCTCTGTGTCATTCTGGGCGATGCGCTCGATGAGCCTGGTGCGTGTCTCCTCATTCTCACTCCTCCCCTCACTGCTGTATTCACTGCTCGTCCTGCAAGGAATGGGGCCATGAGAAAACCAGGAGATGCTTCATATTGCTTCTGGCCTCATCATGAGCTCCTTGGGGTACAGATCTGATTGGGTCTTTGCATCTCCATGAGTGGGATGCAATGAGGGCTTGGTGGTCACCAAGATCTTGGCACTGATCTTGGCACTTGACCCCCATGGGTCTTCCTCATGCCCAGCTGAAATGTTCTGCAAAGCTCTTGGAAATCATAGAGTCATAGAATGGGTTGGAAGGGATCTTAAAGATCATTTAGCTCCAAAGGAAGGACAGACTGCTGGCAGGTGGAGCTCCTGCAACAGCCTCATTTTCTTGGGAAGCTGTGGCTAGAGAGGGCCTGGTGAGCCTATCCAGCCATAACAATGAAAGGAAATGACAAAAATAAACCATTAAGCCTGCCCCTTCCCTCAGTCCTGTCAGCCAGGAGCTTTTTTTTTCCCCCAAAAAGGAAACAGACTAGAAAACGTCAGATGGTCACATAGGAGCTGCCCAGGCACGATGATGATGGGCAGGAAGAGGCCCATGGCAGCAAGGACACCTCAGCAATGGGACCTGACTCCAGGATGAAGACCAGGCTCCAGAAAAAGCAGCAAGGATATTCCCAGCCTGGCACTGCTTCTGCCTGAGGTGGTTCCTGGTGGTATCCATCGCTCCATGAAGGAGGGTTTGGAGGTCATAAGTGGGATGAGGAGGGCAGAAAGGCACCTTCCAGCCACCACAGCTTCAATCCCAGGAGGAGGGGTCATGAGACAGAGCCAGTAGAAGGATCTACAGGAGGGATATCAAGGTTTGCATAGCCTGGAGGGTGACAGCTGGGGTGCACTGAGCTGGAGAGCCTCAGCCTGTCACTGCTCACATGGCAGGGTTGGTGGAAGATGAAGGATCGGTAATGGAAGAAGGACAAGGAGCTGTAGGTGGATCTGGGTGTTTTTCAGGTGGGACTATAAGGCAGGCAGTCAGCCTGAGAGTGGGCACCTGGTGTCTGGCAGGGTCACATCATGCCTGGGATTTCATGTCCTGCAGGGAAGGAGCTTTGAGGTATGGGGAGAAGTGTTTAGAGTGGGTAGGCACTGTCAGTGCTGTAGGCTCCCTGCACATGCCCTTGGGATGCTTGAGGTTTCAGATCCCTGCAAGCCCCAGACAGAGACTGCAAACAGCACTAGACCCTGCTCTGCATTGCAGGATAAGAGACTGCAGTTCCTTCCCAGACACAGAACTCGTGTTCCCAGGTATCTGCAGTCCCCCACATGAACCCCATGTGGCTGTGTCACCTGGGCTGACCAGCTCCCTGGATCAGGCCAGGCGCTGGCATCAGAAACATGAAGGCACAGCAGCCACAAGAGCTGGAGGATGCAGAGCCACAGCTCAGCTCCCTTCTCTGCAAGCAACACAGGAAAAGGAACCCTCCCCATCTGAAATGGGAAGAGCAGCTTTCCTTCCTCTTTCTGAGATGCTATCAGGACTCATGGAAAGTGCATTCTGAAAAGCACTTTTAAGGTCTCCTATGCACTCTCATCGTCCCCTTGCCTACCTTTGTGTTTCTTGCTCCGGCTCAGTCACTGCTTCATAGCCCTGCCCAGAAGAGACATCTGTGCCCTGGGAGGAGACAGCAGTCACACTTCAGCTGGTACCACAGTCCCACCAGCTGTGGCTCACTGGCTCTCAGGAGGTGGGGGACACAGAGTGGCCACTGGTGATGCCAGGGGATAGATTCTGATCCCATGGCCCCCTCTCACCTTCTGCTCCCGGGCTGGGACTATGTTCCCAAAGGTGGTCTCACTGTATGGGCTGATGAGCGACTCACTGAGCTCTACAGGCAGGGACATGGGGAGAAAAGGCCATCAATGGTGCTGGAAAAGGACAATGACCTGCCAACACGTGGGGACACCCATGGACCCCCCCAGAGTGATCCCCTCACAGCACACCCCATCCAGTCAGGGCACCTGGTATGGCAGAGATATCAGCTCAAACCTTCATGGGGCTGCACTCTGGGTCCACCCTCCCCCTAGGACCACCCTCCCTCTGGGCACACCGTGGGGTCCTTACTGCACACAGTAGCCCAGGGGCTCTCACCTGACTTGCTGGCAGGTCTCTGTGGGATGGGGGGCAGACCCCCTCCTGGCCAGCTGGCCCTGCTGGAAAACAGGAGAGAGATTATTGCGGCTGTGACCAGGATTTTACCCTGTTCTCCTCTCTCTGGTTTGAAGGGCTGGAGGCTGTCGGCCCATTTCTCAGCCTGTACTTGTTCCCTTGGATGTGCAACGAACCTGCCCCACTGCCTGCTCTCTTCTACATATTGAGACTGTACCTCCTGGGGATACTTTTCCTCCCTCAGCCTGATCTCCTCCAATATGTCCCACCTTGCCCCCTGCTCAAGCCAGCACCAGAGGCCCTGGCCAGTGCTATTCCATGCTAGAAACCCCTATCCCTGCTGCTCTCACCATCCCTCCCCAAACCAACGTGGGTCCCAGCTTCCCCATAGAGCGCATTCACCCCCCCAACCTCCCCTGAGGAAGGCATGATGAGGACAATGCTCCCTAAGGATGAGGTTCTGGGGTTGGGGAGCCCTTGAATCTGTCTTTCCTAAAGGAAAGCTTCTGCTTACTTAGGCTTCTCGGCCGGTTGTGTCAGGTCCTGTGGGGACGGATCCTGTGTGAGAGCTTGGCCCCGGGGACTGTCCTCTTGTCCTGAGTCCTCCACAGGTGCCAGCGATGGCTTGAACCCCTCGTAGATGACATTGGAGACCATCTCCATCCTGCCTTGTCCCACACCCGACACTGAGGGTGGTCTGCCTGTCGTGCCCACAGCACTGAGCTCGGCCACTGGGACCCTGTGTCTGAGCCGTGGTGGCACAGATGGGACACAAAGGCAGGGCTTCTCCAGTGTCTCCTGTGTCTCTCCATGGTCTGGTACTGTGGGGAGCCATGCCTCCTCCCTTGCACCCAGCTGGGATGTTCCTGTGCCCATGGTTGACCCCGGGCTCTCCAGATCCGTGGAGCTTTCCCCTGGCACAAAGCCCTCCAGCACGACAAAGGCTCCAGCTGTCCTGTCCTTGTCTGGGCTGTGTGCTGCTGGTGTGGCTGCTGAGCCCTGCTCCAACTTGGGGCGATAAAAAACCGTCCTCGGCTTGGGAACCGGCCTCACCGGTGGAGGATCCAGGTCCTTCTGTGAAGGCACAGCTTGACTGCATTGCTGCATCCCAAAGGCATCAGCTGCCATTCCTGGTTCTGCTTTTGTAGCATCCTCACCCATCTGGGGAGCTTGGGAATGGGGGTCCCCAAGCAGACGTGTCTTCTCTGCCAGGTTCAGGATCCTCTTGCGGTGCCCAGTGGCTGTGATGCCAAGCTGCTGCAGTTGCTTATTGTCCAGAGCAGTGACATCTCGAGCCAAGTGGAATCCATGCTGCTTGAAAAGATCCCGGTATCTCTCCAGATGGATGGTGGCCAGCCAGTCTGCGATGTCTGAATTAGGAGTACACGGCAAGCTCATGGCCCTGTGATGCCTCCGTGATGGTGCTCAGCCCATCATCTGGTGAAGGAGGGGAAGAAAGAGCTGAGGAGGCAGTAGGAGGGAATTTGGGGGCTTGGCCACACTCAGGATCCCCCCAGCTCACCACCCCCCCCTCAGCCTCTTACCTTCAGCAGTCCAAGCCAGGACTTCATCCTGTTACTTCCCTCTCTTCCACCCCTCCCTGGAGCCCTTCGTCCCACTTCGCCAGTGCTCGAGTGACGCCAAGACTGGGGGGCTGTTGTGTGTGCAGGGACGGGATGGAGGGATGGGGTGGAGGGGGCTGCTGATTGCGGCTATGGGGGCAGCAGCTGGGCCCCTCCCAGGGGACGAGCTCTGGTGCTGGCCGCCTCGGGGAGGGCTCTGCTGCCGGAAGGGCCAGACCATAATCTGCCTGCGAGGGCATGAGAGAGGTCAGCATGACTCACAGGCAGGCTGAGGGGGATGGAACCCACAGGGCGGGCGCCCAGCACCGTGCCCACCCACCCAGGGACCCGCATCCCCAGATCTCTCTCTGGATGCAGCCGCGGGGCTCTGAGAGCCTTTTTCCCATGAATCATGCTGCTCCACACTAAACCATCTGCACTGAGTGTGCTGCCACTGGCTCTTTTTTTCCAGTTCCTCCATTTCCCCCTATTGTTCAGTGCAGGCTTCCTTCCTGCTGCCTGTGCTCTCCCACGCATCCCCTGTCCCCCCTTAGTGGGGGCTGCATCCCGGCTGTCCCAGGCTCCGCACTGCACCGCAGCCCACTGGTGTGACTATGGGAAGGGGTGTCATGGGGAGCACAGGGGGGAAGAATGGCTGTCTGGGAGTGTGCCCATGTAAGGGTGCAAAGGGGTGGCCGTGCATCAGGCTGTGGTGACAAGGGACAGTATACAGAAGATGGCCAGGAAGGGCGTGGGGAGCTGAGAGCAGGGACACTGCAGTTGGAAAGCTGCTTGTTGATGGGGGTGGAGGTTGGAGCTCTGTGTGGGGTGTCTGTCCCTACTTCTGCCCAGCGGCTTTCTACTGAAATGGGGCAATTTCTCCCTTTCTCGTGGCCCTATCGCCCTGTATGATCTGTGGGCAGCTCTGCTTCCCTGCCCCGAGACTTCCTCAAAGGGCTGAGTGCGGGGTGCTGGGGTGGCCCTTGGGGACAGCCCAGCTGCCATCCTTACAACTGTCCACGTCCGTATAGACCCACACTAAGTGCTGTGCATGGGCCCTTCCCACAGAACTCTGTTCCCAAGCCTGCCCATCCCCTGCACCCTTGGGGCCGTCCCTCACCTCTGGGCTCAGCAGGGCCGGCTCCAACGCAGTAGTGGCATGGTGGCAGGGCCGATGTCCAGGTGTCCCCTCCAGGAAGGGGGCTCAGCCTGCAGCGACAGCAGCACCCAGCTTGTGCCTCCCACTACTGGTCCCTCCTCCAGGCCAGCCCTCTGGTCCCCAGCCCTGTCCCCACCCTCCTGTCCTGCCTCTTTGCAGGCTCTGCCCTCCTCTGGATGCTGCCCCTCACACTTCGTCCCCTTTGCTCCACCCTAGCAAGGGTCTTATCCATGGCATGGATAAGGGTCCCTGGCTGCCCCCCCAAACCCACGCATTGCACTCAGCCCTGTGCCCTGCAAGTGGCCAGACACGTTGCCACATCCACCATCCACCAGCAATAGAGTGCTGGGAAGGCAGGATAATGCTTGGCCAAATTGGGCTAAAATAAGGCTAAAAGAAATCTGCAGAGGAATTAGGGTGGATGAACACAAGAGATGGGTGGCTGAAACTCTGGGATCCCAAAAGCCACCTCTGTCCTGCAGGGAAGCAGCACCACATCTGACATTGCAAACAGGAGATGGGGGTGGGATGAATGCAGGGCTGGTGGGCACTGGGCTCCTGCCTGGAACAGACACCGCTCTTTCAGCCGCCTGTTCCTCTAGTGCCATGCTTTTCGCAAGAGACGTGTGTGGTTAGCCCAGCTCCGCTATTACCCAACCTTCCCCACATGCAGGGGATGTATGAGGGTGATCTCTCACCACCTTCAGCCGTCCTCAGCTCCTGAGGCTCAGGTAACAGCTGCTCTGTGCCCTGGGTGATCCCCTCACTGCAACTCTGGGCTGTCTGATCCCCAAAACTTACTGCAGGGGAGATAAAGGAACACTCCAGTAAATGAGGTCCTCCTTGACCAAGGCTGTGTGTGCAGCAAGGGCTGGAAACGCAGCTTCTCCTTCTGGCAAAGCAGAAGCAGAACTCTGTGACTGCCCAGCACGTCCCCCCCTTCCTCCCACGGCTCAGCCAGTTACCCCAGGGCACGGGCCCATGGGCTGCCCTGTGGCAAGGCACTGAGCCAGGCCTTCCTGTCTGTCTGTCTGTCTTCCACTGCTCAGGTTTGTCTTTGGCATCTGCCGACCTGCTGATACAGACTATATTTAGTGGCTGGCCTCCTAGTTTTGATCACAACAGGAAGGTTTCGCCTAGTCCCAGGGGGAGGCAGTTGGGAGGAGCAGAAAACAGCTCTGAGGCTGGGGACAGGGCATGGTGAAGATGCTGGCAAGGGCTGGAGGAAGCAAAGATCAAAGTGGGCTTTGGATCCTCCCAGAACATTGGTCGTCGTCTTCTCTGACCTATGAAGCACACAGGATGACACTGTCCCTTAAGGTCTATGCATCTAGCTACCTACCTGCCCATCCATTCTTCCCTTCACTTCCCCCCTCATATCTTTCCTTCCTCCCTCCCACCATCCCTCCATCCAGCCATCCATCCCTCCCTCCCTCCCTCCCCACTTAGCTATGGGCACCCCTTGCAGTGCCCACACAGGATGGTGCTGAGGGATGTGTGAGGTGGTGATGGAGAAACACCATATCACAGAGTTGGGTCTGCAATTGGGTCCAAAGGATTTAGCAGGGTGAGGCAGAGGGGATGGGGAAGCTGGAGGTATTCTGGCATGTCAGATAAGGGATGTCCTTGCATGACCCATTGGTCTTCCTATGGCTGTTAGGGACAGGAGCTCAGGAGGCGTTACCTGCACAGCATGAGATCCTGGGCACACAGAGACAACCTCCCCTAGTGATGTTTGATGGGGACACTGGAGCTGTCTGCAGCCATTCACGTGGGTGGGACAGGGGCCTCACAGACTCATCCACGGGCCGGCTGACATCACTCGCCTCCGGCTAATCTCTCTTCCAGCAGCGGTTTCCCGTTTCCTTTCCAATCTGTGCTCTGGGGAGGCTGCACTGCTCAGGGCCAGGCAGGAAGAGCCATCCAGCTGTGCTCTCATGGGGGGCCCCTACCACCCATCCCCCCAGTATCCCACCCAGGGCACCCTTGGGGTTCTGGTCCCCCCGCACACCCAGCCTACCTGTCTCTTCCTTAGGGGATGCTGGCATACAGTCCCTTGCTACCTGTGCCTAGGGTAAGCCATCGTTAATAGGAAACACCATGCTGGGGGTCCAGCACACCATGGAGAACCAGGTGTCCCCACCCCTAGTCCCATGAGCATCATAAGGCTCCCCAGGTGTGGTGATGCTGGAGGCCATGGGCTTCATCACAGCTCAGCAGTGGAGGATGTGGGTCCCTGTCCCCACCACCCCTGTTGTTCTCCCCATATACCCAATGCCACCGCCACATGGGGCAGAACGTGGGGTGAGGTGCTGTCCTCCTCGACACCGAAGAACCCTGCCAGCATCACAATGCTCAGGCAGCAGCTTCTCACCCCTTGTTAAATCTGGCCGCAGCCTGGGCATGGAAGAGAAATATAGGGGGAGCAAAGAGAGGCTGAGGCTATGCATGTTGGGCCCTACCCCAGCACCCAGAATGGCAGCACCAGGGATGCTTGTTCCACAGGGGATGTGGGTGGTGCAGTGGGGTGGCTAAAGGAGGGCAGTGGGCATCTCTGCACAGAGTGGGCATCTGGCTGAGTCAGGAAAAAGCCCTGCACCACCAGCAACGATGTCTCCATTTGCACTGAGCAGCACAGAGCAGGTTGGAATCATTCCGAGGCAGGAATCCAGCAGCAAATGGGTGGGTGGAAAATCCAGCATGTGTCAGCTTGTTCCCTCCACACTGTCTGTCCAGACAAACTCCCTGCTGTCCGGAGGAAGCCGACCTGTGCCCACACACTCTCACCCACAGGCATGCAGATGTGCAGAGCCCAGCACTGCCCTTGCCAGATGTGCAGAGCTCAGCATCCCCATCCACGTCCCCATCCCCCCCAGTCTTTGAACCCAGTGTGCAGCACCCAGCACAGCCTGGGAGTGCCCCACTCCAGCCTGAAGCTCCCCGGCTGTGCACACACCAACCCCTTTATTATACCAGAAACCACTGCAGCAGCAAACACTAGAGGCAGCCTGCGGAGGTGAACCCATCACCCAGGAGAGGACCTGGGGGGCTCCCAGAGGTGGGGGTCACACAGAGCCTGGGAGGACCTGGAAAGTGAGACACACGGCAGAGAGGGACAGTTCTGGTCCTGTACTGCTGCAAAACCTGGGCTGGTCTCACGTAAACCCTCCATTCTGGACCTTTGAGAAGCGCACCCAGAAGGTCTTACAGCAGCAGAGGGACCTCCTGGTGGTGGCAAAGCTTCATTCAGTCACACAAGGCTTCCTCCCCCCAGTCTTTCACCTCTCCTTGGAGTACCCAACCCTGCAGCCTACACTGCCACCTGCATGGAAACATCTCCATGGACCACCACCCCCTCAGTGCACAGACACTGGGCTCCCACAGGACAGTCCCCCCACTAGAAGGTGTCTATGATGAAGAACGTGGAGGGCACAGGGTGCCAAATCCCCACCGTGGCCCCTCTCTGGTGGCCCATCAGGGCAGGCATCAGGCCTCGTGGTCGCTGGTGCTGAGGTGCTCCTCGGACAGCCCTGTCTCATCAATGTGTTCCAGAGAGTCAGCGTGCTGCAGGGAGAGCTCGGCCAGGCTGAGGCTGGGCAGTGTGTTCTGCTCTGGGTACACCCAAGGCTTGTACCCGGGGTCGTGCCTGCGCTTCCACTCTGGGTACTTCAACCCTGCCTTGTATATCTTCTTCATTGCCTGTGGGAAGAGCAGCTGTGATCCATCACAGTCCCCCCAAGACTCCAGCACCTTCTGCTTCTCCAAGGTGCTCTCATGGTTCCCCATGGCCCCACGATCAGCCATGCACCCTGCTTACCTTTGGTGCCACAAACTGGGAGACACGGTTCACCACCCACTTTGGCAGAGATCCTGCAAGAGCCCAGAGCTCCATCACTGAGCTGAAGAGACGCCATGACCCCTCAAAATCCCTGCTAGGTGCATTGGTCAGTGCTCAGCATCCAGTGCTGGACTGAGACCCCCAGATCCCCCCATCAGGGAAACTGCCCTGTGCTATGCTCTGAGAGGGTCCCCTCTTCTTCCCATAGTTGTCCTCCCTTCCCTTTGGGACACAGGATGGTTGAGAACCAAGATGGGCAAGCTGAATCCATGGTGGGACCATCTGAACATCATGGAGTTCAGCAAAGCCAAGTAGAAGGTCCTACGCTGTCAGGCTGGGGCAATCCCAAACATGAATACAAACTGGGGGATGAATGGGTTGAGAGCAGCCCTCAGGAGGAGTTCAGGATACTGGCAAGTGAATAACTGCAAATTCTAAGGCCAATTGTATCCTGGGCTGCATCAAGGAAGGGTTGGCAGCAGGGTGAGAGAGGTAACTGTCCTTGTGAGGCCCCATCTGGAATACTGCATCCAGATCTGGGATCCCCAGCATAAGACGTGGAGCTGTTGAAACCATGAAATCCTAGAATGGTTTGGGTTGGAGGGGACCTCAAAGCCCTTTAGCTCCTGCTGTGAGCTGAGTGCTCCCCACCAGATCAGGCTGCCCAGGGCCCCATCCAGCCTGGCCTTGAGCATCTCCAAGGTTGAGGCACCCACAGCTCTCAGGGCAGCCTAGAGTGGGTCCAGAGGAAGGTCATAAAGATTCTCAGAGATCTGTAGCACTTCTCCTACAGGGAAAGGCTTGCTCAGCTTGGAGAAGGCTCCATGGAGAAGTTACAGCAGCCTTCCAGTGCCTAAAGGGGCTTATCAGAAAGATTTGCAGAGAGATCTTTTGAGCGTCTGTAGTGACAGCACTGGAGGTAATGGTTTTAAACTGAAATACAGTATTTATACAGTTTAGATTAAATAGAAATGAATTCTTTACTCAGAGAGTGCTGAGTCTCTGTCACATGCTACCCAGAGAAGCTGTGGATGCCCCATACATGGAAGTGCTCGAGGCCAAGCTGGATGGGGATTTGAACAACTTTGTCTAGATGAGAGTCAGCGGGTTAAGAGCTGGGTTGCCTTTAAGTCCCTTCCAACCCAACCCATACCATGATGCTGTGATTCCAAGCTCTGAAGACCCATCCCACAGGAGCACGCCGCAGCACTGCCCTTCAGCTCTCACCTCTGGGGTCCACCTGGGTGAGATAATAGAGGACGCAGGCGCTGGTACCGTTGGCCTTGATCAGATAACCGGTCTGCAGGGACACAGCCCTGACAAAATCCTTTCGGGGTGGGTATTTCTGCAAAACAAAGAAGCTCAGACCCTGCCCCAACCTCTGCCCACAGCCACCCCCAAGGCCAAGGGGAACCTACCGGGTGCTTGACGCTGTAGTTGAGGATGATGTAGTCATTGCCCAGGGGCAGCCAGGAGCGCAAGGTGACAAAATCACGGTTCTTCAAGGGGCTGGGACACTTCCCTGCAGAGACACCTGGTTACAGCCTGATGTGGGGCAGCAGCTGGGGCACCCCGGGTGTGCAGGGGCTGGGGGCTGCTCACAGGAGTAGTATCCCACGTCGGCGTTAACCGTCAGGCGCCCGATGTCGTAGGTCTCGATCATGTGCGAGTCCCACTTCTTGCGGTAGTGGGTGTCGTGCAGCACGTCGTAGAGCGTCTCAGCAGAGACATCCTTGCAGGAGATGCGGGTCTGAGGGGAGACGGGAGGTCGGGTCCCCACTGGGTCCCCATTGGATCCCCATTGGTTCCCCCTAGGATCCCCAGGGTGGTGCACACCCCAGGGATTGGGGATTTAGCTTGTTTCTTTTGGCTGGTCCTGCTGTAACTGGAGCCACCCGCTCCAGCGTGCATTATTGATGACCCCAACCCTGCTCCTCCTGATGCCGGGAGGAAAGAGATGTCATCTGCTCCTCGTTAGAGGCCTTGCATCTTTGATGAGGTGCGTGGCAGCTCCATGTAATGGGAGCCGGCCCTTTGAACGCTGGTGGCAGGTCCCATCAATCTCAGGTGAGCTCTCCCTGCTGGCCCAGGTGATGCTTGTCTGCCCAGCAGGGCTGCAGACCTGATGTGCCTGAGGTGTGGGAGCACCCAGCCCTTCCTCACTCAGGTGTCCTGCTGCAGGAGGAGTCCACACATCCTCCTGGAAATGCCCATTGTCACCGAGGGGCCATTGCACCCATAGAATCCCCTCCTAAACACACACTGCTCATCCTCCTCCAACCCAAGCGTGGCCAAATGGAGGCCACACAACAGCTTCAACAGACAGTCAGCTGCCCAGAACAGGGCTGAAGGGGGTTTCCTGATGCTCCAGATGCTCAGGAACCCTCCAAGCTGTGCCTTTGTTGGTGAGAAAACCAGGGTTCTTCTGGCCCCGTAATGCCAAGCCTGGTTTGGTTTCACTGCATCTCTTGGGAAGGATCCCTGGGCAATGCTGATTGGGAACCAGATCTGACCAGCTCTGTGCTCAGGCCCTTTATGGAGCAGGGAAAAGCCACAGCAAGGAGATATTGGCAGTGACCCAGTCTAGACAATGGTGTGACACTCAGAATCCCCTGAGCCTTCTGGGAGCCCCTCCTCTACAGGGGCAGCGATGGAAAATTCTGCACCCTCCCCACTGGGCTGAGCTTGTTTGAACAGGGCTGGACTTCTCCAGGTTCCTATAATCTGATCTGGGCACAGTGCCACAGTCCCTGCTGCTGTCCCCATTGCCCTTCACGCTTTGGGTGCCTGAACGTGGCTTCAAGGAACTAGAGGTGGCTCAGCACCTGCAGTGCCCCGGAGCCTTATTCCTGCACATCAGGATGTTGGATGTGAATTTTGCTTCTTCCCAGGTATCGGGGACCTCCTGCAGTCACCGTGAATTCTCACAGAGATACCAGCCAGACCCCTTCGCACCCTTGGGTTTATCCTACCTGGTCCTGTGGGTCTGTACATCTAACCCCAGCTGGCTGGGCTGCTTGCTGGCCCCAGCTCAATATCCGTGTCACAGCTCTGCAGAGCTTTGCTGATGTTCCTCCTCCTCCTCTCCCTGGCTAGATGGGCCTCCAGCCCCAGCATCACTGCAACCAGCAAATGCCTGGAGCTCCAGGAAGCTTTCTTCTGCCCTCCTGGTGTCTCACTGGGCTGCTGCCACTCTGAGATTGAGAGAGCAGTGTAAAAGTCTTCCCTGTTCCCTGTACCCTCTACCCCAGGGGCCTACTCAAGACCTCCTTGTGCCTCCCCAGCTCTTCAGGCCACAGTAACCCTCCCCCAGTGCTCCCAGTTGGAAGCGCTCCTTACCGGGTTAGTCAGCCTTGTGATCAGATGCTCCAGCCCCACTTGCTCTGGCAGATTCCATCCCTGCCTGATCTTCGGTGAGGATCCCATAGCCACAAAAGCCATGACAGCAGCCCCGCAGCCAAGTGCTGCCCTACATGATGCTCATGCTGGAATAACCTCTTCTTCAGTGGGGTCTGTGGGGCTCCCTTACCCTGCAGCTGCTCTTGGTATGCTCGAGATTACCCAGCACTGACACTGGTGCCATGTGGGTGAGCAATGAGGTTTGATGGCACAAGGGATGGGTGAACATCACTAATCCTTCTGCAGCATCCCAAATCCATCCCCTGGCATGCAGCAAAGCCCCTGCCATGACAGCTGGGGCATCTGAGATCCTCAGAGAAGCTCAGCAGTATGGGATGCAAGGCAATTGTACCCAAGGACAGTGTGCCTGGGGGAAATGCACCAGCCCACCCCATGCCCCAGGGCTCCCCAGCAAGGCCATCACCACAAGATTATTCCCACCTGTGTGCAGAGCAAAGGCAGTGGCAAGGCAAGCACACACAGGTGCACTGGGTGTGTTTCCATGCTGCAGCAGCACCCTGCTTGCAATGCTGAGACATGGGGCAGGCAGAGAAGCTGCCAAGCACATTACCAGCATGCAGGAGCGCATCTGGGGCCAAACCCCACCGAGCCCTGCTGTTTGGGGCTGGAGCAGGGGAGGGCTCACCTTGATTTTCTGCACGGTGCAGCTCTCCTCCTGGCCCTGGCTCCAGACGGTGACGCCAGCCTTGTTGTAGCGGCAGTGCCAGCCCTCTGCGCTCTCGCACTGCTCCCTGAACGAGCTGAAATCGGAGTCGTCCGGGATATAAACCATCTCCCCGCCCCTGGACATGGGGGCTGAGCTGATGGAGGCTCCTTCTGCCTCCCCACCCGGCAGCCAGCTCGCACCCAGCTCACGCGGCCGTCCTCATCCTCACGGCCCTGAGGCCGCAGAACGCAGCGAGGAGGAAAGCTCCTTCCCTGCGGATGTTACGGCAGCTGCTGGCAGCTCGGATGTCTTCCCGGGCTCGCCGGGATCACGTTTCTCTCCAGCTGCCCGGCTGCTCCTCTATTATTCAGCAGGTAGCAGCTCGCTAGGGGCTCGGTTTTCAGGGCAGAGCTGCCCCCGGCTGCCCGAGTCCCCGTGTTCCCGTCCCCGCTGTCCCCTGGCAATCTCTGTGCCTGACTTTGCTGCAGCAGCTTGATTGCAGGGAGTGATGCAGCGCCCAGCCGTGCCCCTTCCTGGTGCACAGCAGGAGAGACGCTCTTGTCCTTCACGCTGCTGGCCCAGGATACAGCTCACTGTTATTTATCATCACGTTGTCCTGATGCTTTCTGCTGAGATGCTGCTCAGCACCCTGGCCTGGGTCAGCTGTCCTACAGTGGTGGTGTCCAGGAGGTCCCCATTGGTCTCAGATTTGGGCTTCTCAGGCACTGCCTTTCCCTAAACGTCCATTCCTCCCAGTTCAGCCTCACTGCATGGTGAGGGGTGCTGTGGGTCCCTACCCAGTGTACCCTACCAATGGGTACAATGAGCATGGACCCAGCCTTCACCCTGGGGTGCCCAGCCTGAGCCCAACTGAACATCAAGGCACTGATCACCATCATATGGGCAAAACCCCACAGAAGGAACCCAGTCCAACCCACAGGTTCCCCAGTTGCTTGGGTGAACAAACCTCTGTGCAGTCACCAAGACTGCCCCCCAGATTGGGGAGCCCCAACCAGGATGAGGTCAGTGCACTCTTGGGTGCTATCCCAAGACCCCTTCACTGAGGATGCTCCAGCTCAGCCCCTTCCTTTTAGCACTGTGAGCCCATTTTCCTTGGCAGAATGACACCAAGTTAAGCTGACATGCTGGAGGGAGGAGAAGTGGGTCCCTGTGTGCCTTATCCACTACAGCAAGGCCAAGTTCAAGGTCCTGTACCTGGGTCAGAGAATCCCAAACATGAATACAGACTGGAGGATTGGCAACTGTGTGGAGAAGGACCTGGGGATGCTGGTGGGTGCAACACTGGATGTGAGGCAGCAGTGTGCATGTGTAGCCCAGAAAGCTGATCATAACCTGGGCTGCATCAAAAGCCACATGACCAGGGGGTGAGGAAGGAGGTTGTCTCCTCTTGGAAGACCTCAGCATCCAGTACAGCTTTCAGCTCTGTAGACCCCAACATAAGGATCTGATGGAGTGAAGGACGTCAGAGAGAATGGAAGTGATAGAGTAAGGGGGAATGGTATTAAACTAAGAGATTTAGTCTTAGTCTTTGCTGAGAGGGTGGTGAGGGCCTGGCACTGTTGCCCAGAAAGCTGTGGGTGCCCCATGTCTGGAGGTGCCCAAAGCCATTGATGGAGGCCTGGGCAGCCTGAGCTGGTGGGGGACATCCAGCCTGTGGCAGGGGGCTGGAACTGAATGGCCTTTGAGATCGCTTCCAACTCAAGCAGTCTGTGATTCTATATGAGTCTGTGAGTTGATGAGTCTGTGATTCTTTACCATGGGGGATGCATCAATCTGGACAGGAGTGCAGTCACCCAAGAACCCTCTGGTCATGGCTGTGTGCCCTCTGCCAGCCACCAGCTGAGCTGGTATATTCCCAATGATGTGCCCACCCGCCTTCACAAGCCCTCAAGGCTTCATCAGCTCCATCCACATCTGTCCCCGGCAGGAGCTGAGCCGGAGAAGGACGGGCTCGTTTTGCACGGAGCCCAGTATCTGCGTTGCCAAAGCCGGGTGGTTTCCAGCATATCCCAGCGCTCCTGGCGACGGATTCCTCGTTCCGTGCAATCTGCTGCTCGCCCACAGGGTGTCACGCGTGCTCCATCGGCGACAACGGCAGGGAGCGGCCGGGGCCGGACCCAGAGCAGGGAGGTGTGGATAAGCTGCTGGGTGCCGAGGGCTTGGAGCCTCCCCGACTCCGTGGAGCCGCCTCCTCTTCCTCCTCCTCCTCCTCGTCCTTTTATTCTGTCCTGCGCTGCGGCCGCACCCACCCTGTCCCCGTCGGGGTCTGGAGCAGCCATGGTGATCACCCTTCATCCCTCTCGCCTTTCCCGGTGTTGGGGACAAGGCAGGAGCAGCGGTCGGGCGCCCGGACACCACCGGCAAACCCCTCCTGTCCGCCTTTATGCAGCGCTTTTGCTGCCACCGTGGGGACTTGGTGACAGCAGAAGGTGCAGAGGGGACACACTGCCCTCAGTCCCCTCCCTCCCTCAATCCCCCCAATAAGGTACGTGCCTTGCACAGTAGGGTCCCTGCCATGTCTTCACAGCCTGGCACAGTGAGCAGCAGGGGGATAGGGGACAGCGGTGGGACAGGGAGCTCTGGTGGGGGTCATTGTGTAGCACTGCAGGGCCCGTCCTGCTGCTGGGGTCCCACTGCCCTCTTCCCCTTGTGGCACTTAGTCCCCTCTGCCCCGTGTCCGCAGAGCCCATGGCAATGGTGCAAGTGTGGGGTCCTAGCAGAGATGGCTCACAAGCTCCCTTGGCTGACATGGCACCAATTTAACCTCTGCATAGCTCAGAGTACCCCTTGGGGCCCTGCCACTCAGACAGAGCCCTGCTCTGGGATGCTCACAATGCATGTGGCTGCACATGTCCTCCTCTAGGAGCCCCTATCCCTGGCTGTCCCCCCATGTCCATAGATGCCCAAATCCCTGCTCCATTCCACTGCTGTTCTCCCATCCCTATGGATGCTATGCCAAGGCATGTTTGCACCGCGCCCCACTTGGGTGTCAGGATGATTTACAAGGCACGTGAAAAATGTCGTTATTTTTCCTCCTTTCAGCTGCAAGTCAACGCTGGGGGAAGGATGCTTAATTATCTCTGTCACCCTCCTAAATCTCTTTATGAGAGGGTTTGGCTGCAAATCTCTGCATTGTTTTGAAGTTACCAGCCAGCATGGGTGCACCCAATGCACCAGGAGCAGGAAGGATGTGGGGACACGGGACAGCCACATCCACCCCTAGGGGTGATCCCGTGCTGCGTTCCCCATCAGATCCTGTCCCCATCCCCATCAACCACGGCCACCTCTCACCCTCACACCCTCAGCCTCACGCTGCCACGCAGAGCCCGGAGATACGCCGGCGCAAAGTGCCACCTTCCTGATAATGCCATTTATTGGACTAGGTGACATGCAGGCTTTGGGGGATAGCAGAGAATCCTCTCGGCTGAGCCGCAGAAAGGATTTCCACAGCCCTCCCGGCGCTTGTCAGCGTGTCCCTGAGGAGTTATTACCTCGGGCTGCTGGGAGCTGGATGCGTCCCTGCCCCCTGGTTGCTGCTTTGCAAAGATTACGCCGCCTTTGAATAAGCTCCGCGCGGCGCTGCTGCCGACGCGTCAGACGGGGGCTAATCAGAAAATGAGCAGGGGAAGGAAACTTGGTGGCAGGAACTTATCTGTGGTGCAGGCGTGCTATGCCGGCTGCTGCTGCTCCTGCATCCAGCCCTGTCTGTCTGCAAAAGGAAGGCAAATTTCCCGGAGATTTCAGTGCTGAAGTTTGCTGCAAATGTGTGGCATGGGGAGGGTGCACACACACGTGCATGTGGCTGCAGTGTGTGTGAGCATGTGTGCACTAACAAGCATGCACAGACTTGTGCACACCCGTTTTTGGTGCACACACCCATATGGTTGTGCATGGATGTACACACATGCAGATGTGTGCATGCATATGCACATGTGCATAGGCATCTGTGTGTACACAGCTGCTCATGAACATGCACATGTGCTCCTGCATGTGTGTGGCCATGCATGTGTGCTCCTGCCCATATGGATGTAATGCACACTTACTAACCTGCATGTATTACTGTGTGGGCACAGTGGGTCCTCTCCTGATGCTGGGGGTGCAGCAAACTGGGGACAGACACTGAGCCATTCTCAGGTACAACGCTGTATCCCACTCAGCACTGCTGCGACATCCATCCACACACCACGGTGTTACCACGGGTGGCTCCAGCAGCATCACAGGGCACTCTTTGGGTGTCCCCTCCCTCCCATCCGAGGGGCAGAAGTGGGACTTGGAGTGCAGAGGTGATTAAAATGCACCGTTTGCTTTATGTAAGCACAACCGTCAGGGAGAGTTACAGGGCACTGAGCTAGAAAATAGCATTTACACAACCCGCCCCTCGCACCGCAGCCCTGACCTTTGCAAGCTTTATGCATACCACGGCACCGCCACTTTGGTGGCACTGAGGGCAGCAGACAGGAGCTGTGCTGGGAGCTCTGGGGCAGAGATGCTGCTTTTGGGGCAGTGCCCAACCACTGCACCACTGCTCTGATTCTCTCTCCCCATCCCTTTGGGATGCTGTCGGCTCGAGGCTCGTGCCGCACGTGGAGGATGCATGGATACAAGCAGGTGCCGAGCATCCGAGCCTTGGAAAAACAAAGGCATTTGGTAGCAGGGGGAGTGAGGGGGGGGTTGTGCTCCCGAATGGATTGGAATGACGCTGTGATTGGGAACAGATGCTGGAGATTTGGGGGGGGGAGGGGGGGGCAGCTGTGTGGCTGCGGCACGGGGCCAGCTACAGCCAGCTGCACGTGGGCATGTGGGGTGCTGGGGGTTCTTCTTAAGTTTATGGAGCCTCACCCCACAGTGGCTCCATCCCCTTTGCTCTGGCACTCTGAGTTCATCCCAAGGGAATAGGATGTGGCTGGGCTGAGCTCAGCTGTGATGCAAGCGGGGACCCGGACAGCACCCACCACCCATCAATGAGCCCCACATCCCATTGTGCAGCACCTTGGGGACATAGGGACAGCTCTGTGCTGCCTTTTGCCATCTGGGTCCCAAAACAATATTTATGGCCCTTTTAAACTCTTTATGGTGCCCCGGTGCCCGCGCCGCGTGACGGCTGAGTCCTGGCACCCATGGGGATCTGGCGGGCGGCACTCGGCGGGCTCACACTGCGGCGCGGTGCTTTTCTTCTCTAATCTTCTTATTTCATTTTAGCATTTACAATACAGCCAGCCGGTAATCCTGACATCAAACACGCCACGCAGCACTTTCAAGCCGCACCGACGTCAGGCTGCGCTCGCTCTGGCAGGAGCTGGCAGCTCCGACGGCTGCAGATAACAGGCAGGAGGGAGAGGAGGGAGAGTGGTGCAGCGGGCAGGAGAGCATCCTCCCCAGCCCTTCCCATGCAGTCACCCTCAAGGTGCCCTCTTGGGGATGTGGGAGCTCTCCTTTGGAGCGTGCAGAGTGCTGGGCCATGGGGTGTCAACCTTCAGCTGGAACCAGGGCACAGTGTGTTGGGGATCTGGTGTGGAGGCAGGGATGGGAAGGTGGTGAAGATACAGGGGTTGGAACCTGGTGCAGATATGGGAATGGGGATCTGGTGTAGATGCAGGGATGGAGACCCAGCTCAAATGTAGGGACTGGGACCTGGTGAAGATCTGGGAATGGGGTCCTGGTGCAGATGCTGGGATAAAGTCTTGGTACCAGTGCAGGGATGGAAACCAGGTGCAGATGCAGGAAGAGGCACCAGTGCAGATTCAAGGATGAGGACTCAGTCTGGATGCAAGAATAAGAACCCAGAATGAAGATGAGGATGGAGACCCAGTGTGCACATAGGGATGGGGACCCGGTATGGGTGTAGGACTGGGACCTGGTGTAGACACAAGGATGAGGACCCAGTGAAGATGCAGGGATAGGGAACTGATGCAGATGGAGGACTGGGGGTGCAGATGCAAGGATGCTCCCCAGGTCCAACAGGAGACAGCTTTGGGCGGGAGCATAGCATCTGGTATGTTACCCATAAGCACTACTGTTGATGGAGCAGAGCAGTGTCTTAACACCATGCCCCAGCACCGGGGCTGGGTGCAGCTGGTGATCCCCATGGTTCCCTACTCTGCAGCTGGACCCCTACTAACCACCTGTCCTGCAGAACAGACCCCTCTGGAACAAATCCCAACCTCCATTCTCAGGTCTCCTCCTCTTCCGTAGCCCTGCTGCCCACTGGGGATGGCAATGCCCACACCCCCATGCCTTCCCCGTGTCCCTCAGCCCTGTGCACACCGCAAGGATAAGCCTCAGCACTGATCCCTGCCTTGGCATTTGAGACATAACCAACACTGAAGTACAACACCTCTTATTTGTACTACAGCACAGGGAGAGGGATTCATTTCCCTACCGAGCAGACTTTGGGAAGCTCTCCCTCCCACCTCCATCCTACTGGGTGATGCCATGGCTGCCTGTGCCCCCCAAGTGTGGGTACTGTGCACCCCACACCCAGCGGCGGTGGCACGGGTGGTGTGGTGACGGGAGGCTGACAGGGAAGATGAATGGTTTTAATCACGCCGCTCACAGGGCACCAGCTGAAGTTTCGTGTAAGTTATGATAGCGACAGTTTGCACGAAAATTGTATTTCCAGGCTTCATTGACTGGCTTAATGAGAATCTTTACGTGTCAGATATTAAATTAAGAAATTAAAGAGCTGTTGCGGTGCGTATAGACTCCTTCCCTCGCACCGAGCTGCCGCTTCCAGATCAATCAGGAACGCGCCTCTAGAAAAGATGGGAGAAGCCTTTGATTTTCTGTCACTGGGGAAGTGAATCTAATCCACGCTGGCACCTCGTTCATGTTTTATTAAATGGAGGAGGAGGAGGGTGCAGCCTCCCCCAGCTGCCCGTGTCCCCACGGTGACTGGCACCCAGTGCTGGGAGAAGGACCTTGTGCATCCCAGTGCTCCACTGCTGTTTGTGCAAGTGCGTGCAAGCAGGATGTGAGCTGTGTGTGCACATCTGTGTGCATGCACCTCTTGGGCAGCTGCATGCAGTGTAGGTGTGCACACTGTGTGTTGTATGAGTGGCTGTGTGCAAGTGAAGAAGGCTTGCAGAGCGCAGGGTTTGCGTGTGAGTGTGTATGTGAGCATGAAGGTGTGTATGTGAGCATGGAGGTGTGTGTGTGAGCACACTGAGGCACGGTGCAGGAGGTGGCCAGATGGTGCTTCATGGCTGACAGTGCTCTGAAAAGCAAGATGACAGGGAAGTGCCATCATTGTCTCTCCCCTTGCACTGAGCCACGTTCCCCCCAGACAGTCACTCTGGGCTGTCACATCTCCTGCTGACTGGGACAGAATGACACAGAGCCATGAGGCTGCTGTGCTCTCAAGGATGGGGACGGGATATGGGGATGGGATGTGGGGATAGGATAGGATGGTGGCAGGTTCTGGCACATCCCCCTGCAAACACACATCTCTCCAGCACCTCATGTGGTCCCCAAAGTGCACCCCTGTCATTGTGGGTTGCTTGATGACACCATGCATCCTGCCTGCTGTCCCCATGCTGCACTGTGAAGCCACCTGCCCGGGGGTGGCTGGGGGCATCCTACAGCCCCAGGGTTGTGCCCAGGGCTGGATGAATCTTGAGTGACAGCCTGGCCTGCTAATGAGCCCCTATACAGGGCAGGAGGGCTGACACCCGCATCATCACCTCAGGTCAGCCCTGGGGAAGTGGCCAGGAGGTGGGATGGAAGCTGACACTGATTGCATTCTTATTGCACCACTGCAGCACCCCATAGCATCTCTGCATTGCTGCAGTCGTACCCCGGTGCCTGCCCCAGTTCCTTTGCAGTCCCAGTTTTGTACCCATCTACCTCCCATCTCCTCCCTCCCACATACCCTCTCACACTCCCACGAAGACGCACAGACCTAATCTGCTTGTTAGCCTGTCCCTTCATCTAAAACCAATATGCAGCGGAATGCTGGGGATAATTAATTGATCAATTAGATAGAGAACTGCCTGTGCTTGTGGCACCGTTCACAGGCGGAGGGGAGACAGTTCCAGTGCACCTGGCAGCGTGGGTCTCAATGCATGGCATGTGGCTGAGCAAGCTGGGGCTGCAATGCACCCCTAGTTTATTGGTGCACACTCAGTTGTGCACACCCAGCTCTACTGGGTGCATATCCAACCATGCACACTCAGCTCTATTGGTTGCACACCCAGTCGTGCACACTCAGAGGCATCCAGCGTGAGCACAGCTATTCACACCCAGCTGCATTCAGAGCGTGTGCACAGCTATGTGCAGGCAGGTGCATTCAACATGCACACTCAGCCATGCACACCAAGATGTGCACACTCAGCCATGCACATCTGGCCACGTACATGCATCCATGCACACCCAACCATGCACTCTTATCCTTTTACATGTATTCATGCACACCCAGCCATGCATACCCAGCCTTGCACACCCAATCATGCATACTGTGCCTGCATTCTATTGCACGGGGTGGGTGCCATACTGGGTTTGCACACATTGCTGTATCTCATATCCCATTTCCCACCCAGTTTGCTCAGGAGCAGGTTGCTGGGAGGCACAGCAGAGGGGACAGCCTCCATCCAGGAGACATCAGCAGGTGGGTCAGGTGGGAGTTCTCCAGCCAAACCAATGCATTCCTGCAGTTCTGAGCAGAGCAACCCCATCGCAGGGCTCAGCATGGTGAGGGTGCAACACCCCAACTGTGCCAGGTCGTGGGTGGGTGCTGAGCACCCTGGGGTGCTGCAAGGAAGTGAATAATGCAGCAAAGCCGTGTCTGCCACCCCCCTCCTCCACAAGCTTTGAAAAGCAACACATTACCCTGATCTCCAGACATGAGTTTTTGTCACCAAACAGGGTGATGAGAAGACTTTGAAGCAAATACAAACACCGGGAAAGGGAATACATAAGAAGGGAGTCGCATGTTCTCTTCAGAAAACAATTGCGGTGTCAACTCCTTGGAGCAGCTGCGCAGAGGGGGAGCTGCTAAGCAGGAACCTGACAGCCACAAACATGGGAAATTATCATCAAAATGAAGACATCTCCCCCCCCTCCCATCCTCCCATCCCAACCCTTGCTGACTGGGCTCCTTCCCATGGCCTGGGTGCTCCTTCCTTGCTCCCCATTGTGCCCCATCAGCCCCAGGTCATGCAATGCATTGCTGCCCCAGCTGCTGCGTGATGCCCGTGACCCCATGCACTGCACCATAATTCTGCTAAAGCTGTAGGAGACGAGGAGAAAAGAGCTACAGGGACAGCAGGTCACACAGCACACGAGCATGGGAGTTTGGGGACCAGCATCTTCCCTCCTGCAAACAGCCTCTTGCCCTTTGCACATATCTGTGCATTGTGGGTGCACTTTGAATCTGCAGCCATACCTTGCATGCATGTTGCTGTCCCTCTTTTGCATGTAGGCTCTCTGCACAGCTTGCACAAGCACCCACGCTATGCATGCACGCTCCTGCCTTACTGGTGCCCTGCATGTATGCTCCTCTTGCCTCATGCATGTGCTCTCCTGCCTCGCACACGCATTGCATGCACACTCCTGCCCCCCCCCCACACTAGTACCTTGCACACCTCACCCCACAGCCCTGCCTGTGCCCTGCTTTTGCATTCCCCTCCTGCCTGACGCCCTCCCTAAAGGAGAACAAATAAATATATATCCGTGTTTGTATATAATGGCAGCACTATATATAGCATGGAATGTGGGCTCATTCTGTGGCAGGTCCCTCTCTGGGACTGCCAGCTCCTGGTGGATTATTTGTGGGTATTTCAGATGGCTGAGCAATGTGGGCAGGGCTGGGGATCCCTTGGAGGGCCCAGGTGGTGCTGGGGCTGGGGGTAGGTACCTCAGTTCAGCACACCTCTGCACCATCTGATGCACGTGCACTTCTTTGCACGTGCACTCCCAACACGTGCACACTCATCCCTGCACGAGTACTTACAGCCTGCTCACTCTAGCTGCACAAATGTGCTCCTTGCACGACCTGTGCTTTTCTTCATGCTTTACACACCCTTGGGCATGCATATGTCCTGTATGCACCTGTGGCCTGCATGCACACTGCCACCCTTGACTCATACACTTTGCACACATGCTTGGCTTCTCAGTCATACCCAGCATGCACACACTCCAGCACCCCTGCATCCCAAGCCTTGCTTACATACACCCAACCCATGCACACATATTACTCGTGCATGCATCCTATTCACGCACCCAGCCTACCTGTGCATTCTCCCTACCTATGCATGCAACTTCTGCATGCACACACACTTTCACCCTACTCATGCATACACCCCATCCATGAAAGCACCCTCCCTGTACATGCACTCTACCCAGCTATGCACCCTACACATTCACACACCCTACCTGTGCATGCATCCTACCTGTGCATGCACCTTACTTATCTATGCATCCTACCTGTGTAAGCATCCTTTCCATACACGCTCCCTATCTCTGCATGCACCCTACCCGTGCTCAGCTCCTTAGATGCACCCCCAAATCTCTGCATACTCCCACACCCGCCCGCCCACCACCTGCCCATGTCTGGTGCCAGGCTCCCTTCTCCTCCTGCTTTATCTGCTCTTCCCAGCTGCTCTTGCCCCTCCCTGCTGCAGCCTCCATCTCTCCTTCTCCCCAGCCTCTTGCCGTGGTTATCACAGCCTCGCACACATCCCTCCTCCCTGCTCCTGCTCATCTTCCCACTCTCCTCCTGGCTCCCCTTCCTTCCATCCCCACCCCTCATCCCTACATCCTCATCCCAACCCCATTCCTCACTCCCCAACCCTCAATTCAGATTCCCATCCCTCCTCCCTCCATCCCACCTCCACCCCATCCCATCCCCATCCCTATCCAACCCCTCACCCCTCCATCCCCATCCCATTCTCATCCCCATCCCACCTTCCCCATCTCCCCCACCCCACCACTGCCCACTCCCTGTGCTGTCCCCTGGCCCCGTGCCCCTGTCACCTCTCAGCTCGCTCTGCCACAGCCACCGCAGCCCCAAACTTTCCAGCTTTTTCCAGCTGTGGGAGGCGGGGAAGGCTGCGCCTCCGTTCCCAGCCCCGCGATGCTGCGCTGCCACTCCGAGCGCTCCCGCCTTATGAATTTTACATTATTACCCACTTTAAAGTATATAAAATAACTAGTCATAAATTATTGAGGGGAAATTTAAAATACTACAAATGTTTATAAATGTTTATCAAGAGGTCTTCAGAAGCGAGCTGGCGCAGCTTGCACGGCTTCCCACGGCTGGCAAGAGCGGGGGGGGATGGCGTGGCCCTGCCCGGGGGGGGGCTCCGTGGACCCCCAGGAGGAATGTGGTGCCGGCTCCCAGAGCATCCTTAATTCATGTCCCCGTGGATGGCAGGGAACAGATTTCCATCCGTGCTGTTTCCTTTCACTGGCGGCGCTTCTCATCTCCTGCTGCTGTGAGACCTTGCTGGGGCTGCCCCTGTGCCTGTCTCTGTGCAAAGGGTTGTGTCCTGTCCTGCAGGGGATGTGTTCTGTGCCACTGGGGACACGCTGTGTTCTGATGGGGACATGTCTGTCCTGATGGGAGCATGTCCTGTGCTGCAGGAGGTGTGTTTTGTCCTGCTTGGGAGATATCCTGGGCAACATAGGCATGGAGTGGATGGCATGGCATGGCGTGGGACACCACAGCATGGCACAGTGTGGATGGCACAACATGGCATGGCATTGACCAGTATGGATAACATCACTGAACTTGGACAGCTTGGATGACATGGCATGGCACAGCACAGCATGGCACAGCCATGCAGGGGTGGCATCTCTGTGATTGGGAAGTGTGGTATTTTTGGGCCTGGCATGGCACAGCCTGCAAGGAGGACAGCAGAGCTAGAGCTGGCTCCTCTGTCAGCCAGCATGACATAGTATCGCATGGCACAGCTCTGCAAGGATGGTACACTAAACTCGCCAGGCTGCATGGCATCACACAGCATAGCATGGCACAGCTGAGCCCCGGCAGCTGGTGTGGTGCTGTCCTGGCACAGCCCACCAAGCAGCCTGCCACCACCAACCCTGCATGCAGGATCAGGATCTGCAGGCAAAGTGTCACTGCAAGCAGGGGACAGGCAGGAGGAGCAGTGACGGGGACAGCCATGCATGAGACACAAATGCATGTGGCAGGGACGCGTGGCTGACTCGGAGCTTCCACCAGGAGCTGCCGGCAGGGACTGTGCTGAAAGCACTGCCTGATTGGGGTAATCATGGGAGCACAGAGTGCATTAGCTGCGAAGGTTTATAAAGGGAAATTAAAATAAAATTGGATGTGACAGAAAAGTACATGGAAAATTAGTATAAGAATATGAATATTTATGGCTGCAATAGGAACACTCTCCTGTGTGCTCCCCGCCACCTCCTGCTCCTGGGGACATGGGGACATCGGGGCTGAGGCACCCCAGCTGTGTGCCCATGTCCCTGGGGTGCCCATGGGGCTGTCGCATCACGTGCCATTGAGCTGTCCCCATGGAATGGTGGTGGTGGAGGCAGTGGGGAGTGATGCTGAGTTTGGGCAGGAGGAGGGACTGGCAACACACATTGCTGGCATGAGGGGCAATGAGGGCACTGGAACATTGCAGGAGTGCCAGGGCAGCCAGGCGAAGCCAAGCTCTAGCACTGCACAAAGGTGCCATCCTCTTGCAGGGACAACAGAGCCCCACAGCCTGCCGGCCCAGGGCCAGCCAGCCCCCCACCCCTCCCGCTGTCACACTTAGAAACCATTAAAATAATTGAATGCTTTAAATATTCAGCACTCGGCTTAAATATTCATCAGCAAAGTTATTCTGATTGCTACACTACATCAGCGCAGGCTGGAAAACAGTTCCCCTCCAGCAAGCTCCCCCCGCCCCTGTGAGCAGCGCTGCGTGTGCCTGGTGCTCACGTGGGCACACATAGGCATGCACACGCATGTGCACGCTTGTGCACATATCTGCACGCGGGCGCATCGTGCAGCTCTGCATGCCCGCATGCATTTGCATGCACACTCAGAAGAATGCTTGCAAATGGCTTGAGAGGGTGGGGGCAAGCAGGGGTAGTGGTTTGTACCCCCACTCAAGGGGAAAGATTTAGGATAAAGGATGCCCTGGAAAGAGGAAAGTGACTTCTACTTGCACGCACTGGGATGCAACAAGGAGCTCTGCGGTGCACCAAGATGCTTTGAGATGCACCAGGACCGCAGAGCAGGGCTCGGTGCAGCTTTGGCCTTGCAGCAGGGCAGGGGTAGTGCCTTGTGTGAGTGCTGCACGGGTGCACCCAGCTGAGCACGTGTGTGAGGGCATGTGCCTGTACACGGCAAGGCGCAGCCGGCAAAGCTCTGCAAACAGCACTGATAAAATTGTTCCTCCAATACCTTAAAGCAGGCTTAGGTTTAAGCGATCTCGCTCCAAAGGCGGCTCTCGCATACATTTTGCAGGCTCGAGCTGCAGCGTTAATCCTGGGGAATCATCTACTTTGCATCCACATTTGCCATTCACATCTGCACAGAGCAGGCTGTGCGGGCATTGGGGTGTCGCGCAGCAGCGGGGTCCCCACTGTGTCCCCACTGCAGAGGGATGGGGCTGAATGGGGTGCGAGGAAGGAGCCATTGGATTTACCCGTGTTGATTTCATCAGCCCTGTAATTAGATTAATTTGTTGATTTGATAGCGACCTGTTCCTCACCATTGGGTTTGTTTATGTGTGTTTTACTCTTCTCATTGGCAATAAACTGGGAGCTGAAGAGCGTGGAAGTCCCTCCATGTGCTCGGGTGGGAGATGCTCATCCCATCTCATCTCATCCTTTCCATCCTCCCATCCCATCCCATCCCATCCCATCCCATCCCATCCCATCCCATCCCATCCCATCCCATCCCATCCTTTCCATCCTCCCATCCCATCCCATCCCACCATCTCCATGCACAGGATGGGGAACCACAGCTCCAAAAAGGAAAAACAACCCCAAACTGCCCCAATGCTCACACACATTTCCACACCAACATCGCGCACAGCCTCGGAGAGGGAGCGGGCTGAGTAATTAACACTAAAAATAATGATTTCGGGGAGGGTTGTAGAGAGGGAGGAGGGGGGGGAGTTGAGGAGAAGCCGGTGCGAGGAGCTCTTTGATGGGCAGCTCCTTTGATCAGAGATCTGAATAGAGCCCTCACGTTTCCGTGTGAGCCCGCTGCCTAATTACGGAGCCGCACGGCCGCCTCCAGCCCTCGGCACGTCGCCGTAATAGATTTCACCGCGTCCAACCTCCAGGAGGACATCGATTCTCCCCGCAGCCGCAGACTCATGCTAACCATTGCGTCCTATCGATCTTGCCTTCCCTTTTCTTCCCCCCTCCCACCCCCCCCCCCCACCTCTTTCTTTTTTTTTCCCACTCTTCTTTTTATTATTATTATTTTGTAATATATGAAGAATTTTCGTTATTTTCATTAAATCCTTAATCAGGGAGAAATCTACATTTTTATCATTTCTATGGCTGGAGAGGAAGAGAGGAAAGTTATATTGCCATAGAAACCGTTCCCTACCATTCTCAGCCTCGGAGCAGTCCCTCTTGTGCTGTCTCTTGTCAAAAGGCGTAATTGTTGCTCCTGATCTTCACTGCTCAATTAGCAGTGATGTCTCCCTTCAAGTTAATTGCTGGAGATGGGAGGAAGTAGGACAAATGTAACCTTTTAGATGAAAAGATCTCTCCCCCCCCCTTCCCTGCCTTTCCTCGCCTGCAGGCACTTGAGGGCCCCTCACGTTCCATCTCCTGCACAGCACGGGGCCGAAGGCTTCTTCTCATCTTCCTCATCCCTTTATCCAGGGCAGCACCCCTCTCTGTCCCCCCTCAGCTCCCTGTGCCTCCATAGTTCCACCCCACTCTTACTCCATAGTTCCAGCTCCATAGTTCCAGCTTACATCCATCTCCATTCCTAATTCCATCCCCAGCTCCATCCCTGTTTTTAGTCCATCTTCATTCCTTGCTCCATCTCTGTTGCAAGAGGGCATCAAGCTCCCTTGCGGGTGTGGCTAAAGAGGTGCGAACTCCTTCGCAGGTGCAGAACAAAAGACCTTTATTGTAGGCGCTTAGAGACTTTTACACCCTCGCAACACAACAGTTTTCCCTCCCAACCAAGACTGGTTACATGTAAGCACTGGGCGCCTTATGGGTGTTTACGTCTGGCTCAAGTTATTGTTGAGCGTTACCACTCATTAGCAACACAACCACCTTCTTTCTCCCACGCATCTCCAGCTCCACCCCTCTCTCCATCCCCATTTCTACTCCCAGCTCCATCCGTTCCCCATCCTTGCTCCATTCCTACCGTCCCCAGCTCCATGCCTAGTTCCATCCACATCCCCTACTACCATCTCTAGTTCTGTCCCCATCCCCATCTTCATCCCCATCCCCATTCCTATCCCCACCTCCAGCTCCATCCCCATCACCACCACCATCCTCATCCCTATCTCCATCACCATTCCTATCCTCATTCCATCTCCATCCCCGTGGTGCTGAGTGTGGAGGGAGAGGCTGGAAAACAGGTATGAGACTTTCTTTCACCAGCAGAAATAAAGGTCAGCAGCAGTTGCCCAGACAGGAGAGCTCAGGGAATTGCTTTTGTCCTGGAGGGAAAGTGGACTGCAAGGCCATGTGTTAAGGAGCTGGGAAGTGTGGTAGCATCCTGCATATCCTGTTCTTAAGGAGTCTTTAAGCAGTGCCTGGAGTCCAAGCTCATGCCAGGAAATGGGGTTTTCCTGCAGACCAATGCCCCATAGGGGTGAGTTTTGGGTAACCACCCCAGTGACCTCAGTTATCAGTGATACCAGTTTGCCCTCTTGTGATTTCTCCACCCTTCCTAATCCCAGTCCTCTGAATGCACTGGAAGCAGGAAGGTCAGTGTTGCCCTGCAGAGCATTCTATCAGGAGTGTCTCCTGGATCCTCTTTCCCTGTTGTGCCAACTCAGGCAGCAACTGCTTGGTTTCATCTCCCAGAGCAGGGATGGGGCAGCCAATCTAAGGGAGCCAAAGGTGGGTTAGTGCCTGCCTGTGGGCTCCCCCACAGCCACCTTGGCTCCATGCACACATCACCCCACTGCCCTGAGCATCTCCTGGGTGTGCAGGTAGCAGGGAAGTACCCACCCCACTGAGGGGCATCTCCCCATTGCACACACTGCACATATCTCCTCTAGTGATGGGTTGCTTTGGGACGTCTTTCAGCCAAACCCAGGGATGTTGAAAAGAAGAATTTCAGGGGCTGAGCACATGGAGGAGATATTTGATGACTCTTCCCAGCATGAATGAGCTCTTCCCAGCTTCCTGGCCCCTGGGTTCCAGAAGGCACAAGGAGCACTTGGCACATCGGCCCTTCAGAGCTCACTTCCCTTCCACTCAAAGCAAACGAGCCCTTAACATTTTGGCAAGTGGCTGCTCTGGGGGGGCCCTGTTGAGTGATGATACAATGCTGCCCATCTTGTGGCTCCCAGCCGTACCAGGAGGGTGCTGGGGCAGCAGCCAAGAGATGTTCTCTGTCACACAGCCACCATATCCCAACCCACAATCACAGCTCACCCCAAACAATGCTTTAACATCAGGTTTGCGTCTGCATCCCCATGCGCCAGGTAAGGAGGGGTCTGCAGGCTTGGGGAAGGATCACACGTGGCAGCTTTTAATAGCAACCTGCCTGCCTGTCACCAGCTTCTCATCACTCCTCTTGAAGCAGTTGCTAATTACCAACAAGCCGGTGTTTGCGTGGTGGGTGTGACGATCCCCTTCACAGCCCTCACTCCATGGCTCTGGGGAGGGGGGGACCGACGGGTGGGCTGCAAGAGAGGCTGGGAGGGGTCAGTGCCTTGGGAACCTGGAGCTGGGATTGAGCAGAAAGTGTGTCCTCCTATTGCCCCCACCTCCTGGTTTGGAAGCATCTAAAGGGTTAAAGCTGATGGGGTTTGGGCTGGCACCAGCCACCCCACTGCTCTCTGGTGATGCTCTGCCACACCTGGATCCAGTGTCACCAGCACTGTCCCACAGATTGGTGCCATCCTGCCCTGTTCATCACCCCTTCTGAGCCTTAGCACAATGCTCAAGTATTAGGGACACCACTGTGACAGAAACAGGAGCTCCAAGAGAGGTGTGCTGTGCCTGGAGGGAGTGGATGGAGACCTGGTGGCAGTGATGCTCACAGGTTCCAACCCCATGGAACGCCTCCTACCTGTGGTCACTACCCCTCCTGGGCCCATGGCATCCAAAGCCCCACAGTGAGATCCTCCTGTAAGGGCTGCTGGTGGTCCCTGCTCCTGTGTTGCATGGAGGACCCCCAGAAAGAAGCCAGCATCTTCCTGGAGCCTCTTGGAGCAGACAGGGCACCCCACAGCATCCCTCAGCACCCAGCTCCTGCTGGCACCCTGTGAGTGACAGCACCCAGCCCCCAGCCCACCGCCCCCCTGTCAATCCTCAGGGGAATTATTTATCTCCACAATAGGAATTGTCTGCACGGGCCCTTCCCCCTCCCCAGCACCTACCCCAACAAAGGAAATCATCCTGATATGAAAGGGAAAATTAAATTACCCCAATAAAGACTTAGTGCTGCTTTAATGACATCACCAGACTCAGGCGCTAATTAGCTGAGTACAAAGGAAGCTAAATGTGAAAACGTGCATTTTTGTTCCCTTTTCTGCTGTCGTAGAGCATCAGTGGGAGGCTTGGCAGGCAGCACAGGAGCTGCTCTTCCTGCCCTTCCCAGGGGATGCTGACACTAAGCAGCAGCTGGAACACAGCTGGATCCTGCCAGAGCCCTCTTGCCAACGCCTGGTCCTGCTCTGTGCACCCCTGAGTGCTGTGAGCTCATTCTTGCTACAGGCTGGGGAGGGCATGCTGCTCACTGCTCGCTGTCTGTGCATGCATGTGCCCCGCTTCGTGTGCTGCACCACACTGCTCACACCTCCCAGCAGAGTGCAATGCATGCCCACGCCTCACTGTAGTGCACAGCTCACACCTTGCATGGGACAGTGTGCTTGCACCCATTGTATGACATGCAACACCATGCAAGAGATGTGCATGCAGTGCAGTCTCCATGCAAGACCCTTGCATACTGTACACACACCTCTCTGTGCTGCCTAGCTCACATCTTGCACTGTGTGCACTGCATACCCATATCTTGCACTGCATGCAACACTGCACAACTCATACTTCTTGCTGCACACACTGCAGGCATACACCTCACCTCACTCTGCTTTGGGACCAACAGAAGCACAGGGCTACTTGCCCCAGGTGTGGAACCTTCTGCAGAGGGTCTCCAGACTGGAGCAAGCAGCCTGCAAGCAGCAAGTGCTGCCCCCCCAAGGCACCAGTCCGGTTTGAATTCCCTTGCATTCCCATATTCACCTCCGAATTTAGGGCTGCTGCATCTCTGCTCCAGCCGAGTGGTTTTCCCCTTGCTGCACAGGGCTGTGGCAATGCAGAGGGGCTCCAGCAGAGGCCAACAGTCTGCTCCTGCAGCTTCCTAAGATGTAAGGCCTCATTTAAATTAAAGATCAAACAGCAAAGGAAGCTTGGTCTCCACTCCTGCCCCCTCAGACCTCACCCTAACCCCTTTACTTTCCCACTTGGGAAATTTGGGGGTGTGTGCAAAGTAACCCCCACCCCTTTCAGGCTTTTCCCTATGGGCAGCTCAGACTAAGTGCCACCAGTTGCTCCTAGCCGTCCCCATGGGGACAGGGTGGCACTATGGGTACAAGCTGTCCCCCGCAGGGATTGAAAGGGATCCCAAGGTTTAAGGGGATCCCACCAGCCCTGCTCGCCTCATTGCTCACTGCTGGCTGCCGCCCAGACGGATGGGTGCGAACGCCTCCGCCTCCTTAAAATGACATCCCTGGTCTCCATGGCAACCCTGCTCTGCCTCAGACCAAGAGCATCATCTGCTCCATCATCCCTGCAGGCCAGCCCAGCACCAGAGGCGCTGAGGTTGTGGGACCCCTGCCCAGCCCTGCTGCCCCCAATGCCACTCCCATAGCTACCTATATTGCCACCCCCATCCCATCCTGGGTGTCACGTGGCATCAGGATGAGCCCTTAAAATTCACAGTAGGATGGGAGGCTGCAGACGGGAGGCAGCTGGTGGGGCTGTGACAGAATGGATGCAGCTGATCCTGGCTGGCTGTGGGCCTGAAGAAGGGGCTGCCAGCTGCTGGGGGACAATTTGTGGTGGGGGTGAGTGTGGGGTGATGCATATAAAGAGAAGGGGTCTGCATGGGGAGAAGGGGCACATGTAGAGAGATGTGTATGGGGAGGGGAAATATTATGAGCAATAGGGGTGCACAAGGGTAGAAGGGATGCATGTACATGTAGAGAAGGGATGCATACAGGGAAGAGGAATACATATGAGGAAAAGGGATGTGCACTCAGAGAGGGGATGCATGTGGGGATGTGCACGTAGAGAGGAGGGTGCACAGGTGGAGAAAGGATGCAGATAGGGACAAGGATGTAGATGGGAACTAGGGGCTCACACAAGAAGAGATGCTCATGGGAAGAAGGGAATGCACACAGGAAGAAGTGATGCATGCACATGCAGAGCTGCACAGGAACTAAAAGTCAGTGCAGCTGGATGCAGCCACATGGATGTAGGCATGGAACTGGCATTGGCCATACTGAGGGGTGCCCTGTGGGGTAGCTGCTGTTGTGGGGTGGAGGAGATGGGTAATGGCACCAAGCCAGGGCTGCAAATGGGATGGGGTGCATGAGCCATGGCCCAGCCCCGTGCCACCTGCCCTCTCATTTGTCCTCGTTAAGGGCTGGCAGGACATCTAATTAGGTGGTATGAGTGCCAGAGCCCTGCTGACAGCCACCTGTGCACTGCGCCTCCTCCTTGCATTGCCTCCTAATTAGCGGGCAGGATGCTGCTGCCCTCACCAGGATGTGCCAGCGAGAGTGGCACTGCTGTCACCTCAGCCCTCTGTCCCTCTTGGAGCATCCGCTCCCATGGACGCTCTCAGGACCCCAAGGTCCACATCCCATGGGCTCTAGCATTCTCTGTTCACCCTGAGCACCCCAGATCCATGGGATGCATCCACCCGCAGGCAGATACGGTGTGAGGACACGGAACCTTTGCAACCCCAAGAGCCATGCAGGGCTAACGAGCTGGAGGCCACTTTAATTAGATTAATTGGTTCCCATTCGGCTCCAGAAGAGCTGTCAGGCTGCAAGGGCCTTCCTGCTGTACCTGGCTAATTGCAGCACCACGGCTGCCTCTCTGCAGCACTTGATGGCTATTGAGAGCTTGCACTGGGCAGAGCAATGTGGTGCTGGGTGATGCACCCACAGGGGCATGCAGGAGGCCTTGGCAACTCCAGGAGGTGCCAGCCAGAGCCAAGGGTTGGCACTGGGTGTGGCAGCTCCCCAGGGTCAACAGGGCTTTGAAAGGTGCACCCATGGGTGCAGAGCAGCCAGCATCCACCAGCTGGATCCCACACTCCACAGCTACCTCTCAGCTTCCAAAGCTCACACAAGACACTCACCCACTCATCTCCCAGCCACTGCACATGTCCATGGGGATGGCCTAGCCACTGGGATGCCACCAACCCCAGTACTCTCCTCACTACGATCACCAACCTCCAGTGGTGCCCACTCAGACCCAGCCCCCATATGGGATGGCAGCAGGAGGAGGTGGCCCTAAGGCTACATGGAAGGAGCTGGGAGGAAGATACTCCATCTGAGGTGTGCATGCATGGGACAAGTCCGACTGGAGCTCCTTAACCAAGGCAGTGGCAGCACGTCCCTGTGGAGCCATGCTTCAGTGTGTTTTTTTATCTGCTAGTGAATGTTAATCCCTGCTCAGCATCTGCTGCCTGCACTCCCATCAGGCTCGCTGTCCCCAGGTCTGGGGGCATGGCCCACTTGATGAGCCCAGCTGTGTGTGGGTACACAGGGATGGTGATGGGTCAGGGTTTAAGGGCTCCATCCCTGGGAGATGGGGGAAACAGTGGATATTGCTGTGCCATGAGGGTGGGGTCAGTGGGAACAGCAACAGGATGGGCTCATGTCCCCATAGATAGGAAATGTCATTTGGGGAGCACATCCCAGCTGTGGGGTAGGAACAGTGAGGTTTCTCCTTGCCACTGTACTTGGAGTTGGGGTCAGATTGGGGGCTGGATGCTTTTCTCATCCTTTAACTTCATCTCTATGCCTTGTAGGAGCAAGCAGAGCTCTTCTGCTTGTCCTGGTTTGGGACATCTCCTTGGTGGCCCTGGGGACATGAGACAACCTATCTGGGTAGGCTGTGTCCCAGGGGGCTCAGCACTCAGCATAGAGCTGCTGGGTGACATAACTACCCCCAACCCAAGATTTCACACACCTGTAGTGAATGTGGAGGGCTTGAAGGGGGAGCCCTGCCACAGGGGATGTGCTGTGTCACAGCCACAGGAACATCTCTGGGTCACCTTGCAGGCAGCTGGGGGGGATGGGGAAGGGGAGCTGGGGCTCCCATCCTTGCCTGCATGCGCCCCATCACATGGATGAGGTGAAGGGAGGAGAGGAGAAGGAAGCGCTTCCTCCTCACAGCAGGTGCTGCTCTGAGGGTGCCTGCGCCCAGGGGACAAGAGCCCCGTGAGCCCCATGAAGCCACTTGTGCATTAATTGAATATTCAATTTTCGAAATAACCTTGAGGAACTGAGCAAAGAGGCTGGAAGCAGCACTGATTGCAGCTGCACCTGCTTGGCTATATGGCTCCCGGCTCAACACACCCCCCCTTCTCAGCCCCCACCATACAAACAATGCAGGGACACAGGGGGTAGCAGCAGGGGGACAAAGGTGTGTCCCCTGGAGTGCTCCCTCCCTGCAGTGGGGCACTGGGGTGTGAGGGGCAGCACAGGCTGCAGGGAGTGAGGCACTCTGCATCCCCATGTTACAGCATGGGCTTTGCATGTCCCAATGTCATAGCATGGGATTGGTGTGTCCCAGTGTCATAACCTGGGCACTGTGTGTTCCCATGCCATGGTTTGGGCGCTGTATGTCTCCATGGAGATTGATATGCCCCCATGTCACAGCCTAGATTCTGTACATCCCTATGCCACAACCTGGACTCCACGTGTGCCCATGTTATGGTCTGGGCTCTGAATATCACCATGTCACAGCATGGCATCTATGGGTTTCCGTATCATAGCCAGGGCTCTGCAGCCCTCACTCAGCACCCACAGCACTGATGCCACCCTCTCCATCTTCTCACCCTGCATCCAGCCATGTCCCCCCAAGGGAACACTCATCCCCTGCACAATGCTCTCTCCCTGGGGATGCTGCAGCAGCACCTGGGACCCACCAGCTCCTACCAGGATGGGCAGGATGGAGCCCTGCATCCCTCCACATCCCCACACCAGCACAGCCCTGCAGATTTCTGGCTGCCTCCACACTTGGCCGCATTAATAACCCGCCGGCTGCCGAGGAAGGATTTACCAGCTGTTTTTCCTGACTCCGTTGGCCTCGGATAAATCAGCGGGGGGGTGTCACACGGCGTTTGCCAGGGGGCTGATGGATGGCGCCGAGCGAGCGAATGGCTCGTGCTGATGCTTCCAAGCACTGCCGGGGTGGGACACACAGCCCCGGGGAGGGAACCGGCTTTGAGCCCACCCTGCGGGGGGTCCCGGCCCACCCAGCCCCATCCCTGCCTGCAGGAGGGAGATTAGCTCCGAAGAGCTGAGCACGCACAATATTTGCAAAAGCAATTGCAGGAGAAGCAGGGAGCAGCTGTGGGCTGAGCAGCCCGCCCGCATCCACGCATCCCCGCGACATCTGGAGGCGGCAGCTGTGCCGGAGAGCGAAACCTGTTAGGGGGGAAGGAAAGGAGCAGGACCCCGCGGCACGTGGTGAAGGACCTGTGCTGTGTTTGGGGTTGTGGGACACCCCCAGGAATGGCCCTGCTGTGATCCCCATCCTCCCCTGGGTCCCTGCAGTGCACTGGCAAAAGGAAGTGGCTGTGTTCCTGTGGCACGCAGGGACACAAGAACCAGGTGGTTCCTTGCTGGTGTCACTCATCACAGAGCCACCTAAAAGCCTGGGAAGTAATCAGTAAGCATGAACAATGCAAATGCAATGGAAGCATTACACTGAGAGGCTGAAGCATGCCAGGAACCCAAAGAGAGGAGGAGATAAGCATCCTTCTGCTGGTGGGGGCACTACATTGGTGGTCCTCTGTCCCTGATTGGGCTTGGTCCAAACCTGGTGTCACCCCAGTGCCTGTGCCCGCTATGCCAAGCAGAGTGAAGTCAAAGCAAATTAATTATTGCACTTAATCAGTGCAGGTGCAGTGGGGATGTTCAGTCCCTCACAGGCTTTGCCCATGTCCCTGCTGTTATTCCGTGCAGCATTTCTGCACCAGAGCAATGCACCTGAACAACATCCACTTGGCAAATCCCATTGGGTTTTGCAAAAACAAAGCAACAGATAAACCAAGGAGAGGAGCCCCATGACTTCAGGTTGCATTGGCTGTATTTTGGGGTGGTGTTGGGGCAGGGAGCAAGCCCCATGCCATGCAGCATCCCTTCTCCACTCCAGGCCTCCTGATTCTGGAGGAACCCTTCCAGCCTGCTGTGGGGATCAAAGCATCCTGCACAGTGTCAGGCCACTAATTGCAGCCCTCCAGCATCCGGGAGGAGAGAAACTCCTCCATTTGTGGCTCAATGGTAACAAAGCTCTGCATAGATGCAAAGGGAATTCACCCACCCCTCCAAAACAAGGTGAAATAAACAGCTGATGGGAACGCTCCATGATTCTGCACAGTGGCACATGGGCACTGTCACACCCTTAGGGACAGTGGGGCTGAGGTGGGAGCAGAGGGTCTGTATGTATGCAAACCACTGTCCCCATACCCAACCTCGCTGCCCTTTGGTGCCTTCCAAAGGGATGCTTGCCAGCAGCAGAGAAGGGAGCTGTTCTGAGGTGTCTGGGTGCTCTGGTCCACACTCTCATCGTGTGTTGGTGCGGGGCTGCCAAGGAGCATTTCCCCCATAATTGCTGCTTCACCATGGCAACGCAGCACATATTGTTTCAGAAAGGTCACTGCTGAGAGTCGGTGGGCTCGGCAGAGAGCACTGCTTTTGTTTCTATGGGCTTATGAAGGGGACACGGGAGGTGGTCACAGACCCTGCTGGAGAGTTAAGCTTCTGGTGGGTGCTGGTGAGGATGGATCCTCTGGGAGGAGGTCATGGCTCGGATATGGGTTGTCAGGTGGAAGCACAGGGCATGGTGATGCACCAGAGTGCGTGGTGGTGTACCATGGGATGAGAATGTTGGGTGCCATGGGATAGAGAATGTGCTTGCCAAGAGAACATGGGGTGCCAAGGAGTGAGGGATATGGAGTACTGTGAAATGGGAGAACATAGGGTACAAATCCTTAACCCATAGAGGAACATGGGGGACACAGGATGGGTCTGTCTAAGCTCTGGCTATTGGGGCTGTGCTCCTAGCCCTCCCTCTGCTCCTCTTCATGGTGCCCCAAGCCCTCCCTGTTCACTCAAGATGTTCCTTGGCCAAAAGCCTGATGGACCTGTGATAATAGAGGGTGATGGGTGATGGTCTACTGCGGACTCAGAATCAGAGTCACAGAGTGGCTGAGGCTGGAGGCATCCCTGGGTCCATCTGGTTCAACTCCTGCCCCAGCAGGGCCACCCAGAGCAGAGTGCCCAGGACCGTGTCCAGGTGCCTTTGGAAAGTCTTACAGACTCACTTCTGTGGCAACAAAATGTGCATCCCAGGTGTCCCCAGGATCTCTTATCCCATGGATATGGGTCTCGGCACTGCTGCAGGCTGTCTTAATCAGGACATGGGGACGGGATGGGGAAATCACCTTGTGATAGAGAGATAACCCCGGTGCTTCCTGGCCTCTGCTTCATTACCTCGTCTGTACATTCATTAATCAACGTTCCTTATGTAAACAGACACATCTCCAGGCCTCTGCTTCCCATCACCTTGGCAACAGTGCGGTGAGACCAAGCATCCCTTTTGGATGAACTCTGGGCTCCCACCTGTTCCACAGCCCCAGAAACAACTTTGTTGCTTCTCCCACCCCAAGGACTGGGCAGCAGAAGCTGTTGGAGGAGGATACTGTGAGCAGGGACCTGTGTGTCTCCAGGGGATGCTCCACAGCACAGAGTGAACAAAGTCTTGCACTGAAGGCCAAGTCATTTAAGGTTGGAGAGGAATGTGAAAGGCAGCAGGAAAAGCAAACATTAGTGGTAGCCATGAAGCTGAGGGGAATAGGAAGGGCTTTAACAAACATATCAAGGGGAAAAGGAAATACTGGAGAGCCAAGACAAAGTAGGCCCATTAATAAATGAGGAAGGATATTAAATTAATGATGATCCTCAAATGGCTGAGTTAGTGAACTACTTATTGAGACCTGCCGTTAACGAGAACAACAAGAGAAAGTGGCTGAGGCAATCAGAAAGTGATGAAGGATGCTGAGAGTGATGAGGTGGGGAGCAGGATTGAGGAGCAGCAAGCACAGAGACTGAAATCCTGAGGGACTGGGACTGAGAGCTGGGTCACGGTTCCCATAGTTCATTAGGGTTTGTCCTCATGACATCCCATCTTCTGACACTGACCTGCCCCCATTCATCCATCTGGTGTTTTCCCTCTAAACCCACCAGTGGCTGTGAAGCCCCAGGTTGCTGCAACACCTGGCTCTCCTTGGATGAAAGGAAAGTTCTGGGAAGGGAATGTTCTGTCCTGAATAAGTGCCTGAAGTTCCCTATGTTGCTGAGAAGGGTTGGTCAGAGCCCTGCACCAAATGAAGGCAATGCTCCTGCAACCAGCATGGCCTTGGACATAGCTCTGTTCCCACACCAGAGCTCCCTGGCACCTCAGATCATCTTTGAGGCCTGTCATGGTGCAAATGGGACAGAGCACACACCTCGGGAATGGAGCAGTGCTGGGAGGCTGCAGGAGCTGGGTTCTGTTCTTTCCTGGGGCTCTTTGCCCAAGTGAAAGCTTCACCAAGGTCATGGGACAGGATGGGGACATGGAGACACATCCCTCACTGATGCTCCATATGGATGATGCTCCACGATGCAGTTCCACAGCGGATGGCATCCGGGAAACGAGGGCCCTCCTCAATGTTTTATGGGCCCAGTGGTCCCCAGGGTGTGTTTACAGGGCAGTAAATTAAAGCACTCAGCCAAGTGACATTTGTGTTCTGCAAATGCGATTATTATGCATGATTAGCAGCCAAGTGCACTGAAAAACCCACACTTGCCGTGCACAGCGATGAGCTGCTTGCTGCCCTGCCTCCATCCCCCCCCACTCCAGAGCGTGCCCTGTGCTGGCAGCTGCCCCATCCCCTCTCCATCTCTGGTGACAGGAGGGGGGTCGGGCCCCCACTGGTGTGGCAGGGACCCTCCCTGTTGGGTACTCCCAGTGGCTTCCATGTGATGGGCTGTGCCAGCCCGGCAGTTGCAAGACTTCCCTTCCAGCTCCTGACCCAGCTTTCCAGCAGAATGCCTCCAAACCCACTTTTTAACTTTAATTATTTATCTGTAACCAATTTGGCAGGAAAACCAATTAAACGAGTGGGTGATTAATGACCTGCTGATTTGCACAGGTACCTAATTTAAATGTCTCTGTAATATATAAGCACATTTTGGAGATGCTTGGATGGCTTGGGTCAGCACTGCACTGCTCAGAGGAGGCAGCTGTGCCTTGGGGAGCATGGTGAGCCAGTGCTACTGCAGTGCTGGTGGCTGTGTGGATGGTGTCCCACCACCCATGCTCCTGGCTTTATTTGCTCACCCAGCAACTCCCTTGGTGGCATTTCCCTTTAATCTGACCACCAGATCCTCTGGGCATGAGCCAAGGGCACACAGGCTTAGAATATGATCGTAGAACTGCTAAGGTGGGAAAAGACCTCCAAGATCATCAAGTCCAACCATCAGCTCATCACCACTGCACCCACTGACACACATCCCTCAGAGCATCCACCACCGCTATGGCTGTGCCGTATCTGGGTGGCATATCTGGCCATCTGCAAGGCAAAAGCTGTGCCACAAATGAGGAGAAGCCCTCTGAACTTCTATTCTTAAGCTTCCATCCCATCACCTCTGTGTGTCTCCAGCTCCCAGCCTTGGATCCAACACCAGATCCTTGGGTACGGAGGCAGGGGGTGCTCCATGCAGTGACAAAGAGGAGGGGGGAATGGGACCATTGTTGAGACAGAGATGGTAAATCCATTAATCTTCAGAAATACAATTCGCCGCGCAAAACAGGGAAGGGAAAGAGACACCTCATTTGTTATCAGGTGCATTGTGAGAGTCAGGTTCTTTAATTATCTCACCAAATTCTACAGCCCATTCATCAAGTTTCCACCACCATGCCACTGAGATTACCACCCACCCACCATCTGGGGGGCACCAGTGTACGTGGTTATGGAAATGGGGATGGAGGGACCCAGAATGGGGAGGTGGCAGCCACGATGAGAACATGGCACAGTGATTGGATATGTCCTGAGTGCCAGGCTGGGAACAGCCCCAGCTCTCACCTTGTGGGGGCTGCAAACTCCCCAGTGCACACCCAGTGTGGGATCCTAGGTTTGGAGGAGTGTTGGTGAGGCCGCATCCAGACTCAGCATCCCTTGGGAAGGACCTTTGGTGCTGCCCCTCCTGGATGGGACTGTGCACACCCCAATGGCCACAGCTGGGTGGGGAGGTCCTGCTGGTGGGATGAGCAGAGGGAGGCAGAGAGTCATATGTGATTTGGGATGGAAGAGACCTTAAAGGACATTTGAGGAGGAAGAGGAAGCTTGCAGGTGAGCAAGAAAAATGGGACCGACTGTTAGACCTGCAACCCTGAGCGGAGGTCCAGTATTGGTGATCCCATGGGAGGGCTGCTCTGTGCTGCTGCTCCCCCAGAACCTCAATGGAGGAGAAGCAGCTCCAGCCCATCTGGAGCCCAGAGCAGCTCCAGTGAGTAATGCAGAGTGGGAGGAAGGCAGACGGCTGCTGGGAGGAAGGAGCGGAGTGTCCTGGGGTGTGGGTGCTGCACCGGCAGTATCTGGGCCTCCGTCTCCCACCTCTTCCTGGAGCCATAGAGAAAGAGGGAGCTTTGGCCACTGCTCCTGAGCTGAGACTGTGTCTGGAGAGGGGAGAGGCAAAAAGCGTGGATGATGTCCTTAGCAAACCCTCCTGGCAGTGTGAAATCCTGAGCAGGAGCAGCCTTGCCAAGGCTGCCCATGGTGAGAAATATTTAGGCAGAGCTGTTACTGAAATCACCTCCTTTTCCCTCAAGGTGCCAAGGGAGATTATTTTAAGTCCTGGCGCTGACCTGAGCATCTCCTGGGCATGGTGAGTGCATGGCAGCCATGCCAGGTTCCAGAGCTGTGGGTGGGACACTGCCTCTTTGGGGTGCTGGGAACACTGCGACACTCTGCCCTGCTCCTTGCTCCTGCTGCCATGGGCTGGAGGCACACCTTTGCACACCCTTATGAATCCTCGTGTACCCTCACATAGCCTTGCACATGCTTGGGCATCCTCATGCATCTTTGCACATCCTTGTGTGTCCATGCATACCCTTGTGCATCCTTGCATAGCTCACGTATTTTTGCTCATCTTTGCGTTCCCTCAAGTACGCTTGCACAGCCTTGCAAATGCTTGTGCCTCCGTGCACATCCTTGAGCATCTTTATGCACCCTTGCACACTCTTGCATACTCATGTGCGCCCTTGCAAACCCTAACACATCCTCACACACTCCTGTGTGTCCTTGCACATCCTTGTGTGCTCTTGCATATCTTTGTGCATCCTTGCAGATCTTTGCTTACCCTTGCACATCCTCGCACAGCCCTGCATAACCTTGCACATCCCATACATAGTACCCCAGCAGGACACCCACATCCAAGCACAGCCCTTTCTGGTCCAGGTGGGGAGGCAGCACTGTGCAGAAGCCAAGTGTCTTTTGCTATGAATATTTGTTCTTTTCTCTCTATTTTCTTTTTTTTTTCCTGGCCAAACAAACCCATTTCTTCAGGGAACGACTGTGACTGATTACATTTGTCAGGGTTTTTATCAAGCAATTGAAAGAGCCGGAGATTTTTGGAAACCAAATAAGTGAAATATTTTGGCTGGTCAAAAATTGTTTCCCATGAAAATCCTCCGGAAAATGCGGAGAGAAACTGTTGTTGAAAAATGTACGGTGCAAATTGAAATGTGTTTTTCCAAGGGAAAACAGCTACGGGGAAACAAAATTTGGGAACGCCGGTGCCTTAAGGCTGCTTTACATTGAAGGCATCGCCCTGCAGGAGCACCCCAGGGTGCTGGTTCCTGCTGGGGTGGGTGCAACCCATTCTGCTTGGTGGGTGATGTAACCTCCAGGTCTTGGCTGGGGTGGGATGGGCATGGGGGAGGGGTGTGGGAAGGGGATGCTGGTCCCTTGGCTTTGGGTCAAGGAAAGTTGGCTAAGTCAGGCTGGGTGGCTGTGCCATGCCTTGGAGACACTGATACTGCCATGAGCTGTGCCATGCTTTGGGACATTGTGCCATCCCATCACAATGCCACACAATGGGATGCCATGCCATCGCCATGGGTTTATACGGTGACCTGGGACACCATGCAGCCCAACCATGGAGCCGTGCTGTGTTCTGGGACACTGTGATAGCCAACCATGGAGCTGTGCTATATTCTGGGGACACCATGTGACCTTACCATGGTGCTGTGCTATGCCCTAGGGATGCATTGTCACCCCAGCATGGTAGTAGTGCAGTGCCCTGGGATACCATATTGCTGTGCAATGTGCAAGGACCCTGTGTGACCCAGCCACAGGGCTGTGGTTTGGGACCCTTATGCTCACAACATTTCTCCTTGCTTCTAGTGCTGCCCCTGCAGCTCTGTGGCCCTGAGCATCATCCTTCTCCCAAAGCCCTATGCATCCTTTGTGTCCTGGCAGGGTCTGATCCCTGACCCCAGAGCAGGCTGAGCTCTGTGCTGAATGAGCTGAGCTCCTGGCTTAAAAATAGCTCATGACCACGCAAATCACCGGCTGGCTGGGTATTAATGCTGATATAAATGTGCTCTGGCAAAGCTGGCAGCCCTGCCCCAGACACTCTTCCCTCAGTTTTGCAGCGTGCAAAGTTTGACATCTGCTGAAAAGCAGCATGGGGGCAAAACGCAGGAGGGGAGCAGAGAAGTGGGGGCTGCAGGCTCCCCATGCACTTATAGCACCAGGAGCCATGCTGGATTGGAGGGAATCAAATGAGCGCAGAGGTCCCCGCCACCCCCAGCATCTCCCTCTCTCCGTGCTGGTTGGAGGAAGCACCCAGGCAGCCAGGCTGTGCTTTTGGGGACTTTGGGTGCAACACAATGACGCCAGCCCAGGGCTGGTGGAGCAGCTGCTTTGTGCACCCCGTGTTCCCACCCCCCGGTCCGTCACAGCAGCCCATGCCTCTGAGAAAAAGCCATTTGCCATCTCCACCGAAGCGCTGTGTGTGTCAGATGTACGGCTCCTGCGGGCACAGCAATAGTGGAGAAGAGCCAGAGCACTCCACGGGCAGGGAGAGTCATGTGAAAAATGCTCTCCTTCCCTCTTAAGATGCTTGGAAGCAGCCTGAGGGCTTTAGCACTGTGCCGCTTTGGTTTAAGTTTCTCTAATGAGGTTTGCCTTCTATTACTGTCAGGGAACATTTTTCATTGTTGAAGCCACTGTAAATGCAAAGCCTTAAAAATGAGTTTCCATTTCAGATCTGACAGCTCAGCTGCTAATGTAAAATAGAGAAAAACCACAGATCAGGCTGCCTTTTAGTGCAATTAGCCCTCCAAATGGAGCAATTTACATTGGCACACTTGTGTATCTTCCTGCAGAAAAAAAAAGAGAGAGAGAGAGAGAAAAAAAAAACCCACCCTCATTACTTAAGCTCAGACCTTTATGAACAGAAATGAGGGGAAGAGAGAAGAAAACCCACTGGGGAGCAGCGCCCTGGGCCGCCCGCTCAGTCCTGGTGCTGCTCAGTGTGAGATGGCATCTCATCACCGTCACCTCTCCATCACGCCATTGCGCCCGCAGCTGGCTCCCATGCTGGAGGCTCTCATTCATTTTTAAGTCCCTGCAAAAGCCTGCAGAGCTCTGCAGGCATCGCCCTGTCTGTTCTGTGCGGGAGGGAAAAGGCAGTGTGGTCAGTGTGGGATAGGGAGCTACATGACAAGTCAGCATGGGGTGGGGGCACTCAGCAAGACCAGTGTGGGATGGGGGACTCCCTGCATGGTCAATATGGGATGGGAACCTCCCAGCACAGTCAGCATGACATGTGAACCCCAGCATAGTTAGCATGGGATGAGGACCCCTAGAAACTTCCCCCTGAGCTCACACCCATGGCAATTCTATTGACAGTGTTCACAAGGACAAGTGCCAGCTGCCTATGGAGAAAGATGCAAGGAATGAACCGAGAAGCATCAGGGCATCCTGATACACAGGGATGGAGATGAATCAGTTTGGGAGCTGCTGCTGCTCCATCTCACCTCACCTTGCTTCTTTTCCTGTATCCAAGCCCCCTGCTGTCCCCATACTCCTGCAGGTCCCCATGCTGGGGCTGGGCACAGCGGTGAAGGTAGAGTCAGCCCTTGGTCACCAGCCTGCTCCTCTCACATGAAGCTCCCCACACAGAATCCTGCAACCATTTCCTCCCCACCTGTGACCCCAAAACCAAGTCCCCTAAAAGGACCGAGCTGCTCCCAAGCCATTTCCCTTGCTGATGCTGCTGATGCTTGAGCTGCTGCAGATGTCCATGTCCTGTGGTCTCCTCCATTCAATTCATCCCCTGTGGGCTGCAGACACTCGCCCTCCCACTCCCCCATCTCTGCACGTTGCTGCTTTCATTCCTCACAGCTGGGCTCACTTTTGTCTGCTGCCGCCCGCTTCCCTTAACAGGCCCCTGCTCTCCTGATTGAGGGATTGTCTTTTCAGCAAAGTATTCTCTGCAGCTCAGAATTATGATTCAAATTTTTCAGCTTAAATGTTCTCTTCCAGCTGATTCAGCTCGTAATTGTTCTCAGCTTTGGGGAAGTGGTCCGCTCGCTGCCAGCCTCACCCACTGCTTTGGGATTGGGGATTGATCCACATCTGCCAGCTCCAAGTTGACAATGACTTCTCTGCCCTACACCAAACTTGGATTGAACAAGGATGTTGGTCGGTGAATCCACAACCCCTTTGGATGGGAGATGTTGGCATCCATTGGTACCCTCCTGCTGTCCCTCTGTGCCAGAGGTGTTAAGAATCTCAGAACTGTGGTTTCCTAGGTTGGGAAAGACCTTGTGGACCACCAACCATCAATCTGACCTGCAGGGCCTCATTGCTATTTTATATCCCTCAGTGCTAGATGTCAGGGAGAGGCTGGTTCAGCTCTTGGTGCACCCAAATAATCAGAGAGAAGGGTGTGAGCATAACAGCACCTGCTGATATCCATTATTTGGGACCAAGCCTGGCTGTGGTCCAGTGGCAGCCCCATACCTGGTGGATGTGCTTCTCTCCACACTGTTGGGTCCCACAAAGCTTGATGCTTGTTGGGTGGACAGTGTGAGTACATCCCCCAGTGCTGATCACACTGGCATTGCCTCCATCCCTCCTGTCAGATGTCCCAGGAGACCCTCTCTGCCCAGGGTGGGGGGTGTCATCCAACAGCTTCCCCATTGGTGTGGAGTTCAGCATCCCCCTCCAGCAGCTGCTGGCTTCTTGCTTGGGGCCAGTGTTCAGGAAACTGCCTTCCCTTACTGATTGCCCCCGCACAAGTTCTCCCCTTCCTCCATTGCCTGTGGTTACTGTGGGAGCCCCTCTGTTCTCTCTTCAACCTGTGTTGTTTTTTTCCCCCTCTTTCCTTTAGCAAATCCATTCATTTCTTCTCCAGGCTCTCCAGGCTGAAGAACTGCAGCCTCCTCCAGCCAGTGCTGCCCAAAAATCCTCCCAGGAGGCTTCAGCATCTCACATTTCAGACTGTGAATTGCTCATCCTGAACCATGCATCCTTCATCCTGCACTCTGCATCTGACACTCTGCACCCTGTACTCTGCGTCTTGCATCCTGCATCCTTGCACCCTGTATCCTGCATGCCACATCCCACTTCCCATATCCACACCCTGCATCTTGTATCCTGCACCCTATAGCCCACACTGCACATCCTACCTCCTGCACCACCTTTCTGTATCCTGCACCCCATACCCTGCATTCTACACCCTATATCCCGCACTGCACTTCGCACAGCCTGCACCCTGCAACCTGCATGCAGCATCCTGCATCCTATATCCTGCATTGCACATCCCACATCCTGTACCTTGCCTCCGTCATCCTGCGTCCTGTATCCCACATCCCTACATCTTGCTGCATGCATTCAACAGCCCACATCCTGTATCACTGGGATGATGCCAGCCCTTTCCTGAGCTGATGGGTACGAGGCATAGATGGGTTGGAGTGTGGGGTGACATTGGCTGTGCACACACTCATGCATGACAAGGTTGACATGGCTATGAGCAGTGCTTCCCATCCCTTCTGTGCCATTTATGAGGTCACTTTCACACATCTCTGCTCTGGGAGGGGATGAGAATGGGATAAGGCATGAGATTTGTCCCTATATACCCCCCAAGATTTGTTCCCATGTCCCCTCTGGTAGCTCTGGCAGGGCAGAGGCAGAGTAGGACAAGAGATTGGGGTTCTGAGGTCATTAGTAGGGGGGGCCCATTCACTCCTTCACACAGAGCCTCCCAAGGATGGATCTGGCCCCTCCTGGCACCCAACCTATGAATTCCAAGCTAAAACCAATTCCGTGTACAAGGCAACGGGTGGCTGCATTTTTCATGAGCCAGATGACTGCAAACAAAACCAACCTCCTCCAAACCAGGCGGAACAGAGCCTGCGTCCAGCCATTGCCGGTCACGGTCACTAAGCAAACGAGCCCAGAGCAGAGCTGACAGCCACCACGTCCCCACCACACGCCGACATTAGAGCTGGCTGTGCTGTCCAGCCTCCAGGCAGCTTCTCACACCTGCAGTGTGGGTCCTGGGAGCGCAGAAGGGCCACTACTTGTTGGTGTCTGGTGACGTGTCCCCTGCATCACCCCACCTCGCCATCTCTGTGCCCTGGGCCTGCTCTGCCACCCTGTGCAAAGGGACAGAGCCAGGCTCTACTCAGTGGTGCCCAGGGGTGGGAGCAGAGGCAGTGGGCACCAACTGGAGCCTGGGAGGTTAAGAAGCCCTTTTCTTACTGATAGGATGATGGAGAACTGGCACTGGTTTTCCAGAGGCTGTGGGATCACAGACTTGGAGCTCACCAACCTGACTTATATGTGGTGCCGGGCACAGTTCTGAATGGCCCTACTGGGCCAGGGCTGGGGGGGATCAGAGGGACCCATCTATCCCTGCCAGCTTTGTGACAGCCCCACAGGCAGCTGGAGATCTTCTGCCCCTTTTGGCTCTGGGAGGGACTTTAGTCCCAAGTATCCCAGTTTAAGCCCATTCAGATGGAAACAGATCTCCTGGGCTTGTGGTCATTAAGGCTGGGGCTCAGTGCAGAGCAGGAAGCAAAGAGAAGGATGGGAACCAGAGCAGAATGCTGGGCTGTACCAGACACCCCCCCCCCCCCCCCCCCCTCCTCCAGCAGTGCCCGCTGCAGCCCTTCACCCATTGATTCCTCTTGTTTGGCTGCTCCCTCCTGCGCTTCATAAATGTCAACTTTTTTCTTCTCATACAAAGAAATTTCGTGGTAATGACTCTTTGTGCCGCTTCTAAATCCCCAATTACATAAGGAGCAGCAGTACAAAGCCATTCCCTTTGGTGGAAATCTCCGCGTAATCCCTTTTCCAGAGAAGCAGCCCGCCAGTGACACGCTTCTAACTCTTTGTTTGTTCTTTTGGATCAAATCTAACTGATTGCCGTGACTAATTAACTTTCCCTTTCTTCAGGCCTCTGTTGTCTTAATTAATTTCACAAATACTTCGTTCCCAACTCCCAGCTCGGTGGTGCAGATCACCAGCAAGGAGATGAGCAGCACGGAGGCAGTGCCATAGACAGGGACATCGCCATCCACCGCTGTGGGGATGCTTTGAACCCTCTGCCCCATCTGTATTCCCCAGTGGAGAAACCCACTGTGCTGCAAAGTGATGTCCTGCTGCAAATGAGGTGTCCAGCTCTTGCTAAACACCAGTGATGTCTGCAGATAGGAGTCACCAAGGCTGTCCTCACCAGTGGCACACTGGAATCCTTGCTGAGCAGCGGTGACATCCCTGGGGTTGCTATCAGAATATGGAGCCTGACTTGGATGAACTAACATCTGAGTGCATTCACTCACAGGCACTCAGTCTGTGGTGTGCAGCTATAGATGCTGGGGCAGATAAACACAGCTCGGATGGGACTGCCACCAGATTGTCCCCATCCCAACCTGGGAACAGTCACACTTGGAGACAATGCGTATCAGAGTCTTGCAGGAGGTGTTGGAGGGTCCTGAAAATCAATAGTGGCATCGCATGGAGGGCTGGGGAAGATCTTGGTGTACCCCAGAGGGGTGACCCATGTACCATCAAGGAGGAGGATGGAGGAGCTGGAGGACACCTGGGAGCTGGGTATCCACTGCCCTGTGGGGCTAGGGTCTGCACTGGGAAAGCATGAAGTGTTCCCGGAATGAAGGCCAGCCAGGTCCAGAGGCTGCCAACAGCAATCAGCTCCTTTACAGGGGGTGGATTGAAATCCATTTGCAATTAAGCAGAGGCAGTGCTGCTGCATTTCCTCTGGGGCCAGCTTTGCAGTGTGGGTGTGCAATTGCCTGCCATGCTGTCAGACCTGGCTGGGTCTGCACCCATGGACAAGAAGAAACCCCCTGGTAGGAAGCTGCTCACCCACCTCCAGAGCCCCAAAGTCCCATCACTGGGCTTTAGGATTGCTGGCCTCCAGGAATGGCAAATGGGGGCAGAGGTTCAGTGGAGAGGGCTAAGGACACCTTAGAAAAACCCTGATCTGCCTTTGTAGAAGCCTTTGAATAAAGCCCAGCAGCTGGGATTGAGTCGGTGTAGCCTCCCCAGCCTCCCACTCCTTCCCCCTTCTTCATCTCTTTCTCTTCTTTTCTCTTTTCTCCCCTTGCTTGGGAAGAGAGCAGATCGATAAATAAACACACAGATGCAAGTTCTAGCTCTGCAGCAAGAAAGCTGATTGAAGTTCATTGGCAACAACAACCCCTGATGTCTGCGTGGGGGCAGAAGGGACAGTGCCAGAAGCAGGGGACAGGTGTGGGGTCCCAGGGCATGGGGCTGGAGCTGTTGCTCAGAGCCTCAAACATTTGGACATGAAAGAGACACTGGTCAATAGGAAGGAAGGATCTTCTTGCAGGATTAAACGTTCTTGTCACAAATCCATCAAAGCACGGCGTTATTTTGAAGGGACAAATCGTGCTGAGAAGATTACAGCAGATTAAAGCTGAAATTCCTGAGATGTTTGGCAGATCAGACCACTGCAGGTGGCATTGCATTGCAGGAGCTCAAGTGAGTGAGGATCAGACCCCGATCAGTTTGTTCCCAGGAGGACAGAACTTCCCAAGCCTGCAGGGAGCCCAGGCCCTTCATGTACCATGTGAAGGAGTCACTCCCAAATCAACCCAGAGCTTCTCCAGAGGATGTGTGAATCTGAAATCCAGCTTTTATCCACAGTCATCACTCAAATACTGTCATCTGGGGCTTGGCTGCCATCACAGATGCACCAAGCTGCCACCTGCCAGCTCTGATAGCTTTTGGATGAAGGATGGAGCATCCCTCTGTCTCAGTGGGGAGTGCTCAGCAGGGCCAGGACATCCCACATGTAGAGCATCTGAGTGGGGTGAGGTACTGAAAAGTCAAGTGGAGGTGGCACTGAGGGATGTGGTGCAGGGAAGGGACTGATGGGAAGGTAAGAAGGCTGATGGTTGGCCTTGGGATTCCGAAGGCCTTTTCCAACCCAGATGGTACTATGATTCCACAAACCCTGCCCTATAGACAGATTGTTCCTGAAGAGACATAGGGATGGAAACATCCCACATCCCCATTTCCCTCTTATCCAGGCCAGGATTTGACCCATTTCTCCGAGTAGCTACAATAAAGTATGAGACTTGAGCTGTGCAGGCGATGTATAACCAGATTACAGAGCATTCTTCCATTTGCCACACTCCAACAATGAAAGGGATTTCATGCTGATAGGAGACGCCTTCCGCGGAGCAAACATCTTATCCGCGCCTGGGAGATGAGGCTGAGGAGCCTGGAAATGAGAACACTGCCCATTAGGCTAATGTGACATTAATGCTCTGACTTGCAGAGATGGCAGAACCCGCCGTGAGCCCACAAGAGGGGTGGGATGGCCACCATAGAGCTGCCAGCCTGGGGCCACCTCCAGCTGGGACAGCATTGCCCTCCCTGGGGTGCCCCGTGCCGCCTCGAAACCCTCACTCCTTGGGAAGATCACTTTCACGGCAGTAAATAAAATGCTATTGCCCTATTACAACCAGGATAGCGCTCTAAATTGACTGTTTTATAGTCTTGGGTAATTTAATTTTTTTATTTAGTGAATGGCTCGCCATATGCCCATGGAGTGAGCGGTGCAGCTGCAGCACAGATCGTCGCCGCGCTCACCATGTCAGCATCGCATTCACCTGCTGAGGATGGGGGATGCCACACTGATATCCACCTCCTCTGTGGGACAGGGGCTAGATTTGGGGCTGGAAAGACAGCAGAAGGATTGTCCAGCCCAGTATTGCTCCTTCAAAACCACCAAAACCTCCAAGCCAGTTTTGTGCCTATCAGCCCCAAACTCTCCCTCTTCAGTGCCTCAGGGTGTGACTCCCATATTGTCTCCCAATGGCATGCCGTGGTTTTGCAGCTGGAGAGAGCTCTGCCTGCTGTGAGCTCACAGGATCCATCTGATCCCACTCCATTCTCCTCTGTAGCACTTGGGTCTCTTCTCCAGTTTAGTTTCGTCTGTGCATTTCAGGGCCATGTTACTTAAGAGAGCTGTGCATCCCTTCTCATTGCAACTAACATCGGTTGGCAACGTGCTTCTGCTCCCAAATCATTTTCCCTAGCTTTCTGCATAGCTCCGGATTATTTCTTCTGATGATTTTTCAGCTGAACTGGGAGAGCACATTTCACGTGCCACCAGCCATGGCGCACTGTTACACAAGCAGGCAGTTCTGAAGTGATTCTGCTTTGCTTCATCGTGGCATGCTTCAAGACTTGGCCTGGAAAGGGCCCCAGAGACCCATCAGCCACCAACAGCACTGTAGGACATCTCGCTCCAAAAGGCTTTTCTTTATCGTATGACTCATTCCACATCCTGCTTGCCAGCAGACAGGGCACGGCACCTCCCAGTGCTTTGCAGCAACTATCAGCTGTGCTGCACTGATCCCTGGGCAGGTCCAGCAGGAGGCAGGCAGGGCTCTGTGGGGCTGTCTGCAAGGCAGCTCTCCCTCTGTGCAAGGACTTGGCAATGGGATGTCACCTCTGCATATGACCATGGCCTCCAAAAGCAGCACTCTGGGACTGTCTCCTAAGTCAGAGAAGAAGCAATGAGTAAAACCATTGTCCTAAAGCTCTGAGACCTTTAGGATGCAAAGGCAGTTTCACAAATACCCTGGGGGCTGTGGAAGGCACAACCCCAGCAAAATATTGCAAGTACTTGCACTGCCCTCATAGTTGGTTCTTCTGTTTACTCTTCCTGCCAAGATTATTAACGAAGGTGTTGAACAAGCAAACCTCCCTTTACTCTTGGTAGTTCCCCTGACACCTCTTGATCATTAATTGTCCTTCGTCCTCCGCTTTGAGGATGACTGGGCTGACTTGCAGAACTGAGGAACCATTGATTTCAGCAGCTAAGGCTTCCCAACAGAGGCTCTAAGCCTGCAGGGATATCCACCCTGGGGACAAAGTCCTCGTGATGGCTGTGTTTTTTTGCTGGGTAGGGGGACCTTCCCCATCCCAACCCTCCATTTGCCCTTCCTTCACATGCATCCATGTGGGAAGTAGTAAGGTGGTGCCACATGGAGTAGCAAAGGAAGAAGGGTGGTAACCCACCCTGAAAGAGGTTCTGTACAGCAGCACTGGGCAGAGAAGGATCGAGTATTATGTCCCTTGGCTGTGGGGAAGTACCAGGAGCCAGGAGATTAACCGGTGTGCAGCCCCACAGCTGGCAGGACCCTTCCCACCCATCAAGGAGACCTTCCCAACCAAAGCAGCAGCAGCTCACTCCAGCAACTGCAACTTTGAGAGGAGGAGGGGGACATGAAGACACACTCACTGCTCCCCTCTCCCAGTGGCCTGGGGGCTTCCATGGACTCTCCATCATTGCTGACTTCCTGGTGGCTTTGTCCTCCCTCCTCCCTCTGGTCACTGAGCACTTGGAGCCTTCTGGAGTAGGGAGGAAGGGCTCAGTCCCTGGGACCCAGCACCCATCCTTCTCCTGAGCACCAGGGCAGAGCTGGGAAGCTGTAGCCAGCTCTGAGCTCATTAACACGGAGAGCATGTGTGCCCTGCTCCCCGCACATCGATCTGATAAATGAAGAGCCACTGATGGTATTTTCTACCCTTTTAAGTGTTAAAATAACATTTAAGTGAAATATGAGCAGGTCAGAGCTGAGCTGCCCCCTTTCATCTTGCAGCAGGCTGGCAGACTGGCTTGGGGAGGGGTGACCATGAACGCATGCTGGCACACCTGGGAGCTGCTCCCAAGGTCCCAAGGGCAGGCATGGATGAAGCTGTGCACAAGCAGTGCTAGCAAACATGTGTGAGAGGGTGAGGAGTGAGTGTGTGTTGGTTGTGCAAGGCACGCGTGGTGGATGCAGCAAGGACTGTGCATGGCACCCGGCCATGGGATTGTGCCCACGTCCTCCTGCAAAGCTCTGAGTGGTGCAAAGCTGTCATTGCCTTGGCAACCTAAGGCTGCTCCTTGAGCCTTTCTGTGTCTTCTCTTTGCAATTCCTTTGTGGAGATGTCGTGATTTGTATTGGGATGAGGGAAATGGAATCGTTCTTGTGCTCAGCTGCACTGAAGGCACTGAAGGATTCCCTGTGTGCCCAGCCCATGGCCACTGTATCTACTGGCCAGGAGATGAAGACAACTGAAACTCACATGGAAAATGCAGATTTTCAGCCAAAATAAACTAGTCCTTAAGATGGATTGGATTGGAAAAGAAGAATATATATATATATATTCACTGGACTGTGAAATGATATGCTGGAAACTGGAGTACTTTGCTGACAGTTGTTCTTGATGGAGTCCAATGTGTCAGCAAATGCAAAGGTAGTGGTGGTGTGGTTGGCAGCTCTCAGAGCACCAATGGAGGATCCTGCCTGCCTGGTTCTCATGGGATCTGTGTCCTGACTCTGTGGTCTGTGAGAGTGCAGGAGCTGGGGCCATATTCACGTCTTGTGTGTGAGCAGTCTGTGCAGTAGTGTCCAGGGATCCTGTGCATGGCCTGGGGCCTGGCTGGTGCTACCTGGTGCATCTTTGTCTTCCTCATATTCTGCACCCTTCCCTTCTCCATCCTCTTCATCCTCACTTTGCCCATCCCCTGTATCCTACCCTTCTCCATCTCCTGCATTGTTCCTTTGCCCATCCCCTGCATCCTTCCCTCTGTCCATCTCATGCATCCTCACCTTGCCCACCTCCTGCATCCTTTCTTTGTCTGCCTCCTGCATCTTCACCTTGCCCACCTCCTGCATCCTTCACTTGCCCATCACCTCCTGTTGCCCTCTGCTTTTTCCCACCCCCTTTGCTTTCCCATCCCTCTCCTTTTGCAGAGGAGCGGCTCTTCTCACAGTCTGTGTTCCTCCCTGCAGCCAGCCAAGCTCAGCTCAGCCTCAGGCCCCAGCCCCCCTTTCCACCCTGTTGCCCAATGTCTCTCCCTTCACCACATCTCTGGAGTATGATTGCTTTGCGCCCTGGGTGAGAGCAAGAGAAATATGTGCTGAGATGACATTTCGGTTATACATGATGCTATTAAAATATGATAAGAACGCTATTAACATTAATAATCCTTTTCATTGTATCATTTAGGGAGCAAAACAAGCCATTAAATATTACGGAGTCATTGGTGCTTTGATGGCTTCAGGGAGGGGAACATTTGGCCGTATTTGTCTACATGCACTCTGAAAATGTAACATTATCTCTGGGAAATGGGTTTCTCTGGGCCTGCCACGTCCCTGCGGCTGGGTGGATGTGAGCCAGTCCCCATGCAGCAGGAGCACAGGAGTGGAGCTGGCACAGCCAGGGTCCAGCCACGCAGAGACACAGGGGCAGAGCTGAGCCAAAGCCCCCAAGCGGTTCCAATGCCACCAGGGCCGTCGTTATCCACTACTTCCCCATGGTGACAGCAGCAAATGAGGAAGAGAACTGAGAAAAGAGCAGAGGCTTTTGACAGGACTGTCAGCGCACCGAGCGAGCGCTAACAAGGACAAGTGTGGGCTTTTTAAACAAATCACTGTCATGTCGCAGGCGGATCATTGTTTAACGCCAGCACCGCGAGTCACCAGAAAAGGTTAAAGCAAGGATGGAGCTCAGTCCCAGGACACGTGTCACAGCTGGCTTGTCTGCAGGATGGATCGCTGCTCCTTGAGCCCTGCAGCTGGCTGTTCTCTAGCAGCATGGAGACATTGAGCCATGGTACTTGGTGCTGGGCACATTGCACAGTGCAGGCATGATGCTGGTGGTGGGCACTGCAGCAGAAGCTCCTGTGCTACGCCTACCTCTGCTCTGCATGGGTTAAGGGGCTACAGGAGAGGCATGGGCTCTGCACTGGCATAGACTGTAAGCTTTAAGGTGCAAGAACTCCCATGGGATGCTCCAGGGGTGCAATTATAGAATCATAGGATGATTCAGGTTGGAAAAGACCTTTAAGATCCACACCCATCCATCCTATCTATCTGCAGATGACAGAAGAGAAGATGTGCCACACAAGGTGTCCATCTGGGTGAGGTGTCCCAGGGAAGCCTCAGCTCTGCCACATGCCCCATAAGTCATCAAGTGAGACAAGGTTGCCTCTGCCCTGCAGACTGTCAAGGCTGCATGTGTCATCACCATAGACCTGATGTAGCACCAAAGGTAGAGATGAGGGAGGACCACAGAGCTCCAGAGGGTGTCCTCATCCACCAAGGCACTGTACAGAGAAAACATCCCCATGGCAGGAGCCATCTCTCTTTGTAAAGTGCAAGGAATAAAACAGTGAAGGTGCTCACTGGCACCCAGGGTCACCACATGCAATTCATGAGGAGCCACTCGACGTGTGGATCTGAATGTTCCTGCGTATGAAAATCATATGCCAAGGTCACATCAGCAATCCCCAGCATCGACCTCAGCACTCAGCTCACGCGCAAGCCATTAGGCAAGGAAATATATAACAAACAGCCCCCAAAGATCCTAAGGGCCCTACCCAGCTCCAACGATGCCTGGCAAGGCTCCTCCATCCATCACGTAGCGTCTCCCAGAGCAGTGCATCAAACTTTAATATCCTACTCTTAGTCACACAAAGGCTGTAACAAGCCTGGCCTTTCATGCTACACAATCCTCCAAATCAAAGGCTCTCTGACAGAGCAGCGCACCTGAATATAATCTTTCTCTCTCATCTAAATCTCATCTGTTTCAGGGCTCTGCATACCCTCAGCGCTGCGATATACATTGGAGTTGCCAAACAGCCCATTTTCCTGCTGAGTGAAACAATTGGGCATGTTTCTAATTAGATGAATATCATTAGACGGGAGCTGTTGTGGGGAGAGGAAGGAAAGCCCCACGTGAAAGCTGAGCACACCACGTGCCTGGAGCCTTCGCTGAGGCTTCCACCTCTCTTCAAATGCAGTGCTGTGGGGCACTCTGCCCCTATTACTGAAAATAAAAGCACAGAGAGCCCACCCTGGCGGGTAAGTGATGTGATAGGGAATGCAGGCTGAAAAAGAGGCAAATGGAGAATGTGGAGGAGATGCTTTCAAAATGGATTTGACAAACTCAATCCTGCTCCCCAGAGGGATGTCCATGCCCTCTGCTTTGCCATGGAAGCCTGGAGCTGAGCTCTGGGTTCCCAGCAGGATGGGAGCAGTGGGAGGATATCTTTAAGATCTCCCATCCCCATCCTTTCCCATTTGGGTTCCTGCACAGCCACTGAGAGCCTGGATCTGTGCTGTTGGCAGAGCAATCCCGTGATCCTACCGAATCTGAGATGATCGAGAGGAGAATATTCAGAGCTTAGGTGGGATCAGGAGGAGGAGAGGAGGATTTGGAGCAGGTCCGATGGGTTAAGCCACATGTACTGGCTGAGATTAGGAAGAGAAGGAGCCTGATTTGGATGTGAAATCTGCTTCTGCCTCACTGGGGCCCTACCCAGGGCTCCAGCATCCCTTGGTACACGAAGATGCTCTGCCATGAAGTATTATGGCCTGCTCTCCAGGGCCTCTGCTCTCCTCTCACTGCATTGCACAGCCAGAGGTTGCTGCAGAAACCCCCTGCCCCACAGCACTGGCTTTGGAGGGTTTCAAGGGCAGAACTAAGGAAAGCTAAAAAAGAGCAAATGTGCAGCACAAAGAGCTGGCAGTGCTGACACTGCCTCCTGGTGCTTTGCTTTCCATAGTGCTTCCAAGCCATGTCCCCAATGGCATCAGTGCAGACAAGTCTGGGAGCAGGGCCGGCTGGGAGAGGAGAGCAGAAGGGGCACAGAGAGCTGTGGGACAGAATGTGTTCTGCATGAACATCCAGGCTGAGCTGCAGGATCCAGAGCCCAAGATCTCAACCTGCACCCCCAGGAAGCACCCAGACCTCAGGTGGCTCTTTCCTGAGTACCAGAGCTGCCACAGCCCAAGCAGAAACTGCCCTCCCATATGGGAAGGAGACCTAACGAGATGCTTTATTAATTGCTTTGAAAACTTTCCTGTTAATGATTTTCCCCACAACTCCCTCTAGTTAAAGCTAATGGCCTGTGGCGTGTTCAGCAGATGGATTGCCCACAGCTCCCAGGCAGCTGGGCTGGATGCTGCAGGGTGCATGGGGGCTGCTGGTGGGGCAGGGACATGCCACACAGCTCTCTCCCATCCCAAGGGGACTGTGGGAGCTGTGCAGGAAGCACCACATCCCTGCCCATGCACACAGTGTTGTGGTGGTGGTGGTACCTGCTCTGCTGGTGATGGAGCTGGAGAGCTTCCAGCAAGGAGGACATGCAGATGGTCTCAGCCAACCTCGTCGCTTTGCTAGCTGACTTTTCTCACAAAGCCATCATTGCTGCTGCTTGCACAGGAGAGGTTGGGCGGTGGCAGAGGTCTGTGCGTGCTGCAGGGCTCTGCTTCCAGATACAGTTTCCCAGGGCTGCCTTCACCTGACCCCAACCCCGCATTTATTATGCACTCCTTTGATGCAATGCAACCCAGGGCACAGAGCTCACCCTGATCCCTGCTGCCAGAACCACCCTAGGGCTTCCCCAGCTCCTACAATGGAGCCCAGGCCATTATTCTGCTCAGCATCCTTAGCACAGTGACCGGGTTATCTTTATTTCTTTGGAATTTTTTTAAGCATCTTGGTCTAAAACCATCCATTCAGAGCAGGATTGCGTTAACCCAGTGATCCCTTTCTTTCTGGCTTCATGTTATTGCTGTCTGCTCTGCATCCCAAGGAGCACAACTGCCTCTGCAATCTTACTGTCTCCAGCCCAGTGTCTCCCATTCCTCACATGGGGAGCAGGGGTTCTATTACCAGCAGTGTCCTCTCCCGGCTGCCCTTATATTTATGGCACTCCTTCCAGTTTTATAGCCAGTTTTGCTGAGTGCCCAGCAGTTAGCTCAACTGCTTCCTCTCATTTCTACATTATTGCCAATTTCCTGTTCCACGGCCTAAATTTATCACATCTTTAATTGTTGGATCATTCCTGGCACTGATCAGGGTCGTCCTACCCTACCCAGCCCTGTTCCTGCATGCAGCCTCATGCTCCATCCCCGTGGCCACATCCCCCTACCCCAGCATACACTGCAATGCAATTCCATCCCAGTATCTCTTGGCTGCTTTTAATCTTGTTTCTCTTTGCCAGCATCCACACTCCAGCCCATTGTTGGAGCCTCCCCGGGTTCCTCATGGTGAGTGTGGCTCCAGCCGAGCTCTTCATCCCACTATGAGTGCAATGTGGTGCTGCAGATCTGTGCAGTGAGCCATGCCCTGCTCAGCTCACACTATGCCCTAAGTAAACCCCGGGACTCCTGCAGGGTACGGGCACATCCTGATGGGGAACAACCCACGTTCAGGCTGTGAGAGTCTCATCCAGACCTCCGTGACCAGCCTGCTACAGGTCTCTTTTCATCACTCACATCCCCATGCATGGGACACCAAACCCCAGGAGGAGCAGAAGGTCTCAGTGTGGGAAGGGGCTGCCACCTTGGAGGGCGATTTGAGCAGCAGAAGCACCGGGGGGCTTCACGCCTCACATTGTTAGCGCTTGTCAAATATTTATGAAAAAACAATCTGGGGATAATTAATTCAGCAGCGCTGACAGAGCCCGGCAGAGCTTTGTTTGATGGATACGATGGGAGCACGGACAGAGCTCTGCCAAGTGCAAGAGAGTGGATCATCAATAATAAATTTGTCAATAGACAAAAACATCCTCGGATAAACGAGCCTGGAGTGCCACCTGCCCAGCGAGTCCCTGCCGTCACCCCACGGCCAGTGACACCTTTCTGGTGCCATCACCATGAGCAGGACTGCACAGCTGACACAGCTGGAGGGGATGGGGGGAACACGACCATCTGCAGGGGGAGCAGCTCCTGCGTGCCATCGCTGTTTCCTTTGGTGTCACCGCTGTCCCCCCTCAGAGCCTCTGTCACAAAGGTGACCTCGAGCCCTGGCTGCGCTCTTACTCCAAATAGCTGCTTCACCACCAGGCATGCTGACCCCAGTGTAGGGCTGGGGGTCTGGCTGGGGGGCTGTGCACACTGAGCCCATTCATGGAGCAGAAAGGGGCCCTTGTTCCCTGCAGACAGACTGCAGGGGACAGGCAGCTGTGTGGCGCGGGGCACCCAGGGCAGGAGCAGCCCCCAGGCATGTGGCTGCCTGGATGGCTCCACTGGGGCTGGGTGGGGAGCCCCACTGCTTCCCATGACTGCAGTGTGGATAGGGTGCCTGAAGCTGGCAGAAGGCTGTCCTGGTGCTGCTGAGCCAATGCCATCACCTGAGAATGGTCACTTTCCACTTAAGGCCATGAGACAGGAAGGATGATCCCATATAGTGATGTCTTTATGGGTCTCCCCAACACATGGGGAGCTTTCAGTGGGGTAGTTCCATCCAGGAGAGCATCAAACCCTAGGGCTTACGGCTACGCCTCCCCCAGCACAGCCATGCTTGGGGTCATTTAGTAGTATCAACATGACCCAGACCCCTTCCCAAACCTTCCATCCCATTTCCAAGGGTGAGAAGTGCTGTGGCACATCAGGAAAGGGGTTTGGGCATAAGGGACCTCTCTCATACCCCACACACAGCCCTCAGTACCACTGCCCTGAGCTGGGGTCCCCATGGGCACTGGGGCTCCCCGGCCACCCGGGGCACAGACTCTGGCTGCTCCTCATCCATCTGCTCTCCTGTCACATTCCCGTCTCTCTGATTATTTTAATGAGGATAATGATTCACACCTGGGCAATTCAAACCCGCTAACAATAACAATTTTAATTAGTTTCCACTACAAATCTGAAACGTCATCATTAACATTTAAAGAACTCACGATTGGCAATCGGGTACAACATCAAGCCTGGGTGGACTGGGGGCCATGCAAGTGAAACCACGGGTGGGGGACATTGCCAGCCCTTTTCCTCCCTGGGGGTGCCTGCAGGGGTGTTACCTGGATGCTTCACTGAGAGCTGGTGCTTGGTGGTACTCAGCTCCTTGCTGACCCCTGAGCTCAGTGACAAGCTGCTCAGATGGCAGGGTGGGGGCCATTTGAAAGGTCTGGATGTGTCCCTGCAGAACCTAGAGGGCAGTGGATGAGGGTGCTGCCGTGTATCAGGAGTGGGATCTGTGTGGGACACAGTGCTAATGCCCTGGGGGGAATAATGGAGTCTTTCTGTCGGATGGGAAATGCTTACTCATCCCCACAGCCCCACATCTTCATCCCCTAGAGGTATCTCTAGCTCTGTTGGCCATGGCATCACTGCAGCTGTTACCAGTTGGCAGAAGCCAGCAGGAGGGAAGCTGTGAGAAATAGGACTGTGGTCCCCTCCCTGCATGCATGTCCCTGAGGGTGCCATGCTCACCCTTCTCAGGAGAAAGAAACATATCCAACAGTACCTGCCCTGGGCAATACATCAGCGCTTAAGTCCAGCATCAACCCCATGCAGCCCATACAAGATGTGCTGAGCAGGATCTGGCATAATGCTGGGCACAGAAGGCAAGCAGCAGATGATGGGGGGCTCCTCATCCTCAGCGTGCCTTGCTGGTTGGGATATCATAGGTGGCTGTCAGCAAGGGTGGGTGGCCACAGCTGGGAGCACTGCAGCAAGGCCAGAGCCAGAGCACAGAGTAATGGCATCACTGCCACCAGCTCCTGGCCCCAGCCACGCTCAGCAGAAGGCAGCAGGGCAGGAAAAAGCGTGAAGATCACAGCCACATCCTCTGCCTCTCCCCCTTACATTCCCCCCCCCACCTCCCCCCACCCGCTGCACCGGCTGTTGTCTGCCTGTAAACAAGGTATTTAATATGCACAAGTGCTCATTAGCATCTCCTGGTTGCGGCGGTGCCGTGTCTGCAGCTGGACTCGCGGGACGTGTCACAGGAAATCTCTACACACAACTTTTAATTACAGACAAACGCGTGGACATGGCGGCGTTCCCAGCCCCGGGGCTGAACGCTGCCTGGGCTCTGCCTCACCCTGAGCAGCCCAAGGCAAAGGGTGCCGGGATGACCCCCCCTCCCTCATCTGCAGCTCAGCAGATGGCCACCGCTCATCCATCCTCACCCAAAATAATGGGCACTTCCCTGATCTGCACGCTGCAGCATCCTATTGCCCCAGAGAGCTGCTCGTTCCCCAGAGACATTTCAATCCTTGTTGCTTTCCTGAGCTAATTCTGAGCAGCTTTGCTTTTCCAAGTGACCACGGGTGGGTGATTTAGCATTTTCTTTCCCTTGGGGCTGCTTGCTGGGCAGGGAGACGTCTGTGTGCCTGCGAGTGCTTTGGATGCTGCAGGAAGCAGCACTCAGGTGCTGTGCCCTCAAACTCCTCTTTGTGAGGGGTCACAGAGGGCCAGAACCTTGTGGTTGGGCTGGGCTGGGATACGTTGCACTGCTGGATGCTCGTGATGCCAACTCGCTGCCTGCTGCATCCCCCATCACCCCCACCCTGGCCTGTGGTCTGCACTGACCCCACATGGCCTCACATCTCCAAATCATCTGTCTTAAAAATAACTCACACCATCCCAGGCTGGCTTGGCTCAGCCGCAGTGAGCCGGATGGGTGTGTGTACTCACCCCTGCACTTATATATAGCCTGGCCTCACTGCTCCAGCACAGCCTCAGAGCTGCTGTGCCCTCTCCAAAAAGCCAGCACCGAGAGGAGAGAGCTGTGTGTGCCACATGGGGTGATGCCGTGCCTCAGAGAGGAAGAGGAGGAGTGTGAAGGAGGAAGGACAATGAGGGTGATTGTAGGGGTACTGTGCTGGGTGCCGTTTGCAGCATAGGTGATGCACAGGGAGCAGAGCTGCTCCGGCTCCAGCACAAACCCATCGGGAAGCACAGAAGCGTCCCCCACGTCACCACGACCTGGATCCCGCCCCTAGACACGAGCTGGTGACCTCAGCGATAAACAAAGCACTGGAGTAAAACCGGGGCAAGACAGATGCCCGTTTTATGGGCTTTTAAAAAGCTTTTGACTCGTTCTGGCAGGCAGGACTAACCTTAAATTGCTATGTGATGGAACGGGTGGAAAATCATCTGGCATCACCGCGGCTGTGCGACGATCTTTTAGGAGGGGGATAAAAATACCCGGGGAGCAGCTGTGTGGGTGGGAGCCGAGACCAAACACCCCTGCACCCGGAACCCTATAGCCCTGCACCCACAACCCTATAGCCCTACACCCCCTGCCTACACCTCCAAGCTCCCCGGTCCCCAGAGTTGGCTTGAGATCCCCCCATCAGCCCTTTGGGTAGAGTAGGGTGAGGTCCTGCTCCTTGCGGGGTACCTACGGGATTGGGGAATCCTGTTCACATCGTTTCACCCCACTGACACCAAGAGAGCACCCACAGAATGGGACCCAGAGAGAGCCCGCGGCCACAGCCGGGCGGGGATGGGGCAGAGCGGAGGGAAGGCTTTGTGCTGGTAGGAAAATGGGGCCGCTGCGGCTGGGGAGTGCCCTCTGCCCCTCTCTGAAAGCTGTTATTAGCGCTAATGGCTCTGCTTTGGATATTCAAATAGCAAAAGCGTTTCGTTTCCATCGCAAATCTCCGCTCCGACGGAAACAAAAGGGACGGACCCTGCGGGGTGCTCTGCTCCGGGCGCAGCGGTCGGGCAGCGGGAGGGAAACGGAGGAGACCCGTGAGGGTCAGAAGAGCTGAGCACCAAGTGGGGGGCACAGCATCGCCTCGTGTCCCGCAGCCCCGCACTTGGGGTAGCTCCATGCGTTGGCACTGCTGGGATTCGTGCCAAAAGAAGGGGTTTCTTTGTGTCTGTGTCTTTCGTTCCTCCTTCTTTATTCCCCCCCCCCCCCCCCCCTCCCCAATACTCAGTAAATGAGGAGTTGAAAATTGACTCGATAAATATTTCAGCCGCTGTTTTAACCGCGTCGCAGGTTATTAGGGGAGCAGATTTACGCAGCCGGGATCTGAATCACGTTGACCAGAGCAAATTGAGGGACACGGAGGCTGCTCTGGGGGAGCTCCTCGTACCTCCCAGTGTGGATAATATAAACTGGTAGGGTTGAGATCCCCAGAATGACAGCGGATGCTCCTCCGTGGGCAGGATGCAGGGCTTTGGGGTCGAGCCGGGGATGCTGCTGCAGGCTGCCGATGGCAAACCCTCCTCTCCGTTTGGATATTAAACCGGAGCTTTAAATAATGCTGAAGGCGATCGATGGGGCGGGCAGGAACCCAACACCATCCTTGCCAACAGCCCCGGCTGCTCCCAGCCCTAAGCCTCCTTCCCTTCTACACAGCACCGGGACCCCCACGTTGCACCCGCAGCATCGCTTTGGGTTTCACCCCACGGCGCTGCCCCACGGTTCCGGTTCGGAGGATGGGAGGGGGCAGGGAGCCCAGCGCCGGGATTAGAGCTCTTTGTGCCGGATTAGAGCCCAGCGCAGCAATCCCAGGGCGCACCACCCCGCGCCGCATTGCCGAGCTCGCTGGGATTAATACTTTGTTTCAAGGGATTAGGGCGATTAGGGGTGTCGCGGGGGGTGCTGCGGGATGCGGGTTGGTTGCTGTGCTGCGGGCATGCCCCAAACTCTGCTCCCGTCTCTAACGATGGGGGTGGCCTCGTGCAGGGAGTTCTGGATCACTTGCCGAGATCTATGGGGGCGCCAGTGTGGTTTTTTAGGGTTGACAGCCCATGGAGATGCGTGCAGTGTCGTTCTGCAGCCCATACTCTGCACCAATCTGGCTGTCCCATTAGTGTGAGCATCACAAGCGGGCACTAAACCGGGTACCACTCCCCTCTCTTCATCTCTCAGTGCCTGTGTCACATGTGCATATGTACAGATGCTGCGGTGTTGCATTGCTGTCAGCTTCCCACCTGAAGGTGCATTCAGGGAAATGTTCTCATTTGCATGGAAGAGATGGAAATGCTTCTGGGACAGTGCCAGGCCCTGCCAGGACCTTCCTGCCCCACGTGTCCCTTTGGGAGGGGATGAGGTTTGATGGGACTGTCCGTGTCTGCATGCTGGGGCTTCATCCCTTCCCCTCCTCCATCCTGCAAGGGGAGCTTTATTCTAAATCCTTTTCTGCTGCTCACTCTCCCCCCTCGGTGCTGGTTTAATATCAGAGAGAGAGAAATGAGTGACTCATGCACATGCAGGGGGTGGAAACAAGAGGAGGGGACTGCGCAGCCCTGCGGGCTTGGAGAGGACATTGGAGGGGACATTGGAAGCAACATCCCTGCTTCCATACATGTGCCAGGATAGAGCCGGAACAGCTCACACCAACTCCATCTCCTCTGTTCCTGGGCAGGGGGAGGTGGTTCAGAGGCCGAGACTCAGCTTTGCATCCCTGCTGTTTTCCATTGTCTTGGTAAAGGGCTATGTTGGATGTTTTACACCGGACAAGAAGCAGAGCACAACCCGGGGCCTTCAGCATCCAGAAGAGATGCTCGCTGCTGGACATGATCTCAGCTCTGCGGCCCAGGGGCTGCTGGTTCCAGAATCGCCATACAGGGAGGTTGACCTCCATCATCACACCCGAGCAGGAGGATGACTCTCCCAGACCTCCTCTGGCTGACAGCACAGAAAGTGAGGAAAGGGCAGGAAAGCACAGCAGCAGGCAGCGGGAGGCAAATCTCTGCAGCCCCATTCCCCTGCTCCCTTCCTCTTCTGCACAGCTCTGTGCATGCGCCTGCTCTCCCAAAGGCAAAAGTGAGCAGGCAGAGGCTGTTTGTCACCCTCATTAAACCTGCATGCACACAGGCTGAGCGCTGCTCACCCCTTGCACAGGGTTGCCAGCAGCTTGCAGGGCTGCTACTTCTCGCTCACTGCGGCTCCTGCGTATTTCTTCCCACAACACTGCACTCCCTTTGGCAGGAACAGCCTGCATTGCTCGTTCCTCATTATAACTCTTGGCCACTTGTATTACATCAGAAGGTTGGATCAGGCTGTGCCGGTCCAGGCTGCTCCAGCACTGTCAGCCCCTTGTGTCCACTGTAACATTAGCAGCAGGGCTGTAGCATTGCTCCCAGGCTATGATGGAGATACGGCACAGCCGTCCCCTCCTGCAGACCTCATGGGCATTGCAGTGCTACCACCTCCCTGTGTTCAGTGTTGTGTCTGCGTGGGAGCAGGACAAACAGAGCCCTCCCCATGCTTTCTTTTTTTATTTCTTTCAGGGTTGTTTTATCTTTTCTTTTTCGTGCAACACCATTATATTCAAAAAGAGGCAGCAGGAAAGGCTGCATGAGTCAGTTCTTTGCAAAGCAGATCAGCTGAGGTTTCCTGTGCACTGTGGGCTGCCACCAGCTGATGCTGCTGCACGGGCTGCATCTTTTAGCTTGATTCCCTCCTTGGTGGGAGCAGTTGGGTCCCTGGGTTGGGTTCTCTGGTGTGGATTGCAAACAGTGGTGAAGAAATGCCCAGGGGATGTCTGGTGCCTCGCAGCAGGATGACGATGCTGAATCCATAGGGTGATACAGAGGGTGCACAAGGATGAGGGGTCTCATCTGGGAGCAAAGCAAGGCCCAGAGAAATCCCTCCTGAGCCAGGCCAGGGGATGTGATGAGTTGCTGCAGTGGGCTGCGGGCTGCATGGGGCTGGTGGGACGCCCCTGCTTGTGCACAGGCACTGGGAGCAGAATGGCTTCATGGGGCTGGTGTAAAGCGCAGCGGGCGTGTAATGCACTGGCAAGCAGTAACAGTAGGGCAAAGATCTGCCCTGCAATGTTGACAAGCTTCAAATCTCTGATGGTTCGGAACGGAGACACAGCTCTCCTGCCTTGCTCCTTTCCTGTCCCTCATCATTCGAGCTGAGTGGGCTGATCTCTCCAGAGCCAAACAAGCAGGCAGAAAGCTGCAGGAGGATGCTCTCTACTTTCACACTCTTTACACTGCGATGGGTCCTGCAGGACCTACTTCTTCCCTCTGTTTGCTGAGAGGCAGCATTGTGGCCCCTGTGTCCTCCACCCAAACATGGCATGAGGTGGGTCCCACACCATGAGCCACCAAAGGAGCCACCCACAGACCCCCGAGCATCTCTACACTGTCCTTCACAGCACAGCAAGCATCACTCCCTGGCCCCATGACCGTGCCTGCCAGCAGCCAGGCTGCACGTGGAGCCAACACTGACAGCACCAGCCTCAACTCAAGGCTCCTCTTTCTGAGCGTGCCATGGGTGCTGCCTCTGCTCTGGATGCTGCTGGCTTGCCTCTAGCAGGTGGCCCACTGGGGTTTGCTGGCAGCCATAAGGGGAGGGTATTTTTAGCTTTCCACTTCCTCTTGCTGTGGGCAGTATGTGGCACGTTTTCTTCGTTAAAGTATTTGTAATTAGGCTGCTTGCACAGCAGGAGTGGTGGCACTGAGCAGAGGGGTGCCAAGGGTTCCCTAGGCCCAGCTGGGTAGCTTGGTTAGAGGGGCAGGACACAAAGACTTGATGTTGAGCAAAGAACCACTGAGCTTTCTGCATCCTAAATCTGTCTCCATTCTGCACAGGGATTGACACAAGCTCTGTGTACTGGTGCTCCCCAGCTCCAGCTGCGCATCTTCTACCTATCCTCCACACGTCCATGCTCTGTTTGGACCCACATCCCACACCAGCCCCTTGCTATTCCCTCCAGCCCCAGCATCCTGCTATTCCTTCCATCTCACCACATCTCCATGTGCCCCTCATTTTGCAGCACACCGGGCACAGAGCTGAGCACACCAACACAAGTGTCCCCTTCCCACCCCTCTCTGCTCAATTGCAGCAGCTCTGCTCTGATGGGTCCCTGTGAGCTCTCAGAAGCTGGCTCCTGCCCAGCACTGTGCTGCAGCTCCTTGTGCTGGCATGATGAAGCTGGAGCAGAGGCAAGGGAGCGTTACCTGGTGTTGGCTGCAAGAATGGGGTGGGAAGGGAGTAGAGAAAGCAGAGGGGGAGCAGGTGTCAAGAAGAACCATGGAGATGTCTCCTGGAGCCGAGCAGGAGGGAGCTCCAAGGGTTTGCTGCCTTGAACAATCTGCTGCTTGCTCTAGGGTAAAAGATGTGCTTGCACGCCATGCACATCTGTGAGCACACACATGTGTGTGTCTGGGTGCAAGTCCACAGGGTTTCTCCCTGCAGTGCTGCAATGCTGGGGAGCATCCAGCCATGGGCAGCCACCTCAGCAAGAAGGGGAGCAGACAGCAGGGCTCTGACTCATGCAGGCACATGGCAGGGCTGGTTTAGGGCTGCACCAGTTTCCAAGTGTGACCTGTGACAGCTCCTGCAGCCCAAAACAATCAAGAGCCTGGCTTCAAAGGCTCTGTCACTGGTGGCACCGCTGCGGGTGGCTCCTCTGCATTACTGTGGAAGAAATGAGGGTGAAATCTCTGCCAAATTGCTGGCGTTTGGGCTCAGCATGTCCAAACTCTGTTCCTGCATGGAGAAGAGCTTCCCATGGATCCCAGTGTATGTTTTCTCAGCTCAGCCTCAGTAACAAGAGTGTTTGTATGCACACAGCAGAGCGGAGGCAGATGTCTGCATGTCCTCTGTAGGCTGGGCTGCACCTTGGGGTACACAGGTGCTGGGGACAAGCAGGGAAGGTGCTTTGCATGGAGATCCTCAAATCTCTGCCAGGTCTGGAGCAATACCCCACAGCTGCTGGCTGCCGGGAGAGCAGCAGGAGCAACCTTCCCCTTGCAGGAAGATGCAGTAACCGTGGATACCAGAAAGGTAATTGGTGAGAAAGGAGAAATCTGCAAAAGGCACCTGCTGCTGAATTCAGCCATCTCAAAGCCCTTTGAGGTAGCTGCCGATTTCCACTTCAAAAGAGGGCGGTGGGAAAAGCCTGCCCAAAGGTTGCAGCTGAGCTGTGCTCAGGTCCTCACCCAGACGCTGCTGGCCTCAGCAGATGGGGTGGGATGTGTCCGTCCCAGCTCATCCTGCAGCCCCATGCAGCCTGCCCCGAGCACTCCCTTTACAGCCTTGGGGACATCCTACAAAGCAACATGTGCTGCTCCCGGCTGGTCCAGCACAAGGAGCAGGAGAACATCGTGACATTTGTTTGGCCACTGCTCACACGTGTGCCTGGAATGCTTCCATTTCTGATGCTTTTAGCACAGTGGGTGGGTCTGCTTGTCCTGTGCTTCGCATGGCCTCGTACCATGCTTCACCATGGGCAGAACCCACCCAAGGCTCATGGCTGTGAAATCCCTCCATTCCATCCTTGCCCTGCCACCTGGCACCGTGTGTGTGTCCTAGAGGGTGAAGATGGACGGGATCCTGCGCCATGAAGGAAAAAGCCTGTTGGAATAGGTGGCTGGAGCCAACCAGGTGTTACCACCAGATGACCACAGTTTGCAGGCCAGAATCTCTGCTCTCAAGCTGTCAGAGAAGCAGATTTTGGAGCAACAAACCATCAGCTCCAGCCAGTTCTCACAGAGCTGGGCCTGGAGGAGAAGCAGAATGGGTGCAGAAGGAGAAGGCTGTGAACTTCTTTCACCAAGGATTTCTGCTTGGATCAGCTTCATCCCAGCTGGGCTGGGAGCAGCAGGGAGCAGGGTGCCAGCTGCAGGTCTGGGCTCAGCAGACCCAGCAGAGATTTCCATGGTGATTTCCCACTTGCCAACAGGGCAGACTGGCTCCTGTGGTCCTGCTGATGGAGACAGGCAACTCACGGTCCCCATGTGCTGCCGTATTTCTCCATTGAGCTCCTTCCTCACACTGCTTCCCTTCTAGGTTTGGCACCTGCAGCCTCTCACTGTCCTTTTTCCAAACACCTTCTCCCAGGAGCAGACAGACTATGGCTTCTCTGGCACAAAGAACAGGGAAGGATGAAGCCCTTTGGAGCTCTGGTGCTTGCACGGGATGCAGCTTTCCATGCTCACCCATCAGTCCTGACCACAGCTGATGGATCTGCTTTTGGCTGAGACAGCAGGTGATAGGCTTGTCATTTCTGGAAGCTGTGCTGCACGTGCCCTGAGCCATGGACAACCTGAAGAGCTCAGGGAGCAGAGCCCCACCATCTGTCCCCATGTATTCCATTTCCCAGGCTGTCCCACCCCTCACCCTGTGATAACAGCAGCTGGCGCATTCAGGAGAGCTGCTCAGGAGCTGCAGAGCTCAGCATCCCACAGGGAGCCCAGGGAAGCAGTGTGTGGCCAGTTGGCCCTGGCTATGGGTGCAGCCCATGGCAGCAGCCAGCCTGGAGTCTGTGTATTAGCCGTGAATTAATGTCCTGCAGAGACTGGGAACGGGGATCATGTGGGGATTAAGGAGGCATTACCCCTTTGTTAAAGCTGATGTTTTTGGGATAATCTGGAAGCTTTAGCTAATACATTATTACAGAAACTCCTTCAATCACAGCAGCAGACAGTAAGCAGATTTGGATATTACTGCATAGCAGTGCGCAGGCCTGCTGCTGCTGTTCTCCTCTGTTGAGGCAGCATCACAACACAGCTGTGTGTGTGTCCTATCCCGGAGCTCTGGAGAGACCCTTGTGGTGATGGCTGCATCCTGCCAGCCCCAGGGAACACTCCTTGCTGGACCTACACGAAGGCAGGCTGTGTTCTGGCCAGGATGCTCAGGGTTCCTCTGAGAGATTCATCCATTTCGGAGGCTCACAAGAGGTTCTTTCTGGGCAGGAGCACCAGGAGTTCCAGCCTTGCTGACAGGCTCAGCCCACTCAAACAGCCACCAGCAGCACCATCCAATCCACAGCTGCAAACAGCTGGAGATGGCAGGGATAGGAGGCAAGGATGGAGGGACCAAGGGCGATGGGGGAAGGTTGTGGTGTGCAAATCTCCTATGAACAGCAGCATCGGGATGTGATCAGCTCATGGCCAACCCGTGTTTTCAGCAGTCCCAAGTGTGCAGGGCTTCACAGGTAGCATCTTGGCACTGCGTTCCCAAGCCTCATAGGGAGCTTGGTGGAGACAGAGTCTTGTGCTACTCCATCATGTACCATGACCCTCAGTGCCTCCATGACCCTACCAAGGATGCTTTCCTAATTTAAGCCATCTGGGAAGTTGCAGGAAGCTCAGATCTTCAGTTCATTGCAGAACTGTGCTGTGCAAGTGAAGCCAGGCCCCTCGGGTGCTTGCTCAGCAGATATCATGGCACTGATGGTCTGCTCTGTCCATCTCTGGCTGGAGATGCTGCTCAGTGGCAGCTGGTGCTCCCCAAGTGATTTATCTGCTTCTCACAGTCAACTGCACATCCAGGGAGTTCTACACTCTGTCTGTTCTGAAGCTCAGCACTTCCCATCCTTCCTCAAAAGGTTGTGGAGATGGGAGAAGACAGCAAAATCCTGCCAGGAACTGTCCTCAGGCACAGGACTTTGCTATCTCCAATTCTGTCTCTTGGGGATGCTGTGACTCCTGCAATGACACGAGTGCAGGGGACAGGGAGAGGAGGAAGGGTGGTTGTGGCTGCAGCGCATCTCCTGGGTGCTGAGAAGGGGGAAGGAGGCTTATCCTCCTTGGGCCAGGAAGCTAAAAGCAGACAGATCTGAAGCCACGATGCTGGATCACACAAAAGATAGCAAATCCCCCTGCCTGTATGACACATCTGGAGTCCTCAAAGAGCTAACATCCAAGTGACTAAGCTCTTAGCAATAACACACGCGTTCACATCTTCCAACTATTGGACCGGGGGCAGTAAATGCTGGGCCTACATTTTGAAGAAGGCCCCGGGGTGTGCTAGGCATTGCAAACCAATAAGCTTTGCTTCAGAGTGAGGAAATGGTTGGAACAATTATGCAGAAATCTCGAGGAGCAGGGGTTCCTGTGCTGCCATAGCCAGCTGCTTTGAGCAGAGCTGCTCCTCTTTTCTAGGGCAGCCTGTCCCTGGATCTAATCCCTCCACAGTGCACGAGGTGAGGCAGTGCAAGCAGAGGCAGGTTTGGGGCCAGGATGGATGGCTTGGTGGCTCGAGAGCTTGCTGGGGGACACTTGGGGAAGAGCTGCAGTGCATGCATGGATGGAGGACGTGTGATGGGAGCAGCTCCATCCTCTGCATCCCTGAACCTCCTCGCATCATCCAGCCATCCTGGTGACACCTCCAGGGATGTGCATCCTGCCCAGCTCACCCCAAGTCCTCTCATTTCCTTGGCAAACCAGGCTGAAATGCAAGAGACAAAACCCAGATCCTAAATGACCCAAGAGCCAACAGTGCCTACACCCAGCCAGGGCAGGGCTGGGCGTGCTGCCTTCCCTCAGTGCTGTTTTGGGTTGAGTGGTTATTTGGTTGGGTTTTTCCCCCCTCAGTGCTAACAATGGGATTGCAAAACTACAGTGTATTATAGGATCTATTCTGTCACTTCCTTCCCTCCCACTTTCCTAAGTAGGTGGAGGAGTATGAAAAGGTCCGTGGGGTTTTAAATATGACTCTGAGACTGACCAAAAAAAAAATAAGCTAAAAAAATATAATACGTACTGAAAATACTTTTCTGGAACTGCTTTTGTGCACCATGCAAGGAACCTCGGGCCCTTGAGACCCATCAGCAGAATTCCCACACCCTTTGCCTTCTCCAGCCCCTCAGGAGCTCACCCTGACCCCCAAAGCACTGAGTCCACCCATGACAAGGTGGGCACAAGCAGAGAGCTGGCAGGGATGAGGTTTGTGCTGTGGGCTTTGCTTGGCAGCAAGAAGAGTGAGCACCTCCCTGGAGGCCCCTCTGCTTGCTTGGTGCCCTGGGGCATTCCTGCATTTTCCTCTGGAGCATTGCAGGCACTGCAGGGACTGCGGGCAGCCTGGGGGGATGATGCTCTGGAAATCCCTTGCAGCTCCCCATGGTGTGTGCCAAGGGGCCAGAAGATGGGAAATCAGGAGGGAGACCCTGCTCTTAAATGTTGGAAAAGTAGGGCAGGTCTCCCAGGTGCTGCTGCCATTGCTCCCAGATTTTCTCCCGTTCATTCCCTCTGAACCCCACCTGCTCTGGCTCCAGCAATGTAATCCTCAGACTCAGCAGCATCCCTGATTTATCAGTGCTGCTCACAGCACTGGAGCTGGGCTCCCTGCAGGCTGACGTGGCGAGGAATGGGGTGACAACCCCTTTGCACGTGGCCCTTCAGCCTGCTCCAAGTCTGAGTGACTCTGCTGTAATCAAGCCAAGAGATTTAATTTGATGAGTAAAACCTAATGAGATCAAGTCCCCTAAAAAAGCCTTGCTGCAAGCCAGGCCGATGCTCTCCAGTGATTTCCCTTTCTCTTCTAATCTGGCCATTTGCTTGGCAATGCATACCTGGCACACACGGCCCCCCATCACTCTAGCAGCATTTCTTGCTCTTGTCCCCATTAGCTTTGCTTTCATTTCTCCTGCACTGAGTGGTCATTTTGGGGAAGAAATGACACTGGGTCTTGGTGGCCGCCCCACTCTCCCACCACCTTGTTGATGCCCACGTGTGCTGTGGTGCCTCTCAGGGACCTTTGTACCACACCAAGGGAGCTTTTCTTCTTTTCAGAGGGATGAAAACCTTTCCAAAATCAAAGTGTTCGGGTGGCTTTGAAGAGTTTTCTCTGGAGATGAAACAAAGCTGTTTGCCAGCCTGAGCCTTCACCACTGGAGCTGGAGCTCCTGCAGGTACGTCAATGGGGCTGCTGGGCTGGGTCAGAACCTGCTCCCACACCCAGGTCCTGCGGGTCCCCTGAATGGGTGCTTCAGTGTGCTCAGCATCTCCTCCTGAGGACTGAAGTCTCCCCCAGCATGCGAAGCCCACTGCCACAGGGATTTTCTACTGCATTTCTATCTGGCTGCACACTGGCAGTGGGGTGGCATAAAAGGCAACCAGCAAAGAAATAGTAGGGGATTATGCAGAGGTGCTACAGATGTCCAAAGAGCATTCAGCCCTGTGCTGCACAAACCTATAACTTCCACCAAAACCCACAACGCTCATCTTGGGGATGGGGAGAAAGCTGAATGCAGGCCCGTGTGCAGCCAGGGGAGAGGAGAGTGCTGGGAAGCCAACACACATGCAGATTATTTGTTGTTTGATATTTTCCCTTTAATGCTTCTGTCCTAAAATAAATATACAAAAGTTCAGGGCCCCGCAGGTTGTGTCAGTTAGCAAGAGAAACGGATGACTGAGTCAGTTATTGCTTTGGAGCAATCGATGCTATTTGTTTACCAGGATGGGCAAAGTCTGGTCTCTGCGGACACATCATGCTCACAGCTTTGCACAAACCTGCCCCGCTGCCGTCTCACTGCCCTGCCCACACAGCTCCTCAGCCCACCCAGTGGCCCCAAGTGAACCTTCTGATGTGGGCCAAGGGGCTCCTGGGCTCTAGGGATCCTGCTTGTAGCAGGTTTGGGCTCAATGATCTCCAGAGGTCCCTTCCAAACCCTTTGATTCTATGATTCTGTGACCCCATGGGGCTGCCCCATCCCCATGTGAGGATCCCAACATGAGCACCCCATGCTGAAGACCCACAGAGCTCCTGGTTCAGGCTGGTTCTCTTGGCCAGGTATGTGCTATCTCTGCATGAGCCCAAATCTGGCTCACTGTGCCCATCTCTGCTGCTTAAGGCTCCACTGCTGGGAATGGCATTCCTGGGGGAAAGGAGTTGGTTTGTTTTTAACAGTGTAGCCCAGCTTGTTTGTCACTTGTTTAGCACTGTTTTTCCCTTGGAGTCTCACTCTGGTGTCTCTGGATTTTGCCCTGGAAGAGTGTTGGCCCCAGGGATATCGCAGAGCAAACAAAGAGCAGAGATAAGGGAGATGACAGACCCATGCCGACAGCAAACACAGCAGCTGTGGGGCTGCACACGTCCCTTCTGGTGGGGCACAGAGAGCACTGATCCTGCCAGCACGGCCTCAGCACTTCTCCATCCCACCCCGGTGTCTTCAGCATCAACCCCCAGCCTCACAGCTCCCCAGCCCATCACCCAAGGCTGGCTTGCTTTGGCACCTTCCTAACGTGCCTGCCCAAGGCCCATAGCAATGTCCAGGTCTCCATACTCTCCCATTCCAGGCAGCAGTGAGGCTAAAGGCAGCCTCTCCCTTTCTCTTTCCTCTCTCCCCCAGACCAGCCACTGTGGGCAATTCAGGGCTGCAGCTGGAGGCTTGCTTTCAAGGAGGAGACATTGAGCAGAACAAAAGCAGGAAAAGGGTAGAATTCTCCTTGGGGAGAAGGAGTGGATTGCTGCTTGCCCAGAGGAGCAGCAGGGATGTGGAAGTTTCCACTGGAGTCTTGCAAGGCTGTCTGCAGAAATCTGCCCCCCCCCCTCTCTAGGAAGCCCCAGGAGCAAAGTATTGGATGCTGAGATCTTCTTGCTTACTGCGATTCCCTGAAAGGAGGTTGTGGTGAGTGGGAAGTCAGCCTCTTCTCTGAGGTAACAGCGATAAGATGAGAGGTGATGGCCTCACGCTGTGCCAGGGGAGCTTCAGGTTGGCTATTAGGAAACATTTATTCTCAGAAAGAGTGGTGATGCATTGGCATGGGCTGCCCAGGGAGGTGGTGGAGTCACTGACCCTGGAGGTGTTCAATAAACATGTAGATGTGGTTAGTGGGCAACCCTGGTGGGAGGAGGAAGGTTGGACTTGATGATCGTAGAGGCCTTTTCCAACATCAATGATTCTATGAAGAGCACTAAAGTTCCTCTCAAGCCCAAACTCCAAGGCCAGCTCAGGCATTGGGCACCAAGCTGGCCAGCATGATCTCAGAAAAGAAAACAAATGTTTTTAGTGCTTTGCTCCCCCCATTCAACCCAGGCCCAGGGAGACTGCTTGCCCCAACCCACTCACACAGCAGCCTCCAGAAGCTGGATTAAGAGGTTTCTTCTTAAGAGAAAGAGATCTCATGAGAGTGCAAAAGTTAGAGCAGTGCTGTGATCCCCTACACTCCCTGAGAAAGCTCTTCCAGTGCTCTCAGCACAAAGCAGCTGCTTTCCAGCTCAGGGCTCCACCTGCCTCTTCTCTTCAGCTCTTGCTCTTGTTGCAGCTCCCTGTGGAATTTAACGGGTCCCCTCCATGTGGGAGGACACCCTCAGATCATCTGACAGTGTCTGTGTTAACTGTGCACCGTATCATTAGCTTGGCTGTGGTCAGGAGGCCTGCCATGCTCTCCCAGTCCCTCTCTGTAGTGTGGATGCAGATGCAGAGCCCTGGCCCTGGGCTGGCAGCCAGGCACGTATGTGCAGGTGGGTACATCAGCTTCATTTTGGGAGAGCTGTTCACACTGCCCCCAAATTCCTCTTCCTCAGGCAAATCTGCTGTGCTGGATGAGGCAGATACCCTGGCAGTGCTTCAGGTGAGCTGGCTTGGTTGGAAACCATCTCCAGCCTGCATAGACATGCCTGGAGTCTTTGCTTTCCAAGATACAGCCTGCAGGCTTAGTACCCAGGTATATTCCTGTGTTTATCTGTACCCAAATGCACCCCGGCCATTTAACCAGGTGATTCAGCAGGAAACCATCCTCTTTCCTCTTTATCTCATCACTCTCGGTGTCATTTTCAAGCTTTACCAGCAAAGATTTCATATCTTCATCTCCATCATTGATAAAAGTGTTTAATAGCTGTGGACGAAGAGTTGGTCCCTGGGGGGACGTAGGTAAAATCGCACTACGTGCAGATATCTGCCCATTAATGACTACCTCTGAGATCTGCCGGGGAAGCAGTTTTAATCCATCTAATATGTGCCCTGTTAATTCCTTATAATGCAAGTTTTAATCAAAATGTCAGGTGGAAGTAAGTCAAATGCCTCGGAGAAATCCGGGTGTACTATATCAACACAATTGCCTTTCTCAAGCAACCCGGTAATCCTGTCAGAAAGAGTCAACAGGACTGTATGACAAGCTGCCACTGTGCCTGGGACCTGGTGGCATCACCACTAGAATCCAGGCAGGAGCGAAAAGCCACCGGATCCAGCCTCTGGCACCAGAGCCCTTCTCCACACTGCTTCTGTGTCTCCTCATTTGCAGTGATATTTGGGGGGAAGAAATGGGTTCTGGAGGCTGCACCGTGCTCGGCCTAAAGATGTTGACCCAGTAGTGACAGAGCATGGGGGGAGGATGGGACTGAACACAGCAGGGCTCAGGGACTTCCCCGGCATCCAGGATCCTTCCTCGGCCGTCGCAGCTCCGGGGCCAGTTCTACATTTGCAGCAGCCCACAGAAGCTGCCTCTGTTGTCTTATTTTTGTTATTTTTGAGAGGATATTTTAGCGCTGAGCACATTCCCTCCCGTTGCCATGGCAGCCGTGACAGGGGTTATATACCGTGAGAAAAATACCAAAATTAATGAGTGAGCGAAAAGTGCAGCCGAGAGAAAAACAAGGTTAAAATAATAAGAACAAGAATAAGAACAATACGAGTCAAAATAGTCATAAAAACCATCTCGCGATAATTTGGCACGGAGACAAATAGGAACCTGAGACCCCAACCTTGTGAGTGGCTCAGCCTTGGCGCTGCAGTGTGGTCCAGGGATGCTCCACTCCCTCAGCATCCCACGTGCTCTCTGGATTGGATCGAAATCGAACCCCGCAAACCCGCAGCCCTTCATTACGCGGCGGGCGCACGGAGGAGAACTTCTTTCATGCACTCATTTCCGTGCATTTGGCTTCGGAGGAGCTTTTGTTTTTAATTGTAGAAACAAGCAAATTGTCAGAACATCTGTGGTATTTGCATTTGCTGCCCAAATCCGCGCTGCTGCTTCTCCTGCGGAGCCCAGCGCTGATGAGAGAGAACAGAGGAGCCTTTGAACTCCTTGCAGCAGACGGCAGCCAGGTTGCTGCGTGAGTGTGTCGGGAAGGGGGATTTAGTCTCTTGTAAGGTTCATTTGCTCTCCGTGTTTCCCTTTCTTCTTGCTTTCCTCGAGGTTTAGCAGGATGCTTTTCCCTCACGGGCTTTGTTCTCCCAGCGATGCCCATTGGCACTGCCAAGCAGCTGTCTGTGCACTGCCGGAGAGGGCTGGGGATGGCAAAGCAGCATCACCAGCACCACCAAGCAGCACTTGGGCTGGTGAAATACCTCCGGCCAAGGATGCAATGGCCACAGTGGTGATTCAATGCTTTCTCCTTGCTCTGTATAAGATGTGGGGAAGCCAAAGTATGGGGCAGTGACTTCCATAAGTGCATGGGACAGGGCAATGCTGGCAACGGGCTTTCCTATCTGGAGGGCTGCAGAAAGGAGCCTGATCACTGATTGAAGCAGACAAACCCCCAACTCCCACAGCCTGAACCTGCCCCTCAAAGCACGGTTGCACCCAGCAAACCCCCTGCATGCCCGGTTTCCCAATGAGGAGCACACTGTGTGTGTATAACCTGCCTACAGCGGGAGTGAGCTGGGAACCTTTGGCCGTGATGCCCCATGAAGTTTGCCCCCAGCCTCTGTGGGAGTTTGCACACAGCACTGCCTGGGGTGTGCAGGGTCATCTGCTCTGCTCTTCCCTTCCTCCCACTCTCCTCCCTCCCAGGGCCGCCGAAGCTGAGAACCAAAGTTCTTTGTGTCCCCTGGGAGCTCTGCTCTGCTCCATTCCCGAAGCTCAGCTCCCGCTGTCTCACCCTGCAGCCCCTTTCCCTTCCTACCCACGGTCGGCTTCCACCTTCCCCAGGCTCTCGCTTTGTATCCTCTGCAAAATTCCCTTCCTGACAATTTATACTCGGAAAAAAATCCCCACGCACGCTGGCATGGAGTAAACACAGGCACAGGGATGGCCATTGCAAAGCAGCCTCGGGGAATCTCCCCCCAGCCCCTGACCGGCGGGATGAAGCTCTGCCGCGGACTAAGATCAGCTTTTTGCGGAGGAAATGCGGGGCTGAGTTGGAGCCAGGGATGCTCGGAGCCGGCCGGCACAGCCTCTAGATGGTGCAGTCACCGCAGCCGAGCTGAGCATGTGTGCAGCGACGGGAGCTGCGCAACAGGTTGGCGTAGCTCAGCGGGCAGCTGCTCCCATCTTTGCGCTGCGGAGGATCGGGAAGGACTTCCCATCGTTCTGCCTCAAAGATCCCCGTGGCCATCGGCCCCCACGGCCCCAGCCTCTCAGAGCAGGTGGGTGCCAAGCCATAGGGCTCCCGGCCACGTAGGGCACCTGCTCCCAGCCCAGCGGCCCCACAAGGCCTTCAGCAGGGCCAGGCTGCAGATATAGCCTTGATGAGCTCTCAGAGGCAGTGAGGGATGTAATTTCCTTGGGCACTACACTGTCCCTAAGCCCCAGCTGCACTCTGGGACTCGCACTTGGCACTCAAGTGTGCCGTAGGAATCAGAGGGTGAAGACATCGTCAGGGCAGCGGGCAGCTCGCAGGTGTTCTCTGCTTCCCTGTTCCTGGCACCCGGCAATAAAGGTGTGATTCAGCCAGGTGTGGCAGGAGAGGACCGCTGGATGGAGTCATGCAAGGAGCCATGGGTGTGCACCCGCTGAGGGGCACCCTTAGGTAGGGGGATGCATCCCCAACCCGGTCCCAGTTCCTTACGGGTCCGAATAAAGCGACTGAATGACAAAATCCGTAAAGAAACGAAAGATTTAAATAGGAGCAGTGTAAGGGAGCAAAGCGGGACACACGTCCCACGCAAGGAGCGGGGGGTCCCGCGATGAGGAACCGATAAGAGGGGTCCCGGGGGGACGGCGGGGGGGGGATGCTGCTGCCCCTGCCAGGGCTGGGAGCGGGCGGCCGTGCTGCCGGTGCCCGGTGGGGCTGAGGCTCGGCTCAGCAGCCGGAGCTCCACCTCCCCGTGGCGGCGGCGGCGGCGAGAGGCGGAGGCAGCGGGGATGTGGCGAGGGAGGGGGGAAGGGGCCGTGCCTGCGCTGCGCTTCCCTTGCACATCCTCACACACACCGAGGGACGGAGGCGGGCACGGACGGAGCTGCCCACCGGGGCTGCCGCCAGCCCTGCCGCCGCCGCTCCGCCGGAGAGCAGCGATCCCGGCCCGGGAAAGAGGGGGGGCGGGCGGTTCCTAAGGGGATTTTATTTTATTTTTTCAAAAAATCTTTTTATTTTTTTTTTCGCCCCTTTTCCTTTTTTATTTAAAAAGAAAAAAAAAAAGAGAAAGAAAGAGAAATTTTGTTTTTCATCCGTGGATAACGAAGCGGAGGAGCCGGGGGGGTGGGGGGTGCCCGGTCCCGGCGGGGAGGAGGCGATGCAGACGCCGCTGGATCAGCGCTCCGGGAGCCGGTACGGAGCGCAGCGCCGGCATCCAAGTAAGAACCGCGGCGGGGCCGGGAGCTCCACGCACTACCGGGGCTGTGGCTGTGACTGTTGAGGGGGGACACGGGCAGCGGCACCGGGGACTCGGGGCTGGGCGTTCGGTATCGCTGCCGGTATTTCTGGGGCCGGCCGGGGCGGGCGCTGCCACTTGTTGTGCCACCCGGAGCTGCGCCCCAGCGTGGGAGCGTGTCCGTGGGGGGGCGCGGGGGTGGGTTTTTCCCCGTTTGGGTGTGCGTTGGTGAGTGGGTTGTAGGGGCGCTTGCTCTCCTCTCCCCCCCCCCCCCCCCCCCACATTAGATCCGAGGGTGTTTGCAGCAGCAGTGGGAGAGCGGTGCGTGGGAGCGGAAGAAGTTGCGGGTGGGCGGCGGGGCCGTGTCCGTACGTGGCAGAGAGGAGCGGGGAGGCGGCCGGCAGGTGCCTGCAGGAGGGGTGCACGGCGGTGGCAGCTGCGCTGTGTCCCCGTGTCGCCGGGCGGTGCGCCAGGAGCGCTTCGCGAGTGGAGGAGCGGGGGCTGCGCGTGTGCGTGAGTGAGTGAGTGAGTGTGTCAGCGGGGTGCGGGTGCGTGCGGTTCGGCAAAGCCGTGCTGGCTGCTTGTGTGCGCCGGGCTGAGCGCGCTCCCGGCTGTGTTTTATAAGGGTGTCCGCGCGATTTGCGTGTGCGATGTGCGTGTGCAATGCGTGCACTGAGCAGAACTGCCGGCTCCCACGGTTCGGTGCTGCGGAGCCTCAGCACGGGCCGCCCCCGATCCTTCCCGAGAGCTGCTCCCGCTGCCGGCAGCCCCCTGCGGCCCTGCTACAGCACTGGCACCGCCACATCGCTGGCACCCCGCAAGCGAGAGGGATAGTTGGGCTGTACGGGAACCCTCAGCATCCCGGGGAGGGATTTTAGGGGCCGGGGAGGAGGATGGAAGCTGCCCCCAGGGAGGCTCTGACAGGTCTCTGCCTCGCTCCTGTCCCAGTTGCAGTGATGTGGTGCAGGAGGAGAAAAAACCCTGGTTTTGTTCTCTTTTCTTTCACCTCTCGTCTTCCGATTAATAATTCTTGGGTAAAAGCATTCCAAGCTAGCTCCGGTTCCCATCGCAGGGTGCTCGGGCCCAGTCCGCATCTATCCCGAGTGAACACCGAGCAGCCGCAGTGCTCGGAGCCGGAGGAAACCCTGCGCTGGGCACGGGACGGGCTGCGCATCACCAAGAGTCCGACCCAGCTGCGAGTCGGAGCGTAGGTGGCCGTTTTGGGGACAGTATCGTCTTTAACGTCAGCCCTATGCACGGAGATTGGCATCGGGTGGGATATCGCTCCAGCTGGGAGCATAGCAGCGGCGCTTGGGCGGAATCGGTGCTGGGGTGTTCAGCATTTCCAGGGGCTTGAGAAGGGCTGGGAGCCATACAATCAGCCCCCAGCAGCAGAAGGGGAGGGGGGGAGGGAGGACATCGGCAACCAGCCCCATGTGGAGCCGCTGACTGTGGAACGAGGCCAAGAGGCTGTGGGAATCTCAGGCTTGTTGGAGCAGTTGCTTGAATTCGCCGTGCTTTATAGCCTCTCCCTCATTAGGGCTTGTCTTTTTTTTGGGGGGGAATGAGTGAATTCTGTCGGATTTTGCATGCCACTGTCCTCTGAGAGCTTCCCAGTCATGCATTAAGCAGCGTGACTAACGCCTCTCTCATGTGGTCGGGTCTCTTCTCGCACTCTCCCCGCAGGGAGAATTGTGTGTGCCGAGGAATACTTGTTTTGGGAGGGGTTTTTATTTTTAAGCACTCTTTATTCTGCCAGCAGGTCGGAAAAAGGTGGCTGGCACCAGAGAAAAAAAGTGTGGGATGGTCCTTAGATCCCATGGGAAAATAGACCGCTGCCGTGCGCCGGCCCCTGGGAACCCTCTGCCTCCTGCACAGACGTGCTTTTCCCCGATGGTGGAGCTTCCACCTCCACCTCACGCCCTGCTCGGGGCACTCATGTCTGCTTTGTGTTATTCCCACCCCAAGCATCAAGCAGGGTTTGTTCCCCCGGTGAATCCGGGCTCCCATCTTCCTCCTGCAGCCAATTCTTTTTGGGGTGATGGCCCCTCTCTGCCTCCAGCCCCCCATTTTGGAGGCTCCCTCCACCCGTGGAAACACAGGCTTCAGCCCTTTTACCCAGAACACACTGCATGGGTGCAGGGCGCCTTAGGGTGCCTCCCTTCCTGCCCTGGGCTCCTGGTGCTGGTGACTCAGGGCTGTGTGACGGCAGAGCTACGGCCCCGCACAGGGACTTTCACCTTTAGCTGAGATCCTCGCACCTGGGCTTAGGCAGGACGGCTACGTCAGCAGCAGCCCAGCCTCATGCAAACAGGCGTGGGCAAACAGCCGGGCTGGGTGCCTCCCCACCAGGCATCCTCCGGAGCTCCGTTCCTCAACCTCCCTGCCCTCACTGCACAGACATTAACAAAGCAATGGGGTGATGTTGCTCGGCGTGGGTTCAGACCCACATCTGCATGTCACTAATGCCCTCATGCAGGGTGACATCATGCCAGTGCGCAGCAACGGGGACAGGGGCACGCGCACACACGTTGCTCTGTGCACACGCGTGTGCGCGCAGTGCAGCAACGCCAGCTCCATCCTGGTGCACGCGCTCTACCAGTATGGGCATGGGTGTGCTCCTTACAGTGCTCATGCACATATGTGCATGTGTGCTTTTTCTCCTACAGATGCACAGTCACGCTCCGTGCAGCACACATGCGTGTGCTTGTGTGCTTGCACGCTCACTGCTGGGTCTTGCTTGCATCGATGCAGAGGCACATCACATTGTGTTCCTGCCCAGCTTCCTGCCTCCATTTCTGGCCATGTGCAGGGTGGGGATGGCTGGCTTTCCTCCTCGTTTCCACCCAGGATGTGCCTGTGGATGGCTGTACATGTCCTCAGCGGCGTGGGAGCATCTGTCCTCTGGAACAAAGGGTGTGAGCAGGATCAGTGAGCAGAGCGGAGCTAGGCTTTGGGGCCAGAGCTTCATCTTCAGAAGCAGAGCTGTGTTTCCACCTGCCATGGGAGAGCTCGAGGCATGGACAAGGCAGGCATTTGTCCATGGGCAAGCACGGGGAGAGAGGGACTGTGAGCAGCTGGCTTGAGGGAAGCAACAGGGCAGCCAGCACAGGATGTTCCACTTGTTGAAGAGCCACACAATTCTGAGCGAGCAGGAATTTTGTATTTGGCCATGTAGCTGAAGGAGAACCTTCCCATCCCATCCCATCCCATCCCATCCCATCCCATCCCATCCCATCCCATCCCATCCCATCCCACAGGCTGGGTGCAGAGCATGGAGGGAAGTGATAGGAATGGAAGGAGCGAATCACTGCTGCGGGTGCCGTGGCAGATGTTGTGGATGCTGATTTTTTTGGACATACAGTGAAGGCTTCGTGTCCGTTTGCAGCCAGGGAAGCAGGGGACGTAAAGGCTGGTGGCCAGGTGCAGGTGATGAAGTGTGTGGCTCTGTGCAGAGGGGACAGTCCCTGCAGGGCTGGCACTGGCACTGGCCCTGCAGTGTCTGCACGCTGGGAAGAGGTTTCCAATGGCTGGATGCCTGCAGTGCAGCGTGCAGTGTGCGTCTGCAATGCAGGGGGCAGCGTTCCTGTCACCATTTCTGCAGTCGGTGAGGTGGACACGGACAGCCCTGGGCACCCCCAAGGCACATCTCAGCCTGGAGCAGCAAAGAATGGGAAGGAGCAGGGAATGCTTTTTGCCTGGTGCAGGTTGCGGGGTTGCCTAGAGACAGGGGAGATGCTGTGCTGTCCGTTGCTGTGTTCAGGGGCCATGCAGGGCTGCAGGGAGGATCAGTGGTTGCAGGATGGGTGCTGGGAGCTGCAATGCAGGGTGGACAGTGTTCCCCTGGCACAGTGTCTGGCACTGTCCCTTCTTCTACCGGGCCCACGGGCAGGTGGCAGTGTCCTGCATGCAGTGCAGTGCAAGTGTTGTGCAGGGATCCTGCATCCCTGCAGTGTTGGGTGGGTGGTGCCTTTGCAATGCAAAGCTGGCAGCTCAGGGAGAGCAGTGCTGTGCCGTGCCTGCTGTGGCAGTGCGCTGCATCCCTGCAGTGCTGGAGGGGTGGTATCCCTGCAGTGCAAGCAGTGCTCCATGTCCTTGCATCCCTGTGATGCCTTATATCCCTAAAGTGTCTCATGTCACTTCATCCCTGCGATGCCCCAAGTACCTGTGATGCCCCATGTCTCTGCAGTGCTAAGGGGCTTCATCCCCACATCCCACACAGGGACCCTACCTGTCCCTTTGCTGCCGCAGCCCTGTGGTGCTGACAGGGTGCACGATGCGCCCGTGTCCCTGAAATGTGTGGCAGGCAGTGTCCCCACAATGCATAGTGCACAATGCTCCTGTGTCTCTGTGGTGAGAAGCTGTTTCCCAGCCTGGCTGGCTCCCATCGGGTTGCTGGCAGCAAGCTGCGTGCAGTCTGCCCCGTTAGCATGCCTGGCTGGTTGTAATTACAGAGTGTGTGGTGACGAAGAGGGTGGACAGTGGCAGGAGTGGCTTCCTGTGCCTTGCAGGAAGGGCCAGGGTTTCGGTGACGGGGTTGCTCTTTGGCTCAGGGAACTCAGCACTCCAGGACTGGGCTTCCTGGACCCTTGCTGGTAGAGGTGGGGGTCAGGTGGGCCTGGAACCCTCCTTTCTTTTGAGCTGCAGTTTTGCAGTCCCACAGAGGGTGTGGATGCAGCCGGAGCTCTAGCAGCTTAACCCAAGGTATTTTGTGTCCTTCCAGCTCCCCTGAGGCACAGGATGAGGACCCTCACCTCCTGCCTGGCCCTGTGGTTCCTCTGCCAGCTGCCTGCCCTGGCCTACGGGACACGCGTGGTCTACAAAGTGCAGGAGGAGCAGCCCCCCAACACACTCATCGGCAGCCTGGCTTCTGACTACGGCTTCCCCGACGTGGGTCACCTCTACAAGCTGGAAGTGGGGGCCCCATACCTGCGTGTGGATGGCAAGACGGGAGACATCTACACCACAGAAACCTCCATCGACCGGGAGAATTTGCGTGAGTGCCAGCACCTGCTGCCTGGAGAGCCCTGTTACCTGGAGTTCGAAGTATCCATCACTGACCTGATTCAGAACAACAGCCCCCGCCTGCTGGAGGGGCAGATCGAGGTGCTCGATATCAACGACAACACCCCCAACTTTGCCTCACCTGTCCTCACCCTGACCATCCCCGAGAACACCAACATTGGGGCTCTCTTCTCCATCCCCCCGGCCATGGACCGGGACTCAGGGCCCAACGGTGTTGCCTCCTATGAGCTGCTGGCTGGCCCTGAGGCACAGGAACTCTTTGGGCTGCAGGTGGCTGAGGACCAGGAGGAGAAGCAGCCACAGCTGATTGTCATGGGAAACCTGGACCGGGAGCAGTGGGACTCCTACGACCTGACCATCAAGGTGCAGGATGGGGGCAACCCACCACGGGCCAGTAGTGCACTGCTGCGCATCACCATCGTGGACATGAATGACAACGCCCCCAAGTTTGAGAAGGCCCTCTACGAGGCTGAGCTGTCTGAAAACAGCCCTGTGGGGCACTCCGTCATCCAGGTTGGTTTTTTGCTCTTCCCCAGCTCCCTTATGCTTTAGCAGGGACAACCCATGGGGCTTTTATAGCACCACATGCTGCCTTGGGGAAGGAGATCCTAGAAGGGCTGCATGCTGTAGGAGCCCACAGCATCAGGCTGGGATGTAATTTCTGCTTAAACATGGTGGGATGTGATGCTCGGGGAGTCTGGGCAGGACAGGGAGCAGCAGCAGGGTATTCAGAGAGATGGCAGCAGGTTTTGGGGAGAGCTGGGACCCACGGTCTGTGGCGAAGACCAGAGTCATGCCAAACTGGTCTGAACACTGCCCACGGACATGACATCGACCCTTTCACTAGTTGCATTTCCTCAGCTGCTCCATGGAAACAGAGAGACAGGGGATGCTGTCTGCAGAACTGGGGTGCTTTCTGAACACAGGACTCCGCACCATAGTGGGCAGCCCATAGGCTGGGTCTCGGTGGCTTTGGTTAGGAGGCAACATCAAGATGATAGCAGAGACATCTGCTTAACTACAGCTGCAATCTTAATAAGCAAAGAGCGGCCGGCTCTCATCTGCTCACTAATTCTGATGTGAATTTTAAGAATTTCATTCGTCACCGTTAAGAGAATGGAAGTTGGAAGCAGATAAGGGAGCCGCGCGGCCGGGAGGAGAATGGGCTGAGCCACCATCGCTGCCATTGCTCAGCTTTTATCTTTAGGGTAAAATGACTTCCGCCTTTTTTTTGTGAGTGGAGGTAAAAGGTGGAATTTACATTTAACAACTTTCATTCTCCATCCAAATCTGCTGAGCAAGATAACGGCAGAGCAGCAAATGGTGCAGAGAACAGGCTGCTCCGAGAGCCGATTAGGGAGGCAAATGTTAGACAAACCTCATCTTCTTCAGAAAGCAAATACTAGGCAGGTTTATGCGAATGCAAAGCTGCTGGCAGGCAGGCAGGGATGGTTGGTGCAAGCTGGGATGAAGCTGCTGTAACTGTGCATGGCCTCACCATTGTTGTCTTCCTGGCCACCGGAGCCCTCCCTGGTGCTGCCTGGCTCTGGCAGTGCTGCTTCCCAGTGGATTCTCTGCATGCTGGAGCCAGCTGGGAGGGGAACTCAGCCCAACCGGCACAGCCGGTTTCTCTGGAAGGGTGAGGGAAGGCCTGCTTGTGTAGAGAGCCGCTCCCAGCCTCCCTGCCGGTCTCAGGGTGCCCTGTAGGTCTTAGCCTCAGAAGAGGAAATCCAGCCTTTTCCTCCCAGTCTGGTCTCTCATGCATCATCTCCTCCCTCCATCCTGCAGGTGAAAGCCAACGACTCAGACCAGGGCGCCAATGCCGAGATTGACTACTCCTTCCACCAAGCATCAGATATGGTGCGCCGGCTGCTGCGCCTGGACCGCAACACAGGGCTCATCACAGTCCAGGGGCCCATTGACCGTGAGGACATCGGCATCCTCAAATTCTCTGTCATGGCCAAGGACAAGGGGGCTAACCCCAAGAGTGCCCGCACACAGGTAGTGGTCACCATCAAGGACATGAATGACAACGCGCCCTCTATCGAGATTCGGGGCATTGGGTTGGTCACACACCAGGATGGCATGGCAAATATCTCAGAGGATGTACCAGTAGAGACAGCAGTGGCTCTGGTACAGGTATCTGACCGAGATGAGGGCGAGAATGCTGTAGTGACCTGTGTGGTGGCTGGTGACGTCCCTTTCCAGTTGCGGCAGGCTAGTGAAACAGGGAGCGACAGCAAGAAGAAATACTTCCTGCAGACTACCACACCTCTGGACTATGAGTCAGTGAAGGACTACACAATCGAGATTGTGGCAGTGGACTCGGGGAACCCACCCCTTTCCAGCACCAACTCTCTGAAGGTACAGGTGGTAGATGTGAATGACAATGCGCCTGTCTTCAGCCAGAGCTTCACTGAGGTGGCCTTCCCCGAGAACAACGAGCCCAATGACCTAGTGATGGAGGTGAGTGCCAGTGATGCTGACAGTGGCTCCAATGCCAAGCTGGTTTACTCACTGGTGACCGACCCATCCTCCAAGGACTCCTTCACCATCGACCCCGACTCTGGGGAGATTCGAGTGAAGGCGGTGCTGGACCGTGAGCAGCAGGAACGCTACGAGTTCTTGGTGGTGGCGGCAGACAAGGGCAGCCCCAGCCTGAAGGGTACAGCGTCTGTGGCCATCAACGTCATGGATAGGAATGACAACGACCCCAAGTTCATGCTGAGCGGCTACAACTTCTCGGTGATGGAGAACATGCCACCCCTCAGCCCCGTGGGCATGGTGACGGTGATTGATGCTGACAAAGGAGAAAATGCCCGAATCCAGCTGTCGGTAGAGCAAGACAATGGGGATTTTGTCATCCAGAACGGCACCGGCACCATTCTCTCCAGCATCTCTTTTGACCGGGAGCAGCAAAGCACGTACACTTTCCGGCTTAAGGCTGTGGACGGTGGGGATCCCCCCAGGTCTGCCTACGTAGGGGTGACCATCAATGTCTTGGATGAGAACGACAATGCTCCCTTCATCACCTCACCCTCCAATGCTACCTACAAGCACATTCTGCCCCACACCAGCCCTGGCCAGCAGGTGAGCAAGGTCAAGGCAGAGGACATCGACACCGGCGTCAATGCTGAGCTGACCTACAGTATCACAGGAGGCAACCCCTTCGAGCTCTTCCAGATCTCCCCCCAAAGTGGTGACATCACACTGGAGAAGGAGATCCTGCGCAAGCACCACGGCCTGCACCGCTTGGTTGTGCGCGTCAATGACAAGGGCAAGCCATCACGGCATGGCACAGCCCTGGTTCACTTCTATGTCAATGAGACTTTGGCCAACCGCACACTACTGGACACGCTGGTGGGGCACAGCCTGGATACACCACTTGACATAGACATTGCTGGGGACCCCGAGTACGAGCGCAGCAAGCAGAGAAGCAACATTCTCTTTGGAGTCATCGCCGGCATTGTGGCTGTCACCTTGGTCATTGTGCTGGTTGTCCTGGTGCGCTACTGCCGACAGCGGGAGGCCAAGAGTGGCTACCAGGCAGGCAAGAAGGAGACCAAAGACTTGTATGCACCCAAGCAGACCAGCAAGAGTGGCAAGAGCAAGAACAAGGTGAAGAAGAGCAAGTCCCCGAAGCCACCCAAGCCAACGGAGGATGAGGAGGAAACAGGGCTGCAGAAATCCCTCAAGTTCAACTTGATGAATGACTCTGTCAGTGACAGCCCCCGCATCCACCTGCCCCTCAACTACCCACCGGGCAGCCCGGACCTGGGCCGGCACTACCGCTCCAACTCACCCCTGCCCTCCATTCAGCTGCAGCCCCAGTCTCCCTCTGCCTCCAAGAAGCACCAAGTGGTGCAGGACCTGCCAGCCACCAACACCTTTGTTGGCACCGGGGACAACAACTCGACTGGTTCCGAGCAGTACTCGGACTACAGCTACCGCACCAATCCCCAGAAATACACCAACAAGCAGGTAGGAGAGCTCATCCTGAGGCCTGCAGCGGCCCCCCCGTTGCACCGGGGACCCATCTGGACAGAGGTGTGGGAGTGAGCCTGGACTGCGGGGCGGGGAAGGGATGAGGACAGAAGAGCATTGCAGTCCTTGTCACAGTGCCCGGGGCTGGGACCTGGGTGGTGGTGACACACAGGTTGCTGCATGCCTGTGCCTCTGCATGGGGAGTGCCGGGGGGATACTCACCCAGCTGGGTATTCTCTGGGGACTCGTAGCCAGTGGGGCGATGTGAGCACAGAGCTGTGTCCAGCTCCCTATGCAGAGCATCCCAGATGGAAGCTCAGCACCTGCTGGGCTGCCCAAGCAGGTGGGGCTGGGTGGGGGAGCAAAGCACTGCTTTTTTCCCAGGCTCGGGTTCTGCCTTCCCCAGGGCTTGGGCCTTCTGCCATAACCAGCATGGTGAAAATCAGCCTTAGTGCAAGCATCAGGGCCCAGCGGCTTTCCTCACATGGGGCTTCTCACTGGTGGCACGGGGCTGGGAGGTCAGAGTTGTGGGATGCGGGGTCTCTGCTGTGTGCTGCAGTTAGGTCACTGCTCTGCGTCTGGCTGGGACTTGTGCTGCACATGGGGCAGGGTACAGGCAGGACCGGGATGCTGGCTGGTGTGCTTGGAGGTTGTGGGTGGACTTCAGGGGTTTGGAGCTTGCAGAACCTTCTCTCCTTGGGCTGTTTGGCCAGTTGGATTGCACCTTGTCTCTGCTTTGGCACCTGTCGGGTCTGTCTTTAGCTCTGTCCTTAGCAATGCCCTTAGCTACTAGGGAGGGAGAAAGGGGATGTGTGGCTCCATCTGTCCCATCTGTCCCATGGGTGAGGATCACTCACTCCATCTTGTGCCGTGCTGTACCCCTTTGCCCCATGGAGAGCCCCAAGCGGCAGGCTGGGCTCCTGCCGTAGGGCTGAGCTCTGTTGCCCTGTTGGATTTGACTTCAATAAAGTTTTCTATTTTTGACCGCTTGTGCCTTATTTTCCGTGCTGCCCCTGAAGCTGCTCTGGCTCCTGGCCATTTCCCAGACAGGCTTCCCACGTCCCTGCTGCCCAGAAACAATGTTCTCATGGGCAAGCCCCTCCACAACCTTCCCCCTTCCCGCAGTAGCCAATCCAGATGTCCCAGGGTGCTGACTCTCTGCACGACTTCTCCCATCTCCAGCCTTCCAAGGAGCCTTCCTCCAGGACACGGTCCACTACTCGTGCACCCCAACATCCCTGTGTCGTGCCTTCTCCTGGTTCATCCCATCCATCCCCATGTCCACATAAGACCTCCACCTCCCCAGGCCAGCAGGCGGAGGAGCAGAGCCCTGCTTTGGTAGCATGACCCAAATCCTGCCGCAGTGCTGCAATGAGGACGCGGATGCAGATGGAGCCTGGGTGCGTCAGCAGCACTGGGGGGGCACCCAAAGCGATGAGCTCCCGCCCCACCACGAGATGAGCGTCAGCACTGTGGAGGAGATGTCCTCCCAAGCCGGCTTGCAATAGAGCAAGGTCACCATGCTCCCCAAAATGGCCATGGCCCGCCCTCTCTAGCTCTCCCCCCTCATTCTCAAAGTTGTTGGTTCAACTTGGGGTGCAGGGAGGCACTGGTTTCACCTCTTCTCCAGGGGCTGTAACCGGCCCCACCAGCCCGCTGGGGAGAGGAGGTCTGGTGCTGGGAGAGATTAGATCAGCTGGGGAAACCAGTGCTTCTGGCTTCCGTGGTTTGAACCCGGTGCCAGCTTTGGCTCTCCCAGACTCCCTGTTTATTTTGCTAACAGCGTCAGGTTTTATCTCCAACCAAGCGGGAAGCGTCTGGGCCTCCTGGGCAGGCACGGCTGTGCCCTGCGGGAGGTGCAGTGGCTGCAGAAGAGGAAAGGAGACACCAGCACCCACCTCCAGCAGCAACCCTGCAGGGATGGGCCAGCCAGGCTGGGGATGTGGCTTCTCCTCACAGCCCTTTGGGAACCATCCGAAAGCACTTTCCCTTCCCTTCTTGCCCTCAGCAGCTCTTTGATGATCCCGCAGCCAGAACACAACTACATTCAGGTGCTGAAGTTGTTTTTATCTTCTGCCTCCCTCCCAGCCCCCATCCGCTGGGGCATTTCTTCTACTTTTTTTTTTTCCCCCCTTCTTTCTCCTCTCCTGGCTGCAAAAACCCAAAGTTGCCCTGGTCACTATGGACCCCTGTTGCCCACAAAGCCAGCTGGAGTGATGTTGGCTTGGGCACGCTGCTGTGAGCTCAGCAGAGGCACCTGCACCTGCCTGCAGGCAAGGCAGCACGGTGCAGCATTAATTACTCTCTGCAGGTGGGGGGGAATAAGAGCAATATCGTAACTGCAATGGACAGAAATGAAATTGTCTTGTGGTAGAATTTAGTTGCGAGTCTCCATAAATTGCAGGTTTAGGTGTTGGCAGATGTCTGGGAAAGTCTCCTGCTGTCCCGGGTCAGTGGGTTTTCTCAAGGTTGCTCACGTGGAATGAGCTGATAAATGGATCCAGTGCTGAGCTGCAGATGGAGAGGAGGGTTCAGGGGGGACCTGCCCTGTTTTCCCCTGCTCTGGATAGAAGCTGTGCTGGGAGCAGTTCCCAAAATGCAAATCAGCTCCTGATCTCCAGCTCTTTTGGGACTGGTGCAGATTCTGTGTGTCTGGGGTTGCAGTGCAGGGCCCTGAGTGCCCAGGTGGATTGCCAAGGAAGGCAAGAAGCAGGAAGCTCCCAGTCCGCACCCCACAGTGCAGGCTGCATAGCGATGGGATGAGCTATGTCTCCTGCAGGAGGAGGGGATTGGTGTTTCGTTGCTCTAGGAGAGTTGGCAAGGGGTCAGATACTACAGTGTCCAAGGAGGAGGTGGCACAGGGGTGGGAACCATATAGGAGGAGGAGGTGGCATGTGGATGGTGGGGTGGAGGATGTGGATGGGTGGGTACCGTGTTGTCCCAGGAGGAAGTGGCACAGGGCTGTATGTAGATTGCCCTGCATGGCGAGTTGACAGCAAGGTGTACATGGTGTGGTGACCCCTGTGATCGGGGTGTCTGCCTGGTGGCCGTGATGCTTCCCGTCCCCATCCTCCTGAGAAGAGCATCAAATCTCTCCCACTTGGCAGCCTCTGTCCCCATCGGGCTTGGGGACATCATCCTTTGCTCTCTTGGTGGCTTGCACAGAATGACTCTCATCTCTTCCTTCACACCTGTACCCTATGCTCTCCCCACAGCATACTGGCCTTGCGGCCCAAGCCACCCACTCCAGCCCACTTCGCTAAGCCAGCCACTGGCCCACTCCCCACTTTTCCCTTTGCCTCTCACCTCCAGGCTTCCACTACAACATCTGCCCCCTTCCATCCCTCTCTTCTGCTTGCTCCCTTCCTCCTGCCCTACTCAGGCAGTTTCCTCCCTATCTCCCATATCTTTCTCCTCCCAAATCCTGAAGGATGCTGAGCCCATGTCCCTGCAGCTCAGCAGCTTCTGCAAGTCCCAGCGCAATGAAAACGCTGGCTCTGGCCAAGGCACACTGATTGATATTCCCGGCACCGCTCTGCCTGCTCAGCCGGGCTGTCAGCTGCAGTGCTGCTCCTGGAGCAGCCTGGAGTGGAGCTCAGCCCTGCAGCCTGCTACATCAGGCACCCTGATCCGGGGGGGGGGAGGGGGGAACACAGCGATTTCTGCAATGCCAGCACGTGTTCCCAGCATTTTCTCATCTCTCTACATATGGGGAGAGGGAAGGATGCTGTGGATGAGATGGGAGATGATGCCTGGGGTGCATCTTTGGGGTGGGATGTAGCAGGGGGAGGAAGGAGGGTGCGGTAAGGACTCGATCAGGGTGCTGTGGGAGGTAATGAGAGGATGTGTGATATAGGGCAGGAAGGGTGGGGTGTTGTGGGGCAGATGTGCAGACCAAAGCTCTGTCCCTGGGAGCTGTGATGGGAAAAGCAGTGCGGGATGGCATGCAATGGGGTGACATCTGTGTGCTTGTGGCCCCAGAGCAGGTGTCTGCCCAGGGGCACTTTGGGGTCATGGACACTGAGAGGCTGAGCTGACACCTTGCATGGTGCTCTGTGGGTCCAAATCCCTCTCTTATCTTGTTTTGAAAGATGCCTCTGAACTTGAGCCCTGAGCCAAGCCCAAATCACCTCCATCCCTCAAATCACCTCCATCCCTCCCCACCCTCCTCACTGTGCATTCCAATCGTGCTACAAAACCTGGGCACAGCTCAGCCCCATGGGAGAGCTGTGTTCCTTCCCACTGTCCCACAAGCCAGTCCCTCCTGGCTTCACTTGCACAACCCACACTGTGCTCATGGGAGAAACCGAGATGGTCAGTAGAGATTGCTCCAGAGGGCTCTTCCCACAGCCCTCATCTCTTTAGGAGCACACACCACTCAGATGCGATGTTCTAACTCAGGATCATAGTATCATAGAATCATTAAAGTTGGAAAAACACAAGATCATCGTGTCCAGACGTCAACCCATTTGCCATGCCTGCTAAACCACATCCCTCAGTGTCACATCTACCCTTCTCATGAATACCTCCATGCATAACGACTCCACCACCTTCCTGGGCAGCCTGTGCCAATACCTCACCACTATAGCAGAGGGCTGAGCTCAGTGAGGTCTTTGCCTTCTGCTTCCCTTGCAACAGGCCCCAGATCCCTTTCCTAGTGGGGTGCAGCCCACTTCCAGCACTTTGTCACCTCCTTGTCACTTCTGGCTCTGTTTCAGTTGTTGCACACTGCTGGTTCCCCAGGTGGGAGCTGTGCGTTGCCTCAGCCCTTTTGCTCCTGCCAGGAAGGAGTGGGTGGGAGGAGAGCAGGTTTGTGGCAGTGACCTGCCGAGAGGGCAGGACCCACATCCTGAATTAGCACGTCATCTACACCCATTTAGGCATTCACTTGAGGATCCTGCCCAAAGATCATCAGAGATGCCCCCACCCCATTAACAAAACATCCTCCTGAGCACCTCCTGGCTTGCGAAATGCCTGAGCTTCTATCAAAACAAGCACAGAGCTGGGCAGGATTCATCAAAGCTGACTCCAGAGCCATCATTTTGGGAAGGCAGCAAACCACCACCTCTCCCCTGGGATCGACCCCACTTCATAGCAAAGAATCCAGAGCAGAGTGCCCTGATTCAGCTCCTCTGAGAGATCTCCAAAGGCCCAGGCAACCTGGAAGCCTGCAGCTATTTGGCTCCCACATGGCTCTCTGTTCGCATGCTCCAAACTCCCCCATGCTCCTGAGCATCTGCAAAGCTGCTGCCAGGAAGGATCTGACAGATATCAGTCCCTGCTGCGGGGGTTTGTCTTGTCTGAACTCAGGGCTGCAATCCTGCTTTAAATATCTTGCTAATGTGATGTCTGATGTTCCTTTACACTAATCTGTTAATCTTTCTGCTTCTTCATCAAATGAGCTCAAGCCCAATAGAAGGGAAATCGGTATTCCAGATGAAAAAAAAACCTTTCTTTATTATTCAGGCTGAGTGAGACCTTTCGGGGTGTTGTGACATTGATTTGAGCTGCCTGGAGGGGCCAGAGCTGCTCTTCCTCAGGATTTCAAGAAGATCACAGTTTATTAGGGACCATCAGGTCTCCTTTTTTTTCCCATAGAACAGAGCTCAGGAACCGTCTCTGATATCCAGACTTCTTTCTTGTGCCACAATCTCTGCAAGGTCTGGCGCAGGATTCAACAGCTCAACACAGGAACTGAGCACTGGAGGAGAGATTAAATTCAGAAGAACAGATCTGCAATTCCATTAGGAGTTCCCACTCATCTGGGAATACTGTTCTACAAGCAGGGTCTGAACAGGCAGGTGAAGCAGAAATTGGTAATAGAGCCACAGAATCATTAAGCCATTAAAGCTGGAAAAGACCACCAAGATCAAGTCCAACCATTGAATCATCCCCATTGTGCCCACTGAACCATGACTCCCATTGCCACATCTACCCTTTTCTTGTCCCTTTGAGGTGTTCTTCACAATCAGAGCTCTTTAGGGTTGTGCTGTCACAAGGGAACAAAGAGGGGCAGGCACTCGGGACTTTCTTTGCACAAGAGTGCTCCCCTTCATCTCCAACCCACACTGTTGGGTGCAGCCTCTGTTCTGCCCCAGATCCCAGGGTCACAGTGCTCCTCCACCACCTACATGGCTTCCTTCTCTAGCAGAAGATGACAGACACAAGCGTACTTCAACCTGATAATACTACCTGTCTTATCTCCTTGATTTCTCCAAATGAAGGTGATTTCTCTCACCCAACATCAGTATGTGCAGGCTGGTTGCAAAGCACTGGTGGGAGGGATCTGTGGATGTCCAGAGCATGCTGACCTATGGAACAGGCACAGATATTCCATTGACCAGGCAAACTTCTGCCCCTTGCCTATGGGAAGACTTGGTTAGAAGGTGGGATCACCATCGAGCTAAAAATTCATACTTAAAAACAAATTGGAAAGACCTGTGACAAAAGTCTTTGTTTTGTTTTGGTTCAAGTCAGTGGGTAGACAAATAGGTAGGTAGGGAGGTTGGTATGTAGGTAGGTAGGTAGGTTGGTATGTAGGTAGGTAGGGAGGTAGGTATGTAGGTAGGTAGGGAGGTGGATAGACGGACAGATAGATAGATCGATTTCCTAATCATTTTGTAAAGGCACCATTCTGACCGACCTCTGTTTTAATTTCGTTTCATAACCACTCCTTGGCTTGAATTCTGAAGTGAAAATTACCTTTGCAAGAGCATCACTTTTTCATTCTTCCGTGTCAGCAAAGATATCCCCCCTGCCCCAACTCTGAAACAAGACGTTCACTTGAAAGAAGATCTGATTTCAGCAAACTGACATTTTCCTCATGCAGACTTCTGTTGGAGCCTCCCTTGGTTAGCTCTCTCCAAGGGGCCTGAGCCTCCTGCTTGGGACCCCCTGCTTCCCCCAGAGCCCTCCGTGTGATCCGTCAGCTCCACTGGGTGCAACGGGGAGCCAGATTAGCTCATTATTTTCACAGCATTATTTTCCTACTTGGCAGCTGTCAGCTTCCTTGAGGGCTTTGTTCAAGTGTTTCTCTCCCAGTCCTGGAACCTTTTTCTGCCTGGGATTTTCAGATGGTTTTAATGTGACGCTGTGACCTCCTTCTGTGTCCCGAGCAATTTCTGCTCGATACCAACCAGCGTCAAAATGGCTCTATTATCAGCTTGAAGGTGATAGACATTTCAGGACACCACGGTCAGTCCAATTCAGACATTATTCCATAAAGATTATGACCCCTTTAGATTTTATGATTCACCCTTCAGATGATCTATTTCCATATTTTCCTTTCCAGCCTTCTTTTCAACCAAAGAAAAGCCAAATTGCACATCCTTGATGGGCTCGGAGCTCTGATAGGCTGTGAGGTTAGGCAATCTCTGTCCCAAGGCTGTCTAAATGGGTTTCTAATTGCGTTAGATCTTGCTATGAGTTAGATAAATTCGATCTGAGCAGGCAGGTTGGCACCGGGCTTTGGCGGCTTCTTTGAGCAGCATGCAAATTTCAGGAGGCTTGAGGGCACCTATGTGGAGACAGTCCACATTTTACCCAGACTTATTCATTAAATAGAGCCTCGGGATCCGATGTCCATTTCAGGATGGCTGTTCTGCTATCGTTATTTCAGCAGGACTTGTAACACCTCTCCTCTGACTGCAAGGTCAGCACTTGCTAATTGCTGGAGATGGAGCTGTGTGAGCAGTCACGAAGAGGGGCGAGCGGGTGCTTTCCATATCATGCTTGGTTCTAGGAGGTGTGATCCACATGGATCCCTCCGTGTCTTCATTCTGTGTTCATTGTGTGGCCTCATTTGTCTGTAGCAAAGGAGCTGCAGGGATGTCAGGAGCAAACCTCATGACCCTTGCCAAAAGGCTATTCTGGAAGCGAAGTGGGATATGGGGATGGACTGAAGGATTTGGGACAGAGCAGAGCCATCAGACAGGGCCTCGTGGACATCAGGTGGACATTGCTAAGCAGAGGAGGTGACCCCAGCAAAATAAATGAGAGGAGGTCAGACTGGTAGATGAGAAGAATAGAAGTGATGCCTGCTCCATGCCCAGCCCAGACCCCAGCAGAATCACATGCTGCTGCTGTATGGCAGCTGGCTGCAATGGCCACGAGCTGAGCTTGGGCCCTGTTCTCTCAGGCTACAGCCTTGCTCTGCACTTGGCAGTTCTCCTTTTGCTTTCCTAGAGGCTCCATTTAGTTTCCAAGGGAGTAATATTTCTCTCATCATCCTTCTCCGGAGCCTGCATCACATTACACGGAGCTTCCAAACATGACCCTGAAAGATTAAACAATCCCCACACGCGGCAAAACCTCTGTACACAAAAAGTTGGAGCTGCGTCGTTTTGGGCACCGTCTTCATTTTAACAGTAAGCGGGGATGCCGCGCAGCTCCAGGAGCATCGTGAATTCGACTGAAGTTGGCCAAGTCCTGTGTCACAATGGCTCCCTTGTCACTTATTTTGATATTCTGGGCACCGTGGTGTGACATGGCTGTCTCCCCACAGCTCTGTGAGTTGCTGCATTGTGGCGGTGGCTGGGGAAGCGAGCTCCGTTGGCAGAGGGCTCGGAGGCTGCAGGCGTGTGCGGGGGGCAACGAAGGGGTTAACAGTTCTGACGTTTCCACCCGCTCTGGCATTAATCCCACAGGAAAAGGGTGCCTGGGGCGGATTCTAAGGTTCCTTTTGTGCAAAGTGTGATTTCTGAATTTCTGGCCCTGTGGCCCCTGCTGCAGCGTGAGGGTGCAAAGGTTGCACTTTGAGGAGGAGCCAGTGCAGCATCCCCCAAGCTCTGCTCCCACGTAGCCCCACTCCTGGTTTCGATGAGTGCTTTGGGAAGCAGAATGAGCTTGGTGCATGCACTGCTGTGAGCTGGGGATGTTTGCACCCAAGCTGGGAAGGAGCAAAGGGTGCCCTTGGACTTTCCAGCAGCCATGGGGGTCCTGGAGGGGTGGGGGCAGTGGTGGGGAGCAGCAGGATGGGGGAGTAACTGGGGGGGGATGAACAGTGAGCGCTCAATGGTTGCAGCACGCAGAGTGAAGAGAGCAATGAGAAACAGGAAAATGATAAATGGGGGGGGAGAGGGGAAGTACAATAATTAGTAGAAACAGGTAGTTTTGCAGAGTTGAAAATTGACAAGGAAAGGCAAAAAACAAAGAAACAATCCAAAACAACCCCCAAAAGCAACATGGGGGGAATATCAACTTTGACAAGCAGGATACACTGAGGAACACGTAAAAAAAAGCACTAGGAGGAGGCAGTGCCAGCAATCGTCACTTGCAAATTGTTAATTATGTAGAAAAATGCAAAAGTCCTCAGTAAGCAGCGCTGGCAATTTGGGTTGAGAGCAAGGCAGGATGTGGCACCTGCCAATGAGCTGGTAGGTGACAAAGGTGTTCAAAATGAGGTCTCCTTGCAGCAACGCTATTTGGAATAGAGTAATTTGGAATAACACTGTTTGGAATGATGCCCTGAGGCAGTGCAGCAGTGAGGGGCATGCTGTGGGCTGGGAGCCCACTGAGGGCACCACAAGTGATGGCAGCCAATGTGGTGGCAGGAGGTGGCCAGGCAGTGTCACCACCACGAGTCAGTCCTGGCCACCGCCAGGACCTACGGAGACTATTTGACAATGTGCGGCTGATGGAGCCTTGGTGAAGATGCCAAGCTGATAATGCCTTCTGTTGTTATCATTATTATTTCACATTAACACTCTTCATTGTACGTGGGGCACTGTTGGCTAGGTGACAATCTGGTTTAGTAGCAGAGTAGAGAAGAAAGGCTGGGAAGCCCTGGTGGAAAGGGGTCTTCTGGAGGAGCTTTTGGCAGCGTATCCACACCCGCTGCCATTCAGTGCCGCAATCAGCAAGCTGGAAGTAAATACAAAATCACTGCTGATAAAATGTGCATCTGACACAGAGCTCGGCGGAGTGGGAGATCGCGATGAGGACAGAGCAGTCATGCAGAGCAATCCAGATTGCTTGGTAAAGCAGGCCTGCGGAAACAAAGCACATCTTAACTCAAAGCAGTGTGGTGAGAAGTAGGGGATGCCCATGTGTGTCATGCAGAGCATCGCAGTGCAGGAGGAGCTCAGCTGGGCACTCACACTGCTCTGACTCATGAGCGTGTGCAACCCTGGGGTGAAGGAGCTGGGAGGTGGGAGCAGGAGTGGAGTATCGAGATGTATTCATCCTTAAAGGGATAGAAAGGAAAAAATGGGGTGAGCAAAGAGGAGGCTCGTGAAATGGAATGGCTGGCTCACAACCCAGCCTGTGGCTGGAGCTTGAGGAAGCCAGCTTGTATAACAGCAGGAGAAGGTTGAGGGGTGCCTCGGTCGCACTGCACAAGCAGCTTCTTGTACGGGGAACACTGCTGCTGAAAGGCCCATTGACCTCACAGAGAGAGGTCAGACAAAACCCAATTTCTGCAAGCCAGGGCCAGACAAACGGAGCCAGTGTCTTGCTGTGCTGAGTCCAGAACAGGGTTGTGCGGGTGGGGAGCCTCAGCCAGACACAAGCTGCTATTATCTCATCTCAGAGTGGTGGGGACTGTGTGGGGCTGAGGGTCCCTGAGCCCACAGTGCTGAGTGCAGGCGGGAGCAGAGCTGGGAAGGATGGATTTGCCCCTCTACCAGAAGGGGTGTGGAGGCTGACAGAGGTGTGTTCTGTAGGCAAAATTGCTGTCAAGGAAGCAGATGTTTGGGGAGGTAGGATAGCTGCCACGGCTGGGTTCGGAGCTGGAGCTCAGCTCTGTGTAGCTCAGAGTTGCTGCTCATGTATGGCATGTTCTGCTTGAGGGATCTCTTGTGCTTTGCCAAACCTACCTTTGTATTTCTACTGCTCTTGGAACCTCCATCTTCCTCACTGTAAGTGGAGGCAATTCTATCCTGCTAATGGAGGGAAGAAGCAGCCCACTGTTCTCTCTTTGAAGAAAGCATTTGCAAAAGGGATGGTTCAGCCTGGAAGAGAGGAGGCTCAGGGGAGATATTATCACTCCCTGCAGCTCCCTGAAAGGATGTTGTGGCAAGGTGGGGATTTGCCTCTTCTACCAGGTGACAGCGATAGCATGAGAGGTGATGTACTTAAGGTGGGCCCAGGGAGGTTCAGGTTGGATATTAGGAATAATTTATTCTCAGAAAGAGTGGTGATGCATTGGCACAGGCTGCTCAGGGAGGTGGTGGAGTCACCGCCCCTGGAGGTGTTCAGGAAATGTGTAGATGTGGCACTGAGGGATGTGGTTAGTGGGCGCAGTGGGGACAGATCGAAGGTTGGACTTCATGACCTTAGAGGTCTTTTCCAACTGTAATGATTCTCTGATCTATAGGCTTTACACCTTCAGCCTTCTCCTCCCCAGACCTCTACCCTCTGTCTTTCCCTGCTTATCAGGACATTTTCCTATTCCTCTCTGCCTCACTGGGGCACATGGCCTTTAGCGAGAACTGTTGGTAATAGGTGGATGGTTAGACTGGATGACCTTATAGGTCTTTTCCAACCTTGGTGATTCTATGATTCTATGAATACGATGCTCCAGACTGGACGTGACACTTCTATGATCCTTCTGAAGCCCAACTGGCACCGAGCACAGTGTGACTTCAAGACGAATATCCTGCTTATGCATCCCAATATAGATGCGTTTTTGTCAGACTTTGACACCGCTGATAGATAGTCAACCCATGATCTGCTGCAGCCCCCAATCCCTCAGCCATCCTGCTGCTTTCGTGGTGATTATTTTTCCCAAGTGTGCAAATGTGACAGATATATTCCACATCTGTCATCCGAGCCGTTAATGAAAATACAGGCTAGCAATGGACGCGGGACACAACCCGGAGAATTTCATTTGATACATCGTCCCGCCTGTAAGACTTGTCTTCAGTAATTACTTTCTGAATATGACTTTCTAAAGGCTTTGCATCCACCCCGCAGCGAGATGCACCATATTACCAAAGCGGAGCAGTACTACGCTGCACCTACAGCATTTCCCTGCATTCCTTATGAGAATATCATCTCAAATAGTGTCAGAAAAGTTCCGAAAGCCAAGCTGGAACGTTTACTGCTCCTCCTCCATCCACAAGGCCTGATGTCTTTTCAAAGGAACAAGTTCAATGCCTTGACATGTTTGTTTGTGACAAACCTACCGTGGCTGTTACTCATTTCCTTGTTATCTTGTAGGTACTTACAAAGAGTTCTTTTATCTGGTTCGGTATTTTTCCAGGAACTGAAATTAAGCTAACTGTTTTATAATTCTCCAGATCTTCTTTTTTTCTCATCTTTAAAGACAGGCGCTATTTTAACTCCCTTCCACTTTTCTGGAGCTTCCCTGTACAAATTCTTAAGGAAAAGAAAAAAAGAGAATGCAAGAGGAAAGAAAAAAAACAACCAAAAAAAAGAAGCCCTAACAGCTCTGAAGTTCCTTAAATCAGGTCTCTAAGCACCTGGGGTGAATTTAATCAGGTCCAACCAACCTAAAAGCAGCAAGCTCATTTAAATGCTCCCTGTGTGTTCCTTCCCCTGGTTAGGCTTGATTCCTTCCCTGTCCTCCTTGGTGCTGGCTGTGTGGGATGCCTGATTGCCACTCCATCTCAGTAAATACTGCGGTGAAAGTGGAATTTAGCCTGAATTCTGCTGTCTTTTGGTCTGTTCGCTCCTTTGCCTCCCCATTGTTTCCCAGTCCCATTGAGCAGCTCCTTGTGATGTTGATTTTGTGTGTCATTCTCTCATGGTGTTTGTGTGCTCATCACTGTGGTTTTGCCTTGTGAACTTGCCTTACCCCTTCCACTCCTCGGTAATCATGACAAAGAGGGATTTTCTGGAAGGATTTGGAGGAGGCTGATGATGCAGCTTAATGACTCTTTGCAGCAGCTCCTCCATAACATGAGGGAGAGCAAGCGTGAAGTAGGGCTTGGCAGTGTTTAACGAGCGCACAGAAGGAGCGATCGTGACCCGTGATGGAGCATCTCTTACAATGAGAGATGAGTCGGAGGCTGTAAGGTGAGGATGATGTCACCCGAGTTTTTGTGCTGAGCCTTGATCCCATTAGAAAGGCTCTAGATGGAGATGGGTCTCCGAGAGCACCAAGGGGGTGTGCAAAGTGGAGGACAAGGAGACAGTATGAAGGCTGGGGTGGAAGCCAGCCCACAGTTCAGGGCATGGTGCTGATATGGACCTTTCAGAGCCTGTAGGCTGGGAACTGTGGCACTGAGGGACATGGTTTAGTAGTATGGGGGGGATGGGTTGATGGCTGGACTAGATGATCTTAGTGTTCTTTTCCAACCTTAATGATTCTGTGATATACAGGCTGTGTGTCCTCCTTGGTGGCAAAGGAGGCAGAGGCCGAAGGAAATGCTGAGCATGGAGAACGCAGGGTCCCTTGAGCAGTGTTCCCTGTTGACCCTCCGCCTCCATCCTAGGGTCAATTCGGATGCCCCCCTTTTTGTGTCAACCACCCAGCAAATGAAAACCTTCTTTCTTCTCTCTTCCTGCAGTTACCTCATCGCCGAGTGACGTTCTCTGCAGCCAGCCAGGCCCAGGACCTGCAGGACCCCTCCCAGCACAGCTACTACGACAGCGGGCTGGAGGAGTCAGAGACCCCCAGCAGCAAATCATCATCGGGCCCCCGCATTGGGCCACTGGCCCTGCCTGAGGACCACTACGAGCGTACCACACCTGACGGCAGCATCGGGGAGATGGAGCACCCCGAGAATGGTAGGTGTTGGTGGCACCCGTGTCTGCACCCACCCCGGTGATCCTGCACCTGGGGCTCTTTGGCCTCTGTGCCTCAGGGACTTGGTCAGATGGGTTCCAACATGCAGCTTGGTAGGGCTGGGAGGCTCAAAACAAAGGAGCAGCAAAAGCTTTGTGGGGTGGGGAGAAGTGAGAAAGGGTAGGGAGGTCTGAGGAGATATTAGGAGGTGGAAGGACCAGGAAACAGCTCTGACAGCATGACAAGGGGGGGGGGGGGGGGGGGGCAAAAGACTGCTCTGAGGATGCAGCATGGATATAAGCACACAGAGGGGCTGTCCACGGTGAGACTATGGGCAGAAGGTCCTGTGGTGCCTACCCTGAGGCAGAGGGCAGGGGCGTTGGGTTGTGCTCAGCTCCATGCTGTGCTCTTGGAGACGTGAAGCTTCCCTGGGGAGCAGAGAAGAGGTTTAGTGGCACAGGCAATGCGTGGGGCAGAGGACCCAGGAGCAGGATGATGGTAACCCTGAGGACTCCAGCAGGGCCCTTCAAGTCACCTCTCACTTGGGTCCATCCCACAAAGACCCAACAGAGGCATCTGCCATCCCTCCACAGCAAAGCTGGCTTTCCCCTGCCCTGGCACAAGCTCACCCCCAGTTGTGGTCCCCATGCTGCCTCCGTGCTGCCTGCTGACTGCCCCAAAGCAGCCCCCTGTCCCAAGCTAGCTTCTCTGGCCGGCTTCAGTTGCTTCCTCAGCCTTGGCTCTGGCTGCGCTCATAACACCGATTTTCCCCTACCTGCTGCCTTCTGTGCTCTTGTACTTAGGGGGAGCTTGCTGGGGAGCTGGTAAGCTCAAAGAAACCTCTTGGGGAGTAGAAAGAAACAGTGCTAAGAGTCCTCCTGAAATCTCCTGCTTCTGGGAGCACCCTTGACTTTGGGACAGAGTTGAGAGTGTTCAGACAGTCTTGGAGCTGGAAGCATACAGGGTTCCCCTCTTATAGCACAGAGGGGGTCCAGGGTAATTTGGGGGCCTGAAGGTCTAGCAGTACATCTTCCCTTTCTTCCCAGGTTAGTTCCTGGGATAATGCTGTGTCCAGCAAAGCAAGGCAAGCAGGTGCTGGGTCTGAATGGGTTCCCAAATCTATTGGATGCTCTGGTGATACGAGGCACCCTCCTGCCTGAGGGTGTCGTGCAGTCAGCTTTCTTCCCAAAAGCACAAGTCAGACAACTGGGAAGAGCAGTGTGGAGAGGTTTCTGATGCAGAATGACAGCAGTGGACTTGTCAAGAGCTCTCGGGTGCCAGCCAGGTGCACACAGGAAGCATGAAGGGCTTGTGTGAAGGAGGAGCTGCACATGGCTGTGCTGCTGGGTACAGCAGGGTGGTGGTGTTGGGGCTGAGAGAGGGGATCTTGAGCTCATGAATGTAACACACGACACAGAGAAAGTGAAGGAGGAGCAAGGTTCTGCAGTAGGAGATGGAGGGCATTCTGCAGTCCTTGGGATGTTCATTGTCTTCCTGCCAGGATGTTATGGGATGAACAGACCCAAACAAGTGGTTTTGGAGCCAAGGGTTGGACTCAGTGATCCCCGTGGGTCCCTCCCAACTGGGGAAATTCCATGGCTCTGTGGTTCTAAGACCAGGGGACACTGCTCAGAGTAGGGGCTGTTGTGAGAGCAAAGCAACCAAGCACCTTTGGAGTCCCTGGCCATAACCCACTCCACAGATTTAGCACTCCCATTCCGCAGGACCTGGGGGTGCTCACAGCACAGGAGAACAGAAGGACAGAACCCAGCAGTTCTTTGGGTGCACACAGGGTAGCAGTGTGCTGGAGCTCCTGTTTCGCTCATTGCCCCCAGCCCAGATCCTTTCCCATGGCAGCTGCTGGGTGTCCTGCTGCCTCCAGCACCCTCCCTGACCTACATAAAGCCCAGTGAGAGCCAAGGCCACGGCGGGGCACGGCTCCGGGGGATCCACTGGCATTAACTCCATCACCCTGGTGCTCTGAAGATTATCTGGCAATGGCAGTTCAGTGAACTTGTGGGGCTGGGGTGAGGGCTGTGATGCCTTAAGCAGGCAACAAGGAGACCCAGGTGCCAGGACGTGCTGTTTTGGGATCAAAACATGCTGCTTGTGTTGGGTCAGACCATTGGGGCCATCTTTCCCACTGCATTCTGGACCTCCCAGTGGCATGGGATGTGCTCTGTTTGTGCAGGAGAGGGTCAGGCCCTCCTGCTAGAGAGCTGTGGGACCACTGAGACCCTATGGGGACATCTCAGCGTGCCTCTACAGCCACTCAGAGTGCTCTAAGAGACCCCGCTCATTTCTTGTAGAGCTGGGAAGACGGAGCCATTCTTGACCTTATATTAAACTGAAGAGACTAATTGGATCCCACACACCCTATCTTGCGGCACGAGCGCAAGATTGACACGACTGTGCATTTTCTAGGCTTTCATCTAGTTATAAATATCCAACATAACAGGGCTTCCATTGCTTTCTCCAGGAGATTATCCCTGCAGCCGAACCAATCTGATAAGCAAGTATGCAAGTCTATTTATAGCTCTTCAACTGGAAGACAGATCCATGCCTTTTCTTTGTAGATGGTTCTTCACTTGATTAACACACATATCAGTGTCCTCCTTTTTTGGACACCTTTTACTGTGCAGACTGCAGTAAAATGGTGTATTGCAGGGGCTGAGCCAGGTCCTTTTCAGGAGGAATTACGATCTTACTGATGAAGACTCCTCCAATATCTTGGCACTGACGCGCCAGCTCCGCAGTCATCACAGGCATTTGTCATCCTTGGTATTTCACCTCGCTGCCCACTGCTTCCTCCATTTGCCATGCTGCTATCTGCTCCTATGAGGTTTCTGAGTTTAATCTCCTACTTGGCCACCAGTTGCTTTCGTTGGAGACATCTGTTCCCATCATCCAATTAAACAAGGCTTTGTTGAGGAGTCTGGGAGTGGTCTTGCTCTGCAAAGGGTCTTCCCCATTGCAGTGTATGCATGATGTAAGTGCTGGTATCTCTTTCTCCTCTGGTGAAAATTTAGTGGGATCGCTGTTCCAAGCCATGCAATTTGGAGAATGTTACATAAAGGCTTTGAGAAAATTAGGAGTTGCTATGTAAAGGCTGTTTCATTCTGGTCCTGTGTGGTATGGAGGTACTCAAGATGACAGTACAGCGGTTAAAGTATTCCTGAGCTGCATTCTTTTGCCCAGAGAACAGGGGCAAATGTTTAATTTGTTTCATCCCCATTATTTAAAGAGGGGACCCCATGCCACTCTTAATGCATGCCATTACAACCCCGCACTGAATATGTAATTAACAACCATCCCATGAGCTTTTGCAATGCACTTAGTGCAGCAGTATCTGTACTTCACAGATGTTAATGAGCCCATCTTACAGCTCCCCTTGCAGGGAGGCAACACCACCATGGGTGAGGAATGAAATGGGAAAAGATAATCTGAGTTTTCTGAGCTGCTTGCTGGCTCTGGGTGGATGAACAGGCATTGCTCAGGAGCTCAGTGCTTGGAGGGCAAGCGCTGCTGCAGGATCCTGGTGCCACTGAGTAGCAGCCCAGCTGTGGGCAGAGGGCAAAGCACTGGATGCCTCTGGGCAGCTGCTGACGCATGAGGCGAGAGCAGTGCATCATTGAGAGGCTGTGACAGGGCTGGATGCAATAACCTCTCTCTTGGTTCATAGCAATGGGCTTTTCCAACAAGACCAAGCTTTTTTTCTCAAGGTCTCCTGCCTCCTTCGTATGCATCAGCACAGCTGTTTAGTGAGTGAGCTAAGGTAGCATTCCATGGGTTTGGCTGCTGGACTTAATGAAGAAAGCCATTTGAGTCCTGATTTCCCTCTGTTTTGAGGAAGACTGGCAAATTGATACATTGTAAAGCCAGGAGGAGCAGCTCATCTGATCCTCTTGTGACATGGGTCATAGAATTCCACCCTGTGCATTCTGTGTCTGGCTGGGGCTAAGCGGCAGCTCTCTGGCAGCAGATCCAGCTGTGGTAACTGGTGAAGACCAGTGTGCTCCATCTCCGCTGGGACAGCCCAGACATAGGTCCTCTCTGACCCAATTTCACAAACCTATATTTGAATTCCGCTTGAGCATCCCTAGCTTCCATTTCTTCCCATTGAACTCGACAGTACCAGAAGATGCTCCACATCATACGTGCTTGTAGATCACATGCGAGCAAGTCGGTGCTTAAAGATCTCTTTGATAGAGTCAAAAACCAAGTGAAGTCTCTTCCCATGAGCAGAGCTCAGGCAAGGCATTTTGGCAGCCACCTTCCCTCCCACCCTTCCTTGGGCTCCTCCCAGCTGCTGCCATCTGCTCCCAGTGCCACCACAGACCCGCAGCCCTGCTCCTGGGCAGCAGCAACATCTGGCAGGGCTTGGCTGTGCGCACTGCGTTTTGGCAACCCTTCCAAGGGCTGCCTGGGAGACTTCTCTTCCTGCTTCCCTTTGCAGCACTTGTGAATGTAGCTCATGTCTTCCTTTCCTATCATTTTTGTCTCTGCATGCCCTCCCATTTGCCAACAACCTTCTATCAGTGTGGATGTGTCCAGATGATAGCCCACGGCTCGCCAGCAGCATCCACAGCTCCACCAAGCACCAATATGACAGGGCTGCTAGCACGTATGATATAGTCTTGCACCAGTCATGTGTGCCCTTAGTTTGCAAACTGTGCTGCCTGTGGCCAGCGCTGGGCTGGGAGCAGCATCTGCCCTGGGTGGAGATGGGCAGCCCAGGAGAGCCCTCCCATCATCACTATGCTCCTGGTGATGACTTTGCAGCACCAGGCAGCTTCTATCTCCCATCTCCTACTTAGTTTCAGCTTGGTCATGAGCTTCTTTCTAAGCTTCTGGCTATTATTGTTCTGCTCCTCCCTGCCAGCAGCTGGGACGAAAAAATGATTTTGTCTCCTCCAACACAGATCTGCCAGAATGAAGCCTCTAGATCTAAAACCCTATTCTTCTTCCTTGCATTATCTTTAAATGTCCCTTTTGTCTCGCGGAAAGTGTTCCAGGCACATGTTCAGTCTGCGGATTTTTTGCCTTTTTTTTCCCCCCTCAAACACACCCTGCAGCATTTTTGCTTTGTTGCAGAGGAATGCTTTGCCCAGACTCCCCTCCTTGCTGTGAGATTCTGGCTGGTGCTGTGCTGCTCCCAGTCGAGCACCAGTAAGCCTGGCCAGGATGCCAATACAGACCTCTTAAAGTGAAATCTCACCTTATTGGAGGAAGATGGGGATATGGGTGGAAACATAGTTGTCTGGCTGGCACTACATGTCAGCATCCCTGCTGATAGCCTGGGGTCACCTGTGTTCACTGTTGGCTCAGGTCTCCCTCGTGTTTGGACTCAGCACCAAGAGAAGATGGTGAGACTTGGTGGGATTTTGTTGTATTAAGCTGTAGCCTTCTCCTTTACGACTCTTCAGGGCTGAAATTATTTACTGTAGATGTATCATCATCACTAGTGGTTTCCAGACCCTGTTCTCATTTAGGGTAGGCATGATGACGATCTCTCTATGATCATAGAATCACAGAACTGTTTGAGCTGGAAGGGTCCTTTATAGGTCATCCAACTCCCTGCATTGAACAGGGAGCTTCAGCTCCATCAGGTGCTCAGAACCTTGTCCAGTCTGACCTTGAGTGTCTCTAAGGATGGGACACCCACTGCATCTCTGGACAGCCTGTTCCAGTGCTTCACCATCTTCCACATCTCATCTACTTCTACTTCTGGGTTTCTCAGTGGTCCTCAGACATCTGCACATCTTTATAAGAAATCCTGAGCTTCTCTGCTTTCTTGACATAAAGTCGGTTCATCCCATAAGACAGGTTCTGATTTTCCTAATAGCTACTGAAGGGCAACGTGAGAATAGATTCTTATCAGGAGAAACAGCACCTGAGAGACTGCAAATGGCCGCGGATTACACCATCTTGGTTTCAACATGCCATCTCTGCCTGAGACATCACTTCAAACTTGTTCTCACCCTTATTTCCTCCCTTCCCTGTTTTCCAGCATTTGTGTCTGGGTAAAATGTCTCTTACAGAAGTCACTGAGGTCAGGGTGGTTGTGGCATGCCACGTCAGCCATGTCACCTTCCTTAATTGCACCGAGGTGAACAGGGTACAGCTGTTTTTCTGCCTCAGACTCAGTAACAAATACATGTCTACCAGCTAGAGAAAATGCCTTTAATCCTCCCAAGACCTTCTAACGAGGATGCCACTTGCTTCAGAGGCTGTCCAAAATAGCTTCAATAATTCATTTGACATTCTCTTCTTTGTCTCCCAGGATTACGTGGTGATATACATGTAAGATTGTCCTCAAGTTCTCCAAAGATCCTTGGCAGATTCCAGACCTCTCTAGAGGCATTATTTATTTGAAGGAGCCACGTTTCCTTCTTGGATTCTGATGGCTTTTTTTCATCCTTTTTTGTCCCTGAACTGTGACTGCAGCTTATGAAGAATTTGGGTAGGATGATTTCTGTGTCAGTTGCTCCTAAACTTTTGGCCTGAGTCTTTAGTTGCATGCTCAGCAAGGTGTTTGCCTCCTCTTGAAATGCGGTTTCTCTGGTATATTCTGATAGGGTCCCTCCATCTTCTGTTTGACTCCATTTTCCTTCCTTACCTTTAAGTTACTACATATAGGTCCTGCAGATACTGATGCTTGCAATATTCGAGGTCTTCACTCCATCACCTTTGCAGCAGATGAGAGCAGACCTGGCAATGCCATGTAGCTGCCACAGGCAGGGTAGGAATGCTTTCCTCCACCACTGCATCCCAGCCGGGTTGAAGCTGGGTCCCAGCTCTGTGACATTAAAGCAGGGAGATCTTCACCTTCATACTGTGGTTACAAGCAGAGCTGTAGGGTGCTGTGATGTGTAGGCTACTGCTGCCAGCCTGCACAGTAATTACATAGGATTTTTTTTGCCATTGCCTGGCAATGGCTGCAGATGCCTAAGCACAACGGTCATCAACAGCTATTCTTATCTGCACCATGTCTGAGCACCCTTTCTTTGGTTTGGTACAAAGTCTATTTGCCAAAGAATAGACCGTCATTCCCAAACTATTTGTGGGTTCAACGCAAGGTCACTAGACTTGGTTACTGGAAGCAGTCTGGAGGGTTGGGCCCCTTCTGCAGCGCTCCTCAGAATGACGGGCTGGGCAAAGCAACTTCAGGCATCAGAATATTCATTAAAGCAGGGCTTGAGCCCCCGGGCTTGGTCCTGTTTTGGTGCCAGTGCCCTGTGTGCTGTTAGCAAGACTGGCAGCACAGGCAGTGCCTTCCTCCGCCGTGCTTTGCTCATCCCTGTCCCTGTGCCACGTGCCCTGCCGTGCCAGCACAGCTGCCTGGCAGCCTGCAGACTGGATCGGGGAGCGGGGCAGGCTGCAGTTTTGCTGGGTCACTGTTTCTTATTGCCGGGTCCCTCTGAGCAATTTTTCCCATCCTGACTCCACCAAGAGCAGGACCTGCAAAGGGACCGTGAGCAGCCGGAGGTTGGCATTCAGATCCGGAAAGTCTAAGTCAGAATAAGCAACCAAGAGTAAAAGCAATAGACAACTTAGATCCCTCAGCGGTCCCAGACTATTTGTTGTTTTCAAAGAGCTGCTCCCTTAGAAAGCTCCTTTTGAAGTAATTTGACACGTCGTTTCCAGCTCCTCTATGATCTAGCTCGGTTATTTCCCCTTTATCTGCCTCGGAGAGCACCTGAATGTCTCTATAAACCTGCCAGTGCCTCCTCCCATGCAAGGGGACCTGCATTAGTGCAGGATTTAAACTTAATGCCCGAGAAGCTTATGAAGTCTCCCATTTGAGCTTCTCGAGGACTTCACACTGCATTTTTTTCTCATAAAAATAGCATGTGCCTGAGTTTGAAGGATCGGTCAGCTGCAGATCCCTCAGATGGAAAATCCCTCTTGTCGGCGTGAGATAGAGGATAAGGGATTCATTCCTGTCCCCAGTGAAATCAATGCGAGCTTTGCTATTGAGACAGGTCAAATGTCAGTCTCAGTTGTTCACTCTTCCCTGGGATTTTATCCTTTGTGCTCGCACTATCAATGAATCTCTCTTCCTGTCTCCTTCCCACAAGCTCTCATCCATCCTGATTTGAAGTCACCTCCATTAAGTGGTTGTAACGCTAGCTCTCTGCTTTACTTGCAGAGAGGACACTCCATAAATCTAACATTAGTCATGGCATCTGGCGAGAGCTACCAAGGATAGGCCGCTTTGACTCAGAGGTTATCTAACCGTATCAGCCCCCGCATTTGCCTTCCTCTCAGGGAGCCCAGGCTCCCTGGCAGGATCTAGGGCTAGTTTAGTGTGTGCTGATGCAGACCTGCAATTTGTTCAGGACTTCCTATAGGAGCAGCAGAGCAATCAGCTCCTTGCTCCCAGGCTTATGCGGTCACACCTGAGCTCCCTCTTCACCTCCTCATCCCTCTCCATGCTGCAAGCAGGACAGCAAGCACTCTGCAGTCACCTGTACATCAGGTCCCCTGGTGTTCTTCATGGTAGGTGGGATCCCTGTTCCCTGGTAGATGCATCCAGGTGTATCTCCATCAGGATGTGGAGGACGGGCTGTGCACTTCCACTGGGTTATTGGGCTTCCCAGGTAACCTGCAGTGGCCTTCAGATGGGCTTCTCATGCGAAGGGAGAGCTGCAGTTCAGAGGAACATAGAACCACAGATTACACTTGATTGGAAGGGATCGACAAGGATCATCGAGTCCAACTCCTGGCCCCACACTGCACCACCCAAAACCCAAACCGTATGTCTGAGAATGTTGTTCAAATGCTTCCTGAGCTGTGGCAGCTCAGGGCTGTGCCCACTGCCCTGGGGGGGTTGTTCCATGCCCACCACCCTCTGGTGCACAACTCCTTCCTAACACCCAGCCTGACTCACTCCTGATATAACTCCATGCTGTTCCCTTAGGTCCTGTTGTTAATTACCAGGCACTGGTGGACTCACCAAGTCCCACCCAGGCACTGCTTCCACTGCCCTACTGCTGAATACAAAGAGCCAGATCTTGTCCTTGTGCTTGGAGCTCATGTTCTTTGGGCTGAACTCTCGTGGTTGGAGTGACTTCACCCATCCTGCTCATGGGGAAGGGCTCCTCCATGGGGTTCACCCCAGGCTGTGCCCAGTCTGGCAGAGATGCTCAGCACTGGGTAAAGACAGTCTATCTGCAGATACAACTTTGGGGATGAGGATTGTGCTGGTGACGGTTCTTGGAGAAGCTGGGATTTATGGCCAAGGCCATTACTGGAGGGTGCGACCTGGCTGAACTGCACTTACAGCCATTTAGGGGAACAAGCAAAAATGCAGCATGTCAGGAATGAAGCAGCTTGGCTGGTCTGTGTGTGTGAGGGAGGACCTGTGCTTCTGGTTCAGGCTGTTGGTGGTCATTTACTTGTTCAGGTTGTAAATGGTGAAATGTTCTTACGTGGATGGCCATCAACCCATTGGGTGAGGTGGAGTGCTGGGGCTGGAAAGGGCACGAGTTCATAAAAGCAGCAGTTCTCAATCAGTTATATGGCTGTGTCTGCTTTACAGCAGCATTGCTTGGAAATGAACGAGCCAGGAGGCAGTGAGAGCAAGGAGAGAATGAGGATCTGGTCTTTGCTCAGGGATGTGTCAGAACAGCATGGCGTGGTGTTTTATGGCTGCTGGGGAGAGAGAAGATGGAGTAAGGAATGTAAAATGACAGAGAGTCAGTAGATGTGATATTTGCCTGATGTATTTTGCTAGTAATTAGTATAATGCCAATTAAACGTAAGTAATCTTTTCTTCTGCTGTATAAGTTATTGCTTGAAAATATGCCAGCTAAAACCAAGATATTACGCTTTGAGAGGTAGGGAGGTCTCTGTTCCTTGAGGATCTCCAGATGAAATTACCCAGACAACAGGGATCTTGACAAAAGCAAGGCTTATGATTATCTGGAAGGAAAATGAATAAAAGCCAAAGAAATTGCAGATTCTGTGTCTGGCTGCTCATTAGCCACACAGGAAGGGCACCCACAGAGACACACCAGGGAGAGAAAGCAAACATCTTCTCACTCCTGGATACAGCGCTTTGCCAGCATTGTTCCCCATTGCCTCCCTCAGCCTTGCCGTGCTTGGGCTGCTCTCCCCTGGCGCTCCTCACTGGCCGCATGCATTTATCCTCCTCCCAGTCCCGGTTTCCCTTTGCTGACCCATTCAGTGAGGCTCAACACTTGGGCTGATTTGCTCCTTTGTTCCCTAGGACATCAGCCTCCTTAATGATGATTAATAGTTTCCTTCAAAGGGTTAGTGGCTGATTTTAGACATCTCGATTCACAGATGCTTTTGAGGTCTCTACCTGGCTGATCTGGGGCTTCTCTTTGGAGCTGGTTTGCTGCTGTTTCTCTCAGTGCTATACATTCATTTTCTACTGAGCCATAAGGAGCAGAAGTGCTACTATTATCTCCTTTTGAAAAACAACCTGTACAAATCTTTCCCTTGCACCGACTCTGGAAGTTTTCATGCATCTCTGTTGGACCGTGAAATCAAAATCTCCTCCTGATAGTCCGACTGTTTGCTCATGCTGTGCTCTGAGGGTGATGGAACCGGCAAATCCCTTCAGCCACTGTGCCTCAAATGTGAGATGAGGCTGTGTCCCCACCGCCCCGCCAGGTATAGGCCCTGTGTTCATTAAAGCACATGGTATATCTGCTCAGTACCTTTAGGACTCCCTCCGGGGTGCAGAACTGGCTGTACCCAACCTGCAGCACTTGAGATCTGCAGCACCCAGTGGTAGTGGGGTCGGTGCTCCCTCTCTGGTGGCATTAGCCTTCTTGTTCCCCATCATCCTACAAGAGTGTCATCCCAATAGCAAACACAGGGCACAGCAGTGCTCATCAGCATCTGGTGGATATTCTTTTTTCCCGTATCTTCCCTCTCAGAGCCCAGCCTGCTCTATTCCCCACTCCAACCCCTCCCCATTCTCAGAGATGTGCCGATGCCCTCCTATGTGTTCTCACATTTGTGAGCTGCAGTGGCACTGACGCCTCCCATTTTTCCATGCTCAGAAGGCACCTCCCCATGCACATCCCTGAGCTGCATCCCTCAGCCCCTCCGCTAGCAGGACGGCAAGCAGTGTGATCCACAAACGTCACCCACCTGGCCTCATTCCTTGGCACGTGCACAGTGCGTGCGCTGCTCCTGCCGTGTGCCAGTCTCTAACCCCCTCCCATTCGGCTTCCACTGCGGATTTCCAACCTGCCATCACGTGGATGTTGAAGGAGCGAGCAATGCGCGCTTCTGGTGAGTGGCTCCTCAGCTCAGTTCAGAGACATGGCTTCTCCTGCATGGGCTGCCCTTGTCCTTCAGCAGCCTGACACCCTCCTCTGGTATCAGGTGGTTCATCCTGTGTTTTTCAGGAAGGTCTTGGATGTGATGATCCCCAGATGTTCATTCCAACCCCTCCAATCCTATATCTATACACAGTTGAGCACACTCTACCTGCTCCTTTTCCCTTCTCAAACCTTGTTTCCTTTTCTCTGCAGTAGGCACTTCAGAGAGCCCCCAGCCAGCAGCTATTTCAGGGCAATATCCCATAACTGCCTTGGGTTTCGCATTGGGTGCTCTGAGGCTGGTGGTGGCACCCAACCCTGTGTGCACCAGACCTCCTCACAGGGCACCACAGGCAGCATCCACGCAAAGGCAACAAGGTGTATGCACGCCAACCTGTGCCACCAATCCTAATCTCAGTCCCTTAGGCTCAGCCTTACCCAGGGCTGCTCCTCCTCCTCCCCAGCCCCATGTCTCCTGCTGGGGAGAGGAGCTGTCTGCTTGCAGCCCCCTGGCTGAGCTGAGCCCCTCACACCAAGTTGTGCTTCCATCTGTCACTCAACACCTAGGTGACTCCTAAGGCCTTGAGCAGTGCTTTGTGTTCAGCTCTCCCCCCCCGCCCCCCCCCAAGAACAATTTCCCCTGATTCATTGTCCTGCTAGCGAAAGATTATTAAATTGTTGATGGAGCTTAACAAAGGTTTTGTTCAAAGGCAGACTCGTGAATGCCAGTTCTTTTCTCCTTGACACAAGAGCTGCAATAATGCTGCACAATGAACGGCAGCCACCCAGGCACGGGCATGATGGTCATAAAGCCACATGTCCCCAAGTCCCCATGCCCTCCCCACCTCACCTCCACCCCCCCAGGATGCTCTCCAAGCTGCCTACATTCAAACCTTCAGGTGAGGTTCAAAACCTACAGCCAGTTCACACTGTTGTTCTCATGTGAATCGTTGTCGGGATGCCAGGAGGATGGAGGAGCTGGGAGGTGGGCTCATGGTGCTGGCACGAGGCTGGCACTGCTGCTCCCGTCCCCCACCCTCTCCCACTGCAGCCTCCGCAACCCGCAGCGGGGATCATTAGAGAGGCTGCGCAGCCTCGGGCTGCTTGACATTTAGCATTATTCAGACTTATTTTCTATTGCTTATCACTTCAGCAGATTTCTAACACTAAAGCTTAAATTTTCCACGCTGGGTTTCCCTCAGGTTCGTTCCTTTTTCTTTTCTTGCTTTTTTTTTTTTCTCTTAAGTTTTTAGCAAAGGTGTTCCAGCTGTTTTGTGAGCACAAGGTATGCGGCCTCGGCCTTGCTAACAAACAGCTTATAAGAATTCCCTTTCAAGACACATTAGCTTAAATACGCTTCAGAAGGGAGGTGTGGAATTTGGCATAGCAGCCACCAGCGTTGGCTGAGGGTTGTTTGCCCCCAAAGGGCCAAACTTCTCACTGTGAATGCACAACCCCACGGAGCTGCACCCACGCACTGTTTTGTGCCCTCTGAGCAGCATCGTGCTCAGCCCTTGTGCAAGCTTGGTCCCCCTAGCAACCCTGGCCCAGGATCTCTGGGTACATCCTCCTTGTGCAGTCCCCTTTCCCAGCACTTCTGGTGTCCCCAGATTGTTTTTGGGGTGCTGTGGGACATGGGATGCTCCTTAGTGATGGGAGGGTTTGGCTCCAAGGGATTCTTCTCCCCAGTGCTGGCCTTCCCAAGGTATATTCCCTGCCCTCATCCCATTCCCTGCAGAGGCTGACTCAAGCTCCACTGCCCTCCCTGATGAGCTGCTGCCAGGAAGGGAAGCATGGCTGCAGCTTTAATTAAATGATAAGGGCAGAGCCCCGGAAGTGTGGAGATAAGTGCAGTGGTGTCTGCCACCACACTTGCTTGGGCTCTTTCTAATTAGCTCAGAGAAGCTCTGTAGAGGATGGTTAACCCTTGGAGGGAGGCAGATGCAGCCTGAGGCTTGGGGTGCTGCAAGTCCCACGGGGGCTAAGGGGTCACCTCCATGTTCCAGAACACCTTTCCCAGGCTCAGTTGTGAGGTGAAGCTCTAGGATCAGCCACTCAGGCTCCTTCTGTAAGAAGCATTTGGTGCTTTAATGCATCCCATGCCAGGTCGCTGTGCTCATCCCCTCCTGGGGACAGTGGCAAGGGTGCAGGAACCGTGGGAGAGGATTTCAGTCCATCTGAGAAGTTGTGGGAGGGCAGGAAGGAGATGGGGTAAGAGGCTGTGTATGGGGAGATGTCTGCAACACACAGTGATGAAAACCAGGAGATCACAGGGACTGGATGCTATAAGAACTCTGACCCTTGCTCTCCTGCTAATCACCCTGTATGGAGCTGGTGAGCAATCATTCTGGGGGCCAGAGAAGGGCTTCTCTGCTGTGGGCACTCCATTGCTCAGGTAGGCAACTGGAGCTCTGCTCCTCCTGAGAGCCCCATCTCATTGTCTGCACGTGTCCTTGCACATGTCCTGGAGAGCCCAAATGGGACAGGAGGGCAGGCCAGCCCCACAGACCCAGGCTGGGGCCCAAATGGGAAACTCTGGGAGGAATACTGTGCACAGGAGGTGTGGGCAAAGGCCAAGTGGGAATGGTGCACACAGCGTTTGTGTCGGTATTTGGGCAGCAGGAATGTGCATCAGAGGCATGCATGCGCTAAGAGCCCCTGGGGATGGCAGGTGTTGTTCCCTGCGTGTTTACATAACTGTCATTAGCCCTTGCAAGAGAGGATGCAAAAGCCAGAAGGGGAGGAACGGGCAGCCTGCAGCGACAAGGGCAGATGAACCAGCTGGGGACATTGAGTCCCACCTCCCAAAGGTACTGCAGCAGCTGGTGCTCACCTGACCAGCCACCCAGCCAGGTGATACGGGGGCACGTGGGGAGGTGGGGAAGGCCTTTGGCTATGGCACTGTTTGGTTTGGGTACCGCAGGGCTCCCCGACCCTCCTGGAGGTTATTTGGTGGATATCTGTTGTTTGTAGGTGCTGTGAGAAGCTCTCAGCTGGCCAAAGGACAATGTTGGGGCAATATAGGCAGTAGGGCTTCATATCATAGGTAGGCTTGACACCATGCCTTATTACAGAACCATAGAATAACTAAAGTTGGAACAGACCGCTTAGATAGTCCAACCCCAACCCACCCCCACCATGCCCATTAACCACGTCCCTCAGTGCCACATCTACACGTATCCTGAACACCCCCAGGGTTGGTGACCCCACCAAGCACCCACCACCTCCTTGGGCAGCCCGTGCCAATACACCACCGCTCTGTTGGTGAATAAATTGCTCCTAATATAAACCCAAACCACCTTTGGCACTACTTAAGGCTGTTACCTCTTGCCCTGTGTACAGCATCAGTGAGGAGGACTGCTCGGTAATGCCCACTGCTTGAGTCTGCTTTCAGTTGCTTGGAGTTTTGGCAAACTTTAATTGCAAGCAAGTGGTTTTGCATGGTGGGCATCTGCCGCTTACCACATGCTTTGAAAAGCATCAGTGAAATCTGTCCTGATAGCTCATTTCCAAGAGGAGGTAGGAAAGGAAATAGCTGGTTTTGCTCACTGCTAAAGGAATCCCGGCTGACCCACCCCCAGCCCCACGCTTTGAAGATGCAATTTGCTGTGATCTCCTGACCCCTTCATTGCTCCTTCTTTGCTTTCTGCAGCCCATAGGGTGGAGTCCTGATGGCAGAGCCTCTCCCCGCAGCCCAAACCTGCTGCACCACCCAGGTGTCCCATCCTCTTTACTGGAGGACCCCGCAAAAGGGGAACTGTTCTCCACCAGCCAGTGCCTCCGGTCTGCATCACAAAGCGGATTTGTAAGAAGTGAATTAAAACTGCAGGGACAAACCTAATTTTGGCATTTCCTAACCTTTGAACCCCCTTAATCCTATTAAGGTAGTTCTTAACGTGATTATTCTGTAATTTAATGTAATAATTCTGCTTTTTATAGTCCCACAAAGGTTGAAACCCTGTGGTGCCAGGGCAGGAGATCATCCGAGCAGCACCACAAGCACAGACTGTGTGACAGGGGATGGGATTTTCATCCCTGGGTGTTACAGGGATTGCAGGTGGCCATTTTGGAGCTCTTCCCCTGAGCTGCAGCCATCACTTTGGATGCTCCCAGTGCCGGTGGTGCAAGTAGCACCCTGTTGCCGTGGCAATGTCTGTGGGCCATGGGCTGCAATGGGAGGTGGCCCTGAAGCTCCAGAAGCAAAGGGAAGGGATGGGAGATGCACCCCAGGGACCAAAGTGCAGAGTGGGGATAACATGGTCCATCATTCTGCTACCTGTGCTGGTGATGCTAGGGCTGGTGGGTGCATCTGTCCCCATTAGTGACACACTGGTTCTGCTGTGATCCCCTTGGTGGGATCTGGGAAGTCGTTTGCTTCAGCTCTGCAGCTCATATGTGCTGCTGTAATACACTCCAGGGGCCACAGTTTGCTCCGTGTGTGCATCTGGGTGCTGACAAGCCATTGCGTTCAGAGCAAGCTGTCTGCACTGGTATATAACCACTGTTATTCAGCATTCAGGCAGTGCTGCAGGGTCTGGGGGAGATGGCTATGTGTGCTCTGTCTGCTGGCTTGGGTGTGTAGGAGACACCCATCTATGTGCTGGCATCAGAGCTGCACCTCTCTCGGTATTTATTGAGAGCGCTGGCGTTGCTCTCCATGGCCTGAGAATTGTTAGGTATGGTGCTGAGCTGCAGCAACCACCGGATGGGCACCAGCGGGTCACTCTCAGATACCAGGAGCCATCTGTCTGCGTGTGTCGTGATGGCGTTAAGTTTGGAAAGCCATCTGCCTGGGTGATGTCGTGTTAGAATCTGTCCCCAGAGCCGTCTGTCTGGGTGTTGTAGTGCGAGGAATGGTCCTGCAAACCGTCTGCCCAGGTGCTGTGGGGACAGCATGAGCTCAGTCCAGGAAAATAGGGGCTGACGTGGTCGGTGTGGAGAGCTCTGCTGCTGCTGCTCTCAGCTTCTGATATTTCTCTGCTCATCGATCTCTGGAGCATCACTGTGGAAACGGGCACAGCTCCAGCAGCCTTTCCCCGAGGCCTGGAAAGTGAAATCAGGATTGTGCTGGTGCTGCCTCAGAGGCAGAGGGCATCTGGTGGTGGCCATGTGCTGCTGTGTGGGAACTGGGGACCAGGAGGGATGGGTGTGGGCTGCAGGAGGGGAATGTGATGCTGCAGCCCCCCTGTATCTAGAGGATGAGCATCCATTTGTCGTGCTCCCATAAAGGGGATCTGGGGTCTGCATTTTGCAGAGCAGCTCAGAGCTCTGCAGCCACCTCCCAGCTCCCAAAAGCCCTCTGAAGGGGACAGGGCAATGGAAGGAGCCTTCGAGTTCTGTGCACCAAAGGGATCACACACAGAGCCAAATATGGCAGGGAGCAGGGGATGGGCTGCTGAGCACCTGCTGCTCCAGTGGTGCAGGGGAAGGCATGGAGAAGGCTGAGACACGAGTGGGAAGGGACCCATACAAAATGATGAAGATACGGGGCTGCTGGTACATAAAAACAGGATTTGGGGGTGCACCATCCATCTAGATGCACTGAGAGGGAGTAAAGAAGCGGGAGCAAAGCATGAAGCAGCAGTGCCTGGAGCAAGCAGCACTGCAGGAGAGAGGTACCTGGAGGGAACAGTGCTGTGAAACATGGTACCTGCAGGACGTGGCAGTGCCTGGAGGGAGGAGAGCAGCAGGGGGTACCTGGAGGAATGGCAGCACAGAACATGGCACCTGGAGGACGTGGCACTGTGGGGGATCCGTACCCATAGGCAGCAGCGCGGTGGGGAACGGTGCTCACCGGGAATGGCGCAGTGGGGGGACAACACCTGGGGAGAGCATCGCAACGGGGCACAGCACCTGTGGGGAGCAGTGCTGCAGGGAGCCACGCTGCTGGGGAGTGGTACCTGGAGAGAGGGGGAGAATGGCAGCTGGCAATAGGACAGCAGTGTGCAATGGGGAGACGGGGAGAGCACTGCGGGTGGTGGTGCCGATGGGTGTGAGAACTTCAGGTGGGAACTGGAGGAAGTGATGGTGCTGCAATGGCTTCGGTGAGCTGAGGTGGAGCAGGGGAATGGTAATAGCATGAGGGAGCTGTTGGGATGAGCAGCACTAGGGATCAGCAGATCCCAGGGATGTGGGCAGGGAGGATAGTGCTGCTGGGATGCCATGGAAGGTCATTGCTGTAAAGGATGTCCCAGCAGTAGTCAGCAGAGCCCTGAGGTCTAGGTGCAGGAGGAGCATGTTGTCACGTGTCTGCACCAGGGAACAGAGATGGTAAAGCTGCCAGCGTCCTGCCTAGGCCAAAAGAAAGCTGTGTGGAAAGAAGTACTTGGCACAGGTGCAGCGCTGCTGGGCTCCGAGCAGGAGTGGCTGGCTGAGGTTAGATGCTGATGTTCTCTGTGCCATCAGGTGGGGAAGATGACTCTTTGCAATGTAACGCTTTGGGAATGCATCCTGCTTTGCCTCCAAGCTGCTTCCCGCATCTCTGCAGCCCTGAGCCTCCCTGCTACCTCCTTGCATGCTGTGCTTCCTTCTTCTTCCTCCAGGCTTCTTTGCACCCCGCACAATGCCCTGCTGCCTCATATCCCCAGACCCACATTCCTCCCTCCCAGAGCTGCTCCTCTGCATCCTCTCACCCCCAAACTCACAGCCATTGTGCTGCAGCACCCCTGCTCCCCCAGCCCTGCACACCACGCTCTTGGTGATGATGTCTGATGTGAATGGAAGAACCAAACCAGACCGTGCACACTGGAGATGCTGGCACAAAACCATGCTCCAGGCTGGCTCTCAGCATGTGTTGAAGATACTTGGCTTATGGTGGGTGAGGGACCCCCCAGCCCATCTACTGCAGGAGATGGAAGTGCTGCTGAGTGATGCTGCCTGCTTTTGTCTCCTCCCTAATGGTACTCAAGTGCACTGCTGAAATCCCCACGAAGAGCAATAACACTACTAGAAGAGCCCTTGCGAGCGAGAAACAGAGAGCTAATTAGCAGCAGCACCAATATGTGCCTCTTCCCGAAGGAGATGGCCCAGCACAGCCTCCTGCACAAAGAGGTGCCCTGGATGCTGCAGAGCAGGGCTGCGGGAGGGAGCTTCCCCTCCTCCAGCCAGGGCCGGGACCCAGGCGCATCTCTGAATGCATCTCCCATAAAGGCCCTTTTCATCTGGAAAGTTCAAAGGGATGCGACTTTTACTGCCCCGGCTCATTCCTATGCAATGAGGCCGAGCAGCCCCCAGGCAGCCAGAGACAGCCAAGCAATAGAAAGGGGGGAACCAGCGGGTGTGGATGCTCAAACAAGCACGCATCCCTCCGGGCATGGAGATGCTGATAGTGGGATAGGCTGACCCTCTGGGGTGCAGTGAGCAGGCTGTGGGAAACGGTGTCTGCACTGACACCGCAGCCAGAACCAGCCCTTTGTGAGCTGAATTCTCACTGCTGCTTACCCCTAAAGAGTTGTGCTTGCTCGTGGTGGCACATTGAACTCCAGCCCACCGGCATGTGCTGAGAATTAGGCCGTGGGGTCGTGTTTGCAGTAAATTGTGGCTATTCAGGAATTGCACCCTGCCCGTTCCCGGGCTCTGGAAGCAGAGCTGGTTGTGCTTGCGGCACATAATGCGCTCCTTTAGCGGGAGAGCTCTGATGCCAGCATCTCACTGCAAGAGACAGCACTGGAAAATGGCTTTCGTGCCAGAAATAAACAATGGGAAAAGCAGAATAAAAGATCCTGAACACCGAGTTCCTGCTTGGCCCTGTGATTTCTCAGCTGCTATTGGTGTGAGGAAATCTCCATGGCTTTGTTTGATGGAGAGGTGGCATTATTTCTGTCCCACGGCAGACCACCTTCCCTTGGAGCTGGAGCATCCCATGACATGAATGTTCAGCACTGAGCCCTTCAGGAAGTGGGTATGGTGAGGACTTGCCCCACTTGTGTACTGGGAAAGGAGATGAGAGGTGTTGCTTGTTGTGCACAAGTGAAAGACAGCACAGTGTGGCCTTGGTCCAACCAACCAGTGGCCATCCTGTTAGTGCTGAGAGGTGAAAACAGGGTTTGATTATTTCTATCTACAGCTCAGAGAAAGAAATGAGGCAGCTCTGCACTTGCCCAGGGAGTAGTACAACAGTTGGTCCATGGCTCTGAGAACAATCCCAAAGACCTTCATAGGCAAGCACAGCACTCACAGTGACACTTGTGGGCTCTTCTGATGCTTGGTCCCTGGCTTTTGCACCCTGCAGCATGAGCATGGCTGTCCCTTGTGCATGGGTTCTTCCGTGCGTGCCCATCCACGGTGCCAAGTGCCCACACGAACCCACCCCAGTGGGTTGTGTCCATGTGTGAACACATCACCGCAAACCAAGTGGCCTTGAGCTCTGCGAGTCAGCTGGGAGGTGAGGATGAAGATGGAGAAACACAGCGATGGCCAAGCAGCCTTGGGAGGCTGGAGCCTGAAGGCAGTGGGTACCATGAGGACATTTTGGGGCTTGCTGCAGTGCAATGGGGAAGGGAGCAGGAGGATCCTAGGGTGGGTGTTTGGAGGTTGGGGCTGTGCACTGATGTGACCCTCTCGTCCTTTTTCTGATCCTCATTAGAGTCCCCTGAGCGGAGCAGGCTGTGAAGGGGTCTGCACGGAGGTATGTCCTTGGGGCTGCTGCCAGGATATCGCAGCCAACGTGTGTGCCAGGGGATGGGAGAGTTTGGGTTGCAGTGGGGATCGTTTTAGGGCAAGACATGTTCCCACACTGGTTTGTTGCTAACTATGCCTCTCTTCCATGCCTATCCTGTTAGCTCTCACATTTGACCCTTTTTACCCATTCCCAGCATCATATGGAGCCTTCTCCCACAGAGACCTCAGTGTTGTTGGTGCATGAAAGCTCTGAAGGGTGACTTGGGATCACCTATGACCTTAAGCCCTGAGTTGGTGGCAGAAGGAACATGCTAGCAGAGGCAAAGCCTCAGCATAGCATGAAAGGCTCCAATTTGCTTTTTGCTAGGGCTGTGGGTCCCTTCAACCCAGCAGCAGATTGAGCCCTGACCTGCCAGCAGGTGCCAGGGGCAGTGATGTGTCCCAGGCAGTGGCAGGGGGCTCTGTTATGCCCAAGTGGGGCAGATAGTGAAAGATGGCTCGTGCCTGGAACAGGTCTCATAGGTATGCTATGGGAGTGGTGGGAATTCCAAGTCAGGGCCTCTGGAGACTCTTGGCAAGAGCAGCAAGGCCTGGAAACCTCTGTCATAGAGGAAACAAGGTGATGACCTGGTGCTGCTGATGGCCAGAGCTTCCCACAAGCAGGAGATGCCTTCAGATACCTGGAGATCTGGGAAGGTGTTTGGTACACAGAGAGGTTTGGATGCTTCTGGGACAGGGATTCATGGGTGTCTGACCTCTCTGGGGGTAGGTGTTGGATTGTCCAGGTTTTTCTTTGCTCAGGTGTCAGACTCTGAGAGACTGGGAGATGGCTGACGTCCTCTAGCTAGGCTTGGGAAGGAACCTCCAATGGGTCCTTGGAACACCTAGTGAGGAGCAGGGCTGGATGTACTCAGGGCAGTGAAAAGCCCAGCAAGTCTGGACCGAATGGTTCATGACTCCTAGGGGTGGGCTCAGTGAGCTCTGCTGCATTATGATCCCACCTGCACCCACTGTAGGGTGCTTGTCCCCAGGGACAAAGCTGTTGGGAATTCTGAGTTCTCTGCTTACATTCCTCATATCTATATGTTCGCCTGTCCCTCTCAGCATCTGCTCCTCTTCCCAAAGGAGAACCAGAGTCCCTACCTGGTCACCTCTGGGGAGAGGTCCCCACCAATGGGAGCTGTGCTCCAGCCTCACCCCACCAACCTGCTGGGCTTGTCCATGCCTAACGATGCTCTTACTTGCTTCTCTGCAGATCTCCGTCCCCTGCCCGATGTAGCCATGACTGGGACCTGTACCCGGGAGTGCACGGAGTTCGGCCACTCCGACACCTGCTGGATGCCCGGCCAATCCTCCCCCAGCCGCAGGCCCAAGAACGCCCTCAAACTCTCCACTTTTGTGCCTTACCAAGACAGAGGGAGTCAAGAGCAAGTCGGGAATGGCAGCCCCAGACTCTCAGAAGAGCGCAGCACCAAAATGGCCAACCTCCGCCTGCTCCCCACGTACAGTGCCTTCTCCAATAGTAGCCATGAGACCTGCAAGGACTCCCCCATGGAGGAAATTCCTCTCACCCAGACCTCGGACTTCCAGCCAGCCACCACCCCCTCATCCCAGACCACCAAGAGGGAGATCTACCTGTGAGGCTGGCCCGAGGGGCCAGGAGCAGACATGCTTCTAAGGCCAGCATCCTGGAGGAACATTTGAAACTTGGTTGCTTTACGGGCTCCTGTGGCCGGTTCTGCTCCGGGTGGTGGTGGAGGTGCCCAGAGGCTGCAAGGACAGCGGGCAGGGTGAGGCAGGGATGGAAGGAGCACCTTTAGAACCCATTCCTTGGGGCGGGTGGGAGGGGTGAAGGCATCCGACCCCCAAATTCCCAGCACTTGCAGGTGCTTGTCGCCGAACTGCGTGGTCGGGGAGGCTGGACAGGCTCCTGGTGCAGAGGGCATGGCTGGGGAGGAGGGCTGACGTACCAAAGGTCCATGTAGAGCTGGTGGAGTCCCTGGGGCATAAGATGAGGTTGCCCCCATGCACAGGGAGCGAGCTGCCTGGCTCTTTGTTGTAGACTCCTGTAAATACGAACCTTAGGAATGACATTCAAGTCCTGCCTGATTGAAACTTTTTATTGTCCTTGAAACAAAAGACGTTTAAACAAACACACACCCACACACACAAACCCAATCCACAGGGAGCAAGTTCCAGATTTCAATGGTTTGCTGTGTGGAAGAGCCCGCGGGAGCGCAGCATCCGGCCCACACTCATGTTCTATATTGTAAATAGAGTTGTGACCAGTCCCTGAAACAGCAGCTGGGGAGCTGGAGGAGAGGGCAGCCCTAGCCAGACTGTAGGGACTCAGCTATTTGTCAGTCTGGATCTCTTTTGGAACGTTGTCACTGTGCCCACAAGCTGCAGGGTCCCTAGGGACTGCCCGGTGCCATAGGCGAGGGCCGTGCCGGGGGTGTCTCTGGTGTCCCAGTGCCCGATGGCCGGAGGAGGGATGGGGACATCCCCAGGCAAGGGACCGGCTGGGTCCGGAGAAGCCCTCAGTCTCACTCCGCTGGCAGGGGGTCATCGACAGCTGCGGCACCTCAGCCCCTCGCCTGGTGCCTCCGCTGGGAACAGGGCTGCTGGTGGGGCCGGCTGTGCCATGCCTTCGACCTCCGTCCTGTCCGCCTGTAAGCCACCATTGCCTTCGTCAGGAGGAGCGTTGTCTCAGGGTCACGCTGGGGGCTGCCGAGCCCCTGCCTGCTGGAGTCCCACCGCCCTTAGGCCCCAGGGCCACTCTCACGGGCTCCAGCTTTCTCTTCCATTGCCCAGTCCCCGCTGCCCCGGCCCCCTCTCAGGGGTGACACCGTGCAGACAGTGGGGACGGTGCTCCTGGAGATGTGCACACCGCAGAGGGGATGCCCAGGTGCCCTCCTGAGCATCTCTGCCTGCTTTTCGGGGGGACCCTGGCAGAAGGGATCTGGGGGACTCATGCCTCATTCCCGGGTCACCCTCCCTGCTTCCCCCCTCCCTGCTGGGATGTGGGGACAGGCTGTGCTGCACCCTTGTTCTTCCCATACTCGCGCATTGCATCGGTTGTCTTCATCTCTGGGATCTTCCTTAGGGAGCGAGACCAGTGGTAGCTGCAGGATGGTTTCTCCCGGTCTGCATATGGGGAGAGCCCGGGGCCCTTCTTGCCAACAGCTTGACCAGCACAGGGTGCCCGCAGGACCCTCTGCACACCTCCCCTCAGCAGCCCCTCTGAGCAGCTCCTCTCCCTTTGCTTTGGCGGTGCCAGCTCCCTGTGCCCTGAGTGGACACGGTGCCCTAGCCGTGCTCCCCACCTGCCCCAGCACCTCAGGGTGCCAATGGGGGGCAGGACCCCCCTCCTGGCCCCTGCTGCTGCTCCCTACCCAGCGTGGGGTGGGTGTGTGGCTCTGGGGGATGTCCCGCTGGGGGTACCCGCTCTGCCAGCGGGACCTCTTTCTCCTGGCCTGGCTGCCTGAGCAGGTCATGCTCCTGAACTTGTTTTTAATTGTAGCTCTGTAGTTTCAGGGCCTAACTGGGCAGAATGTGCAATTTGGCCGCACTGGCCAAGATCTCTGACTCCACTGCCAACTCGACTGCTCACACCTCCCCGCGGCTCCGGCCGTGTCCAGTGCCCCTCCTGGGGACCCCCCCCCGGCAGAGTCAGATCTGAGGGGTGCTTGTCCAAGAGCAGCTTCCCCAGGCTACTGCCTGCGGGTGAGCTCCCTTCCTTCTACTCGGGGTCACCAGAAGGATCCTGATGCTCCAAGCCCTGTGGCTGGGGTGGCTGTCTTGTCTCCTGGAGCACCTGGCGATGTTCTCAGTGCAAGCGTGTCGCAAACTGGGGAGAAGTGTAGAGGAGATGGGTCCCCAGGGAGCTCAGAGGGGTGGAAGGGGTTGGTACCGCATGAATGGGGCCATTGGGATGGGAAACGCTGGGATAGGTTCTGTGGGTTTGGGTATCATGGGGGTGGATATTGTGTGGATGGGCCTCACAGGGATGAGTGCCATGAGGATGGGAGCCATAAAGATAGGTGCCATTGAGATGGGAGCCATAGGGATGGGTGCAATGGGGATGGGAATCATTGGGGTGGGTTCTGTGGAGATGGGTACCACTGGGATGAGTGCCATTGGGAAGAAGATACAGGGGATTACGTGTCTCCTTTGGGGATGCTCAGAAGGTTGGTGGGGCTGGGCCTTTGAATGCAAGCACAGTGGGGAGAGGAGATGGTTGTCTTAGGGGGTAAGGGTGGGTGTATAGTGAGGAAAAGAAAGGCCAGAGTGAATGGGTTCTCCACAGGGTGCCAAGGCTGGCAGTGGGTCCCCGGGGAGGAGAAAACCCTGGACATTTGTGCTAGGAGAAGGGGCACTGGGAATGAAAGTTGGTATCACTGGGGACTAGTCCTGGGGGTGGGGAAAAAGAAGAGTTGATGTTGGTAAGAAGCTCATTTGCACAATTATAAGCCAGAAGGATAAAGCCTCCATGCACGTGGGGGGATACTCCCCACGAGCTCCAGTCTAGACAAGCACAGGGAAGAGGAGGAGGTGGGATGCCTCTGTAGGGGGGCTCACCGCATCTCACACTGCACTAGGACAAGCCAGGGGTAAAACCAAAGGTGGGAGCCAGGGAGCAGGCGGGCTGCGTGGGAAGGATCTAAGCGACCCCTTTGTAGCTCTTCAGTGTTGGTTCTATTTATACGAGATTTCATTTCCTTGCTTGTGATGCCTTGTTTTTTGTACAGTTTTATGTACATGCAGGTGTAGCTTTTCTAAAGGAGAAATCCTACGGCAGAGCAAAGTACCCAACTATTTTTCAGATGGTGACCTATGTCTAAGGCAACTCCTCTTGCTAAGGTTGTATTGCTCTCAATGTGTGATGCATTTCCCTGTGCGGGGAAGGCTTTCGGCCTTGGGCTTGGTTTTCCCCGGGCGCTGTGAGCACAATTGATTCCCTTGTAACTCTTTCTGTTCAGAGCAGTGAGCATGACACCGTCGTGATCCCCTTTCCGTTCTCTCCTGTTCTGTTTGTTTGCTGAGCTGTCAGATGACCAACTCCATTGTAATTAGCCCTTCCTAAAGCTTTACAATAAAAGTGTGAAAACTGGGATGCTGTGCCTGGCGTCTCCTTCCCACATCTTGCCTCCCACAGCAGAAAGGACATGCAGGCAGCAAGGAGCCTCCACCATTGATCATCTGAGCCCCTTTCTTACCCCTCATCCTCTCCTCTACCACACCTTGTTTTCTATAGGTTCTTTAGATCCATTGATTACATCTGGGCCATCTCACAGCAGGAGCAGCCATTGGGTTTCCCTACCTGCCCCTGTGCAGATCTCCATGAGGCTCATTGCAGAGGGTGCACATAGGTGCCATATACAGCTGTTTGCTGAGCTGCAGGGCCAGGGTTTGCCATGGCACCAAGAACTACCTTGGGAGCCACAGACTGTCCCTGGGATGGAAGAGCTTCCAAAAGGGGATGAATGCTTGCACAGCAGGGTTTTATAGACCCCTCTTGTACCATCTCCACTCACTCTGAACTCTTCTATTGACCATACAGGGGGGATCTGCTGCTTCTCACCCCAAGAGGCAATGACCAAGCTGCAACTGAGACAGGGTGGAGGGGTGAGGATCATGACATCAGGGCCACATCTCCAGGTGTCGGGCATCCAGATGTTGGGTGGTGCCAGAACCTCACAGCTGGCACAGAGGCAGGCAGCAAGGAAACCCCCAGGGCTGACAGGACCGACCCACCCCAGGTTAAAGGAGACGACCACGGGGGGCTTCCTAAGCAGAGACCCCATCCCAGGACATCTCTGTTGCCCTGGCTTTGCACTGTGCCATCATATTCCCTTCTCCCATTCAGCCCAGGATGTGCAGCCCCCTGGTCACTCCACAGTGTGCCTTCTTTCCCTCTTCTTTCAGCATGGAACCATCTGCTGTCCCTCCTATCTTCTCTCTCCCTACCACACCCCTGCCTCTCTCCCTGCACCCATCCATGCAGCAAACCTTCCTCAACCCCTCAGCACAGCCCTGAGCATCCACCCCACTACAGCTGCTCTGGAAACTGTTTGGTTTCCATGGCAACCACTATCGATCAGTGGTGTGGGAGGGGATGCTGCTGGGAGGATGCTGCGGCCACCCTGCATGCCTGGGGCTGGCACACAGACCTCCATATTGCCTGTAGAGTGGGTTTGGGGAGCCCAGGCAGCCCCACTTTGGGAGGGGTGACCTCAGGGTGCTCCCACAGTGCTGGGAATCGTGGAGATCTGAAATGGAGTTGAGAGTGATGCAGACATGGTGTCCTTGTTGGGTCCACAAGCATTGTTCCAGGGTAATGTGGGGAGGCAGTGGGGAAGGGCATCCTGCCCGCTGCCTGGTGGCCTCTCCTGGCTGAGGACATCCAAAAAAGGGGCAGTGTTGCCAGGCAGGGACAGCATGGGCAGGGGTCCACGTGCTGTATGAGCTTTGGTCTGCCCCAGGTTCTCCAGCACATCTGCTTCAAAATGCCCCTTGCCTCACTGCACTGAAGAGCCTGGGTATGCTCTGGGAAGGTGCCGGGTCAGGAACTTGTATTTTGATGGAAATCTCTATTCTATCATCCCCTGAGGGCCCCACCTTGCAGCTTCAGCTGAGCAGCGCTGACAGATTCATCCCCAATGCTCACAGGGTAGCTCGGATGAGGTTTGGGATCTTTCTGGCTTTGCCTGAGCGCAGCAGCACCATCTTCCTAATGGAGACTGCTTCTCCCGGGGCTCTCTCCCAGCAGGGCTCTGCTTAGTAAAATCATTGTGAAGTTTAAATCGATGTTGTCAGTAAGCAGAGGAGATTGTGTTTACTTGGTTCCCTGACTCAGTTCCTCCCTTCTGGCATTCCTGCAAGCCTGAAACAGGGAATTGGGTGAAAATTGCAGAACTGCCTCATTCATTTTCCCTGAACCTTTAAAGAAATACATTGATACTGGGGTAGCAGAGCCAGCAGGAGGGCAATGGGAGTCAGCAGAGCTCTGCACAGACCTGGCTGAGGTGGCCAGGTGAGATTTCACACTGTGGTGACTTGGTGGGGTGAGTGATGGGCTGGCAGAGCACTTGTTCCAGAGGTGGCTGCAGATGCACAGCAATAGGGGAGCCTGGGGTTGGAATTGGAGGCTCAAACGAGTTGGCAGCAACTGAGGAACTGTCCCCATCCCTCTGGCAGGAGATGTGTTGTATGCTACGATGTCTGCTTGCTCCTAAGGCACCACAGAGAAGGACTGGCTATGGGGAGGGCAGTGATGGCCTTCACCCTAATAACCCAACAGTGAGGTGCTGGAGGAGGAGCAGAATCAGGAGCTGGGGAAGCTCAAATCCTCCTTCTCTGCTGCCTGCAGGGAGGTGGTGGCCACTGCGCTCATCCTTCCTTGTACTGCCATGAAGACGATGAGTAAGGCCACATATCCTACCCTTGCCTGTGTTGGCACAGCCCCGAGGGCAGGAGGGGTGTCATGCTGCAGAGAAGCCTCTGTAATTGCCTGCAGGATGATTGGGATTTGTGAGCAGTGGGGGGCAGAGGGGACCTACCTGTCTGGTGCTGTGATGGAGGGGATTTAGAAGATTTGAGGCAGCACAGCCTCCCCAGCGGGAGGCTCTCAAGCTGGAGCCCCAGCAGAGCACGCAGCTCAGGCAGACTGACAGTGAGAGGGCTGGGGTACCAGCGGGAGAGCAGGAGCTTCTGCTCCCTAAGAGAAAGGAAATGGCACCCTCCACTAATGGGGGAGAAGAGCAGCTCTGCAGCCACACACTTGACTCACAGCATCTCTACCAGCTTTGCACCCCATGTGCCGTTCTCATCCACATCACCTCCCTGTGTTGCAGATCCTGCAGCTGCTGGATTTCCCCATCACCACAGCAGGAGTTGCAGGCACTGTATTTCCACCCCTCCAGGAGCGCACCCTGCCCTCTCCCCCACCTGTCCATGCAACAGATGTGCTCTTAACAATGGGGCTTGGAGCAAACAGCCCTGGTGGGATCAGTGCAAATGGAGATGCACTTTGCTCCATGTTCCCTCACCAAGCAGACTTCTCCATCCCCATCCATCAGCTCCAGCACTGCTCACACAGGGCAGCTTCCCACTCTCACTGTCCTGGTGCAGCAGCTATCAGACTTCTCCAAGCCTCTCTCTCCACCCTGATCTCATTACAGGCAGCCTCTGGCTGTTGCAGAGCCCACTTTTACTCTGTGAAGCAGCCCCAAATCCATAAATCACCAGGTTGGCCTCTGGAGAAAAGAAGGGTTTCTTTTTTCTTTTCAGGAGGCTTTAAAGGAGAGGTTTGCGGAGTCAGGGTGGACTCCAAAGACCCCCTCCTGCTTCTTGTCACAGCTGCAGTGCTGCAGGGATGCTTGAGAGCCCCACGATGCCTTTCAGCTGTATTTCCCTTCTCCTGCCCTACTAAATAATCCCTGCTCAGAAGAAAGCTGCTTTCCAGGCTCAGGATGGTTATTCCAAGACCATGCAGACCCAGGACAGTCCTTCATCACATTGTTCATCAGGAAATGGCTAATAAAGGTCACCTTACTGTGCCCACACACTAAACACCTCATTCCAACGTGCATCCCGTGCAACCACTTCCACTTGGCCTCTCTGCAGCAAAAAAATCGAAGCAAGAGGAAAGCTTTGCAGGGAGCAAACAGCTGCAAGCATTCAGCTACAAGCTGGGAAGATGCAAAGTGCTGGGATTGGGGGGTGAAGGACCAGAGGTCCTTCAGACGTCCAACCTTGGGCTGAAGCTCTCCATCGCATCACACATGGGCAGGTGCTGGTGGCTCCACATCCCTGCGTTACTGCTGCAGCCACCTCCGGGTGCAGCTGGGATGCTCAGTGGTACCTCTTGAAGCCCACCAGACGGGCTGACATCTTTCCTCTTTGCCCAGTGGAGGAGCTGTGCCATGGCACAGCTCCCTCACCAAATGCTTGCCCAAACTGCTGTCAGCACCACCTGCTCCCAAATGGAATGAGGAGGGTGGGGAGAGCTGCTGTTTCCAAAGAGGAGCATGCAGAGGAGAAGCCATTTCCCCCTGCTTTGCAACCTGCTGAACTGTGCTCATGGCTCCAACTTGCAGGAGATAAAAGGAAAATTAAAAGCATTCTGTTGTTCCAGAGCTCTGAGTCCATCCCAAGGCGATACTGGCACATACTCCACCAGTGAAGGCTGAGCGTGCCACAGACAGCATTCAAACACTTTGCAGATGTCACCCCTCCATCTTCCTTTGAGACAGGGTGATATTCCAAATCAGGGCCAGCATCCCATCTTCCCGAGCCAAAACAAGAGGGAGAACAGGGTTGCACCCCACCATGGGGCTGGGTTTGGTGACTCAGCTCAGCCCTGCCTGGGACTGCACATGGGGTGTTGCCCAGAGCTGGTCATGGGTGGTAGAAGGGGGATGCTTAGCTGGGAGCATCCTCTGCCCCCCCACCAGCAATCATGCAACCAATACTCAGCAGAGAAAGCACAGCCCTGCAGAGGCAGCTCTCAGCCTTGTGCACACCTTGAAGCAGGAAGGGGTCCCAGCAAGGCAGTGCTGTGTTGTGCAGTGGGACATATGTTTGTGGGGGGGCTCAGGGCACATCCCCACGTGTCCCTGCATGCACTAACTGAGCTGACACACAGCCACGGGCAGGTGTGTGTGTTGCGTTTGGCTGGGGGTGCCTATTATTCTTTATTAGTTTTCCTGTCTGTCTGACATATTCTTTATCACTCCGTCTCAATCTTTCACTCGCCCTCCTCTCCTCCCTCAATCATCCTCGATTAGTTTTTCTGTCGACCTCCCCTTCCCATAAGCCTCGTCAGGCGCTCCTCTCCCTTCCCCACCAATCCTCTCCCCCCATCTCCCCTCTATGACATTTCCCCCCCTCCCATCTCCTCTCCCCCAGCAGCCCGGAGCCCTCCTGGCTCTTTTCCAGGAGCTGGTGGCTGCTCCTCTGTGTTCTGCTCCATCCCCTTTGCTGTCCCGACTGTGGGCACTGGGGATTTTCCTCTCTGCTCGCAGCAGCCTGGGGATGCTGAGAGCCTCCGGTCCCCCCGCGGCGTGGATGCTACTCTGCTGCTGAATCGGTTGCAAATTAAGTCCCTGGCTGAAAGCAGCTCAGGATCCAACATCTCCTTCCAGAGGAAACAGGTCCCCTTGGATGTTGCCTGCTTCCCCCATTCCTCCTCCATCCACCTCTCTGCATCCTCCAACAGGGACAGCTCTCAGCCTTGGCCCTGTCCCCCTTCTGGGCTGGCAGTGGCCATCCCCAAACAGGCTGATGCTGCAGGGCTGTGAGCATGAAGGCAGCTTGCCAGTCACTAGAAGAGGTCCTGGCAGACAGCCCTGGGCCAATTCACAGCCTTGATTGCCTCTTATCCCTCTCTGTGTCTCCATCTGCATGGATCTACAATCACCAAGTGGGAGTTTGGGAGCTTGGAATAGGGTATGGCTGCAGGGAAGGGAAGGATGCAGCTGCGTGGCCAGGGGCAATGGAGACCACATGGAGAGATGTGGATGACCCATCCCTGGAGGCAGTCAAGGTCTGGTTGAATGGGGCCCTGTGAAGCCCCATCTGGGGTTGGCAACTCTGCCCACAGCAGAGGGTTGAAACTGGATGATCTTTAAGATCCCTTTTAACCAAAGCCACTCTATACTGGGAAATGCATCAAGGCACATGGGAGCATGTGATAGGATCAGCATAGCAGGGATGATTGCTCTCAGAGTACTGTTGGGTGAGGGCAGGGTTTGGAAGGACACACATCCTCCATCCACCAGCAGAGAAAGCACAGATATTTTGCCACATCTCCTTCCCTTTGGAGGCCAGAAGGAGAAAATCTGGTGTGCAGGAAGGCTCAGGGAAGGACCCAGGCACCCGGAGCTGGTGATACACACAGCCTGATGGCAGCTCAACATGGATGTGGGCATGGGTATAGGTGTAGGTTTTGCCTTGGGCATGGATATGGACACAGGTGTGGGTGTGGATGTAGGTATGGACATGGGCATGGAAGAGACCTTCCTCTGAGCCTAGAGGATGACCATTTCTGTACCATTCACTCTGCACTGCAGGGAAGCCCTTCCACACCACAGCAGCTCCTTTTGCAATGAGAAACTGTGCCACTGCCCAGCCCCGCAGCTGCTCCCCTCCTGCCCACAGCAGCACAAGAGCCCATTTTGGGGGGCTGGCGATGGCTGCTCAGCAGCTGGGAAGCCGTATTGACTGGGGGGCCTCATGAGCACTCATCAAAGCCCAGCGGCCCCAGCCATAGCCTCTTGGCAGAGGGGTGCTGCAGGAGGCAATCGGCCCCGCGCTGCATCTGATGCGGATGCTGATGGATGTGACAGGAGTGGGGGTTGCCAGGAGACAGCATCCTCCTCCTCGGGCACTGCGCAGCCAACGCGGCTCCGTGCCGGTGACGTGATGCTCCTGCAGCACCGCTCATTGCCGGGCTGTGCTGTCTCTCGCAGCCAGACATGGTGGGGAAAAAAAAGCTTCACAGGCATCCTGCAGTCCTCTCCAGCCCACACCCCTCTTTGGGTGCAGCCAGCAGGTGCTCATGCAGAGCAACCTCGTGGCACTGAAGTGTTCCCACTCCCAGCTCCACGTGTCCCCATGCGTGGGGACCATCACGGATTTTGCCTGCGTGCAAAGAGCACAGACTTTCTCTCTTTACTCAGACGTGGGGGGGTGGGGAGGTGGATGGCCACTCGCCCACACCAAGGTTGGTTGAATAAATATCTGGCTACAAATTATCTGCTGATCTAATAAAAAAGATATTACCTACCTCTACAAACCTAGTTTCAAATTATTCCTTCTGCTCTGCTCAGTAGCCTACTGGGAGATCGCTGGCAGGTTAATTTGCTATTGAACGGGTCCCAACTGGAATTAGCACTTCAGCCTGCCTCTGCTCTTGCCTGACGGTTAATGAAAGCTGCTGTTATTCACTCCTGGTGCTGGACTTTATGTGCTGCACGAGTGTGAAAGAGCTGACCAGGGTATTTTCGTTGGGCTGGCGAGGTATTCAACGCTCGCAAGACCCAGAAGGTGCTGAGATAGAAAATAAACTGCCATTTGTATGCTTTTACATGAGAACTTGGCGTGTTCTTAACAAAAGTGGCCTTTATCTGGGGACTGTCATTTTGATTATTTTATATCCGTGCAGTGCCCCAGAGGTGTGCACGGAAAATGAAAGCAGATAAAGAGCCCGAGCCAGGCAGCGCTGTGCCGGCGGCGGGAGCAAAGCAGTGTGGGCACTGCGGGGCTCTGGCGCAGGTGGGGGCCCTCATTGTGCACCCAAAGCTGTGCCCTCGGTGCCACCAGGATGAGGGTGGCCCCTGGGGTGAGGGGGGACAGCTGCAGACCTTCTGCAGAATGCTGTTCCTCATACCTCCTAGCTCAGCACATACACCACCAGGCACTGCATCTCATGGCCTTCATGCCACGATGGGGCTCAGCCCCCAGATTGCTGCTGGATGGCCTGAGCCAGATCCTGACCCTTCTTGTTGCTCTCTGCTACCCCAAACCCACTCCATAATTTCCTCCTCCTTCTGCTTTTGTGCCCTTTGGGCACTTGGAGACAGCAATCCGGCTGCTGCCTGCATGATGGATGGCCCAGGCCAGATGGATTGAGTTCATTTAATCTCCTCCCGAATCCCATCCTTCAGTCCCTTCAGTCCTTCCCCTGTGTCCCTGAGCACAGTGACATCAGCACCGCAGGACCCACTCTGTCCCTGACATCTTCACCCCAGGCTCAGCTCGTTTCCACCGTGCTCGCTCTCAGCAAAATATGGGCTGAAATCTCTGCTGTGGGCCAAAGCCCAGAGATGTTCCTGGTTATTGTAGAGCAAGATCTCAAGCTGTGAGGAGGGACAGAGTCGGGCTGGCTCTCCTGGCCCTGCAGGCACCATGGGTGCAGGTCATGGAGCAGGGACCCATCCTGATGCTCCAGGTGAGAGCTCTGTAGCCTCCCCTCCAACTCTGTGTAATGAAACATTGTGTCCAGGAGACCTAAAATTCTATGCTTTCACCCCAGAATGGGTAGTGGCTGACACTTGTTTGTTAACCTCTTGCTCTAACTGATCAGGACCTTCACTTGGCTACATGTCCCAGCACTCGGGCCATAGCAGCTGGATGAACACGGGAACAAATCCATCCCTGAGCACAATGCAGAGCTCCTTACATGATGGAGAAACAGCTGAGGATGGGCTTTGAGGCAGAAGTGGGCACACAGCATGCTGGCATCACACTTGTTCCTCATTCCAGAAGTCTCCCTGGCCATCAGCCCTATTGTTGGACTGAAGATGGAGCCGTGAAGTTATCGCTGCTGGGATCGCTGCCTATTCATGCACGCTGGTATACTTCCCTTTTCCAAATCCTCTGGTAATTTCCTGCTTCTCTGTAACTACAACAACTCTATTGTCAGGCAATGCTTTATTTCATAAGCTCAGTCCCACCCGCTCTGCACTGAGTGCCCCCAGCCCCACCGATCCGTGCTGGTTCACACTGCCTGCACTCAGAAATCACACACGACAAGCCTTTCTTTATTTCCTTATTGTCTGAGGGTGCTCCTTAGATTACTTGACTTTATTTTGGTGAAAGGCAGATTTCAGAGCACCGCGCAGCGCTTCAGTCATTTGAGAGTCATCATTAATTTAATCTTTTTCCTAATTTATTAATGGCCCCTACTTGCTCTCCTGTATTTGAGGCTTCCCTGGCATGGTTGCTAAAGCCATCTTTCTCCCTTTCACCTCTCAGGCAGTTCCATCACTCTGCCCCTGCTCCTGCAATCACCTCAGACCTTTTATGTACCACCCCATGAGGGGCTTCTCAGCCTGCTGCCAGTGGGTACCTGCAGGATGACCTTCCCCATATGACTCAGTGCCAGAGTCCCCAAGACCCTCCCTGCTGCTTACAGAGCCTCAGCATCACCTCCCTGATTCTCCCCATGCTGCCAAGGCAACTCAGAAGAGATGGGCTGTGCTCCATGGGCAGGACCTGGAGCTGCCAGCAAGCAATGGCCAAGCTTAATAAATGGAGCAAACTGATGAGCAAACAGTACTTCAGGAGCAGGAGAAAAGTGTCAAGCCCGAGCTGTGACAGCAAATATATTAGGCTTAATCCATCCCTGGATGAAGTCCCTTGTGTGGCTGGGGTCACAGTGGCTGCAGATCCTCCTTCTGAAGTGCTACAGAAGAGGAACCCAAGAGGTTCTGGCACATTGTGAGCTATTGACAAAGAGCCAGCAGAAGGATGGGATGCATCTTCTGGGGGTGGCCTCGATGGGGACAACACCACTGGAGACATGGGCAGCCCACTGCATAGCACTGCCCCGCATCCCACCACTCCTCACCCTTCCTGGGCTGTGCTCCTGCACCCTCAAACCCAGCACTGGGGCAGCACTGGGAACCCACAGCCCGTCACTGCAGGGTGAGTTACAGAGCTGCGCTGTCACAGCACATGCTGAGAATGTCACTGCTTTTCTTTTCTCCTTCATTTGCAAATGAAGCAGACCCGTCAGATTCCGCTTTTTGGTAATATATGTATTTTTGAAGGAACGAAGTTCTGGAAGGGTTTCCTTTGGATCAGAGCGAACGTTCAGTGTCAGTAAAGCCGAAATATTCCATTGCAATTTGGGCTTTCTCAAACAGAAGTAGACAGAACTCCGAAATTAAATTTGTTCCTAAATGTCATTTTAAACAAAGACAGAAATTCTTTAGCTTGGAAATGTTGAAGCAGACATTTGGATAGCAGCGGTACAGTTAATCTCATTAAAATAAAATCAGATGCGAATAGACACGTTGTATTTCTTCTCTCTCTCTCTTTTTTCCTATTGATTTGGTTGAAACCAAAGGAAAAAGTAAAGCACAACTTCTTGTTTTGTACATCTGAGTAGATGATGGGACCCTCACGCTGTGCTGGGGGGCACCTGGGACTGCTCCATCTCATCCAGCCCCTTTGGGGTGCACCCAGAGCATCACTCTGTGGGTGCGGAAGTTTTGTGCGGGCATCACACGATGTGCTGCTAAAGCACCCCAAAAATACATCGCCGCTCCCTGAAAATACAAAGTGTCTTTTTTTGGGGCAGTTCATTTTAGAACAAAATTGAGTTAGGAGGAAAAAAAAAAATCATAGCATGGACTGGAAACTGTCAGAGCACAAATTGCGTTCCAGGCTTGCTCGAAATGGGCAGAATGGAGTCTGGCTGGCAGCAGCTGGGGCTCCTCCGCCCTGTTATTTGCTGGGGATTGTTTGTGAGCTCTCCCGATGCTGCAGCTGCCATCCCTCCTGCTGCACATGTCCCTGTGTGTGGCAGCTCCTCGTCTCTGCTGTGCCCACTGCTCTGCTGTGCAGATCCCTACCTGCCCCATCCACACTTCCCCATGGACACCTGGGTCATCTTCCCCACATTAAGTCCCCTCATCTCCAACCTTCCTCCCCCAGGCTTCCGAGCTTTGTTATCCTTCCAGCTACTTGGAATACCTTGACTCAAAGTATTTAGCCAATGTGTTAGATGGCATGGATGAGGTATTTCGCTCTAGGAGCTGCCCACCATGGAACACTTGAAGAAGATGAAGAAACATGAGCTCCTATTCCCAAATCACCCATGGAAAGGAAAAAACAAAAAGGAGAGGGGTGAGCATGGGGACTCCAGGCAGGGATCCCCCAGGGCTCAGCACCCCCCTTTCCAGCAGTGGTGGTGCAGGCAATGCAGGGCCCTTCTGGCTGTGTTCCCTCGGAGCTCAGCTCTGGCTGCAGCGTGGAGCACGGCCAGCACCCGCGTGGCAGAGCATCCATTCATCTCTTCAGATGGATAAAAGCAGAAATCAGCGGTGCTTGGACTGGAATGCCCTGTGGTTGCCTGACAGCAGAAGCCAAGCTCTGATACGGTCACACAAGCAGCGAGCAGACAATAAGAAGATCTAATTATAGAGAGGAGGAAAAGCAGCCATCTAACAGAGCAAGAATTCTTATTTCTACCGGCAGGCTCGGAGTGGGAGGCAGAAGGACAAAGGAAACAGGAAAACGCTGCTCTGGGCTGACTCACGGCTCACTTGACCCCAAGGAAAAAGTGTCCCTGTCTGCTGGAGTGAGCACACACCGTGATGACAGGCAGGTGTCACGGCAGCACACTGTGTGTTCCAGCACCACTGACCACACTCAGTGCCAGCAGCCCTGGCCAACTCAGAACTGCATCAGCACCTTACATGGCATTAGTCAGTATTTGGTTCCTTGGAAAAGGGTGGGCTCTGTGGGCTGTAAAGGCTCCATCATGTCCATCCCTGGGTGCTGCACCCCATGGTTGAAGTGGAGGCAGCCCTGTGCTATGGGATGCAAGTTACGGGGACGGGCCTGATGGGATCAGGCTCAGCAATCACCTCAGATTTTCTCCCAGTGCTGTGCAGATCCTGGGTGTGAAGTGGAAGCTCAGCCTGGCTACAGAGCCTGAATCACGGATTCACAGATCACAGATAGCCTGCTATCTCCCTGAGTTGTGCTTTGTTTTTGGCCCAGGATGGAGGTAGTTTGGGTTCGTGCTCATTGCTCACAAGTACAGGAGTGAGGTTGTGTGTTCATGGATTGCTTCCAGTTACTAAAAGGTGGCACCCTTTCAGGGGGAAATGAAAGGCTCATGTTTGTCTCCAGGAGCTCAGCAGCTGCCCTCTAAGTGGCAAAAACATCCTCCCCTCTGAACTGCCATAGGGCTCCCATGTTACACCTCCCAGCACTCAGGATGGGGTATCCAGGTGTCACATCACCATGGGACTCCTGGCAGTTCCCAGCACCGGCCTGAGACAGCCACAGCTTCCTCCAGGAACAAACATCCACACAGCCTTGTGCTGGGGAGCTGCTGCTGCTGCCAGCGCTGAGGATCTGCTCCAAGAGGAGTGATGAAGTGGAAGCAGAAACAGCTGGCATCAGTGCGCGGCGTGTGCACCCTGCCAGCACGGCTGAGTGTCCTGAGCTGTCAGGTCGGATGGAGAAGTGTCACCTCAGCCTCATCACGGCCCATCGGGAGGGAAGGCAGAGCATCAGCAGCAGCGTGTGCAGCTCCCTGCAGCCTCCCAGGGCTGTGTGCTTCAAGGAGGCCGAAAGAACCAGAGGGAGTTTTGCAGTAGGGAATCCAGCAGTAGAGCTAAGACACGAATAAATACATGGCCCTGGAGGAGGTTTGGCCACCCTTATGTAGGGACAAGAGTGTATGACAGGTGCCATATTTGGATGGATGGCTTTTCCACCAGCTTGGTGCCAATGCTCCAAGGGTGCAGTGATACACAGGGTGATGGTGCTGCTGTCACCCTGTTGCATCAGTTAGCTGTCAGGTAGATCTGGGGAAGCCTGCTCAGTACAGGTTGCCCATAGCAGGTTGCACCAGCACTTCATCATCCAGAGGTCTTCTATTTCCCAGCCCCATAGGACTCATGGTTTGTTGAAACCTCTTTCCTCTTGTGCCAGTGCCACCCACCATCCCAAAGGGCACCCACACAGCCCTTCCTGCAGTATGGTGGGCATCCCACAATGAGAAGGGCTGCCATATCATGTCCCCAGTGAGGACTCACTGATAACTGGCTCTGTCTCCAGCAATGCCTGCAGCTCAGTTCAGACACACTGTTTTGCTGCTCCACCACACTGGCAATTCACAGCTGTGCTGTGACTGACTCCCCTAGCAAGTTCCTGGTGCTTTTCATTTACTTCCAGCTACAGCCGGAGTTCCTGCATCAGTAGCAAAGAACCTGACCTCACATTTGTGCTATTGAATTTCCTTCCAGGTCTCACTCTGCAGTCTTTCAGGTCACCCGGTCGCCCCTGTTTGATATTCCATTGCTGCCATGTGTTGGTTTCCTTCTTTGAATCATCAGCAGGTTTTATCAGCAGTATCCTACCTTTTGTGCAAAGATCATTAGTGGAAATATTAAGTAAAATCAGAGCCCAAATGGATCCTTGAGAAGCTCCATTAGTAGCCTGCCTGCAGCTTGCTGCTTGCTTTTTTAACACTATCCGCTGCTGCTTCCCCTCCAGCCATTTCCCATCTCACCCCTGTTCCTTATCATTTCTCCATTAATCCCCATCTACACCAGTTTAATTAATAATTTCTCATGTGCATTACATCAAATGCTTGACTGAGGTTCAGGGAGATGAGATCTACTTCAATTCTTTTGTCTGGAAAAGCAGCTACCTTCTTAAGGAAAGCTATTAGACCCAACCTGCCCCACTATGCCTTTGGTAAATCCATGTGGCACTTAATCCCATTTTCTCTTTATTCGATGTTTTTAATTACAACTTCCTTTAAAACCTGTTCTAAAGCCCAGAGTGGTCAGCCCTCGTGTTATATTTTCCCAGATCCCATATTTCCTCCCCCTCATCAGCCAACTCTACCGCACAGTGAAGGATGAGTGTGAGCATCAATGTGGCCCAGAAGAAGAGATCCTGGGCAAGGTGTGGGCAGCTTGGAGGAGGCCATAACACAACCACAATTGGTGGTGCCTTGAGCACAGAGACTGAGCCATCCCTCTGCAATGAGAGCTGGAATACTTCCTGGGGAGGGGATGATGTTATCAGAGCCCCAAATCCAGTTATTCTGTACAGGGAACCATGATGAAATCAAACAGCTGCACTAGCCCAGGATGGAACCCCTTGTCCAGAGATGGACCCCATCACAGGTAGAAGGGTTTGCATACAGAGATGGATGCTCAGAGCCACATCCATAGGAGGCGATGAGACCAGTTAGTGCTGTTGTGGGCATGTTGTGACCACGGATCTGCATGCATTTCTGTGCTTGATGTTTTGGAGGGCACCAGAAGGCTTAGTGGGATGGAGCTTGTCGTGCTGGAGATTGGGCGTTTTGGATTCCTGCAGGGGAGGGGAGGCATCCCCAGAGGACTCTCATCTCTCTCATTTGGTTTGATCTGGCATTTCGTGAAGCTGGAGGGTTGTTGCAGTTGTTCATCCAGGTGTATGAACTCACCAGTCCTTCTCAGCTCATGGAAAAGGTGAGGAGTTTTCCCATGATGTTTAATCCAAACAAAAAAAGAATGGCGACTGAAAGACGTATGATTGCTCTCTATAAATATTTTGGAGAGAATTAGGTGGAAGGAAAGGTAAACATCAGCATGGCAGCTTGTTATTTAAACTATAGGGCAGTGTTGGCACAAGAGCAAGTGGGATAAACTATTCATGAGTATATTTTGAGTAGAAATTGGAGAGAGTGTTGAAGCCATCAGAGGATCAGGGGTGGGTTGACTCAGAGCCCTTTCAATGCTTACAGAAGCAAGGAGGGGAGGGTCCCACACTGTGGGGGTTCACATAGGAGAAGCTACACGGTGTCTGGCCACATCCCCATCACTGTCTAGGTGCCATCACTGACCCAGAGAATCCTGTGTCTTGCCCCAGGATTTTCCTCAAGAGAGCTGGGGGAGGATTTGTGGAGACCAGCTCCCAGGGAGCCATGCAGGTTTAGGAAGAGATGCTGCCATGTTGGAGATGGGATTCCCAGAAGGGAATGGGGTGCCCTGCATGGCATGATGTGACCTTGATTCTGAAGGATGACTCTTGACTGGACTCCCACATCAATACTGTGCCTGTCCCCACACAAGGACACGAAGGAAACAGCAGATCTGGGGCTTTTCCCAAACAAATAAAGCACTATAAGTTCCAGAGGTACAAAATCATGTCCTTGCATGTTCCTGCTCCAGCTCTGCACTGTAGAGATATCATAATTGCTTGGCATGTCCCAGTGTTCAATAAGCATCAAACATCTTCAGTAGAAGCTACAAAAAAAAACCCCTTCACCCAGCAGATGGACATCAGGTTGGTTACACCCAGGTGTGTCCCCACCTCAGACCCCATCCTGCCCAACTCCTGCACTGTGCCTGCCCCAGTTCCTCCATCACCCTCCTCCTCTCCCTGCTCAGGTTGCCAGGAGGCTGGCTCAGCTGGATGAACACCACTGTGCATGGCCCTGACTGACCTTCAGCTGATGGATCCGCAGAGAGGTCCCACAGACCCAGCAGAGATTTCTGTGTAGGATGTAACCAACCATCAGGTCATCTCCATCCTTCAGACTTACCCTGAATTGCTAGAAGTGCCTGTGAACCAGAAGCAACCTAAAAACATTTGTTTGTATTTATGGTTGTTTTTTTTTTCCAGCAACATATGCTGAAGAACAGATGCTTCCTATGGGAATGTGACCAAAGGAGGGATGCCTTTGCCTGACCCTCTTTCCACAATGTGCAGACCCAAGGGGAAACTGGAGAGCAAACATTTGCTTTCAGAGGTACAGGAAGCTGCATTTCCACCCCGACAGTCCTTTCTCTCTTTGTTTGCAAAGCTCTGTGCTCACCAGCCCCGGTGTATAAACAACAGTGTCCTCTTGCCAGCCTGCATTTATCTCATAGCAAAATTCACAAACAGATTATATACAAATGAGTTGTGAGCTAGGAATTTTGGGTTTGTTCCCAAAGCAACCGAAAGTGCTGTAGACATTGTGCATCTTTGAAGTAGGGAATGAAAGAGCCAAAGCAATTCCTGGAGCTTCCTCTGAGCCTGGAATCTGGATGCTTATCACTTAGATGTGCTCTTCAGACTCTAAGAATTCACTAGTCTTTCCCAATAAAAGCCCAAAAGTGCCTTGTGCTGGACCAGAGCCTGGTTGCTGAAGCCAGGGACTGTAGGGAGCTTCAAAGCAGAGCCTGCCCACGGAGATCACATCTCCATCCCTGGGCTGGTCTCCCACTCCCGTCCAACAGCAGATCCTCTTACATCTCATCTCCTCACCATTCTGTGTGCATACTTCAACAGAGAGGCATGGTGTGCACCAGTGTGGCTATGGGAGAGGGGCAGAAGAGTGATAGGAAAGTCGACCTCTGTGTTCAGATCCCAGGCAGCCTCTTGGTCACCTCTGGAGTCTGATGCCATGTCCTGGGCTAAGCCACATGCTCTGGGCTGAGGACACAAGTTCCACTGCACCCTGGTCAGTACAGCACAGAACATTTTGTGCCCATCAACCCAGTTTTGCCTTTTCCTGTGAGCCCTGACTCTCCTACCACTCTGCAAGCAAACCTGCTGGAACGAATTAAAACTTCTCTGATTCTGTCCATGCTGTAGTGGCATCAGCTCCAGGGCACAGCCTCCAGTGTTGAGCTATGGCTGTGGAAATGCTGGGCAGACCAGTGTTGCTAAGAACATCTCCTCCCTCGGCGAAAGGAGCCCAGCTTTTGTCATTTTCCATTTCTCAGCTTTTGAAAACTGGCTGTCGAGTTTTGCAGTCTGCAGCCTTCTCCTGCTGACTCCTCCATGCTCCCCATTGACACCTATAAATAGGAACTGGTGTTTGCACGCAGCTGAGTAAGCAGCCAGTGCCAGCAGCTCTTGTCCCAGCACCCAGGCATGCCAATGCCCAACCCCAGCTCCCAAGGGTCTTTCCATCTGATGCAGTCAGTGGACAGGCAAGCACCAGAAGTCCTGAGGGAGAGCCATTTCTAGGTACACCAAAGCAGCTTGTCCAGAAAGGCTGGGGAGTTTCCATCCTTGGCAATACCCCAAACCCAACTGGCTGCAGCTCTGGAGCACCCAAAGCTTCTCCTGCAGAAGCACTTTGTGGGTAATAATGTGCTTTCTGTGGTCTGGATGGGACTGCTTTTCCTATTTCCTATGGTGAACAGAAAGTCCTACAGGATAGTTCTATTCATGCAAGGAGTTTTGCTGGTAGAATGTTGGTATTTGTGCACTCCTGTAGAAAATCCCAGATGAGATTATTATAGAAATAGTAGCTTGAGTGTGATGCTAACCCCAGTCGTGTGGCAACAGGCTGTTGCCTGCTCACATAACCTTTTCTACGTGCCTTTGTATCTCTGCTTTTTGCTAATGAATCATGATCAACCGAAAAATACAGCCTTACAGTCTGATATTGCAGCTATTTGCTGCCTGTCTAAAGGGCACGGCTTCACTACATTTTCAGGGACAGAAAGGAAAAATGGCTCTATTTGGGGACGTAGGAAAGAAAAGTACCACCTTCTCAACAAGATCGAGCTCCTTGAGCCATAGTCCCTCAGTGCTCACTTGACCTCGGTTCATAGGAAGGATCCCATGGCAGCAACCAGCCCCCAGAGGAGAGGATACGTTTCTCAGAGCTCAGGTCCTGAAGACAGAGTTTTGGAAAGAAGAACTCCCCTGGGATGGCTGTCAAAGCCCATCTGTGACATCTAAGTCCCTTGGCTCACCATCAGCCACTGAGGAGCCTTGCAGCCCAGTGGCTGGAAATAGCAATCCTGCCAGGAGGCAGCAGGCTCTGAGAGGACCAGAGCAAAGCACTCGGTGCCACTACCTGCTGCTCCAGCCAGGAGGCTGCCAGCAACCTCTTGCAAGAGCCGGAGGTTTTTGCTTGTTCTCCTTTGGCAGATGCCCCTAAAACTGCAGTCCACTTCAAGACCTGCAAAATATGGTTATTAGCAAGTATGGAGATGAGTGCCTGCAGTCCTAACTTCGGGTCTCGTGATTGCAATTAGTGCAAGTGTACTTCCATGAGCTATTTTAAACCGAATCTTCCCATGACAATCTGCCGAACTCTGAACATGAAGTCCTCCAAACCACTTTAACTGGTGCCAGCACAGGAACTCTACATCTGTAGAGCTGTCTGTGATTCAGATTTGAGTTTGTTGGGAGCTGCAGGCTCACTTTTCTCTGTTCTTTTCCATTAGGCTGGGTCTTCCATCTCACAGGACATGGTGTTCCATACAGCCCCACCTGCCTCTCCAGCCATGTACCTTGGCACTATTGGATGGCCCCAGCTTTCAGAAGTGGCCTGAATGTCCTCAGGGTCTCTTACTTAGAGCTGCCTGTGGGTGTAATCATCTCATCAATCTGAACACTTGATTTTTTAAATGTTATCTGTCAGCAGCCGCTGCAATGTGTGTGTTGGGGGCACAGCCCCCCTCGCACAGGTTCCAACTCTGAGATGACAGGATCGAGCTGCACAGGATGACAACTTTCTGGGTCACGGGCAGTAAAGGGCATTGTGCAGAGCTGGGATGTGCTAAAGCCAGGTTGGCACACTTTTGCAAGCCGACCTCATCCTCATGCTTTGCATCTGTGAGTCTCCAGAGCCACTGGCAACTCCCCTGAAGGCCAAGCAATTTGCCCATCTCGTTTCAGAAGCTGACAGTCTCGAGTCCAAAAGACATTCAAAGAGATGCATACATTTAGAGGGACACCTAAAGGTGCCTTTCTGCCTTAACTCTCCCACAATTTGGAGGCCAGAGTTCTTCCCTTCCCTTCAAATCTGTTCTTGTCTCCTTTCAAATCTGTTTATGTCACTGGCTGCAAGCACGTGTCCTGCTCCAGCTGCTCTATACAGTGTCTATGTTGACTGTCCTCTGAGGAATCAGCACTCACACCCAAACTTGTGCACCTACCAGTGGGATGAAGCCATCTCCAGGTGTGAAGACACCACAGAGAGCATCTCACCTGGTCCTGCTGGGTCTTGCTGTGGTTCTTGCAGCACCAGCAACAGGGCTGGTGGAGGCTGGGTGGGCTGAAGAGCTCCCTCAGCATGTATCCAGCCATGAATGGATGGAAATGGCTCAGCAGCTCAGCAGCGCACACTTTGGTGTCCCCCCACCCCGCCCCCAGCATGGGGCAGAGTGTCTCACCAGTCTCCCAGATGCTCTGACTGACCTCTGTTAGAGAGGGACTCAGGTGAGCACCCTGGGAAATGGCTGTCCCTGCTGACAACTACTATTTGTTCCTGGATGTGATTTGCTTTGGGCTTTTCTTTCAGTTCTTGTGGAACTGAATCATTCTGTGATCAGGCAGAACCCTGGACTTGCTCTCTGCTTGCAAACACAGCAACAGCCAATGCTACAGCAGCAGCACTTGGCTTCCAGCCCAGCCCTGGATGGACACCCACATTACCATCTTCCACAGGGCTTCCATCATCCAGAGAGCTCCCATCATCTGTAGAGAGCCATCATTCATAGGGCTTCATCATCCATATGTCTGCCATCATCCGCAGAACTCAATAATCTATAGGGCTTTATCATCTACAGAGCTCCCATCATCCATAGGGATGATTGGGATTCTCATCATTGATTGGGCTCCCATCACCTGTAGAGCTCCCATCACCCATAGAAGTCCCATTATCCACAGGGCTGTCATCACTGATTGGGCTCTCATTATCCACATAGCTCCCATATCCATTGATCTCCCATCACACACAGGACTCCCATCATCTGTATGGCTCCCATAATGAAATCTGGGGCTTCCAGACATGTGCTGTGGCCATGCTCCCATTGCTATTGCTTATCAGCCCAGACCCATGGAGGTGTTGTGGGACTACTGCCTGCATTTCTGCCCTTTGCTCTCTCCACTTGGCATCTGTCTATTTCCTAAGCAAAGTGGGACCTGGCCTTGATGTTTGTGACACTCTGGCCTGGCTCACTTTGAATTAATAAAATTCATTTCACAGTGCCAGGATTTCACTGAACCTTTCTCCTTATTTTTCACATGATTGCCAACCTCTTTTGTTTCACTAGCCGAGTTGAACAATTTCTCTAACTGTCCAAAAAGGCCATTAATCAAATGAGCACCCATGACGTGCGTGAGATGTGGCTGTGTGCGCAGCCCCGTGGAAATCAGGCTCCTCGCATGGCAGGGCAGGAGCTCACAGCCTGCCTGCTCTCCTCTCTGACTTTGGCTGCCATCCTTACTGCTGTTCTCAGCCAGCCCATGCTCCATACTGAGACCCGGCTGTGCCACACTGCTGTGCCCAGCACTTGAGAATGTCCTGCTGCACATCCTCATTGGCTCCCTGCTGAGTCCTAGCCAACATAGGCTGACATCTGGTCCCATGCAACACACAAGGGTCAGCAGCAAGGACGGTTAACTTGGGCCAGGAGAGCTTCTGCAGCACCATCAAGGTTTGGCTGCTCAACCCAGGGCCAGCTCATTGCATGGTCCCTCCACTTCATGGCTGGTTGCCCTGCCTTATCCACCTTCTTGCTAGGTCCATGCCTTGCCTGGTCCATCTCCTTGCCTGGCTTATCTCCTGGCCCATTTCCCTACCTGGTCCATCTACCTTCTTGTCCATCTGAACTGCAATGGATCTCAGATTCATGGAGCTACTGTAGTAGCAGTGAGAGGAGAGCTGGTTGTCCTGCACCCAATCTGGGACAGCCTGACTCACAAATTCATGCCCCTGTTTTGTGCAGGGGGCAGAAGGAACAGGGGTTGCAATGCCTTGAGTTGTGGGCTATGCTGGACTGCTGCCTCTGCTTTGTAAGTTCTCTGCCTCTAGGTTTCTGAACAGGGCTTTTCTCTGTACACCTCAGCTCTTAGCAAGTGTCAGAGAGGCATCGTGGGCTGATGTCTGCACAAAGCCTTACGGTGCCAGTGAGATGTGTTAGGGGCAGCTCCCCACAGCCCCCCGCCAGCCACTGCCAGGCAGTCCCAGGCTGCACCTGAAACACCCCCGAACATCTGAGCATGCAGCAGTGCTTCCACTTCCAGGCAATTGGCTGCAATCTCTGTGTTAGCTGCAGGGTATCTTTCTCTGTTTTCTAGCAAGTCTCTAGACGGAGCTTTAATTCCTTCCAGCCCTCCTAGATTTTTATTTATTTATTTTTAAATATCCTTCAGCTCTTTGCTTCCTCTCCATTTAGGAGCAAAAGCTTCTTCCAACCCCTCTCCACCACCACAGGTCTGCAACTGGTCCTCTTTGCAAAGTGCTTCCTGGAAGGATGGGATGAGCTCAGGGTCAGCCTAACTGAGCATCCTCACCCATGAAATCACCCTGATGCCTCTCGCAGGCAGTCTGGGGCATGTGCCAGGTCTAATCAGACACATTTTGCCTGCAAGTCTGTTGTTCTGAAGCAGAAACAAACGGCCCCATTGGCGAGGTTTCTACCACAGACAGCTGAAGATGGTGAGATGAACGCAGCTGCTCCAGCTCCCGCATGCTCCCACACACATACACACTCTGCATCAGGCAGAGCAGTATCTTTCTCCAGGAGCCAGAGCACATCAGCACCTGCAGAGGGGAGCTCAGCAGTTGGGAATTGATTTTTCTGCAGGGCTTTTAGCTAATAGCTGTCCTGCTCTCGCCCCCTCCCAACCTACATCTCCTGCCTTCCAAAGGCTAAATGTTTTCTCACCCGCTAGGGGAGATGTGAAAGTCTGTGCCTAGTGGCACAGCGTAGCAGCTATGATGCAGACTTTGCTCTTAACATAGGGAAAGAGGGCAACGTTGACCTTGCTTATGACATGAATAATTAAAGCAACTCAGGCCTGTAGAAGCACAAGAATGAACTGAGTGTGAACATTGGTGTGTCAGCAAGAGAAAGAGCATGCACCTGAGAAAGGACGTGAGTAGGACCATGAATTGATGGTCCTGCCTCCTCCATTACCATCCTCTTTGATCAGAGTCTGACTGACCGTGTTGGTGCAGAAGTAGTGGGTTGGAAGCTGCCACATACCTGACTTCATGTTGGAGGCTGAGCACAGGCTACAGGTGCTCTCCTTGGGTTGCGGCTGATCACAAAGGTAAAGCTCATGGGTTTGCTTTCTTCCAGGCTAGCTGTAAGAAACAGCACAACACCCCTTTTGGTCCATGTGTTTGCACTCTAGGAAGCAGACAATGTCATGGAGATGGAAGGGCAACACTTCAGAACTTGCAGGGAAGTGTGAAGGGCTGGGATTGGTCTGTGTGGGAAGAGATGATGTGCAGGGATGTACATGTGATGGAGAGCCTGCTTATCCCCTGCTCACCTCGCAAGGAAGAGAAAGAGTCAGACTGTGAAACCAGAAGGCAACCTAATTAAAGCTGATAAAAGGAAACAGTTTCATTTGTACAGCAAGAGCTTAGCTGGAGGGACTCATGGCCACAAGGCATGCCTAAGGATGTGGATTTAGCAGGGATCAGAAGAGACTTAGATCTGTAAATGGGTAAGATGAGGTCCCTGGTGGCCACCCTTGTGCAGGATCACTCATTTGGCACAGCTAGGAGATAAGCTCGCTTGCTTTGGGCCATGAATGACCACTTGCTCACACCTGCAGAGAATGGCATCTCTGCCCAGGAGTATGGCAGAGCTTCATCTGGAGGCTGGAGACAACAGCCAGACAACAGCCTGAAGAGGAATGCGAGCTGTGATGGTACCAGTGCAGATATTGCCTACCAGAACAGCTGGGCCACAGATCTCACAGGGCAGGAGTTCTGGGCAGGATGAACAAGCCTTTGTCCTACTGAGGTTATCCCCCCTAGATCTGGTATCTTTAATATACTCAGGTTAAGCCTCCAAACATGAACCAAGCGGTGCTCTTCGTGCAGGAGAGCAGCAAGGCTGCAGCACCCACTGAGACAGGACCTGAGCACCTCTCCCATCCTGCTGCAGGGGCTGCCAGCTCCCCCAGCCCTGGGGACAGTGGTCCTTAGCAGGGATCTGGAGAGGGGACGGCAGTGACACTTGCAGGACGTGGTGATCAGACACTGGTGAGGGTCCCACAGCCCCTCATTGGGATGCAGAGGGCAGCATCTGCCCCAGCCCAAAGCTGAGCTGTGCACAGACAGAGCCACGCTGGCGACAAACCTACACAAAATCCTGCCTAAACACAAACAGACTGCGCAGTATATGAAAGAGCTTGAAAGAATAGAGAAAAGAACACTAATAACTCTTGGTAGGAGCTGTGACCCCGGCGATGAAAGCGTCAGTCTGGCTATTAGAGTCGCAGGGATTTTTCAAAGAGGCTCCAAGTGCAGCACGGACTCGCAGGCGTTTCAGGAAGGGGGAGACGTGAATGTGAAGTTTGGGCTGCTTTGACACGGCACGGATAAAGGATCTCTTTCTAATCAGCAGTGCAGGGACCCAGCAGAGCACAGGCAGTGCGGGGGTTCCCAGGGTGCATTATGAACATTGAATTCACACACCAAATAGCAACCAAAAGGGGAGGAAATAAAGAGGCTCGTATAATTAAACTGCGACTGAAGGGAGAAGCAGCCTCAGCACCGGGTGAGCTGGGGAGTGCTGGAGCCAGTCAGAGGGAAAGGGGGGAGCTATTGTGGTAAAACCTGGAAAATTCATTTTGAACAAACTCATTAGAAAGATTGCAGCCCCGTCCTCAGAGGGGCAGAGGAAGAGCTGTTGTGGAGAGCTATTGTGCTGCTCAGGAAGAGCTCTGTGCTGCAGTGGCTCCAGGCTGTGGAAGGCAGATGGCAGGGCTCCAGGGCTGGCCGTGCTGGGAGCTGCAGGCCAGCAGCCTCAGGGGTAGGTGGGCTGGGAATCCCCTGGGCTTGAGGCACCTGCACACAGGGGTTTGCCCCTTTGAGTCCAGCCCAGTTGGCAGAGGTCACGTTGTCTCTTTGCCATCTTCCTTTAAGCTGCACACTGCTGTGGATTTGCTTTTCTGATGTGGGGGGTTTTACCAGCACCCCAAGGGCAGGGATGCTGGGGCAGAACAGACCCCAAAAGGAGACACACTTTGGGCTCAAGCTGCACAAATCAGCACCAAAACCAAACCAACAGATGCACTGTTCCCTGCAGACAGAGCCGTCCAGCTCCCATCAGAGCTTTCAGCTGCAGCTCTCTGCACCATCCCCTGGAACAGCACCAGCATCTTCAGGAATGGGGAGCCCACGGTGAGTCTTTCACTATCACTGCGAGTGCTTGAGGGGTAAGCAGCACTTCAAGGACACTGCAGGACTGTAGGATTGCACCCAAGGGGAAGCCATGAGTTGCTCCCAGATGCTCCTTGTAAACAGACAGAACACTGATTTCCTCTCCCCACCCCAGCAGTGTGCTGGGGACCATCCCCTTCATCTGTCAAGAGTGGAATGTACACAAATAAATCCCCACACCCAGCAATTGCCAAAGCTTCAGCAGTGAAACAAAACCCGAAGCCAAGACCTGGCCCTGAGGAACTGACCCCATTGCCACTGATCTCCCACCGTTTCAAATAGCATGCAGGTGGGGAGCACAGCTGGTAATAAAGCGTGAACTGCCCTGTGTTCTTATGGCTTGGTTTATAGAGGGAATTTGCTAGTGAGCTGGTTGGCTTTACTGGTCCGATGATCTCTGCCATGAGGTTTCTCACTGGGGGTAATGTAAATCACACTTAATGTTGCCTTGTGTGCTGGCCCTTTGCACAGCAGCACGAGCAGATATCATGAGAACATCTGGGCTGCGAGTACATGGAACTGTCATTGAGGTTCAGTGCAAAACTTTATTGCCAGGAGGAACTGCAGAGCAGCTGCTGTTGCTCTGACAACAGCTGAAGCAGCCTGGTTGCTAGATGAAGTTGTGAGCTCTATGTGAGCTATATGAGGGTGTCTATTGGTACCACTAGTTCCTGTGCATCTGTTGATGGGCCTGGGTTTGGGGCATGGTGCCCATCAGCAATGCCGCTTGTCACTGCAGAGGAATCCCATCCATGTCACCTTTGGTTTGGTTTCCAAAGCACTTTGAGAGTGGTGGTGCCTAGATCTTGGGTGTCATTGTGCAGCCTGGGGGTCTTCTGTCAGTGGGATTGGTCTGTAAGAGCTGGAGCACACAGGAGCAATAGAACTACCAGGCTGGGTGAGAGTCTGAACCTGGCTGCTCCAGGGCCCTGATTTTTGCATCCCTTTTCCCCAAAGCAAACATGGGCTGGCTTTCCTTCAGTGCCCGGCTTTTCCCCATTTCCAGCAGCACAGACATTCCCATATCCCTCCCCAATGCAACGAGTGGTGTGAGAGCAAGTGGAGACAGAGGAAAGGGCTGCAGCATCTGCAGCCTTTGGGCAAAAGCTTCCCTGGCTGTAAAAGAACCAGGAGCAATCAGCCTATGACCACGGGGTGCCATGTTGGATGAGCACATCAAATGCCAAATCTGAAATGTCCCTTCAGCCGGCCACAACAGAGATCACAACTCGCGGCCAACCTTGGGGGAACAACAGCAGATCCTGGTCAGGAAAATAACTTTCTGTAATTAGAAAGGCCTTCCCAGGACCTCACAAGATCTCCAGTAGAGCCAGATGCCTCCAGGGGTCCAGATGAGAAGAGCTGAGGAGGTTGGGAGCCCGGTAATGAACTCAGCCTGTTGGTGGAGGACAAACTTCAAGGAAGTGTGGGGCAATCCTACCACAGAAGCAAGGAAGACAGGGCAGCCAGGGACAGCAAGGATCACAGTTTGTGTGGGGACAAAGCCTGACACGGGGAAGTGATTTTCTGGTACTCATTATTCTGCACTATGATGGAGAGGGCCATGCCTCGAGGCTCACCCAGAGTGTTTCCATCCAGTATTCCTTCCTTGCTGAGCCTGATGCTCCTTCAGCATGAGCAGGGCCTGACACATAAAGATGGGGAAGCGAATCCCAGCCTGCTTGCTTTCAGCCACATTATGAATGGCTACAGGGATTAGTCCTCTCTGGAGCGAGGATGCACTGCCGGGAATGTCATTAAGAACATGCTCATCTGCCTTCAGCGCTCAAGTGGTCATTGCACATGCGGGGGACAGGAGGCAGGAGGGCCTGATATTAACCGCCTGGGTTAGAATAATGTCATTTACTTTTCCCAGAGGACAGGAGGCAGCTTGGATGACAAATGTGTCAGCGCTTAGTCACAGCGTTGCTGGATAAGTTACTTGCTAAGTGAGCGTGCAGCACAGCGCTGCTGGTTTTCTGGTAGCTCGTGGGTCTGGGTCATGGGACCCCCACAGAAACATCAGCTCTGGAGTAACTTTGAGCTGCATTGCCTGGATGGTTTGCAGGAGCGATGACGTGCACCTGGCAGGAGGTTCTGCCCCAGCCAGAAAGGAGATCAAAGGAAAGCATAACGAATTGCCCTGAAGTTGATCACAAGGTTTGGGGAGAAAAACATGCCCTGAACCAGGGTTAAGTATTTCAGTGAATTTCAGCTCCAATGGAGACAGATTCAGAGCTCTCAAGAAAGGCAAACAAGAGGATGAGAAGGTCTGTGTGCAGGCTGCCTGCTCCCCACCACCCCAACTGCCTCATAGCCATGTTACTCACGGGTCCTCTTGGGTAGAGAATGGCCCCACATCACATGGCAACATGGAGAGCTATGTGTCTTTCTGTGCCCAGCTCACAGGGCTATGTCAGAGACCCCCCATCACCAGCCCCTCCCTGGTAGTGCTCTCTATTTCTCCAAGAATTAAAGATTATTATTTGTATGCCCTCATTCTCTAGTACGGCATCTGTCCCTAAGCCTTGCCACCAGCAGACAGGACAAGAGAGTGAACATGAGCTCCTGGACAACTGTATGGGACAGGATGGGGACTGGCATGACACCCCATGGCTGTGAGCATCTCCTGGCACTGCTGCAATGCAGTGCTTATCCAGGACAGAGCTGAACACCACCGTGCACATGACAGTGGGCCTGATGCAGTTCTCAGGTTCCTCGTTCACTTCAGCATCATCCATGGTACTCAACATACAAATATCCATGGAGACCAGCAACCACCTTTGCCAAGGCTTTCTTTCACAGAAGATAGTGCCCTCTACACCCTGGCAACAACAAGCCACACATTTCTGACCTCCAGGCTCAATTACTGCAGCTCATTATATCTGGGAGTGAAGCCAAGCAGGCTGAGAAAGCTTCCACTGGTGCAAAACGTAGCAGTCTGCGTGCTCAGATGCCTGGGGGCCATGATCTATCAGCCTGCAGCTCCTGCTACTTCATCCATATCCCCAGCTAAACCAGCAACCCTGCCAGGCTGCAGCCCAGGACCAAGGAGTCCCACAGCTGCCAAGTCCAGCATTGTCCAGCAGTGGTCTTCTCAGTTGTCTGGGGAAGGGGCTGAAAGGGCCTGAAAGGGGAGATCATGGCAGAAAATGTGCAGACAAGAGACATGATGTCCACACCTGCTGACAGACTCTGTGACCTCTCAGCCCTTGGACTGGTGACCTTTCCCTGGTTATGTGGGGCTCCCTGATCCCAGAAGGAGAGAAGGAGGGAGAGGATGGAGCAGTTGTAGACAGAGAGAAGGTGGCAAGAGAAGCATGACACTGCAAAGCCATGAGTCCTTACAGACAAACCAGGCAGGTCCCTATCTCCTGTTGACTTGGGTGAGGGGCAGCCATTGCCAATATTTCTGGTCTACCCTCAGGGATGGGACTGTCCACTTCTTCAAGTGCATTCAGACACGTAGCTTCGTTGGAGCTTAGCAGGAGGAGCTGAGTGCCTCCATCTGAGCTTCAGAAATCTGAGCCTTATCTCTGCCTTCAGCTTCATCTCCTTTTGCTTCCTGCTGTAGTCTCTTCCAACCAGCTCTGCTGCTGCCCTGATGGGCAGACAGGGCATCCCTCTCGCAATCTCTCTTCCAGTCCCCAAGGTCCAGCCCTCTCCCCGCCCCCAGCCTCACTAACTCAGCTCCTGCTAGTTTATGGCCAGAACATTTTGTTTGCAAAGTGCTGTCAGATGCGACATTAAGAGGCGCAGTAAATCAGAGCACAGGGGCCTCTCCAAGCCTCTGCAGATGAAAACCTTTTATCACAATTTGGATCTGTTTGCACTGGTATGAAAATTATGGCTCCAGTTTAGCATCAGATTCCCATTATTCATGTCCCTGTGAGCTGTGCCTGCTAAATTGGATTGTTTCAAGCCTTCTCACCCCGATGGCCCTGAGAGCCCAGCAGATCTGGACTAGCTTCTCATCCTCACCTTGATGTCCCTTTCCAGCTGGATTTGAGTGGGAGGAGGCCACAGGATGGGGCATACTGGGGGTCTGTGCTTTGTGGGAAGTCATTAGGTAACAAAGTATGAGGGACGGTTCAACAGAGGGCCCCTACTGGCCTGTGCAGGGGCTGGTTACCCCATAGTGTCCCAAGTGGATCAGGAAACCACTGTCTTTTGGGTGTGAGGAGCTCCACACATACCTGGATGTACACCTCACACCAGCACCACCATTCTGGCACATAGGGAAGTCAGATGACTAGAAAGATTGAGGTCCTCACTGTTAAGCATAAGATGCTTTTTGCCATAAATTAATCCAGAAATTTCCATTATGAAGTAGTAGGATTCTATGGAAATCAGGAGCAAGAACCTGCAGAACAAGAGGAAAAGCAACGTGTGTGATGGCAGGAGGAAAAGAGGAAAAGGAGCTTTGTGTAGATGAGACAAATCTTGCTTGGTTGCAGCCGGGTCCTCTCAAAGCACATTCCTTTCCATTGTGCAAGGGAACCCCAGCAGCAGCTGCAGAGATCCGGACCTCGAGGAACAGGAGAGAGAAGAGAGCTTCCACACAAGCAGACTCTGATTCAGCTGGCAGCATCTGGGCCTTTCACTTTGCTGCAGAGATCTTGTTGCAATTGTAATTGTGTTTTTTTATATCTTAAGAAAAGGCCTGGCCAGATGCTCTCCAAACAAACCTTGAAGTCTGTTTCTGCCGGCTCCCATGCGTGCTCATTCCACCTCTCTATGCGCTATGCCTCGTGATTGGGAGCACAGCACCGCATCCTGCCTCTGTCTGCTGGATTTGGTATTTTAAGGCAATCAGCAGCTCTGCCTGATGAAACACACAGCTTGCCACGCAAAAGAGGCACCCAGTGATCCACACCTGCGTTCCCAAACCCTCGCCCTTCAGCAGCGATAACAAGGCAATGGGCATTTTAATTGTATCTCAGCATCACGTGGCTGCTCAGAACAAGGCAGTGCCACCACCCAGCAGATCCCTGGGGGTTTATCCACCACAGGCAGTTTTGGAGTGAGTTCTGCTAAGCAGGTGACCCTCCCAATAAATCTGGACATTTCTGGTGGTTTTTTATTAACGCTCAGCCTGTGCTTGGCCCCCAGGCTATCATCCAGCTCCAGTCAAATCCGTGCTAAAGATCCTCATCTCCTGCCAATCTCAGGAGAAGTGAGATGACACTAATAAATACGCTCGCGATGCCGCTCGTCTCTGGTGCTCTCTGCATCCTCTCTCGCATTGCAGGCTGTGCAGCTTTACTTCTCCCTCATACATCACTGATTTGCTACACTGTCAGAGTTCAACAATAGCAGTAATAATTAACCATTTAATCTGAATCAGATGCTGGGGCTTGTTTGCTCTGTCTGTGTATAAGAGGGGGAAATGCTTGCAAAGATCACATTCTGATGTGCCTCAGCTCAGTGTTAAGTGTCTTGACTCTGCAAAATTGCATGGAGTCTTTCATTTTGCTCTTTAAGCTCGTTAGGCCAAATTAAAAACAGCATTCATTCTAATTTCAGCTTCTTGAAATCCCTCCAAGATCAGCGCTATTATTCTTTCAGATGCCTTGGGAGCAAAACTAACACCAAGAGATGCTCGCTTACATTCCCAGTGTCCAAATGGTTTCACAACAGAGACAAACTTCAGCTCCATGATGCTGTCACCCTCCTGCCAACTTGCAAGTTGCACTCCCCAAGGCTGAAATCCCATTGCTGCCTTGCTCTCAAGGCATTCAAATCCCACTGCTCAGACCCCCTCATAAAGAGCCATCCATTACTCCAGCATGTCTACCAGCTTGGTAGGCAGCTGCCCATCCTCCATCCACAAACCAACCTTCATCTCCTCCTGCTGAGGCATCCCAAAATCTCACCTCTTGGCTTGCCACCACGCTGTCTGGTGAGGTTGCCCTGGAGGAGCAGGAAGACATCAGAGAAGGTACTGGAAGGGCAGATGCATTCCTTCCCAGCTTGGTGTAGCCACAAAAGGGGAACAAGGATGGGGGCTGAACAGCAGAAGGTCTTTTATTAACCAACGCACACCAGGGGAGGTAATTCAACAAGCGCTGTGTGGAGTCACGTCTGCTCCAAGTCTTGTGTAGTCTTTGGAGAGCTCAACAGAAGATGGAAATTATGAGTCTAGGAAGATATAGATGCAGTTAATACCTGTTTTACATGTGCAGTCTATAATATGTTGCCGTAGTCTTGAAAATGTTGTGACTTGGAAGCCATAAAAGCTGGAAGGAACATGCTAATTGAGAACACAGTCAGGCTATAAATCTGGAGGAGATACCAGGGCTGCCAGGAGAGAAACCCAGGCCTGGGATGGGGGGAGGGGGAGGAACTCAGGTACAAGCCAGGAAGGAAATTACAGAGAACAAGGAAAGAGGGAGAGAAGGGGAATCCTCAGTGCCCTGGGCTGATGTAGCCTCAGGTAGTACCACAGCTTGGTATTAGACGGCCAAAGGAATTGACTCAATTGGAAATGCCATTAGAAGAGAGAATTTAGAACAAATCGGCAGCAGGATGGGAACTAATTGCCAGAACCGGAGACATTCACCCAAAAATTGTACGGAAGGAAGAGATGACATTTCCCATCTATAGCTGTGATACATAATCTGCTGCTTAAAATGGTCTCTGAAGGAAAGTAAGAGGAGATATCAAATGTGACAATAGGGTTTTTGTGTTTGTCTTTGAATGTATTAAATGGGATGTAGAGTCTTACAGAGTTCTGCGTCAAGCAAATAGGTAGAAATTGTAATGAATAAAGCTATTGGATAAATGAATAAATACGATGTAATAGGGGAGAGTTGCTTCAGTTTCTGTGGAAGGAAATCATGCATCAGAAATCCATTAATGTTCACTGAAGGAATGAATGTGTGCGCAGGGGTGATCTGGTCAATATAATCAGTTAGGATGCTCAGAATGCCTTTGGCAATGTCCCTCATCAGTGCCTCACAGGGAAACGAGCTTGTTATGGGCTGGAAAGGGAAATTCCTCCTACAGGTGATTCTTGCACTTGAAAATCGGGAAGGGAGGGGTTCAAAATCTGATGCTTTTCACAGTTGAGGGAGATGTGGTCTGGGACATCACATAGGGAGAGGAGCTGTGGGGTCAGCACCCTGACCTGGGGTGGCAGATGGGAATGGAGGCAAAGATGATGGCTGGTGTGAAAGCAAAGCACATTTTGCCTCCAAGAGGAACACTGTGTCCCAGCTTTCCTGGGCTTTAGCCTTTAATGTGAGTTAGAAAAATACAATCTCATGCACTGGTGCTGCAAAAAACTAATCTGTCTTCATCACTTAGGAAATGTTGACAGCTCTGGTATTCTGCTTGGTGTTTGGGTATAGGATGCAAGGGAGGACAGGGGAGGTGCTCCTGCTCTCAGCCCTCTCCTGACATCCCACAAACAGTGTTTCAGGAGCTGGAAGTTGAACCCAGATCGTCATGTTCAGCACTGTGGCTTTGTCTAATAGCTTTTCAGATCTGATTTTGGCCTCCTCCACATCCCAGGGCAGCGAGTGCCAGGTTTTCATTATGCACCAAATGAATTGGTATGCACAGGCTCTGGGAGCAGCGAGCTGAATGCCTGCCACAGGTGCCTTTCTCACACTCACCACATCCTGAACCCACTTCCCAGGTTCCCTTTTGGTGCCTTTGCTGGGACAAACCCATCACAGGTCCCATCTCTGTGGGACAGGGGAGGAGGGTAGGACAGTCCCTGAAGCTCTTGCTCTGCAGGTAGGGTGTATTTATCCTCTCCTTTCTTCCTCAGCAGCAGCTTTGCCCTCTCCTCAGCTGATATCTGGGGGGCACCATCCACGCTGACTCCTGGGTCTCCTTCCCTACAGCCATGTGCAGGCTGTGCACCGAAGGGATGATCTTTCCCACATGTTTGGTTCAGTGAATCTCTGTAACCACTTACGGCTTGTAAATCTTCAGCTAACTCGGCTCAGCAAAGTTCAGCTGAGCACAGTCAGCCCATTTCCAGATTGTGAAGACCATGAAGCCCAAGTCTTCTTGAACTTTGCTTTGGAAGCCCGTGCCATTGTTTGCAGCTCCAGCTGCTCCATCTGCATACAACATCCGCATCATGCTGACTGCTTCATAGCAGAGAATGAATATTACACGATGCCATACCAACACCCAGAAACTCCCCAGGGCTGGACAATACTCAGGGGCAGGATGAAGCTGCTGCATACACCCTGGGGCAGAACCCACACCCTTCCCCTCCTTCTGGAAGGGACTGGCCCATGCTTAATACACCAGGGGTGCACTCCCTCTGCCTTGCATGGATGCTGGTGAAGCTCCTTATTGACTGCTCCTGTCACTGCCTGCCCCTCATTTCCATGCTCTGCTCTATCTGCAGACTCTCACCCAGGCTCTCAGAGTGATCCTCACTGCTCTCTGCCTCCCTGCTGCCTGAGCAGCCTGGATGTCCCTCTGGCCCCTGCTCCACACCCTCCTGGCATCACTGTTGTGAATAAAAGCGATGAGCTTGAGAAATGCCCGGTCCCTACAGCTGCAGGGTGTTTCTGTTGCAATAACATTTCCTTCATACTAAATTTATCTGCCTGGGAGTTCGGTGCTGTCAGTTTGGGAAAAACAATGTTTTTTGGTCCTCGCTGTTCTGCCCCACACCCAGGCACAGTGGGACAGTGGTGAGGGGACTGAGGTGTGGGGCTGGGCCTCCCACTGGGACGTGGGCCTCTGCACCAGGCACTGACTTGTGCAGGGCAGGATGGCTGTAAGCCCTCGGTCCCTAGAGCACTCAGCTGAATGCCTGCCAGAGGTCCACAGGGATGCTACTGCTCACGTGGTTTCCTCCCTGTTTCCAGCCACCAAATTGCATTTACAAGAAGCAAAACATACATTAAATAACTCTCGAATGTCAGAGCGAGTGGCTGCTGTGGGGGATGTTGTGGGAGAGAGAAGGAGAAACAGCTGCTGTGTCCAGGAGCAAAGGGAGGGGGTAATGGGTGCGGAAGGAAAGAGGCTGGGGGCTCTGGGGTGAGAGAAGGTTGAGGTCAGAGGCAGATCTTCTGGGAAGAACTTCCTCCCCCAGATCTCTGCTGTGATCAGGCTGATGGAGAGCAGCCCACAGAGCGAGGTGCTTCATTGAAAGGGCTGCATGCAAACACCAAACTCCCAGGTCACCAAATCCTGGTGGGTCCGGGTTCAGTTGTCACTACTGCCATCCCACTGGGATGGGGAAGGCTGGGAACACTCAACATGTGCCCCCCACCCCAACCCCCCCCAATACACACACATACAGCCTCCGTTCTGGCTCCAAGCAGGAAACAGTTGCCATGCCAGAATCGTCCCTGGGGATGTGAGGCTGATTGGCCAAACGTATGGACAAATCCCAGCAAAGATCTGCCAGCTCTCTGTTCCGTCGGCAGCGACACGTCCTTCGAGTCCTGAAGCAATGATCCCAACAAAGCTGGGCTGAGCTGTCCTCAGGTTCCTGCTGTGTTCCCACAGGGCCATTTAGCCCAGCATACTTCAGAAAGCAATTAGAGATTCCCACGGGCAGCAGTGCAGCTCCGCTTCAGCCTACATCGGACAGCAGCAGCCAGGCAGGGTCCTGTTCACACCTCCTCACCCAACCCTCCCCGCTGTTTGCTTGTAGGAACGTGGGGCAGGTGGATCCCTTTTGCATCCCTGTTCCCTCCCCACCATGCACAGCAGGCTGTGTTTCCCTCCCAGCCCTCACAGCAACGCGTCAGGAGCTGTATTTTTCCCTAGGTGGCTTTTGTGTTTCATTCCTGTTTGATGCTCTTTATCAGGAGTGACGCGGGCAAGCACCGTGTCTGGATTCCCATCTCTGTAGCACCTAAGGGAGGTGGGAGAAGGCAGGGTGGAAACCTCCCTCACTGCGTTTGCTCTGAAGGTTTTGCCATTGTTTAAGAGCAAATCTGAAAAGTAATAATCTGAGCGCAGCAGAGGGAGAGGCCCCTGGAGGCAGCTCAGCAGCAGAGCCTTGCAGATCTGCATGAATGAGAGCATACGAGGGAGAGAGAAACAGAGAGAGAGGGTGAGATGGAGAAGAGCACATGAAGGAGGCTGCTGGGGTTGGGATCATCCTGGGATCTGCATGAGCACCCTCAGCTCTGGTGCTGTCTGCCATGCTGTGGGTGGGAGGCCCACAGCCTCACCTGTCCCACTGATGGAGCACATCCTCCTTGGCCATTTTGCATGGGTGGCCAGGACAGAAGGCTTGGTTGGTGTGTCCACTGTTGATGGCGGGCAGTTGGAACTCGGTCCTCCCTTCCAATTCAGGCCATTCTGTGATTCTATGATGAACCCTCCATCCTTTGACTAGGACATGACTGTGGTCCCAGTGCCTGGGAACAGTGTCAGCTCAGGATGCTGAGGGCGAGCTGCTCATTCCTTCTCCAAGGGCTTAATTCTTGCAGGCTTTGGGGCCATGAGGAAGTGGAGGACCACACTGTTTGCAGCCCCACGCTGGGACACATCCCTTCCTCAAGCATGGCCGGCATCCAAGAGCATCCCAAGACACAAAGCGGGTAGGAAAGAGGGAGGAGAGTGTTCCTGTGCCGAGCCTTCCTCTGGCCCTTAGCTATTGTGCTTACTTCCTTCCTCCTCCCTGAGGGCTGCGAAGGAATGGGGCATTATCGGAGCAGGTAATGCAGCTGCTTCCTGCCTGTCTGGGACACCGCTCCTTTCACAGGAGGGAAGGAGATGAATAGGATCTTGGTGAGGAATTCCACTCCCCCACAGCAGCTGGAGCACAGTCCCTTATTTCTGGGGCTTCCTGTTGCCTCTGTCCTGCCCTGCACAAGTCTCTTATCCCAAACAGGCAGAGGGGCACAGGGGGGCAGGAGAATAGAGTGGTAGTGTGACATGGCCATGGGCTGATGGGCTTCCATCCCACCAGAGCTGCCTGCATCCAGTGCTGTGCTCAGCCTGAAGGCGGCTATTGCCTTCTGGTGGGCTCGTGGAAGAGCCAGGTCCCCTCTAGAGCTGGCTGGGAACAGCATTTACATTGCACAAAAGGACATTCACCCTCGGAAAAAGACCAGTCATCAGCCTGCATCAGAATGAAAATGGAGAGTTTCAAAATGTTTCCAAATGCAATGAGATATACCGCAAATAGACCAGAACTCGGGCCATTGCTCCGGGCATGGGAGATCTGAGCTCATGGCCTTCCTGACACAACACTCCGCTCATCGGGCAGCAAAGTCCTTCTTGGAGAATCCCAATGGGGGTTGAATGGCATCTCGGCAGAGAGCCTGGGCCACCAACACGGCGCTCTGCAGGGTCCTCCTTCCCAACCACAGGCTCCACCCTCAGTAATCTGAAAAATGCATCACAGCGCTAAAAGCCATTGCAAAACATCCTCGGGAGAAAAAGCTGTGAGCTCAGATCGAGCACAAAGCAACAGTGACTTAGGAGCTGTGTGTACAGCACATGGCTGGAACCAGAGAATCCTGGGTTGATCTCTTCCTTCAGCCCTCCCCAAGGCACCAAGTGACACAGACTTTCGGGCTGCTGTATCCTCCTATAGAACCATAGAATAGTGAAGGGTGGAAATGACCATTAAGATCTAGTCCAACCTCTGCAGCTTTCCCAACCAGCACGCCCATGAGGTGCACACAAGCCCACCTAAGGGATCAGTTCCATGAGCTGGGCTTCTTTGTGATGTAAAGCCAAGAATGTCCAGCTTCAGAGAGCTCTCCCATGTGAACTTGTGCATGCCACACAGCAGTTCCTGCACAGAACAAGAGCATGCTGCATGGATCAGCCTTGCAGTGGCCTATTTACCACTTTCTAACACACTGCCCTTCACATTTCTCCACCAGACATGGCATCAAAATACGCTTACAAACACTTTTTGCAGCAGGTTTACGGGCAGAGCTCTGAAGCCCCAGCTCCTTTGCAACCTCCCCTTCCTTGCAGTGATTGCACTGCCCCAAGGAACAGCCTGGCACAAAGCTTTCTGCATCCAATATGAGATGGTTTTTTCTCCCAGCACCCTGCAACTGCTGGGCTGCTGGTCAGCACTCACACGCAGATTGTGTTGCCTCTCTTGCACATGGGGTCCTGTTTATTTTTATCCTGCATCAGTGCACGGGTTCAGTGTTGTCAGATGATTTGCTACCAGCTCCTTTGCGTAGCAATTTAAGGTTCATCCTGGCTGCCAGCTTTGAGCCAAGAGCTTTTTCTTTATTATTTCTTTTTATTTCTTTCTTGCAATCTCTGAAGCAGCCAAACACCTCCATCCCTCAGTACACAAACATCTGTAGGCTATGGAGGTGCCTGATGCTCGATCCTGGAGAGGGACCCTATTGTGCCCTGCTGGGTTGCATCCCACTGCATTTCTGGGGCCGTGTGAGGCTGCTCAGCCTCAACCAGGGCTCCCCCTCCACTCCTGCATTGTATCAGGGCTCCCAGGAGGAATACACGCTGCTCTTGGGTGTCATTGTTTTTCCAAGGAAGCTGTTCTTTTCAGGGGCAGGATTTCAGGTCAGATTCCTTTTGGCTGCAGTTCCCGGAGACAGGATGGCTTTGCATCCCTCTGTCTGATTACCTTCTTCCTAGAAGGATTCAGGAGCTGCTGCCATGCATTTCTCTCTCTCTTTTTGTTGTTGTTGTTGTTTCCATTCCTTGTTCTCTGATTCTGTTTTTCTACAGGACTATTGATCTGCAGCCCTGCGGGGTGTTGGGGTAGCATATGGGAGTCCCTGTGCTGCGTGTTGGAAAAGAGCACTTGTCTTTTCCCAGCTGTGGCTGTATCAAAGCAATTGTTTTCCATTCTCGCTCTCATTTTGGGCTCCTTCCCACCTCATTGCCACGGGCTAACGAATTGCTTTGCCTCCCTCGTGAAACTTTTGTGGCCGTGTGAATACTGTTTGAAGTATCGCCACAGTGTTTGTTTCAAAACACGTTAATTAGGTTTTCTGTAATTGGGGGGTTTTCAGGGCTCCCATATTGTTCTGCCGCTGTAATTTGTTCTATTGATCTTCCTCGCCGTACAACTTGGAGCCAATCTGCAGCAAGGCGATGCGCTGCCGCTGCTCCGTGGTGATACCGGACTGGTGGCCGATATGCAGAGCCATGTGTGGCTCATTGGCTCTCAGCACGTCCCTGTCCTTAGGTCCCCCAGGCTGGGTGCAGCGGATGATGCATGTGCTCTGGGTGCAGCGGCCGTGGGTGCCCGTCGGCATCGCTGCTGCAGCCCCGGAGACACTGTGGCTGTGTCTCCTGCTGCGACGCAGCTCAGTGATGGGTTTCCATGGTAACCCTCAGGCTCGTTCCCCGACTCCAGATTTTTTTATTCTTTATTTTATTTTTTTTTTTTTATTTTTTTAAAATTTTTTTTTATCAAAAGAGAAAATTTCATGTTTCCATCAAAAAGAGCCTTTCTGCCTCGAGACCTCCCACCACCTCCCCCAGGCTGCCAGCTAATGAGCCCCACAGCTGCCAGCACCCACAGCCGGCTGGTCTTGCCATGGACGCCCTCATTCATCAGAGCCACTGGGTTGACCCTCCCTCCCCCATGAGCACCCCAACATCCTCCCTCCCTTTGTGTCCTATCCATGTTGGGTCCACCAATGTCCCCCTTCTTCTCACCTCACCTCACAGCAGCAGTAGCAGGGTGGGACAGTGCATCCCCCATCACTGCTGCCAGCAGCATCTGCTGCTTGCATTCCTCCCTGAGAGCTGCAGACCCAGCACACCTGGCAGCGGTGTGACTTTGGGTAGGGATGTGACCATTTTTCTGCCAGCAGACACGATGCATTCCCAAACAATAGCCCTCGCACAACTCATCTCTATGTCTAGCAGGATTTTACAGGCAGAATAAATCTCAGGGACTCTATAAATCTTGTCAGTGGGATAAGGAATGTGAATCCAGAGCCTCGTGTTGAGTGAATCCTTCCCACCTCTGGGGTGCATGAAGAGCATCCTGTATTTCACACCTGCTTTGGAGCCGGTTGGGAGATTCAACTGATTTTGGAGCATTTTACTAAACTTCCCTTTTCCCCACCCAGTGTTGGGGCACTCCCAGCTGCCAGCAGGATGGAGGATGAGATTTCCCAGAGCAGCTGGCACAGTCCTTTGAGCTTTATAGGATTTCAGGGTTGCTCAGGGGGAAAGCTCCCTGGCTTTCACAACCTCACATTTTGCATTCTGCACTCAGAGCTCTAAGTGGATGTGCCTGCTTCAGCTGGTCTCACATCTCAACATCTCTTGGAGGTTCCCTGCAGTTTACAGCCTTCCCATGGCAGGCACCTGAGGTCAAGGGATCTCTGATGGGGAACACCATGATGTTGGGCGTAGGAGCTGGAGTAGGAAGGAGTCAGCTTATTTTTCAGGCTTGTCTCAATATTGCTACTCTTAGGAGCATCATCTCCAAAATGGGCACCAATTAGAGTTCACTGCGTGGAAGGGGATGGCTGGAAAAGTAAATGTTCTTTCCACAGATTAACAATAGCAGGGGGCTGCATTCCAAGCAGAGAGGCACGGACGTGCTTTGGGATCCCCACCTTCTTGAAACCCATGGAAGCAGTAACAGGGCAGGCTGGGAATGGCTCCATGGGACAGCCCTGGGGGCTGCCACCCCCTGACAAGGCAAATGCATTACAGACATGCCCATCTCTCAGTCTGAAATCCCAACAATGCTGTGGTTTGTTTTGTGGCTGAGAAGGCAGTCGGATTTCTTAACTTTTCCATCCTGCTGTTTCCCTTTTGGCTAGTTGTTTGGATAGAGCAGTTGCCCAGAGATGTGGGTGGTTGCACAAACCATCTTGCTGCTGGATGGTGGGCTGGCCAGGAGGTGGGTATGCCTGTAGGTGTTGAGAAGCAGCTTGAGGCAAGCCCCCTTTTCTTAGGGACACAGAGCTCAGGGAGGTTTTTGAAACAGGATTACAACCAAGCAAGATGACTTTCTAATCCATTTTCTCCCTAATAAATGTAAGACTTGGTGAGTGCTCAGGTCAGAAGGAAGCACTAATCTCATCCCAGAGCTTCAGTTAAGCAGACCTGGGCTTCACAGGAGCAGCTGGAACTGCCTGAGGACTCCTTTCCTCCCATGGGGTAGGATGGGGTGATGCTCCTTGTATTGTTGGAGTAGCAGGGGTTGATGGAAACACCCAAAGGACACCCACAGGAGGCAGAGCCCTGGCAGTGTCGCTGCATAGATCTGTGGCACCGCAGCTGAGAGCATCCTCCAGCCTGTGCTACCACTGGGATGGGGGTTATGACAGTGATTTTCTTTGCTTCTTCCTGCAGAAACCTGACCCTGAGCAGACACCAAACCCAGGGCAGGGGCTCCAGGGTCTTATTTCAATTCTCCTTCACCATTTGCTGCCACATCCACTATCTGATGCTGTGCAAATGTTCCCAGGCTCCATGAAGGCTTCGCCTTGCTCAGTCCCATCTCTGATTTCCATGGTGCATCAGAAAAGAAGAGGATGACTCCTCTGACCCCCCTGCTGTGTGTTCATTTCAATGTGAGAAGGAGAAGTGCAAAGTGTCTGCAGAGCATGGGTAGATTAAAAATCTCCATGGGTGCAAGGGCAGAGCAGATAGAAGAGTCCACAGAGTGTTCCTGAGAACACAGCAATGATGCTTGGCTCGGGGAGACTCCAAGCTGAAGGTTGTGGGAGGGTGGGAGATGGTGAGAGAACACCGTGTGTGCTTACCCATCTTTGTTCCCTTCTCCAGCATCTGCTCTGGGCTCTGTTGGGAGAAGGACGGTTCCACCCAGCCTGCCTTGCCTTGTGTCCCACTCAGCACCAGGGAAAAGCAGCCCCAAAAATGTCATGTGCTGGAAGGAACAAGCAGATGGAGCTTGAAGATATCCATTGTCTCCAAATCCTATCCTCAAAGAACGACCCATTGTTGCCCTATGCTCACTGCTGGGTAGCACAGGCTGCTCATGAGCTTTCCCTTTCCCCATTGCAAAGGTTGCCAGTGTCAGTGTTATTGCGTGGAAGTCATCCATGCTAACACAACCAGATTGGTTTGCATCCCAGACTGATATAGAATGAAAACCATCCCATCCAGAAATGGCCCAAGCACGCATACTGTTGCCACACTGCCTATAGGCACTCGCTTCCTGGTGTTGTCACTTCCCTCAACCAAAATCTGTTTGAAGCAAACTGTATTTTTTTCTGGGAAAAATAAAAAGTAAAGAAGTTCAGATGCCACCAAATGGAAACCGCAACAGCCACGGGTAAGGTGTTGGTCGTCCTCTAGTCTGAATTTGCCAACATACTACTTTAAGCTCTGGATCTCTTTTTGCACTGTTGCTCAGACAAGAAAATCGTTGTGTTTTAATCCCCAACGGGTTCATACAGACAGCTCAAATTGCCCTTTCCCTACCCATTTTTCATCCAAATGCAGCATTTCCCTGCATGCACATCAGCTCTTCAGGGTGAAGCCACACTGGCTGTGGTGATGGTGGATGGACAGAGTGCAGACAGCCCAGACCAGGAGCCCAAGACCATGCAGGATTGCAAAGCTGACCAGATGGCCCAGCAAAAATAAAGAGCTCCCACCAATGCAGTTCAACCCCGCATTGCATTTCACCATTGCAAAGCATTGCAGGATTTGGCTGAAGCACACATGGGCTCGGTTCCCAGAGCGTTTTGTAAGGGCAGATGGCTTGGAGGCAGGAGGCAGGAGTGTCAGCACAGCTCGATGGAGGGCTGGTCGAGAGGAAGCAGAGACAGAGGAGGTTTCAGGGCAGCTCTGAGCTCCTGCTGCCTCTGCCACCGGAATCCCCCCCTGCATCCCACACACCCTGCAGAGCTGACCTTTTCTCGCTCTCAGACTTGTCAACACGACCCGCTGGCTGATCTAGGAACGATTTCCCGCTGATACGTGAAAGGTTCTTGGGAATGTCAATTTTTTTCCTCCCACTTGTTTATTTATTTATTTATTTTTATTTTTTTATTTTTTATTTTTTATTTCTTTGCCTTCAATTAAGTGAATTCCAGTGACTCCTTCCGTGCAGCAGGAGCTGCGAGCGGCTGCTTCACCTGCCACTGCCAATTTGACCTGGATTACGTTTGAATACACGATCACGTCTCTGTCAGATTTGCAGCAGTAAAAACAACACAGTTTATTCCAGCTTCACCCCGGCTGCACAGAGCCAGCAAAAGGGCAGCAGGGCAGGATGTGCCAGGAAGGCTGCTGAGGAAAATGAATTCTACTGAGTGCTTTGAACCCCTGGAGCACTGTGGTGGACTTGTGCTGGATTGGGGCTATGGAAGCTGCAATGCCATCAGCCCATTGGCAGGGCTTTTAGAAGGGCAGTGATGGTGGGGCAGGAGTAATGCACAGCCAGTCCCCAGTAGGGCTGGAGACCCAGCGGACACAATGGGAAGTTCCTGGAAAGCTGTGAAGCCAAGAGAAAAGCCAGAGTAATACATGAATCCCCCTGGTCAGTGAGCAGGGTGAGTCTTCCCAACACTCTCCTTTATTCTTCTGCTTCCTCCGGCAAAACGTAACGATAGCCAATCTTACCACATTTCTCTCATGCTGGTGTGCATTGTTCAGCTTTTTACAGGCTTCAGGACATTCCCCCTCGGTGCACTGCCCAGTGCAGGCCCTACTCATCCTACTCACAATGCTGGTGCAGGACACCCAGCCCAGGGCTCCCAACACACAGGTCAGCCTGCAGGGTGCTCTCTGCAGACAGGTCTGTCGGCGGCAATGATACATCATCCCTCCTTACTTTCTAATTCCTCCTCTGATGGATGCAGCCAGCCCTTCTCCAAACCTGACATTTATAGCACCAGTTTTCTCTGGGTATAAATATAACCTGAATGCGTTGGAGTAGCAGGAAAATCGTTTAAATGTTCCCTTTGACAGCAAGTTTGAAGATTGCTGACACTAAAACCACTTACTTATATTGTTCAGTATCATCCTGCACTCAGCTCTCAATCATCCTCATTACAGGTGTGTCAGGCACTTTGCACGGGGCTGCATCCCATCTCTCCCAACCCACAACGCATCCCACCCATCCAGAAACCCTCCTGCCTCACTGAAGTGGGTTACAGATCCAGCAAGCCCACAGAGGGGTGAGCACATGTGTGTATGCCCCTATGAATTTATAGGTATGTAAACACATGGGGGTGGGATGTATGGATAAGAGGTGCACGCCTCCAGTGGGGAGGCCAGCAGCATTGCTTGTTTTTGGTGCCCAGTGTCCTCATCTGTGTCCAGTCTCTGCTATTCAGGTAACAGCACATTTGCACTTGCATGCAATAGAGAGATTCTGATCTGGATTTGATGCTTGTAAGATGGAGATGGAGGATTTCCATATCCCTGTATGGTTAGGCATCCTGTGGCCTATAGCTGATGGCCAGCTGGATTCCAGCTTTCCTGTTTGGCCCAGCAGGGTAGGGAAGTCTCACCATCATGGCAGCACCTAGGGATGGCCAAAAAATGGATGTGGGCCTATTTCTTCCTCACTGTAGGTGATAGGCAGCATTGTAATGGAGGCAGACCCATCACAAGCTGCAAGCACAGCCGTGCCGCCAAGCTACCAGAAACAGCCCCCTGCACAGCACTCCAGCTTCACCATGACAGAAACGAGAGCAGAACAGCTCATTCTGCTGAGATACAAACACAGCCCTCAGGCAACTCAAACATCTCCAGGAGGAGGTTCCTCCAGCTCTCCATCTCCTCAAGCTTGTCACTGCAAAAGGTGGGATGCTGAGGAAGAAGCAGATAACTAGAAGCACCGCGGCAGGCAGTAACACATTACGCTGACACACTGGCTCCTGCAGACACGAGCTGGCGATGAGACAAGTACAATGCTTTAAAAGCCAGGTAGAGAGATGAGCCCTCGGGTGTTGTGTATTCCTGTGACTGAGACAAAAGGCAGTCAGGGTGTGATGTGCAACGGGAGGCTGAAGATCTTACAAAAGATGAGGATAAAGGCATATCCTAGCACATCCACCATGGCTTTCTGGGCCAAATGAGTAGGATCATGGCTGTGTCTGGGCTCATGAAGGGACGATGCTGAAGGATCTCCACTAGAGCTGTCCAGAGGTGAGAAATACAAGAGCAGAAACACTGTAGGGGAAGGAGTTCTAAAAGGTAGAGACATTAAAGAAAGAGATGGTGATGAAAAGAAGTGCCAAACGCATGGTGACACAGCAAAGGAGATGAGAATTTCATGGGAAGTTTGCAGCAAACTGCTCTGCAATTAAGCCTCCTTAGGGCCAGATAGATCAGGCTGGGCCCTGCTCTCACTTGTTTTTGTGCTAGCACTGCCCTGAAGAAATGCATTTTTCCCTTCTGAGCCCCAAGATGGTTCAAATGGATGTAGATCTGTGCTGACATGAGACTGAGGCCATATGGTGAGCTTCAAAAGTCAACATAGGGACATCCATGTGGGGATGCTGGGATGACCTGCTGGGAGGTGCCAGAGCTGAGGCTCCATCAATGCCGGCTCCTCGGGAGGAGATCACTCAACATGTGCCCTTGTCTCCAGTAATGCCAGGTGATGTTCTCCCCTGTAAACATAAGGAGAGATGACATATGCTTTGCTTTCTGCTTGGCTGGCTCTCAAGTTCTCAGTAGTTCATCCTCCGCTGAGGTGACATGCTGCACGTTGTGGGCCAGGATCGAAGGTGACATGGATGGTGGTGTAAGTGACACATTGGCGAGCTGGGGAAAGTGAGTAGAAGGTTGTGGAGTGCTCAGAGTTGCTGAGATGCCAGTGGGCAGGGAGAGGCTGCCAGCGGAACCACCTGGAGAGGCTGAGAAGAAAAGACAGTACATGAGGAGACTGTGGCACAGCAAAAGCCCACTAAGGCCCAGCCATCGGGTCCCAGGTGGGGTGCCAAAATGATGGGAACCCAATCTGCACCGCAGCTCATGTTCTCATGGAGGAAGGGCAGGAAAACCTCTTGAGTCACAATCCTATAATACCAAGGAGAGCCAGCTGGGAGCTCTCACACTGAAGGCACTTCAAGGGAGGAAAGAAAAAGGAGGAAATTCTTCACTCAGAGGGCAGTGAAGCCCTGGCACTGCTGTTTGGTACTAAGCAAAGCCAATTCAACCAAGCAGGTTTGGTACTAAGAAGGGCCAATTCATAGACTCATGGAATCATCAAGGTTGGAAAAGACCACTAAGATCATCCAGTCCAACTGTCAGCCCATCCCCACCACATCCACTAACCGTATCCCTCCATGCCTCACCTGCATTCCTTTTGAGCACCTTCATGGACAGTGACTCCATCACCTCCCTGGGCAGCTTGTATCGATGCACTGATGCTCTTTCTGAGAATATACACCCAGCAGAGCGATGCTCCCAGCTCCCAGCACAGCTGTGTGTGGTGGTGGTGAACTACACAGGACCCACTCAAGAGCTCAGCACAACTCTTTGATAATAAATTGTGCAGAGAACAGCAAGAAAGAGAAAAAACTCCCGACTTTGATGTGCAGGAGTGCACACTATCTTCCATCTCCATCGCAGCGTGCACTAGGAATCAGCATGATTTTTGGGTGGAAAACCCATGGGATTGCCCTCATTCAGAAACTCCTTGATGCATCATATACAGTCAGATGGCACTGCTAGCAGAGGTTGGAAACTCGGAATCCACTGCCCCCAGGAGCAACCTGGAGCAAATCTGGCCCAGCAAGGTCTGCAAAGGCTGCAAGATTTGGCACTCAGCACAATGTCAGCCTATTCCTCTCATGGGTGAACGATCATAGGAGTAATAGGTTCCTGAGCCCCCTCCTCTTATGGGGAGGCATATGGGTATCCACAGCTCCAGTGCCAGCAGCCAGTTTCCAGCTGGAATTACGCAGTTCCCTCATTTCCATTCGGTGCCACACAGCATTCTCCTTTAACAGTACTGCTGGGCTTCATTCACCCCTCCTGACTCGCAGTGCTGAATGCCTGCTCAGAAATATTGCTGCCGAAATCAAGGCTATGAGCTGCCTTCTCAGGAGGGAGAGGCACGGGGAGGACTGATGCTCCAGCATACAGTAGCAGAATTTCCCCTGCAAGGCAGGAGCCTGTGGCAGTGCTGGGCTATAGGAGGTGGTGGCATCACCAGGAAGGCACAGCTATATGGGCAGGAACCCCGTGGAGCTCTCAGGCTTTTTTAGCCGGAGGAAGTTGCCGCGGAAAATTTGATAGCGTGCTTGAATGCGTGCACACATAATGCAACAGAGATTGAAGAAGGCAGCATCGCACAAAGCAAGAGCGATATGCATTATTCATCATCAAGGTAACGCTAACAAGATGAGAACATTTAGTTGTTAAATGTTGGAAAACAGGGGAAAAAAGGCCCGTTGCCTTGTAAGAAGCTCGGTAATCGTGTCCTACAACCCCCTTTGACTCAGCCCCAGTCGCCACATGGCTGCAGGATGCTGTTAGGATGAAGCCAAAGGAAAGTGTGAGCAGGTAAGGAGCAGGTTGTCCCCATGTGAGGAGCTGGGAAAGGTGTCCCCAGGCCCAAGTGAGTGAGCCCAGGGTCCCACCTCAGAGCGCTGCCCAGTGCCATCCCCACGCCAACCATCAGCTCCACGCCTCTGCCTCCCCACCGCGTGGCTGCAGATAAACCACTGAAGCATCATCTGAGCTTTTCCTCGTTCAGCAGCATTTCAGCGTGATGCATTCACTGGAACTACGCCAGGAGATGTTTCAGAGCCTGGTGCCAGCTCACTGCTTTGCTTCTCCCGAAAGCAGCTCCCCACCCAGGGACTCTGTGTCTGTGGGAGCAGCGCGGTGCGACGAGAACAGCCCAGCTGGGGCTGTCAGTGTCCATGGCTGCACAACAGCCAACGAGACATGTGCCCTCAGGCAGACCTCAAATACTAAATTCCCCAGTGTAACGGGGTTCCCGGCTTTAATAATTATACTTACCCAGTTCAGCATAGGCCCTTGAAATCTTCCGATGGAAAGTGCATAATTTAAGTGCAAGGTACTTGTATTGTTGTTAGTGGTTAGTGGTTAGATCTGTGCCAGGTCTGCTCTCCTTTAACATCTTCATTTGATCTGAAAGAGGGAGGGTAAAGAGCATGTTAATTAAATTTGCAGAGGATATGAAATGGGAAGGTGCTGCAAATCCTGGTGAGGACAAAGAGCTAAGAGATAATGCCCTGGGAAAGAAGGGTCAGGCATAGGAAGGAAATAGCCAAATGAAATTCATTCTGAACAAATGCAAAGTAATCCAGCTGGGGAAATATAATTTAACACCACGGAGACTGGGAGAGAGACATTCGGAAAGCAGTAATACTGAGAGCAGCCTAAGGGACAGCAAATTACGTTAGGGCTTGAGATACACGATGGTGGGCTGCAGACCAGGAGGCTGCATGGAGGAGGCTCTCAGGCTCTGCCGAATGGGCAGACGGGATATTTTGCTTTCTCACATAGGTGATCACTATGTATCACGTCATCTCAGTATGCTGAGACGCTATGGGTCCAAAAGGCCGCCTCGCTTTAACCTGGGGGTGTTTGGAGAGCCAATTTGGGGCCACGGAAGAGCACGGTGCAGGAGAGCACCCAGTGTCCCTGATGTCCCCTTTCCCACATCCACTTGGATCAGGCTCTGGGGATATCTCCCACCTACATTCACTGCTGCCCGTTGCTGAGTGCCAGCACTGAGCACAGCAGTCCCAGAGCTGTTTCTGGCCTAGAGGTCAGCTGCTCCCAGGGCACCCCCCATCATGAGACTCCAGCACTGTGCTGTCCCACACTATGAGAGCTGACCCTTCGGGTCACCTTTGGACACTGGGACCACTCCTGTTGCATTTTGCTGCCCATTGCTGCTCAGCTCTGCTCACCCTGGCATCCCACCACCTAAAGGTGAGATGTGTCCACAACCTCCTCGAGGCACTGAACATCTGCAGGACTCCAGGATGTGTCCCAGCTGCATCTCAGGGTCAGTGACAGGTGTCTGCAGGTGTGATGGGGACCTGTGTGTTGCAGCTCCTGCTTGCTGGCGTTGCAGGGACCCCGCTTGCTCCCATCACACCCAGGCAGCCGTGCAGAGCAGACAGCTCCATTTAAGACGCGCACCAAGTTTCCAAGAAATCATGCTGTCTTCAAAGCGAGCTTGGCATGAATATTTCAGTGCAGCTGCTTGGCCCCGGGTACCACACCGCGTCTCCGGGAATGCTCGTTATGGGCGGAATTCATGTGCAGGGCTCAGCCTGTGGCATCACAGCAGAGCTGGCGTTGCTGTGCTGGAGCCCAGCTTTGCCATGGGGAGATGAAGCAATCCCACAGGCACACACGGCCTCACCCTAAGGCCGCACACGGGCTGTCACTCTTGCTCTGCAGACAAGTCCCTGCGCCAAGGCTGCAGCTTGGCAGCTCTGCTGCGGCCCCCGCGCGCGGCTCTCGCTCATCACCCTTGGCTCAGCGCGTGGCTCCGTCTCCATCCTCAGCCCCCCCGGGGGTAGTCGTGCCGCCGCCAGCTCCCTCCTGTGCTAACGGAGGCAGCTCGGCCGCCGAGCCACACGTCTCGGGGACGCGGGGTACGGACCGAGGGGCGGCACTGGGGGGGACCCGTGCACCGCTCATTAGCCTCGCTCTGCCTGTCCTAATTGCCTGTTCAGGCTGAAACGATTGTGTTAGAGGCTGCTCTGCCTAATTATTATTGTTCTTCTAAAAATAATGGGGGAGGGAGAGGAGGGAGAAAGGGAGCGGGGAGAAGGGGAAAGGGGAAAGCGGGAGGAGAAAGGCTGCGGCGGTGGCTTGTTTAATGGCTGCGAGCTCCGAGGCTGGTAGGGAATAAACAGGTCTGAAATTGGCCGGCCCCAGCCCTCCTCCTGCCTCCCCCCTCTCTCGCGCTGTGTTTATTTCCGAGTGATCAGAGGGAGAATAAAAGCCCATCTCGTGTAATAGAGGGAGAGGATTTAATCTGTGTGCCTGGGACTTCGGTAAACTGCGAGCATCGATCCGAGCCGGTGGGGAGAGAAAAGAAATTTACAGCCCAATAAAAGTATATTAAAAAAAAAAAAAAAGGCAAAAAAATAAAGCAAAAACTTCCGCTGCCCTTTCACCTCCGTGCTGCGGGGCTGCCCAGGGGCGATGCTGCCGGTCCCGGGGGGGGGGGTCCCCGTGCTGTGCCCGGGAGCTGCGGGTGTCCCGGGGGATGGATTTGGCCCTGGGGGTGCTGTGCGGCTGGGGGGGCCGAGAAGCGGAGGGGCTGGCAGCCAGTCTGACACTTAAGGAATTAGCTCTGCATCATTTGGAGTTTTCTGCTCTACTAATTTTCGGCCGGCTCCTTATTTGCGTCTTTTTTTTTTTTTTTTTTTTTTTTTTTTTTCTTTTTTTTTTTCGTCTTTCTTTCTTTTTTTTTCCCCCTTTCTCCTCGTGTTAAAGGGGAAGCAGTCCGGATTGCCGGCTCCTCGTGGGAGCGGTGCTGCATGGACGGCTCCGAGCAGCCCGGCGGCACAGCATCCTCCTTCCTCCCCACGGGCTGAGCATCCTCCAGCAGCCCCACTCCCTCCCTTCCTCTCTCCCCAAGGGCCGTGCATCGCTTTCCTCCCCTTTGCACAGCATCAGACCCTCCTTGCAGGCAGCGCCTCACCTCCACACATCCCCAGAAACCCAGGGAGCCTTCACCTTGCCCAGCTCAACAAGCAGATCCACCCAGCTCTGACTCTGCCCTTCGGTGTTTGCTTTGAGCTAACAGTGGAGGTCTTGGGCTGTGTTGGACTGTCAGTTGATGAAAAGGAAGCTTCAGCTGTCTCTTAACTGAGGGTGCCCTTTAGGCTTTGTTTGAGCAGAGGTTTGTGCTCATTGCACACAAGGGCTCTCTGTCCCTCCCCACATCCCTGCAGCCCACCTGCTCCTGGCTGCAAGACAGGTGAATCCATCTTACCTTCACATTTTTGCCTTCCCACCGTGAGAACAAGCCAAAGACACAACATTCAAACAAGTCCCGTCATCTCCCTCCCCTCACCAAATAGAGTCCAACATGGCTCAGCCCATTAACCAGCCCAGCTAGCAAAGGAAATCAATGAAATCAGAAAAAAAAAAAAGAGAGAGAGAGAGTGAGAGAAGAAAAATCAAACCCCAAAACCAGTTCTCAACAAAGATTTTATCCCACGTGAGGAGAAGCAGCAGAAATTCCCCATGGTCAGCTTGGGGCTTTGCAGCACACTATTGATTCTGCATTGATAGCCTCCAACCTTCGCTGTGATGGGTAAGCAGATAAATAATCCAGATCCTGCCTACCTCTCTGGGCACCCCCAGCTCCTCAGAATGCAGTTAGGACACCCAAACTACTCCCCAAAACCCATTTCTGGCACTGGCACTTTCTGCTGAGGCACCTGTGCACTATATGCTCAATACGGCCCTTCCTCCTGAGATGTGGCTTCATGGGGTCTAACTCTTCAACCCAATGATGCAACAGCTCTGAGAGCACCAGGGAAGAACCCCGCTGCAGGAATAGATGGCTTCTTGTGAGAAGACTGAAGTCATAACAGCTCTTTGGCCTTGAACCGAGATGACTAAAGGGGGATGTGATTAGTTTTGTAAAGCCGTGAATAGCTCAGAGAAAGTGATTAGTGAGTGATTATTCATGGCTTCTCATTATATATGAACAAAATGAAACTATCCTACCACTCGTTTAAGTCAAACAAAAGAAAGCACCTTCTTTTGTGGCTCATTATTGCACCGAGGAGCTCTCTGCTGCTGTAGGATGTGTCCAGAAAGGCACTGCACACCCACGGAGGGCAGCTCTGCCTGCGGCTGCTAGACACGAATCTGCCATAACCCACAGCGTGGGAAGGCAGGGACAGCTGGGGGAATCACCCCAACGTGCCCAAGTCCTCACTTTCTTCCCTAATTACCCACTCCTGGCTTCAGAAACCTCTGCTCTGAGTCCATGAAGCCGTTCCCGTGCTCTCTGATGCGATTATCTCTGCGTGTGTGGGTCACGAAGCATTGCAACAGAAACCAAATGGAGGGGGACGTGGCTAGGAGCGACTCCGGAGATGGCAGAAGTGACAGTAATCAAGATGTTAAGTGACAAACGCCTGAGCGTGCTGCTTGGCAGCTTGCGTGCTGAAGGTCAGTGCTGGGGGAGCAGCTGCTTGGCAGAGGACAGAGCACCCAATGCTGGAGTATGGTGAGGAGCCGGGCTGGATGCTGCAAGGATGGGTAGGAGGAATGGAGAGCTCTGGTAGCACTCCACAAAGACCTGGGGCCATGGAGATGGGAGAGCTGGGAACCAGGGAGCAGTACATTAAAGAAGGAGCAGTGAGGGATGCCCAGCACCACAGTTCTGATGGTCAGCATTAGTGCACAGAAGATGAAGGGTTGCCTGAAAGGAGGGGAATGAGAAGACAGTAGGAAGGAGCAAGAAGCAATTCAAGACAGCAGGAGCAGAAGGAAGCAGAGGTGCCCTTTAGCAGCAGTTGCAACTAGTAAAATGAGGAGTTGCAGACAAAGATGGTCTCTTACCCTTGTGTTCCAACTATAAGCTCTAAGGAGCACACAAGTCTCATTTCCAGGTCTGTAGGCATTACCTGAGCTTCACAGCAAGCCTTGGAAGCTGCTCTGCAGACTGAGGATGCATCTGAAAGAGGAATATGAAACCTGTAGGGAGAAAAGTGCCCTTCAACCAACACCCCCCATGCTGGGGTGGCACAATGCAGAGAGAGTTACCCGAAAGGATGTGAAAGTGGGTCAGAAGATTCTTTTTTGAATATCGTGGTGCTTTGTCCTCTCAAGGCAAAAGGGCACCTGCAAAGGTTCTGAATGGTCTCGACAGCAACATTTGCACATTTGTGAGGGTTTAGTTATGGGCTACAGATCATAGCAATTTTCTGGCTCCAAAAAACCCACAACAGTCAGAGCATTGGATTTCCCCAGTTTCATTTAAAGCTTTAGTTCATGTAAAATTATTTTGCTTTTCCAATTTGTTTTTGGCGTTGTGAGCTGCGCAGGACTCCTAGTGCTGGCCAGCTTCCTAAGTTCCTTGAGCCTAGGTTATTTTTCAAGGATTCAGTCCAGTTTATTTCACATCGAATTCAAAGAGACTCTTGGCCTTCAGCTTTGTGCTTTGAGACCTTCCAAGTGATGCTGGATCGTCTCAGGTAAATCTCTGACCAAGTCAGGTGCCCTCATTGATGCTCGGCTTGCTGGACTGCTAAGAGCCCATTGGAGGAGGTGTGATGCAGACCTCCCCAAGGCCACCTGGGACAGCTGAGTCCATTAGGGCTCATGGAGCACCCAGAGAAGCTGGTGTTTCACCAGAGGGACCACGCACAATGGTGGTGGGTTCAATAGGTCCATGAAAATGATGGAAAATAAGCATCAGCCATCCTTAAGAGACGAGCTCATCAAAGATGAAGAAAAAAAACCACTAGATTTGTCCTCCAAGAGCCGACATCGCAGAGATTTAGTTCACTTCAGAAAGTGATGCTTTAGCAAAGTGACATTGCAGATATTTAGATGCTTTCACGAAGTGATAGGCTTCCCTGCTCATTTAACCACCCAGCTTCATCTCCTTAACTGCTCTGGTAGGGCTTCAGATTGAAAGTTGTGTGTTGTGGGTTGGCTTTCCTAAGTGGAGCTGTGACCTCAGAGAGGTTAAATGATTAATTTGTCATGGAAAAACAGTGGGGTGGTAGCACGGGCCAGAGAGAGCTGAGGAAGCTGCCAGCATTACATCAAGCACTGCTGCCAACCAGTTGGCATCTCTGTACATGGACCTGGCTTGGCACGGAGTCTGAGATGCTGCAGGGGCTTTAAAGGGCCACATCTCCAAAACTGAGGTTATGGAGCATATGGATGAGAAGAAGGATGGGAAATAATAAGGAAAAGGATCTCTATCTCCACAGAAATCTCATGGACAAATCCACCATGGCCAAAGTGGATCCATTAACGATCACCCATAAGGAGTTGTGCAGGACACAGAGGGACAGCAAAGACATACACCAGCTTCACCTGGCGGCAAACCCAATGGTCTAACATGTGACATCAGCTGCCAACATCACAGAAACCACCGCAGCAATTAACAGACGTGGTGCCTGGCAGCATCTGCTGGAGATGATAAGCATCGCTCAACAGGAAGTCTTCAGCCATCAATGTCCAATCTAGTCTCATTCACTTCTTATTTGAAATAACTCCTCAGAAATAATCCGAATAATGAGTGAGAACAAAAGGATTGCTTCATCCTAAAGGAGCCCTTCCTAGGCTGGCACACAGGTAGAAGTTTCACAACAGAAGAAACAGAGCTGCTACATCCAGCTCGGAGAGTTTCAGGCAGTGGGAGGGAGCCAGCTGCACCAGCCTCTGGCTACAGCACAGTGGCTGACAGCCTTGTTCAGGTACTGCAAAAATATAGCAAAATCAAAGACGCAGCAGCTTGAGACCACACATCCCCACTGCAGAGCACTGCCTGCTCTGGGATCCGTGTCCCTCCAGGATGCTCTCTTGTCATTTCAGATGTGTTTGCTCCCCACCACTTAGCTTGTGAAATTTGACGATGCTGATATGGATGGAAATAAATTAGGCAGAGTGGATGTGCTTCAGTGTCCATGTGTGCTCAAAGGGCATTTGTGTCTGAACACGCATCCTGTGAGTGTAAGCTGGGCCTGAGGAAGGTCTCCAATACATCTCCCTGCGATGCTGGTGAGAGGAGGTGGTGGTGGTGATGAAACACTTCTAAACACCCCACAGAAAGGACAGGTAGGCACTGGTGGGCTTGCAGTATTGCCTTTCCTGGGGCTCATGGAGCACCCAGAGAGGCTGGTGTTTCACCAGAGGGACCACGCACAACAGTGGTGGGTTCAATGGCCACCTCCATCCCCATCAGACCCCTCTGCGTAGCAGAGCTTCACATCCAGAGCAGCAAAGCCCTGGATGTGCCTGAAAGTGTGGGGCAGATGCTGTGCAAGGTCTGAGGGTCTGCAGTGGGGCTCCTCCAGCAAACGTAAGGGCAAGCAACGTGCAGGAGCCCAGCCTGTGCCTGGGGAGTGCTGGCAGTGCGTACCTAGCTCAGGGATGTGCCACGGTTCAGTGCTTTTGGAGACATCTCTAACAGTACCGCTGCAATTATCCCACTGTTTAGGTGTCCCCGAGGAACGGAGAGTATCTCATTATCCAGAGGACCGAGAGTTTGAATGCTCAGGGAGATGTCAAAGAGGATTTTGAATGCAGAGCCCGAGGAACGGATAGCCACCCATCCATCCGCCCGTCCATCCTGCTTCCTGCTAATGAAGGCAGCCGTAACAAACCACTCCAAGCCAGTGGAAAGGAGAAGAAAACGTGCTAAGCTCGTGAGGGGTTAACCCGCTCTCAAGCATGGTTCAGTGAAATTGTCAAAAAATCCCTTCTGACAAATTGCCTGAGAAGAGAGAGAAAAATATAAAGAGCCCAGCGCATGGTAATGATTTCTGAAAAGTTCCCCAGCACCAAAACGGCAAAAAACCATTAGCAAAGCAAATTGTATTTTGTGCGCATAATTCACACCAGAACACAGAATCCGGGCAGCCTCGCTTTCTATTATTAACGGGACAGCATGCCAAGTCATCTAGAAAGCTCGCCGTGCGCCGCTGTGACGCAGGCGGGGATCGGCTCCGCTCCCCGCTCCCAAACCGGTGCCGGTCTCCGCTGCGCATCCCAGGCTGGGTGGTGCTATGGGATTCACCATGGGAATCAGCTCCCGTCCCGAGCGCTGCGGTGCTTCCCCAGGCTTCTCTGCCCTCTGCGGAGGCTTCCCTGCGCAGAGCTGCTTTCATCAGCGCTGGGAGTGGCCCTTCAAAGCAGGACAGCAGCTTTGACAAATCTCATTTTCCTTCTCTTTTTCGATTGCTGGATGAGTCGTCTGAGCCTTGCCCATGCTGCCGGGGAGCCCGGGGCTGGCCCTTTGCTCGTCCCAAGCCCGGCTGGTGCCTCCCCAGCCAGCCAAGCTGGCCCGAGCCACTCCTCCCCTGCTCCTGGGGCACTTCTGCAGCACTCCCCAGCTGACTCAAGGCCCTACCAGACAGATCGACTCCAGACGCTCTCGGACAAACAGCACCCGGCTGGCTGGACTCCGACACATTCCTGGCTTGCCCTGTGCCCCCAGGATAAACAATACACAGATGAAGTCAGTGTGTGCTGCTTGCAGAGAGCTTGTCTGTAGGACGCTGGTTAAAAATATCACCTGGGCTCATGCATGATGCTCAGGGCGTGCTCTGGGGATTCTGTTTGTTGTGCACATGGCTGGGTCTGCTCTGGCGCACAGGGCAGAGCATTCGGCAGTGCTGCTGTGTGGCTCTATGGAAGCATTGCTGCTCTGCCAGCTGCATGGCATGCAAACCCTGCTTTTCTAACAAGCTCCAGCAATGAAATGACTGCTCCCCAGCTCCCTGAGCTTGTGGCATAGCTATAGCATGCAACAGCCCAGAAAAAAAGCCTCCAGGCTACAGGAAGGAAAGGTTCCTACTCTTCCCCAAGCCCCTCTTGGGGCTGGTCCTGCTCCTCTCCTAGCCCCATGGCTGGAGCCCTGAGACATGGTGCTATCCCACAGTGCCAGGATGCAGCCCCCAAGGGCTCAGATGGGCAAGGGTGGTCGTGCCAAGCAGAGAGCTGATGATCTTGAAGGTCTTTCCCAGCCCCAGTGATTCTATGATACTATACATCATAGTTACCAGAATTGACAGGATAGAACCTGGATGGACAGATCAAAGTGGTTGAATGGTGGGATCTGGTGGAGCCGGCATGGTAGGACCTGGTGGAGAGGCATACAAGCATGGAATATCAGGTGTGTGTGCACCTATCAGTCTTTGTACTGCTCTGTTTTTCTGTCCCTCTCCAGCTAGGTCATCACCAAGCTTCCTTTCCCTTCCCTAAAGGCCCCTTAGAAACCCTGAGCTTGGACCCTGCCAGCTCTGGAAACATCACCCTGAAGCTGAGCACAAAAGCTGGGGCATGGACTGAGCACACAGGCCAGGAGATGATGTGTCCTCCCTGCCAGCAGCTCAGGGGCTCATGAGGATGGTCCAGGGGATAAAGAATGAAGTGGGAGCACCTGACACCTCCCTGGTCCTGCACTGCCCAGACCTTGGCTACCCCTACTGCTTCTGAGGCTGGGAACGGCGTCTGTACAGAGCAGCCAGACTGCATTTTGGTCAGGGAAAGGCTCTGTAATTCATTACCTGTGCCCCAGGACAGGCAGGATCTTAATAAACACCTTCTTTGAGTCCTGTAGATAGAAGTTACATGAAAATTACCTACTTTAAAAGAACATTAGCATTTCAAAGTCAAACATTAGGAGACAGTGGAATACAATGCCAGCGCACACTGGCAGGGTTGTGCTTTGCCTACTTATACACAGTGTGATGTTTTTCATCTCCCTGCTGCAAGTTGTTCCCAACAGGACGGGCCACAGGGCTGGGTACAGGACCTCCCGAAGCACTGCTGGGTCTGGAAGAACAAGAGACTGCTCTTCATTATGTGGCATTAAAAGAGCAGTGGAGCAGGTTAGGTGACAGCAAAGGACAAACCAAGGTTATGTTCCTGGGTCTGGGTGATCAAAAAAGCATTTCTCTGCCCAAGTGTAAGTAAGTTCATGCTCTGTGCATGTCCTGAGCAGCCCTTGGAGCTCTGTTTTCCAAAGCACTTGGCAGAAGAAAGATGGAAGCGATCAGGGCCATGAAATGGCCACTGTTGGGAAGAAGATGAACTAAAGAGATCAGAAAATGTGATGGAAGTGGACTTGGGAATGAATCTTCCCTATAAAGCACTGAAGAATATGTGGGCTCATCAAGTGAAAAGATGGAGCAGTGGAACTGACACGAGCTAAAAGGAGGCACTGGGGATTACGTGGCCCTGTGGTCCTGCACAGGTGAGCCCAGAAATTGACAGGAATTACCAGCACAGATATCCATCGAGGAGTCAAAACCCGAGGTGCTGATACAATCTCCAGCTTGGGAAGCCTCTTACCAGAAGCCAGCTTGCTGCTGCTGGAGGCTGTCATCATGGCAGCCAGCTCTGTGGGCTCACCCTGATCACAAACCCTTCCTCAGCACTTTCCAGTATCAGCCTGTGGCAAAGTTGAGATGCGAGGTGCTCCCTTGTGCTATTCTCACCTTCCCACAAGCACACATCCTAATGAGAGATGTGGCTGCAGATAGAGGTGTGCACTGAAGCCAGCACGGCAAGGTGTGGTGCCTTAGATAGCAGAGAACAATGCTCAAAATATCTCTGATCAACACAGCTGGAAGCTTAGAAAAACCCAAATAACATTTACTGATGGAGAAACCTTCCTGGCTTTGGTCATGTTCCTGGGAAGGAGATGGTCAACAAATAGGTGGTGAGAAGACCCACATGGAAAGCAAACCAGCTTTGTCTGAAGGTTAATAGGTGTAGATTGGGCGTCAATTGTATCAGACAGTTTGCTCTGCTCAGATTAAGGCCATTTTACACTTGTAATTAAAGAGAAGGCTCCCCACACAGCAGCGTTCCCAATGCAGCAACCCCTACTTTGTGCAGAGATCCCCATTTACAGGTGACCCAAACTACCTTTGCAACCCTGTTCTGAATCCAAGGCAAGCAAAGCACACTCCACCTCCTGATAGTCTAATTACTCCGTGTTTCTCAAGACAATACTTCAAGTGCTTGAACACAGCTCTTTTTCCTGCTCATCTACCGCAGATATGAAGATCGTGTTGTTGTCATATATGAGTTCTAATCTCTTATCTCTGCTCTTTTATCTTTGCCACTCATTTAGCTGTGTCTAAGGTTTTCTTAGAGCCTTGTCTGCTCGAGAGAGCCTGGTTCCTCTGTGTGATGCCCTCGAGCACTGCTGCCTCGTGGCAGGGTCTCAGCAGCCTCTACAAGGTGTGATATCTCTGGCACGCTTGCATTGCCCACCCGGGGCATGCTCTAAGCACTCCAGCAGTTTGTTTCCTTATAAACTGGGTGATATCCTCAGTCCTTCCCTCCAGGACTCTTGCTCATCCTGTTGCTCTCCAGGCTGTGCCAAGATGACATTTGCAGTGAGCAGCACTCCCGAACTTACGCGCGGTGTCTGGTGCTTGAACACAGATCTCTCTCCATGGTGGTCACAGCAGCTGGGAAATGACATTTGGAAGGGAAGAGGGGATCAGCTCAAGGTATCTGTACGGCCAAGACATTCACAAATCATCCACCCCCAGCTCAGCCCACCTCCACATACAACACAGCCTCCGGTTACAATTTATTTCCTCACTCCTGCTCTCTCTGCCTGCTGCCCAGTGGTTGGAAGTAGAGGTGCCACAGGGTCATCCCCGTCCCATCAGGATACATAAGAGCCATGCACGGTGACAGGCTGCAGAGCCCCAGGAGAGCAGCCCTGCTTGGGGGCCATCTCCCCATGTCAGGCCACATTTCTGCTTGGGGAGCCAGCAGGCAGCTATCAGTGCTGGGATCGCTCCTTGCTCCACGACACAAACACAGCAACTGGGCAGGTTTCCCTGGGCTCGCCGCTCCAGCAGAGCTGGGGGCTGGAAGTGGAGTGAGGAACAGATCTGAGGATGCCTATGAGTTTTTCTTTCTCCCCCTCCTTCAAATTAAAAAAATATCCTGTGCATCCATCTAGTCAGCCAAGGGAGGCATTTTCCAGCCGCCATAACAGATTTACAGCGAGGAACCAGAAGATAAAATAATTTACTAATTGGAAGTGGCACCAAACATTTTGCCTCTTGCCCCTTCTGTGATCTCGGTGGCAAGTGGCTGGCAGCAGGCCAGGAGAAGGAGCAAAGGGACAACGAGAGCAGAACGATGACCGGGGTGCGACGCCAGGAGACCCACCCGATCACTCTATGGCACCCTGTCGCCTCCAATTAATGCGAGCGATGCCCATCAAAGGCAAAGCTGGGTGCAAGGCTGAGGAGGAGTGACAAGGCTTGTGCAGAGGAATTTCACACAACAGCCCGGGCATTTTCTAGCTCACTGAATCGTTTTGCCTTTATGTTTTTTTTTTTTTTTCAGAAGGCTTTGCACTTGGCAGACCTCAGCATCCTGGCACATGGGGAGAGCGTGGCTTTCTCCACTGCCAGAAGAAGCCAAAAGTCTTCATTCGCTCATTCAACTGCTCCACGACTTATATTCGTTTATTTACTGAGGCCGGAGCTCCACGGCAAAAGATGCTGCAACATTCAGAGGGTGGTGAGGCCCTGGCATTGCTGCTCAGAGACCTGTGGGTGCCCCACCCCTGGAGGTGCCCAAGGGCAGTCTGGATGCGGTCCTGGGCAACCTGAGCTGGTTTGGGGCACCCAGCCCACAGCAGAGGGGTAGGAATCAGATGGTATTTTAGGTCCCCTTCAGTGTAAGTCATTCTGTGATTCTCTGCTGTGGGAAGCCAAGTTGGAGCTGATGGTTGCAGCAGCTGGGGCACGGCAACAAGCCCCCCACACAGGGGTGATCTCTCAAGCACAGAAATCCCTGGGCACCTGGACAGTGAGATGTCTGGACGTAGGACTGATCTGGGGGTCTGCTCAAGGACATGCCCGCTGTGATGCTCAGGTATCCCACCACTCAACACGTCCTCCTGCTGCTCAGCAGGCATTCAGCTTCTTTCCAAGACCCTCTTTAAAATATGGTCCAAACACCTCCCTGTACCCAGAGGACACAGACCAGACACGGGACACCTCTCCATTGCGTACAGAAACAACCTGACAGGCTCTTGGAGCTCAGAAGCATACACCTGTTCCCATGCAAACACAGCAATTGATTTTACAGCTCCATGACATCTCTAGCAAAGCGAGGAAAGCAGAGCCCAACCTGCCCATCTGAGAGTGAAGCAATGAGAAACCCCCACAAGGCAGCCTGAGGTGGCATTTGTCTGCTTGGTGACAGAACGACACTGTGTTCATCAGAATTCAGTCCATCATCTGCTTTGCTGCCCTCTCCTCCCTGCCCGGCACGACTCCCAGCTGCAGGAATGCTTGTCTTAAGTTGCCATCTAGGGGAGCAGGAGAAGGCAGTGGCTCAGAGGTAGGTTACGAAACGAAGCACACCGAGAGCCTGCAGGTGTTTCGCACAGGGAAACCGCAGCCGCATAAATAGCAACAAAGAGTGAAAACGAAATGAGTTGAGATGCCTGTAATACAACCGGCGGTGTAATTGTGAAGACAAGCCTCTGCTTTGGAAGTCTTAGGAGAGGAAAGGCAGGATTTCTTGGCTTGGTAGCTGAGCAGGATGCTCAGCCAGCACAAGGTGGTCCTTTGGAGAGGTTTTAGGGTCCGACACTGGGCAACACTCCAATGCAGAGACAGCAAAATGCTGATGTCTCCCAAGCTCTTCCCTGACTGTTAACTGCTGTGGCCACCCTTGTGTCTGAGGGAGCCCCTTCCCCAGCACCGCCCATGGAGCGGTGAGACCGCCAAGCTCAGACAAGGTGTACCAGAGAGGTCCTACACACAGCCACCTTGTTTTGATGAAAGGCGAAGATAAAGAGGGAGATTAGAGCAACGAGAGGTCTCCAGCGAAGCTAAATCCAAGTTAAACCCAGATAGGCGTGCAGGTGAAAAATAAATCCTCCAGCCTTAAAAGCAGAGGGGAAAAAATATATATAATACGGGAAGAAGATGAGAGAAAGAAGGAAGAGAAATAGCAGAGGGCAGCAGGTAGCACCACCAAGCAGTGCTGTGTGAGCATCCCGGGGCGCTCTGAGCTGCAGCCCTTTGGGAGCCACTGTGTTCCATCCCACTCCTGAGCTGTGCTGCTGTGCTGGAAACGGCTCCCAGCTCCGCAGACAAAAGGTTCCCTCTATCTGCATTTATAAAGTGCTTATCACAGTGGTGTCTCGCTGCTCTGAGCCCTTTCCTGGAGAAGGGCAGAGCTCTTCTATTGTTGTTGTACAAATAGCTTCCCCTGCCAGTTCCTTTCCTTCTAGGCTACTGAGTGGAGCTTGGCTTGGCTCCCTCTGGACTAATTTGATGAGAGATAATTATCTTGTTAATATCATCTTATTTTCATAAGCCCCAGCCTCTCTTTTATTAATTCTGTCAGTTCCTGGTTGTGTTGCTCTTAGGTCCGTGCCTTTTCAAAACAGTAGATCAGGCACTTAGGGGAGAAAGTCAGAAAAAGGAACAACTTAACTCAGAGAATGTAAATATTGACATTTTTCACAATGGAGATCCTTTTTAATCTGCTCCTCACTGAGCTGGCCCCAGTGGGACACTGTCTGTGGGTAGGTGGGATACAGCACGAGATGGGCTCCATGGGGGGAGGGGGGGTGGGGGTGGCTGAGGGCATGGGATCCTACAACAGGTGGCAGAAGAGTAAAGGGAGAATGCTGAGGGCTCAAGGGGGGAGGGCAAGGGGGGGAAGGAGGTAGGCAGGGAGAAGGCTCAGAACACACACTAGGGTGCGCCCTGCAAGGGTTCCTTCTGTGCCCCATCTCGGAGTGCCCGGGTGGTGGATGGAAGGTGGGAAAGGAGCACGGATGGGGTTGGTTTCAATGGAAAGGCTCAGGCTCAGTGAGCCAGGGGGAAAACAGGGAGAGTGAGGGTGTGGCCAACTTGTCTGCCCCAGGAAGATGAAATCTATGCAGCGAGAGAGCCAAATTCCACAAAAATGCTTCAAAGCTTTTCAGACCTCATTATCCCTTGCAAGAACGTTTGTGGTTATTCCTAACATTAACTGTACCATTGTATTATGATCGTGCAACGAGACTCATTTTGAAGCCATAACAAGGAACTGCAGGATGTCAGGGCATTGTTCCTTGTGTCCTTGCCCTGATCTCACCAGCATGTAACTGAGGAGGACTCTGCTGCCCTCTGACCCCTTGCTTACATCCCTCACCAGCAGGATGTGCTGTGGTGCTCTGATACTTGGGGGGCATACAGGATGCTCTGCTGCCTGGGTATGTGCATCTCCACCAAGGCTGAGGAGCTCTGAGACTTTGCTTGGACGTAAAGAGAAAGATCAGCATCAGACAAATGGGGAGAGATATTATCTACCTCACTGGGACAACTTGAAGAGGATTTCGAGAAAATAATATGGGGAGTGAGCTTTCTTGCAGGACCACATCAGGTACACAGGGCTTGTTTTGGATCTGGGTCACAGCCCCAGTGAAGCAGAGCACTCACACAGATACTCAGCTCTAACCATCACCTTAAAGCTAAGTAGGTTCTTGAGCTCTTTTCTGAATCAGGACATAAACGCAATCCTCTTCTCTTTGACTTGACTCTGCTTCAATAACACAGATATCAAACTCATTCAGCAGAGAGGGAGGGAAAATGAGTGGGTCGGGCAGACTTCCTCTGCTAGAAACTGAATTACATTAAGCCTGCTCATGACTGCTTGCAGGAAGCAGCTTTTTTATTCTAGTTCGTACAAGTGCTCACACTGTGCCTGTCGCTGTAGCATCCAAGGGCTTTCCAGCATTGCATTAGACAATGTGACTAATATCCGTAGCATGCTCATAAGCCGTGGATTTCGAGTCCAGAGCTCAGGCTCATTTATTCAAAGGGACCAAACTCTTTCTGTGGCAGAGTGCAGAAGTGTGTTTTCAGGAGGAGCAGATGTACTCGTGGCATTTAATCACGCAGACAAGAAGAATCCTGTCCTTTAGATGGTGTGTCACACCCCAAGGTAGAGTGCCTTTTCACTCAGTCCTTCGCCATTCCTCGCGGTTGAGGTCACCCTACAGGCTCTATTGTGAGGAGGGAAGGGAATGAATAAGCCATTAGAAATAATAAGCACAAAAATGTATCAATACTTCAAGTTGTATTGTGGGAAGGCTCAGGGGGCTGAAATATTCAGATAAACAGCCTTGAGTCGATAATTTGACCATTACCCTTGTGAGAGAGGAAGGTAAAAGGGAGAAAGATGAAAGGATGTGCGGTACAACAGCAGGGGTTGAACTCAATGGTCCTTGTGGGTCCCGTGCAGCTCAGGACATGCTGTGATTCTGTGACAGGGAGGGCAAAGCAATGGCGTAAAGAGGGTTAAAAAGGGGGAAAAAAACAAAGAAACCAGATTGTTTCCCCGACTCCCTCTCAGATGCAGACATGGAGGGGATCACAGCTTGGCTCGTCCCTGATCTCTGGGCAGAGCAGTGGGGCTCTGGGGGGAAGCTTGCTCTGTTTGCATACTGACTGCTGTCCTCCTGGGACATCAGGTCTGCTGCTTGGCTGCAACAGCTCAAAGACACATCTACAGAGAGGCAGATGCCAGCCTTGCTACTGATCAGGCCTGGGAAGGAGCTGGTAGACAGGATTCATCTATCTATAAATCACAGCATATCATGTAAGCTTGCTGTATGTACTAACACATTTAAAATAGGCTGTGTGATGGGGGAAAGAGAAGCAAGCAGAAACTTCTGGCTACATCCCTGCAGCTCACTGAGGCACTGCAGCACACACAGTTTGATCCTACATCCCCAGAGACAGCATTCATGTCAAGTGGGCACAGCATCTCAACCCCTGTCACTGTGCTTTGGCACTGCACAGACATGACACTCATCTGCTCAGTCCTTGTGTCAGGGGGAAGTTCTTTACTATGAGAGTGGTGAGGTGCTGACACAGGCAGCCCAGAGAGGCTGTGGATGCCCCATCCCTGGAGGTGTCTGAGACCAGGTTGGATGGGGACCTGGACAGCCTGATCTAGTATTAAATGGGGAGGTTGGTGACCCTGCCTCTGGTGGGGGGTTTGGAGATACGTGATCTCTTTGAGATCCCTTCCAATCCGGGCCTTTCTGTGATTCTGTGAACTCCAGCATCTCCAAACAGGAGTCCCAACCCCAGCAGCACCTCCTGCCCAGGAAGGGTGGGTGCTGCAGAGCAGGTGAGAGGATGAAGAGGTGCAGCTCATATCTGTGAGCTGAAATCTTTGAAGCTGAAGCTGTTTTGTTTTTAACTTGCATCATACCCACATCTCTCAAGTGGCTTTGTGGCCTTCTCTGGCCCAAGAATGCTCTGTGGCAGGGGGACTGCACAGGACCAGCACCAAGCTAAGTCAACACCCCCAACACGGAGCGAGACCCACATGGAAACAGTAGTGAGGTTACCAAGCCAACAGCTCTATGTGATGCTGCTGAGCATGAGCACAGTCTCTTACTTCATATTTCATCCTCATTTTTTCCTGCTGCCTTATTTACCAGCCACTGTCCTAGTCGTGCAACAAACAGAGAAATATTAATGTCCTCATCTGCTTTCCTATGAAACTCATCGTTCTGGTACCCAAGTGCTTCACGGATGTTCATGAATTCATTTGCACAAGACTCTGTAATGCAGAATCAGGTTTATGAAGATTAAATAGATCCATTAGTTTTAGATGCCCGATCTGAGACACCCAGTCCCTGACATTTTTCTCCAGTAAGCTCATTACAAGGATGGGTTTTATTTTCAACGTAAAGTTCCCACTGACTCGGGTTATAGCACAACTCGAAGCCTTAATTCAAGCAGCAGAGCCTCCAGCCAGATGCCAGGAAGTGAGGAACACATGAGAAGTCCCAGGTGAGATATCTGGTGTGCACAAATTGCTACCTATCAAATGGGAGCACTGTAGCAAAGGTAAGAATTACATGTGGTTCTCCAGGGCAGCATCTCGTCCTATTGGTTCTTTCCTTCCCCATGTCTTGCTTTCTGCCTCAGCACCTTCCCAGTCCAGCAGCAAACAAAGGGTCCTACAGCACCCAGCAGGAGCCTTATGCTGGCACAACCACAGCTACATTCCCAGGGCTGGTTCTAGCAAAAATGAAATTGCAGCTGCACAAGAAGGAGCGAGCCATGGTGCTCATCCAGAAGGCACCTGAATTCCAGCCATGCAGATGACCTTCACTGTTGTGTTCACAGACTTCCAAAGCCATATCGTTCTGAAACTTCCATCTTTTCTTAATGACATTTTCTGGTGGCCTCAACAGAGGAAAGCAGCAAAAGGAGAATGCAATCACGCATCACCAGATTAAATCCCCCCCCTCCAACTCATCCAGAGACTTGTGCATGTGCCGCACGGTGTTGGCTGCTGCTGCACTCCAGCATCATTGCTCCAGAGAGCAGCTGCCCCCAGGCCATGCCACATGCTTGGTCATTTCAAAGCCAGCCAGAGCGGATCCCAACATTTTCAAGAGTCTGTTTCCTGCAGGGAGGGGGGGAGAATTAATTCCAAACAATTTATCACACAGGCAGCACGGCAGGTGGCAAGCACAATGCTGGAGACCAGTGATCAAAGAGCACCCAGTGGGTTGGTATCTGAAGAGACCAGGCGTCTCCTAATAATGCACACCGACTGCTGCCGCTCCCTGTGCAGGGCATCAATCATTTTCCTGTTGGTTATCATTTTCTATCATGTGTCTCTTGTGCATTTTTAATTGGTTAATTACTTTATTCATACACTAAGCACACCCTCAAGCTCCAATTATTATCAGCATTAAGTGCTCGGTTCACCCTATACATCTTTTAAATGCTATATTTGGCTGTTTCCTGGTCTGCACTTCCTTCTCCTACAATACCATGGGGGTCCTGTGGATGCCTGAGCTAGTCCTTTGACAGCCCATAGCCATCCTGCTCATTAGTGTGTTATCTAGCTGCTTATCAGCCCCACTCCCAAGCTCCTCATTATGGCAGATGCAATTACAATAGCAACATTCCTCCTTTCAGGCCAGTACCTCTTCACTTACAGCAGGCCGCTGCTATTCAACTTAACAGCTCCCCACAGCAACAGTAGGTTGACTTTCCTCATATAAGCCAACACCTACGCCGCGTTAATGAACAGCAGAGCTGTTCATTTTGTTTGTTCACACTTCACTGTGGGTACTGTGCATTATATCTTTTGATAAAGGCTCTGGCAAGGAAATCCAACCCTTCCTCATGCTTGCTGCTGCTCCCTGCAGAGTGTGGAAGCCCCAAGGAAGGGAAATTTCTCCTTTCTTCAAAGGAGCTGAGCACATCCACCTGAAGGGAACGTCCAGAGGGCAGGATGGGCTGACAGGAGTCAGATCCCAAAGCATGAGGGCAGATTGGGGGCTGCCAGAACACCGGGGACTGCTGGCACTGTGCGCCAGGGATGTATTGGTTTAGAATTCTCACGTCACCTTTTTCCCCAGCACTTAGAGTGGGAATTGTTAAGCTTGGAAGAGTCCACTAAGAGCATCCAAGTCCGATCATCAACCCACCCCCACCCTGCCTGCTTACCATGTTCCTCCATGCCACATCTACCCTTTTCTTGAACAACTCCAGGGCCTCCACCACTGGAGACATGCCTCATTCTAGGGGGTGTTGGGAAGTCTCAGTTCCACTGCTTCTGGCATGCTGAGTGCTGATACAGCAGCAGGCGCTCTCAGTGGGCATTTCTCCCACCCAGCATCACACAGCAAAGTCAGCTCTCAGATCTAAGTAAGGATGCCTTTTTCCTTTTGCAGGACTCACTACACTGAGCTCATGGCTGCACAGGTAAGAGATCCAACGCTCCTTTCTGGAGGCAACCTGAAGAAGCTTCACCTTGGCTCTCTGCTCTCCCTCTTGTTGAATGAAAGATCAAGAGCACATCACACAGCAGTGTCCTATTACTTTTCCAGCAGGATCAGTGCTGTGCCCACAAGCCAAGCTTTGTGATAGAAATAGGGTCAGCTGGAGCACTGCATGTAGGTCCTCCGTCCTTTCCCATGCCCCACTGGTCCTGGAACAGAGCAGCCCACACCCAATTGGGACAGCAGAGCCATGCAGAGGGGCTCTGTGGATTTCAAATGCTGTCTCCTCTGCCTGCACTATATTCCTGTGTGCAATATTAATTATCCAGCTAACGCTGTTGCCATGACACTCCTTAAAGCCATCAAAGCCAACATAAGCATATCAGACCTCCACCCCACCCTTCCTATTTGCTCCTGGGCCGCAGCCACAGTCCCAGTGCCAGGCATTCGTGGCAGAGGGACCTCACAGGCTGCCCCAAGGGTCACCTAGCACATAGCACAAGAAAACTCCACATTTGGACTTTTGGAAGTTGTGTCTAATTCTTAAACCACATTCCAAGGATTGACTATATCCAACCATGCCCATTTTTAGGTCAAGCTGCAAAATTACTTTTTTCCTTATCACAACATTACCCTATCTTTAGAAGCTAAAAGGGATGATTAGAGTTATAAAGGAGAAAAGAAGGGGGTGGGGTGCATAAACAGATCCAAAGCCCTGAAAAAGACACAAATATGAGATCAAAAGAGAATGAGCCAAATTCTGAGTACCCTGATGTATGCAGCATTTACATCCCATGCGGCTGACACTTAAGAAACCCCACAGGCAGTGACAGAACAGATCTGAATCCTTCCCCTTCCTACACAAAGCACAGCCAGAATGTTGGAGGCAACCTCCTTAACCCTCCGAGAGCTGGGAGGAGGTCATTCAGATTTAACCTGAACTGAGGGCAGATGCAAGAGAAATGATGCCCAGTTAAGGATTTGTTCTAGGAAAAGCTTCTTTTTCCCCCATCAGAATGCTTTCCGCCTCCCCACCGAAGCCCTGCAGTGTGTCCTCATGCTGCCTGAATACCCCATTTGCAGGTTCTGCCATCAGCATGTGCAGAAAACAGAGCAATCCCAAACATTGCCTGTACCCAGCATCACGATCCCAGCAGCAGGCTGACCTTCAAAAAGCCACGAGGCACAGAGAGGCCACCAGGGATGCAAGCAGGAAGGATGTACTTCAGCTCCTCCTGTGAACTCAGTAGTGTCTATTTGGGCAGCACGGTCCCTCAGTGCTCAGCAAGCAGAAAATAAAGAGTATCCATAAAGTACATAGGCACCTCTATGTTTCTTTTTTTGTCCCACATATCAATCCTGGTTGCCAGGGGATTGCTGCATGGCTAAACCAAGGAAGCTGGGGAGCAGACCAGCTCTGAGGACACAGCTCTGCCCCAAGCTTCCCCTGCTTCATTGTACCTTCATAACAGAGCCTAGTTTCCTTCTGCAGGAGCTAGAAGACCCTTCAGTGCCTTCCTCTGGCTCTCCATGTGAAGAGAGAGCTTCCCTGATAGCCCCCAGTGTGAAGGAGCAGCAAGACCAAGCCAGAATAGGACAGCACTCATGACAAGCATAGCCTGCATGAGACCAGACCAGTGACACAACAGATATACGTGCAGCCCTGAAGTAAAACAATTGATCCAGGCCCAAAATCCAGCCATGAAATCCCCTCACAATTAGGAATAGTTACAGCAGAGCAGAGGTAGAGGCTCAGGTCTGAATTTAAGTAGAGCTCCTGGAGGTGCAGGTGGGGAGTCCAGGTACAGGCACTTGTGAAGTTAGTGCCCATTGGTGCCCATGTAGGTGCACAGTGTTGGGTTCATGATTCAGGGCTTCTGTTGCAGGATGGACAGCACGCACTATGTGCAGAGTACAGTGGCCAGCCATGCATTCTTGAGACAGTGGGGCACTTTCTACACTTGCTGTGCACACTGCCTTGTGCAGATCCCCTCTAGCCATCCCAGCCAGGGTGTGGAATGTGGTTCTGACGTCATATTTTGCCCCCATACTTTATTTTAAGGTACTTTTTAAGCTCTCTTCCTGGCTTATTCCCCAGTGCCCTATGTTCTTTATCATGCCAAGATTAGACACACGCTGTCCCGCTGCAGGGTGGTAGTGAGTCGATAGAAAAGCAGAAGGTTTATGCTCTTAGAACTCATGGGAGACAATGTCCCTGTGGTGTAAAGCTTTCCTTTATTCCCCCAAAAGTTTCTCTTTCTTCCTCTGAATGCATCCGTGCACCCGCTGCCAGCCAGGGAAGGGGAACAAGGAGCTGCAAAGCAAGGAGCTGCTTCATTTACTGCAGGAGGAGATACGAGTGGATCTTTTACTTCTGCTTATGAAATCCCATTTATGACAATATTCACACCTACAAGCAGCTGGCACCCTTCTTTGGATGCCAGAGCCTCTGCTGGTGATGAGTTTCTGGCTGGAAGCATTACCATTTGCAACTGATATGTTAATGCAATTAGAGGCAGTGCCAAGTGCAAAGCAGTATTTGTCCTGATATTATTGGTGATAAAAGAGCCTCTTGTGTGAGAAGCAAGTCCATTTCCAATCCATCTGTATCTATATCTAAAAAAGCTTTCATTTTCCTGAGCACAGCAGCAGATTCTCCTGATAAACTGCTGCCATATCTTAGCTCCCAACAACATTACATCCTATTCAAATCCCCTTCATTATAACAAGAAGCAATATGACACCAAAAGCTTGTCTAGGGAATTTATGACACCGTGGAGACTCTTAGATCCACTATACCCCATTAATACCGTCTCCCATATAAAACATACACCTTATTATGCACTCCAGTTGTGGACAGCACGTTTCTTTCCACAGGGGCTCCCATTTTCCATGGCAGGGAGGCACAAGCAGTGCAGGTGAACCAGGGATTGCCCACTGAAAGCTTCTCTACCTCCAGCTTGGCACCTGTCGGAGCTTCCCCTGTGCAGAGGGCTTTGTAATTTGTCTCCAGTTTACTAATGGAGCCAAGACAAAAGACTGCACCCCTTTGGCTGAAACCCTTTTTGCAGGCCTCTTTCAAGACACAAAGCTTCAAAAAAACTGGATTTTGGGCGGAATGAAACGTTGTGCTAAACCCACAATGAAACAATGTGTTTTGTTTCCCTTCAAGTCATTTAATTAAAATAAATTTACTCTCAAAATCTCTTGGGAAGGAAAAAAGGTAACCTGACATTTTGACAACGGGGTGACAATGCGTGTTGATTTCCCAGTCTCGTCTTTCAAACACTACCCCTGCTTCAAACCTTGCTTTGTTCCTGAGGGTAATCTCTCTTCTCAGTACTTATGCCTGGAGCTGGGGAAGCAGATAAAGAGGGGAGAGGTGTGGGGAAGCTGCTTTGCTCCTCTGAGCAACCAACGCTGTACTTCTGCTGGAGGAGCGAGTGCCACCAGGCAGTGCTGAGGAGTGGTGCAGCAGCCCCCAGCAATGGCACGTGGTCCCACAGCAACCCAAGGTACTGCTAGGATGCTGTGGAGGTGGGAAGCCGTGGCATCCCTTGTTTTGCTTTCTCCCACACGCATGGATGCTCTCCTCCACCTCTCATCCTCCGGCTTTCCCACCCCATGCCAAGCTGTGCCCTTCAGGAGTCCAGGTGGCAGCTCACTGCTGATCAGCCTGCAGCTCATTAGCCTAGATAAACATGTTTGTGTTTTCCTCTTTTTACCCCTCGTTTAGTCTCATCCCACTGTACTGTTTACTGTACTGGATTATGCAAATCTAAAGACAACTGACATCTGAAAGCAGGTAAGCAAAGCCTGTGCCCACTGCTCTGGGCCATGCCAAGAACAGCACAGCCTCCCCATGAGTCACCTCTGGTCTGGGGTTCTCCCAGCCCACCCTGGGACTTGCCCAGCCTCCTCCAAACCCAGATGGGGCCATGTTGGGCAGTCTCCCACCCAAGAATCCTTCTGAGTACAGCCATCCTCAGCGCAGGGCTGGATTGAGACAATTGCCTCTCCCTGAAGAAATGGGATCTGGCCCTTGAAGCGGATTAGCTCAGTTTTAAGGTGGGTGATTTTGTGCCAGAGTTGTTAGGATAGTGAAACCCTGCGGAGGCAAGCAGCAAGGAGCAGAGGATCTGTGCAGGCCATGGCAGCAGAGATTGGCTTGGGTTGGAAGGAGCCTTAAAGATCATCTAGTTCCAACCTCCTGCCATGGGCAGATCATACAAACATGGAGGAATTGAAGAACTTGATGCTGAGCTCTTGCATGCAGTGGAGTAATCTGTAAATAACTCAGGGTAACTCGAGTACAACTAGACTTGCTCATGTGGCTTTTAAAGTCATGTAGATCAAGATGAGCAAATGTGTCCGTGACAAAATGCCATGGATTATTGACTTAAGGCCAAAAGGCTACAATGCCCTCCTTCATCAACAGGACTGGATAGTTTTACCAAGCAATTCTTGTGCCAAGCCTATAATTTCTGGCTGAGCTAGTGTAGCTTTTTCAGAAAGACATCCAATTTCAAGGAATAAAACTCCAGGTAACGAGCCACCTCTTCCATATATTGTTTAATGGATAATTCTCTTCACTGTTGGAAAATGTCTTCTTTTCAGGTTGAATTTGTCTAATTTCAGCTTCCAGCCATCAGATCTTGTTACATCTTTGATCGCCAGATTAAAGAGCTCTCTGGTCTCAAATACAGTCTCTTCTGCTGGGTACTTCCAGACTTGTGTCAAGTAACTATTTAAAGTGCTTTCCATTAAACCTTTCATTATAAAACAAGGGTTTTTTTTTCACAGTTTCACTAACTTGTATACCTCGCTTTTGGAGTCTTTCCAGATTTTCAGTATGTATGACCCTGGAACTGGGCAATGAGCACATTGGTGGTCTTCATAAAAACACTCACAGTCCTGCATGAATGCGAAGCCAGCGTGTGTTGTTCTTTGTCATTCTCCTCTATGAGGACCCCAAGTTCGTGGGTCTTCCACTCAGTCCCACTGTGCTTTTCTAAACCATGTCCTGTACAACAGTCCCTCTCTGTATGTAAACCTTTGTTCCTAGATGCATGGATCTCCATTTTGCTGTACTAATATTCAGGTTCTTGGAACAAATTCAACCTACCATGTGATTCGTGCTGCCTCAGTGGCAATTCTCATCCTGCTGAGTTTTTTACTGGCCTTAATTCTTATCTCTAAAGAGACTTCGGGGTTATTGATAACACCAGGATGTTGGCTTGCCTTCAGGAAGACCTACCCCTGATCTGATGTTTTGCCCTGGAAACCACTGAGCGTGGTCTCCAGTCCACGAGTGATGCAGCATTTTCTACAACTTCAATTTTCATTCGGATTTATGGCTCACACATCATTGATGCTCTCAACTGCCAGAACAAGACACGGCTTCTTTCTGAGTGGCTGTTTGAATGGCAACAAGAATTTGGGTGGAAGGATGTGCACGCACGAGTCTTTTGCTAGCAGGAATCTGAAATGTGGCTGTAGTTTTGTATCGGATCTGGAAATTGCTCCCAGGGTCTGCAGGACAGATGTAGGTTTTTAATTACAATTCAGGAAAGCAAAAGGTAGAGGCTCTGAAGAAGAACAAGGGAGGCATACAAATAAGCCCTGACAAGTTAGTCTGGAAAAGAAACAGCTCAATCTGAATTAGCTGTCTGAAGTTAAATATGAATGCAAGGCTGGGGAAGGTGGCTGAGCACACAGCACGTGTGGATGACAGGAGAAAGAAGAGTGCAAAGTGTGCCAGCCTCAAACCAGGTTGGGCACCCAAAGGCACCCAGAGGCTCCCTGAGCAGCCAGCAGTGATAGAGATTCCTCCAGGGCAGAGCCAGGGGTGGAGCTACAGTGGGAAATCCCAAAGGTGGAGGATTAAATCTGTGGAGATAATCTCTCTTCATTAAGTAGAGAGACAACCATGAAACCGTTGTGGTTTCTGGAGGGAGCAATCTTCCCATCTACTTGGTGATCCATTTTGGGATTCCATCAGCACAGGAGAGGAAGATGGAAGGTGATTTATCTGGAAAGCTCCTTTTTAATTATCACTGCTATTCCGCAAAGAAGACAGCAACTCCAAGAGATGTAGGAAGCAGAACAAGAAGCAAGAAGCCATTGTATAGCATCAACAAAGCCTCAGAGGGTGTGGAGATGGAAGTAAGTAACTTTCTGAAAGGATGAGGTGGGGGTCCACCTCTTCTCCCAGGTAGCAGCAAATAGATAAGAGGTAATGGTGTCATGTTGTGCCAGGGGAGGTTAGGATTGGGTATTAGTGAGAATCCCTTCTCAGAAAGAGTGGTCAGGCATTGGAACAGAATACCCAGGGTCGTGGTGGAGTCACCCTTCCTGGAGGTGTTCAAGGAAAGGATAGATGTAGTACTTAGAGATATGGTTTAGTGGACAATGTTGCTGGTAGGTGGACAGTTGGACTAGATGATCTTCGCAGCCTTTTCCAATTTTAATGATTTTAGGATTCTATGATTCTTCTTGGAGAAGCACACCAAAAGAAGGCAGCAGGAAGATGTTGCAAGGGAAATCCCAGCTGAACGCAAGGAGAAGGTGCTCTCCTTTGAGTCAGGTCGAGCACTGAGCAACCCGCTTTGGTTTTGGATCTGTTCTTGCTTTGAGCAGAAAGTAGGACTGGGGCAGTTTTATACAGCAGTCTTTGTAATAGTATCAGAGCACAGGCCAACAGGGGATGGAAGTGGAGGCTGGATAGCTCACATATTGCTTTGGATGCTCAATACATATTCAGCTAGGCTTAACAAGATCCTGTGCTGTCATAGCAAATAGACTCAGCGTTGGACTCCAAAGCATTCTGGCACCACTTGATTCTCCAGTCCCGCAGCTGTTCCTCCAAGCTGGGCACTGCAGCCCTGCCAGCCTGCTTGATGAGCACCGAGCTGCATTAAGAAGTGCATACCCCCACTGGATTAGACATGGCAATGTTGTCTTTCCAGACATCACTTTCTAGAATCAAAACTCAAAATTCTTCTTCAAAATTCATAACACACAACTAAAGGCTGCTGAATGGTGACGGAGTGGCCCAAAATGGCTGGAGAACCTCAGCTCCCCTGAGAGAGCGGGGGGAGCAGTTTGCAAGGAGGGAATAAAAAGAAATAAATAAAAGCAGAAGCTGGTAATTTCCCCAAGATGGCTGCTAGCAGTGAAAGTTAATTTGTCATTGTTATACTTCAGTGTCTCCATCCCTGTAGGTGAATATGTACGTTTCGAGGCAACCCCCCAGACAAGCCCAGTTCCCAATTCTAAAATGTTCCTGCTATGTAAAGATTAAAACAATAACATTTTAAGCCTGCAAGCTTAAAATCTGAAGCGGTGGTGGGGGAAGACTCTGCAGCAGAGCAGGAAGACCTGCTAATGATGTCAGTAAATTGTATCAGAAGGATTCTCTCATTTTGCGAAGAGAGATGTAATAGCGCGGGCTATTCTCACTGGCACTAAACTCATTAGTTTGTTTACAGTGTGCCTGCACTGCTCTCCGGTATGCTGAAAATCTTATTTTGCCTTAGATATTTCCAGGCAGAAAGAGAAGGGAGAAGCTGAAGATTCCCAGCAATATTTGTTCCCCTCCAATGTTTCGTTACTGGGTGCTGCCTTCCAGAGTACAAGGGGACAGGGGACTGGGGACAGCCTGGGGACAAGCACTGATGAAAGGAAGGAGGAGGGCACACTCTGAAGGTACCGGGATGTGGTTCTCACATCGTGGCTCCTCCTGTACATCAGATATTGTTGCCAGCACCAGGAAGCCTTGCCAGCCTCCAGCAGGCTCCATGACACCCTCCCAACCCATCACCACCATCTCAGTTTCTCATCCTGCTCTGAAGCATGGGCTGGGATCTGCCTGCCTGTCTGTGTCAGTCAGGATGCATTGGATGCACTGTCCCTGGAGCTGGGTCACAACACAGCACTGAGTCCACCCACTTGTCTGGGTGGTGTGTGGTCATTTTCCAGCACCTAAATATAATACTTCTGGCTCCCGAGTGTGACAAAAACCAGTGGGATCTCAGACCTGAGAATGCTGCAGTGAATGGGCATCATCCAACTGCTTTTACCTGCCCATTGGGTGGGCTCTGTTTGGGCTGTGGCCCATGCAACATGCATGGAAGAAGTTCTGGCCTCTGGGATAGACCCCAGATGACTTGCCCTTGCCTTGGGAAGATGAGTTCTTCCCACCAATGATGGGAGTGGAGCAAGAGGATGGATAAAAGTGAGTTAATAAAGTGGCCTTAACCAGTCAGCATGAAATAGGGCTCCTTGGCCCTCACACAGCTCTGTGGCCCCTCTTGTTCCAGTACCGAGGTCCTCCTGGATGCACTGGGGATTCTTGGTATAGAAAAAGCCTTTCTGCCTTTCTATGGTCTAGGACCACTTCTCTCTTTAAGAGCCATTGTCAGGGCTGTGCTTGGGAGGGAAGACTTGCTCCCAGCCTCCGCCGTGGTTACTTGTGGCCATATAACACAATCAGCCTGCAAGGTTACTTACTCATCTCATTATGCAAGCATAAACCCTAGGCAGACAAATATAAACTAAAATAAGGTTTATGCCTTATTGGAAAGCTTATTGCATCTCCTAAATTGGAATAAAATATGAAACAGGTGAAACGCTTTGCTCCTATTAGAAGAGGGCTCCCAGAGCTATAGGAAGGGCTCTGAGTGCAATGGTGCCAGTGGGGTCAGGGACCAGTCTGTCCAGTGCTGGCAGCAGAGGAGTCAGAGATGGAAATGTTGCACTGGGAGGCAGGGGCAGCAGGATAGATGTGGCAGTGGGATGCAGCTGTGGCAGATGGGTGACATCTGCTCCAGCTGCATCGGTCAGTACCTGCCTCAGTTTCCCAACATCTGGCTCTGAATGACAGCACTTGCTCCCATGCCAGCAGTTAATGAGATCGTGTTAGTACATGGCTCTGAACACAAACGTCTCTGTGATGTGTAAGTGCTAACTACTATTAGCAAGTAACAGCAGCTCTCCTTTGGTACAGGGCTCTGCTGACTTTGCCTGAGGCCATTCAAACCCAGTGAAGCATCACCCTTGGCAGCACTACCTGCACTGTGGCAGACCTCCATGTCCCACAGTGATCAGCAAGCCAGTCCAGCCACCCAGAGGTGGAGCTGTGCCTCCAGAATCACAGATGGGATTGGTGTAGGAGCCCTGGGGACTAGGAGATGGGAGAGATACCTGTGGGAGACAAGGTGTTCCACCAGCACAGTGGGACAGATAGGGGCTGCCCAATGTAGATGCCATGCTCTTAGCCCACGCCACCTTGTTCCTCTGGAGGGGACGTGGTCAGTGCACTCTCATCTGCTTTCTCTGGCTGTTTCTGTAGCCTACAGACACCCGTGTCATAAGGCAGGAAGTGGAGCCATCCTCAAAGCCTCTATCAATGCCCCTGGTGGGTGATGTTCCCCTTGCAATGGCATGGCATGCTGCCTGCTCATCATCCATCTACAACTCAGCAGCTTCTGCGCTCACCCTTACGACCACGTTATTCCCCATCCTTCCTCTTCATGCTACCTGATTGTCTCTGTGCTAGATCCTGCCTGGAGACAGATGATGTGCTGGGCAGGAATGGCAAAGTTTATTAAGTTGGTGTGGGAAGCTCTAGCAGGCTGGGTTCACAATTAGGCTCCCAAAGGCAAGAACATAAAGCATTCAGACACTTGGGATACAGGGCTGATTACCAGCATCTTTCATCATTAAATATTAACACCCAGGCTGCTTAAAGGCCAGTGAAAGAATTATAGAATTTAATACCTATCACGCTCTATCAATAGGCCGGGAGAAATATGGTCCTTTCGCCTATGTTTTTTTTTTAATGCTTCAATGTAAACTAGAAGACTGGCAAAATTAAACAGCACAATTCTTGGTTAGGAGCCACTGGGAATTGCAAACAGGGAGCACCAGGGATCAGACTTGTTTGATATGCTAGGGGAGAGAGCTCATTAAAACATAGGCATCGGTACCAGAAGGAGAGGAAATTAAAGCATAATTTAAGAAAAGGAATCCATACACAGAGCGTGGCTCCAGCCTCAGCATTCCCCAGTGTGGCTGTCAGCTCCCTGGGACCCTGAGCCAGCTGCAGCCTGGTGCCCTGGGCAAACAGAACAGCTGCAGCACCTCCTGAAAGAAGCCTGAGAGTGCCAGGGAGTGACGTGCTGTGAAACCCTCCCTGGTGTCCTCATCTCCCTTTGTCCTTCACACACCTGGGGTGGAATGGCAAGGACGGATGGCTGGAGCTCCCTGGTGTCACTGATGGCATTCTTAACCACCACAGAGAGCTGGGGAAAACCCAGCAGCCAGGAAAAGATCATCCTCTGAGTGTAGCACGCTGTTTACTTGCTTCTTTCTTCTGTTTTACTGTGCCAGGACATCCTATAGCACAGCTACAAGATACAAAGCCACCAATGTTCCCAACCATCCCTGGGGAGAATTCATTCCTGCATGAGGAGAGCTTTGCAAAGACCCCATGGCACAAAAGGACCCAACCGGAGCAGTGGGTGCAATAGTACTTGTGCCTTGCTTGTTGTTATCCTGTCATCTTTCAAGCTGCTCCCAGTGCAGTTCTATGGGCAGAGGTTAAATAGATGTGCTACCACTTGGGCAGCTTAGCAGGAGAGCCAGGGTTGGCCCAGGGCTGTCCAAAGCAAACTGACCACTTGCGATACCCTCCTTACACACAAAAAAGACAGTTCACATGGCCAAAACGCCACTGATGTTCAGACTTTGCACCACTGGGATGCACATCCACCAGGCAGGGCTGAGATTTTCCATCTTGCCTCTGTGTGCTTCTCTTTACCTCCCTCCCACCTGTGCTGGTGCACATGCAGGTGGGCAACCGGCCATGGAGTTAATGGGAGCGTTGTCACCGGGTGGGTCAGCAGAGACAAGAGCTGCAGCATCAGGAAGGCAGATCCAGACATGCATGACTCCGGGGAGCCTGATTGAAATAACTAATTAGCTTCTCGCAGCCACTCGCTTTTGCAAGAATAAGACCATGTCCCACTCCATATTTCCTAATGAATCCCACTCTATGTTTTCTAATGATTTGTTTAACTGGGCTCTCCATGTCCCAGGCTGCCCTCCCAACGTGGCCCTACGCAGCCTACCCAGGTGTTGGGCGAAGCTTTTCATTCTCTCAAATTTACCTTCCCGTGCTGGTAAGTGTAGCTTTTTTATTATTTTTCCCATCGCAGTAATGTAAATTCCACCTCTCAGTGCCATTCAAAATAATTTCCCCCTTCCCATGTTTATGCATGCAGAAGTATACAGATGGTTGCCATTTTTTCTACTCTTTTGAGCACCCCTCAGAGTGCTTAAATAGGTGAGCTCTTCCCTTCTCCTGCTGGTGTAGCCCATCCTGGCCCCATTAACCGATGCCGTGGATCTGGACTCACATTTTACATCCCCAGTGCCACATTCCCATTACCCACACAGACGCCAATCCCACAAACATTTGTGGATGCAAACATCCTTCCAGCTGCAGGAAGTTATACGGAACTCAGGAGGGCTGCCTGCAAATAACATTATTCTTGTGCAAGAAGTATTAGGAATATTTTGATCAAATCATCTATTTTAATTGTTATTTTCAGAGGCAATCTCTCCGCAGCGATTTTTCTTTCTAAATCACATTGTTTGTGTCTTGCTGCTCCATTATCTCTTGGCTGTGTGGAGGTACAAGCTTTCTTCCCTATTTATGCTATTCTTCTACTAGTGTTTGAGGTCATATCAACTTATGACAGTAGCCAAAATCATGTTCCTTTCTCCGTATACATTTTCATACCAGCACTTGACTTTATTTTTCCCAGTGTTTTATTCTTCCCCATTACACAAATCTTTCCCTGGGGAACTGACGATGCGACAATAAATCACCGCTCATTCTCTTCCCTGCTCCTCACACCCCTTCTTTATACCAATTTAATTTATCACACATTGATTTGTATACTGCTTATGAAGAACAATTTTTAAAGGATTCTGTTTGATTCCCGGTCTCCTAAACTCAACATCTTTCAGCAGACAATGATTTCACACCCCTCCTTGTTGACTGCAGAGTTTCTCTTTTCTCTCCAAGACACGCTGGCAGAAGGTCCCTGCATTGTGCTGCTGTGTGCTTGGCCATACTGTTAGCTAACACAGCTTGTTAGCCCGTCCTTTTTTTCCTCCAAGCCTTAAGAAATCCTATGTTGCCTCCCTCTATTGTATTTGCCATAGCAGTTTTATGAACTCTGGCTCCTCGAGAGCCCATACTGCTGTCGTCCTGCCTGCTCCTTTTCTCCTTGCATCTCTTTTTCACAGCAGGTCTTTGCTCTGCTATGGTTTCATTATCATGCTTTTTAAGATTCCCCCAGGAGCTGCAGCACCAGTGGATTTTAATATCCCACCCATGACAATGTTGTTATTGGTATTATCACCACTCTGACCAGGACTGGTTCACCACAGGCAGAACAAGTGACTCCATGCAGGCCAAGAACATCCCTGTTTCACGCAGCTAAATCTGAGAAACCAAAAAGCAGGCAATAATTGAAGACAGAGACAATGCACACGCGTGTGGAAACAGCAAGCATGCTTGTCACTAACAAACTGCAGGGTGGCTTGAAGCAAGGCTCCTGCAGACCTAGGAGGGATGTGGAGAGCTGGGGATGCTGCACAAGGATGCTCCAGCAGGCAACCAGCAGCCCCTGTGCACAAGGCCTGGGGATTTGCTGGTGTTTTTAACAGCTGAGGTTGGAAGTTTGGGTCTCATTCCATGTGACTGCCCACTGTGCAGCTCCTGCCCCTTCTGAGCCGTGCAGTAGTGAGGAAACCATGGAAAGTGGCCACTTTTCCTTTTTCAGAGAGAAGTCTGTGTTGGAAGGAACCTCAAAGGCCACCCTGCTCCAATCCCCTGCCATGGGCAGGACTACCTACCTGTAGATCAAACACTAGATGAGGTTGTCAAGGGCACCATCCAGCCTGGCCTTGGGCACCTCCAGGGACAGGAACTCAGTGTAACTGGAGACGTGGGATAAGTAAAGGGCAGCACAGCCTGTGTTGGTCGAGAGGGTCACCGTGCAACAGAAACTGCTGCAGCACAGTTTAGGGGCTTGGGGGGGGGAGGGTTCATAAGCAGAAACTGAAGTAAATCCTGTTCTGAACAATATAATACAATACCACCATATCTCCCAGCAACATCCACCGAAAACCAGGGACGAAGGTGGAGAGATGACAAAGAAGAAGAAATTTTATAAAGAGCCCTTCTGTTTCGACAAGTTAAAAAAAGAAAGAAAGTATATGCAGTCAAAGATTAAATGCCAGTTTGAAGAGGCATTCATACGTACTTCAAGGAACAGCTCCAATATAGAAAACAAGAAAAGAACATTTCTGAGGACTTCAATTAAGTACAAGGTAACTTGGAGTCATTCCCATCCGTTCCTTAAGTTTTCCAGACTATCTTCTCCCTTTTATTTTATGTATGGCGCTCAGAAAGGCTTTGCTACATCAAAGATACTTTTTGTCTCCTTTGTTCAAATGGATAAATTTGCCTGCAAAAATTAGAAATATCATCAACGGCAAAAAATAATTTATTTGTAAAAGGAACTAACTTTTGTTTGAACTAGAGCTGGGAATTGAGATAATGTCTATGAATTGTGGAATGAATAGATGGAAGTATCTGAATTTATGGAAATATATGAATTCTTCTTTGCTGATAGAAAATTACAGTCAGGGCCCATCGCAGGACAAATTAATATTCAGCATAATCTCATTCCCACAGTGGAAACCGAAGAGGCAATTGATCTTGTTTCCACTGCAATCAATGGGCAAGCTGTGCGAGCAGCTCTGTGAGCCCATGGCACACCTGGACTCACGCGGCCCCACTCCTCCTGCCCGCCTCCACCAGCCTTTGTTGCTGCTCGGATTAGCTTGGAATTTAGCATCCCACTCCAGCTCCTTATTTTTTCTGTTTTAAGTCACATTAAACATGCTCCATGTGAGCATCGGTAATTATACTTATCCCCCTGAGGTCACCTTTTTAGATGTATCCTCTGGATCTTCAATCCCCCCCTGAAGTAAGATGTTCTTCTTAATCAAGGTTGCCATGAAAAGCTCAGCACTTGCAGCCTCGCATGGAGGAATATTAGTGCTAACAGACATTATTTTTTATTTCTCTTTCAAATGCATTGATTTTTTATCTATTTTATTTCAAGATGGAGCCGTGGCACCTATTTTACATTCTGAGTCTGCCACAGGAGCTGTAATAACACCAAGCAATGCATGCTCAAGACAGTGTGACTCTGAACAGGTCAGCTTGTACTCAATCCTGCCAGCCCTGTGTCCCCAGCATCCAGAGAGCAGGGGAAGGTGGCAACTGGAAGGCTGGGGATGCTGGGTTTGTTGGTGGTGACCAGCAGAGAGGCCGCAGCTGCTGTGTTGGCAGAGGAGCTGAATCCAAACTGGATCGTGAGGGTATCTGCTCCTAAAGAGAAGCAGCCTTGGTATGATCAATCTCCACTTCTTAAATCAGACCCCAAATGTGCGGCCTGAAGGACAAAGAGGCTCAGCAAAGAGGCTCTGCAAGGAGGATGCAATTCACCATCTGAGCAGATGAGAGCTGTATTTGCAGTGGCACAGCAGAGGAGCGGGCTTCTGAATTGGGCAATGCTGCTTGCAGGGGGACAAATCGATTCAGAAACTACTCTCACTGACCCAGGATTACAAAACAAACAATGACAGTCACTTGCAAGCTCACAACAGCCTCTCATCCCCTGCCTCTCATCCCGGCTGCTGAACACGCTGTGCTTTGTCGCAGGAGGAGCACGATGCTAGCAAACCTTTATTCTCATATCCAAAGTGCTCGGTGTGGGGGCGGCAGCTGGGGAGAAATCTCAATACAGATATAATATAAAACAGTGCTACAGGAAAAAAAAAAAAACAAAAAACAGTGCTTAAAGCTCCAGTCTCATTCTTGAGGGAAAAGCAGATTGGGATAGGATATGCAAACAATAGCTACATCTCTACGCAGTCTTTCCTGCTAGGCACAGCTGGCCCATAGCTCTCTGAGCAAGCAAAGCCTGTCTGAGTCCATCAGCCTCTTGTTGGAGCAGGAGGATATTTTGGCATCTAAAGGGATACATGTCTGTCCTGGGTGGTGTGTGGGAGCCCACAAGACTTTGCATGTGGGGACTCATTGAATATTTGGGTGAGTACCCATAGGATACTGTGTGTGGGAACCCATATGATATTGTGGATGGACTCTGTGTTCACTGCAGAGTGGAGGATTTAAATCTAGGGAAGGTTTCTGAGTCTAAATAAAAAGGCAGAATGAGAAGCATGGGTTCCCTTAGGGCTTAGGAAAAAGAATTGTAGGAACTGTGAACAGGGAACTGGGAGAGAAATGGACCTGGAAAGAGGATGGGGAGCTAGGTCCAAACCATACTTCATTGGGCACTACTGATCATAGTATCATAGAATCATAAAATCACAGAATCATAGAATGGCTTGGGTTGGAAGGGACCTTAAAGACCATCTATTTTCAATTTCTCTGCCATGGACAGGGTTGCCGCCCACCAGGTTGCCCAGGGCCCCCAACAGCCTGGCTTTGTATTCCTCCAAGGATGGGGCATCCAAAACTTCTTTGGGCAACTTGTTCCAGTGCCTCACCAAATAGGTTGCTCAATATTATTTAGAGGTTGGTGGCTTTGGAAAAGAAACCACAAGTAATTAACCTTGAGCTGCTAATGGGTCAGCTCAGCTGAAAGCATTGGTTTTACTAATTAGTCCTGTCCCACTAAAGGACAGGACTTCAGACTGGAACACCAGTGGTCTGAACCACCATGACCAATGCTACATTATGCTGCTGAGGAGATAAGAGAATTACGATGGGATGCGGATAATAAAAACCACTTTGACATGTTCTGGGTGAAAGATAATGCTTAATAGTTATTAAACGTCTTGTTTAGGTTCGTGGCTACAGTTCTTCATAACTCCTGCTTGGTGAGAACTGAGAATGTCCATATGGCTGTGTGTCTGGCATTTCAATATCTGACTTGTCTTGATCAGGGCAAATGGTCGAGTTTGAGACAAGTGGTGCAATACAAATGTCCAGTGTGCCTCTCCTGCTCCCTTTTCCCCAGCACAGATGTGGACTTGGCCCTTTAAGCTTATGGCAGCGGATCCTGTCCTTGCCCAAGGCTGTATCTCGACCTGCTCAGACGGATGTAAGGGTGTAAATCTATGTCTGTGCAGGTGCTAACTTGGGCTTTGGCAAATTGCTCTGGTTCACTTGCATAACCTGATTGAGGGGCTGCTGAGGTAGCTCTCATTTCTCATGAGGCCACAAGATAAAATATCACTCACATCCCAGCTCTTCTCAGACGTGGCACTAAGTGGTGTGGGAGGTAGGAAATATGACATCATTTTTCTTTAAAAAGGGCATAAGGAACTGGAGACAAGTAAGTGTGCTTTCTGTGACAGGCAGATTTGAAGGAGCTGTAATATACAACAGAGTTAACAGGAGTCTAGGTAGATCTGGATATAGCGGGGAAGAGTAAACTTGGCTTCTCTGAAGGAAAGTCCTATCTCATAAATCTATTAGATTTCTTTGAAGGTGTCAACACAAGTCCAGGCAAGGATTAGCTGGTCACTGTAGTTAAATTGTACCTTCCAAAAGTTACTTTCAAGGTCTCTCACAGGAGGTGCTTAGAGACATTGTGAAGTTACAGAATATGAGAGGTTCCTATAAGTTGTTACAAGTATGCAACCAAGGGGAGAACAGCTAACCAGTGTTTGTGCTGCCCAAAGACTAGTTACTAGGTCCCTAAGAGGCCTGTGCAGGAATCTCTGCTGTGTGACACGCTCATCAATGATCTGGAAAAGCGGTGGATAATGAAGTGACATTGTTTGCCTATGCGACAAAATTATTCAGGATCATGAAATCTAACACTGACAGTGAAAAGCTCTGGAGGATCTTCGGAGCCCGAGTTACTGGCAATAAAACAGAAGATGAAATTCAGTGTAAATAAGTGTAAGGGAATGACAGTAAAGGTGAAAGGAATCCAGAATGGCAACCCAGTTCAAGCAGACAACAATAAGCACTGAATTAGCTATTACCACTTACCAGAGAGCTGATGGAGGGTGCCCAGGGAAAGCTGCTCACATGCACAACTGGTCAGGAAGCAAGAAGGATGGCAGGCATTGCTCAAGGGACAACATATGGAGATTGCCATCCTAACCGGTGTGGAGATCCATGATCCATATTCATTGCCAATGGTATCCTGGGCTGCATCAGCAGAGGGGTGGCAGCAGGGTGAGGGAGGTGACTGTCCTACTCTGCCTTTGTGAGGACCCAGCTGGAGTACTGCATCCAAGATGGATGTGAAGCTGTTGGAGTGGGTCCAGAGGAAGGCCATGAAGATGCTCAGAGCCCCTCCCATGTGCAAACAGGCTGGGGGAGCTCGAAATCAGGAGAAAGATGCAGGGAGACCTCACTGCAGCCTTCCAGTACTTGTGGGGAGCTTATATGCATGGAGGGGGGTGATATTTTACAGTTCCCTTCCAACCTGAGCCATTCCATTGTTTTCTGCTTCATTTTAAATATGGTGATCTGATCCTGCATCTCAGAAAGGACACAGTGATGCTACTGATGCTGAGAGACTGAACAGACCAAGGCTTTTCAGCTCGGATAGGCCATGGAGGTCTATTCCAAATGTGTTTGAGAAAGCAGGTTGGAGTTGGTGACTCCTCGCTTATAAATAGAACTGAAAGAATTTGGAATACTGGGCTAACCCACAGCAGTATGGCCAAAAAATGGATTACATAAAACACACTTCCACACCCCTTCACAGAGCAGAGCCAAAGCCAGCCTGTCTGCAATAAAAATTCTGTAGCAAACACTTGAAGTTCGACTCTGATCCAGTGCAGAACAATGCAGCTAAGGAACGCAACAAAGGAAATCTTCTCTTTTCACCTGTATGTAAAGACGAGGAGTGAAAAATGTATATTTTGTCCGAGGAGAATTATACAAAAATAAACGTGCTTCAGGAGCGAAGTCTATAGACACAAGCTCAGAGGAAGAGATGAAAGTGCATATTGTGCAGCTCCAGGAGGATGCACAAGGAGAGGCTACCTTTGCTGCCCCATCTCCAGAGGCCAGGCAGGAGGGATGCTGCCGACCTTACTGCCCACGGAGCTGCCAAGTGGGATGCCGAGGTAGTGCACTGCTCCCCGATGTTTGGCTCTCCTGAATGCAGTGCTCAGTTCCTTCCTTTCTTCTTCTTTTTTTTTCCAGAGAGACACAATTAGAAATAACCCGTCAGAGTAAAATAACCAAAACTCACATTCTGTCTAAAAGTCTATTTCGAGAAGAAAGAAGATTGCGCGCGAAGAAAACGCTCACCAGTGAGGTTCGACATCAAAAGAATGTTTTGCATGGACTAAATAGAAGTATTCATTTTTCATACATGCACAGATTCACACTGACACCAGTTAGACTTTCATACGAGCACACTTTGTTTACTTAAAAGCTTGAAGGAAGCAAAAATGTCACAAATGCTCATGTAAGCCTGCATGTGTGCCAATTGGACACATCCAGCATGGCTGTTTGTACAAGCAAAGATCTCCCAATAGGCCAGGAAGCATTCGCATACATCATCTGCCCAATCATTTAAAAGAATGAATTATTCATAGACAGGCAAATGTGTTCACAAGCCATTCGTATGAAGAGCTATGTTCAAGAGATGGATGTGCTGCTCACTGTCTCTGCAGCCCGGGTTCTGTGAACCTACACTTGATTTTCTTTGGTTCTAAAACTTTCCAAACCTGGAGCAGTGCTGTAGCTCAGTGCCTCAAAGCAAGGCTGCCCTAAATGTCCCTGGTTATCACCCATCTCGAGCTGCCCGTCCACTGCCTGTGTCTTTCCCAACAGATGAAACAGTGGTGTCTTCCACAAGAAGCAATGCTAGTCAGTCTCACATCTCTAAATAACTTCATGGGAGGGTCCCTGGCTGGGAGTGGAGGCACAGGACTGCTTTATATCGGACAGGCTTTACTTCTTACCCAAAGTCCTATCTCAGTTGTAAAGGTGATAGGTTAACAATGGAACAGATGGATGGACAGATAAGCTGCCTGCAGCTCCACTTATTCTGCCCCACGCCTTTATCTCTAGTACCAGCAGAACATGGCCAGAGAGGAAGGGGTTCTGTTAGTGACCCATCCCCTAGAGGGACAGCCATTAGGGGGGAGATGACAGGGGACACCAGCCAACCAGGAACAGCAGATGCAATGAGTGGAATGAATGGAAGGCTTGGTGCAGTTTATCATAGACTTGCAAGTTGGCTGGGGACTTCTTCTGCTCTCAAGCTCCCTTGATACCCCTAGTCACAATTCTGAGGGGGAAGCTATTATTTTGCAGCATCAGGCTTAACAGAACCAGCACAGTCCTCTGTAGTCTTTCGTGAGATGCAAAATATAAATAGGAACAAAGAGCTTCCTATAGATACTCAAGTGCCCGTTGCATTCTCATAGTTCTCAAGTGTCTTTGCTGTGCAACCTCAAGTGATATCTGCTCAGTTTTCCAGAACCCACTTACAAAGTCATTCCTAAACCTTCTGAAGAAGTACTGCCAGGAAAGTGCGTCCATCCTGCTGCTGCTCAGATCTGCAGACAACAATCATTTCTAGAAACCAGCCCTGCCTTTTTGCCAAGGAAACTCTGCCATGGAAGGATGTGGCTCCTCTGGAGCGTGTCAGATTGCCCTTTGCTTTGATTGCAGGACACGAATGTGCTCCTTGTCCTGACTCAGAGCACAGATCTCCACCTGTCCAGAAGCTGCCCGTGTCCTGCAGCCCATATGCATAACCAGCTGCTGGCCCACCATTCATGCACTTCCTCCCAGTCCCCGCTGTTCAGAAACACTGACTACACCTAGAGCTGATGAAATACGATTACATTTTTCTCTTCATTAAACATGATATGGAATCATAATTCACACATATAAAACTGTTTTATTCCTTTTTCCTGTTTGCTTTGGAATTATTTCATGGTCTCGACAATGTAAGTTTAGCAACGCTGTCTCTTCTGCAAAGCCAGTCAGCCGCCGGTACCCTGCAATTTTAATGATCTAATCCGACAGCTAGCATGCTTTAATTTAAAGTTTTATTAACGACCGCTTTCTACCCTCAAAGACTATATTAAAATTTGTTAATGGAATTGGAGATTATAAATGCCCCACTGCAAGGCCCACTTGTGCTGTTCTGCACCACCCCCTTTAGAATTCAGAGCAATCCTATTAACTCTTCTTTATGTTTTGTATAGGTCATTTTGATTGCAGTTTTTTTGTGTACTTCCCTTATGAGATAGCGTTCCCCGAATCTAAGCATTTGAAAGAATATAATTTCACAAAAGATCACATATTTCAGATTCATTATCCTTCAATAGTGAGCTTAAAATTTAATTTCTTTGACTTACTGCAAAAAATTTTTTGAGTCTACTGGGGGGAAGAAACGAATTCCTTGGCAGTTTCAGACAGCGTGACAGCAGTGACAGAATCCAACCCAGGTAGGAGAAAAGGGGAGAGGAGGACTCAGGGCTGTGCTCAGGACCGGCACCACGCTGCTGTCCACCTCACCCTTGGATGCTGGACGTGTGCACTCCCTTGCACGGCACACACTGCTCTCATGGTAATGTCCCATTACCGTGTGAAGACTGTCCCCCTATCACCCAGACTGCACTGCTGAGCCAGGGCCCCCACGTTCATTCTACAGTGAAAAGGAGCCCCCCCTCCCCATACCCGCTATTTATTTTATTCAAAGAGTCCATAAAAGCATCCCCCAATCAGCCAATCTTCCCCGATCATACGGTCATTGTTTCACACCGACTGTCATTGTTTGCCTCAGGAAGTGTGCTATTAATCATTTGCTATATAGACTTAATTTCTCACAATTCTCCCCTCTTTATTTGCTGCTGCTATTGTTCCTTTCTCCTGCTTAAACGTTTCAGCCACCCAGTGAAAAGGCAGAAACAACATCAGCTTCTCAAGGAACCAAACAATCAATCAGTTCACCAGCTTCACAAAGGGACTCAACGGGAGCAGCCGGGCAGCTGCCTGTTGTTTGAATATCACTCACCCGAAAGGCTTGGCCAGCATGCAGAAAAAGCAGTTATTCACAGGAAAAGAGGTAGGTGAAGGACACAGAGGGGGATTTCTAAGTGGATTTTTTATATATATATATATTAGAGATGTTTACACTTGAGCTACTCATCTAGTCTCCTTTTACAGCAGATGAAAAGCACAGAAATGTAGGGTGCGACTCATCTGGTGCATTTGAAATGTCTGCCTTTGGAGGAAATGAAGCAACCATGCTGTGCAGTACCCATTTCTCTCCATCCTCCTCTAAAAATATCCTGAACAGTTGAGTCAGACCTCTAGATTCAGGTAAGACGTGCACCATCTCCATAGGGAGCTCCACCATCATATTCTCGAGGTTTACCAGCTGGTCAATCCCACCTCCCCATTGCCTTCCTGGAAAAACAGAGGTGCCCTGAGCTTTGCACAATAGCCAAGAGTGGTGAGGGGCAGAGGCTACACAATGCTTCTACAGTGCATTTCCACAATTTCTTTTTTGCTGATCTCCATCCAGCTTGGCTGTGACCGTGCATGGCGGCAAACAAATCAGTACCACTGATAGACAGACAATCAGTTCCCCTCCACCTTCCCTTCCTCAGAGCCATGTTTGTTACACATCATGCTGTCATTCCTCATTGAGGCCCTTTGCACTGCTCATGAGTTCCATCTCACTGTAGTGTTCATGTATCTGCTCCTCAGGTGGCTTTCCTCCACCCACAGCACTCCACACCATAGCCCTTGTAATGCACGGCAGTAGCCTCTGGACTCATTCCTCTCTTTCTACTCTGAAATCCTTCCAAACTATCAACAGCTTTCCAGTGTGAGGCCTCCAATTTCAACCTTACCAGGGAAAGGTTCCCATTAGCAAGGTCACCTGGGGAAGAGTGCTTTGCTCTGGGGTGGGATTTCTCCACCTCCCAGTCTTCCTCTAACTCTGAAGCCAACAAAGCCAAGTAGACCCTCCTCTGCTTGCCTGTACTCAGCCCACTTCGGCTTTATACAGGATGTTCAAACCTGTCCGTGGTAGAAGGGCTGGAAGGGATCATCTAGTTCCAACTCAAGCCATTCATTACAGAATCATTTATGTTGGAAGGGACCCTTAAAGGTCACGTAGTCTCACTCCCTGCAATGACACATACACTAGATCAGGTGCTAAGAGTCCAATCCAGACTGACTTTGATGAGACATCCATCACCTCTCTTGGTACCCTGTGCCAGTGTCTCACCACCCCTATGGTAAGAAACTTCTTCCTTATACCCAAGCTAATTCTCCCCTCTTTTAGTTTGAAATACCCAGCAGTGGGACAAACCAATTCAGGAGCTCCTCAGTGGCCTTCTTGTTCCTTGCTGCTGATTCTTTCCCAGCACCTGCAGCCCAGTCCCTGCTGTGATTTAATGCTCCTATCCACATCCAATAGGGCACATGAAATCAGTGTGTTTATTTCATTCACCAGCTCTTTAACACACCACCTGATTCAGGCACAGAAGCATCAGCTCATGGCTGCCGAATTTAAGTCGAGAGCTGGCACAAATGGTGAGCACGCAGTTCAGATTTTATCTTTTGTGGATATTTGTGTGCTAAAGTTACAGATTTGCTTTTTCACTGTATTTGCAATAGCACTGCTCAAATATTTGTGGAGACTGAACACAGCCTAATTGAAATTCAGTTGAATTCAAATTAATATTCATGTTTTTTTCCCCCCCCTTTTACTCTTCACTCTGCTCTAACTGGAAGCAGTTTGCTGTTGCAGAGCGGGCAGCTGGGAGCTGGAGATCCTGGAAGGGTGCAAAGTTTGGCAGTTTGATTTGGATTTCTTGCAGCAGTCACTAGCACAGAGCAGCTGGGACTTCTCCATAAGGAAAGGGCAGAGATTTGTTGCTTGCAAGCAGCAGAGAGGGATCTGGGGACACCGCTTATTTGTAGCTGTGCAGAATCAGGGCTGGGCTCGCTGAGACCCCAGGACCATCAATTGCTTTTGCAACCATTGATCATGCGATTTCTATTGGAGGTGAGCTGATATTTTTAGCAGGATGTGATGAAAGCCCACAGCTCCACAAAGCATTATTTCCGGACCCCTCCACTTCTCCCTGCCTCATCAGACTGCTGCTCTCTGTCTGCCACCAAAGCAATCTTGCACAGGGAGATTAGAGATGCCTGGCACACTGAAACCTTCCCCCAGTCACCCAGGAAACATAAGACATTTTTCTTCTTCTTTGGAAAAACATGGAGATTAAATTGGAAGTGCGACATGGGTGCAGCTCTGCCCAGATAAACGCACAGGCTGTCAGGATGCAGATGTTCCTGCAGACTCGTCCTGCTCACACGCTTCTCAGAGCATCCCAGGTAGCCTGCAAATGCTTTTCATCGAGTATTTATGACCCCCAGTAAAGCACTAAGAGAGAAAGATTCCAAACTACACGTTTAACAAGACAAATAAGAGCAGCAAAAAACACCTGGAGGCACTGCAATGTTTTGAAAGATCTTGTAATCACCTCAGGTAGTTGGGTTTTTTTTTGGTTTAAAGACACGCTTTTACCACCACTGACCCTGCATATGGTCACAATACTGTTTGTGTTCCTCTCCATTTTTAATGTTCGCATCCTCATTCGTGCTGCAGCACCCGGAGGCAATGGAGGGGGCAGCTTAGGGGTGAGGGTAGGCACATGCCTAGGTTGGAGTCCTTGCACAGAGACTTATGACTCCCAAGCATCATGACCCCTTCCTGCCTTTGCAAGAAGAAAAGCACGAGGCAAAATTATCACACCTCTAAATACCAGCACAGCTGAACATGGATTTTTAAAAGTCACTGTACTGCTCCAGCCCCAGTCATGCTTCTATAGCATTTAACCACCACTAATCACAGCCAGGCTTTCCCAGGCACCAGGTTTGCATTTCCATACCTAAACACCTTGCTGGAGACAACCACGATGACCTCAGGCTGCAAAATTCACCACTTTATGCCACAGGAGTGCAGGGGACAGCTGGGGGCTGGACAGCTAGAGACATGTGGAATGGGGACACCACATTCCAATGGGGACAGATGGGAGGGGAACATCTGGCTGACCCTATCCCATGTTTCTCAGATATTCATCTTAAGGTGGAAGGAGCTGGGAAGGAGATAGGAAGGCACAGCAAGCTGCCTCTTAGGAAACAAACTTGAGGGGAACTGAATTGTACTTTGTACTTTCCTATTATATATGTGTGCAAAGGGCTCAGTAGACGGTCTTAAATCTGAATAATTTTTCTGCTTTGGTACATTTTCTACTTTTCCACTTTAACTAGTCTTCCCTCTGGGGAAATGCCTCAAGGAGCTCCAGACATAAGGCGCAAGGAGGAAAAGGCGTCTCTTTCTAAGCTGCTGCTACCCCATCTCCATAATCCTGACCTCCTCTTCGGATGTCCTAAAAATGAAAAGGGGCTGGGATGGAGGAAAAGGATCCAGCAAGGAGCAGCCCAAAGGATGCCCCATGTCCACAAAGCAGCACCAGGAGGAAGGGTACAGCCTAGTAGGGCCCTTGCAGCCCTGCATGTACCGAGCACTTCACCCTGCATCTGCAGTCTCTGTTTTTCCTGGTGTTTCTTCATAAAACACAGGCACAGAAATTGCTGCTGCCCTCCAGCCCTCTGATCCTGCACATGTTTTGGCAGAGATGAATACTCTTGCAGCTCACCCAGCAGCTCAGCCACTGTATTATTAGGTTTCTTCAAAACCCCTGAATGTCCCATCTAGACCTGGTGACTTAATATTTTTTAAATTACCTATTTGCGCCAGTGCCTCTTCATTTGATACCTTAATCCTTAATAGCAACTCACCTTTATTACCAGAAAAGAGCAAGTCAAGAGCAGATTTCTCCCAACATCCCCCGAGGTGGGAACTTATGAAATGAAATCATTTCGCTTCTCAGCTGTGTCCTCATCTTCCTTAATTGTTCCTTTTAACTCCTGGGGAGCCGGCAGACCTGTCTCATCCCTTTACAGGCTTTCCTCTTCTTGGCAGACTTGAATTACCTATTGTTTGTTTCCGTGCCTTCCAAGCCTTGCTATTTCTTGCCGGCTTCCTGCTTCCCCTCTTCCTGCTTGTGTTTTCTGCCCCCGTTTATTGACCTCACAAAAGTTGGATTTCCATTTTGTGAAGGACAATTGTGTGGCCCAAGCACCTTCCTGAACCCTGCTTCTTACCTGCTTGGCTCTGCCTTCACCCCGCTCATGCCCACGCAAGCATCTTGAGCCCATCACTGGTGCCAGCTCTCAGTAGAGCTGAGCATATGCTGAGATCTCGTTAATGGCAATTAAACCAGAGCGCGTGGTTAAGTACCTTGCAGAAGGTAGCTGCTTTGCTGTGTCACTTCTTAAAGAGCACCCATGCCAAATTTCAGCATTTTAATCTCTTCACTATTGACTCCGGGTGCTGTCGACCAGCTTCCTCCTTTTGTTGCAATCTCTCAGTCTAAAGGTTAGCATCGCTGCGATAGGATTTGATCCTCTTCTTTCCCAACGATGATGAACATAATTACATTCTTAACAAGTGAATTAAATTACAGCATGATTTCTCTAACAATGAGCGCTCTCCTCGCCATGGGCTGAAGAGGAGCTGAGCTGCTGGCACGCGGGAGCCCACGCCATGCTTCAGAATGAGTGAGTTTTCTCAATTCTATTCCATGCATTATTGGGACTTTAAAAATTATGTCTTATTCATCTATTGATGACAGTGGCCTCTTGGGTGTAAATTGAAGCAATTACGAAGGATCATGCAAATTAATCAATTATTTTCAGATTATTACATTCAAGCAGTAGTCTTGCTCTTCGATTCAGTTAAACTCTGCCTCTGAGTCAATTTTCAAACCTACAAATTAAGCTATTTATTAGCTAAGAAGATCGAGATGAAAAAAAAAAGAAACCCACCAAAAAAACCCGAAACACTCCCGAGTTGAATGGCAGAAGGGGTCATGATAAAAAGACTTCAACACATGAACTGCTATCTTTAAAAACGTGCTGCAGTGACAGCCTGACCCCAGGGTGAGTGGGATGCTTGGGATCACAGTGCTGAAGCTGCGGAGGTCCAAAGGCGCTGTTGTTGGATTGATGGATGGAGAGGACAGTGGGGGACACACCAAAGCATAGCACCCTCTGCCTTGGGCAGGCACTGGTGGAACCATCATCCCCTCTGGGATCCCCTTTGCTGAAAGCCTATGGAGGCAGCGGCACCAGCACACATCTTCCCGTCCATTGCAGGGAGTTGACCTAGATGACCTTAAGGGTCCCTTCCAGCTCAAACAGTTCTCTAATTCTATGGAACCTGCCTGGGGGCAAGACCACTTCAGTGTCACAGATGCTCCCAGCCTCGGCTCGTACCTTCCCCTTTGCAGCTTTAAACCCTACACGTGACATGGTCCATCCATAATGGATTATCACAGCTCTCTCGAATTGGCCCAATTAATGCAAATGCTGATGGGAGCCACCGAGAAAGGAATTGGGAATTAGAAGGTGAACCAAGGGGCTCCTCACCCACGCCCAACACCCTCCATCCCCCTCCCACTGCCCAGGCTGAGGGGTTGCAGGGTGGCTGAAGGCTTTTGAGTTTTAATTTAAGTGATTCTAAACCAGCTTTGGGTTTATAGCTAATAAGACATTAGTATGCTAATTAAATTATCCATGGAGTGGTATAAAGAGGCCTTCCTGAAGTTTAATGGCTATGTAAAAGGTAACTCTACTTGCGATGTAATTAATTCATGGAACAATAAATGTATAATTAGATTCTTATTAATATCAGAGAGGCTTTTCCTGCATGAGGAATGAGGACTGGTCATTTTTGCTTTCAGTGTGGGAGAAAGGAGGGGGCAGCTCCTGGCTGCAGAGCACCTCTGTCCTCATTGCATCCAGCATCAACATCTGTCCCAGCCACCAGAGCTGGGCACAGGTCCTACAGAAACCTCACAGCCCTCGGGCTTCCTCCTGGGTCAGATCTGGTCTGGGACATTCCTGGAAAGGTGGATGAGGCTGAGCAAACTCCAGCTGAGCACAAAGCTCTGCTGGATCAGAGCTTATCAAAGGAGAGGCAGAAAGCTCAGGAAGAACAGCATGTGGGAATGGTAACAGTATTTTTTGTATTTGTAAGGAAAATGAAACTGCTGTGAATACATCCAGGGAAGAGAAGCCCCCGAGATGCTGTTTCTATGGGATCCCAAGCTTCTCCGTGATGTGGCCACTCCAGCCATGAGTCAGCATCCTGAGAATCCTGCTGCAAGCTGGGATGTGAACAACAGCCCCGATCACATGAGGAGAGCTCAGTTGGCAAGGATGCAGGATGGGAAACAACACATCTTCCTCAAACAGACTGTGCTGGTCCTCCTGGGCTGCGCTCCTTCCCCTCTGTGCCCCATTGTCCTGGCAGTGACCTGGCTGTTAGCACGTTTCCAGACTGTCCCATGCCACAGGCTGAGTTCCTCAGTCCTCACTGGGCTCCCATTGGAACGTCTCCAGGGAGATTTGGGGATTCCAGAGGAGCAAGCATCCCACAGAGCCTTTGCCTGTCTTCCTGATGGCATCCCGCTGCCAAGCAGTCAGGGCTGGTTGCCCCTCGCCTCTGTGCATGGACTGGCTCTTGGACGCTGCAGAGTTAACAAATCAGTCTTTTCTTCCATTACAGAGGAACACAGAGTCCCTTGTTTTGATCTCACCCACCCCTGTCTTTCAGAGGGACGGTCGTTAGCAATTAATTGCCTTGGTGCCTTGTTCATCACAGCTTCTCACCAGGCCTCGTGACACGAAAGCTGAAAGTCACCCCCACAGGTGGTCGCACAGCTCAGTGCCCCACAAAGGGAAAATCTCCAGCCCCTTCCAGCCCCGTGCCTCTGCATGTGCTTGGGCAGAGTGACGCTGCCCTTTTCACCAGGTGACAGCACCTCACTGTACAGCCACAACAGTGGCACAGCAGCTCAGGGGGGAGGAGAACAGCAGAGCAACATCCCAGGATTGCAGCTCAGTGAATGTCCTTCATGCTGTAGCCCACAGCCTGCTCCTGCTCAACACACCCAAGCAGGATGCAGCACCCAGACAGGCGTCTGATATGCCTGGGATGAGGACATCGATCGCTCCGACCTTTGCAAAGCCCTGTCTGGAAAATGAACAGCACTGCAAAGCACAGAACGTGGTCACGGGAAACAAATGTGGCTCCAGAGCTCACAGTTCCACCAGCATCTCAGGAGCAGGGCCAAGCCTGTGTTGGGGAGGTGCTGGAAGAGCACTGCCTGCATGCAGGAGGAAGGCTCAGAGCAGGGTGCTCTGCTCTCAGGTCCTAACACTGCCCCAAGGAGGTGCATAGATACAAAAAGTACCAACCAACGGATGAACTTCTGCCCTGAGGGCTGCTCAGCCCTGCCATACGACATCAGTGCCCGGCAGATGGGAAAACTCCTTTTTCTTCTTTTCTTCTTTTTCTTCTTTTCCCTTTTGATCTTTTCTACCACGCTTCTTGCTTTCAGCCTTCCTCTTTCATCTCCTTTTATGGATTACCCCACACAGAGCCCATACAGACTACAACCCCCCCCGAATCATCCCCAGCAGCCCATTTCCCCTCACCTAAGAGCTGGGAGAGGAAGCAGCACTCCTTTCTGCTCGGTGTCTGCATGTATGGAGCCCTCCCAGCCTCTCACAGTCCCATCTGGCTCAGTCAGCTGTAGAAATGTGCACTCGGATGCAAAGACGAGCACAGTGTGCCTGGGGCTGCCTGGGGATGGCTCATGGACCAATGTTGGTTGTGGGAGCTCTCCACTCCAGGCTGCTTCTTTGCCCCTTGAGATGGGGACCAAGGGGTTGCAGCTGGGTGGCATCCGATCCTCACCATCACACTGAGGGGCTGCATTTTGAAATATCCTCACAATTTCCACGGGTCTGTTTGACCCCATTGAGCCCATCTCCTCTAGAGGCACAAGAAAGCTTTTGTATGGAGCCACAACAATTCCGTGCTGAAACTCAGCTCAATGAAATCCGTGGTATTTCCCTTCCATTAAAGGAAAAGAAGACAACACCCCACAGTTATCTAGCCCAGAAGAGGCAGCGTGTTGATCACACTTGATCTCTTTCTGCCAAAGACACACTGCATTTTATCCTGTTTCTTATTTACCCCCATGTACCTTTGTTTCCTCACAGTTACTGTGCCCTTTACGTATGACTTTAGGCCAGCACAGGTGCAAGAAGGTTGAATTTTTCTTCCTCCTTAGCAGTGGGACATTTGTTCTTCAGCCAGGTGCCACTAATTAGATTACAGCAGATCTATTATAACTAGTTCCCTCTTCACCCATGCACCTGTGACCCCATTCTCTCTCTCACATGACCTTCGTCCTTGCATGGGCTGCAAAGGGAAGCCTCAGACACGCTCAGGGCACCCAGTCCTCCATAACTAACATGGAAAGCAGACTACCAGGTTCTCCTCTGGGGTTTGTCTGCTGCCTTGGCTGTGTCTCCAGATGAGACACCGGTCCCTCTCTGCATGGCACATGTGAGATTGTCACTGCATTTCAAAGTCACCGTTGTGAGCCAGACTCTGATTTGGAAGAGACTTTCTTCCTTGCTCCTGCAGGGAAATTAATTTCTCTTAAATGTGCTGATGTACAGATAATTTGCCTGTGGACCCAGCAGATTTGCAGTCAGCAGGCTGCCCTGGTCAGTGCCAGAGAGCAGCATGTCACGCCAGACCATGTCTAACGTCTTCTGAGTGATGGGACTTTGGTCTTGGAAAGGCACCCGATGCCATCAATCCCCCCAAAGCTCCTGTGGGGACTGGGTGTGGGAGGGCTGGGAGCTGTCAGCAGACCCTGCCAGCCTCCCCTCCACCACCCTACATTGCTCTTGGTGTGCACAGCCCCACAGCAAAAAGCTTTTTGCTTTCCAACCTGACACATCTCCCATGAGAAACCTGCAGAGCCTGGCTCCCACAGACCACAGATGGGCCTGAGCATCACAGCTTGGGGAGATGGCTGTGCTGACCCCCAGCAGAACTGAGTCTCTCTGGAGATCAGCCACGTGGCTGCAAGTGACAGCTCAGTAGATATCCTCACCCAAGCACACCATAGGATGGGTTCTCTGGAAGCAGCAGCTGACTCTCAGCCAGGAAGCCAGCTCAGCACTGCCCTCGATGCTGCCATTTTTGGACTCTGCAAAGTGCCTCATTGCATCTGTCTCTACAGATTTCCACTTACCCAGATGGTTTTTGTCTCTACCATTCTAACGTCTTGTGGGCGCTGCTTCCAACATCTCTAGTAGTTGACTCTTCTAGGCATAACTGAGGTTCCCTCATTTGCAAAGATCTACTTCACCCTCTAAGGCGCAGACCCAGCCAAGACCTCCACTTGGAAACAGCAACCTAAGAAATTCAGAGAGACAGAAATGTGAATATAAGTAGGTTACTAATTACTCTCTGATTTTCCAGCTCTTTCACCACTGCTGCTTTTGCTCAACCTGCGTCTCCCTGGGAAGCCAAAGATTTACCTAAATACCAGGTCCCTAGCTTGGCAGCATAGAGGCACATTGAGACGTGCATCTGTTCACGTTTGCATTTGGGTTTTCCTGAGCTTCTGATCACAGCCATAATTTCCAGCTAGCCTGAGGAGAAGCATTTGTTACGTGATCTTCAATTAAGAGATGTTAACTGGCAGGTTACAACCTGACTCCTGCCCTCGGGACATGCCGATGCATGGACCCTGCAGGATGCATTGAAGGTGCAAGCAAGGTTGCAGGGTGGACTGGGAGGGGCTGGGAGAGACCCATCACCCCAGTGGGTCATTGGAGATGAAGTCTTCTCCCATGGAGAAGAGTCATAGCAAAGGCAGAGGAAATTTCGGGAGTGTGGTGAGAGACATGTGATAGTGATGGAGGACACTGAAACCATGTGTAGAAATGACAATGTTTTGTAATGAAAATGTAGGGATACTCCTGGGCTTACTCTTAGCTATCCATGAGAAGGATGGGCCTTAGCCACTGACAAAGGATTGTCCCAGCTACATAGTTTAAGAGCTGGGAAATACTCTATTAAGAATAAGGTGCTCCTGTTTGACATGACAAAAAAAAATGAAGGGAATTTCAAGAACAAGGTGATACAGAATCTGTCAAGGATTCTTGGTTCTTTTTTTCAGTAATTGGACAAAATATGTTTGTTCTGCTACGAGACCTCATAGCACTAGTTGAAGCAGGTGAAACTGGGTTTAATATCCTCATTAAAGCATCAAGATGTTTTTATTCACCCAAGAAAAAAAGAAAGTCTTTTTCAGATAGATTTTGAGAGCCTGCATGGGGTGAAACGCTCTGTGAAATAAAGAGCCAGCCAAAAGATTTCCCTTTCAAGTGCTGGTGTTGTCGTGGCCCTCTCCAGGTCTCTTAGCACCAGGGCATGCAGGTAGGCAGCCCGCAGAGGAGGAAACCCCGGAGCACAGAACTGTAAATCAACAGTGCAATCAGCTGCACGGGTTTCTGGGTGGTGGCCACTCGCAGATCTACAGCACTGTCACGGAGCTGTCACATGAAAAATGCTTTGAGTAGACAGGCTGCCTCTCCAGGAAAGATCAGCTTTGATCCTGGTGCGGAAATCAAGCAGCTATTGCAAAGATGCAAATTTATGAAATTCCTACACCTGGCGCGTTCACACGTAGCGAGCAGATTAAGAAATCACAACATCTAAGAGCACTCCCTGCCGTGGGGAACCCGACCAAATTGTTACCGTGCGCTCCCTTCCTCGCAATCAATAAGATCTGTAGGTTGTGCCAAGCCCCTGGCGTAAGCACAGAGAGACCACGGGAGCACACAGAGAAGCTTTGCAGAGGGGCTTCCTAGATCAATTCTATACACCCCCCCCCTATTCCTCTTCCGAGGTATTGCTAACCTCAAAAGCTTGGTTTTATTTAAATATCCAGGGAAAGGCTTTGTTTTGTAAGCAGACAGCCCTTGAAGACAGCCCTCTGTAAGGGTGCATGAAGGCTTTCTTCCCTCGCCCACCATGTCCTCAGAGCTGCAGTCCCCAAGACCTGCAGGTTTGGGGATCCCCTGGGCATCCCCCACCTCCTTTGAGCACAAAAAGCCATGCTTAACATATTCCCGTCTGCAGGGTCCTTCTGGGATCACAAACGTGTGGGACACTGAGGCTTGTCCTACCTGGCCATCTTCCCTGTAACACAGCTGGAAGATGGAACTGGGACATGAGCCACGCAGGAACACTGACACCTGCCAGAAGAGCAGCTAGGAAACAGCAGGCACAGAACCTCTGGATCCTGTGATATGTCTTGTACCTCATGTTCTGTTCTGATGGGAAGAAGCTCTGAACAAGAAGGGAGTGTCTTTCTGCTGACTGACTACCCCAGTCCAGACATGGTCAGCACTGTGGTTGATTCAGAGCCTCTTTCAGATAAGGGTTTGCCCAAGGGATGCCACCTGAAGCTCTGTGTATTCCCCATGCAGGGTTAATTGCAGCCACTCTGGAGCTGTCTCCTGCTCTGAGCCTCTCCAAAAGCCAAAGCACATGGGGAGAGAGTGAAGCATTGAGCTAAGGGCACGGTTCCCCATGGGGCAGTGGGTGGACAATGCTTCTTCGGATTGATGGGGATGGACCTTTCCATCCCCATGAGGTGCCCCCATGGCAGATCCTCTCAGCCTTGGGTCTTCTCCCACCCAGCTTCCAGACAGGCCCAACAGCTCCCTGGCACCCAAGCATCACCTCAGTTGTGTTTGCAGGGAGCAGCATCCTCTGACCAGCACACATTTTAACACCCACTACTCCTGGAGGCACAAATGACTCCTGATAAAGCATTTGTCCTGCAGAAAGCAGAGCAGACCTGCCTTAATCTCATATCATCTCCCCAGGAATGGACCCAGCCAGCAGTTTGCAAGCAGAGAGAGCAAACTGGGAAGTACTCACTGCTGCACCCAGCCTGATTTTATCTGACCTTGGAAGAAGGTCAGCCTGTGCTGCCCCTGCACAGAGCTGTGAAAGGCAAATCCACAGTGTTCAGCAAATCTCTTCGTCTAACAGGCTCATTTCTTCTCAAGAATTCATTTTGGAGGGATTCGGTGGCATTGACAGAGGTGGCACAAGTAATTTCGCTGCTCATATTCAGGATGTAGCACTTCATCCTTCGCCCTACAAGTGGGTTAGCCTGTGAATTGCTCTGTGCTTCAAGTTGCAGAGCCTGAATTATTTTGGCTGCGGGACATGGACTGCTCAGCAGAGCTCAGCTTTGAGATTGCATCGAGGCTCACCAGCAGCATGGGGAGCTCATAACTCCAGCACCGCTTTCAAGCACTGGTGGCTGCAAATGACAAAATCCTCAGAAAGCTTCATGTGGGTGCCGGAGCTCCTGACATAAGCTTTGAGGGAAGCTGAGGCCTCTTCCAACGCAGCACAGCAGATGCACAGTATGTCCCTGTTAAAAAAGAAGGGGAAGGAGACAAGATGCTGCTGCTCATTTTCACTGACACAACTTGCTGCTGGGTGCACGTCCCCATGCAGGGCCACCCGAGCATGCTTCAAGCACGTGTTCCTCACACGTGGGTCTCACAGGGCTTGGGCAGATTCATGCCCACAGCACAGAGCAAAGACCCAGGGACTGACTTTGGCTACTTCAGGCTCCAGGCTGGGTGGGATGTGTCCTCAGCTCTCGGCAGTCTGCTAGGAGTGGCTGGAGCTGTGTGCAGAGCTAAGCAGGCTCCTGGAAGTACAAAGGCTCTTGGCTGTGCAGTGGAGGTCAGCAGCAACCTTTGGACCCCCTCAGCATGCCATGCCAGGAAAAAGGTCTTCTGCAGGAGAGCCGCGGGGCAGCATCACTCCAAGGCCACCTGTTCCTTTTGTGCTTGCTACTTGAGTCTTGCTGTGCTTTTACTGTTGCCAATCCCTTTCTATCTACACTGGTTCTTGTGGGTTTGGAAACTTGCAGTCTCTAAGTACACATCTGTCCAGCCCTCTCTCTCCAGCCAGGTTCCAGTAGGGCTGGTACAGCATTACTCTGCTGCACTCACAGTCTGCTCTGCAGCTCCTGCATTGCTTTTTCTGCCCGCTGTCCTAATCTGCTACAAAGCTTGTGACCTGAAGGGCCAGTCACTAGAATCCCTTTGGGATCCCATTTATTTCTGCAGCAAGACTTGAGCCACGAGTTAACTACTTGCTGCAAACTCCAGCAGGCCAAGGACTTGGGTAGCAGCAGGGTAGAGAGTGTGGTGCAGCCCCTGGAGGGCAGCTGCTCCAGCCAGTGCATCACAGAGAGCTGAGCCTTCACAACCCTGCAGCTCATCCCAGGAGGGCTGCTGGCAAGCAGAGAGCGCAATTACAGGAGCAGAAGAAGGAGCTGGGGGCTCCTGAAACACTGGCTGGTAGCTGTGCTACAAGGAGCTGACAGGCAGCACACGTCTCTTCCATAGCCATTGATCCTATATTAATATGAAAGGGACTCCTTCAGCCCTGCAGAAAGCCTGAGGTCCCAGCTCCATGCCTGTGCATCACCCCAGACTGAGAACACCTTCATCCCTTATAAGCGCAATCAGAGCAGGGCACGGAAGTGGCAGAAGCCATACCAACAAGCTGCCAAGCACCCTGGGGTCACCACTTCTTCATCATGGCATGCACAGAGAGTCTTCCTCTGGTGCTTTGTGTGGGGGACACATCAGCAGCGGGCTCACCAGGTCCCAGCAGGACAGCTTTGGGTGGAGCACCAGAGGCACTGCAAGGGAGTGCTTCGCTCACAGCTCAGTGGGAAGCAGAAGGTAATAGCAGATTTGCACAGGGTGGGTCATACAGGGGAAAAACACGTGGTCACTGAAAATAGCTCATGAGTAGGACAGTGTTGATCTTCATATCCCAGGCAGCAATAAGCTGCAACCTCTCCAGGTTAATGTCAGGGTGATGGAGCTGGAGGAGGTGGCTTGGACAGAGCTCAAGGTAACAAAACCACATCACCTACTATGCCATCAGCTGCTCCTTGTGCTACGAGCTGTGCCCCTCATGCCATGGCTGTGTCCTCCAGCTGCTACAAGGCACAAGGCTTGGCTGAGAGGTTGCATGCTGGTGCTTCCACACTCCTCGTGCCATGCAGAGACATGGCAGGAGCTCGCTGGAAAGGCCGCTCTCCAGACTCACCCTGCTCCTCTGGTGACCACTCTCAGTCATAAGAACTGCCTAAAAATAGCCAAGTACAACATCTGCAGTGAGGCATTTCCTCCTCTCCCCCTTCTCCCGGCTTTGTCACCTCTGATGTCCCACCAGCTCTTTCCTTTCCCAGTCTGCATGGGACTGGGCAGCACAAACGTGTCCTCACGTCTCTGCTGGGCCCCTCGTTTCCCACCACGTTTCTCAAGGTCTCCAGGATCCAGCCCCACAATTACTCAGCTTGCATCCTTCTTGGGACTGAGGAAAGCACAGGGGCCCCTTCCTGCCCTACAGCATAATTCCTCTGGGTCTGCAATTCACAATAGCAACCACCACAATCTCCTACTTGGTACACCGAGTGCTTTCTGCCCGAGGCTATTGCTCTCCAGGTGTTTAACTCCCATTGAGTTGTCTTTGGGTTTATTTTCCCACAACAGAGGATATGCATTCAGCGAGGGCTGGTTTACATCGTGCTTCCTACCCACAGCTCCGGTCCTTCCGCGTTCCTTTGTGTTTCACTTCTCATCAGAGTTTGCATCTCCTCCCAGTTTGAAGTTATCTGCAAATGTAATTAGTGTGCTGCTAGCTCCCCTCCTTTACATCATTAATGCTCCACCAGGGTGGATTCAATCCCTCTCTCCCCTCACGACTCCTGACTATCAAGAGGCATCAAACCAATGGAGATGCTCAGGTCAGCCCAGAAAGTGAGGCACGGCAGTGATTTATTTCCATTCGTCCTATTTCAGGCACGGTGCTGGGATGCCTGTGGTTGCCAGGCTGCAGCATCCACACCTCACTCCCTGCATCCCCACATCATCCTCAGCCCAAGTGGCTGTCACTGCTGAGCTGCGTCCTCAGCTCAGAGCATCCATTTCCGATGGGATTGGAGATGGGGGGGGTGGGGGGCAAAATAAAGAATTAAATAAAACAGTGGGTTTTAGGCCAAGAAGAGTTAAACCCATCCATTCCTGACAGGGCCCCCAGCACAGCGCGTGATTGGAGCCTGGAAGAGTTTGTACCAGGATTTTCGGAGCAGCTATTCTTTCCAAAAATACGAAGTCATTCCTTTGAAGAAGAGGGGGAAGGAGGGGGGAAGCGGGGGGGGGGGGGGGGGGGGAAGGGGGTAAGAAACGAAGGCGAGCTCTAATCTCCTTGCTGCAGAGTTTCACCTCCTGCTTTCTCCGTCCTTCTCCCAGAGCCAAGGAAACCTTGGGGGGGGGGGGCTGGGGGGGGAGGAGGCTGCGGATGGAGGGGATAGAGAGGGAGGGGAGGACGAGGCGCTGGGGACATCGCAGTGGGAGCCGCCACCCCCCTTACCCCCACCCCCTCTCCAGGACCACAACAGCTTCACGGAGCTGCGGTGCTAAACGCGATGAAAAGCATCGCGTGCGGTTCATGCCTGGACCCCCCTCCTTCCCCCCCCCCCCCCTTCGCCCTGCTGTTCCCACGCTCCCCCCGGAGCTCAGCACAGAGGATTCGAGCCATGTGCGAACCCTCCGCACCAGCTCAGCCTCCCACGCAGCTCCTCTCGCTGCCTCGTGTTTGTCGGAACGCTTGTAGCCCACGAGGAGGGGCGAGGACTGACTCAGCGTGTTGCACCCCCGCCTGCAGCATCCCCGGGAGGGGGGGATGGGAGAGGGGGGATGGGTTGCTCCCCCAGGTGTTCGGTCCCAGAGGCTTCGGCTGCGAGGGGGTCCAGAAAGTGCGGGGAGAAGGGCTGCGGTGCTCCCAGCTCCGGTCCCAGCTGCATCGTGGCGGTCACCGGGCCGTGGGCAGCCCTAAGCCCTTTCTCATAAGGACATCTAGTGGCACCGTGACGGACGGCAACTCGGTCCCTCAGCCCCTTTCGGCCCAGGGTCCCCCCCACAACCTCTGCCATCGGCTTTCACTACCTCCCACATACCCAGATAGGGGCAAGGCTGAATCCCATCAGCGGTGTCCTTGGGACATGTCTGGTGGCAGAGATGGGGACATCTCCAGGAGAAGGGTGAGTCCAGGGGGATGTCTGATCTGTTGTGAAAAGGTACAGAGTTGCAGGACAGAGCGTGGGAGGCTCCTACCCCTTTGCAGAGATGTGAGCACAAAAGAAATATAAATAAATACAGAGGTCCTCTGGGGAAAAAATGGACATCTCAGGGGGAAACGGGCATGGTGGGACAGTGCTGGGATGGTGCAGAGCAGAGGCAGCACACAAAGGGACCACATGGGACACCTGATCAAGGTGCCCCTGTTCATTGCAGGGGAGCTGGACCAGAGGACCTTTAAAGATCCTTTCCAACCCAAATGATTCTGTGATCCCATGAGCTCCTAGTGCTACAGGCCAAGTCAACCCTCCTTTGTGCAGCAGAGAGGAAAGGCAAATGGGGAGATGGGGAAGCCCTTGAGCCATGCACTCCCTAGGGGATACCAGCACAGGCCTACATGCACAAGCACTGGGACGTGGGTTCCAGCAGCAACAGCCACCATGCTCCTGCATGAAGCCTGGAGGGAGCTGGGATGAGAGCAAAGACCCCCGCAGAGGCACATGCCATCTTCTCATCAGTCTCTTAGCCTTTCCAGAAACATTCTGCAGCAAAACGACACATGCATGGATGTGGATATTTCTGGGGGAAAAAAAACCCTCCACAAACAGAACCCACCTGCAATGAGCTCCGTGCAATTAGGGAAAACATGCCCAGCATGGAAGGATCAGTGCCGTGCCCCAGGCACACATCTGCCTCCACGCAGCTATTTCCTAGCAAACCTCTTCAGAGCATAATGACCATGAATAGCGTGGACTTGAAGAGCATTTCCATTACAGAAAGGGCATATCATCTCCTGCCTTTATTCAAATGAAAACAGTAATGAAATCACTGCCGCCTAATACAGACGCACTTGGTTAGACATGCACTCGCTTTTTGGGTGTTTTTCTTCTTGCTTTTCTGTTTCATGGTCAACATTTATGCATTGCTGTCAGAAAGATTGCTTTAATTTTCCATTCTCTTTCAAGACCCTTTGCTGAAAACAAAAAGTATTATCCACTGAAGAACTGTGAATTAACTCCATCTAATATCTTAGGAGCAGACCTAACACCAAATGGCATTCACTTACATTTTTAATGTACCGATGAAGTCATAGAAATCACTAACTTAGAGGCTGGCTCATCACATTTTTCTTGCTAAAGCATATCCCGTATCTCCTCCTCTGACTCTCCCCTAGAGAACCCATCACTTCTTTTAATGATTTTCATCATCTGGCATCAACATTTTAAAGCCAGGCATGAGTGATGCGGGTGAATGAATCTCAAGACTTCATTTGGCTTTTCATTTATGGCGTCAGAATGAATCTGACCTGTTGGCATTGCTTGTTTTTCTCCTTTTGCTGGCTCCTAACTCAGATCTTACGTGTGCTCATTTGACTTTAATGAGGCCACATGCAGACCTCTGGACCAACAGAGTTGCCTTTCCATACGGACAACCAGAGCCTGGCTATTAGGTCGTCCCAGCAGCAGCAGCCACCACTCCAAAGCATGATTGTTTTAGACATTTCTTAGTTGTATTTCCCAACACAGCCCTCTACACACCCAGTAGTCATTCAGCACACAAGTTTAAATCTGCTACACCAGATCTCCCTTTTTTTTTCCCTTCCAGGCTCAGCAAGTTGTTATTCTGTGCAAGCACGATGCCCTCCCAGGACTACACTACAGGACCAGGCTTTTGCTTGGATAAAACAGTTTGGCAACACTTGCTATTGAGGAAATTTGTGGTCTGTGCGTTGGGGAATGACTCAGTGGAGCCAGGAGCTGTCTGAAAGCCCCCGCTGAGGATTTGCTCTGAGCACAGCCTGCGGGGCTGGTGGGTGGGCAAACAATGTGGCTCAGGAGCTCCTGTTCAATAAAATGAATTTGTCTCCAAACAGACGTCGCCTTGTTTCACTCAAAATACTTCAGTTCTCTGCACTAAAACACAAGAAAGGAGAAGGTCTGGTTGAAAAGCTGTCATGCACCAGTGATGCCCATCTCCAAACATAACTGGCTCCCATGCAGCTGCATTGTATGTCGCCCACCTGCTGGCCTGGCAGGTGGTGGTCCCCAGGGCCTGGCCCTGTCTCCAAGTGCAGAGAAAAGTTAAGGACAAGGGTCAGGGTATCAGATTTGCTTCTGGTCCTTTCTCTTTTGTCTCTGTGTTCTCTGCTCTGGTGAAGCATGCCACATGGTTCTGGGTGGAGAAGCATATCTCTGAACCCTCAGAATCCCTTAGCATGCTACTGGTGCAACCAGCTTTGAGGGCACACATACAGCACAGATGCCACCCCCAAGGTCCACATATTCCTAGTTAGTGACTTGGGTCAACATACAGTCCCCAGGGATGGGTGACATTGGCATTCTGCATGCATTTGCAATATCTTCCTTGGATGAGCCTAATATACTCCTGGTCTAGTATTAGATATGGAGGTTGGTGGTCCTGCATACAGCAGGGGGTAGGTTGGAGCCTCATGATCCTTGAGGTCCCTTCCAACCCCAGCCATTCTGTGATTCTATGATCTCTTTCAGGCATCCCAAAAGCTCTCATTTCCACTGTCACGTTCACCACCTACACTGCAGAAGCACTGCCATGAGAACAGGCACCCTCACCTTCATAGGCAGCAGACTTACAGAAGTCTCATACTAAAGGAAATCTTACTGTTTGGGTGCATTACTCAGCGATACCAGCCATTAAAGCAGGCCTTGCAGTCTGGTAGGAAGCACTGTACCCCACATGTTCAACGCGTCACATAGTGGACACCATCAGCCTTAGCAGCTTCAATTACAGCTCAACAGGAGTGGCACTGCTGTGCAGACATACCTGCAGGGACTACACAGGCTGCTCTCAGAAAATGCATTTTCCTACCTCAGCCTTATTTACCAGGACATACCCACTCCCAGGGGAACAGGAGCCAACCAACAGTCTCAGGCACAGTAAGCAATGAACTGAGCCCAAAGTCTGTCCATGGGTCTGGTCAGGAGCAGTACTGAGGGCTAGCAAAGATCCAGAGCCCATTCAGGAGGCAGAGGCGGAAGGACAGCAGTTAGGCTCACCACCAGAACAGCTCAGTACAAGTGAGAAAAAGAGCCAGGGCTGATCTTAAATAGCTGCTGGCATGGGCCCAGGTGGGGCTGGTCAGGGCCATTAAGGTCTCCTGGTATAACCTGTGTTCTGACACCTACTATGGTTCCTTGTGACATTACCAATGCAATTAGAGCTCTGAGAGTAGGGCTTTTTTTCTTAAGAGTTTTCTTCTAATGGTGAACTTCTGGGCTGAATTCAGTTTGAAGATGCACCTTTGGCAGCCCCAGAGACTGTCTTGTCATCCAGTGATAGTCATCTGAGAGGTCCAGCAACTCTGATACCGAAGCCACTGTTATCTAAAATCAAAACATATATGGGAACTCAGGGAAGGTAGAGGTGAAACACAGGTGTGTGAGGCACACCTGAACCCAGGCAGAAACCCACAAGCACCTGAGTGTCCCCAGAAAAGGAAATCCCCATGCTCACACCCTTTAGCACAGGGCTGCCAAAGGGAGGAGGAAACATGCCCCAAGCTCAAGGCACGTCCTCACCATGGGACCAGACAACTCAGCAAGCAGGGCAGTGCACATAGACATGGCAGAGGGTACTGCCCCTCTCTCACATGGATGAATGCAGCTAAGCTTACTCCTTGTGTTTAGATGAGAGCAAAGCTCCTCAATGATCCTTTAAAGATGGATTCAGCACATTCCTAGGTGAGTAGTTTCCAAAGTTAATTACTTTTCCTGTTAAATATTTGTGTCTTAATTCCAATTTGAATTTTTCTGACTTCAGCTCCATCTGTCAGTCACTGAGCCTTGTCTTTGCCTGCTGGATGAAAGGACCCTCTGCTATCAGAAATCTCCACCCTGTAAGCCCTTAGACACCGAGATCAAGTCACCTCTCAACTTGTTCTCTGATGAGCTAAATAGGTTGAACTCCTTAAGCCTATCATTGCACAGCAGGTTTTTCAGACCTTTTCTCCTTTTTGCAGCTCTTCTCTGAGCTCTCTCTAATTTTTTTTTTAATCCACAATGAAAGCGTGGATGCCACTATTTGATACAATATTCAGTAAAGCTCTCCCTACGCTTTAGATCACTTATCCATCCTAACTAATAGCCTCTCAAAATACATAACTGTCACATGCATTAATTATAAATTGGACTGGTGTCCTGCTTATCTGGCTTCCTAAGCCGCCTACTGTACCCAGACCTCCACACGTGGATGACATTTGCAGTGAGAATTGCAGCACTGAGCTTTCCATTCCTAAAAGGCACAAGGCTTGTTTGCTCTGCATCTAACAAACCAGTCTGCAACCTAACTCGTTCATCAGGCTCCCTCTGTCAGGGCTTCAAACCTGGGTGCAGGCAGAACCTGTGGACTGAAAGTTCTCCCATTGCATTGAGTCAGTCCTTGGTGCACATATGTATCCTCCTCAGTCTTGCTAAGTACATCACCTATGTTTTGAAATGCAGAGCCACAGCCAATGCTACCAGGAGCTTTCCAGACAGACACCTCTTCACTGCAGTTAAGTTGCTTCTCCCAGCACTGCTGCTCAGACCTGGTTAAATGAGAGAGCATGGCTATGACTGAGTCCCAGCGCAGAATCATGCAACCTGGCATTCCAGCCCTAAACACTGTCCAGAATAAAATAAAAAGGAAAACAGGCTATTTTCAAGACTTTTCCAGCTGCTTTCTTTCTCCTCTGTTCCCCTTTCAGCACAGCACTATCTAGGACGCACAACCAGTGCATGAAATCACTCCTTCCTTCTCCTTTCCAAAGCCACTGTTGCTGGGCCAAGTCAATGCAGAGGATATGATGGCATTGCTGCAGGTAATTAGCAGTGCTGCCCTCAGTCCAGGCATGCCATGTACATGTACGCTCTGGCTCCAGGTGTCCTGGGGGAGTGGGCAGAGTGGCAGCTGTGGCAGGTCCATCTGGGCTGGAACGCCTGAGGACAAGGCGGGCTGGAGGACACACAGCTACAGAATTAAGAGGAATGCATCACTGGATGGATTCCCAGCAGGGATGGCAGAAAGTACGCTCGGTTTGTGCATCTCAGTGACCCACTTCCAAACCTTCCTATTCCCTAAATGGAATCTCCTTCAATTTATAACCACTCTGTCTCTTTTCTGGCGCTAAGAAGCCATTATCACTGTGTCTACCCTGAGTCCTCGCAGCTGACTTCAGATGCCACTTATTTTTACTGCAATAACAATAACTTGTGTATGCAGCAGGTTGGATGGCCAAACAGCTGTGCTGTCTGAAGAACTGAGAGATTTAGCAGGGCAGCCATGTCTGGAGATGGGGAAGGGAAGGGAAGTAAAAGGGAAAGGAAAGGAAGGGAAGTAGAAGGGAAGGGAAGGGAAGGGAAGGGAAGGGAAGGGAAGGGAAGGGAAGGGAAGGGAAGGGAAGGGAAGGGAAGGGAAGGGAAAGGGACATGACATGACATGACATGACATGACATGACATGACATGACATGACATGACATGACATGACATGACATGACATGACTCTCTAGATCATTTGGATGACCAGGGTTATCTGAGACTCCACGCTTCTAAGCCCATTGAGTCCATTCCCTGCTAATGGTAAATCTCCAAGAAATCCCATGCCGGTATGTGTGTCTCTCCCACCAAAATCAAAACGAAGATGTAGAGATTTTGGTGGGAAATGTAGAAGGTTGACATGAGGAGGTGTGAATGGGAGTGCTGGGGTATGGAGGGACACAAGAATGGCAGGGCCCCAGACCAGCAGCCCACCAAGACTGCAGCACATCCCTAAAAAAAAAGTGGACCAGATTAAAATTAGGGCCAGGCAGGAACTGCTGGAGAAACAAGAGCAAGAAAATAAAGGCAAGGACTGGAGTCATAAGATGCCCAGTAGGCAGGCAGAAGGCAAAGAGCAGAGGGACAGTGATGTACAGTGACTCACAGTGGTGACGCAGGGTGGACAGAAAACGAACCTGGAGGGTACCAGAGGCTCACCCCAAATCCATCCATCCTAATCTCAGAAGCCATAAGGCAGAAAGAGGATTTCACAGTCAGCATCTCCTACAGCTCCTCTGTCACAGCAAGTACTGTGGATAGATTACGTGGATACGCACGTCCTGGCACTTCTGAGTATGTGGGCATAAGAGAATGCCTGCAAGGGAAATCAATTTCATTTTAAAATAAAATCTTCATTTCCTATATGGACTTGCACTGAGCTTCGCTACATTAGCTGAGCTTTGTTGCTGCCACGTTGCAGCAGATATGCTTTAGATTCCAGATGTTTTGAATTTTCTGTCTATTTGTAATAATAATGATAACAATCATACAGAACCAAATAATTCTTACAGTTTTTGTACGTAAATTGAAATGTTTCCCAAATGTTTTGTGAATGTGTTCTAGTTATCATTATGTACAATGAGGGAGCAGATACATACTGTCCTGGCTTATTCCTGCGGGGCACCCACTCCTCTGGAAAATTATCTTCCCTGTCTAAGAGAGTTTCCAATTGCAAAAATGATGATGGCACTGATGATTATGATGACTATTTCTCCCAGGAAAAAGAAATATGATATAGAAATGTGCTGAAGTACAGTCAGATCTGAGAACGCGTCTCAGTAATAATTTAAATTAAAAATATTAAAGGCGTATGTTGTCATTACCCAAACGCTCACATACTGCAGCCATGCCATGCAATAATCAATTCCAAAATTCAATTGAAATAGAATTAATCGATTATTTATTCTCCGGCTCCAGATTAGGGTACAATTGTTATGACAGATGTGCCAGCTCCTTTGAGGTCTTGGGTTTAGTTTACCCTTGAAGCACCAAGAGCTGGCCAGCCAGTACATACTGGGAAAGGTATAGGGATGTCCCATGGGCAGGACAATGCCAATTGGCCACCACTGGGCCTCGCCATCTCTTCCCATTCTTCTTCCCTACCCAAAACCTTCTCCAAGCTCACTGTGCTGGAACTGTGCCCACAGAGCAGACCACTTGGAAAAGCTGGTTTTACTCACAGCAAATTGTAGCTTCGGTCTCCTTAATAACATCGACATCAGTCGTTTTCTGAAAGTGGAGCTGGCGATGGCCATTTCCCAAAATAAAGTAGATTCCTCAGACTCAGACCTAGGAAAAAAAATGCAGTAATGAAGGCCAGCCAAAGAAAATGGCCATTACTTATTTTATTTCACTCTTAACTTTTAAATTCGAGCATGATTTTGCAGACTTTTTATTAGAGGAACTTTGAAGCATTGGTATTATTCTCCGGGGAGGGCGCGAGATACATGAAATACCCACACATAAAGCCAGACATGCTGGCGGATGTGCCATTAAGTGCCGCTAATCGCACGCCACATTTATTGTCCAAGGTCAGAAAGCTATTCTGCCTTCAAAAAGGAAGCGCTGAGAGTTTGAGCAGGATGAAACCTATTCTTCGTGGGTATGTGTCCAATTGAGGACAAGAGAACCTTGCAGCTGCGTCCCTATGCATCCTTTCAGACCTGGTGGTGACAAAACCCCATGCGATCACACAGGTGACTTAATAAGGGGGAAGAAGTTACAGCAGGGCCATTTCTCCATGCTGCAGCAACTGTTCACGGCACAGAGGCAATCCAGCACGGGCTATTTTGCTACTATTTATTCTTTTATCATTAGCACCAAGGAGTCGGATGTGCCCCTCATACATGCTCCAGCTCACTGCAGTGTTTTCCTCTATGGCAATGCCATTAACCCATTGTGAGACTGCTTCCAAAAACTCCCTCCTGTACCAAAGCCATGCAGAAGAGGAAAAAGTTTCCTTAATGGCTGTTTGCAAGAGCTCCTTGTTTTCTGCTGACAAATGCAGGAATGGCAGAAATGCAAGGTTTGTATGGAGCAATTTCTGATCCTGAGCGTTTCATCTGCTTTCTCATCAAGGATTATAGGTCAGAGTCTGGGCTCCAAATGTGTGTTACCTACTGCTTGGCATGCATTAGTCATCCTTCCCTCTTGAAATCGCTGTGAAAAGCGCCCGATGAGAGGGCATGAATAGCTAATAGTGGGTGCTGGAGACTGCAGTGCGTTCATCCAGAGCATCAGGCAAACACGTGCACACCGGAGAAATCAGAGCGTATTCACAAACAGAACAAAAGGCAGAAATTCAGAGAAATGAATTCCCTCGAGGGCATGTGATGGGAGATGCCTCCAGCCTACCTCTCCTCTCCTGCTGGCTGCACTGCTGGCAGCAAGGGGTTGTCTGTCTGTCTGTCCCAAACCAATGCTCCCTCCCCCCACCAGGCAAGGTGCACCCAGACGGCACCTACCTCCCAAGGATGCTCCATTGTGGCTGGTTTCCAAGAAAGAGAGCCTCTTTTAGTGCTGTCATTCAGCACAAACTGGTGTTCCCACCACCTTAAAACCAGCAGACTGGTGTTACGTAGGGCCCAGGGTGGGATCCTCCAAGAACTCAGCCCTGATGCCCTGTCCTCAAGCTTCGGGTTGGGTGAGAGAGAAGGAAAAGGACTTAAGAGTGTTTTGTGCTGCTTTGGTTTGAGCTTCACTGGGGGTGAAGCAGCTCACTTGCACCAGCTCAGTGCCACACACTATGGGGCTGGGTGCAAAGGGGTTGGGATGCTACTGGAGTGGTAGGAGCAGCCCTGCTCAGGTGCTGGAAGGAAGAAAGGGGCCCAAGGCTGTGGAAATGACAAGGACACAGCTACCATATCCATGCACAGCCACTGCCAAGCAAAGCATTAACAAGGACCTCGCCTCAGCTTTTCATCAGCTCAGAGATGCTGAGGGCAGGGATCGCTGCCTTCCTCCCACCTGCTCTCCATGGCAGCTCACCCTCAGTGCTTTGCATCCAGCCAGTGTCTCAGGGGTCAGCAAGCACGGGGGATTGTAGATGTGATGCAGAAATCATTGGCAGTCCTCACATGCGTGGGAACCTGACATTTCGTGAAAGGGCCTTTTCCAATAGGTAATTCTGCACTTCATGAAAATTTGTTTGCCCTTCTTAATCTCCGCTGCCAGCACAGCCTTTTGTGTGGCTCCGCCTGGGTTGCAATCAGAGGACTTCTCTCCATGTCTGATCCTGACAACCTGAACATTTGTCAGGGCTCCACTACCTGCCTTTATAATCTCGCCCAGGAGTCCCACCATGTCCCGTGCATACGGATGAGGGCTGAGCCTCCTTTGACACAGCAGAGATGGTCGCAGCTGTGCTCATCTTCACAGAGTTCTAAATCAGCTCTGAACGAGGAATCGTCTTTTCACAGCATCCTACTGTCAGGTCCAGGGCAGCACATCCCATCCCAGAGCCTTTCAACACACCATGTGCCATGCAGTTGGGTGATGGGAGCCAATAGTGCGGGTCACCCACTGCAAGCACATAATGTTTGAACTGTCTGCCTTCAGTGTGTCCCATCTCCTTAGCAAATTATCATCATTTTCCTCCTGCCTTCTGCTCCTTTTTTAAACAATTTCTTTCCCTGGGTTTCCTTTAACTCCTTGTTACTGAGAGTGGAGTTACAGAGACCGAGGGCACCAGCATGATCCAGCTCTCCAGGCATCAGATCAGCAATTCAAGGCACTTTCTTAAGTCTCATCCTCAATACAAACTCATTCTCTTCTGTCTTTTTTTTTTTTTTCTACCTTTCATATGAAGGAGGAAGAAAACAGGAAACAAAAAGGTGACCGAACATATTGCAAAACCCCTCTTTGTGGTTGATTGACATCCATCACCATTCCCCACATCAGCACATGTTTTCTCTGTTTCTTATCCTGCATCCTCATGTCACTGGGATGAGAGTTAATGGCCTTAAGTTGTGCCATCGGAGGTTCAGGTGGGATAGCAAAAAAAATTTCTTCTCAGAGAATAGCAAAGCTCTGTACATGCAATAAAGGGTGAGAATCCCCCCTCGTGGTGGTGGGTTCTAAGGAGACACTTTTCTTACCCTACCAGAAATACTCTTGCTGAGGTCACATATTTAATGTGGCAAGTTTCTATTTGTAACTCCTCAGGGTCTGCGTGAAGGAGGCTGAAGCACCAGCGATGTGATCTAAGGCAGTGTACACAATTCAGTCACATTTCAGCATGTCAGGAAAATAAATCTCGAAACAGACACAGAATCAAAGCATCTCAGCCCAGCTTGCAGTGCCAGTGGTTATTCAGGAGATCAATCAGCACTATGAAATGCCGTCTCTCCCAAATCAATGAACTCAACAGAAAGGTGCCTATTCATTATTTCAGCTCATGCTTGGCCTCGTTGCACCAGCCGAACAAAAAGTTGTCTGATAATGATAACTGCAAGACAAGGGATGGAGAAAAGGATTGTCCACCCTGTGTGGAGTATTATGATGGGAGACATCAGCTGCACCGCAGGTCTCGGGACTGAGTGCTTCTCAATCACAGCCTCATGCTGCTGGGGATAATGTGTCACACTTAAATATCAGCATCTTCTCCTTTAGCACCTCTGCAAATTGCGTTCCATGTGGACACATTCTATTTGTTTCATTGTAAGCAGAAGGAGTTGTGACACAAAATGCAACAAACAAGCAGGAGCCAGGGAGAAAAAAAAAATCCTTTCTCCGTTTATTTCTTGCGTGGGAGTAAAAGAGCTAATGCCATGCTTAGCATCTTTTAAACTTCCTTTTGTATCTAAACAAAGGCAGGTTTGAGACCTTCTGCCTCAGTTTCTCCTGACAGAGCCCTCCAAGTGACAGAAACCTGGATAAAGCAGACTTGTCCTCTGCGGGATGCTGAGGAGGTGTCGAGGCTCAACAAGATGCTTGCTGGGGTTAGGAACACAATGCCACAAAGCTCCTTAGACCACACTGGGAGTAATGTCCTGTTTTTGTCAATTCATTCGAAGGAAGATATTTTTGTGTTGGAGAGAGCGCAGTGTAAAGTCACTTAGACAATAAAGGAGTGACAGGATTTCCACAGGAGAAGAGATTAACCAAAGTGGGATTATTTTGTTCTGAGAGAAGATGATTAAGAGGTGGCATGATTGAAGTATTTAAACTGGCTCAAGGTTATTATCAAATTAAGCTGTATCGGTGATGGCTGGGCAGCCCTCACTCAAGGGCAGAGCGGAGGGCTTCCCAGCAGCCTCAGAAGGAGCGGTTTGGGCTGACCCAAGGCAGTCATGGATGGAGAAAGCAAACATGAGCTGCTGCACACCACGCAGCAGAGGCTGTGGTAGGCTGGAAAGCCATCTGTTGCTAGCAGATGACCTCAACCTTGGCACCATCCTTTGTGATGCATTTTGGTCTTGCACCTCTTTTGCATTCAGGCTCATCCCTGGCCTGTGCATTGCTGCCTGCTGTTCCTGCTGGGCCTCCAGTTCAGCCCTGAGTGTTTCTATTTCACTCTTGTGCCACTTCGGATTCTCTGCCATGCCTGATGTGTCAAAGCCATAACAGTTCTCTGTACCCTTCGCACTAGACAGTGATTTTTTGGGTTAGCATATTCTAATTGCTCTGTAGAGAGTTAATTTAGGACCTTCAAGTAAGCTCCATCTAAAATTTTTGCTCCAGATCACAATCAGATTTCAATCTCTTATGAAGATTCAGCACCCATAATTGCAAAATTGGCACTTCAGACCTTGATGAGCTGTAAATGTCTCTATGGTTTCACCTTCTTTCACACGCTTCAGATGAGAAGCCCTCTCTCATGTGCATCGTTTTCATGTTGAGTGTAGCACTCCTTCAATTTCTTCAATAGGACTTTGTAATTACTCTCCACTTCCTGAGTTAACTAAAGAGTGTAAAACCTTTAAGTAATCCAAACCCCACCCTTACCCGCACAAAGCTCTGCAGCTTCCTTTGGCTTCCCCCCTGTTTTTGATCTCTTCCATCTGTATTTCACATCTATATGGAATTCCAGCTCTGGATGCTGCAAGGGCTTCTTCTCCACATTGCCCAGGTTCTCCCTTGATCTTGGAATGAGTACAGCACTCACTCACCAACAGAAGTTCAATGTCTTCTGTCTTTTGCGTGCAAATCCCATAGGCAGTGCGCAACAGGAGACTTGCCCATGGCTCACACCTCTTCCACTGGTGATAGAAGGAAAACCCACCTCATCCTACCAGCCTGCAGAGACAGGTGTGGATTTAAGCCAAGGGGAAAAGGTTTCAAACTAAAAGAGAGGTGATTTAGACTGGGTAAAGTAAAAAAGCTCTTTAAGATAATGGTGGTGAAGCACTGGAACACGATGACCATGGTGGATTCTCCATCCATGGAGACATCCGAGGTCAGGCTGGAGTAGCACCCATGGTGGGTCAGAAGAATCCCATCCCAAAGGTGATTTTGTCTTCCAGTCATTCACACACTGCCCAGATAACTGCTCTGCAAGTGGTGGCTGTGTTATCAGCACCAGCATCATCATAAGATTACAGGTCCCAGACTCATTTAGGCTCTGTCTGAGGACACGAGCAGCCTAAAAGAGCTCTCTTCTTGATTGACAGGTGGGTTTTCATCATGAGAACCCAAACAAAAACAGCAGTAGCTTCCAGTGGGTTGGCCGCCCCGCACCACAGCATCCCTCAGCTGCCTCCTGCTTCATGGAGAGCCCACGTACGGTGCCTGGGAGGAGAGCAAGCAGCTCATCAGTGCTCACCAACATCTGCACAGCCCAGCAGGGAGACACAGCATGCATGCTTAAAAAGGGCACCATGGCACAACAACTGCTTCTGCCCCGTTGGGTCGGCAACAAAAGCAATTAGCTGGCGTAGGTGGGAACGGGGATTTTGGGCTCTGCTTATGCAGCTGATGAGGGATCATCTGTCAGTCTTGGACTCTCCTAGGAGCAATCCCTTGGCTGCTGCTACGAGCCAGGGAAGCAAATGCCTCTGTGAGGCCAAGACTTGGTATCCCGTTGCAGGGCTGGGAGGTTCACCCTAACTCTCCAGTTCCATGTGCAAGCCTGACCAGGAGCTACAAGAGTGTCACAGGCAAGGTTTTACACTTTTTTTCCCCCAAAACTGTCTTCTTTCCTGCTGGGACATTCATCTCAGGTCTTTCCAACCTCACTTTTACAATCAGCCTGGGCACAACAGTTCGAGGAGTGCTCCTTGCAGAGCTGTGCCCACTCCTGCAGTGGCTTCTGCCCAGTGATCACACACAGCTCACATCCATCATGCTGTCCAGGCCCAGCTCACTTCTCTGCCTCATGTCCTGTGGAGGAAGGAACAGAGAAGGAAGGGAAGGACCTCAGGGCCAGGACAGACAGAGGGCTGGTAGAGCCATGAAGGCTGGCAGAAAGAAGCCTGAGGGAAGCAGTCTCTTGCTCAGACCCTCAAGGGGGGAGGAGGAGGAGGAAGGAACCCTTGGCACCCACCACCTTTCCTCTCCCCCTTCTCCCACTTGACATTTGGAGTGTGAATGCCTCTGTGTTTGGTGCTTGCGGAGATCATTTCTCCTGGAAGGAGAAGGAGTTGCCGACAGCAGCAGCCACAGGGACGCAGCTTTCCTCTAATGAACTAGAAAATAGTTTCCCTTTAATACTGATTATCCTGGAAGCCAGCTGAAGTGAATGTGATTTACATAAAGATGAACCCGTTCAGCACTGTCTTCCTCAGCAACACCGGGCAACTCGGCAGCAGTGCGGGCTGGGTCCCAGCCAGGGAGCTTTGCTCTGCTCTGATCTGCAGCATCCCGTGAGCTGCTTTGGCAGCTCCATCCACCACTGAAAGGACTCAGATTCTGCCATGCCTGGGTGGCTGCGCAAGAAACTGGGCTGGGAAGCTGATCTGGCTGGAAAATCAATAAAAAAAAAGCAAAAACCTGTGACTCAGCTCCCTGCATGAGCAGCAGTGCCAGTGCTGGGGAGGCATTGGAGCACAGTGTTCAGCAGCAGCCTGGCTTGCACCATATGCTAGACTGCATATGTGCACAGTGCACAGCACTGCCCATGTGCATTCCCGAGCACTGTGATGTCCTGCATCTGAAGGCATTTCCACACACAGAGTATGGGATTTTGCACCCTATGATGTGCTGGCCAGCAACCCTCCACTGTACATCGGCTCACAGCCAGGTTGCAGATGGCTGCAGGCTTGCAGAACTTGGACCTATTGCACATGAAGGAGAGGTCTGGGTGCATAGCTTCTACATGCTCACATCCGTGTTTGTTTGTACTACTGTATGCATTACACTTGTTTGCATCTCTGGCATATTTGTGGCTAATGCCTTACTAATTGTGCTACCACATAGCATATGCCCCTGCACCAAGATTCTCTGCACCATATGTGACAAATTTGGGGGTGGTGGGGATGTACACACGAGCCCTGCAAACACTGAGGCATGCAATCTGGCCTTCTGTAAGTGCAGCAGGTGCCCACGCTTGGCCGTGGGCATGCAGCATGCGTGAGGAGCAGCCCATAGCAGGTGCTGCTGCCAGAGAGCCAGAGAGCCCCTCTGCTGCGTGCACGGCTCGGTCAGCAGTTCTGACTTCCCCTCAGATAGATTATGTTGTCGACTAATAACCACATAAAATATTCAGGAGCTTACTGCTCTGCCAGAGGCACTGCGGAGATGAGCGTGCCAGGAGATGGATGGGTTGTGGGCTTGGGAAGCTCACGCTGCACCGGGAGCTGGGGAGCTGGGCTCTGCTCTTAGGAAGGGGATTTGTTCTCTTAGTGATGCTCCAGAGGGAGAGCAGTGAGGGAGGTTGCGCTGCTGGAGGGGGCTCAGCAGGGATCAGCCTTGCTCCTTGGATCCCTAGGGATGCTAAATACACACATGGCTTAAGCACAGGGCAGGGAGTGCCACCAGGAATGTAGGGTTCAGCTCATCTGGGGCTCCAGTGGGAGCTCCACAATGCTCCGTGGTAGATGCCAACACCACATCTTCCTGTGCCAGAGTCTAGCTTGGGACCCTCTCTCCTGGGGACCCATGCATGGCATTCCATGACTTTTCTTCCTGCCCAGCATCTCAAAGGACTGGAGTCAGGGATGAGATGCTCCACAGGAGCTGGGAGCAGAGCCCCACGCTGTGACAGCAGTGGGTGGTGCTGGTGATAGTGGCTCTAAACGTGGAGGTGGGAGCCCAGTGCAGCACTGGGAGCCATGCAGCAATACTCTCTGCAGCAGTCACTGCAAAGCAGCACTGACTGTGGGTCAGCTTCTATCACTGCCTCCACTGCAGGCTGGGGATTGAATGGGGGGATGGCAGAGAGACTGAAACTCAAGAGATGCCCTGCCCATCTCCTTCCTGCAATGTAGAGTTATACAAACAGCTATTTTCCTGCTTATATTGCTTGTCCTGGAAGTATTTGTTCTTTGTTCTGTTCTTGAGCATAGCAGGAAAAGATGCATTCACCTTTATTTTGCAGAAAGGGCACTGGGGGCGTACAGGATGTGCAGTCCTCAGTACACCCAGCCATGGGCACATGTGGCTAATGTTCTCTTTGCATTTCACCCACCCAGAAATGTGCACATGTCAGGTGCAGTGTGCTCTCAGTGCCCATATCTGGTGTTCAGCTGTGCCTCCTGCCCAGAGACCCTGGGCCCAGCATTTCAGCATTCCCCATGCTCAGCTCACATCTGAGCTACTCCAAGCTGGGGCTGCTCAGCATCCCAGCCCTGTGTAGGGCACTGAACCAGCGGAGGGCTTGGGGTCGAGTGCCCACTGTATGTACTGAGCTCATTTCATCCTTTTCTTCTTGCCAGGAAGTTCTCACAGACACTCATCTGATCATTCAGGTCTCTCATGCTGCTCTCAGCCCTGACAATGTGCTGGCATAACCTGTCACAGATATAGCCAGAGAATGAAGTTGAGTCAGATCAGTCTCTACCTGCACAATGCTCCACACATGGCTTTGCATCTCTCTCCCACAAAGTGCTTCTCCAGGGGATGAAACAGCAGAATCCACTATGGGTCCAATGGGCTGGGGCTGCCCCAGGACCTGTTTGCCCATCCCCAGCTCTGAGTTGGGACATGGGCCACTGGGAGTCAGTAAAATGTATCACCCAGCCGTGGCACTGCAGGGGGATTTTGTTTTGCAAAAGGATTTATTCATAAAGTCACAGCAGCAGCAAGCCAATCCTTGTCCTCCGGGCCCTGCAACGTGTGTATAAAGTAAATTAGAACAAGGTCTGCATGTGAAGGCTATAAACTAACATCAGACTGGTTGGGAATGGGAGGGAGAAAAGGAGCCAGAGAGCAAGAGAAAAAGGCAGAGGAAAAGGGAGGGAAGAGCCCTTTCATAATTCACAGTTCCTGAAATAAAAATAAGGCTGGAATCATGTTTTGGGTGGAAGGGAAAGTGCGTAGGAAGTGTGTACTTGCCAATCTGCCAAAAAAAGTTGCTTTTTATTTTCTTAAGAAGGCAATTATGTATTTTTGTCATCCACTTCCTACTTTGAAGCTGTGGAACCTGCTTTGCTCAAACTTTCCAGAACAATTTGCCCTCAGGCTACTGCCAGAACTGCAAGACTTACACCCCAAAGATGAAAGCAGGAGAGTGCCAGAGCTCCTCTCCACATCTGCAGAGCAGCGGCACCTGCAAGCATGGAAGTGGCCATGTCTGCATCTCTGTTGCACAGCACTGGGAACAACCTGCTCCTTTCCCCGCCCCAATCATGCTCTGCAAAGGAAGGGAGATGCTGAGCTTCACTTTGTCTTGACTGAGGTCAGAAGCTCATCAGAGAGAGGCAGGGATGCTACAAGGGACCCTGTTGCCCTGCTGGGATGGGCAACATCTCTGCAGGACTTGCTCAGGACATCCTGTTAGCCTCCATTGCCTCCAACCCCACTGTGTCAGTGGCCCTTTAGATGTCTTCCATCTCAAAGAAGACGTTCCTTCTGGCAGCTGTGAATGGGAAAATTGTTCAGGCAGTAGGTTACCCACACCTAAGGATGCAATTTCACAGCTGGACTTCTCCAATGGAGAATGAAATGCATTATCAGAGATGTTAGCTTTCATCTCAATCAGTAGGTTGTTCTCACTTGCTATAGACAATGCAAGAAAGATAAGGCAGCACACAGGAGCATTTTGGTTTCTCACTGTGTGTGTGACCAGGTAGCAGCATCCTCAGGGCCTCTGGCTATGTATGCATCTCACCATGCTGAGAGCAATCCCTGCTGCCGCTCCCTGTCTGTGATTCCAAATGCCATCAATATATTACTAATAACAAGGATATGTACCTTGGAAAACAAGCCAGCACCTGTGGGCGGGATGGGATCTATTTTCTAACTCAATGTAAACACCACAGTAACTCTGATATTCATGATATTCATATCCACAAAGCAGTAGCTGGGCATTAAGGTCACCAGATAGCAGCATTACAAGCAACACATTACAAAGATGCATGGGCTCGAAACCCCCACATGCAGATAAGAGTGACCCAGCTACGCCCATAAGCATTCCTGCTTGGTGTGATAGCTCTATCTCCCTATTCCCTGTCCCACAAACAGCCTTAACACTGTCTGGCAGACAACAAGTATGGATGGGGCTGGGTGCTTGGAAGGGCAACTGGGTGCTGTGAGTCGTGGGTTGAGTGGCTGCCACTGGGGCCAGGGAGGGTGCACAAGTGCTGGTGGTGGACAGGTGAGGAGGAAATGCGACCACTGTGCATGAAGGCTTTGCAGTTGCATCACTAGAGGATCGCTTTGCCTGTGCCTCTACACACTGAGAAGACAAGCTAGCAAAGACAGACGTTAGTAATTAAGAAGGGCTCCAATTAGAGCCGACTAGAAAACTGTTGTGCGTTGGAGAACATACGCAGAACAAAGCAGTCCTTTATTTCACAACCTGTATTCTCTATTTTTTTTTTCCTTCAAGACCTTTCCTAGAAAAAAAATCGAGTTTCCAGAAGGTTCAAAACCGTTGACTTGAACAGTGGGATCGTGAGTAGCGCCATGAGGAAAAGGCCTTGTGAACGAACTCAGTGTTTGCAGTAATTAAGTAACTGTCTAAATTCCTAAATCCTGATTTTGAAATCGTTTGGTTGACTTGACACATGGAAGTCCCAGAGCTTTTAATTCAAGTATAAAGCTTGATTGGCAAATTAATAAAAGGCTATGAATGAAATTAATGAAAGATTAAAGACCAACAGCTCATGCTGATATAAAAATTACTCTTCCAAAATAGGTTATGCAATAATTAGAATAAGTTACCACCATGTTAATATTAATTCTGATATAACGTTTAGTCATTGATTAGATTTACCGATTCACAACGGAGATCTCAAATCTTACATACATTTGTTGAATCTTTGCAGGCACTCTAAATCATCTTTATTTTCCATTCCGCAATTTCTAGAATTGCTATAAAGTGAATTTTCATTAATAAATTGTATAGTCGAGCACTCGAGTTTGCAGTTTCACTAAGCAGAATGAGGTCTGAAGAGCCATTAGGACCATGGAATGGGTAATTGATTAGCTGAAATGACTTGGTCAATGCGCTCTGAAGCCTCTAACTAGGGCGCTGTTTTGATGTCAACCTCCTCATCTGGTATCAGCTGGGAAAACTGATCAAAGGTACAATCGGAGAGAGTTTTAGCCCAGGTTTTGTTAATGGAACACAAAGTCGAGGCATCTGAGGAAATTTGTATTTCGGCTTTGTGGATTTGTCTCCAGCCCGTGAGCGAGGATGGGTTCATCGCCTGTGTCAGAAAAAGGAAGGAACTTATTGCTGCCCATTTGCAGAGATTTCTTGTGCCACTGTAATTAGGCTGGGTAAGGTGTCAGCCTCATATTCAGAGGCTACAGTAAAAATGAGAAGTGTTCCTAAGCATTAACTGGGTAGGATGAGGACCCAATACCAATTTCATGCTTGCTCCTGCTTTCTCCAGCTTTACTGGGGTCGTTATTTCATCCAGTAAACTAAAATGTAGATCAGCAAAGTTTCTCACCTGAGAATATCCCAGTATTTTAAAATAAAGTTTATTTAGTAATTATGTTCATCTTTATAATTACCTGCTGTCTGCTTTGCAGTCCTTTTGTCAATACGCTCTATTTTTTTATGAGCTGTGCAACTTATTGCAATGCTTCTCTCTCTGTCTTGCTTTTGGCAGCTGATAACTGAATTCTTTTGTCTCTGATCACTTATTCTTGCTTTATAGTGTAATAAAAAAACAAAAACACAACAGTAAAATTGCGTAAACAGAATGTATGCAGCTGCATATATGTTTTTTCTCATTGGATGGATGCATGCTCACATCCTTTCATTCTCAACCTGTGATGCCCATTCCAGTGCCACACAGAGCCCTACATCAGCTTCAGAGGAAAAGATAACCATGAGCTGTGTGCACGTCCTGGAACATCAGCTCCTTGTTGGCTGATCAAGGCTGTCTATGTCTACTTCAACTGTCTGAGCTCTTCAAAGGTCCATCCGCAAAGAAAGACAAATCAAGCTGATCCCATCACACTTTTCAACCCTTTACTGTGGGATCCATGATGAGCAGCATACCCTGGACCCATATAAGTCCTGCCCATGGGTGTTGCCCAGCTGCTTCCCAGCTTCACAGTAATGTTAAAGCATCTGGTATCAAATCTCAGGACATGGCCAAGCTCTGAACCCAAGAACATGGAGTTTTCCATTTTGGGGTGCTGAAGGAGAACTGGATCTCCTCCTGTGTGCTGCATCTGCTCAGGCAAGCCCTGGTCCTCAGCTCTCCCTCTCCTGCATCAGGAGCTGAAACCTGTTGTGCAATACAGCACAATCACCTCCCTGAAGCTAACTGCTGCAAATCACATTTCAGTAGATGATTTTCACCTTCCTTGTAACTAATGAAAAACCCTTTAATTCAACATGTTGATGCTATTGCTCAGACTGAAAGTCTCTTCTTTGGAATACAAATGGAAATGGGTCCCACGCTTTTGCAGATAAAGATAGTTTAATACTGCCTTGGCAGTACACATGCCTAAATCCCAGCCTGCCAAGATGGACTGCAGAATGATGTATTTCTCTGGGGCTTTAGAAGACTCCAGGAGTCATTTCATGGCAGCAGATGGTCCTGGAAGGGACAAAGGACCTCATGTGCACACCAGGGGGAGGAGCGGGAGCACACAGTTATGAAGAACACAGACACCTCACTACTTCTGTGCTGAGGCAATAACCAATGATATGGGTTGTGTTGGTGACATCAAGGAAGTTGGGCTGTGGCTGGACAGCCCTCGTTGGTTGTGTTTGTCTCCAGTTCCTCCCCTCCTCCAAGCACCACATGGTGTGAAGGGAATGATGGCCTTTTCTCCACCTCTTCAAGGACTCACACAACCCCACCATGGTCTGTAGCTCAGGCCCTGACCTTTTACCCATGCCTCATTTCCCCTCTTGCATTGACAGCAGTCAGAACCTGGAGCTCCCATATGCAAAGGACTTTAGTTTGCCCACTTCCCATCCGGTCTCACAGACTCCCTGCGTGTCTCACCAGCTTTCTCCTGATGTCCTTCCATCATCCCAGAGATGATGCACATGGCCAGCATTGCTGTAGGGCTGGAGAAGCTGGCTGTTCTCCCGATGTCTCATTCTGGGGTTGCATCTTGGAGGTGCTTCTGGTCCAGCTGTGCATGAGGGATGCAGAAATACTAAAGGTGGGAGGCAAGTGCTTGGAATAGCACTCGTGGAGCTCTGCAGCAGGCAATGTATTCATATTTTGCTATCTGAGTGCAGACAATAACTCGGATTTGAATCTTGTTATCTACAGGTGAGGAGCGTGGTTAGACAGCAAGTGTGTGAGTATTTTCTCCTTCCTCTGTGTGAACAACTCTTGCAGTCACACAGAAGTGAAGGAACGGTGCCTTTTTTTTGGAAAGGTGCTGGGTAGCAGTCAATGTGAATCACTGCCAAGAGTAAAGATGTTTTAAATGGCTCTAGATACCTGCTAGATTAGTAAGATGAATCACAATCGTCGTGACCTCTACATGTGTCTGGCAAGTTGTTCTCTTGTTACCTAGTGAACAATCTGTTTTTCATGAACCTAAAATAACAATGTTTAGGAATACACTTTTTTTTTTTCTTCTTTTCAAGCTCTGTGTGAGTCACCAGAGCTGAGGGAAAGGAAGGAGGAATCCTCTAAAGATCAGGGACTTCTGCACAGAAGGGGCCCAGCCTCTGCTTCAAGCCCAGCATCTTAATGGCATCCTCTTCCTCACTGGGGGAGCACCCAGTTTTGTGCCCCTCTCCACCCCCAGGCTGGTGCCTCTTCTTCCTCTCATCATCTTATTTGCCTCCCTAAGAAGTGCCTGGCTTGGATCCCATAGTAAACTCACTGGCTGCTGCCAGCCCTCTGCCAAAGCTTTCCTCTCAAATCCGAAACAAGAGCAGGTTGCAGGCTTGACATTTCTCAGCAACTAAGCCAAAGTGAGATGGAAATTATATTTTTACCTTTTCCTCTGCGCCCTTTCCTTGTGCCTATTTGCTTCTCTCTTCATTTACCTCACAAACAAACAAAGAAATAAATAAAAACCGAGCATCAACAACTCAATAACTGCCCTTCCAGCACATCCTTGCCCAGAACTGCTCTGAGCAACAGGGTTGTAGGTTCAAAGGCTCTCCCTTAAAGAGTAGTTAAGCTAAAAGGAGTGAGTGCAATGATACTTCGGTGCTGAAAGCTGTTTTCCTCCCTTCCTTCCCGAGGAATTTACTGACAGTTGAGCTCTTGCACGGCTGTTTGTTTGCAGTGGATGTGTGCCAGCTCTAACTTAGATACAGTTAAATATTTCATGTAAAAGCAGGGCTGCTTCCCTCCTGGGCCCACAGGGAGGGTGGCTGGCAGAGGGGACCTCGCATCATGTGAGCCCCTGGGCAGCGGGCAGGCAGGGCTCATGTTTCTGAGAAAGCTTCCCTCTTTGGAGGTTTTCATTTCTATTTTTTAACTTCTTCCATGAGAGAATCAAAAATAACCCAACGAGGCCAGAAAGCTGAATTGCTGCATTGCGAGATGGATTTGATAGCAGCAGGTGCACTTTAAAAGGGGGGAGAAGCGATGACACGGGGCAAAGCAACAGTGTGAGACCCAAAGCTGCACCTCATGATCATGGCTCTGCACCAAAATCAATGGCTGTCTCTTGAGTGGTGCTCATCTCCCAGCCCAGCAGCTCCAGGGGATCACAGGCCCTGCTTGGTCCCATCACACTCACATGTCCCATGTGTGGTATAGGATCATCGAGTGCCTCACTCACAGTGAGCTGCACTGAGGATCAGAAATGTCCCTTATTAATGCTGAAATTTATGCTGCCTATAAAGTACATTCACATGACATATTTAGTAACCCTATTAATACTCCACGACAGACATTTTAGTGTAACTAATTCTAGCTTGCATGCTCCCTTTATAGTGATATAAATGGCTTTATGTTGTGCTATTGATCTTTGCGGCCACAGGATTTCTGAGCACATCTCTCCCTTCATCACAGACTCCCCAGGAAGGTCCTCAGGCTTTGAATCCCCATGGAATTCATTTTCCCCTGGGATGCACAGTGGGGAAATGGGGTGTCTGGTGGAAGGGAGCATCACTGCACCCCAGTGAGAGCTCTGAGCTGAAGGTTTGGCAGCATGGATGGGATGGATGGCTCCAGCCACAGGGTCCACTCCTCTGAGCCTCTGCTATTGCCCAGCAGAGATGGGGATGTTGTTTTGTCCAGAATTTGTCACCCAGGTTCTCTCCACACTTCTGCAGTGAAGGAGGGTCATGACGCTCCCTTCCAGCTCCATGGCAAGGTTGCCACGGAAACAGATACTGTTGATTTTAACTGATCTTCAAACACTGCCAGTGGCATCGGTTCTGTCATCCACCCTGGGGACATTTCCCAGAATCAGTAGATGTGGGGCAGATGTGGGGGCAGTTGTTCCTCCCACTCACCCTATAACCTGCCACTGTCCATCACTGTATGAAGGATGCCTCAGCTCTGAGCTGGGTGCTCTTGTACTTAGTCAGACTTTCGAGGCATTCCAAGGTATCCCTGGGATGTGCACAGTATATCCTGGTGGGACACCACATGGCACCTGTACTTCTCCCCATCAAACATCATGTCCAGCTCTCTTCCCCCCACATCCCAATGCAGTGTAGGGTGCCTGAGCAGGAGGGACAGCAGAGGAGACTCAATGCCCATGAACACCATTCTGGAAGAGGGACTGTCTGTAGGGTCTGGAGGCAGGAGAACAGACATGGAGCTCACAGGGAGGGACAAGGGATGGCAGACATGATGCACTGGTTTCATGCCAGTGCTGGAAGGAGGGGTGGGCAGGTGAGGTGCTGGTGGGAGCTGGGTATGGTTGCCATGTGGGCAGGGGACACACATTGCAGCAAGGTGTCTTCAGGCAGAGCAGTTACTCTCTGCCTCCTTGCTTCCCGATATCCACCAGCTGCATTTTCATTATTCATCCCCCTTCAGGGGAACTCTCTCATAATAATAAAAATGTCAGAAGGAATACACAAATACATACATACACTAAACGAGGAGTTGCCACTGTGCTCAGAGAAACGCAGTGATTTATGGCTCTTGGGATGCCACCTGGGTTCCCTCATGGGGTAGCAGCAGCACCCTGCTCCAGCCACAGCACACTGTGCATGGGGAGTTTGGGGAGGTCCCTCACAGCCCTGGGGCAGGATCTCAGCTACCTGCTATGTGGGCATCACAGCTCCCTGTCTGTGTTATCCAGAGCTGCTTCTTGGCTGCAGGATCCTCTGCATACTTTCTGCTTCGTCCCAACCCAAGCTTGGGTCAAGTGTCATAGTTTGTCCAAGATGGAGCACAGATCTGCTCTGCAGCCCCACCAGAGACATGTGAACACACTGGATTGTGTACACCAATCACCCTGTCTTGGAGAAGAAAATCATGCTGACTGCTCCTAGAGGTGGTGGCACAAAAAGGCACCATGTGCACAAATGCATGTTTGTCTCTGCTGGAAGTACTGAGCACATCCTGAACATGCATCAGTGTGTCATGGCTGGGCACACAGTCCTCAGATGGATTTGCTGGGGGTTGTCCCCATTGAATGATAATCTCCTCACTCAGAGCCAGGCATATGCAGAGTTAATGCTGAGTGCACATGTTTATGTTAAAACAGTTGATTTATCAGAGCTGTCACCCACTAATCGCTGGGGGAATTGGAACACTCGCACTTCCCACAGAGCTGCAGCACTAATGCCATGCTCCCAACACAGATTTGCAATGCAGGGCAAGCAGGAGCCACAGGAAAGCAACACATGGCTACACAGCTGGCCAGATGCAGCAGCTCACCCTAGGGAAGAGGGCAGTTCCCATGGGGAATGGAAGAAAGAAGTAAGGAGATCTCACAGGGCATGGGTTTCCTCAGACAAGACAGTTGCTATTGCGTACTTGTCTTGGAGATGGATGTTGGAGCTCCAGGGTTGGGTTTCCATGTGATTTCAGCTGCTCTACTGCAAATCTGGTCCTCACCAGGAAGAGATTGCCCTTTCCCTGCTGTGACAGGGATGGAGATGCCTGGTTACTTGAGACAAGAGCACATGGTCCCTCATCCTACATTCCCTGCAAGGAGAACACTGCCTCCGATGTGGCACATCCACATGGGCTGGTCCCATGAGGAAAGTCACAACATGGGTGAGAAGAACCCATAAAAACAGGTAGATTCATATCATAGTATCACACAATGGCCTGGGTTGGAAGGGACCCCAAAGATTATCCAGTTCCAACCCCTGCCGTGGGCAGGGTTGCCAACCACTAAATCAAGCAGGAGGTCATGTTGCCCAGAGCCCCATTCAACCTGGCCTTGAACACCTCCAGGGTTGGGGCTGGAGATTCTCTGAGCCACGACTTCTCAGAGCCAGCTAAATCAATACAGGCTCTTTTCCACCTGGTACGAGCAGTGGAGGGCAAGGTTTTGCTCTAGCATGTTCCTGGATGTCATCTGCATCACAAAGCAACTACTTCATCATTTGAGATTTCTGGGAGATCTTCAGTTATACTGTGACCAAAGCTACTGCCAAGAAGGACATTTGGTATTTGCTTCACCAAGCTAACACTTACTTCTTGAGCAATATCTCACTTAAAAAGCATAAAGCTTTGTTCTATCACTGTCTTCAAGTTCAGTTTCAACATCTCTTTTCTGAAATATTCCCTTGTACCAGAGACACCAGATTTCAATATGATTTCAGAAAGACTGTCACTGGTATTTTGGGATTGAGTGGCCTTTCTGTTTCTGCAGTGCCCTTTCAGTCATCTCCTCCCAGCACCTCACTAACTCCTGTGACAGCAGACAGCACGAGGTTGAGTTAGAAGGCTCTGTCTCCTGAGGAACGGATGAAATTCCACATAAATGATAGAGAAACAGTTTCTGAAATGGCCTTTCCAGGCAAACCATATGGGCTGGCACTTTCTGCTGAGAAAGTGCATTTGCTTGGTCTGAGCAGTCTTTGCCAGCCGTTGGCAGCTCATTTCTGTAGATGCCATGAAGAGGTTTCTTGGTAGCTGCATCAGTCTCTCATTCCCAAACCACAGCTTGTGTTGAGACCTGGCCAAAGAATATCTCTTGATTTTTCAGCTACAGTGCCCTGAAGGGAGGTTGTGGCGAGGTGGGGATTGGCTTCTGCTCTCAGGTGACAGCCATAGGATGAAAGGAAATGGCTTCAAGGTGAGCCAGGGAAGGTTCAGGTTGGATGCTGAAAAACATTTCTTCCCAGAACGAATAGTGAGGCATCAGCATGGGCTGCCCAGGGACGTGGTGGAGTCACCATCCCTGGAGGTGTTCAAAAAGTGTGGAGATGTGACATTTGGGGCCACGGTTAGTGGGCATGGTGGGAATGGGCCAACTGTTGAACCAGAGGATCTTAGTGGTCTTTTCCGACCTTAATGATTCCATGATTCTCAACATGCATTTTCCTATACATCTGCTAGCATAATCCCTCTGGTTCACCTCCCTGGAGGCATTAGGCTGCATTTTAGGTGCTCGCCCACCTGCTCAGCCTGCAGGTACAGCTTTACACAAGAAACAGGATGCATGGGGACTTCAAGCCATGGCTGGCAGGTCTCACTGGAAGGACTCCAGTCCAAAAGCTGATCCTGGCTGATTTTTGTTTTCTCCTGGCATGCCTCTACTTTCAGCAGTGTCAACAGCATAAATACCTCTGAAAACAGCAGAAGGACAAAATCTGGAATTTGATGGACTGTGTAAAATAATTCAGTCGTGGAATGACAGTGCAGAACCATACGGCCATGGAATGTACTTCATGGGGTCTTGCCTAGATGAGAAGGGGATTAATGGCAAGGAGAGATTTCCTTTGTCTTAGTGATTTCTGGACAACTTCAGTCAATCACTGTAAGCTCGGATAATTGCTGCATGCCGCTCCTCCACCAGCTCTCATTAACTGCAGTCATTTTATCCACACCCAAAAACAAACAGGATGAGGATGACCAGCTCCACTGCCGATGCTCTGTAGCAGCAGCATGTGTCTGCAGACATCTGCAGGCAGGAGGGGGGCTCAGTATGGCTGTTCACTCCAGGTGTGCATAGCACTCTCCCAGCACCATCCACCACTCAGTCTTGACCAACACGGACACTGCAGGGAAGTCTGCAGCAAGCTCTCCTCTACCAAAAGGCACATGCACTTCTGCTGCTGGCCACCACAGGGCTTGGAATAAACTTTCTGACACGTGTCTTTGTCCAAAATGTCCTCCTTGCAGGATTTTAGGTACAGAAAGGCGAGTATAAATGATTAACAGAAGTTTTAATAAATCCTGATGGGGTCTTTTAGGTTGATAGATCACTGGAGGTTGTTTATTACCATGTCTTGTAACTCACTATGACATGCTTTATTGCTATGCTCACAGTGACGCATAAAATGTCTGCAACAAGCTCCCACCACGGGCTTAGTCTCTGGGGATTGACTCAAAGGTGAAACCCAAAGTTTCAGCCCAAATGTTTGGAAATGGAAGGAATTCTGCCTGCCCTCCCATCCTCCTCATGGGATGTTGACCCTCAGTGCAGCCCCTCTGGCACAGCTCCTTTCTTGCATCAGGGCAAGTGAAGCATCAAGGAAGATCATCCCTACCCCCAGTGAGCACTTGGAGGCTGTCCCACCGCTCCGTGCTGTGCTCAGCCCCCCACCACCCCCAGCCACAGGCAGAGAGCGCACACCTGGTGCTGAGCATCCTGCTGGGTCTTAGGCAGCCTTCTCTTTTTAGCATGGCTAATGTCAGCATTTGGCAAAAATAGCAGCAGTGCCACTCCGGCTCCCAGCCCGACGTCTGGAGGATGCGACGAGTGCTGTGCTCAGACCGTATCTTGCAAGATAAAGGGAATCATATGGCGGGACTGAGACATGAATTTAACTTCTCTTTTTTATACCATGGCTCCAGCAAGCAACTGCAACTAAAAACCAACAGAGGTAATTAATTACCAATGTCTGTTGCCTGGTGCAGGACCAGAATGGGAGGAAAACAAGGCAGGGAGCACTGCATTCCTTCCAGATAGGGAAAATTGGACTGATGTGTGCTTCTGCTGACACACTCGAGCATCAGGGAGTCTTTGTTCACATGGGCTGAAGAGACAGTCGTGCTTGGCTAGACAAGAAAAGGAAGGAAGCTGTACAAAAGCTCAGCAGGATGCTCTCCTTGTACCAGTGGTGGTGCTTACTGGGAACTGGGACTATGTGCTAGGACATCCCTACCCCCAGTGTGCTCTGCAGTGGCTCACAGTGACCACAAATCCCTGGGCAAGGATATGGCCATGTCCATACCTGGGCAGTGCTGCTGCCTGGGGAGGGATGGGGAAATGACCACTGCAACCTGTAAAACATGGAGCCAAAGGCTGCTGGTGCCGTGGGGGAGGTGCTGGTTTTTCATTTTGCAAATCTGTTTCATAATCTTTGCAGGGGTTTTTTGTGTTTTTCTTGTTGTTGTTGTTGGGTTTTTTTTCCCCCTCCAGTTAAAGCATACAGCAAGCCCACAGCAGTATTAATTTTGTGCGTTTTTATGGCTATAAACATGATTTCTGGTGAGCTGGCACAATGAGCCATCCGTTTCCTTAAGCAGCAGCAGCACACCTCTCACAGGCAGGCTGCTAATGTGGCAGGAGTTAAAGCAGGCAATTTGCTTGAGAAAAAGAAATATATAAATAAGTAGAAAGTGAAAGCAGCTGAAAACTCCCAGCATCCTGTTTGTAAATGAAGCACCATTAGATGGTGAATGGTGAAACACAATGCTACCAGGACAGTCTGGATGTGTGGTGAGCTCAGCCTGGTGCCTGAAAGGCTGCTGGGCCGGTAGAGGATGGGAGTTAAAAACAAAATATGATCAAATTAAGAAAAATTAAGCAATGATTAAAATCACATGATGATGACCATAGTAACTCCGGCTACCAGACACCCACCAGCTGTTCCTCAATGGTTTCTGGGCCATTCACCCTCTGCAGATGGATGTGAACTGGAGCTGCCAGATGCTCAGAGCATCCACCAGTGGCACACCTAAAGAACCATTTTCCCCAAGTTGCATCCATTTCAGAACAGAAAGTCTTGCCTTGTTCTTTAATAACAGCAGCTTTGTATGCATTTGACTATTTCTGCCCTGTATGAGCCAATATCAACTCTATCTCATTTATCAATTAGCATTTATAAAGTCCTTATCACCATGGAATCAAAACACAGTAAATGGATTAAAAAATCACCAGGCTGCCTGGAGGAGTCGGTAACTTCATCTAGCGTGAGTTGTGTGAAGCAGTGTGATCTCCTCGGGGTGACGGGGACACACACCATTTTTAGACACTTCACAGAATTTGAGAAAGGAGTCATTGAAAATAATTAGAGTAATTATTCCAGAATTAAGTGGCTCTTTATTCTGGACCTGAACGTTCATTGCAGGGAGCTATTCCGGAAGAGCTGTTCTGGAATACTTCATTCTACTTACTAGCTTACGCTAAATTATTTTAACAGCCTCACCTACACATCAGTTCACAGTTGTGGGGCCATTCATATCAATGCAAAGTGTCTGCAAGGCAATGCCAACGCAGGGCGCTGATGTTTCCAGCCACACTGAAGTGGAGTAACTGATTGCAGCAAAACGAAGGTAATGGTCCTGCTGTCATCAGAGGAGCAGAAGACGTCCCTGTGTGCTTAGTGACTTCACATTAAGGAAAACCATTTGCTCCAAAGCTGACCAACCATGAGATGCATCATTGTTTCAATGGAGGGAAGATGAAACAAATGACAGGAAGCCTCCCTGCCAGGGTTCACAGAGGAACTGGCAATGCTTGCCTTGGCCCAAGTGTTCAGATTATAGGGTTGCAGCTCAATATTTGAAAAGCAGGACTATTGGGTTGGTTTTCCCATCTTCTCCCCATCACCCCTCCATGCTGTGGAGCTCCTGGAACATCAACCCCATCAGTTCAGCAGGTCTTCACTGCATCTCCCCCTCTTATACATAATTACCAGTTTTGCTACTGCTCGTGGTCAAGCAGACACCAAGGACTGTGCAGCTGAACCCTGGTGCTGGAGAATGATAGAGGAATGAAGTTTGGAGGAGACCACTAAGATCACCCAGTCCAACCATCAAACCATCTCTGCCATCAAGCAGTTCCACATCACCATGATTCCAGAACATCTCCAAGAATGGTGACCCCACCACCTCCCCGGGCAGCCTGTGCCACTACATCACCATTCCTTCTGAGAAGAAACAACCCTTTCCCCACATCCAGCCAACCACAATGGGACGCTCCTCCTTTGTGCAAACAAAGTTTCACACAATGTCACCTCAAACTGTCAAGAGAGAAAAAGAAGCACAGTGAGGGTATAGACAGGATGCATTATTATTCTAGGGATGTGCTAAACTAAGAATATTCATGAGAAATCATTTGTTTATCCAAGTAGCCTTGAGCATTCATCAGTGAAGGAACCAACTTGTAGTAGCCATGAGTCAATATTTGTCCAGTATTAGTCGAGCAGAAGCGGTCATTTTGGTCATCAAAAAAGTCATCATGCTTTGAGTTCAGAGAAATCTGTGTGGTTTCCTGCTGCGGTGGAAAACAAAACAAAAAGCCCCAATCTTTGTAAATACTGAATGTCACACCAAGGACAGAGGGCCCAAGAGCTAAGAGGCTATTCTCCTTGTGTTTACACACTGAGCATTTTCATGCTAAATTGGCTTCGGGATGCAGGTGCCAGATGAAAATCACCACGGCCACGTGATGCTAATTGCTTATACAGAGCAGAAGCACATTGCTGATTGAAGCTAAGGCTGAAGAGGTGGATGGGTTTAGTCCATGCTGGGCCAGGCACTCTGCCCACACCCACGTTATCCTACTACCCTGTTCTCACCCACTGACCACACCGAATCTCCATCCTCCATCTACAGGAACTCAGCAATCTATGGGCTTTTTCAGGTGTTTGGGGTTTTTCTTTACCTCTTCGTAGATCTTTATGCTCAATCTTGCACCAGATCTCTGTATACAACCACTTTACCTGGGAACAGCACTATCACCAGAGCCCATCACACAATACCCACAACAGCAGAGCCAGACTTCCTCAAAGCAGTTTTTCTTGCCTAAAAAGCACTGGCAGCTCTGCACAAAGCCACACAGCTGATGAGATGGGCACACATCACCACCCAGAGAGCTATTTTGCTGTGGCAAGGGCAGGGAGAGGAGCACAGAGTGATGAGCAGGTCTTATGCAAACAGCTGTAAAGGGGCTGCACCGCAGCTGCCGTGTGCCAGAGCCAGGTGGTGAGAGCACAGAAGGGCACTGGGAAATAGCTGCAAGTGCTGCAAAACCCCGTGCCCTGCTGGGAAGCTTCTCCAGCTGCCAACACTGCTGCTCAGCCCACACCCATGCCTCCTTCTTCCATGCACCCAGCACATGCTGTCACCTGCACACAACTGATGGGCACCGTGGTACCCCAGAACCCTGCACCCCTTCTGCTGCCTTAGCTTTGCATCTCATGTTGTCTGGATTTGGACTTCACACCCAAGCCAGGCTCTGTCCTCCACAAAGCTTTGCATTCAAAATCTTCACAAGAAAAGGTGCTGCAGGTCATTGTGCAGAGCAGGAAATGCAGAGAGCCTTTATTGCTTCTCCCCATTACTGCACAATGACAATTTGTGTGGAAGATAAAACAAAGTGTTGCTAAATGTTTCAAGTTATCCTTTAGAAATAAATCTCATACAATCTCTGCTTGGAGCTCAGGTCATCCAGTTCCTTTTTGAGGTACCTTAAATCCTTCCCGCTTCCTGTCCTAGCAGAGAGTAAGGCAGGAGAGCAAGGAGCACCTCTGTCTGCAGGGAAGCAGCCCTCAGGCTCCACACCATGCAGCAGCAATCCTTGGGTGCACACCCACGGGTGCTCAGTGAGTTCAAATGAGTCAGAGCTGCATCTGAAGTGAAGGCAGATCAGCAACATGGGGTGCACAGAGCATCACACTGCCTGGGGGTGGGGAGAGAGCCCCGGTACCTGCTGGGTGCTGAATCCAGTCATTCTCATTTCCCAATGGGCATCAACAGGCTGCTGTGCCAGGCTGGAAAGGAAAAACCAACAACAGAGGACAATGTCCACATTCCCACTTGGTGCAAAGTAGCATGTTCCTCCCCTTGCCAACCAAAAAAGCAGCAGATCCACACATTCAGTCTCAGTTGTTTTACCACGTTGCCTTTGCTGCAGCTCGCAGCAATCTGTGTCTAGCAAAAACTGCCAGCAGAAATGAAAAGCACACTGTTGCTTCCCCCACTTCCACTGTGACCCCCACACTAATCCCCTCCAGGAGGTGACCACGCAACACAGCTCCTGCAGATGGATGGAGGAAATATCGGAGCACGCAGACCTGCTGGGTCATGGAGCTACAGGTATGAAATAATAACACAGGTAATGTTTCCCCTCCCACCTCACATTCCTGGGAGTTCTCATGTTGTTTTTGAGCTCTTGCTGTGGAGCCCACATTCCAGCTCCCATTTTCTTTCTCCCCACCCTGCCAGTTGGAAAGCAAGTGCTGTCAAAGGAGGTGCATGCATGGAAAGAGCCATCAGGATCCAGGCTGGGCAAGCTGGTTCTTGCTCCCCAGGCTGGCTCCATGCCGTGCCTCCCGGCTCCAAGTCACAACCCAGCACTTCTCTCTCTTCAACTGAGCTGGAGGCTCCAATTCTCTTATCTACTACAATTATCCCAGCAGATGTAGCTTCATCTCCATTGCCCGCAGTTCTGGTTCATCAGGGAGCAGCATCAGGGGCAGCCGGTGACATACAGCTTCCCTGAGGGAAAGGTGGGTTTTGAACAAAAACCAGAGTCGTTCTTAGAAGAAACAATGAGAAAACCACTCCCCCACTGCATCTTGAAGTACCCAGCCAGGAACCAGCCTTCCTGCTCTTCTCCCTGTAAGACAAAAGGATCGTTAAGGTTGGAAATGATATTTCAGATCACCAACTCCAACCACCAACCCAGCCCTACCATGACCACTGCCCATGTCCCCCCAGTCTCCACAGTCATTGAACACCTCCAGGCACAGTGAAAACACCACCTCCCTGTGCGGCCCATTCCAAGAGCTCACTGACCTTTTTGTGAACAAATTCTCCCTGATATCCAACCTGAAGCTCCCGTGGCACAACCTGAGGCCATTTGCTCTCACCCCATCACACAATGCAGCACTGCATCCTGCACCAAACCAAGGGCAACCACACCCAGCACGGAAGGCTGCAGAGGCTGACTCCAGGTATTCCACATTGCTGCAAATCCAGGACTGCTGATGACTAAGTCAGGCTGAAGCCTTGCAATTACACAGACAAAAGAATGCACAGACACATTCAATTCTTCCTCAGCAGCACAGGAAACCACCTCGACTTTGCTAATCCATCATCACATCTTGGGGCTTCCTCCATTTAATGCTCAAAGACCTGCTCCTTTTAGGATTAGTAGCTGCCCTGCTGGAGTTCCACTCTGCAGCTCCTCAGAGCCCGTGTGCTACCAACCCAGTTTCACGTTGGAGAAGCTCTCTGGACTCAGCTGAAACGCGGATCAGTTATACGCAACATTACACTTAGTCTCTGTTCATTTTCACACTCAGAGGATCTGTAAAAACTAAAATGAGGCATCATCTTCAAAGTGTCACCCAGCCCCGCAACAACAAATTCAAACAAAAAGGTAAAATTTTAAATCAAAACCTGTGAATTACCTCAAACAATCTCATTCAGATTTTTATTCACGTTCCAGGGTGCATCTCCAACAGTAAATTAATAAGAGATAAGCTCGCAAGATTTTTGATGGGCTGATATGGCAGCATTTTTTTCCATTTCAATTAGGAAGAATGGAGCGATTGTATTCCTCGGCTTTGGCTGGAAAGGAAGTATGTTATCTCCTCAGGGTGAGGATCTTCCTGCACTCCCACCTCTGGGATCTCCTGCCAGGTTAGCCCTTAAGCAAAGGGATTGCTGGAGGAAGTTGCTGGCACTGGGGAAAGGGTTTATTAATGCTTTCTCCAAATAATGGCCTCTGCTCCAGAGGTGAGGGGATCAGACTTGTCTCAGCAATATGCTTCCTTTTCTAGCTTGCTGAGTTTTCCCCTTACAGACCTAGACCAGGCCAAGGAAGGAGGAAGACAACACTGTGCCTCCTCTCTACGTTAACCATGAAAACAGGAGGGATTCCTCACCTACACTGAGTGAGTAGTGCTGCTCATCCAAGCCAATTGTTGGCATCACGAGACCATTCACACAGTGCCTGCAAGGGCAAAGAAAAGTCAAAATATGTTTCAAAAAATTCTCAGTCCTTATCTTATATGAATCTTGAGCCATCTTGGTCCTCATGTCCTCCCTGAAGCCAAATCCCAGCTCTGCATCTAGGCAGGACCTGAGGAGCAGTGGGGCACCAACCTGTCCCCAGTTCTCTTTCCAGTTATTTGGGGCAAGGAGTCAGAAACACCACGAGATAGCAGGATCATGAGGAGGAATCCAGAAAAGCAGGGCAGCCGCTGGTGTAAAGCAAACAGGAGGTCAGAGCCCCTTTGCCGAGCAAGGAGAGCTGCAGCTAGAGATGCAGATAAGAAAGCTTCCACCTCATTTGCTGTTCCTCCAAAACATGGCTGATCTTTGCCTGCAGGACACTTCCAAGCAGGATCCTTTGAATTCTAGTAATCCCCAATGGCATTTGCTGGAGAGAATTAAGGTTTCTCCTAGGTCTTAGCCCAGCCAATTCTGTAATGGTTTTGACTATTAAAGGTATAGCAAGACAAAACAGCTTACAGAATTCACAAGTTACAGAGAAAACCACGATTATCAAAAGAATCCCTCATTTAATTCAGAAGGTTTAGCACCTTGTAGCTGGATTTCACAAATTTAACATGACACAAAACAAACTCTCACATTTAAGCAACTGGGCTGTTAGTCCCAAGGTTTATGTTGTACAGGTTGGCAGAGAGGCTGCATGTACGGGCCCTGACCCTGCAGGAAGGTGACAGCAGCACAGGCAAAATCATGAAAATTAGGATAATGAGACATTAACAACAAAATAAGCTCCAAGATGCTCAGCCTTTACCTAGCTGCATGTACTGATGCTTCACTCCTCCCATCCATGCTGGCTGGGGAAATGGCCTGGCCTCAGGTGAGCCCCAGTGCAATGAGAAGCTCAGATGCAGCCAAGGGATGCAGCGGGATGCCCGGCCCCATGGGTGAGCGCTGAGAGCTGATGCAGCTGAGGGACAAACTTCACCCAAAGCAAAAGGAGCCCTGTCCAGTGGCACATGAAAAGATAGTGGGAAAGAGCCAGGAACTGTGAATGAGCAAGTCACAGGGACTCGGTGTCATCACCAAAGCAGTAGGAGAGAAGATGGCAACAGTCTTATGGAAAGGCAAAGATTTAGAGCAAACCTCCTTCTTTGAACAAGATTTAGAGAAGACAGCCTCTGCACTAACACCAGACTTGAGAAATAAGATGGAACAACCAGAAATGAAGGAGGAAGCAACGCACATGGGGAGCTGAACCTCCCACCTGCCAATGCTCTGCAGATTGACCAGCATCCCTGAGAAACACCACTGTGCCAGGGCTGTGACAGCAAGCTCTTTGAAAACACCAGCCCAGCACACAAAGAAAAAGCCAGACAGATCAAATGTTAGGAAGTACAGGGTGAGGAACAGACAAAGAACAGCACAGCAAGGGATGGGGAGAGCTACTGGGGCAAGATGGACGATGGGAAAAATTTGCCTGCTCCTCCCACCCGCCATTTCTCCTTCAGGTGGTGACCATCAGGAACAGAATCTGGTTTGCAAAGTGCCTCTGTGAGCAGCTCCAGCCCATTTTCTCGTGCCTCAATAACATTGGCACACTTCACGGGAGCGGCTCAGCAGCGCTGCTAAAGCTTTCTCGCAACATCAAAGAAACAGAACAGTAAAACCCATCAAAATTTTACTAATCAAAACTACGTGTAATTGTCAGGCAAAGGCAGATAACAGAGCTTGGGCAATCTCTGTGAACCCACAGCTTCACTCAGACTTAGCAATTAAGAATCAGCTGCCGCTGCTGGAGTAGCTGTAGAACTATGGGGTAAAGAGTCACAGCTCACCAGCACCAATTAGCTGCTAATGAACATCAGCAGTCCCCCAGGAGAACGGGAGCCCGAGACAAAATCCAGACCAAAATACCACCCACGCTTCATGCCACCACCATATGCCAAAGGATGCTCTGCATCCCTCCTGCTGCACCATGTAGATGGGCACAGGGGTGAGGGAGCCCGTTGGATTTAACCCAGCTGGGAAAGAAAGTGTTGGTTTTGAAGTGCTTCGTTCCCCAGGTCAGTCAGCTGCACGAAGGAGGGAGACAGCCTGTAATAATTTAAGCAGCCCTGCCATTACATGTGAAATCACAGCCTTAAAGGAAGTCAGTCAATTTAAACCCGCTCCTGAAGGGGAATAATTAAACACTCCAAAGATGTGGGAGAATTTTAAGTAGTCAGCAAGGATTTAAGACAACATATCATTTCTATCCAGAAGATAAAACGTAGGCAGGCAAAGCTGGCTTCTCAATGTCGACTGAAGGGAGCTACGTCAAGAGAGTCAATCAAAACAGGCTCACCTCTCCAGACTCAAAGGAGACTGCAGTTTTGAGCAAAAGCATGTGGTTGTATGGGTGAGCTTAACAGCAGTGGTACCTACCTGAAAGATGATAAAAAGGTCTCAGAAATGGGAAAAACAGGCTGACTCCAGAAGCAGATGGAACAACTCACAGGAGAGGAAAGGAGCAGAAAGCCAAGAGGCTCCAAAGGGATCTCTGTAGGGGGGGGTGTTATGTTTGGTGATGGTCTTGTAGGCACAGGAGTAAAGCAGGACTGTACCCTGTGGGAACAGGCTGCAGGGCAGAGGCCAATGGGAAAGTAGAGTGCAGAGCTGCAAAGTCAGAGAGCACTGGACAACTGGTTCCAGCAGACAAAACGATCTTCAGAGCCATCCTGGGCTCCTCAATGCAGAAAACAAGGATGCAAAGCACCAAGCTCTATTCTTTCCTAAATTCATCAGGATAATGTGGAAAATAAATTAAAGCCCCAGTGGTTCCACTATTACCCATTTTCCTGGCATCTCTAAAGTAGCCCGTCTTCCAATAATTTTGCCATTATCCACTCCTGAGAGAACTAATCAGCTTGACTTCACCATGCAACCTGAGGAAAGCTTGCACACGTGGAGCAGAGGCAATGAGCCACTGTCCCCAGCAAAAATGAGAGAGAAATAGTCAGCACCTCTCAGAGTGTTTCAAATGATACTTGCATGCAATATGGATTACAGAAAGGCACCTCTGTGAGCATTATTCAGTGGAAATAGTTCAATCTTAATATTACTGTGAAGTATAGATCTAAGACTCCAAAGATAACTAAACTTATCTTAGCACTTCAAGGCAAGGCACTGTAAGCACTGATATGGAAGAGGAAATTACAAAACAAGAACTTATGCTGGAGCTTTTTGAAGTAATCAATATATTTTAGCATCTCAGCCCTGTCTGACACAGCAAACAATGTGCTGGGCTTCAGGTGAACTGCACAAGGTGACCAGAAAGCAGCTCACCAAGTGCTGAGCATTACAGCCCAAACAGGTGCTGACCTAGATAGAAACAAGGGAATGGCTGGAAATATCAAAGGTTTTGTGGATGGGGAACTTTTGCTCTTTCTGAATCTCTCCAAATACGACAGAACTGTTAAAACCAGTGAACAGGTGAGAACTCTCGGAAAAGGCACGAAGGAAAGAAATAAAGGCTGCAGAACACAAAAAATGATCCTGCAGGAGGGGGAGGGAATGAGTGTGAATCCTGAAGTCAAGGATGTTTCCTGTGATGGGGAAAAAGCAATCTATGACAAGATCACACGCATAAAAGCGGCTCACTCTTGTTGGTAGGAGATGAACACCCAGCAAAAGCCGAAGAGAATATCTCCAGGCATCAATCCTTTCAGAATGGCTTTAGAAAGAACATTAATATGAAGTGGTAAAAAAAACAAACACCTCACAACAGCCTTTGAAAGAAAATCTATGGATGCAGTCCAAGATCTGTGAACATTTACAGATTCCCCAAGAGCTTTGAAGCTCTGTAGGGTTGCAGCATCTTGACCTCAGTCATCTGGAGCTCGCACTCAAAGGTAGGCACACGAAAGGCAGTGAGAACAGTCAATGGGACTGCAACATGACCACTAATGAGTACTTGAATCCCAGGGCCCAGCAATCAAATCTGACCAAAGCTCAGCTCAGCCCTGCAATGAATGGACATGCTTAGGTGAGGGCTACAGGAACCCCTTTGTGCCTCCTGCACCTCCAGCTGCACTGCAAGAATTGCTCATGGGAAGGGCAAGGTGTCATGGAGTTCTTCATCCACACAACCATCGCACCAAGCCTTGCTGCTGATGTGAGGCTTACCCAACTGAAGCTTCCTCCATTCACAGCAGCAAATAGCTTGGCAAGGTCGTGATTAGACACTGGGGCTGCTCATGCTGGTGGGATAATACCCCAGCTCTGCAACGTAGCCTGGAGTGCTTCATTTCTGCAAATACTGGGGCTCAAAAAAGATAAGTACTGCTGGCACCGTCTGTGGTTACGATTACTGTGGACTCCAGTCCAATTTCTGTTACTGTCTCCCACTCCGGCACAATCCAAATGCCTGTGGAAGGGGGTTAATTTCTTAATTTAAGAATCATTAGTGAGAGAAATTGCACCATGCAGCTGTCTCAAGTCCTTACTAAAACGTCTCTACCAGCTGAGGATTTTTGATTCAAGTTGACCAGCTTTGTTCTCATGCATTTGACACCAACAGCAATAGTCACTTTGGGTCAATTAAATGTTTTCTTCTTTGTTTATCACCATAATATATCTGGCAGCACTACTCCATCTGAATAGGCAGACACAGCATCCATAATGCATGTGAACATGGAAATCACAAACGAGTGGATAAATACCAAAATGTCTTACTTTCTCATCTGAATTCTTTATCTCCCCACTCATTTGTTCACCCATTCAAGGGCCTTGTAGCAGCAGAAGGCACAAGGTTTGTCTTTGTGTAATGATTTCAAATACAGTTTTTAATTGCTTCCTTGTGCTTCTCAGAAGCCAGCTCTGTCAGCACAAAATTATTAGGTGTGATTATACAGCAAAACCAGATGCTGCTGCTGCATGCACTGGCGTGCCCATCTTCTCTCCACCAACCTGGCACGGAACAGAAACAGCAAAGATGCAGGAGTGTGGACTTCAGCTTCTGCAAGAAAGCAGCACTCGTAAGAGCTATTCCTCAGGAGCTTTTACTTTGCTTGTTAGCAGGAGCTAATACCCATGTTAATGCTATTGTTGCTGTGCCCTAGAGCCAGCACGGTTACAGCAGCAGACACTGCAATCACTCCTTCATTTGGTTGTGTAGGCATGTCTGCTGTTTCAGTTAATAACCTCAGACTTGGCCTTAATTCAACGAAGCCAGGTTGATCAAGCTTTTGACGCTGTCTCCCTCAGCATTCTCATTTGGAAGCTGGGGAAGTACGAGCTGGATGAAAGGACTATTAGATGGCTTGAAAATTGGCTGGGCTGCCAGGCTCAAAGTGTGGTAATCAATGGCTCAACATCTGGTTGGCAGCCAGTAATAAGCAGAGTGCCTTAGGGGTCAATACTGGGGCTGATATTGTTCAATATCTTCATCAGCTACCTGGGCGATGAGACACAGTGCACCCTCAGCAAATCTGTGGACAGTCCCAAATTAGAGAGGATGACTGACATAGCAAACAGCAGAGCTCCCATCCAGAGAGATCTGGAAGAACTTGGAGATGGGGCCAACAGATTCCCCACAGACCCCTTTGCACCACTTTTCCATAACTATTCAGTCAGGCTACATTCATTTGTTTTCCAGAAAGGCTGCGTATACTCAAATGTTAAGAGAAAATATTGATCCAGTTCAGTGTTAACCCAGAGCCCTATGGTCCCTACCTCAGCATAAGGCCTGGCTATAGTAGAGGGGTAGGCATTTCAGAAAGACATTCATAATGACTTAGAGGCCAGTGACAGAGATACCAAACCTCCCAAGCCAGGCTACCCCTTTCATTTATCGTGCTAAAACCACAAATTTTACTTCTAGACTTTTGTTAGCTCCTCATCCAGCCCCAGAAATACAGTGTCATTTGAGTCTGTGAATAAAGATTTCTTTCAGTATTAGCCTGGGGAGATAATCAAGAACTCCTATCAGTTTCCTAATCTCATTATAAAACTTTCTTTGAGTATCAACAACATTTTGTCACAAATCATACGTCTGTAGATACCCCCAGCTTTTACCACCCGCTGGCATTTTGAGGTAATTTAACTAAGGAAAGACAAGCCTTGGAACTCAGAGGAGATTAAATGCAAGTTATTGCTTACAGAACCTTATTTTACAGTTTCCTTGGACTTCCACAGGGCTCAACAACTACTTCATTGAAATGCAATGCCCCTCCCTAATGATCGTAGTATTGGCTAATTGGCCATCGGTCCCCCCCACCTTTCCCTTCTGTGTCTTCACCTTCCCAGCCTCGCTCCTTCGTTCTCACAGCTAAGGGTGATTTGTTACAATGGGATCAGAAAGACAGATTGGCTTCCCTGTACAGGCAGAAAGAAAACGCAATTAAAACAAAAGGAATCGTGCATTAAACACTCTCCTTGAGGGGTTTGGTGGCAAGAGCAGAACAACCCACCCCATAGCTTTGCAATAGGTGAGCAGGTGTGCTGCGGCAGGTGCCCAAGGGATTGCTCCTGCTAAGCCTGAGCACTCTGAAATCCCACATTGCAGCCACTCTTTGCAGTAATGTTTTGACCTCTGGGAATAAATACTGCAAATTAGTGTTCTAACTCTGCATCTTTCTACAAATTAATTCTGTCTAGGCAGTAGATGATATTCCAGCAATAACCTACCTCTCCCACTCTCTCTTCCACAATAATTCGCTGACAAGATCTCCTGATGCGCTTTTAAATGGGAGAGATCAAATTATATGTTTGCATGTAATCATTTAAAAAATAATAATATCTTCAAAAATCCACAGCATTGTTACAGAACAATGGATTTAATTATTGGGAAATGAGCTATTTGCAAGCAATTTCACTCACTGCCTGCACTGATCCTGGCTCTGGGAAGCTCTGAAGGATAAGAAAATTGAAGAAGCTCTTTGAGGGTAATTTGAGTCTCTGCATGTGAAGAAGTGAATGGGAAAGGTTATTTCTTTACAGCGCTGGACTAGGAGTCTACCACCATAGTTCACACCCTAGCTCCATTTCCATCCACATACAATAGGAGTGAGCAAATATCTCAATGGGACAGAGCTCAATCTCCCCATTTAAGTGCTCGGTTGCATCACAGTGGAAGACCCTATGCAAGGGAGGGTGTTGGTGGGCCCTACCTGTATCACCCTTCCTGAGGGCAGATGCACAGCTGAAGCTTCTTTGCTACAGGTGTGGAGAGAATCTAAGCAAACCTCTTTGCACTCTCCTGCTCCAGAAATTGAGTGGTAATTGTGACCTGCTGCCCAGAAGGGCACTGCTGCAGCAACTGGTGCTTTGTGCTGCTCCTCCTCCTGCCCCTTCTCAAGCACATGCATGCTTAAAACTTAAGCAATACCTCTAAAATAAACTGCTGCTGGGCTTCTTTATACCAGGAAGGTCTGTCCAAGCTCTTCCCTTCCTGCTCCTCCTGAACACTGGCATACAGCTTCTGCAAGTGGGTGCTCCCAGCTGCAGAAATCTCTCCTGCAAAGCCAGGTCCACTGCTTCCCTCACTCAGAACTCCTCCCTTAATGCCCTTGCTGTCTTCCCATCAACAGTAATAACATAGAAAGACATCTCCCTGTCTTTTGCCTCCTCCATTTTTTGCCTAAGTCCACAACGACTCTTTGCATCACCTGCTCTGCATTCTGAATTCTTTATGCCAATGCCCAGGAGAGCAGCACTAAGCTCTGGGCTAGATGCAGGGCACCTCATTGGCAGCTCTCAGCTGCTCCAGAGCTGCTTTTGGATCATCTCCATCACAGCAGGACACTGGAACACATCAAATCTAATTACAGCTTTCACTGCTGCTTTCTCAGTCTGCACAGAACTACTGTTGGACTCGCTTTGCCAGCACTGTGACTTAGGATTTGTGGCTCCTTCCCACTTGGCCATAACCATGGATGAGCCACCTCTGTCCTCATGCTGTTGGGTGAGCACCCAAGGGAAGGAGACCCACACTACAGCACCAGAGCTCAGCCCTCACCACGCACAGAATCTCACCTTCCACAAGTAGTGTCAACTCTCTGATCATAATCCCCACCTAAACACCCTCCAGCTATCACCTTTCCACCGTAAATTGGGATAGTAATGTACTGTAATCACATAATTCTGTCAGGAAAAGTAAACAAGAATGGCTGAGTGATTTCCAAACAACACACTAATGGCCAAAGTAGAAAATCTCCTGCTTCGCTTCTCCTCGAATCTTCCTTAAAGCAGCCTTTTGCTGATCATATTTACTGTGGGTTTCTCCCTCATTTTTAGGTTTATTTACCCAGAGCTAATGAATAACACTGAACATATGCTATAAACCACCATTAAGATGAAATTTGGAGAAAAGAAAATTACTTTGGTATGATAGCTGAGAGGATGTATGACTAGTAAGTGCCCAATACAGATATTTGAAGGCTTCTTAGGAGAGGCCCCTTGAGATTCCGTGGTCAAATAAAGAGAGGCATTCTGTAGGAGTTCTCTTTACAAAGTTACATTCATTTTTGTAACAGTTTGATGCAGATGCTGTTTAGGAGGGAAAAAAAAAAAGAGTCTACTATGGACTTTTTCACATTCAAGTCTTTGTGTCTCATTTTTACTGATTACCACAGCTGTTAGAAGCAGCAAGGTAAGCAGTAGCAGCAGATGATGCCATGTGCACTGATTTTAGTGTGGCTTTTCTCAATCTTTCAATAAGCCCTTGCAAGCAAATGCGCACACATGAATAATATTCAGGAAGAGTGGAGTACAGCAGCAGCACAAAGCTTGCTGGAAAGCTGGGTGTGCAGAGGAGCTGTAGATGACTCATTGTCAGAGAGGAAAGACGTGGAGGAGGCTTCTCCAAAGCACATCTCTGCCCAGTATTCAGTTGGACGTGTTCCGTTTTCTGCTGGTGACCCAGATGTTTCCATGCAGAGGATGCTTGTTAAAGAAGCTAGGAGAGACTACATGCACGTGGGAGGACAGGATTAGAGCTCAGAAAGGAGCTCCAAGGATTTTTTTTTATAAAGAAAACAATGCTATTCAATGGCATATGTGAACGTCCCTCCACTACGCTTGCAGGCACCGTTGCAAGTGTTAGGTTACATCAGCTCCTATACAGGCTGCGAATAACAAGAGTAGGAACAGATCTGGAGCCCATTTCAGCAAACATCTGCTGACTTTCAGCAGCCCTTGAGAACCTGGTGGCCATAAAGGAACAGGCAGGGAAAGCTAATCAGTTCGAGACTGTTTCCCAGCTTTGGCAGCTTTTGAGACTATCAGTGCAAGCGTTCAAACACAGAACGTGGGAGATGATTGAGGTACAGAGGTACAGCATGCTACGGGAGAGCTGGAGCTACAACAGGGCAATGCACATTAACTTGAGGGTCAAATGTGAGTCGGCCATAAGCCCCAGGAAAGCACCATGAGGAGCTGCAGCATGGGTTGCAGAGCACAGCATCGGGTTGAGCGTTTGTCCTGAGAAGTCAATCATCCTGGCAGGTACGCAGGAGGGCACAGCTTCCAGAGGACTCCTGAATGCACACAAGGCAGAGATCAGCCCTATGTACATGTAACATTTCTCTAGAAGACCTGAAGGGATCCCCAAGCAGCTCCCTCTGCTCTCTTCAGGAGAGCACAGTTCTGCACCCCTGTACAGCATAATGAGGCACGCACAGACTTCCCTTGATCAAGCTTATTGCTTCCAGGTGCTGAGGTCTGAGCTCTGCTTCCCCGGCCACTCAGCCAGTTCAGCTTTTCAGATAATTTTCTCATGCTCTCTTTGCTTATTGTAGCTAGAGTCAAGCCTAATGGACAGAGCTATTGACAGTAACCCCCTGTTTACATAGATGCCAGAAAGCCCAAATCCAAACATCTCCATAGTCCCATTTGCTTTATGTCCAGCTATGATGACTACAGCACCAGCTGCTTGTGTTTCAAGTTTTATTTCTGCCAGCAGTTCTTCCCTTCCTTTTTCCTCGAGCCACACCATAAAAAGCTGTAGCTTCATTTTCTCCCTTTCATCCCTGCATTAGCTCCGTAAACAGATTTCTTGCTTCCTACTCAAGCAAGACTTTGGAAACCTTCACTGCCTGGGCCCAGCACTTTGCTTTCTCTGGTTGCAGTCGCTCTTTTGTATGTTCATTAGTGACACGCTGCTCTGTTCTGTGATCCTGCATTACTTTCTTCTTTCCGAGCAGGGTCCTAAACTGAACAGCAAGGGAGTTTGCTCAGAAGGCTTATGCAGGGTGAACAGCAGACTTGTGGAGAGCATCCTGCTGGAGAAGTGCTTGTACCTGGGGAAGGGCTCAGGGGTACAAAGATGGCTCCTCAGACAGCACTAATTTGCAAGATGATTTTCTACTACTTTTTTTCCCCACTGTCAGTGATGACCAACTCCATTTACTCCAAGAGACACCATCATAGCTTGCATACCATGAACTATCTCAGCTCTAGTCCTGTGTATTCAGCATTTCCAGGCATCTGGGCACTGGTTGCCATCCTTTTCTGCCCCTTTCAAAAGGGGCTGAATGAATTACAGCCAGCTGGTGGGAGATTCCCTATTCTTGTTTCACTGTCCATCCAATACGTGGAGGCCATGCAGGCTGAGAACACAGCAGCACAGCCTTAACGGATTAACACTGCTCTAGCATTTGCAGCCCAAAAGATGAACAGAACCACAGCATAACAGTAGCAGCCAAAAAGTCTTTGACAGTTGACCTTGCAGGGGATCTACAAGCCTACCTTTACAGCTCTACTGGCTGCACCACCATCCACTGCTACTCAAGCCCTTCAGCATGCATGCAGCTGGAACAAGTCCCTGCACTAAGCACACAGCATGCAAGGAGCTTCAACTTCCCTCCCATCCCTCCAAGCAGCATCTAAAGAGTTTCATCCCCATCTCTTTCTCTTGGAAATTTTCCAACCCCAAGAGGGACCACACCGACCTCCTCCAGCCCCAGCTCCACCCCCATAGCCAAGGGAAGAGACGTACCTTGACCAAGAGCCACCTAGCAGCATCCCAGACCATAACAACAAGCGCCTTCCCAAGATATCAAGCCCCATCATACCACCAGTCAGCCTTTATAGAGCTCAGACAGCTGCTCATTGGCAGAGCCTGGGCACTCTCAGCCCCCTGCTTCCACTCCTTGCTTTCTCATCTCTCTCATAGGCACACATGGGAGATGTGACTGCTGTCACCTGCCCCAAGCTCCCAAAGAGTAGGAAAGCAGTAACGAAACTCCTACCTAACTTGCAAAACAAGTGGGAGTTTGTGGTGCTCTCCTTCCCTTTGAATATGCTCTGCTGGAATTTTAAACAGATTATGTAAGTGGCTCTCATTTAATCCATCTGAACTATCCTCTTTTAATCGCATACGAGATCAAAGCTGCTGATTGTGAAATGAGCAGGGAGCAGCCAGGCTCTCCCCAAGCTGTCCTGCACTGGGTGAGGAGGGGACAGGCTGGGGGAACGTGTGCACAACGCTCTCCTGCTTTGTTTCAAATACTCGAGGGGAATATGAGAGAGATGAGCACCCCTCTCGCTTGCTATGAAGTCGTGGCAGTCCTTCAAATAAGCAGAGGGATATGGCTGTGTCTGGACATGGGGGGCACAGCAGCTGGCTGGAAGGCTGCTCCTCAAAGAGAGAGCAGTTCTCCCTCTAAGATTTATATGGTTTACCTTTTTCATTTCTCCTCCTGAAGTCTGACATTTAAAAATGTGTAATTGTGTTTATCCCTGGCAAGCTGTGAATGGCTCCCCGGGCTGCCTGTGCCTCCTGCTCCGCTGTATAAATTACACTGACAACCCCTTATTACAAAGGGAAAAATAAGTTAATGGAAAAGCAAAGCAGAAATAGATGCATAAAAATCCCAAAGTGCCTAAGTCAGCAGAATTGCCCCCACGTGACCAGTCATTGCCGGTATTTAATTAAACAGGGATTGATCGTGTGGGTGAGTGTGAGTTTGTGTGTGCACACGTGGGGAGGAATCGGTACATTTACCCTGTATTTATTTAATTATTTTTTTTTAATGGTAAAGTGTTATTGATATTGCACTGGCAGCGACTCCGCAGCAAGGTTGGAAATGCTGGAGCAGCCAGAGCTGGGCTGGGGATGTGGCTTTGGGGATGGAGCCTCAGGGAGATGAGCCACGAGGCTCAGCCATCACCAGGTCATCCCTGCAGGATGCTGAGCTGCATATGGGGAGAAACATCGAGCCCAAGGTGCCACGAACAAATAGGAACCACAGCAGCGAATCAGTGTGCAAGCACAACCCGTCACTGGTAATGGTGGGTGACACAGGCAGGGCTGGATTGTGGAGGGACCCCAAACACTGCAGGGTGGCTATAGGAGCAGAGAGGTTTGGGAAAAGGGGAAAGCTGCCTGGCTCTTCCATAGTGCAGGTGAGAAGGAAACAGCGGGATCTCAGAACTTCTGGAAATGGGAGTGGGTGTTTCCTGTTCCTTGTGGCTATTTGGAGGCTCTTTTGAAGATCAGGACCCCAACACGGGTCTCTGATTCCCTGTTTCCAGCTCAGCCATTCAAAACATATTTAGCCTCTTGGATAAAATGCAGTGCCTGAGCAGGTGATGGGGGAAAACCAGGAAGATTTCATAGAAGAACTGCATTTCAAGCAAAATAACCAGTCAGAAGCATAAACTGTTGGCTGGCAATGCCTACCTCTGCCAACAGGAGCAGGAAAGGTGTTTCTCTCTGGGATGATGCCAGCACTGAGTGCCCCCTCCCTCCTCTGATCCCATGGGTGAAGCCATGCAGATTTGAGCACAGGCTCCTGGCTGGATCGATCTCAACCCAGCTATCCTGGGAGCAGAGTGAGGAAGTTACCAGCTGCTGGAAATTGCACACAGCTCCTTTCATTTCCTTGCCTAATTGGAGGGAGCCAAGCTGCACAGGGCTGGGGAGCCAGCCACCAGCTCTGAATCACTGCTTCAGGAGACTGCCTCGAGCACCAGTTGCACCAGTATGGTCTTAATGGGGCTGGGGACCGAAGAACCCCCTATTCCCATACTTTTAGAGCACATGGCATAAATATATCTCAGCTCTTTCTGTTCCCCAGCCCTTCTCTGGCCACGACGCAAGCAGAGCGCGGTGTTTTTGTTCCTCCCCCTCTGCAGCAGCAAGAAGGTTTCACTCCCGTAGATGTTAACCGAGAATTCAATGCAAAGAAAATAAAACCCCAAACAAAACAAGGGGAATAATTTCTATTTTTGTTTGGTTTTATGTTCAGTCTTACAGCCCTGACATCTTCCAGATAATGACTGAAAATCCCTTCTCCCTGCAGTCTGGGCACCAATCAATACTCCACAAGCAATTTCCAGTGCTCGGCTGGCTCGTTAAAGACCTAACATTCCCTTCCCTGGAGAAGTGGGTGGCACAGTGACTCACAGAAGGCTCAGCAGGATGCCATTTCTACCTGATGCGATGCTGAAACACGGCTTGAAATCCAAAATCAGCCAGAAAAGCTTTTTTCTGAACATCAGTGCTAGACGCTGGAGCCCTGAGGAGCCTTCCTGGGCTGGTCTCAGAGGTCCTGGCAATGCCATCCTTCCTTACCCATCACCAGAAGAAAGAATGGGGTCACACACAACGTGGAGCCCATCCTCATCTCCAAGCTTTGTAAATCTGCTCCTGACAAATCACTGCAACGCGTCCATCCTAAGGGGCTGCTGCTGCACCTTTCAGCAGGACTTCCCTTGCTGCACATGGCCTCTGGTCACACAGAGGCACATTTACAGATGTCTGAGACTTTGCAGGGCTCTGGCAGCATCCATCCATCAGCCTGACAGCCCTGGACCCAACCCTCAGCCCGAGGCAGATGCAGCACTTTGGTGAGGTCCCTTTACAGGCGGAGGCACCAAGTCTCATCTCCAGGACTCAGTGGGTTCATGGGGTTCTTCAGGGGCTCTTCCAGGACCTGGAACCTGGTCCTGGCTGACTGCATGGGAAGCACACACAACACCCACCTTCCTTCTGTAACCAGGTTAACCTCTCTGGCAGCATGGAAGCCCCCAGGGGAGCTCCTCAAGCTGACAAAAAGCCTTTCATTTCAAGTTGCTTTGCTTAATTACTCCAGGAGAAGTTTAAAGATGTGACATGCCATGAGCCTTTGAAGTTCAGAGAGACTTGAGCAGGTGCCATAATCCCCTTATTTTAATCCTGATGGCCAAGATACACTGACTGCCCTCTCTCCCAGTCTAGCAGAACTCAGGTAGCTAAAAGCTGCAGTCTTTGCTTTCCTTGGATGGGAATTCTGGATTCACAGTGGTCTGACTTCACCGGGGCTGGACCAAATAGCAAAGCAGTCCTTTGCAGCCTTATGCTCTGAGAAAACAAGGATGGAGGCTTTGGGCTGAGGAAAGGGGCTTGGGAAGGCAGTTGGCTTCAGTACCTCCTGCTACACCGCTGCTCATCTGATAAGGAAAGTGTCACTTATAAAAAGGTCTTGGCACATCCCCCCAGAAATACCTGGCCCTCTTCTCGGTTCCTTATTGGAAATAGCTGCCAAAAGTCAACTCTGAATATTAGCTAACCATTTCTATCAAATTATGTAACTGCATGATGTGGAATAAGTTTAGAAATAAAGCCAATTGCAGAATAACAGATGATGTATTTACTGCAGTAGAGGCGCTTGAGCTTCCAGAGCTTCCAAAATGTCTTCTCATTTATTTATTTATTTTTCTTCCTCAAAATTGAATTTCCTTGAAATCAATGTATTCCCGTGGAAATTCTTTATTACAACAAAATGCCATCCAAATGCCATTTTCTGGTGGAAATGCTCTGTTGGTACATTATTGACACAGTTCAACTACAGTGCTCATCCTTATGGTAGCAATGTGCCAGACAAAGCACACCCAGGGCATGCTCCTCTCCTCCTCCAGTCAATCTGTTGCATTCCCCCACACTCAATGGGCTCCAGGATGGTCCAGGAGAACTCATTTGCATGTCTTGTCACACCTTACCTGCAGAAGTGCCTCTCTGGCAAAGCCCTGTATCTTCCTATGCCCATTTAGTACTACCTGTGACCTGTGATGAGATCTTCCCCTAGGAGCAGCTCTGCCCATGTTGGACACCATGAGAAATAGGAAATCTCAGCCCATCCCTGCTTGGGGAGAAGCACTCAGACCTGTTGAGTTCCCTCTCCAGGCATGGGAGTCGTTCATTTGGTTCCCATCTTGCACTCCTCTGGCAACAGATTTGCATCTTTGCCTTTGCATTTCAGCCGTGTGACTTCTCCCACACTAGGGATCCCATATGTTTGTCACTAGACTGGTTTATAGCCAGACTGGTTTTGTCCCCAGATGCCCTGGCCCCCTTGTAATCACAGCCCTTGCAGACACCAGGCAGTCCATGCTAAGCAGCTCCAAGCTTACAGCTGCTCCCAGCTTACAGCTGCTCCCTGTATACCTTAATTCAGTAAACCTGGAACCAGACCTTCTTGGGAAGGGGTCATAGCAGCTCCTGCCCCACCAGATGCCTGCTGCCTGAAGCTCTGCTCTAACCCCTTCTGCAAAGCATCTCCCCTACAATGTCCCCTTGACTGTCCTCTCCCATCAGGATGAAAGATGCCAGCCTTAATTTGTGCCAGGGGAAGTTTATGTTGAATATTAGGAAAAATGTCTTCTTTGGAGTGGTTGTGCACTGGCACAGCTGCCCAGGGAGGTGGTGGAGTTTGGCATGTGAGCATCCTCCCTTCTTTACCATGGAAGCATCCAGGGAGGTGGAACACTTCTTCCCATTCTGCAGCACCTGTTTCTCTTGGCCGTGTTTGCATTGGAGAGAAGGAGTCTTAAAGATTGCACTTTTCACAGGCAACCTATAGACCTATGGTAAATTAAAAGAAGCTGTTTAGCTATGCAGAGAGACCTGGCTCCATTTTTCATGGTCACGCTGGGCCATAGAAATGCAGCCTTCCCCTCCCCAACAATGGACAGCAAAGACTTTGTTCTATTAGCTCCACTCTTCTTCCTAACATGAAACATTTGCAGCCTTGGCTCTGCCCCACACACGCAGGTTGCCCCACTGCCTCTAGAACTGGGAATTCAGCTCTGCGGGTGGCAATGACTTCGTGGTTCCTTTTGTATATCCGTGCACAGAAAAAGAATGGCCTGGAGTCATGACGTGAGGGACTGCAATGAAAAAGATTGCAGCAGAGAGATTGCAGCATGGAATGACTGATTTTCACTTAACACATTAACCAATATACTTTTTCAAATATAGGCTCAAGCCTACTTAAGGCAGAGTTCAAGTTAATATTGATATTTGAAGGAAGAAGCACTTTCATATTAATCACCTAACTATTAAACCTCTGTTATGAGACAGAGCTTATGGGCTACGTCTCCAGACACATTTTCAAATGTTTTGGCCTATCTTTGATCCTTCTTAATGATGGAGAGCAATTATATAATGGGTTCAGAAGCACTTCCACCGCACCATTCACACAGGAGGGGTGGGTGTTTTTTCTCCGCAGTGTTGTCAGATAATATCTCAATAACATTTCTGGGAAGCAAAACTGGCCATCCTCAACTCACCCGGTGTTTTCGCTGATGCATTCCCAGATTTGCAGCCTGATGGCAGCGGGCCAGGGGCTGAACGTGAAAGAACAGAGTGAGGGATGTGCAGGAGGCTCCAGGGATGCAAAATCCTGCGGGTTCCTGCTCTGGCCAGAGATGCATTGCTGTCCATCACAGGAGGGGGGAGGAGCAGGTGTGAGCAGCTGCATGAGGGTGTACACGCGTGTGTGTACATGCACATGTGCATTTGTGTATGTTTATGTGCATGAACATGGGTGTGTGTCTGCATGTCTGCATTTCTGTATGTGTGTACGCAGGTGTGAGTGGATGAGTGCACTCACACATGAGTGTGTGTACATGTTTGTGCATACATGTGCATCCATGGCTGTGCACATGTGCATGTGTGTGTGTATGTGTGCACATAGGTATATATCTGCATGCATGACACGTGGTCATGAATGTGCACAAATCTACATGTGTGCCTGTGTGTGTGCATGTGTACACATATCTGTATGTGTTTACTCGTGCACATGTATGCATGTGTGCATACACTCACATGTGTGCACACACAACTGTGCATGCATATATTCAGCTGTGCATGGACCAATGGGCATGTGTGCTCCCATCCAGCCCTGTGCATTCCCTGCTGGCTGTCTGCAGTGCATCTGCACACGTCTGTGGAGGGCAGGGCTCCCTTTGGCCACTGGTGCTAAGCACATGTGCTTCTGTTAACAAGTAGAGCAGATAGAGCGTCAGCAGGGAAAAGCTGCCAATGCCTGAGGCACAGCGCAGGGCAGCAGTGAGGGATGGGCTCACACTTGGCTTTTTCACACTTCAGCATTTCTGTGTTTTGTAGCTTAACGCTGACCTGTGTCTGTGACCGGGGTTGTGGGTGCCTGTGCCTACAGGGACGTGCAGGAGCATCACGCACACATTCAGAGCATGGAAGTGTCCGTGCAGGATGCAATGTGTCTGTGAAAGCAAAGCTGTGTCCCCACCTGCCCTCCCAGCTCTGCCACCCGCTGGCAGGGTTTGTGCTGCACTGTGAATGCATTTCTGCCTTTGCAACCACAGTGGTAAGCTTCTCCCACCTCCGTGAGCCCTGGGGCTGGGCAAGGTGCACTCCCATGGTGTTGTGCCCACAAGGCACAGCCCAGTAGTGGCCAGGGATGGAGATTCCTGAAGGTTCTATGAGCCTCAGTGGGGTCCTAAAGCAATATCTGAGATGGGTACAGGGGTCAGGTGAAACAGAGCAGAAAAGCCCAGGCAGTAGCAAAGCATCTCCCTGGGGTCAGCGTGAATGAACAGGGACCTCTATGCAGCACCACTGGGCTTCATCTCCCCCATGCTGAGAGCACAGATCTGCCAGTAATCACAGAAATGCCATGAAATAAGCTGACAGGAGCCCAGGAAGCCACCCAACCCACTGTGTTTCCCATCCCAGGCCTCCAGGTCACACCTCCTGCCCAGCAGCACAGGGGATGCTGACGGAATACACAGCACTGCCTGGGAAGCAGGGGAGGTTCTGCTGAGCCGATCGCTCAAAGCCCTTCTGTGCATTTTCTGCTGAATCCTTCCAAATTTTTCCTCTTTGAAAACCGGAGGGTTTCATTCTGCTCTGTTCTGGCATCTTATTAGCCTCAGGTTCCCTTGTCCTGCTGGGTGGCTCATTAGGGAGCAGATAATGAGCTTTCTCTGCCACCGCTGATAGCATTTGATGCAAAATCCTTAGCAGATACATTTGTTTCCTGAGTATTTCTTGAGGATTTAATTCTAATAGGTGTTAGCACAACGAAACAGGGGAAATGCTGTGCAGAAATCAGATACACAAAAAGCCTCTTTGTTCACCGAGATTTGCCAGCACAGTGTCAGAGCTGCCCTACCAAAGGAGTCTGCAGGGGCACAAATGGTCCACGGGTGGCTGGATCCTGCTGGGAAACACAACTCATGCCTAATGGGAAGCAGTCTCCCACCCTAAAACTGTGATGCTGCAGCCAGAGCTGTTAAAGGTACGCACATCCAAAACACATGAGCTCAACTCCCTCACCTGTGTGAGCACCTGGTTTGCAGAAGTCAGAGCGAAGGGATTTGCTGAGAGTGAGGGGGAAATGACAGCTATCAGGGACAGTTCAACCTGACATGTGGCTTTTGTTTAGATAACCACGAGTTCTTTGCAATTATGGGTGCTTCCAAGCATAGCTGTTTGGGTAGTGACATCCACAGCACCTCTCAGCATGACAAATCCCAAACATATAAGGAAGCACGAGGTCCTTTATGAATTACAGGTGCACACCTCAAAGGTCAATTAGTTTCAAGCCAGCTCTGCTGGATCTGGGCAGTGTGATAACACAGCTGGGGTGCACGGATTGGGAGTTCTGTGCTCAGATTCCAGGTGCAGCATGGGGAGATGTGTAGAAAAAATGCCATGTGGTTGGTGTTAGTCAGAGGAATCTACTTGCTTCTCCTGACATGACAGCAAACAGCATGACAGCACTGGGTTCCTACAGCCATGGCTGTTGGCTTTCAGAGGGTGATTTAGTTATCCAAGAAGAAGGGGATAGATCAGTACTGCTCAGGTGCCACCCAAGGAGGGGAAGTTCAAGCTTAGCTTCTGGTTCACCATTTGGGGACTGAGGTGGGGCAGAAGAAAGGAAAACCACTTCATTTGATAAGCACAGAGCTCTGTGCTCACCTCCAGGGAGGCTTATTTCTCTTCCATCTGAGCACACACAGCACCAAGCCCTCCTTCAGTTAAACCAAAGATGTACCTGTACAGCTGGTCTCCATGGAGAAGCTTCCTACCATCCTAAAACCATCACAGAGATGTGACCAACACCAACAGGGGGTTATTCAGCACTGATCTGCTTGGGGTGGAGTAGGGTCTGGTCACAGGAGCAAGGCCACAGAGGTTGCTCCTTTGGAGACCCTCCGCAGTGGCACCAGTGAAGCAGAGCCCTGACACTGCTCTGCTTTGTGCCAGCAAAACTCTGCGTCCCTCCCGAAAGGTGAGAGAGCACTTAAGCCACGTTAAAGCCGCATAAAACCTTAAACCCTTAGTGTCACATAAGGACTTAAACGCTTTAATACTGTAGCACATCACAGGACAGAGTTAAAGCAACATAAGCCTCCTTTAGCCTCTGTGGTCCCCGAAGAGCAGTCACAGGACTTCCCAGGGGCTTCTCCTCTGCTGGCCCCACAACACCAGGAGGTGGCCCATGCTTCAGGAGCTGCTGCTCCACAGGGTGCTATGGGAGCAGGAGGGCTAAGGATGAAAGAATGCAGAGGTCTTGGGTGCACCAGGCTGGGATGCTCCGTGAAGGCAGTGGGCAAAGGCCTCTGGAGCTTGGCAAGCTGGGGTGGTTTTCTCTCTTTCTTCTGTTGTGTGAAGAAAGAAGTCTTTCTGGTGCATGAGATGTGTCTGCAAGAGGAAGAGGACTCTGCAAGATCAAGGAAGAGCTTTGTCCATCACTTCGTCCATCACTTTTTCCATGCACCAAGTAACAATGTGACAACGCACAAGGTCAGGAAGAGCCGCCTGACAACAAGCACACCCTATGCAAACACGTACACCCTGATCCACGGGGCTTATCACAGGATATAAAGACACATTTTGTGGAAAACCCTGTTAAGATAGTGGCTGCACATCACTGCTTTAAGCCCCTACAGCAACTTAAACTGGCTATAATGTTAAGCCTTTAGAGTATTTTAAACTGCTTAGATTGCTCAAAAGACCAGCTTAATCTTAAACTGCAGCGCAGCTGCTTAAACAGTTTAAGCTGATCTAAAAGCTTGCAGGAACACAGGGTGCTTGAACTCTGCCCAGCCCTTCTTGTTGACCGAGACACCGTGCCGGCCTTCATGCACACAGGCTGACCTAGAGGCTGCTTTCCTTAATAGACTTTGCAAGGTTTGGAGGAGAAGAAAGGCCCTGTGCTATCTCTGCCCAGCACCTTAGTGTGCTCAGCCTTCCCCTGAGCACCTCCAGGGGGAGGGAGGGCTCCAGGCACTACGTCCTCAATGGTGCTGCACAGCACCATGGGGATCATCGCCTCTGGGGAGCAGCCAGTTCTGTTGGTCTTTGCAATAAGAGTTTTTCAAGGAATGATTCTCCTTAGATTCTCTTCCTTGCTCAGCCCAGCAGCACTGAATGTTGGTCATCACCTTTCTCTAAAAGAAAAATGGCTGGAATATCCATCTTGGCCTGGATGGGGCACTCGTGGGAGTCAGTTTTCCCCCACTAGCAAAAACTGGGAATTAAATGCTTTTTATAAAACTTTAGAGAAAATAATTGATCTCACAGAGACAGTTAACGTCAGTGTGCCTCAGGCTGGGTCCTCTTGCAATGGGCAGGAGTCAGAGCACCGGGGAAGTTCAACCTCCACAAGGACAGCAGAGGATGTTCTGTCCCTGAGCAGGATCCACATCCACAGCAGCTCTTGCTTCACCACCAGGTCAGACCAGCCCTGTGCATCTCACTCCAACTGCACCATTTTTTTTCCCATTCAGATTCCAAACAGGTTTGGTTTTTTTTCCATTAAACTTCTGCTTCCCCAAAGTACCTTCTTTCCATAGCAAAAAAAATATTAACATTTTCTTCAGGAGCAACTGAGTGTGAAAGCATCTCTTGTACCAACCTGGCCTGGCTTCCTTTCTTTGAGCTCTCCTTTTTACCTCCTATGAATGCTCGTGCGATGCCTAGATTTGCTTGGGATAAATGGGTGATATTCTGCTTTGTGACTGCAGTCTGGCTGGGAAACCTGCCCAGGTGTAAGAACAGGTAAATGTAGTGCCCAAAGCACAAATGATGTTGGGCACAGCAGAAGCTTTGCTTAGCAGATGTACTCACTTAATACTGATGATGATCCTCATCTTACATATCAAATCTTCAGCTTTTATTTTGTTGTGATACTCAGGGGGAAAGGGGAAAAAAAGCAAGGCCCTGTTGTACCCCATGGGAGACCGTGGAAATCTTGCATTGTAATTGGAACCTCTAGAACATTTAACTTCATATCCATCTGCTCAAGCTGCAAAGGAATCTGCACCTCCATCTCCAGATGTGTCTCACACGACGTGCAAGCACATAACTCATTTCCATTTTGACACGTTTAGCGCTCCAGGAGTTTAAGGTAAACACGTCTGTTACTTTGTTTTCCTAATGTCTGTTATTTCATTTTCCTAATGCCTGCTACGCCAGGACCACGGAGTTCTGCTCTTCCTGCTGATGCTAACTAATAGGCCTTAATTGTCTTCCAGGGCTTTTGTGCAGTGTTATCTGTTTCCTAATAACTGGCTGGAATAAGCCTTGCAGCACCATGGCACGGTGCTCGCACATCATCTGTTGACACACACACAGAGACGGAGGGGTCACCACCACTAAGAACAATTCTCCAACCTGACAAAGGTTATGAAACGCTGCAGGGCTCTGGGAACACATCCAGACATCCATGTACTCTTGCAAGAGGCTAGAAGACCAGGCTTCTCCCTGCCAACATCCAAAGCTATTTCACAGGGTCTTGCTGAGATACAAAGACCTAAAAATAGGGCTCATGATCAGCAGAGGGGCCTGGAGGTAGTGGAGAAAAAGGCCAGAAGTGTCTCTTGCCCTGATGACAACCTCAACATGGATTAGATCTCAGCATGGCACCCCCCTGGCAGAGCTCATCACTCCCGTCAAACACCTCTGCTTGCACAGAGAGGCCACCCAGCAGCACGCCCTGACACCCAGCACCATACCCCAACACCCAGCACCGTACCCCGACACCCAATGTGGCCCATTGCTGTGCGTGGCCCATTGCTGTGCATGGCCCCAGGGAGCTCCTCCTGGTGCTGGGAACAGCTGGGCTGCGATGAACTTGTTAGTTCACTCTCTCGCTAAGGAATCGTTATCATTTATTGATAGGATGCCTTTGCAAGCCCCAAGGCACTCTTGCAGGCTCACAGGCTGTGCACATATGAATTCAGCTCAGCCGGTGCAGAGAAGCAGTTGCTGCATGCAGAGAGTTACAAAACTGTTCTGGCCGGGATGTACATGAAGCTTTGGCAAAGGCAGCACTGACTGTCCCTCTGCATTTCACACAACGGGTAAACAAAGAACAGGATGGCTCAGATGGAGAGGGTACTGCTCCTCCCTTCATGTATACCAGCCTTTGTTAAATGCAGTATTTTAGCTGAGTGCCGTGGGTCTGCAATGCTGTTTTTTGGATGCTGTCCAGTGCCCTGGCAGGATTTTGACCTGGAAGACACTTGGCTCTGCTCAGACTTTGTTCCAGCACCACGTCCCTAATTGAAGCGTGGGCTGGACTTTACTTGGTAGTGCTGGCAGGAGGAGAGGGCTGCATCACACAGCCTTTGCAGCATTTGCTGCTCAGACAGGAGCTTGCTGGGGGGATGCTGCAGTGACCAGAGGACTGGAGGGAGCTGGCTGCCTCAGCAGGACATCGGAGCCTGCACAGAGGGTCCATGTTTAGAGTAGCCAGTTCCTGACATCTCTGGATGTGTGCCATGACTTGAGTGAGAGCCAAGTCTGAAGCGATCCTTTTTGGAGTCTGTTGCAAAAAGATGAAGTAATTTGTGTGGGGTTTTTTTCAGATGTTTCAGATGCCACAGAGGACTTGGTGAAAATGAACACTAGTCCTACCCCAAGCACCCGCATGGAACACCTCCACCAGTTATGCCAATCTCCTACCCTCAGTATTTTTTTGTGAGCTGCCATGGGCAAAGTGAGAGAAACTCATAACCAGAGTTCCTCAGGTCTCTGCCTCAGGAGCAGAACTGTGGGCTGTGGTGAACTCTGAGCATATATTTTGGCTTTGGAACATCATTGACTCCATGAGTGCTGTTCGGTGAAGAAATACAACACCTCTCCTCCTCATCTCGCCTTGAGTACACTAAAAGATATTCCTGTAGTCACTGATCAGAAATGGAGTGACTCAGTGAGATGCAACATTTCCAATAAATGGGCAATGAAGCAGCTTGAGGTCAAAGCAAAGCTGCTGCTGTTTGCTAATGGAATACTCCAAAGTGCAAATTCATTCTCAAGATCGAAACTTTAAGGTCTCTTCTGCCCACTGAAGGCTCCAGGTTGGAGGTGCCGAAGCTCTCGATGTTTCAGAGATGATGAGGATGTTTGGACAGACTGGAATAGAATCACAGAATAGGTTGAGGCTGGGGGACCTCAGGAGGTCATCTGGTCCTCATGGCACTGGGGCAGGCCAGAAAGAAGTAGAGATGGCACCTCAGATCTCACTGCATCCTGGTGTGTGATGGAGGAGATGGACATGAGCTAACTCATTACCAAGGGCTACAACAAAACACTCCCATGAGGAATGACATCATGTTGGTTTACAGAAACTCTGATTTACCTAGCACTTCAGGAAGAGCTTACTGAAGGGGAAGAGAAAGCAGAGTGCTTATATTTGTTGCAGCCAGCATGCACATCCCATACCCTGAGACACATGCACCTGCCCTGCCATCAGCACACACGGGCCCGCGCATCTCGGCAGCACAGAGACAATGTCTTCCCCTAACTGGGTTAGAGGAGATTGGATTAGCAATTTGTGAGTTAGTAAAAGTCTAAGAATGGAAGATAAAACAAAGTGTGACAGGCTAAGCAGCCCTTGTCACCGGGGATTGATCACGGTGCTAATAGCCAGAGACAGCCGCACATTAATAACACAATAACCCAGCTTTGGATATTGGCACTATCACAACCCTTTAACCTGGTAATAACTCATTGGGAAAATGCTACTGGTGTCCCAGCCAATGTTTCTGCTGCTTGTATCCCCCTCTGCCTGCTGGCATGGTGAAGATGGCAGCAGGACCACCACGGGGCCACCAGCACTGCCATGCCTGCAGACAGATGGCCCACCCCACAGTGGTCCATGCCTTGTTGGGGACATGGCACCAGGGTGTCCTGTGGGGCAGGAGGCACAGTTTGGTGGGTGGAAAGAGGAGCTGGGTGGGTGGAACAAGGGATGGGCAGAATTAAATCCTTTGTGTAGACACACGTTATGGGATGGGGAGAGCTGGGCTGTGTGATGCTGGTGGAGACTGGGAGATGGGGATTGAGATCCAGCTCCGAACGGTGACAGAGACACCAGAATTTGACAGCAAGTAACTTGGGGAATGTTTCTGAATTTCTATTCAAAATATTCTCCATTTTAGTGACACGAACCATTCCCAACCTGCCTGGGAAGCCTTCTGTTGCTACTTCTGGCTGGATGGAAGGGGGAGGGGTTAAAAGAGACGCCGGGGGAGTTGCAAAAATAAAACAGGGTTTTTAAGAAAATAGGAAATGAAATCAGAGCTCGGGCATTTTGAAACATTTAGATCAAAATGTGGGAATAATGCAACAAACCGTAAGTCCTGTCGTAAGGCGGACAGCATTGCCTTGTTTACAGAGAGTTTTCTGACTGCTGTTTGGTGTCATGGAGCACAGAGGGGAGGAGGGATGAAGAAATATCACTGCTGCTCCTCCATCCTCAGCACGAGACATTTCCTTACCTTGGCTGGAGCCGGGCTCTGTGCTGGCACTTACCCAGCACTTGCATCTCTTGGCTGAGCTGCTCAGAGCAATGCTGAGAGCAACCGATTTAAGGGATTCAGAGGTCAGCAAATCCTGCCTGCCAGCTGCAGGAGATGCGGCACGGAGCAACAGCCACAGAGCAGCCCTTCCTTTCCAGCTGGGACTGGGCAAACATCACCACATGTGCCTAAAACCCAAAGCTTCCAGCCCCCAGGTGGGATGCAATCGGGTCTGATTCTTCCACCATCTCTGCAGGATGTTTAAGGTCCTGATGCTGCACCAAGTTGGCCAGGTCCAAGGCTGCTTATGGCTGATCACACCCATAGGCTGTGCACAGCACCCAGTACGTCATCCCTCCAAGCAAAACCAATTTGTGGCCCTGATAGTCCTGAGAGCTGCATAAGTCTATGAAGTCCAGGTGAAGCAGAGGAGATCCATGAAGGTCCTGTGTTACAGTGGTGCTACAACCTCCATATTTCCAGGGATCCTGCAGCCTGTCACTGCTGCCAGGAGCAAGATGGAATAGCACATCCATTCTACCAAGCAGTGAGGCAGAGAAACCCCTCATTATTACAAAATGCACTGGTTCATCAGTATAACATGCACTGTGCCTGCTGCCCATCAATGGCTGAGGCTTCAGTTCAAGCTCTTCTTTGGAGCCATGACCACACAGGTACACAGAACCATTTAGGTTGGAAAAGTCTACTGTGATCACCAAGTCCACCAGCACCATGCCCACTAGACCATGTCACTCAGAGTCATTCCCTGCCAGCAGTGTGGCCTGAGAGCATGGAAAACAGAACTGGGGGTTACCTATGGGTCCGGTACCATGGCTTTGTCCTAAGGGATTCCAATCTCCTCCCATTCCAGGCTAGGAGAAAGGTAATTTTCCTTCCTTCCCAATGGGCTGTGCCCCCGTGGTGCTTCTTCCCAGCTCTGCAAGACAGAAGCCAGATCTAAATAAATAAATATAAAATACATAGAAAAGCAATTGAGCTTTGAAGGATCCCTGACTAATTAATTTTGGAGGCCAGGATCAGCCAGCCTTGCCTTCAATTACTCTGACCAAAAATAAAGACCTCCTTGAGACTTGCTGCCAAACGAGGGGCATTTCCACCCACAGCCCAGATTAAGGGAGAGAGGGGGGAAGATACTACCCAGCCATCCCCTTGTTTTTTTCCCCAAAGGTGCCCCCAGCGAGAGGAGTTTTGCTGCAGTGCAGCTCTGATGCATGCGAGGGACATGCATCGACAGTGAAAAAGGGAGGGCTCAGCTTGTTTGGCTTAATTAGAATAATGAAGCTGTGAGCCTAATAGGAGGAGGTTGGGAGTGCTGAGGCTGTAATTGGCAGAGATTGGGAAGCGTGAGGCTGTCGGCTGGCAGCCATATGGAAGCAGCAAAGTGAGGGTAGTGAGTGACAGCCCGAACCTGTGGCGCACTCATTAATTCCAACAGCAGAACCGTGATTGATGTGTCAGCTCCCTGCTGCTCCACGATTCGGGCGGCTGGTTCCACCTTACGTCTGCTGCTACTGCTGCAATCCCAGCTGCAGAAGGGGAGAAGAGGAGGAAAGAGCACGGAGGAGGGTGAGAGCTGTAGGAGAAGCAGGGAAGGATGCAGGGGAAGGTGGATGGATGAAAGGATGGATGGCAGGAAAAGGAAAAGGAAAAGGGAAAGGGAAATGGAAAGGGAAAGGGAAAGGGAAAGGGAAAAGGGAGGAAAGAGGGATGGATGGAAGGAGGAAAGGATGGAAAGGAGAAATGGATGGAAGGATGGGCAGATGGAAGGAAGGATGGATGGATCTTCTAGCATAGATGCTATTACCTGCAAATACCTGAATTTGAAACAGGAGAGGCTCACCATCTTTCCCAACCTACAGTGGACAAGAGCAGCCCTTACAAAATGCCTACAAAGAATCTATGCACTGCTCAGACTCCATTTCTGTTATTACTGCAGAGCTTCCACCGTGCTTCTGGCAGGGCCATGGCATCATCAGGCCTCAGTGTGAAAATGTGTATAAGGAGCAGTGTCCACATGCATCCCACATGGCACACTCCTTGAGAAGGCTCTTCTGCCTGAGCATGCAGGGTAGAGAGGAGAGCCTGCCTCTCTCTGGGAGGGAGCAGAGCTTCTCAGAGGAAGATGTTTGCAGGATACAGACCATGGCAGTACACAGCAAAACTGGGGAGCATGGATAGAAATGCTTGGAGCACACCAGAATCAGGTTCCTGGTCTGCAAACACTGGGCACTGGGAAGGGACTGGGCAGTGTCAGCTGAAGCAATTACCAGCTGTGAGCAGAAGATAGCTGTATATAAACCCTATTTAATTTCTATTCTGTCTGGCCCTGTTATTTTGAATCTTTTCCATTGACAAAAAGCAAAAAAGAAAAAAGAAAAAAAAGTAATTATTGTAGTTTTCCAAAAGCCAGCTTCAGTAGTTTAATTATCCTTTTACCTCTCTTTAGGGAAGGGAAAATGCCTGGGCAGATCCACCTCAGTGCTGTGGCTGTCTTGGCACAGCCCCCAGGCAGCTTTCCCTCCTGGAGGCAGTCATGGCCATGGGATGTTGTGAGATATGAGGCGAGGAGAGCACCAGCTGTGTCACCACGATCTGAGGTTTCATCCATCGTTGTCTGCCGGTGTGAATCAAGACTTCTCATCCCTCCTCCTGAGGAGAGCAGCTACCCATGAAGCAGGTAGGAGAACAGGGGATGAACTGCCAGGATGACAACTCATTTGGGTAAGGCTATCAAGCTTCATTTGCTTCGCCTTGTTGCCTTTGTGAAGGAGCACGCAAACTGAAGGATTACCTTGAGGAAAACAAGACTTCAGCTTTACTCACTCCACACATTCCCATTGTCCTCAGTAGGGGAAGCCAAGGCAGTTCCCCACTGTGTGGTTGCCCCCTATGTGCTGCAAGGCTAAGGAGGAAAACGGGTTGCCTTCCCTCTGGGCTGCCCCACTCTTAGCAGATGACCATCCCACTAATTCAAGGAAGCCAGAAAAGCAAGAGAGAGAAGGAAAATCGATTTTGATTGTAGAGTTCCCTCCTTGTAATTCCATACAGCCGGGGTGGCCGGAAGCTTTGTACCCAGTGCTGTATTGGTGGTGTATTGGTGGCTGTCTGGTGGGTATTCATTTGTACGATGAAGACCATTAGTTAAAGTATCTCAGAATAGCTCTCGTTTGCTGACTGCATGGTGAGGAGGAGGTTTCTGAGCAACCGGTACCTCCTACACAGTGATCATGGCAGATCCTGGGAGTGGGACGAGGCTTTTGCTCATGATGGAGCCGAGGAGTGCTTCACACATCTCTGTCTGGGTCCCTTCCTAGTGCTCTGTCATGGCTGATGTCCAGGTAGTAGGGCCATGTGTGAGCTGCAGGACAGGTCTTCTATAGCTCCCTCTGCATGTGAGAGGTGCCAGGCTGTCCCTGCTGCAGGACAGCCATAAAACCAATTGGCAAGGCAGCAAGCTCCTGGGAGTCTGGGTTAAGCAAGCAGTTGAGCAATCAGTTTGCTCTTCAACAAGGTTTCCTACCATCCAGCTGCCACACATCTCCTAACTGGAAAAACAGACTGTTGCAGGCTGTTCTCATCCCTGTTCTCGCAGCCATGCCTGTAATTTGCTCTGCAAGACAGCATTGACCTCGTTGCCTTTGGACTGATCACCACTGCAAAAGATGTCTAGCATCCAAACCAGCCTGTGGCTGCCCCATCCCTGGGGCTGTTCAAGGCCAGGTTGGATGGGACATTGGGTAGCTTGATCTACTGCCTTATTTAGAGATTGGCACTAGACGATCTTTGAGGTCCCTTCCAAGCCAAGCCATTCTATGATTCTTTGAACAAAACACTGCAACTCTGTCTGATATTTATTCCTTGCTTCTTTCCCTGGTAATCCATTGCTTCACTCTATCTTCAAAGCATCCCATGCCAGAGCTGTCACAGGCCGTAAGTGCTGCCCAGCAGCAGATGGCTCACACACCCTGCAGAAAAGCTGCTCTAGGGACTTCTACACTCAGTTGTTCAGAGGTGAAAGGTGGATGTGCCATGACACAGCCACAGTGCTCTGAGAGAAGAAGAGTCCATGGTTGGCCCAGGAGCTTAATGAGAGCTGCCAGGATAGGACCACAAATCCCCATCCAACCTTCAGAGCAACACTTCTGCACAAAGAAGGTTTTGAGCAGCTATCCACACCCCATGAGGCCTTTCCCAACCATTCCTCAGGACACAGCTTCTCCAGGTACTGCCATCACCTCTTTCACTGGCAAAGCTTTAAAGGCACTCTGTCCTCATCCTGGGGGGGGTGGTTGACCACACTCCATTTTGCCAAAGGGTTTCTGTCACATGCATTGCTCCTTTTGGGGAACAGATTAACACAGTGATGCATTTGGCCATGGGTGCAAGCTCTTGGGCTGCATGGGTTTCATGACTGGGAACTGGAGCTGATTTGGTTGCAAACAAGCCCTGTGATGTGGATCTGCTCCTTAATCACATCAGGCTCCTCAGGTTTCCACCGTGAATACTCATAAGTTCAAAATTCACGTCTGAAACACATGCTGCTGCATCTTTGTGTAGAAAACATTCCTGTTGGCAAGCTCTGCAGGAATGCTTATAAAGAACAAATATCAAAGTGTGACAACCACGGCTGATTACAAATAGCAGGAACATTTGCAGAGAGCTGCTCTGCAGAGCCGGCCCTGCACGGGGCTCCTCCGGCTGCTGGCAGCACAGAGCTTGGGCTGCCTCTAGGGACGGTCGCTCCGGGTGCTGCTGCCCACTGCAAGGAGCTGCTCTGAGCCACCAAAGGCAGGAAAAAAATGGTGTGAAAGGTAGAAGGAGGGCGGCAGAAATGGACCGGAGAGAAATAGAGGCCAGGAAATGAATGCTGAAAGCAGAAGCGATATTAGCTGGGAAAGGAGAAAAATTCAGCTCCTCCCGCAGCCTGCACAAAAGCAGGATGATGGACGTGCAGGAGTTATTCTTGTGCTGCCTTTTTAAAGCAATAACGAGGAGCCGGTTAAGAAAGCTCATGTCAGTGCTGCAGAACACGCCGTCCCACTCCAGGACAACAAATTCCACTTCAAAACACCACAAAAAAACGTTCCTCCGAGCAAACAAAAGCCCTTATTGTGATATTTCTGGGAGCTCATTTGCATGCAGGCTGATAATATCATCGCAGTGTATGTTGCCATGGGCATTTCCTCTGCACCCATGTCAGTGTATCGGCGATAAGCGCGGCCTTCCTGGTGTCAGACTGCCCGATGCTCCATGGATTGTATAGGGATTGTGAATTTCTTGCTGGATGTGACCGACATAGTGGTGCTCCGGTAATAGCAGCACCGCCTGCTAGCAGTTAGTGTGCTCAGATATTAAATAAATGTTCATGGACAATTTTCAGGGTACGTATTGTACCATCTGTCATAGCAGCACTGCTAGGCTTTAATTATGGTTTATATTCTGTCTTCAAGCACCTGGATCGTTGTGGTAGGTTTTTTTTGTTGTTTTTTTTTTCCATCCTGTTATTCCTGATGGTCTGCTAAATAGTGCCTCGTTCCTGCTTGCTGCTATTCCCTTTGAGCAGGTGGAACAGCCATATAAATAGAAAGGTGTCAGAAGGTGTGCGATACGTGAGGACATCTCTTGCTCCGACACTACCATATGTCTGAGCCAATCCCATGACCGCTTCTAGATTTATCCCTGGAATATTTTGCTTGGGCTAAACGACTTGCTGAGATAAGACAGATCCCAGCAGGAAGATGGAGGTCCCGATGTGTGAGAAACTCAGCCCCGGTCCTGGCCCCGGTGAGCACAGCCAGGCACAAAGCAGCTTGCTTGCTGTCTCCCTCAAAACCTGGGTATTTCAGCCCAATTTGCACTTGTCAGCTCAGCCATGAGGCAGCATGAACTGTAGGTTTGCAGCTCCGTGATAAAAGTCACTGCCCGTGGGATGTGAGCATCGAGGGATGGCTCCAAAATAATCACTAGGTTACGGGGAAGGAGGGCTGCAAGCCACACTAAAACCATTGGTGGAGTGAAGATGTGCTTGGTCAGCGAGCTGTGATGCTGATACAGCAGGGCAGGATGCACAGTGGAGACGGGTGGGACTGTGTCACCCTCTGGGGCTTGTCCAGTGACAAAGCGGCACTCTGAGTGTTGGCAGACTATGGGCAGCACCCTTCGTGGCTCACCAAGTGAAGCTGCCATCTCACGACGCCCACCGAACAATTTTTAGCACGGCATAAAACTGCCCCTCAGCCCAGTTTGCCCAATGAGAAAGCATGCATGAAACAATAAGGGCACAGACCCAAAAGAGGTGGGGAAAATCCAGGCTGCCAGATATACTCGCATCCATGATATGGCACTTCCAATGAGTAATCACTTGCCAATACATATGGTGTTTTTGTAGATGTGAAATGTCATGGAACATAACGTACTGATATGTTTAAAAATAAATTGCTGGGCTAGCTTAAAAAATAAATGACTGAAGTGATGGGAGCTACGGTGCATTTTGCTGCGGATTAATTTTGTCATTCGGTTTGGGTAAAGCTTGATTCAGGTGTCAAACTCACTATTGACTTAATAAACAGGTTTTTTTTTCCCCCTGGCTCTCTGAGGAGTGTTGGGGATCGAGGTCAGTCTCTTAATTAATTTATGTAAATTGCTGTTTTCTTCTCCTCCGTTTAAATGTTAGTGATACCTGTCTTATCTCCTCAGAGCTAATTGAACAGCAACAAACACGGAACCGAAAGCAGAGCTTCGAGAAATCACATGGAGGTGTGGTGGGTTCACACCAGCGTGAGCTCAGCTCCACCCCGCTGCTCACTTAACGCATCAGGGGAGAAAATGTGGTGGAAAAAGGCTGAAGCTGAGATAAGGAGAGGGAGATCGCCAACCAAATACCATCACAGGCAAAGCAGACTCAGCATAGGGGAGCACGGCCAGCATAGCTCACAGCTCATCCCTGGCCATTGGTTTGGGTCCATTTGGAGCAGGCTGAAGCTGGCTTTGATCTGGTGTGGGGCAGCTCCTGGTCTCCCCTCCCCAGCTCCCCTTTTCCATTTCCTCCCAAGATCTCCTAACTCCATGCTTTTCTCCTTGAGCGGCTCTGCACACCCGGTGTGATTCCTCCAGCCACACAGCTCTGCACCAGGCCACCACTGAGGGCTGTGAGCAGTCTTGCCAAGATAGCAAATCCCAGCACCATTTACATATGCTTTTTGTTTTCTTTTTCTTTTTTTTTGTCTTTCAGAACCGCAGTGAACACAGTCTCCTCAAGTTTTACTCTTCCAACAATGCCAAACTTAGAAGACTTGCTATTTTTGATGTCTTAAGTCCTTCTTACAGGCAGTCTCAGCTCCCCAGCTTGGTAGGAGTAGGCATGGGCAGCACCGATGAGCAAGGAAACCCCATTTTGTAATAGGAATAACAAAAATGTGATGTTTCCCGTCCAGATATACAGCAAAGGAACCCTCCTCCGCCTGGAGGCACTCGAGGAAGAGCTTAGGAATGAAACTGAAAGGGTGATGCAGAACAGGGAGATATGGGATGTGCAGCTCCTCGGTGGTGAAGGTTGGGTTGCTGAGCAGGGCAGGGAGACCCAGAGATGGCACTGAGGGGTTTCACCTGTGCCCACTGAAACAATGAGGCTAATAATACAATTAATATTGCAGATAATGGAGCAAGCCCCTGGGCAGAAGCATGGGAAGAGCCTGGTTTCCTGAGGAAGATAACAGCAGCAATAATCAGCAAATAGCAAGTATTTCCACGAGGTCTGGGAGATTATTAATCTCAGTTTCTTTTGGATCTTCGTCACTGTCTAAAATAAGAAGAAGAAGAAGAAGAAGAAGAAGAAGAAGAAGAAGAAGATAAAATCAGGTTTGGACAGGAAATGGCAGGTTCAGCAAGAAACCACAAACAGACTTTAAAACCAAATTTTAGGTTGCTTGTTGGCTTTGTGGAGCTGCTTTCTTTGTGAGAACCTGAACACCCCCGGTTATTTCCCGAAGGCCTTCATTCCACTTATTTATTTAGCAATCTATTCATTTATTGATCCATCTAAGAGAACTTAAAGTTTGAAGATTTGGCCAGGGCTTGGACTCAACGCTCCTCGTGCATCCTTTCAGCTCAGGATATTCGGTGACTCTATGAGCTGTGTGCTGGGCTCTGCTGATAACCGCTGGCACTCCAGCTCCCAGCTGCTCCGGGACACCTCTCGGTCTCCAGCTGAGCCCACGGCAACTGCTTCTTGGAGGTGGCTCCTGCGGAAGCAAATTCGGTGCTGCAGCAAAGTGTGAGACCGTGGGAGGCGTCTGCGCTCGCCCGGGCTCCTCCGCGGCTGGCGGCGAGCCGCTCCGCGCCAGCCTGGCAGCCAGCTGCCACCGTCCGTATGGCTCTGCCCACATGCATCCCCTCTGCAGCGATTTCCCAATGTGCAATATCAACATTGCAGGAGCGCAGGATTTTTGCATGTAATTATCCCAAGGTTTATTTGAATAAAAAAGGCGGGGGGGAGGCGAGGAAAAGCCCTCCCGTATCTTGCAGATCATGCAAAGTCTAGCAGCTCTGCTAGCAGAGCTGGGAAGAGCCTGTAGACAGCGAAGAGCCCAGACACAGCCATATCTGTATTTGCTTTGAAGTGTGCTGCTAAAACATGTTGCCATCGAGATCCTAAGCCCCACATTTTAAAATATTCATTGCCACAGCCCAGATTCTCTCCCAAGCAGCAGAAATCCAGGCAGAGACAAGAATCTATCTGGCATCCCCTGGTGGCTTCCTCTCTCCCTGCGGCGATGGGAGACAAGTAGCAAAACAATCCCAGATCTTCCTTGGCCATGGCCAGGTCAAGAAGAGTGGTTGTGTCTTGGGTCTCCGTGGCAGGGAGTGCTGGGGTAAGGAAACCACAGTGAGAAATTTGTTGTAATATTCATAGAGCCATAAGAGCTGTGATGAGGAGCCTTGGGCAGGATCCTTGGTGGGCTCCTGCAGTGATACCCCTTGGGAACATCTGGGCACATCTGGTGATGTCTAAGCAGGGTTTGGGATGTGCATGGCACCCAGGAGCACGAACATGGGTGGACTCTGTGCAGAACGTGGGGTGACCGTGGCTGCCTCAGGGGAGCTTCATTTGAGCTGAGGATGCTGACCCCAAGTATGCGAGCACTCTGCTGCATGGATGGGGCAGAGGAGCCCCAGGGGCTCAAACAGAGCCTTCAAATAGCAAAGTGTACCTGCAGCCACACCATCATTTCTAAGTGTCACTGTTAAAGGAGTCCGGGTGCTCTTCAGGCATGGAGCATTTGTCTCTGGTTATTGTCCTGGCAATTTGCATAATGGATTAGGACAGATTAGCCCAGTATTCAGAGTCACTGGGTTGCTTTGCATGTACCATGGGCAAAGGATTCAGGCTGTAAAAGGGATGATCTAATAACAAGTATAATTGCTGTTTTATAGACTGTGAGTATTGCCATGGCAGTGGCTCCCTAACTCTACAGTGAGGCCATTGTGTGGACATAAAACCACCAGCACTGAGTGGATCTTGGTGCAACAGCAGCCTGGCCGTCCTTGTGCTGGCTCAAATGCACACCAGGAGCTGCACACCTCTGCTGTGAGCTGCCAGCAGCAAATGCATCGATGCAATCCATGTAGGACATGAGGCCAAGCACCAGGAGATAAATACAGACCCCTCAGTGCAAACATTCCTGCTTTCTGCTGCTACAGGGCAGTGATGCTGGGGATAAACTGAGGCAGCACCACAAGAAGACACCTTGGGCTATAAGGAGCTTTCTCTTACAAGACTCCATCCCACTGCTTTCCTCCCCAATTCACTTGGTATTAACATTCAGGGGGGCAAGAGTTAATATATCTCAGGTGCTCTGTGCTGCTCTGAAGCAAGCCGGCCCCACGCAGCGCACATTACAAAGCTTCTTAGAAAAGGAGAGCCTGGTGATTGCAACAGCACTTTTCAATCATTCGTCATTTTGCAAAGGGGCAGCTTCTATAGGTGCTTCATTTCCTATACATTCGTAATGTTTTAAGACTAAAAATAGCAAAGAATTTGAGGTGTGAGGACCGTGCTTCCACAGATACTCTGTGTTTTCCCTGCATTGCTTGCCCACCCCCCGAGCCCTCCTGCATGGCAGGGTTCTGCTCAGACTCTCTGCCTGCACATTTCCGTGCGAGCCGTGCCGGAGCTGAGGGACACGAGGAATTCACATCCTGCAACTTTCAGCCTCTTATTTCAGAATTAATTTTGCAAGCTCCTCCTCGGACTGAGCTCTCTGCGGGCTCAGGCATAACAGGGCCAGTGAGAGGGGAAAGTCATGTTGCTGGTTAAATCTCCAAAGCAAAAATAATCCATTTTAATGAAGGTTCACAATCTGCAATGAATGTGAAACAATGTTGTCAGCTAAGCTGTTGCATTATTCACTTTTATTTGTACAAGGTCCTTCCATTAATATTTGACTACAAGAGAATGCAATTAAAAATTTTCTACTTGAATAAACCCCTCACCACTGTGTTAGTTAAAGGATAAAAACCTTTTAGGCCGCTGTAGCAGAGAATTTAGCACAGTGGTTCTGTGCACGTGGGTCACACGGCGCTCCTCCAGCTTCCCGCACCCCAGATTCTGTTCTCAGTCTTCTGTTCAGCTCTCAGCCCACCTTCCCCTCTGCTCTGACATTCTGAGCATCCCAAAGCAATTGTTTCCTCCTGAGCAGAGATAAAACAAGCGGGGATGCCGTGGGTATGTGGGCAGATGGGAAGCGCTCACAAGCTCACAATTCCCAGCAATTTCACCTAAATAATAATGTGGTTATCCTGGGTTGAGATGGATCCCAGCCTTTGCATTCATGTGCATGGGGTGTTCAGTGGCAGAGAGCTGATTTATTATTTAAATTTCTGCATGCATGGATGGGCTCTGAATCAGCTGTAACCACCCAGGGAGGGAAAAACACTCCTGCCAGGATTCTGGAAGACAACTCGGAGAAGGCACGAAGTCAGCAAACAAACCACTCACAAAAGGAGAGATGTTGAGAGACAGGGGAAGAAGGGTGATACACAAAGCACGGGGTGGCATAGTGAAATATGGAGTGTATCTGAGAACAAAGGGTATTGGGTGAAAATAGAGTTCAGGTGGTACAGACGTGCACGCAGTCAGGTAGCTGCAGTGCAGCTGGGACCATCTGCAGGCTCCCCAGGGTACCCACATCCCATGGATGCAATGGGGAATCAGGGAATCAACGTGGGGAGGCCGAGGAATCCCTTCTGCAGCTCCCCTCCCTCAGATTGCACAGCCACACATAGAGTGAACTTCGGACCTCCAATGCTCTGTGCTTCAGCCCTTCCCTGATACAATGGGGATTAAGAAGCACATTCATCTCAGAGTGTTGTGAAAAATCAGTCCATTAGTTTGCGTCCCATTAATGTTATCTAGGCCAAGGAGATGAATAATTCTGTCCCCAGAAGAAGATTTGTATAGTGAGAGGCGTACAAGACGGGAGCAAACCAAACAACGAAGCTGGAGCGCAATGGTGACGGATGGCTCGTCAGGGGGATGCCATTCATCCCATCCAGGCATGCCTTCCAGCACAGCATGTTTGTAAGCAGGGGCTGCGTGATGCCAAGCGTTGCAAACCGCCCTAATTGTGATATGTCCCACCTTGCTGTGATCGATTTGCAAACCATGTATTGCTTTCTTTCTTTTTTTTTTTTTTATGTCTATTTTCTTGTGTAATAAATTCCAGAGTTCTAATCCTCAGTAAGCACTTGGGTTAATCCAGCAGAGGGAGTGGTTCTGGATGCTGCTGAGGGAGCTTTGCTTCTCATACAGCTCCATTGGTACAGCCAAGTGCCAATGAGTCCCAGGCCACTAGACTTCAACTCTTGGAGGAGACGTGTTCATCCGTGTGCTCACTACATCCTGCAGTGTTCTGTAGGCAGGAAGGACTTGGGTTGAAATGTCCCCTTTTTTCCCCCCTTCCCTACCTCAGATCTTCCAAGATCCATGTGACCATGGGCCTCTACAGCTGGGCATATCACTGAGCCATGGCCCCTTCCCAAATCCCAGGCTGCAGCCCACCTTTATCCAGGTGGAGCTGCACAGGAGCATGGGCGCAACCTGTGCGTATCCGAACACACACAAGGAAGGACATGCTCACCTGTTCTTATGATGCTCAGTCTCCACACATGCACAACTGACCCTCCTCCCATGGCTGAATCTACTCACACTGAACCAACTCCTTTTGCAAACCACTGCTCCAATCAGATGCTGGGTCCGGCGTGTTGTACAAAGCGAATGTGATCTGAAGTAACTCTCTCTGACCACCTCCGTGGAGTTCCAAGACACGACTTCCGATGATAAGCAAAGGAAATATTTGCATTTCATCCCAAAGACCTCCGCTAGGTGTAAGCTTGCCCTTTCACAGACAGTAATGTGGAAAAATCTCAGTGTCAGAGAGGCAGCCTGAAAAAATTAAAAGCAAATGGAAAAGGCGGCAGCTTAACAGGAGCTGGCAAGTAATCTCATCTTCAGGGAGCCCTGCTCGTAACAGGTACAGAGCTGCCTGAGAAGGACGAAAGGTGCTAAAATATGATGTTTATTGAATGATCAAGGAGTGCTGCACGGCTGTTCAGAAAGATTTATTCCCCATCTGTGCATGTTTTTATTCTGCTGGCATTCCTAATAAATATCAACTCTTTCAAACAAAGGCGTCTCCATTTGCAAACGTGGTGGCAAAGGCTTCCATCCCCACGTGCTGGTGGCTGCTGATAATCCCAGGAATTTCAGCAAGTGGTTACCAAGGGAAAGGTCTGAATCACGCTGGAAAATCACCCTCAGAAATCATTGCTGTGGAATTAGAAAAGAAATGAGAATAATTTCACAAAATAAAAATACAAAATCACCAAATGCCAGGGATTCATGAGGCAGTAAGTAAAGTTTGGCAACTTCCAAATGCATTACCCGTTGTTGCAAGCTGTTCCCGTAGCTCCCCAGAGGGCTGGTCCATAAAGGATAACAACCTTTGCCTGCTGGGAGCTATTAGCTTAAATGGTAGCGGGCTGCTGCAGCATTTAAGCCTGATTATAATAGTGCCATTGGATTTGTATGCGCTGGGATCCACGCAGATGGATTGCACAGAAAGTCTGAGAAATTACATCCAGGAAAGGGAGTTAAAGGGATGGTTGTACGCATGGCAAGCACGGGATGGCTGAAATTGCAAATAGATGTTCTCCAGGAAAAAAGAAGAAGAAAAAGAAAAAGAAAGAAAACTTGATTAAGTTAAATGTGATTCAGCCTTGTGTTGGGAAAGCTGGAGAAGAAATGGTTTTCTGCTCTGGAACATCTGCCAGCACCCAGCACTGGGCTATAGGCCATTCTGACATTGACTTTGGGCTTCATCTCCTGTTAATGTTGCCATTACTGTTCCACAAGTCAACACTTCTCTTCATCTGTGCATTAAAGCCATGTTATTTTGCAAGGCAGCCTTTGGGTGTGATCAGTGACCAGGGAACTGCATGCAATCTGCCAGGCTCCATTCCTGCACCACCTGGAGATCAGCACTGTTCCCTCCCAGCATTTCTGGGGGTTCAGAGGACAGACCTTAAGCTGGGGAAGCTCATCAGATCAGATAGCAAAGCCTGATTTTCCACATCCTAGAACCAAGCTGGGAATTCATACCTGGCTAAAGCACATCACCCAGAAAAGCATCAATCTCACACGATTCATTTGGCTTTGCCTTGCAGGCACTGGGGTATTTGCACACTGCAACCACTTTCCCTTTGCAAACGCAGAGGGTTGAGCTCTCTCGGTCTCCCTTGCTGAAGGAATTTTTTGTTCTCTTTTGGGGCTGCCACAGCATCCATGCATGGTTGATAGAGCAGAGTGTCCTGCAGCCATTCCACGTGCAGCAGGCCATGCCTGAGATGGGCACTTCAGCCCATGCAAAAGTTCACACAGCCTTACAGCAGCTTCTCTGTTTGCAGAGATATTTATAAGCTCCCACCCAATTAAAATAATCACTAACAAGCCTGGCAGCTCAGCATAGAAACCACGTTCCTCCCATGCTCTGAAGCCAACACCTTGGCTCAGTGGTGGCTTTGCTACGGATGCTGGAATGAATGAAAGGGTGGAGGAATAATGGAATGGATGGAGAGGGTAGGAATGGGCACAGGAATTATGAACAAGCAGGCAAGCCCTCTGCATCCACTCCCATACCACAGCATCAGGCCTTGGCTTTACAACCTCAGCCAGAGTCCAGCTCCAAGAGCTTTAACCCTTCATTGTCTCCCTAAAGCTCTGCTGCTCAGACAAACTGCTAAGGAAGTCTGTGAGCATTTTGCAAACTCCTTCTGTCTTAATGCTTAAAAAGGAAATGAAAAAAAAAAATAAAATAAAAAGGACAAAAAAGAAGAAAAAAAACCATATTCCCTATTTAGAAACATTCTTGTGATGTTTATTGGAACGGGCTGAAAGAGCTGAGGTTTGAAAATTAGTATCTGGCAAGGAAACAGTGTCCTCAGGGGCCGGAGAACAAGCCGCACTGGGAGGAAAGTGATGGGCCCAGCCTTTAAAGGCTGGAAAATTGCAAACCAAGTGTGCTCAGCAGTATTTCCCTTTATGCAGTTCTTTTATTCTTAAGATGAAAATTGCTCAGGACAAAAGCATCAGCCTGATACCTGGGACAGGCTGCTCTTTCCTCTCCTTCTCCCTGTGAAAACACGTGCTCCTTTGAAGGGGAGAAATGTTCATCATGCAGCAGCTGCCAACATGACCATTTTTAATGTGATTCCCCGAGCTGTCCCCGCTCGGCTGCAGCACAGAGATGTGTGAGAGAGTGCAGAGCCATCACTCCACTCTGTGCAAAGAGAACGGGCCCATTGCTGGCTGTTCACTACAAGGACCCGCCTGGTTTGTTCTCCTGCCTCTCTCCCACCCTGACATAACAGCAAAAGGGATTTTTGTCCCGTTTTCCAGGATTTTCTGTAGCGCTCCTGAGAGATGGAGCTCCTCCACGTGTACCATCAGTGTCGGCCCAGGATAAAGATTTCGCTGCATGCTTCAACCAGTGGGAGAACATGTGGGATCCGGGCTGCTCACGGTGCAGGGAAATCACATCTCACACTGCAAATCCCAGCCCCGGGCAGCGGCGTGCACAGAGTTAAACCCCTCGCCGGAGCTCCCGGAGGCCCCACACATCCAGCCCCAGTTCCAGGGGGACGAGCCGCCTGTTTTCCCAGCCTTTCTTCCCACACTCACCCTCCGCAGGAATTCGCGGAGCCCAGAGCTGAGACCCACCGCCCCCGCGGCCGTTCCCACCGCCCGTGCAGCCCGGCCGGAACGTGACAGCCCCCTGCCGCAGGGCCCGGGCTGTCCTCGGGGCTGGGGGGCTTATAGAGGATGTTCACGTCCCACCTTCAGGGTCCCCTATGCAATCCCACGCTGCTGGCTCTCTGTGCTGGGGGTTTGCTGTTCTCTCGACACGGAGAGCATCCACAGCACCTTCAGGGCTGAGCACCCTCCAGCTGACTGGCACACAGTTAAGCTCACATTAACACCCCTTTGTCCATAACTACACAGCTTCAGCCTTCACTCCACCCCATGCATCATCCACAGCACAGGGCAGCCCGTTCACCCAGATGATGAAGAAACTGGGTAGCTCAAGCTCCATTATTTGAGGCTCCAAACCCAACTCTCTGACCCCTCTGAGCCTCTTTCTACCTGTGGGTGAGTCCTCTGCCCCAAGGGATGTCCATCCTGAGGATGGCTGCAGAGGGAATAGGAGCTGTGATAGATCATCAAGTGATGTAACTGAATCCCCAAGTTCTTTAGTGCTGTTGAACTACTTATACTCATTAATTAGCCCTATTTGCATGCCATTGGGTGCTACGGTAGGCAGGCAGGAAGGGCAGCTTCCAGCAGATGCCCCTTCACTTTATCTTTCCATTGAAGGCAACACTCCAAAAGCTGGAAAGTGCAGGGCTGGGGAGCAAAGTGCTCCCCCACTCACAGCACTCTGCTGCTCCGGCCAGCTCTTGAGTTCCATGGACAACAGGAGCCCACCAGGAGCCTTCCCACCTGAGATGTGGAGGAGATGGGGGAGAAGACGGGATGAGAGCCCTGGCCACCGCTCCATGTCACCAGGTTGTCCCATCCAATGGAAGCAAGTGGACACCCTCTGGAGAAGGGCAGCAGGAAGAGAGATGCTGGGCTGTGTCCCAGCACCTGCCTACTGAGTGTGGCCTATTGCATCCCTCAGTTCTCCCTCTCCCTGCACCTCTCCCCATGCTTCGCCAGCCTTCTCCACCAATATTCAATTCCCAGCCGAGTTTTGCTGGGGGGCAGGATAAGATTGCACAGCTGTAATAACTCCATCCATCACGCCAAGCAGGGGTGGGCAGACCGAGCTGTGGAAGTGGCTCCGGCATTCCAGCAGCACGATGCCACCAATCTCCCTGACAGGACACACCACTGCCCTTAGCATGGCTGGGGAGCCAAACCCACAGCTGGAAAGTCGGCCCCAGTTCCCTGGGCAGATGGTATTTTGGGACAAGGTTTAGCGGGCAATATCAGTGGCAGGTGGATGGTTAGTGGATGATCTCAGAGATCACTTCCAACCTTCATGATTCTATTACTCCATAATCCTGTGTCCCCTGCTGCTCCAGGATCCAAGGGCAGATACTGGAGAGTTTCACAGCCAACCACATGGGAAGTTGCTCTTCAAGTCAGAGCCGAGGGCGCAGAGCACAGAGGTTCCCATGTGCCAAGCTCACGCACAGTGTGAGGAGCAATCACGGCAGGGATATGGCTGAGGGACTTATGAGCCAGAAAACTTATCCATTCTCCACGGAAGTCCTGGAAGACATCTGTTTTTAGGTTTTTGGGTGCGTTTTATTTCCAAATTTTTAATTACCAACTTTGTATGTGAGCCATTCGCAAATCACTTTCAGTGCGTGTTTGTTGCTATCCGGGCTTTTCATTAGGAGGCTTAGCATCTGCTCAGGAAAATCCAAGGGGCCGACCTTTCCTTTCTCAACACAAAATGGCCCTTCCAGACCCTCTGAGAAATTTTATCGAGGCATTTGCTGCCAAGGATGCAAAAAAATATTGATTTTTGTGTGTTGAAGTTCATTCATTATATTTCACAAAATGTTTTCGAGGGCAAAATTTCCCCCGCTTTGTTTTCAGTAGAGTCTGCAGGAATGGCCAACGATGCTGCTCAGCCGAGCAGTGATTAACGAATGTTCATTTTCAGGATTAAAAAAGAGAGAGAGAGAGAGAGAGAGAGAGAGAGAGACGGAGCGCATGGCTTTACGGCTATTTTCATTTCACTTACAACTGGAGAGCAGTCGTAGCTTCCTACACAAACACTGCGCTGCGAGCCTCTCCCTACGAGCCCCGCTCACACCTCACCATGGTTAAGGTGGCAGTGAACAAATAAATAAATAAATGATGCTGATAATTAGCAAAATGCCTCTGAGCGCTATATGTGTCAGCAGAGTAATGAAGTCAGGTACACACTGTACTGTGTCAAACCAAATAACTCACTTAGTATTCCTCTGGTGCTTTCTTCCAAGTAAGTGCTGTATTTACTTCCTCTGCTTTTCGAGGTTTCAAAGAAATGGAGCCAAAAGTGCATTGCATAGGGGGATGGAGGAATGTTGTCCACAATGTGTAAGTCAACCCAGGATCTCACCTGCCCTGCAATGCCCGGATCTGCCATCTTGGGAAGGCACGAAGCTTTGGTCAGGGCAATGCAGTCACCATGTTTGTTAGGTTGACATTCATGGACTCCTAGGCAGGGCAGGTTCATGTCTTATATTCAGGTCTTTCTTTCTGCATGGAGTGTACTGGGTGTATTTGTGGTTTGAAATGGATGGAGACTTCAACAGTGGCCATGGTGTCTCCTGAGCAGACCAAGAGATGTTGGAAACACCATCCTTCCCACCAGACCTTGGAGCAATCTGCTCAATGACCAGCTAATGAGAAGTGAGGGGGACCTGATTGGGGATGTTGTTAAGTGCCCAAAGGTGCCACAGAACTCAGGACCAACCCAGGGTTTACTTTGCTTGCTTTTTGCATTTATTTGTCCTCTCTTCTCTTACAGATTCAGCTTCACAAGAGCTGTGGATAACTTATGGACTATGGAGAAGGAGACAGAGATAGAGCAGGCTGACAAAACCCAGATCTGGGCCACTGGTTGTGACTTATGACCATAAGATGGGGATATCAAAAGGAGCAAAATGAAACCAGCCATAAACTGGGAAATAGCCCTGTCCGTCTGATGGGAAAGATGCAAATCTCTGAGGCTGCAGTGATGTTTTATGCCCATGTCCTAATGAAGCTCAAGGTACATTTCTGAATACAGTCATAAAAAGAGACCTTTGCATAATGTTTGTCTGCAGATTGGGGTGTCACACTATGATGGCTTCAGAGAAGGACATGCTGTCCTCTTGGAAGTGTCACTGAAATATGTGTCTCCTCCAGAGACTAACGGACAGCATTTGTGTTCTCAGTTCAGTGGAAAATAAGACCCAGTGGGCATTTGGTGAGATATTTATCATGTCATCTCATGCCTTGGGCCAGCAGCATGAGTGGGAGTGCTGCTGGCCCCATCCTGAGCACGTCCAACCTGGGAGAAGCCTGTGCCAGCCATACCCCATGAGATGTGGGAGCAATTGGGGCACGCTGTGATGAGCAGAGCAAAAAAGCAGGAGCTGTTCCCTTTGAAGGTAACACCGGGGCCAGATAGTCCCAGATCCTCATCTGATGTATTTCTGAATGAGTAGGGGGCAGGCGTTCATCAGCCCAGCGTGACAGGCAGGGAGACAGGCAGCAACTGGAAGGAAAAGGCGCAGTGAGTTGGAGATGTGGCACAGGTCAGCACAGCGTAATGACAAGGTTGTTTTTGTGGGAAACGATCTTCTTGAACTTAATAAAATTGGGTAGAAGCAGCCAGCATTTATGTTCTTGATGGAGGAGTGGAACAGAAAGAGCTAATTATCTATTGCAACCCGAGGCTTAAAAAGGAGACTGAAAGTCGGCATTTGAAATGCCATCCACCAGCCTGGCCACTCCAACAGCGCTTGAAGAAAGCAGTGTGACACCACGAAACCTGTGGATGGGAAAAGAAGATGTGCCCATCCCTGAGTTTAGTGACACTGGGGACATACCTCGCTCCCACACCGCAGGCTTTTGTCTACCAGGGCTGCAGGAGGGCTCCCACCTACAAGACCTGAGTTTCCTCATAAGCAGCAGGAATACACGAGCTGGTAGTGGACACCAAAATGGGCTCTTTTATATTTTTTTTTTCTTAATTTTTAAAGACTTCAATACATGAAAGCCTCCTGTTGGACCTCAAAGTGTACCTGTTACTTTTTTCTCTTCAGATGATTTATTAATTACAGGCAGAATTACGGCAGAACTGCAGTTCCCTCAGTCTTGGTGATTTGTGTGGAACTGAAAAGAACTTCACCCTTTGCAGGAACAAACCCTGTGTGCAGAGCCAAAAAAAAAAGGGAGCGCAGTCCTTAGAAGACTACACACAAAAATATCTATTCATATATATATATATATAGCTTTCGGTGATGCGTCTCATGCTTCAGGACTGAATCTATTTTTATGCTTTCATAAATGACCATGGAAGAGCATTTCAAACGAATCTCAAAGAATAACACCCTTTTATTCACAGGCACTGATACACACAGAATGGACTTGGCTGGAAAATAAAACAGGGCTTTGAAAGGAGGAGGAAGAAGAAAGTTACCTGAATAGCTCCAGACTTAGAGCTCCATGAGATATTTCTCTAGTATGGAGAAAGAGATGTGAATTCCTATCTTAGGAAGGATGTAAAGGACAATATATAAAATCACCATCAAATCCTGAATGCAAAGAGGCATTTGATACTGTTAAGGAAGAAGTTCAATGCCCTGAATGCCTACAGAGATGCGTTAAGCACAGAGCTCCTGCTCCTGATGGAAGTGTGGCCATGGGAGCTATGCTCAGTGCATTAGGGGGAACAGCAAGAGCAGATGCACCAGAAACTGAATCAGTGAGTGGACTCCTATGCTCTTTCTTAAACCAAACCTGACAGAATGAGAAGGAATGGTCTCAGGTTGCACTTGCAGTGAAATCACAGAACAGTACAAAGCCCACAGACACGTGCCTTCAGACCAGACCAAAAGACATCTTTCTGGAAATCAGATATCAGAAACCAGGAGCAAGGTTTAGTGATAAAGACAGTGGGACCAGAGCTGGGCCTTGGAGCAACAGGAAGGTGGTCGGACCTGCTGTTCTTGAATGAGGACTTAGAAAACACAGAAACCCGTCAGAACCAGAACACTGGTATGTGGGATCCAAAGTTAGGATCTTACATTCCTTTTCAAGAATGTCAGCAGGAGGAGAACCAAATAAAAGCTGCCACTGTTATTTTTCTTGTTGTCAGTCTATGGTTACAAGTGAAAGCAGAATAGGCCTTTTTGCATCAGAGGATATAATACAATCCGTAGGTGTTGCAGGAAGAAAGAGGGAAGAAAAAGCAGAAGGGGAGGCGGGGAAGAAGAGCAGAAAGTTATATAAAACTGCAAAGTTTAACCCGTTTGGGGCAAGAGAGGGAAAGGGAGAAGCCATGAGGGCTGGGAAGGTTGGGACACGTCCATCATTAGGGCTGCTGTGGGGATAAAAGCTGGAGCAACACTACAGAATTGCAGAGCGTGGCTGAGCCGCGGGGCAGAAGGGAAAAAACACCACACAAGAAATTGATTCCATTAAAAAGTAATCTCAAATTTAATAAAAGTTATGATTTGATTATAGCTGTGGATCCGGAGGGCAGGGAAGGAAGGGAGGGCAGGGGGAGGGGGGAGGCACTGGGGAGGGGGAATCAGCACTCAGGTCTGGTCCAGCCCCCAGCACTGCTCCTGCAGCCTGCCCGGCATTCCCCAGCATCTGCATCTCCTATCAGCAGTACAGCTCTGCTATCCTTCTGCTCAACCCAGGCACAGACAGGCAGGATGGAGAGCACCAGCAGGCAGCTCATCTGGGTCCAAACAGAGTTTGCAAAGCCTTTGCCTCCCTAAGTTGTGAGCAAAGCAGAAAGCAGGCAGCAATCCCAGCACACGCCCTTGCTTCTTACTGCACTCCCACCTGTGCCACTTCCATCTGACCCCTTTGTATGTCCTCCCTAGTTTCCCTTTCCTGCTGCCTGGGTGGCCTCTCCCTGTGCCACAGCTGCCATGGGACAGGCAGGTTTGGGAGCTCAACCAGTACCAATGCTGTGCTGGTAGAGCCCCTTGGGAAGAAGGATCTGACAGGGCTGACATCTTCAGTGCCTTCAGCTGCTGCCCTTGGCCCAGCACCTGCTTGGATTGGTGGCTGGAGAACTGCTTTAATCGGGGTCAGGGAGAGAGATGGAGCCTGACTGTGGTGCGTCTTCTGCTGGTGAGCAAGGTGGAGAGGGATGCGCCAGGCCCCCCCAGCAGAGGCTGGTTCCCCTTTTTTTTTGCTGCACTACAGATAACACAGCAGAGGCATCCGCTTGATCAGAGAGATTTTGTCTTGCATCAAGAACCAGATGCCAAGAACCTATGGTTCTGCTGTCCAAAATAGTAATAAAAATCAAAAATGAATTGTAAGAAGCATTAAAGCAACATGGAAGCCCCAGCCCTGTTAAACAGGAGGAACAGCTCGGTGTGGGAGTGCGTGCCGGCACTGCAACCACCGCCTGCCCCTCTCCGGGTTCTCCGTGTAACTCAATATGCTCCTATTGATCGAGTTGGCAGCTGGATGGCTGCCAGTGCCTTGTCAGTAAGTGTGCATGAGTGATATACGTGCATGCATAACATTGCTACATCATATCAGTAAAGATGTTCCTTCAGGTGGAAGTGACAGGCAGGGGCTGGTAGCCGCATATCTACGTGTGCGCATACAAAGAAGAGTAGAGAATAATTAGTACAACACCAATTATCTGCGGTAAGGGTTTGTGTTTTTTTTTACCTTTTAAGTTGAGCTATTCTGTTATTTGAACGTCTGTGGTTAGGAAAGCAAAGAACACAAGGAAAAAGAAAAACCAAAATTGTAGCAGGACTAAAAGTAATCTGATTTTAGGAGTTAAAAGGGATCCAGGACTGGATAAGGCCCACAACTGAGTGGGCATGATAAAACTGATGGTGGTGATATTGAAAAGTCAAATATGTTCCAGAAATATTTCTCCTCGGTCGTTTTAAAAAATAAAAAGCAGGACTGCCTATTGTGAGTTTAGAGATAATGAAATAGTTTTCATTATAAACTAACTACGGTGGTTATGAAATTAAATTATTGAATCAAATGCATTTAAATGTGAGATGCTGTGCCATGCGCTTCCAAGCATCTTGGAGCAGCTCCTGGGGAACTTGTGGCCTGATAACACGTGCTGTAACAATGTGCAGTGCTGAGAGCGCAGCAGAGGGTGGGGAGAAGGGAATGCTCCATCAAAACAAAGAGCAGAAGCAGGCTGCTTAAAGTTATTTTGCGGATCCTACAGAAAATAGCAGGGGAGGCAGTTAAAGATTTGGCTAATAGTTGGGGAATAATGTAATGTTATTCAATACACGTGCTGAGTGACCCTCACATGGTTTGTGTCCCTGGTAAAAACAGTGAGGGCAACCACTGGAGCAATTTGCTGGGTCCCCCTTGAAGCTCCACGTTGTGCTGAATGGCTGGTGGGTTGTGAGGACTACGTGGGGACACTGAGCTCAGCAGCTCTGAAATAGAAATGAAATCCAGGGGTACAGAAGTACATCCCGGAGATTCAAAAGCCACGGCTAATCCTCCAGCATACTTTAATGTACTTAACTCCAGGTCTAAAATGCCAAACACTACCACAAAAAGCCATCTGTCAGGGGAAGGTAAAGGCATCTCTGTGATCCTTGACTCAGGGAAACCTCCTCCTTGATCCCAAACCTGGTGACTAGGTTAACCCTGGGCATGGCAGCAACATGCATCATCCCATCCAAGGCTCATCCAAACATCTGTTTGACTCCATGATCTGCAGTTGGACTTGATGACCTTTTCCATCCTGAGCAATTCTATGGTTCTACACTTCTATGATTGCTTCCTTTGGAAGCCTAAGCAGTACCCCACTGCTTTTGGTGGCGATAGGTACATCCTGGAGCATATTAGACCCACTGACATCGTAGCACATCAATATGGACACCTTTGTTAAGTACTTAGGGAGGATTTTATTTTGGATTTTTTTGATGAAAGATTTTCAGCACTTGCAGTTACCTGCAGAAAAGGCTATTTGCCAGACAACCAATACATCTCTTTAAATGCAGAGTTTGATTTTATTTTCTTGGTTCTGTTCATCAGAATTTGCCCAGGTTTTTGGACTTGGTGCCCTTTTGTATGTCAGTGCGCTCCCCCATCCCGACCAACTGGTGGACCACATACAGAGGGCAAAACAGGGTCTGAGCACTGCTGAGAGCACTCACAAGTGGCTCTTCCTCCCACAGGCATCATGAGCACTGAAGATAATCTCTGTGTGGAATGGGGAAAGCTCCTAAAAACGGGTGCTATAATCTATAACACCAGAAAAGCTCTCTCAGCCCAGCCCTTATCGCATATTTTCTTACATAGGGGAATGCCATCTCTTTCACTTCCTCTGCTCTCCCTCTTATGATTTACTTCTTTTTTTTAACCCATAAAAAGTCTGAAATGTCCTCTTGCACTTCTGTACAATTGTACCCAGGATTTTAATAGGAACATTTGAAAAATAAATACTAGCCAAGGAGCACATTCGTTTTTATTATAGCTATTCTCTCTGCATATGCAATGGTGAATTAACTCTCTTTCTGCAAGTCTCTCTTGATTTTTATGTATCAGTGGAGAGAAGCTCAGCCCATAAAGCTTGTTGGGTCCTGTAGACATTCATGTTCTTAAATATGTAAAGATACCCCGATGGAGACCGTACTGTCGCTCCTTTCTGGTGTGATTCTATTTTAGTGCATGTATTGCCAGTGATTTTCATTTTGTTTAATTTTCTTTAAAAGCTGAAATTCTCTCCAAAGCTGTTTCTCTTCCTATTTCTGAGGCTGCCTGTTATTGTTGCAGAGTTATAGCGTGGCATTGCCCGAATATAGGCAATTTTCTACTGCAAGCACATTATCATTATTCTGTCAATACATTTATTTCCTCGGAACCTCTGGGGCAGTGGTTGTTCTGCTCTAGCAAGCACCAGAAGTGGCAGAAATGTACTGATCCCAAACCCATTTCAGGTGCCCTGGTCTGTGTTGTGCTATGGGGCACCTCAGAAGAGCCTCCATCTGCCAAAAACCATTTCCCATCCTTCTGTTTTTTGACCTGATCCCACTGTATCTCCGGGTTCATAGCGATGGGATGCTTATGGGTGTACGGCTTGAGCTCTGTGCCTTCTTTATTGAGTTACTTTTATGGCAGCTCATATCCTTCTGGCTTAATCTCATTTTATGTCTTTTCCCTCTCCCAGTCCTCATAGTGGTAACTGCCTCTGATATTTAAATGCCCACATACATGATCAGCCTGTCCTAAGAGTAACACTTTGCCTCATTATTTAGTAAATGCTGGGTATGGTCTGCTTTACAAATGATCGGGGCGGCGTGGTGCTCCCGTTGCGTGGGCTCTTCTTCAGTGGTCACAGTGGTAATAAATAGGGTTATTGCTATTGTCAGAGACATATGTTTTAAGGCCAACAGGGTCTTTATGATTATTTGGTTGGAGATTATGGATTGCTCAGAGCAGAATTTAAAGCACCGAGTCAAACGTAATAACGTGGAGGGGAGCGCACGTGAACTGAATGCGTGACACAAAGACAGCCCCACGCAGGAGCCCATTGAGCACGACGTGAGCACACATGGCTTTAATTGTGTGAGCAGCCACCTCCAGACCGCGGTGCTTCTGTGAAGCAGATCTCCCAGGCTCAAGGTGGCGAGGCTCCTGCATGCACTCTCTGAAAAAATCACACATTATTTACAGCTTGGATTCTTGCTGTGTCGATTTCCAGCAGGCAGACCTTGGAATGACAGCGTCTGTTGGCGAGCTGGCTGATGTACTGAATGAACCACTGCAGCCTCATGGGCCAGGGGATGGCGTTGGGAGAGAATTGCTCTTCTTCAAGATGCCATCCCAAAATGATACGTCCCCCCAGAAAAGCACATTCCTTGAGGGGTCTTTAGAGCCACTTTGCCGCACTCGGGTCCTGCTGAGTTGTTGTGTGGCTGATTATGATGCTCTGTGAAGAGTTGTTTCACAACTATGATTTTCCAATTACTTAAATCACCTGGAACCGAGGACTAAACCAGTGTTCCCTGTTATTTCTCTTTCTATTTGTTTTTGTGTGGAGCTTTTGGTCCCATTTTCTTCCCCCAGAGAGCACTTGTGTAGGATCCAGGGGGAGATGTGCAATCCCCACCACCCTCCCTCTGCGGGTGGGCTTCGTTTCTAACTTGATGATCCTAGTGGTCCTTTCCAGCCTTAATGACTCAGTGATAAGGGATGTAGGAATTACTCTCCCCCTGCTCAGGATGCCCTTATGAGGAGATCCTTGCTTCCAGACATGTTTAAGGCAAGTGAATCACTGATGCCGGGGCTACAGCAAAGTGCACATCCCCTTCCCTTTTCTGTACCCCATAGGGTATGTTCTTCTCTGTTGGTCAAAATTCCCCCATCAGAATGTGGGTGAGGATTTAATACAAAACAGTCAGGATCATTCTGAGGATGTAAGGTTTTGTTTGAGGAATTTCATCATTACCGGCCCTTCCAGAGCCATTAGCATAAAAGGAAGCTGAGCTGGGAATTACCTATCAAGAGCTGTTTACCATACTGTGGCTTCTGTGAGAACAATGTGGTATAAACCACATACCAGTTAAGTTGTTTAATTAACTAATTATCTATTCAGAGTTTCTTGTAGCTCCTTTTATCTCTGTTCCTTAGCTACAGTACAATATGGAAATTAGAGGAAATTAAAACACTTTATTAGACAAAATAGAATCGACAAGGTAAGAAATCACAGCAAAAGAAATACAGACCAGCTAATCATGCTTGCAGTATGTGGGCAATACTGGTGGTAGGTGGATGGTTGGACTAGATGATCTTAAAGGTCTTTCCCAGCCTTGATGATTCTGTGATTCTACAAGAAATGATGATTTTAACTCTAGCTGTGAAAATAGAGGAAGCGTGGTAAATTAAGCCAGCAAACCCAAGTCACCCTGCAGCTGCTGGCCAAGGAATCTGCGTCCGGTCTGCAGGTGAGTGCTGTGGGAGCACAGCCATCCCATTCTGCCCCTGAGCACAATGTGTGTGCTGAGCAGGCAGCAACTATTAGCAGACAAAGCCAGGCAAAGCGAGGATATGAGTGCTTCCAAGCTTCATGTCCAGGGGTTGTTCTTCACAGCGTTGTTCTCCTGCACAGCATTAAGGAGAGCGTTAAAGCCGAAGTCCCCCGCACAGCTTTACTCGAGGTATGTGCTTTCAGAGGAGTGTTTGGACACAAAGAGCCGTCTTGTCACTCAGGTAAACAAGACACAACTATCAAGCTCGGTTTGGGGCTTATCAATTGGAACCAGCATGAAAGTGCATTCCCCAGCTCCAGCTTGCAGTCGCAGTGACTGGTTTCTCAAGATAAACCAAGAGTGCATTCAAGTAGTTTCCTCACAGAGTGATATGAAAGTCACATTGTTGTTTCTCCACATCTTACAAGCCAGTTCCCTAAATAGGATTTCAGAGGAACAAAGTGAATGGGACTCTCATTGTACAGGCAATGGGAGGCAGTACCATGTGGGCTGGTGGCCGCTGTTCCCCTCCCTCAGCTGTAGTTTAACCACCCCCTATTTCTGGCAATACAAAAGCAGCAGCGTCCCCAGCATTTGGGTGAGAAAGCTCCAGCCACTTGGTCCCTGATTAACTGCACAGCTATCAGTGATCTTGCTTTGTCTCTTAATTGGAGCGCCAACCGATGAGGGTTGGCACGAGGTACGTGCCTGGTGACCTGCTGGCACAGGACCACAGCAAGCATCCTCCTCAGTGCGCTCAGATGCTCCATCTCCCTCCATCTCCATGCCCTAACACAGTCCTCCAGAGTATCACAGCCACTCAGGGGTGTCACAGTGCTGTTCCCCACCCCCCTCATGCCTCTCAGGTCGGAGTGTCATCGTGGGCAAATGGAACAGCCCTGCACAGAGCCGCGGATTTATTATTGCTTTAATTACAGCCCTAACAGCCTCATAGCAGTGTAACAAACAGTTATTATCCCAGTTACAATCATACTGACAATCACGCTCTGTATTAATATGGAAAAGCATCATTAGTAATGGCCATAAACCCTGCTGGTCTCGGTCTCCAGTTGAGCTCAGCCTTCTGCTGCAGTCAGTGCCAAGGTAAGGCCAACACCTATCCTCAGGCCAACACCAAGGCACTACAAATATCACACTGTGAAAGCCTGCACGGCTGCTTTGGTCACTGAGATGCAGCAGCGTTGCTGATGAGAGATGGGAGGCTCAATGCAGTATGTGGGTCTTCCTCCTGTTCTGTGATACCCAGAGCTTTGGATATGTAATTATGCTCCTTCTATCAGTACGATAATAATTTCAGTTCAGTTTAGCACAATATTGCTTACATTTAATAGGTCGTATGTATCAGACAATATAAACATATATTAACTTTTATAAGTTATCAAATATTAGAGCTTGCTCTCTTAGAAAGAATGTTTTCCTATTTTAATGCTCTTTTGTCACAAATGAAGCTTTAAATTGAAAGAGATAGAAAACCTCTTCAGGTGCTGTATGGATTTAGTTATCATTTAGGAAGGAAATGTGACAGCTTTTGGGTTTAAAATAACATATTTTTTTTTACAATACCTATTTATGCACAGCCATAACACAAAGATCTTTCATACCAGTTACCTGGGAATAACTTTAGCTGATGGTTCCATCCAGTCCCAGCTTGGCTGTGGAGATGCTGGGGACACAAGGACAGCGTGGGGATGGGAATCTCCTGGTCAGGGCTGGATCTCCTCCATCACCACGTGCCCCCTACATCTCTGCTCTGTCACTCCTGCAGAGCATTTATCTACATAGAAAACTCCATCAGCTCCCTGGTTTTAGTGCCCATTAAATTACATGGTCTGCTCGAAATCCCAAAAACTTCCCCAAAAGCCCAAGTGTGACAGAGAGTGGTGCTAACTATGGCAAAGCAGAGGGGTGAGAGCTCATTTTAATAATGCACTGCGGTGTTCACCGCTGCCCAAGCATCTGCTAACTGCCCTCAATTTTAGCTTTAAAAAAACAAAAATGGCCTTCTTCCAGGGAGAAGTGTATGTTCATCTGCAGGCAATAATTAGAGGCCGATGATTCAGGGTCTGCAAAAGGGATAGAAATAAAAACCCAAAACCTTGGGGAGGGATTGCAGGGAAGAGAGCTGAAAACTGTCCTAGGAAAAATCGATCCTGAAACCCAACCAGGCTGAGCTTCTCCCACCTTTAGAGAGATGCTGTAGGGATGCCATGAGCCCACACCTGCTCTCCATCACTCTCTTTGGGCCGTCCCCCCTAGGGCTGTAGGCATCCCCTATGGGAACGCAGCAGCCTGGGCTGGTATCCCCAAGGCTCCCTCCCAGCCCTCTGCTATAGAAAGAGTGTCTGTCCCTGTCCCCAGAGCCCACAGCTGCTCCCCTGATGGCATCCCATCACCCACCTGGATGAGACCATCGCCATGTGCAGCACTCGGCCCCAGCTGTAACAAGGATGGATGCAGACTGGGGCCATCCCTGTACACCAGGTGTTTAATCCTCCCCTCTGCACTACAAGACTCTCACAAGTTCCATACAGACTTTCAATAGCTGATCCAGCAAGGCTCCTGAACATGCAGTGGGGCTTGACTGGTGCTATTAAATAGTGATTTTATCCAAGTTCACACAGGTATTGGATGGGGAAATGGAGAGAATGTAGCATAAAATAGATTTTTTTTTTTTCTTTTTGCAGGAGCTTTGGATTAAATAAGTTTGTGGTAGCTGGTAGAATAAATTAGATAGGAGTTGGTGAGATAGCAGGAAGGATTAGAGGGTGCTTTTGTGAGTAAGGCCAAGTGAATCTGAAGGGAGAACGGTTTGGGGGCAGTAACCTGGGGGTCAGTGGGAGCAGGGGAAGGAGAGGGGTGGAAGGGACCCCTCTGAAGACCACCTCCCCTCTCTGCAGCCAGCAGTGATCCCACCTGTTTGCTCACCTCAGTGCAATGCCAACATCCACCACCTCACTGCAGCCACAAATTCCCTTTCTCTCGTTTGCAGGGATGTGAAGCAGACTGGGGAAAACTTACTCAGTAACTTTATGAAGAAATCCAGGAGAGGACATTAACTCTGCTCTTCTCATCTTCATCAGATCACTGCCCTTTAAGTACGCTCAAGCTCATTTTGCGTTTGCATTTCTTTGCAATATCTACTGAGAGAGAGAGGTATTTATGCAAAGCTATTTCTCTTTCCTGTACGCTTCTCCATTGCTCTGCTATCATTTGCACATTAAAAAAAGCTTGTCCGCTACTTCCCTTTGTATTTCACCTTCACACGTTGGAAAAAAATTCTCCGGTCCTCTCATTGCTTGAGAATATTCTTATATGGGGAAGGGTTTTCATTAATCCTGTGAAGGTGTGGCCCCTTTGTAGGATCTATCGCTTCTCTTTGGGTGCCCTTCCCTGACCTGGCTGGTTAGACCAGAGACAAGTCACTAATTAGGTTGTCTATTACCTCCTCCGCGAAACTCATTTTGGGCTGATTAAATGCATCTATAAACAGTGCTCAGCTGTCTCCTTGCTGCACGAGGAAAGCACTGCCTTTTCCAAATGGTGTTTTTGCTTTGACTGTAACATCTGGGACAGCACAGAGTCAGTTTCTAAGGAACACAACATGGTACAGACCCGCTGATGCCTCCAGGCTTGCTCCTGGCCCTGTGCAGAGGAACCCACTCATCTGCTCTTGTACATCTCTTCTTTAAAAGCACTAAAACCACCAGACAAACCCAGAACGAGCCTGTGTGGCAGCTTGAGCTGAGGTTATAGTGCCGAACACCAAGTGCCAGCAGGGTGAATGCAGCTGGGCATGGGTGGTGGCCAACCCAGGAAGCCACAGCATCAGCTATGGGTCAGAACGTACCTTTTGATTGTCAAGAAACTATCCTCTTCTTTTGGCAGGTCTATTTCTTTGCATATCCAAATAGCTCAGATCAGCACTGGGGCTGTGGAGGCCAGAGGGTGGCACAAGGAGCTGTTCTGCTCAAAACATCTGAAAAGAAGGCGATATTGGCATCATCCCTACACATAAGAGCCTCTGTTAGAGCCTTCTTCCAAGAGCAAACCTTGGGCAGCCTGTCTCATGACACATGATCTCCAGTGTGCAATTCCCATTTCAGAATTACGGAATGTGAAGGGCCACAAAGATGAGTGGGGGCATGGAGCATTTCTCTTATGAGGAAGGGCTGATAGACCTGGGGCCCTTCAGCCTGGTGAAGAGAAGCTGAGAGGGTACCTTGTGTATGTTTTGAAGTATCTAAAGTCAAGTGGATGGAGCCAGACTCTGTGTGGTGGTGCCCAGCAACAGGACGAGGCATAAACTGCAACACAGAAAGTTCCATCTGAACTGAAAGAACAACTTTCCTGTGAGGGTGGCAGGGCCCTGGATAATATATATGAGTTGCAGGGCTTCAGGCTGGGACATCACCTTCCTGCAGCTGCCCTGAAGTCACAGAATCATAGAATTTGTGTTGGGAGGGACCCTCAAAGGTCATCCAGATTAGTTCCCCTGTAACGAACTGGGGCACCTGCAGCTCCATCAGATGCTCAGAGCCCCATCCAGCCTGACCTTGAATATCCTTAAGTAGGAGAAGCTGATGTACTGCATCTCAGTAAGTGGAGCAAAGGAAAGCAGGACTTGAGGTATCGGTCTGCATTTCTAAACCTAAATATTCGCCAATTGTACAGCAGCGCCATGGAGCTGCTTGCCAGAACTCAAGCAAAATGTCACCTCCTGGGACACGCCACCAGCCTCTTCCTTCCCACTGCATTATCCCCACAGACTGCATTGATGGCAGAGGACAGAAGCTATTTCTGGCAGTCTGAGGCTGCTGTCACACATTCCTGCAAAGCCTTCCCCCTGTCGGGGAGCAGCCGCTGATCAGCAGGGATCCTCATCCCGCAGCTGGGATGGAGAGGACACCTCCAGCCAGCCCTGCACATGGGCGCACAGAGTGACAGCTGCAGCTTTGCACAGTCCTGGCCATGTTTTATGGAAGCTTTGAGTAAATGTGGAAAACACACAATTAGAGGCCATTGCGTGATTGATTTCTGGGCGCAGGGGCCTTTCCTCCTTGCCTAGAAGGCCTGGCAGGTATTATTTAAAGAGCTAATGAATGTTAATGGGCACATTATTTGCAAATCTTGAAGTGGAATATTAGATCAGGGCTCCTGTGTGTCATGGTAATCAGCTTTCCCTCGCTCGCTCTGGCTCGAGGGGGGGGAACACCCTGCAGTCGCTTTGTTGTATGCTTTTCAGATTAATATCCTTTTTCCAATCCAGCAGCTTTTCGCTGGGTGTTTCAGTCAAAGAAACAGATGGCTCTCATGCTGGTATTTGATGCCTGACCAAAGGGATTGTCCTGTTCAAAACTGTCCCACTGGGAGTGCGGAGCAAGGATCCTGCTTTGCCTTCTCCAGAATGAAAAAGGAAAAGATGTGCAGAAGGAGCCAGGGAAGGGCTGGCAGCAGCTCACCTTGGGGATGGAGGATGGCCACTGAAGCCCTGAGCTGCAGCAGCAAGTTGGTTGCATGGCAAGTGCCTGGTCCAAGCTTCTGACAGAGGAACGAAGCTGCAGCAGAGTGAGAAGCGCAGCTCAGCCTGGCACAGAGGTCAGCTTGCTCCATAGCACCCAACATGAGCTGCAAAAGGACACATGGCCACTGGGTGACAGAGGAACATATTTAGGCACTGGTAGCGTTGGTACTCCAGCAGAGAACCACGCAAGGTGGGAGCAGTTCCACCACCCCGGGTGCTCACACACGCAGTGCAAGGAGATGATGGGGAAGGCACAGTGACTCATCAAATCAATGCCAAAACAAAATTCATAACCCTCACTATACATTTCCTGCATCCTGGTTGGTGAAGCAGGAGGATTTCTACCCAGCCTAAGAAGGGGAAGAGTCTTCTGCTCTAATATGTTTGCTCTGTTGCCTCTAGACATCTTACTGTCTGCCACCCGTTCTCCTTAGCATATTGGTGCCAACCTACTTTGTATTAACAGCAATTCAAATGTTAGCAGATGCTGTCCATGTTAATCAAAAAGAAGCTTAATACAAATATATGATTACTGTATGAGTATTGTATAAGTGATATTCGGCTGTCTTAAGCTAAAATAACAATATACACTTTTATCCAATCCTGATACATTTATAAATATATTTAAATGGGTATAAATATTTATAAATAGTTTCTGTAATCTCCTGTAATTAGGCTTTAAGCTCTGTGACAGGCAGCATCTGTTTGATCTGCGTGCGCTCGCCGTGTGCGTGTGTCAGGTTCCTCTGTTAAAGGCAGCGGAGCCGTGCAGGTGCCTCCGAGGAGCTGCAAGGCTGCAGGCAGCAGGACAGAGCGATAGGGGGACACACCGCCCGGACCGGGTGCTGCAGGGATGCGTTGTGCGGGAGCTGCTCCTAAACCCTTTCAATTTCTGCTCTGCAGCCCTTTGGATCGTGATTCTTTTTGGTTTGGGCAGAGTGGCAGCAGGTAAAGGATGATCCGTGACCATGTAACGCTGCCAGGAGCTCCCAGAGGCACCTTCCCGTGCTTGGGATCTCTGCTGAGTCAGAGATGGGTGCCTGTACTGCTCCGTGTCCACACTTACTGTTCAGGGCTGGGAGATGTCACTCAGATGCCTCCCAGTCATTCAGCAACACCTTGTGGTGACACAGCACAGGCAGGACAGGATGCTCTGCCTATCCCACATCAGGATGCCACAAGTAGAGGAGGGGACTCGAAACCTGGGTTGCTTATTGGACAAATTCATGCAGTGGGCACCTGTTTTGTTTTGTTGGAGAACCTACAGCAGCCATTTGGGGCCGATGACGCAGCTCATGCTCTGGGCAGATGCTACCAAGTGGGCTCATGCCCTGTGGGCATAAAGAAGGTGAGGAGAGGATGGAGAGGCAGCACTTGAGTGGTCCCATTCACATCATTGTCCTGGGGGATGCCCACGTGCACACAACTGGAGGGATGTCCCCAGCTCCCATGGGTACCACCCTGTGGTCTCCACCCACGTACCTGGCTGGAGGGATGATAGGTGCGCCCTAACCTTCCTGTCCAACCAGCCTAGACACAAAAGCATGTGAGAGCAGCATGTTTTGTCCATGGCCCTGGGGTAAAACCACATCCTGGAAAGGTGGAGGACCCTTTGCTGTTGGATGGGGAGGTTTGTGGGATGGAGACAAGTGCTGGGAAATGGAGCAAAATTAGGCCCAACGAGGATCAGAGACTGCAGGTTATTGTCTTCTCCAGTTTGTATCTTCAAAAACAGGAAAAGCAACTGAAAAATACACACATCGCAAGCTGAAAAGTTACCGAGTGATCTTTGCTTTGCAGCTTTGCTCCTCAGCTGTGTATCTTTAATCTTACCAACATCTTTAATCAGAAGAAAATCTGCTTTATCCTTAAAGCCCAGGGTCTGAACATGGGCCATGCAAACAAAAGGAAGAGATTGCACAGAGGGGGTTGTATCCTCTGACCGCAGCTGTGATTGGTGGGCTTTAGGGCTCCAAGTGCTTTGTGGGGTTCTTGGGTTAGGTTGGGTTTTTTGTGTGTTTTGTTACTGTTTTGTGTTGTGTTTTTTTAATGAGTTACCATGGCTTTCTACAGATTTGCTCTTCCATGGGCGCGTGGCCTAAGAAATCATACAGATTTGATAGGGGAAGAAGTGCTGTGGCCATTTCACTCCCCATAGCACACCTCTCCTGCAACGCAGTCCTCCTTGTCTGCCTTTCTCCCTCTTCCCTGAGACCGAATGCTCTTGACAGCTTTTAGCAGTGATAAAAAAGAGCTCGGAGGAACTGATGAGACCAGGAAATAATCCTGCGTTCAGCTTGAAAGATGAGAGCAGGGGCGGCACCGAGGGATTTCTGCAGCCCTCCTGCTGGCACGGGGCCTGTGGTGCCATCTGCAGATGGTGGTCCTGGGCAAGGAGAGGGATGGAAGTCACCAGCTTAACCAGAAACCTGAAACGATGTTCCTTCCCATCCTCCAGAAATTTGCATCTTGCTTAGTCCAAACTATTCCCTTAGAATGGTAACACTGATTAAATTTTATGAACTGAAAAAACGTGGAGGAAGGGTCTGATTTTTAATTTAGAAAATGTCAAAAGCATGTTTAGAGTTTTAAATTACTTCTTTTTTTTTCTTTTTTTTCTTTTTTTCTTTTTTTTTTTTTCTTTTAATGCACAACCTGAGGATTTTAATTGCTTTTTAACACTGTCTCTCTTATCAGGAATAACACTCAATGAATAATGGAAACTCTGGGTTGCTACCAAAATGGTCCCAGACTTGCAGAAGAGGCGTTTGGAGGTGAGGTGAGACCTGGGCCATCACCAGGACACCTTTATGGGCATCCTGCAGAGGTGAGACCTATGGGGAGCATCCCAATGGTGGCCAGGTATGCAGAGCGGAGTGCTGAGGATGCCAAGATGGAAGGTGTTGGGATGAAAGTGTTGAGGTTGGATGGATGAGCATGGTGTATTGGCTGGGTGATGCCTGGGGGTGTGACTGGAGAAGGCTGTGTGAACAGGGTGGAAACCAGCTCCATGCTGAGAGACCTGGAATACTCCCTGAGCAAAATGGTTACGTGCCCAGACAACACCAAAACAAGCTTCTTCTTGGGCCAACCAGGAGAAGCAATGGTAGATTCAATCCTGAGCAAGCCATGGGGCTAACTTAAAACATGATTGAAGAGCCTCTCTGAAAGTGCCCATCGTGTACTTAAAGTCAGTAGCATTGTAGGAAAGAAAGAAAAAAAAAAAAGAGAAAAAGTTCATTGCGACTTGGTTTCAAAAAGGTGATCCACATAAAAGAGGTGAGGCTTGTTAAGGAGAAATTAAAAAGCAGCTGTCAAAAGGGTAAAATTCTTCAAGGGGACACAGACATTGTTTAAAGATCTTCTGTTAGATGATGAGAGCGGATCTATACAATTATCAAAAGAGACTTTAAAAGGGCAAAAAATTAGCTGTTCTCATTAAAGAACAGACTAAAGGAGTTTGACAGAGGTAAAATAGTGTCCTCCAGAAGGTGGAAGTCACATCCAAATGAGGAAAATAAAAAAGAGCACAAGATGACAAATCAAGCTTAAAACTACGATAAAGGAGAGCCCTTTTTTTTATTAGCAGCTTTCTAAGGTATAGAAATCCCATAATTGACCCTTTTTGTCTATGGCCTCAGCAGTAAGAGCTGTGCAGAGCTGGGGGGGGGGGTGGAGGTGTGGGATCAGAGCCTGAATGTGTAAAATGGGATAATACAGAAAAGGGCCCGAAACACCTCAATAGTCAGAGCTGATGGTGAAAACTGCAGCTGAACGACTCTGGACATTAAAAATAAGAGGGAATCCAGGAAATGTGCAAAATGATGAGCACGGCTGAAGCCATCTATTTGTACTTTAAATAGTCGTGAGCCTTCAATGAGCTGTTACTGCCCAGGAAAGATAACTTGGACCTTGCATAGCCATCGTGTTATGAAAACATCGCCTCAGCGATCTGTGATGGCCTAAAAAGTAAATTGAGCGTGGAAATTTTTAGAGGAAAATAAAAGTGTTAAACATAACAGAAGAGATCAATTTGTCATTGAGCAGATCAATAATTCACCTGCTACTTAAATACTGCTCACAAATCTGTTCCCTCCACTGGGAAGCAAAGAGGGGAAACGAGAAAGAAGGGGAGATGCAGTGGAAGGCAGAAAATATGAGGGCTGGAAGATGCTGGCAGGAAGGAGGATGTGTGAACCAGGCAAAAGAAATGCTTTTTCATAACAGTTTTGCATAATGAATGTTCTGCCAAAGGGCACTGTAGAATCTGGATGGGCTGTGGAATAACTGAGCAGCGTAAAGGGAGAGCAACACAAGGAGATGCAGTGGGATGCTTGGGGTCCCACTGGCCTTGCAGCACCTCCTATATGGACTGTTGGCTCCTCTTAACTCCAGTTCTGGTTTGAAGCTTCGTGGAGGAATCCATCAGGAAATTCCTGAGGTGGGATTGTAGGGCCAAGCTGCAAGGTGAGCTCAGAGAAAGAGGTCTACATGGCACAGCAGGTCCAAACTGGAAACAGAGGGCTGCCTTTAGTACACAGCGTGGGATTTAGGGTTGAAATGGTGGAGTCACCATCCTGGGAGGTGTTCAAGAACCATGGAGACATAGCACTTGGGGACATGGTTAGTGGGCATGGTGGGATGGGTTGATGGTTGGACTACATGATCTCAGTAGTCTTTTCCAACCCTAATTCCATGATTCTAAATATAGGCTCTTTCACATTGTGGGGTACACCCAGATGGTTTTTGGTGCTAAGGTTGGGCCACGGTCCATAGTATCCCCTGTTGACGGGCTCTGCAACTGCAAGAGATGCCATGGGTATCAACTGCCCAATTCAGCCGCAATAAAGAGTTGGAAGCCCTTACAGCCAAACCCAACAGTCAGCTCTCACACATGCTGCACGCTTTTACAGCTCTGCCAACTGATTTATTGGAAAACAGAAAACCCTCAAATTCTCAGAGCTATAAATGCTCTTTGTTTCGGTTCCTTCCTGACAAGCGTATTTATGATGATCACAAAGGAAAGATCACAACAAATCCTGGCAAAAAATGGAAGCGAGAGGAGCGAGCCAAGCTGCAGATAATAAGTAACAAATCAGGAAAAGGAGGAAGGTAATGGTTGTGATTAAAAATCAGATGTTATGAAATAAAGAACAACTGATTCGAGAAGTGAAAGTATCCGTTCAAAAAACCCGTATCCAAACGCATAATGGACAACAGGAAAACGCCTTAAATTACCTGGAACATGAGAAATTCTAGCAAAAAATGGTGATGGTCGAGATCCATTTTTTGATAGATGTGGTATTTGCTGCCAATAATAACGCAGATGATGCGGAAGGGCCCAAAACCTGCTCGGGGTCTGAAGCACTGAAGACAATGTTTTTTTCAGCTCACTCTCCCCTCCATTTTCTATTCCATCAGCAAGCACACAACAGTTACCAAACTGCTAACAGTTTAAAAGATGTTAAGCTGCCACCCTTAATTAGCTGAAATAATTATTAATTTTTAAAGGCTTTCAATTAATTTTTAAACCAGTTTTCATCTGCACAATCAGCCAACTTGTTTATAAATTTGGGAAGAAAAAGCACTAAATATTTTACAGGAATGACAGGGGGAAAAAAAATAAAAAGGAGGTGTTGTGGTACTTCTTGTGAGCTTGGGAAAAGAAAAAGAGATGCATTTCCAAAAGCAGTTTGGGAGCCTGGGGTTTGCCTTTGATGTAGAAGTTTATTGCCTTTGTTATTCTCCAAAGAAAGCCGTGAAACATGTTGATTTGTTGGGTCGAGGTGGGTGGGAGGTGACGAGGAAGGTTTGGTTTGTGATTTGTGAGGCTGTGGGTTACTCTGGACATTTGGGATTTCCCTCCCGGACAAATTGCTGTGACTCAAGCAGAATATTGGCAAAATAGTCATAAAATTAGCAGGGTCACCGTGCCCCTCATTTCATGACAAATCCAGATGTAATACAAACGAAATGATGTTTTAGCAGGGAAATGACGCACTCCACCCCTACTGCGGGATAGGAGTGTACAAATGTGAAAATTTGGGTTCCAAAAAGGCATCTTTAAGAAATAATGCCTTCAGCCCTGTAATGCAGCACTTCTTGCTGGGGAAGCTGTGCCTGACAGAGAACAAATTGCTGTTTGGCAGCCATGCCTCACGTCAGTGCCTTCTGGCATCACCATCTGCATTTCAGCAGGGTCTTGTGTTAGACGTGTCCTGGGTCATGACACCACGCAATGGTGGGAACAGCTGGAGAGACCCCCACATTTCCCCAGGGCAAATCCAGCAGGGTGTGAGGGCATCGCTCTCAAGAATTGCATGAGATTTGGTAATTAAAAGGATAGATCATTTCTTTGCTTTAGATTTTATATGGCATACATATATGTATATACATACAGCAGTGACACAAGGTTACGCAGAGCCACCAAGTTCTTGGTCTACATCTTCACTGAGCCCAAGGTGCAGGTCATCCTGGGCAAGTGAGAGGTGGGAGCGGGGATGCAGGTGCTGCTAACTTCCATGCATCCATCCCCAGGGCCTAACAGAGCCCCAGTGCAACAACACTGTGTTTAAAGCAAAACAGAGCACGCTATTCAACACAAGAAAATAAGAAAATGCATCAATGGCATAGCTGGAAAGTTTCAGTTTTAGCCTCTCTTCTGGTCCCTCTCACTCCATATTGAAGACATTCACCATCTTTTGGCAACTCAGTGCTTTCCGAGGCAGTCCGGACATGTGAGATCATTCATGTTGATGCAGTACAATCATTAAAGATTATTTATTTTTTTTCTTTGCCATAATGGGTTTCATTTTGAATAGAGCGTGCTGATGGGAAATATCCATCGTGGCGGGGGTGTGCGGTTCCCAGCACTGCAGCAGGAGTGGGGTGCTCCATCACCTGCACCCCTGGGATGAGATCCCCAGATTGGAGCTGCAGCTGCTGCTTGTTCATCCCTACACACGTGGGGCTGGTGGGCACTGGGGATGGACGAGCAGCCAGGGACTGCTGCACTCTGATCCAGCCTGGCTGGGAAGCTGATGAGGCTGCAGCAGCTGGGGTTTGAAATCGGGTGTCCCGAATCAAGCTCTGCCCCTTCCAAAATCCCAGGAGAGCAGCTCAGAACACATCAGTGGCCACACTTCCAGCCCAGCCAAATTTGTAGAAAAAGCCAGAAAAATAAGGCATCAACCAGCCCCAGCAGTGCTGGCAGTTGTTCACCATCACTGGTACATATCCCAGCCCATCTCTGTGCCAGGTGCTCTCCAGTTGGGATGGGTGAGAGGGGAACACAGCTTCTTCCAATCACCAACAGAGCCCTGAAGTTCCCACCAGTGGGCAATACCTTAAGGCTGAGCTGCACAGGGTGCAGAAGGACAGGCTCTATTTGGATGTGCTGAAATATTTGTCTTGTGCTCCTACAGACCCAGCCTGCCTTGCACGCCTGTTTGCCTAACTGATGGAAGCTTGATAGCTGCAGCAGGGAGCTCATTAATTGAATTCCAAAGGGATTAATTACGGTAGGAATAAGAGGGCTCTCTGTCATCTTGCAGGTTTTTCCATGCTGCTGGATTTGAGGGGCCTGGAATGTGGTGGAGGTAGATGGAGGAGACCACGGTGATCTGCTGTGACACTGCTGACCTGCTGGGCACAGAGAGGAGTAACACCAGGTCTCAGTGGGACACTATCTGCTGTTTCCTTTATCTGGATGCTGGAGAGGTGTTGAGGTGAGTGGAAGGAGGTGGAGATGGTTCTGTGCTCCCCTCGGGATGGCAGCTGGATGGCCAAAGTAGCAGCACCAGCACATGGCTTGATGTGGTGAGACCTCAGGGTGTGCATCTAGCAGTGTAACGCCGGCTATGTTTGCCAAGGTTTGTCCCCACCATGCCACAGGGTGCTTTGCAGGCTGGGTATGGATATAAGGGAGCCCAAGAGCTGCAAAAACCTGCCCTGGCAAAGTGCTTGGCATGCAGGGTGCTGCTGCAGAGCATTTCCTTTGGCCCTGCGACCCGTCTGGCTGAGCCCCAGGGAGGGACCAGGATTTCCTGTGTTTAAAAATACACATTTTTATATGCATATATATAAACATAATCCTCCTTCCCTCTTTCAGAAGTCAAAATTAACTCCAGCTGTGCCAGTGATGCAGTTCAATGCAGACCCACAGATGTGGGAAGGTACTGCCAGAAAAGCAGTGAAGGGGCTTAAAGACTTCCCTGAGCCCCACAGCTGCTGGGAAAAAGGCGTTCCATGCTGCTACATTGTAAACCAACTCCCGGCCCTTCCTATTCAACAGCTTTACTGCTTGACACACCGTGCAGAAAATGGTTTTTGGCTGTTAAAAGGTTTTAGCACGGTTGTGGGAGGACTTTTTGCCTGGCCTTGGCTGTGCTCTGCCTTAGGGTCGTGGTGGCAGTTTGAGGATGACTGAAGCAGCAGCCCTGGGTCCCATCACTCAGCACTGCTGATGCTGCAGGGAGGCCAAGTGGTTTTCTCATAGGGATGGAGAAGGCTGGGCTGCTAGGCCCTGGAAAACCAAATGGAGGGGCTCCCTCTGTGCAAAAGATGGTTGGTACATGGATGTACCTCCTTGCACTGCTCACAGTGAGGGCATTGCTGGTCCTTGGGGATGTGAAAGGCTGAGCCGTGAGGGGAGCAGCACCCACATCATCCCCCCAGCTTCAGCCATGGCCCTCGGCACCAGCCCCTCTATTAATTGCTGTATGTTCCTCTCCTGGTGGAGCATATGGCTCCCCTTATGCTGCTGTCGTGTCCAATCTCACACAGTGGCCCTAGTGCTCTTAATCAGCAGGCAAGTGGATGCCTTGGTAAGTGAAAGGTTTATACAGGGGATGGAGCATCCAAATGAGGGAGGGAGATCCCAGGATGTGAGAACAGAATGAGGAGGGGCAGCGTGGCAGGAGGAGGATTATTGCTTCCATTGTACCCTACCAGCGCCCACACAGCACCTTGAGGGCAGGAAGGGGGGCACATATCAGAACTGTAGGAAAAGCCTTGCTGGGAAAAAGCTGAGGTAAAGGGAGAAGTTACTCTAGCCAGTGTTTAATAGAAAAAGGGCTAAAGCTAGAGACGGCTATGGAGAAATAAGAAATCCATTTTTTAATGGATTTGCCTGTGCTTTAGACTGGTTCCAAAAAGCTTGGAGTGATCCAATTAACAAGGTAATGAGTTGCTGAGATATTTACACTGCTTCTGGACAAGGCTCTGGTCCAGAGTATTAATTTGGTTGGGAGGGGGTGCATGTTGCAGATAAGTTTCCATTTTTTTTTCCTTGTGGTTATTTTCAGACTCGGATGTTTTGGGTTTTTTTGTTTTTTTTTTCAAAGGACTCCCATTATTTCTGACTTAGGGTTTGTTCCCTGCGGGTGTCAGCTCCCCTCCAAAGGAAAGAAAGGGGCTTTTCTGGGGGCAGCAAGGCTTTGTGATTACCCAGGGGATTGCTGGGAGGTTGCAGGACTGAAAGCAAACCCAATAGAAAGGATCTTCCTCCCAGGATACAATGTTGCTATTCCAGCTCATTCTCTACTTTTTATATTTAAAGAGGTTCGGGTGTTGTGATAAAGCCCAGCTCTTAAGTTTTGGGGTACCTTGGCACAAAGTCATGTGTTGAAGGTGCAGGCAGGTTCTCCTAGAGCTCCAGGACCTCATGGGGTTTTGCTGGGCTGTTATCAGTAATAGAAACAGTGGGAAAGCAACATCTCCAGCAGCTTCAGGTTTCGTTTCTCCTTTAGCCCTTGGGTCTCCAAGGTAAACTATTATATTGCTAATATTGAGTGCAGTGTTGTTTGAAAGTAGTAAGGCTTCAGATCATCAGAGGTCAGGTTGTATTTGATTTTGGCCAATTGGCAGTTCCCTGTGTTTGCATCTGTTCCTGGAAGTAAATGTCTTCTTGCTTTCTGCGCCAATGCCAGCAGGAGCCAAAAGCTTCCCAGCTGGGCAAGGGGAGATCTTTACCAGCACTGCCCTAAGCTGGGGAACAGAACATGAGCCCCCATTCCTGAGCTCTAATGTTGAGCCTTTTCCAGCATCTCTGACTGCCAGGCAGGAGAAGTTGGATTCAAGCCTCAGATGGAGCAAAAATATTTGAACCTTGTAGAGGACAAAAATTGGGTTTTGTGCATGTACTTCTCAGCCTGCAGCTGCAATCTGTCATCCTGCTGCTTCCTGCAGTACCTGGCTGGTCTGTATGTGTGTGTGGCCAAAGTTCCCGGGCACCTGGAGAAGGGGACAGGGTTAGTCTTCAGGATCCATGCATGGATGTGTTCTGGCATCCACGATGGGTTTGCACAGTGTGTTTCCTGGACAATGCAGGACTTGCCCCATGAGGACAAACCAGCTGCCTGCGGGCATGAAGTCCAACCTGAGCAAGCTGAACACATCATTCTTTTGGTCCTAGCGGTGTTGTCTGCCATTTGGGTGATATATCCTGAGCACACTGAGCTGGTACGTTCTACCTGAAGTTTTGATCAGCAAGTTTTTGCTGTGGGCTGTAGGGGATGGCTCATGATGGCTGTAGATCACTCTTGCAGGCTTATCCCAGGATATGCCCTGGGAAGAATGGACAGTGTATTGTCCTTTGAAATTGAGTCGTCTGCCAAAAGTTACCTTGGTCATTTATTTCAATTCCTCCAAGTCTTAATAGTGTCAGTCTCAGCCTCTTGGTTGAGTATGTTGTCCATTTTGCTGCACTACTTCTGGTTTGGATGCAGACCTTGAGTGCGAGGGCTCCCAGGGCAGAACTGGGATTGTGCTGCAGACGTATCCCACCTAGGAAAGGGGACTGACTTTAGCAGGTGGGGATTGCTGCTGGGAGTCCAGTCTGACACAGGAAACTATGGTTTACCTGCAAGATGTATTGGAATGGCTGGCAGCCAGGGGCTTCTCAGCCTTCGACTAAGGCAAAGATAGGGAGGATGGAGAAACTCCTTTGGAGCAATTGTTGTGTCAAAAGAGCTAACACAGCTGGAGGCTTCCCACTCACCAACAGGTGCTGGCAAACCTCAGGCTCAGGCACCAGAATAGGGAAGTACAAATCTCTGGGCCCTGTTGCTTGCAGGTCTCTGTAGCCACTGGATTTTCTGGTAAGAACACCTCACTAATTTGTTCCCCTGATGGTATTTCCCAGCATAATTCAGCATTAGGACTGCAGAGATCAATATACCCCCCTTCGTGGGGACACCCTGAGCAGCAGCTGAACGTCTCACAGGATGCACACGTTGTGGAAATGATGGTCGAGGATGACTGTCCAAATAGTACTGCTGGATGCAGATCTTTTCACAGTGCCCTGCAGGATCTTCTTCCTGCATCTCTGAGTGATGATAGAGCTGGGAAGACCTTTAAAAAGATTGATTACAGGCTTGGAAAAGAAGCCTTTTTTTTCTCTCTCTCTTTTTTTTCTCATTTTAGTCTGAAGAGTCAGGTTTCCAAGCTTTGTTTTTCAGATCTTAAAGAAATACACACACCTGGGGGGAGGCAGGCAGGTTTCATTAACAGTTCGGCACAGCCCAAAACATGACAGCAAGCCTCCATTTGAAATTACCGACACGGCGGAGCAGCCCTGCTGGGCTCCCTCTTTGCAGGACTGCCAGCATCGCTGCGAACCCAAACACCTGGACGTGGAGGCTGCCTCTCTATCTCCATTAAGGCTCTTTTCATGACACAGCTTATTGTCAAGCACCGCTTGCATCTCTCGCCTTCTGACCAATAATTGTTGCTGTTGGTTTGCTCTTATCCCATTTATTATATAGGTTGTTTTATGCGTTTTTATTGCTTCTTTCACCTTTCATCTAACCGAGGTGTATTTTTCCATTGCCTTTTTAACCAGCGCAGCTGGTACGAACACATTTGAGCATCTTTTAGAACGGTCCTCAACAACTCTAAATTAATCACTCCGAAATATTTCCTGTGATTTTCCTATCAGTTCCTAAATATTTTCAGCTTGGGCACAGCATGTGCCTGCCTTGGTGCCCAGGCACGTATCACTTTTGGGCACAGCAATAAAATCAGGGCACGACATACCGAGATAGCTGCTAATAAGGGTTTTAATTTGGTAATCAGTTCACCCTGAGCCATTAGAAAGGGGGCAAAGATGGTGATATCCTGGAGGCAATGAATGCTTTGAGCTGGAAAATAATCAGGGTATGTTTCTGAAGCTTCAAGGATATGTGATTAAGAGCCACCCGAGGTCTCCCAGGAGCTGTGCCTGCAGCCACAGTAGCGTAGGGTGCATTTATCTCCCTTTAGGTAGAGCGAAACTCAAGTCACTCAATCTACATCGCTCCCTTCAGGTTACAGTCTGGGGACGAGGAGGAGAACTCTCCTCTTTTGGATGAGATAACTCCAAAAATCCCCAGTCCAGGAGCTCTGCTTGAGGAGCAGCACGTTACCACGCGCCGGGTGTTTTACGGTAGCTGCCGGGGGCTGGCTCCTGCCTCCTGGCACTTCCTTAGAGAGAAAATAAATCTTGAATTACCTTGTTTTCATTTCCAATAAAACCGCATGCTGACAGTTGCCTTGGAGCTAATAATCTGATACGGTGCTGTGCATCTGTGAGTGTTTGTAGCACGGGTGTGCTGCTTCTGTGTTTGAGACTGACAGGGCAGCGCTGTATTGTTTTCCTGCTGCTGTATTGCGTTCCCAGCACATCGCAATAAAAAGAAATGGGAAGGTGGGTGATTTATCATAATACAAAAATGAAAGGCATAATAATGTAAATTATGCACGTCATTAACCACAATTGTTGCTCTATGGTGGACACAGGCTCTACAAGAAAATCACCCTTAGGATGAAGCCATGACAACTGTCTCTAAAGGGCTTCCTGGTAGATGCTGGAAGACCAATGTTCTTTGTTCTCATGAGGTTTGGAGAACTGGCTGAGAGTCCCATCAGTGCAGTAATGGCAGCACAAGGCACCGGGTTGCACCCTCCCCCTGTACCCATGAACATGTCAGGCACTGTGGGTGGGATTTGTATGGTTACAGTGGACAACAGTGGACCAGTTGCTTTTATCTAGGTGTCTACTCAAGGCGGCTGAAGTCAATGGCACGACCCACTTCACCCAACAGATGGCAGAATAAGGGTAGGTGAACCGCACAGCACCCCAGCACAGGAGGCTCAAAACAGCCATCTTGAATGTCTCACTTCCATCCCTCGAGGTGAGTCCTATCCCACACTACTGCGTCCTCAAGAAACAAAAGAGGGAGGAAACAATCTGGCAAATGGAATGCTCCTTCCTTTCCCATTTCTCACCTTTCTGCTCATGCTTTTCCCTCTTCAAAGAGGGAACTTCTTCATCAGCTCACCTCCATCACAGGGAAGTGGTGCCTCTTTGCAGCACAGAGTGGGATTTCCCAGCCTCCTCCTACCGCCCAGATTCCTCACACTGGTTTACAGCAACTTAAACCTTCCTGTGTAGAATTTTCCCCTGTAAGAATTAGACCTCGTGAAAATAAATAATTCCCAGAGGAAATTTCAATTTGATTACAAATATTGACTTGCTCGGGGGGAAGTTGGTTTTTTTGTTTTGTTTTGTTTTTCCAAAAGAAAAATCCATTTGGAATCAACGTTTTTCAAATTAAACATGTATGTTTCACTCTGTCAGAGCCCTTAACTTGGAAAAGCACCAATTCTGTTTCCCATGGTTGGGGATTTTAGGAGTTGCTTCCATCCCTTTTTTTTCTGCAAGAGCTGAACAAAAGATGTGTTTTTTAAAGCTGGGCAAAGAGGGGGGGGGAGATTTGTTTTAATTGTGAAGGATTAAAAAGATGTAATGTGAAATGTTGTAAATCACTGCAATGCTTCTAAAATGAAAAGAAAAGCGTAAGTATATGTATTAAAATGGAGCAAATTAGTGAGGATGTGGCAGCCAGCAGACAGAAACCCAGAAGTCAAGCTGAATTGCTTTGGAAACCTCATGCGTTGCAGGATGGGTGCTCAGGTGTGAACAGGTTACCTCTGCCATTCATGGATTAAAAATGGTAAGAAACCTGTTTAGCTGTGCTGAGTACAGTGGCTTTGGAGAAGGGCAAATTGTTCTTTGTACAAAAAAACCCAGTGAGCTCTGTTGGAGGGGAAGGACAAAGGAGCAGGAGGAACAGCACCTTTCTGATACAGACGAAGTTTCCATTGCTAGTCCAGAGAGGGGTGGGCTGATGTGGGCCAGCCTTCAGCCTATCGTGCTATGCCAAAATAGAGTTCATTATACGACTAACAAATGATTGTCACTGTTGACAGTGCCTGGAGACTGGGCCTTGCTGGGAGCCTGGAGCAGGAACAGAGGGCTCTCCCCAGGGGGGTCATCCCAGGTCCTCCAGCAGCCACAGCTCAGGGCCCTGCTGAAGATAAGCAAGCTCTAGCAGAGACGCTGCTCACTGGAGGCATCCCGGTCCCAGCCAGAAATTACTCCAGACAGGCAAAGTGCTTTTTAGGAGCACTTTATTAATAGACATGGATAACAAACCGCTGGTAACAAATGCAAAAAGCCCTTGGACTAAAGGGCTGTTTGCCCAGGCAATATCCCCACTGAGTGCAGCAGCCATTAGTCTCAGCGGGAGGCACCGGGAGCGGCTCTCGCTGTCAGGAGAGCTGAGCTCTTACATCAAAGTATGAAAATAAATGCCTGATCTATTTACCTTAGCAGTGGTGCACTTTCTGCACCTCGCCAGCTACACCCCACCATGCAGCCACCAGCTTCCTGCAAGTGATGCTCGAGTCCTACAGAACAGCCTGGAGATGTGGTTCAGGTCCCCCCTGTGCTTGGTGTTCGGTCACTGCTCCAGTGAGCGGTGCAGATGTCTGGCCCTTGCTCTATGATTCCTCAATATTCCTTCTCAAACAATTGTTTGTGTTTCAGATACGCTGTTCTGTGCAGACATGATTAAGCTGTTTAGGGTGAATGATGTTGCCAATGAGGATAACCTCTCGGAAGGTTAATTAATCATTTGTAAACCGACCTTTGGATGCATACATTATTCATGAGTACTCCTGAACTAACAGGATAGATCATTTCCAGCCAGTGGGCTTTGTGGAGAAGTCCTTGGTAATTCCATAGCTGAGGGTGAGTGCTGAGGTGCAGGGAGGGCAATGCCTCCGGGCACCATCTCCATGCGAGGTGCCTGTGCTTGCCCATTGCTCAGAGCAGAGCCCTGCTTCGGGCTGGACCGCAGCCTGACAGCAGCTTTTCTTCCCCACCTGCATCTTTCTTCCTTGAAGCCTGACTGACCTTAAACTATCTTGAAGACTCCTCTCCAGGAGCTTGACATTTAAAAGCGCAGTGACAGAAAATAACTTCTAAAAAATACGTGTAACTTATTTATCAGCACTAGTAGAGGGAGAGACGAATTTAAATGAAGGCATACATATACATTGTGCTGCTCAATCATGACTTTTCGTTGTTGCTGTGTGGTAGCACTGTTTCTCCTCGAGTTGAGCTGCTCAGTGCCTTACGGCAGCAGGTGAGGCTTCTCTCCATCTTCCAGCCCCGGGCTGGCTGAAGAGGAGCAGGGATGAGGGGAGAAAGGAGCCCTTGGTCAGCCCACGGCCAGTGAAATAACTGCACAAGGCTTCGGTCTCAGGGGAGCTGAGGAGCTAATTTAACATCTCCCAAGCACCAAAAGTCAAAGGCAGGAAACAACAAGCCAGCATTTATTGAGAAAACACCCTGTGGATCATTCTATATCAGACTGCTTAGAGGAAGGGGGGAAAGAGAGAGAGAAAAAAGAGTAAGGAAACAAGAGACTAACATTGCACAAATCGGTGAGCTCAGCACCAGGGTAACTGCTTGTGTACCTGTAGGGAAAAGCCTGTGCATCCCATCCCACACCTGCCAGCCCCTGCTCAGACACCCCGCTCCCACCCCACGCAGCAGAGCCATGGGGGAGTCTCCCGAACGTGAAGCGTTCATGTATCTTTAATTATTGTTGCAGCCACGTAAATCCATGCTGAATTAAAATTCATGATGGTTCTAGGGTACAAGTGCAAACAATTTGTTCGGTAAACTTTGCTCTAATTGGCATTCTGAAAATTTCCTGTTAATCAAGCCCCTTGGGCTCAGTTTACCAGTGTAGTTCTGCCTGCGAATGTCAGCGCTCGGAGGGTGCATGCATGTACGCCGACTTTAAGGGTCTTTATATGATATTAACTCATACACCTTGTCCTCACATTAATTTGCAAGTAATTTTTTAACAACCTTCCGTGGCCTTGCCTTTTATCTTGCTGCTTCATTACTTGCGGCAAGCGAGCGAGCGGAAGAGCCTTTGTAAAACTCAAAATTACATTCAAAACCGTCTCAGATCTGAATGCATCTGAAACTCCTCCCGGCCAGAGCCGTGTTTCCAGTGGCACTTGACTCCAAATGGCCATGGGGGAGAAGAGAAGGAATTCAGGCCAGCATTGTAAATGTCAGTTGTGTGGGTGGTGCCGCTGTATGGAAACTCCAGCCAAACCCACCTCGACACAGTGCTCTGCAGGTGGGGAACACTGTCGTGCTCCTGAGCTGACAGTACGAATATAAGCTGAAGAGTCAAGGCGTTAGCAGACCTGAGTTTGTCATCTTGGTGCTGACATGCATGGAGAATGCTCCCAGCAGGCATTAAGGTGTAGAGGATGGGCTGCTGCAGATCATCACTTCCTATGCACCACCCCTCATAGAAGGCCCGTCCAATTCTGGATCTGTTCTCCAAGCAGTGCTCTCTCTGCTGCGGTCCCCGCTTGGTCCCACCTGGGGGTCCCACCGCCAGAAGGATTTGGGAGCTTTCCAGTGCCCCCCTTTCAGTTCTGCAGCCCTATCAGGCTAGTCCTTAATTCACATCCCAAAAGGAAAAGCTACCTGAGCGTCTCTTCCCACCAGCACAATCACAAAGGAGAATGGAAATAACAAAATAATGAGCGTCTGACAGATCAGGGAAGCTGTGGAGAAGCTCTCTTGGATGGAAATACGCTGTAAGGAAATGCAGAACTGGCAGTTCCCTGAAGAGACTAGAGATGGTGCACAACAGCAAACTGCTCCCCTGTGAAAGCAGATAAGAAGCATAATTAGATGGCATTACAGCAGCATCAGGGTCTAGAAGCTGGAAAGAAATTGTATAGAAAGTGGAAACAGGCGTGTGCTGGGGGGAGAATACAGGAAGAATACAGGCTCACAGCATGCGAGCAGCTAGAGCTGCGTGCTCGAGGTTTCAGGGGAAGCCAGCAAGGGTCTGCAAATGCATTAGCTGCAAAACGAGAGCAGCAAGACCCGAAGGTGCAGAACTGTCTGGGGAAGGACAGAGCTTTGACCAGCTGTTCAAAGCAGGAATTTGCCCTCTCTCCCTCATTTCAGGCTTCAAAAAAAAAAAAAGGTTAATTGTGAACAAAGCTTAACAGAACCACCTTTGAAGGGAACGGTGGAGAAGGCCAACAGGAAGAAAGAAGTGTAAATCCATTTGGATTTATCAGATGTATTCAGAATGAGAAGATCTGATAAGATGCACCCAGGAACACTGAACTCTCAGTGATTATCTTCAACATTTATGAAGGCATTGAGGTCCCTGGAGATGAGAGAAGCACCTTTCTTTATAGTGGAGACTTTAAGAAAATTTGGAATGATCGACTCAGTCTCAATTCTCTTCAAGAGGTTACAAGAAAGTATTAAAGGAGCAACTTGTAAGATGTAAAATGATGAATAAAATCAAAGAACGTGGGTTTGTCAAGAGCCGGTCATGTCAACCCAATTTAATTTCCCTCTTTGATATGGCAACAAGCAGACATGATGATGGGGAAGCAGAAAATGCAGATGTGAGGCCTTTTGCATTTCCCCATGGGACAGCTTCAAAAAAGCTGAGAAAATGCCCTATGAAACCATTCAGAGCTCAACTGGCACAGCAACCACTCTCAAAGAGGAGGGATCAAGAGGAGAGGAGGTTTCTCCTGCTTCAACCTCTTGGGAAAGGACAATTGCCCTTCCTCTCCATACAGCCAATGGGCCACGTCTCTCCAACTTGGCATCCACAAGCCACATCCACAGCTTTGCCCAAGTAAAATCGAGATGAAACCTTTTTATGCTGATTTCCAGCATCTCGTGTTCCTTTACCCCTTAATTTCCCCATGGCGTCAGCATCTCCACACGTATTCAAGTGGACGTGATTCGATGCAGCATTATCCCCACATTAACCCTAGGAACTGACACTGAGCCAAGAAGACGCTTTCAGTGGAGCTTTGGGCCCTCCACCCACCTTGAGAACAGAGCAAATCCCAGCAACCTGCAAAGCGTGAATGCGAGCGTGGAGGCTTTGCCACTCCGTTCCAGACAGATGGGTGGATGTGGGCCCTTGCAAGCCATGATCAAGGGACTTGGTGAGCTGTAGCACAGCTGCTGGAGAAATGCAGGAACAGAAGCTTTTGATACAGTTTCAAACAATGTGTAATTATCAGGTAGCTGAAAATTAGCCCATCTGTGCCTCGGGAAAAGACAATGAGAAGTTGTGTGTTACTAATGGCTGAAAAGAGCTGGCAACACAAAACAGGAAATCTTCAGTAAACTTTTCTTGAAGGTAATATAATTACACGATGTAATCCCCAAATCTCCCAACTTTTTGGTGGCTTTTGATAAAGCTTATGAGGTCTTCATCCTTCTTTCGTTTTCATCTCCTCATTGAAGCCAGTGCAGTTGCTGGCATTTTACTCTGTGCCAGCCATCCGGCTGGGCTACCTTCAGCAGCAGATGTGGGTGACATAAAGTGCCTTTGCAACAGAACAGCTAACAACCTCTATCAGGTTTTCCTCAAGCAGACTGTAAATATCCGCATGCTTTTGCCACAGCCTCTCTATCTGAAATCAAAGCACACGAACTTATAATAGTGTTTTTGAACAAAATTTCTATGCTGATAGAGTTGGAGGGCCAGAGTCCAGCCCTCTGATCCGGGTCAAAGCACACAGCGAGCATCAGCGCAGTTCAGATTTAGAGCCCTTTTTGTTTTCTCTGCTTTTGGTCGTTGCTGATCCAGCATGCAAAAAAAAAAGGGAAAAAAAGAAAGAAAAGGAGCGTGCTTTTTTTGTATTGAAGTGCCCCGAGTGATAAGGTCTTTGGGGGTCAGGGAAGCAAAACTGGAATGGCATAAAACTCATGCAAATAGCCTGGGCAGGGTAAATAGCTCATGATTTTTTTATTCATACTTTTGTCTGCGGAATAACTGGGAGCAAATTGCTTTTTCCTCTCCCGGTTCAAATTATTCAGAGACTTTTTCTGCTGATTTTTGCTATTCTCCCTTTTGCGAGCGTTTGCTCTCGAAGATGGCCCGCTTAGCTCTGAATGGAAAGCAAATGTTGCCTTCACCTTCAGTGAACTTTGAAGCAATTGATTTTACCGGCATAAAAGAAAAGCTGAGAAGCGACCGCTCGTGGTTTCTGTAGAGGATGGGTTTTGCCATTTCACAACTGTCTGCTCATGAGGAAGCAGGCGGCGCAGAAGAGAGATGACAGCTGCTCTTCCATCTCATCCCAGCCCAGCCAGCAGCCCCGTCCTCTTCTGTAGGTGGGGTGAACCCCCGCACTGTCAGCACCTCGCCAGCCACCAGGCTTTGAACACTTGGTTATAGGGGAGGATTCCTGCAGAAATAATTCTCACTGGCTTTTGTCTGATAATCTGAGGTCAAGGAAACAAACTGCTTCCTCTCTGCTCTCTCCAGCACTGCGGCGAGAAATGCAGCCAAGCTCCGGCATTGAGAATAAAGGCAGAGTTGGCACAAACACAGGAGCTTCTTAAATGAGTTTGCCATTAGCCGGAAGGGCTGCAAATTGAAGCGAAGATAAGCCCCTTAGCATTTCCCTTCTTTAATCCAAGCCTCATAAAAGCGGAGATGTGTTCCTATTCAGTGGGCTTTATACAGAGGCAGGTATTTCATTTACCCAAAAACCCCTGGATCGGATAAATTATTAATGTTATTTATAAAGGCAATTCTGCCATTCAGCAACTTCTTTTGGATCCCTACGCTTAATCTCGCTGCTTAGCATAAGATACACTCCAGTTAAAAGGCAAAATCACATTCCTTTACAAGGCCTGCAAAATAACGGAGTGCTGAGGTGCCTGAAAAAGGGTTGTAGTTTAAATACCGCTTTAAAGACTAATACATTTATCAGTGGCAAACACAAGCACTAACTTGTGCTTGCTTGCATCCTCCCTGCGTGCTGGCTGGGGCCTCATTCGCACGCACTGAGAGCCGTCAGAGCTGCTCAGAGCAGCGGAGATGCAAAGCACGCCTGTGCTAATACAAGCCTTCCTAAGGCAGCTTGGTGGTTGGGTGGAGCTGTACGGTGAGCCAGAGAGATTCCCTGTCCTCTCCTGGTCTGTGTCCTGCATTGCGCTCCCAGACACCCAGCTGAGGTTAGCTAATGGAGTCAGGATGCTCCAAGACCACAAAATGGGTCACTGGGGACCTTGGGGGAGCCACCACCACCACAGGGGTATCACAGATCTCAGCCCCAGGAAAGCCAGCTTGGCGTATCACCATGAAGAGCAAGGGAAGAATCAGGAGGAGCTGGGAGTCCTGAGGCTCGGCTGGCATCACAATTTCAGCTGCAATCTGGGGTACAGTGCAGTGGTTCCCATAGCAGAGCGCTGGCACTGAAAGGTGGAACAGCACCACTCCAGCAAAAGGGAGAAAATGGGTATTTCAGGGCAAATGCTGAGGAAGAGGAGACTCAGCATCACTAAAAACAGATGTGCTCAGTCCTCTAGGATAACAACAACAGCTTCCTTCTCTCACGTCAGAATTACACACGGAATTAACTAAAACATGATATTCTGAGGGCTTTCAGATGGGAAACATTCACAACTGATGTGTGGGAAAAGTATGGTTGCAAAGCATTAGAAGGGATCTGAGCTACGTGACCCAGAAGAGATATTGTGAGCAGAGCCCGACCCCGGGAGGGGCCTCGGAAAGAAGCAGTGATGCCAGCTGAACCAACCCAGCACACAGAAAGAATCCTGGCTATTCTTCCTTAGCAGGTAGTTTTGAATTAGCTGAGGGAAGGCAATGCATCCTAACATGCATCTTTCTGAGAAAGGAGGGGAGAGATCAAGAAATGGATTCTGCAGCAAAGTGGCATCAGTGGGAATTTTGGCTAGAAGTGGTGAAAAGCAGAAGGAACGCACCAAGTCTGGCGCTGTGTTTGGACAGCCCGCATGTCTGACGCAAGTAGCATTTAGAAATGCTGCTCGAAATGTCAGAGAGGCCTCTTGGTGTAACAGGGACGTTCTCTCTGACCCATTTGCCCCCAGAAAACAGGGATGGCTGCAGCGGGGCCGTGGACGGAGCATCTCTCAGCAGGGAAACCCAAACAATGGACACTCACCTCCTGGCTTCTGTGGGCAACACTCAGCCCTGCGTGCATCCTGCTTACAGCCACAGCAGCTGCGAGCTGTGAGCCACCCTCTGAATCTGAGGGCAGCGCGTGTGTCACATGGAAGGTGCTGCCTGTGAGCTGCAAAGAGGTTTGGAAAATTCCTCGTTAAACGTTTTCTCCATGCAATACGGGTGAGCCCCAAATCCTTTTTTCAGCATTTTCCCCTCCAACGCCTGCAACTACAAACAGTTTAATTGAACAGCCAGCACCGGCTGATGTTTCGTTTCACCACAATTTGAACCAAGGCAAAGTACTTTTGTTTCCTGAACTTGCTCCATCTTTTCGCAGCAGGGTTACAACAGCAGCACGTGTCGCTCACGGGTGGTGTTGCCTCTGGGGAAGAAGGGCTCAGGGGGATTTGGGATGTGTGTTCTCTCTTGGGCTGGATGCTGGGGACAAGCAGTGGCTCGTGGGTGGCAGCGTGGTTTGCCTTTGATCAGCTGTGAGCAGGGAGGGCTCCTGTGGCTGTGCTTGGAGCTGGAGATGCCGAAGCTATCGGTACCACAGAGAAGAGCGCTTTTATGTCAGGGGAGAATGAAAAACACAACTTATTATAAAGATTGTAAGTTTGTTCAAGGAGCTGGAATGAAATATTTAAACACAGCACCGCCATATTTTATCCTCACAAAAAGAAAACGCTGAAATGCCACTTGCAAATCAGAAATGTTTTAAAGTTTGCTTTGAAATAGCGGCGTCTTTATGCCACCGTGAGGGGTTTTGTTGTTGGTTTGGTTTAAAGGGGGGTTTTGAGGGAGTTGTTTTGGGTTTTTTTTTCCTAGGAATGGGAAGAAAAGAGCTGAAATATTGACCGTTTGCTCACAGATGAGATGTCTGCTTTACAGTCTGTTCTGGTGAGTCTGTTTGGAGCCATCATTCCCAGCTGGAGCAGAGAGAATCAGCCTCGAGAGCAGCCTATGTTGTTGCATCCAGCGTTCAAATGATATTATCTTTGTTTCTTAGGCTGACGACAAGACATTTAGGTTGCAGAGCTCCAGTGGGCATTAGAGCTGCTCTGAAGGGCTTACATGATTTGAAGGAAATGTCATAAAAGAAACACAAGTTCTTGTCTAAAAACACAGATGTCCTACTTTTTTTCTTATTATTGGGGCAGTTTTCACTTTCTTTAGGTACGGCCGATTTGATTGCAGTTTTTAATTTCCCTTCTTATATATTAGAGTTGTTAAATACAGGAACTCAACCTGTTTGAAACTCTCTTTAAGTCTCAGCTACTTTCTTATGCATCTCCTGGCTGCTCCCAAGCAGTGCACAACTCCAGCCAGGCAGCCCAGAGCCAACCAAGCTCCTCAGCTCCTGGGTCCAGGCCACGTTCAGACTGCACTCAGATTCAGTCAACATACATTCAGATGCTGAATTCAAATGCTTAATGTCTGATTCAGATGCAACACTGGAGGTTCAAAGTGCTATTAGGAAAGGGTTAGTCTGTAATGGTGACCAAAGTATACTCGAATTCATTATCTTTGCAGGATGAAAAAGCCTGAAATCCCCTAAGATGGTGACTGACTTAAAGAAGCCCTTCTGAGTTGTGTACAGTTTGTTCATAGGGTTTTTAATACAAAATTCAAAGAACCGCAGAGATAAAATGTTGGCAAGAAGCATAAACACTGCTTAAAAATAACATGTGAAAGTGTCAGAAGAAATGTATATCACTTATCCAAAACATCGAGGATCAGAAATAGCTGATATGGTCGAAAAGAGAGGCAGAGTATGCTAACAAAAATCCTTCCAAACTGAAATGGGTCTAAACAGACAGCGCAGGCAAGGATATGTCTTGGCCAGTTAAATGTACAGTGATAATGTCAGGGCAGTGAAAGATTCGAAGGCACAAAAGATGGCTTCCTCCATTCCCCCCCTCATTGCTTCACCAGCTCACTCATGTTTGGGGTTCTGCTTTCCTGGCAGTGTTCTCTCAGCCACTTCCAGCACCAGAGCCCACATCGACCTCTCTTGCTTCTCTCCGAGCCCACCCGTGCACATTTATCTCCAAGGTGCATAAAGCTGGCTGCGATACCACGTACCCTAAAAGCATCTCCTGACACAGTTCCCACCTTCCAGGTGGAACGGCACTGAAAACCTGCACACATCTGGTGGCGTGTTAACTGATGCTTTTGGCTCTGTGCCTTACTCCCTCACCTGCTTCTGGCTGCTGCAAACGGGGAGGCAAAACTCCCGTGATCACCGTGCAGGTGATTAGAGGAAATTGCATTGCTGAAGCGCTCCGTGGCTGCAGCCCTGCTTCAGCTCTCATCTTGCCTGCTGGTAAGCTGCCAGCGAGAGGGAAGTGTAGGCATAAAATGAATAGCAGAAGAGATTGCAGGTAATTATGTTTCTTAAGCTGTTAACAGGATTGGCCATTTGATAAATGAGAGGATTTGGTAATGTTTTGTCACTGACAAGCCATTGTAAGATCAGAGTGGAAACAGGAATGTTTCTCTTCCATAGCACGAATGAGAGGGGAATTCTCCCGGGACACTTAAACTGTGAAATTTAGCTGAAACCTGGATGCCAGAGCAGGGAGGAGAAAGGACAGATCCAGGACACCTCTTATGCATGTCACTGCTTTGGTTCTGGGGCTCCTCCACAGCCCTCTCTGGTGTCTTTTGTCCTTTTATGGTGTCATCCACATCCCCACATGTAGTTTCCAGGATGCTCCCATGGATGTACTCCTCTGCTTTGACCCCTTGGAGTCCTCCATCCCACTTGGCATGGATCCTGCTTTCATTGCAGACCCTGACGCTGGAGGGCAGAGAAGGAGATAAGGAAAGAACAAATCCAGCTCCCTCAAACTGTCTCTTCTACTGCTTCTCCTCAGAGATTCACCAGGGCTGCCTCTGCCAGCCAGGACACCTTCCTTGCAGGATCAGAGCCTGAGGCAGCCTCTGCCCATGTGTGGCAGCACAGGAGGAATGGAACACCCCTTCCCCCCCCAGAATAAAAGCTCCATTTCAGCTTTTCATCTCTTTGCTTTACCTGGTTCTTAGCAGCTCCAGTCAGATTACTAGTATTGTTTGAGTTTCCCTGCAGTTATCAGCAGGGAAGGGTTGCTGCTAGAAGCTGTGCCCCTCATATATCATTTTTCCAGCAGAGTGCAAGCAGAGCTGGAGGAGACACACTCCCTGCTTCAGTCCTGACAGCAGTCTGGAGCAAGGGTTGGGTGCCCAAGGAAGGATAAGATGGGAAGCAATTAAGCTGCCTTTCTTTCCTTTCTACACTGGACAGGCAATAACAGAAATTCAGGAAGACAAAAGAGATGTGCACCCTGCCTCAATATCTTCCCAAGGACTGGAGAAGCAGCCCCCTGCCCAGTGCATTTGCATGGGGAAGAAGCTTCCCTGCCCTTGCCTGTCTGCAGCTCCCAGCAGGCACTGGCAACTTGCACCTGAGGAGGTAAGTGCACGTTTGGGTAATGTAGGTAGCAGAAGACACAAATAAGTTCTGGCAGTTTTACATCTCAGCTCTTCCCAACAGCAAAGTGGTGATTCAGCCTAAACAGCTGGATTGGAGAGGAAGACAAGACATGTGTTGATGCCAGCTGCAATAGCTGGTAGCAGCATCCCAGAGGAACACAGCATTGGTAGTTCTATATGCCAGCTCTCTGAGTATCCTGCCCACAAGTCAAGCTGCAATTGGTTGGTTTCTGTAACCAACAGTAAACGCCCCCCCTAAAATTACACAGGGATTCCCTTGGAGGAAACTGAGTTGGCCTGTTCATGCACTCTAATATCCAGAGCAATTTAAGAACAGTGATCACCAAAGAGACTGGGTTATGTGGAAGCAGAAAATCTTCAGCTGTCCTTGCACAAACCATTGGGGCTGGGGAGCAAGGTCTGGCAACCCCAGCCACCCTGGTGGGCTTTGCTCTGTTGTGGTAGCTTGTCTGGTGGGGTCTGGCCCCCACTGTCCATCTTGGTGCTTATGTCTCATCTCATTACTAAAGAAAATCTTCCTGTAGACCTCTCATCAAGGCTTCCAAATAAGGAACTCTTTAGAAAAGTCTTCAAGAGCAAGGAGACAAGACTTCAGTGCAGAGATGAGCACGGTGCAACCAGAGCAGATGAGGTTGTCAGAGCTTGTTCCCAAGCCTCAGTTATGTGAGTTATGAGGGCACAAAGAGAGCCACACAGGTTTCCTGCTATCATACAACTCAGTCCCTGCAGAAACTGCTGCTTAACTTCCAATTAAGCTGGCAGGGCCCCTGTCCTTCCAGGTGCCCTGCTGTCCTTCCCCCGAAAAAATGCCATCTACCATCTATTTAACTGCAGTGTTTATGAAGCACATTGCAGCAAAGGCTGGAGTTCTGTAAGGACTGTGCTTGTTGGAGTCATGATAGAATGGAGTACAGCACAAGCTGGGCTGAAGGGAGCATTGGTGAAGAAGGAAAGCAGCCCCTTCCAGCACTGCAAAGAAACAGGAGCTGTTGCATCAGGACACGTATGGCTTTGGGCTGCCCTCTTCTAGCTCCACAAACACAGCCATGAGCTTTTCCTGATGCAGAAGCTGTGGGGCGAGCTGGAGATCAGGAGCAAGGCAAGGTCTGCTTCTGTGATATGTTAGCAAGGATTAAGCAGAACGTGCACCAAACCAAAAGTCACCTTGTCTCAGTTGTGGTTTGCTCCACCTTCTGTTTCCAAGAGCAAAACCAACCCAGCACGATGCTCTCATGCCTGATTCCTGCTCAGCATTTCCTGTGGCGCGGCTCCCCAATGAGGGCTGCAGGGAGCAGAGCAAGATCCCGTGGCAGCTCCTCGAGGTGTAAATGAAGGCAAAATCCAGTTCTTTCTACTTCAAATAGAGTCTCTAACAGATCACTAACTCCTTGCAGCTCCAGCTGAAGTCTAAAATGGTGGCCCCAAGCGGCTGGTGGAAGGGCAAACAAGAGGTGAAAAAGCAGTTATTCTTAGCAGTAAGCATTTAGAAAAAGAAAAATATGAGTTTTAACCAAAAAAAACAAATAGCAGGATAGGCGCTCCCAGCACTTCCATTACAACCAGTAGCACTCAGACTCCTCTTTTCATCCAAGTACAGGCAGACATGAAGATGCGCTCAGTGGGTTTCTGACCCTTTGCTCCAGCAGCCAAGCCTAAGGCTTCACATCTCAGACACCCAGCAGGAGGGCCAGGCAAAAGCTCTCCCAGAGCTCACCCAAAAGTACAGCACATCCACAGGTGCACAGCTGCTATCTCGGGTGGGTTGCAGTTCAAGCGTTGCGTTGCCTGCTTTTGAGGCACATTTAGGAAAGGAGGATGGTTTGCCAGCCGGCTCCTGGGGCAGATGGACAAGATGAGCTTCCCATAGGGCTGACCCACAGTAGCAGCCTTTGCCATTTATAGAGCCCTGACAGCCATGGGAACTAGAATAACCAGAAAAAGCTTTTATCTACAGCAAAGAGCATCTGACAGTGGAAGACTGAGCCAGCTGCTGCTTTTTGTCCCAGCCAGCCCAGTGAGACATGCCCACATGCAACCCAGCATATAGTTCAGAAGCCAAATGCCCCCTCCAAGCAGCCTCAACTCAGCAGTTAATCCCCGCAGAGGGCAGCCCTCTTGTAGCCCTTACATCCCTGCAGGAGAGGTGCCAGGCCTGCTGAGTGTTCCTCCCAGTCACCGGTCTTCATCCCAGATTTAACTGTGCTCCTGCTTGTTTGACCCCAGCAGTTTGACCCATGAGGTCAGCTTGCTCCTGCTGCTGCTTCTGCATCCGCACCTTTTGCTCTCAATGCACAGCTCTGAAAACAGCACCCCAGACACCACCTCAGCTGTGGGGGCCGTTCAGACTTCCTTGGGATAACCGTGCCCCTGGTTAGCAGCAACAAATCCCCATCAGGTTTTCCATGGATCTTCTGGGATCAACTGACCCAGCAATAGTGGGATGCTCGTGCCCCTAGAGCCTCCTTGAGGTTTAGGATTGTTCACTCATCACTTTGGGGAATTTTTCCAACATCTCCTCCTGTGCCCACGTCCTCCATCGCTCCTTACATCATCACGACTGTGCTCCTTGCCTCACAGGGGCTACTGCTGCTTCACTGAGGAAAAACAGCACCAACTGCACTGAAAGAAAAGCTCTTCTTCAGTAAACGAAGGCAGAATCAGACCCATATGGGCACCTCCAACATCCCAAGTCCCAGGTCAAGTTTCTATCTGCAAACTCCAACCCAGCAAATGCTGGCTATGAACTGGCTTACTGCTGGGATGAGTCTGGGATTCCAGCAGCTCACCAAATGCCCTGCCTGGCAGCTGAATGAATGCAAAAGCACAAAATGCTGCTCTCTATCTATTTAGCACCACCCAAGATTGTTAGCAAACACAGCCACTAGGCACCAAACACAGCACTGCCCCCAGCCAAACAGCCCTTGGTAGCAGTGGACAGCTGGGAAGCTTTGGCAATGGGCACATCCCCTGCCAGTGACACCTCTGAGCTCACAAGGCCATCAGAACAACCCAGGCACAGGCCTTGACATCTCTGTCCTGCTCCTCAAGCTGTCTGCAAGGCAGATGATACATGGAATAGCATTAGCAGCTGGACAATGGCAGTGGTGGAGCCATCCTTCCTCCCTGCTCCCCCAGGCACCAGCAACCCCATCTCTGTACACAGCTGACAGCTGGGGGAGCCCCGAGGAGCCCCTCAGAGCTCTCAGTGCAAGGAGGACTGGAGCCAAACCTCGCTAGTAAGCTGCAGCAACCCCAAGGAAGAGCCTGTGCCAAGGTAGAGGGCTGTCCGCTCCTGGGAGCAGAGATGCTGCCCCAGCTCCAAGGGGGATATTGAAAATCATTGCAATTTCCAAAGACAGAAAGGAAAGGAGCAGCAGGATCACCACAGCCCTGGAGACAGGCAGTGCGATGTTAACAATTTGTTCTTTACGGAGAAGGAAAAGACGCTGCAATAAAACTGACTTCTAATAATGTATAAAAAGAAATGCAAGGACTTGAAAAGGTGTAGGACAGCCTCACAGACGTCTGTGCTCGTCTTTGTTCCTTCCCTTCAGCAGACTGTTCCCTAGAAAAGAAGGAGAAAAAACCCTCACCTGTAGCTCTTCCACCAGCTTGAGAGGACTGCAGCTCTCAGCCAATCCAGCTCTTCTCCCATTAGCCCTGGCACAACCACAGCATCAAACTGCGCTGCTGCAACTCGAGGACCTGGCTGCTGCTCCAGCCCTCGGCTGCCGACCTCCACCTCCCTGGTTTTCAGTATTAAACCAGGATGCTCTGTTGGGCTTCTGGCACCCCCCCACAGGTCTCTGTGTACATCTTGGTTCTTTGGAGTCTATCAGTGCAGTGGAATATGCTGCAGACCTGCACAGGGAGGCTCTGCAAGTACCTGCACCAATGTCTGGGGCAATTCAGCCCCCCTGACCACATCAGAACAGCAGCACAGGTGGGTATTGAGAGACGCAGCACAAATCAGCCCAGTCAAAACAAACAGCTTTTCTTTCTGTGCTCTCCGTTTTGAGTTCGGCATATTCTCACTCCTCCGTGATAATAATGTGAGGCTATCTATCTGTAAGAAGAGTTGTGAGGCTCCGCTGCTTGCTAGCAACCACAACCCCCGTGTGACAGACGAACCGCAAAATAACATGGAGGGTTTTTTGCGTGCAGAAAGAAGTAGCCCTGGCAAACACTGCTGAAAGCAGCAGCCAAACCTCCCTGCTGAAGGAAGGCTCAGAAAGGCAGCACGCCTACCACACCACCTCTATTCCAAACACCAGCCCCACTCTTCAGCCAAGCCTGGGAAGGACAGGATGACCCTTGTCTTTGGTACCCAGCGCTTGACAGAACAACTGAGACTTTCTAGTTAATGTAGGGGAAGGAGTTTTGAAACATCTCGAAGGAAGCGACATGAATATGCACCAAATATAGTTGAAACCTGCTGTCTATTGAAATGGCTCATTAATACCGCGCAGACAAAGCAAATGAGTGATGCTTACTGCAGAGTTACCAGCGAACGTATCTGTGCTCAGATTATTGAAGCAGCGCAGAATATTTCACCCCATATGGTTTGCCTGAAGAGGCTGTTTCAGATAATGGTTCTCATGTTGTTTCCATTGAATTTCAATATTCCCCAGAAGACGCTCACTGGAGCACTCCAGAGCAGCCCTGTGTCATTCGGTGCCGCGTGAACTGGCAGAATGCTGGGTACTTACAATTAAAAGTGGATTACAGCAAAAATAATCATGAGGTTCGGATTCGAAAAGAGGAGGCATTAAATGTTTTCACTGGAATCAGGTTAGTAAACCTGGCTTTCAACGGGACTGTTAAATGAAAAGTGTCACTCACAAAATAATTTTATGTACATGGATAAAATTAATCAAAAGCACTGGGTGAAAACTAGCAGAAGATGAAGTATCTGCAAAATATGCCCAGGCACCACAGATCTCTTGGCAGCAAGGATGGGAAGGAAGAAGTGGGACTCATGCTCCATCTGCTCCTAATGAAAATGAAGAGATGCAGCGGTGAGAGTGCAAGACGAAGGTTCAGCACAGGAAAGCCCCTCAGATTCAAAGTGCTGCAATGGTCGTTATGAGAAAAGAGAGCCACTGGGTTCTAAGGTATCCAACATGTGGTGACGCAGCACAGGGGATAGAAGCATTTCCCAGTATGTGAAAGGGGGGGCAGATTTCCCACAGCTCTATTCTACTGCCTGCTGTACCTCCAGCCCTGCTGAAGCTGTACCAGACATAAGCAGCACAGGTAGCCCTGCCCGGGCAGAGCTCTTCCCAAGGTACCATGGCCAAAGAGATGCTGTTCTGTTATCCTAATACTCCTCTGGGTCTTGATACCTTCAAATAACCAGACTCCTGGTAACAGTAAGATGCTGCCATCCTTTATAAAGGCCTTAAGTAGGTTGAGTCTGAACACACACGCTGTGCTGGTGGTTTCATGTATTGGCTGCTACATCTGCATGAGAGGCACTGTGCGGTGCTCAACTCTGTTCCACATTCTTAACAGGGAGCACACAGGAACCAGCACTGTTCTTTCTACCCCTACCCTACTTTCCCTGCCCCCACCTGTGCCTGTCCAGATATCTTTGCTTCTCTCCCTTCTTCACAACCATTTCTCCATACTTTCTACATCCTCCTATCTGCTCTGCTTCTGAGCTCTGCCAGCCAGCACTGGCTCCTCTGCTGCGTATTGCAGGTAAAATCCTGCTCCTGCCTGAAGCCAGGATGGTGCTTGTTGTTGGACAAGGTCTCTGTGGAATACATCGCTCAACACTGGCAAGTCTCAGCAGAACACACATAGACTTTAACACAATGAGACTCGTGACATGTCAGATTTCAAAGGGAAAAAAGAAATGCACATCTCTCACCAGGGTCATTCCTTTGCTATATTGCAAGCCCTTACTGCAAATATTAAAAGACTCCAGCTTGTCAGAAGTGTTCTATATGGGATCGCTACTGGGGAGCTTATAGATACATGTATTTGTATGCACACAGTATTAAGTATATATGACAGAGATATCTGTATGCATGTGAACACTGGGGAAATGGTGTGTTATTCCCAGTTATTTCACCTGGCTCTTTAAAAAAAAACAACAAGCAAAAATTAATAGACTGTCAGACACTCAGCATGTAATCTTAAAACAATTGACTCGCCTGGTTAACGTTTGTTAGTCATAGCAGCAAACAAACAAACACCGAAATGTCAAACACCAGTACTGCAGATAACTCGTTGTAAATCAATAGCCAGGAAAACTCCTGACCTACATGAACAGAAGCATGAAACAAAGAAACCTCAGAATCAAATCCATGGCTGACAGAGCTTAGTACAAGAAAGTTGTGTTTGCAAAAGAAACCCTGGCAACAGCACAGGGTCACTGCTGGGTGCGGGCAGTGGAATCGTGAGGGATTATGCAGAAAATGCAGAAGTGTTCAAACAGACTTTTATTCGGTGTTTGGAAAGAAGGATGATTTGCTTTCATTGCTTGAAGATGATGAAATACTTTCCAGTCTATTAGTAACTGAGAAAGATGTTAGAATCTATCAGCAATGAACGTTTTTAAATCAGCAGGCTCAGAAGCTCCGCAATAGTTGGCAGAGAAGCTCCCGGGTCCACTAACACTGAATGTTAATAGCAGCAGATCTGTAAATGCCCAACTTATAAAATCTGTTAAATGAGAAGGGAAGCAAAGGGAATCAATGAACCATCAGAGGAAAGAGCAACCGTGGGTCAAAGCAAGGGAAGCTTTTTTTCCATTCCATCTACCTCGAGGACTGTCAGGGATAACATGCAGTCCAGTTCTCCTAACGAACTGAATCCACCACCGTCTCTGGGCTCATTGAACCCGATGGCTCCGAGGTGCCGAGTTGTCACCTGGCAGTCACACAAACCAAAGTCTTCTCCTTGAGAAGGAAACTTTGACCTCTGGGTTCATTTCAGCAGGAGGTTTGAGACTAACAGCGTCAGAAGAAGATGGCTAAAGAGATACCATTTCAAGCCCAGCTCCCTGCTACAGCCCACACCCAAGGTCAGGTAGCTTTCCAACTGGGATAAGTGTCTTTTGGTGAAGCTTTTCCTTAGGTGCATGCGAAGCAGCTGGCTCGTGGCCACGAGATGTCCAACACGAGGGTGCACAGAAGCAGAAGGAACCAGCCCACAGGACTGCAGTGCTGTGATGCAGCTCTCAGAGCCAGGAGCCCCACCTCTCCCAAACTGCAGCAGCATCCTCGTGTCTTTGCTGGCTCCAAGCACCTGCAAGAGAACAGGCTTGGTTAGCTCCATCTGCTTTATAATGAGGGGCACTGAGAAGTGAACTATATCAGCATATACTCCACACTGCCATGCAAGCTCACTCCAATAACTGAATGAGGCTAGGAGGCATTATTAGGGAGAAACCATCCCTGCCTCAGGACGGCACTAAAATATATTGCACGTGTCCAGCTGTGCACGAAAGGTTCTCTTTGGAGCTTATTGATGTTTTCAGAGCACACGAAGAAAGGTGTGGCACTGAACAAACTAGCGCGAGTCGAACAGTGGAAGCTGTAATTCACTCTGTTTGATCTCCCGTTTAATGTAATGAGGCTTCGCTGGAAAAATAAGAGCAAAAGAAAGATTAATCAAAATCCTATGTGAATTTATTTATGGATCACAAAAAATGTTTCTAGAATATCCAAGACATAGACGAGGGATAAAGTTAGATGAAGTTAGGATTTATCTCGATTACCTAACCTGGCATTAAAATCCTTTCCACTGATCAGCAAACAGAGGGATAAAAAGATTTCAGAGACATTATGTAGGTCTGGAATAATTCCCAGTACGAATTCCTATAAGAAGAGGAATTGTGGGAGGAATACAAATATTAATCAGAAGAAAAGGTTCTAAATTGGGAAACGGTTCTGGCAACGAGACAAAAATCTAAGTCATTAGTGTAACAACCTCTAATCCCTATCAGTGCAGCCAGTCTCGTGGCAGAGATAGACGTGAAATGGCTTCCTCTAGAAACGTTTCGGTTTTGATTAATTCTAGCGTTCGGTGCGTGGACGTAACAAATATGTTGTGAAACGTATCGTGACAAAACAGAGACATTGGGCTGAACAATCCAAAGCCACGAAGAAAACTCATTTTCTAGGAAACGGAGGAAGAAATGTTAAAGCTGCTTTCCTCTTAACTCAATGCAAAAAATTCCCCGGTGCCCAACTCCTTACAACATCTTGCCCCAGAAAAGCAGCCTATCTAATTAAGTCCAGAACCATGATGCTGTTTTGACCCTGATTTCCATTGGCAACACCCCGACAGGCACCGAAATACCTTATTAATTTCTTTTTTTTTTTCTAGGGATAGCAGTTCTGATTTGTTAAAAAAGAAATGAGTAAATATTTTCTAGGTCAAAGGAAAAAAAAATAACACTAAACAACAAGAAATGTTCTGAGGAGTCCTACGGTCACAGCATTCAAACAGCGTATCAGGCAGTAAGCTCAAAGTCCTGCCCTGGTGACAAGCGCTCATGTAAAGCTGATCATCCCCATCCAGAGACCGAGGAACATACATATGCATACCAAAGCTCACAGATTACTCAGAGCGCTCTCTTTTTTGCATGTAATTACAAATCTTTTCCTTTCAGAGGCTGTGCCAGCATAAGAAGCTCCCGTGACAGCCCCACAGTTGTGACAGTACATCAGTATTGGGACAGAAGGGGGAAGGAACTCCTTACGTCACATACTGAAGCAGTGCTCCTGTAATCATGGTCTTTGTTAGAGATACGCAATAAAGCAGGAATTCCATGCTGGAGTGGGAGGCTTGAGTGCTCTTCTACCAGACATGTGGACATGAGGCTCCAGCCCTTCTGTCAGAGGATGCTGCATCCTGAACCACCATCAGCAACTCCTACCAAACCCTGCATGTTCTTACAGAAAGCTTCACTTCGAGCAAAAGATCCCCACGTTACTAATTGATTTTACCACATCGCAGCTTGGTACGCTTTACACCGAAGGATACAAAAGTCACCATCAAATTTAGCCCCCTTTAAGGGTTTCCAATTCCCATTTTATCGTGGGCTTCTTATGAAGTGTATTTTAAAGACAGCTGCATTAGATTCCAAATTTGCTTTTAAACAGTGCTACCAATCTAATTAAGTCACCATCCTCCAAGCTCACACTGTAGATGAGCAATACTGTTCTCCAGAGGACTTTAAGTCCTTCTGAGCTCTCTGGAGCCAAGTTCATATGTGCCTAAGCACACCAGAAAATACCTGCACCCATTTAAGAGCCAGCTGCAAATACCCCGGGGATGGCCAGCCGAGCAACTCAAAATGGAAACAAGGTGTTTTCTTCTCCTGCAGCACAGAATGAATCATGAAAATATATCCAAACAATTTGGAAAATGAAAGCAGGATTAAAAGAGGAATGTTTGGAAGCACACCACACAGCTTTATTCTAAACTAAACTTATCTGCAGTAGTAGCCATGCTCATATTTTAGTACAACCAGGGTTTTGCTTCCCCGTATCAGAAAGCTGGAGATGTTCTCCAGCTTTACTCTCTGCAGTCCTGCATATCTTGCTGGCTACTCCTCTGAGACATCCAATCAACCTGACCACATTCATTTGTTATTGATTGCATTCGGGATCTCATCTGCAACTTCAGTGATGACGGAAAAGCCCATAGAGTCTGGAATGAGCAAGATAAGCTCGGCTGAATGTGGTTGTTAGCAATTCAAGTCTTCAAAAACCACAGGAGCATTGCTCTAGTAGAGACCAGAAGCAGTATCTGAATTCCAGTACTTAAATCTTGAGCCCCAGGTAGGAGCAACTAGCTGGAAGCCCTGGAAAGTACAGAGCAGCTGGTGGCTTGCAGTATTCCCTTCACTCAGTCAACTCTAAAGTGCTGAAGACCATGAACTATGAACACTGACTCTCGTTCCCATGTTCTGCACATAACTAGTGGCTAGTTGTATGACCACCGTTACTCTACCCTAATATTTAAAACTCTCATACCAGATTTCAAGCAGTACTTTCCTTTTTCCCTCCTTCCCTCCAAGCCTAGGCTGGGGAACACCACACTTTCCATTCCTGAGATCCAAACCATGGATGCCCCTTCATGGCGTTCAGTGACCTCAGGAATTGATGCTGGTGGGGTGCAGACCATTTTCTCACTCTCTATTCTGGCCTGGAAATTGCCCTCACTGTCCTACTCTGCCTCCTCAGCGTCCTTCCCATTTACCTCTACCTGCAATAGGAAGGTCAGGGCCTCTATTGCTTTTGACAGTTGAATGAGCCTTCGTAATTCCGCTTGGCAGGACACCATCTTCCCATCAGCCTTCCAGAAGTTTTTAATTAATTTATACTTTCTGACCTACACAACAGCCTCTGGCGATAAGTTCTACAATTTAATAATATGTTATATGAGAATGTATGACTTCTTTTTTGTTTTAGAACTGATGCCTAATAATTTCGTGGGACAGCCTTTACTTCTATTCTGAAAAATAATAGCCATCCCTTCGTCATTATTTGCTATCTAGGTAGGAATTTTCAACAGCTCTGTCCCAGGTCGAACAATTTTCTCCGTCCTGATATGAAAACTATTCCACCTTTCTCATATACTCTCTGTGGGTGGAATTCAGATTAAAACACTTCGACTTAGTGGTGGAGTTAAGGTATCTACCTCACAGATTGACACCTACAGATAGAAGCCTAAATTTAGGTGTCTAGATCTCTGAGCTAAATAACTCCCACCCATCATTTTTGGTTCTATCTTTTATGAGACAGGATGAACAGAAGTGCACGTATTAATCAATATGTGGGTTTGTCAAACATTTATGTAGTGACATAATCATATAATCATGTTTTTCTTCTCCTTTTTTCTTTTTCAACATTTTCTGTCATTCAGTTTGAATTTTTGATTGCTGCTGGTCATTACATCAGTGCTTTCAGAGTGCTACCCTACAGTCACTCTACTTCTGAGTGATAATAACTTCATGTTCAATCCATAAGTGAATAAGTAGAATACGTGATTGAATATGTATATTCCCAGAGAAACTACTTTGCATTTATTAGCATTGACTTTCACATGCCATTTCTGACACAGTCACTCACTATCATGAGAACCACCCGCCTCTCTTGGCGGGGTTGGATGTGACTCTCTCAGTTAATTTTGCGTCATCCACAAACCTTGCCAATGCATTATTGAAAAGCACGGGTCCTAACTCTTAATAGTTGTGTGACCAAATCATGATGCTCCTTTCAGTAGGAACACTGATGTTTTCTCCCACTTTTTGTCCTATTTTTTCTCTGTCTTATTTACCTACAAGAGGACACCTTTTTTTTTTTTTTTCCCAGCATAACTGCCTTAAGAGCCTTTGCAGGAAGACTTATTGACATTTGTTTGGGAGTCCTTACACACTATATCAACTAGATCAGCCTTACCTACAAGCATGTTGACATCTTCAAAGAGTTCAAATAGATTTATGAGACACGGTCTCCTTCTGCAAGAACTGTAATGACTTTTTCCAAATAAATCACATTTATGAAACCGTCTACTGGTTCTCTTCTTTATTATTGCAGTTTTTACCCACTTATTCAGTTTGGAAGTGAGATCTCCTGATCTATGGTTTTTCACATTAGTCCTGGAGTCCTTTTTCCTCAAGGCTGAAGACACATTTGCCACTTCCCATTCTTCTTGCAGTGTGGTCAACTTAAATGACACTTTTCATGCTACATTTAGCTTTCTCTTAATCTAGTGTTTGAGGTCTTTCAGAACTCTTGATCGAGCATCATCTTATCTTGGTGCCTTCTTACTGTTCGTCTTATTGATTTGTTCCAAAATGTCCTCTACTGAAACTTCATTTAGGGACAATTCCTCATACCCTCCACTGCTTCACCACTAATGTACCCCCTTTCCATCCTTCCTCTATTATTTGTTCCATACTAGAGCTTTCCACCTTTCTGCCAAGTTTCCAAGGCATTTATTATATCAATAACTTCCTTTAAAATCAGACATTCTTGTTCACCTCTTTTAGGCTTCAGACTTGCAGCATTTGTATTTCTATATTTTTTATTGATCTAGTTGCCCATTCTTCACAGGGCCTGCTTAGCCTGAACTTTAATTGCTGAGACAATTCTTTGCAATTTCCTTACTCAATACTATTGATTTCAGTTCTTTGCATTTTTCTAAATTACAAGAATTTGCTTATTTCTCTTGAAGAGGAGCTGCCATCTTGAACCACGTTTTGCTGCTTAGTTGGTGAGTTTCCACAAATCTCAACTATAAAAATATCTCATTGTTTCAGAAAGTTAAAACCTTGCAATCTAGTTCCACGTTGATTTATATAGCTTATCTCTCTTGTAAAAGCTACCTCACCAACAACTGAAAATCTGCTTGTCTGGTACTGGGACAATTTATAACACCATGTTCCACTTTCACAATTTCTTTTCCCACTCATTCCTCTGTCATTGGTATCCGCATGATTCACAACTCTAACACTAAATGTGGATACAGAGATCCAGAAAAGTCCTCAACAGCACTGCAGAAAAGGAAACTTCCCCCCAGATTTTAATCATGCATTTTGGTTACACCTCCCAGAATGTGACTCGCACAATTACTCACTTCTGTTTAACTTCTGATTTTCTCTAATTCTTATATCTTGCCATGATATGCTTCAGCCTCAGTGTCTTTTTTTATACTTGGATATTCATTTGCTCTTTTGGCACATTTGAGTCTTTTTATTTCATATTCCTGATCTTGATTAAAATTTTGACCCTGACCTTCAAAGTGTATCTTGGGGTATCCACAAATCTTGTGACTGAGTTCTTTGTTAAACCATATAAGCCATTAATTAACATACTGAGTAGAACTGGGCCCAGTACACACCCTAGCCAGGCATCAGTCAAAATAACTTCTCAGTCTGACAGTGCACCATTGCCACCCACAAGACAGTAACATCACGTACCTTCTAAACGATGAACCTGAAGCTGTGAACCACATCCTGCCTGCCAGGACAATTGACTTGGCCATAATTTCTCTTGCTCTTCTCTGAACCCAGACCAGAGTCTGTAGAAAGGAGGGCTGCCCACTGGATGGACTGTTTCGAGTACACTGAAAGCCCACTTATGGCCACTGATCGTGGCAGTATGTGGATCTATCTGCACATATGCCATAAATCTCATTGCCCCAGGAAGCACTGGCTCTTCTATGCTTTCACAATACAGTTATGTGTTAAAAGAAGGGCTGCAACATATGGTCTCTCCCTTATACAGAAAGAAGGTAAGTGTCTCACCCAGCCAGAAATACTGGGCACACTGATATAGACCATATTTCTTTAGTCTGCTTCCGAGGGAATAATGTGGAACAGTTTCAAAAGCTTTCCTAAAGCAAAATATGTCCCATCTGCTGCCTCCTCTTCATCTACTAGACATTATTTTCTCAAAGAAGAAAATTACAGTGAGATCGCATGATTTATTCTTGTTAAATCTGTGCTGGGCTTTTTTGTGTTTGTTTTTTGGTTTTCTTAAACCTTCTATTTGCCCTCAATTGATCGTGTATTTGATTTTTCTTTTCAGACTCATTTCCATGAAGAGTGGTCTCTCCTTCCCTGATTTCCATTCCTCCAGAAGTTTACTGTTTGCCCTTATACACTGCTCAGTGATCTCACCTGCCCTTCCAGGAACTTCCAGGACAGTCACTAACGCTTCAGTAATTGCTTCAGCCACTGTCTTCACCCAGAGCAGTTTGAGGCCAGAGCTTCTGATCTGGAAGAGCAAAGATAGAACAAATACAAGGCACAAAAACAGTGTAAAAGGACATAAGTGAGCAGGCCAAGCCCAGATTAGTTGCTCTTATCTCCCCTTTGAGGAGGCTCAGGCTCCTCTCACAATAGGCACTTTAGAAGAGCACAGCATAGCAGGAAGCTGCCTCCCAGCTGAGGAAAAGCAAGCTGACAGCTCCAGGAAGGCTGTATCTCAAAATACATTTATAGTGAAGAACTTTTGGTCTACTGTGCTGATGGGAATTTAAATACCAGGAGCAACGGTAGCTGTGGATGTGATGACAGAGATTTGCAGACTTGCAGGCAGAACATGAAGGGGTCTTTTATGAGACACCTATATGGATGCTAGAAAATGCTAGGGAGGAGCATGAGGTCCTACCACATGTCACAGATTTTAAAGGGAAATGTAAGCGAAGGATCCTGGAAGGCAAAGTCAATCTGCTGGCTAGAATATTTAGCCCTAGGGTACTGTTGACAGTTTCTCCAAAACCCCTCCAGTTACACACACAACTCCAATTAGGCAGAGGAGAAGGAGATGCTATCCGGAGGTGACGGTCTCCATCAAAAGTCAAAAGTGAAATCAGACTTTTCACAAGGAAAACGTATATGATGTGTTTAATTAAGTGGGAGCTGGGGGAAATCTGTCATGAGCTAAAGCAAACATTGCTAAGAGTTGGTAAAATAAAACTGCTCTGTGTATCCAGCTAGTTCAGAGGAAAAGCTCAGCACAGAGATGAAAACAATTCATACGTGAAACTGTATTATATCAAGACGACATCAGACCAAGAAGTTAAACAAACCCAAATTAAGAACTGTTAATGTGTGTATATAAAGCAAAAGTACGCTTTTTAAAAAGCTGGATTGACCCAGATAACAAAATCAGATCTCGACACAGCAAAAAAAAGTAAAACACAACAACGAGGCTGATGGTGTACCATAGTATGCAGTCACAAGCAAGAGGAAAGAATATAGGTCCTAAGAGTGAGATCGTTTTTATATATTTTTAAAACATTCAAAAGAATTTAGTAAGACTAAAATTTGTACTGGAAAAGAGGATGCTGGATGTACCGGCTGAGCTGTGAGGATGTAAGTATATGAGTGGAGTAATCGGTCACCAGTGAAGTAAGAGTAAGTGTTTGATGCTGAGAGGTGAAATACTAAAGATGGGGACCTCTATTATTCATAAATAAATTGAGGTAATGGCACAAAAGAATAAAAGGCTGGAGATCCAATTTACAGAAACACGGTACGACTGCTTTTCAGAACTATTAGATCCTGAACATTTGGGAAGACAGGCTGCTCTCTGCTTAAACATTATGCAAGACACCAAAGGAGTATTTTCAAGAAGAGGTAGTCAATGGATCAACAGAGAATATGGGCGGCTCTTACAGAACAGAAAATCATGTCTTGCGGTGCAATGGTGATGACTTAGGAGGTCTTAATGGACAAGGAGCTAACCACCAACGCTCAGGGTTACAGCAAGATAAAATGGCAGAAGTTGTTAGAAATGAGAATCCGTTCAACCTCTGGGTACGGCACCACTGAAACTACCAGTATATCTAATTCTGATGTTCACATTTAAAGCTGTTGAAAGATTAGATTGGGGGCAGGAAAGAGCCATAAGAAGTGTATGAGAAGAGCATGTAACCGAGAAACTTAAACAGCTCAATTGTGGGGTGATTTGATAACTACCTTCACAAGGGGAAAATATCAACCAGCACTTTTTAATCTAGCAGAGACATAAGAAAGACCAAGGGCTGAAAAATGGAAGTGATTCAAACCAGAAATGAAACACACATTTTTTAACAGTAGTGATGATTAAATTTGGGAGCAAACTACCACCTGAAGTGATGGATTTTGCAACTCTTGACATCTGGAACATATGTTCCTGTGGAAAGTTCAAGTTTTGATAAATAAGAATATCTTTTTGCTTAAAAAAAAAGCAAACAAAAAAAACCCCTATTTTGTTAGCAAATTCCTAGCCGATATTTGGGTTACTTCTCTACATTAAAAGGATAGTAGATGAGCCAGAGAAATTGCTCTGCACATTGCAAGTTGGTAAAAATGATAATTAAAAGCAGAATAATGGAATTCCTAGATAAGAAACACGATTACTGTAGGAGCTAATTATCACAATGTCCGTAATGAACATTTTGCATCACTAATATTTTAGAATTATTCAAACATATCTTTATAATAATGATCAAAAGGGAACTGCTTGACATAATCTACTTGAACATTCAAAAACCTTTTGACAGCCTTTCTCAGGCAAGGCCTATTCCAGAAGAATCCTATACGGCCAGATAGTTTGGGTGCTACATAAAGTCAAACCACAGACCGGCATGCAGAGATTAGAATAAGAGCCAGAACACTGCCTAGTATTACAAACAGGTATTTCACTACTAGATTTTGCTTTTATGTGGAGGTGTTAAGTGACAGTATTCCAAGTATAACTTTTGTAATTGCAATCAAGGCAACCGAGAACTCTTGTGGAAGTGCTTTTAATACACTACAGGAATGAAATATGGCACATCAGGCACAAACAACTTGTAGAGCATCATTAAACACACCACAATCATTAACAAACGTGCCAAGGACGGCTTGTACATCTGTATGTAACTCAAGTGGAGGAGCTGGGTTCCACTTTGTTGTTTTTTTTTTTACATCAGAAAATTCCAGCTTATCCTGAGTCAATAGAATGTGAAATACAACTGAAAAATACGCCCTCTCGGGAATCTTCATTGGACTGAGAATTGTGGCACTTCTCAGTAAATGTCAGGCTTATCAGTGTTGTGAGTAAGCATCAGTTAGCTCTCAAACAAGCTGACTCTGTTCATTTTCCTCAGTACTGTATGTAATATTCTCCTGGCAGGGAACAGCTCTTTTAGTAGACTGCAGCACAAATTTGTAAAAGGAGCTTGCCTCAGCTCTGATCCAAGAACCAAAAGAGATCCGGTATGTACTGTATCGCTGCAGAAAGATCTGCTTTTTGACTGAAAGCCCGGACTGCATGAAGTTAAAGGAACACAAGAAATATCAGTTTTTCCTTTTAGAGAAAAACATGGATTAATTGTAAGAAAACACTCTTCTTAGCATTTGGTTACCTACTCCAAATTACATCTGTAGCTTCAAGTATGCCTTTGACCCATGAGTGGTTAACGACATCAATATTTGCAACACATTTTCATCCTTTTATAAGGGTTCTTTGTTCATTTCCACCATGTAAGCTTTTCTCTTTATATTGCTAGATGAGACCTAGCAGCATCTTGGTGAGATCTTCATTAGCATTCAAATAAAAATTCATCGCTTGCTTGTATAGTGGGGGAGATGAGTTCAGTGCTCACTGTTACCATCAGAAGTGTTTACATTCACAGCTACGTTTCATTTTCTTTTGACAGAACATAACAAAGCACAAGAAAGCTTGCACTGGGTCAGATCGAAGGTTCCCCTACTGCAGTGCCTGCTTTTACATACAAATGTCTGGGGAATGAGCTTAAGAACATAGCCAGAATGCAGTGATGCTTTCTTGGAACATTATTCTGTTTCCCAGCATGCCTTTGGACTTTTTGAACCACTGTCTTTGGGTTTACTATCTAACAAGTTATGCCATAACTTCATTTCTCTCCATTAACTTTTCCTAATAACCCCAGAGCACAGGTAAACTTTGAGCATCCATAACAACCCACAGCAAAGGATTCTGCGTGTTTTGTGAAGAACCATAAGCCAGATTGATGTCAAGTTCTTGCTTTGGAAGAGACACTAAGTGGGCTTCTGAGTTTGGAGAGGAGGCAACAAGAGGGATACGAGTAAGGCTCATAAAATTGTGGCTGTAGCTACAAGAGGCGGACAGTCCAGGCAGATGATTGTCAGTCTGATCCACTAGAGCATTTCTTAAGTTGCTGTAACCAGATTACCTGCATCTGCAGTAGACTTTCACAGGATTGCACAGTGGATTTGTGAAATGCAGTTTCTCACTGGAAAAACGTTCCCTGACAGACCAGATTTTATCCATTTATACATTTTATTCTTATAATTTCCACTCACTTGCTCTGTACAGACTCCAATGTGACGGTCTGCAGTTCTCCATTTCACTCCTGGGGACCTTCTCAGCAATTGTTGTCACATTAACCATCTTCCATGCCTCCTGCAGGGAGGCTGATTTAAGTGACGGGTTACAAACTATAGTAGCTCTATAATTGCATATTTGTTTTCCTTCAGAGCTCTTGAGTGAATACCATATGGTCTTGGCACTTTCTGACTCTTCATCTTATCAATTAGTCCTAAAATGCATTTTAATGTCACTTAATTTGAGACAGTTCCTTACACTTGTCCCCATAAGTTTGGCTCTCAAGGGAGAATAACCAACCTTAACCACAGCAAACATCAACAAAGCTCTGTTTGCCTTTCAGTGCTTTTCCTCTCTCACAGTAATTCACAAATCTCTGGAAAAGCACCTGATTGTGTTCATTTTAAATCTTTCTACTAGCAGTTTTCATTATTCTTTTACCAAGTTTTTCCTTGAGGATTTCCCTTACCTGCCCTACAGGTTTAGCTTGATAGTTTACGGGTTTTGGTGGTGGGTTGTTTCGGTGGGGTTCTCCTTGTTTGTTTGTTTTTGTAGGTTTTGCTTGTTTGTTTGCTTTGGGTTGCTGTTGTTTTCTGTTTCTTTTTAAACAGTTTCTTTATTTGCTCAGAACTCCCAGACTCTGAATACTGACTTCCACTCGGCAGTTGGAATATTGCCTTTTTTGTCCCCTGCAGAATCATTCCACTCCGTGATATATTGCTCTGAGCTTCGGATAGGGTGTTTTCATCTAGTTTCTCATCTTCTGCATGCTTATATCCGCTGCTTTTAATTTCCTTTTAAGAAGCTCCTGCATTTTTGAATAGGTCCCATTCATAAGTTAGTTATTACTGTGAAGTAGTTATGGAGGGAATCAAATACCCTTAAGACAATCTGTCATTAACACCCCTCAGGAAGAAGAAAAGAAAAAGAAAAAGGAAAAGAAAAAGATAGGTATCAACCCAGGTATTTGAAAAGCAGGCAGGCTTTGGAGGAAAGAGAACAGCCCCAGCTGGAAAGGAAAGGATGGAGAGCACCGCCACCACACTGCACCCTTGTGGCTTACAGGAATTCATGATTTATATGTCATGGCTGAGCTATGTTATTTTTTGGGTGGCTGGGAGCAGGTTCATGTGGGGGGAAAAAACTGGTCTCACAAAACAACAGCAACAACAAAAAATGCCAACCCAAGAACAAAAACAAAACAGGCAATACGGGGCCAGCCTCCATGGGATGCAATGTGAGCCACGTACCCCCCTCTCTCTGCAAACAGGGCAAGCATGCAGGTGTAACAGCTCTTTGAGCCACCAGCCAGCGCTGAGCCAGACTTGGACATGTCAGCAGCTGGTCAAACTCAGCACCTTTAGGATTCTTCTCAGCATACCAGTGTGTCCGGGTAGCTTTCTGTTCATAGCTGAGGGTGTCCCAGCACAACAGCACCCTATCTGCAGAGACAGGCTCCCTCCTCGTGCAGACAAGATGTACAAAGTGAAGTGTAAATGGGAGTGCAGAGCAGGCAGCTGGCAGCATCCAGGCAGGCCTGCAGACACACAATAACTCACACAGTGAGGTCTACCAGATGTTTCAGCCTCACAAGGAAGCCACGCTCATGTCCTACTGTTGGAACTGTGTTTTGCCTCCTGCCGTGTTGCTCTCCTGCAAAAATGCTGGAAAATGCTGGTGGTCTGAGAGTTACTTTCCCTTCCTAAAACTGGTGGTACCTCAGTTTTGTGTAGTCAAGTAAATATCAACAGGAAATAAATCACAGCTTGGAGAAATGCTGTTCTCCACCCTTCCTCCAGCATCACTTGTTTACACTGCTGCGCTGCAATCTGAAAAATGCCATCTATAATGAATACTAACTAGTGGGAGTTTCTCTCAGCAATGTGTTACTAAGCCTGATTGCTGTGCAGTATAATACGCCAGGGGAGAGCGGGGGCTGGCTGCGTGTCTCTGCTCCATGCAGTCATAGAAACTGTCAACCCTAGGTGCCTCTGTGATCTCCGAGCAGCATGTCTCCCTACAACCTTTCCTAGCTACCCATTTATTTTTAAAATGTTACCTTGTTACTGTAGCTCTGTTCTTTCAACCAATTTTATTGTCATTATTATTTCTATTTAAAATTCGTGTACTTTTGCAATTTAATCTTTTTTCCGAGCCAATTCACAGCAATATGTTAACAGCTGCCTTGTAATAGAAGTCACCTAGAGGTAACGTTCAAAAGTCCTCACTATTAAGAAATGACTCACCTCTCTGTTACAAAATCTGCACCGCGTCGCCTTTCACTCCTGCCCTCGGTAACTTCGTGTGTCTCAGCTCCATCACCAGGAACGTTTCCAGCCTCGCAGTGAGCGCCTGCCTGCGGAGGGCACACACAAAACCAAAGGATGCCAGAATGACAGAACGCTTTTCACGCATCAGTGATTTCTAAAGTACTTCTGCAGCTCCTCAAGCTATAAGAACCAGGAAGGAGAAGGGGACCTACACTAAAGAAAATGGTAAAAAAAAAAAAAGGGACAAAAAAGTAAAGCATCTTAACAGGTCCCCTGCACATCCTTCTAAATTCCTGCTCTCAAAATGGAATGCATCTGCCTACATTTTGGGACTCGGAGGATACTTTGCATTTCCCTCCTCTGCCAGTAGGTTACATCTTGCAAACATTTCAAGGCACGGCTATGGTAATTCTACACAACAAAATGCACAGAAAAGAGGTACCGACCACAAGGCTCGTTAATGCATGATTAAGAGTTTGTTGAGGCAAGGTTTTTTTGCCCCTCAGAATACTGAATTCAGGCAAAACTCAAGCTTCTGAAATCCAGCAAAGGGTTCATACTGATGCGATATGTGTTCATCGTTTGACTGATATACAGGAGCATCCATATAAATACACACACACCTCCTGTACACACAGTACCAAATGCCCCAGCAGAAGTGCTTTGAGACAAAGCCTAATACTTCGCTTAGGTGAGATCAAACTTAACTGTCAGGTGGCTGTTTTGAACAGGAGATAGGAGAACTCATCACACATGCACTTACAATGAGCTGTGCAAAGGTCATTCTGTTCTGTGAATAAGCCCGTGTCAACACTGAGCATATATTAGAGTTCAGAAAACACTTTGCTGAAGAGATCCGGGCTTTGCGGGTTAAAAGGTTATGAAATTTATTCTAATCTCTATTTCTATTTTCTTAGATCTTCTACCAATCTATTACAGGGAAAGAAGTTGGAGCAGCTAAATTTAAGGTTTCCCAACTTCCTTTAAATGACTCTGATTGTATCTCTACAAGACTATTCAGACTCATAGGACCAAATGTTCAGAATACTCCCAAGCTAACTTGAAATTTCTTATTCATGTGAGACTGAATTTGCTCCTTAATTTCTCAGACTGATTTTTTTCTTTCTTTCTTTTTTGTTAAAATACTCCTTTCACCATTTTCTCAAGAGTCTTTTGTGTCGTTAGCACAGGTTTTCTCCTGGTAAGAAGTCTATATCATTGCCTTCACAACTGTCCTTAAAGTTCCTACATGTTGAAGCAACTTGAATCATTAAAAGTTATATTCCGCAAGTCAAACAGAATAGCTAAGGCACCAAAAGATTTAATTTCCAGGAAGAGAAAAACACCAGGATAATCTGAATTATTTCTCAAGTGCACAGAAACGAATAAGGAGATGAGGACTTGTCAACATTAACTCCTCATGAAGCAACCAAGCTGACTGGGTCTAATTTACCCCTCTAGTAGATAAGACTTTGCAGATAGGGAAGAAGCAGCAGATGCCACATAGCTCAGTGTTACTGAGGCATGCAACTTTTCCCACATGACATTCACGAGTGCGTGAACGCCCAAGTTGAAGCCACAACACAAATCTGGTCGGAATCCACACACTGAGATCAGTTTCTAATGGTTCACTGTGAAATTTAAAGGAGAAATTGAATGGTTATTCAGCTTTCATCGGTTCCATTCAATATTTTATTGATAGCCAAGCTGAAGAAATGGACTGTTTATTAAACCTGCCAAGATTCAATCTGTGAAGAGTGACTACAAATACACAGGAGATAGAAGTATTAAAAACTTCTGACAACTTGGACAAGCTGTCTATAAAAATAGGAATCATCTCAATTGTAATAAGCGTAGCATTTTAACTTAGGCATGAGCAAAGTACTCAAATATAGCACATGCAACAGGTGGGCAGAAAGCAGCCTGCAAAAAAAAAATACCTGAAGGTTGTGATAGCTCAAACACTGCATGGATATATTAACAGAAGAATTACCTACAAGACATCTTGCAGGTCCTCTTACTGTATTCAATATTAGTAATGCCTCAGTGCACAGGCATGTCCAGTCTTGGATAATGCTGCTCAGGAAGGGCTGACAAGGCAAGCAGAAAGCATAACAATGACTAGAGGTCTGGAAAACATGACCTGAATCCAAAGGTGGAGAATAGAAGTGCTCAGAAAGAGGCAATAACAGCCCTGACAGGATCAGGACAGGTGCAGTAACAGTCCGGTAGCTCACGAAAGTCTGCCACAAAGTGGAAAAGAAACAACATTTTTGCTTATGCCACGAATGCCACAAGTGGGTCCGATCCTGTTCTGAAAGGAGATGGACTCAGCCATAATCTGCTGAGATTTCTCCCAGCTTCTTTCTACAATGATTCTATGCTTAGCTGATGCCGATCAGTTTGTCTGTACTCAATTTGTCCTGATGTACCCAAGTGACTTCATACAGTAATTGCTCATACACATTTACATCATTTCTGCATTAACATCATCATTAAGGTTACAGCGTTATACCTTCAACTTACCATCTTACAACTATCTGTCTTACAAATACCTTATCAAAATGCTATTTGCCAAACCAACTTGACTTGCAACTCATTAATCAGAAGCCATTTGAATAATTAGCGTTCAAATATTAATTCACTAAAATCTTTGTATTTTAATTTTCCTTTCTAACCAGCACAATAGGTAAAAGGGTTTATAAGCGTTTGGCATCGCTGCTTTCAGCCTCAAATCAGCCTGCTGCTGACGGAGTCTCCCATTCCACTCACATTGATAACTACAATTTTAGAAGGAAAAAAAAATATATACATAAATCTTGGGCCTCACAGATTCAAACTCAGAGAAGACATCAGAGCACTGCTGCTGCCATTAGTATCTAGTCTACTATGGCAAAAACAGAACCAGCAACACCTACACCCATTCTGACACCAAAAGACACGTATTTGAATGTTTTCTCAGATTATCCATTTTAGTGATTACACATCCCATAGGAAGAGTATATTCCTAATGTCTGCCACTGCAATTCAACCTGTTATCTCCAGCGTGCACAGAATAGCTGAATGACACGACTGCTTCTTAATAGCAGTTACTCGCTTCAGGTGCCAAAGGAAATCAGTGCTGCCTTATCAAACAGCTATAATCTATTAGTAATATTGATCAGAACCAGCTATAGCTCAGCTCCCCACATGACTTACCAAATTAAATGGTTGCACTGCAGTATTGCTGGAAGGAGGACCAAGACCCTCACAAAGCTTTGCAGGTTTTGAGAGTTATGAAAATACAGCTCAGCTTCACTGGCATACAGTCAGTTAAATCAGCGTTATACTAAACCAGAAATAACGCAAGCCACAGACCTCGTTAGCTCTGTACATCCTTACACCATTGATAAACTGAGTTGATATGTCAGAGAGAAAATCCAAAAGATTTCAGATTTATCATGTTAATTCTTTACATCACCCTCTCAAGAATTCACACTGCCGTCATTTTCGCTTCCATTCTGATTACCTTCTTTGCAACATATTGGTTTTCTTACTTTTACTGAATAATTCCTCGTCTATTATATCTATAATTATTCTAATAATTAAGCATGCCTTTTCATCAGCTAGCAGCTAATTACTTCTGCTCCTACCCAGCTCGCTCAGAAAACAGTCAATTCATCTGTATCCCTTTCACTCTCACTGTTGCTAAGCAGTCAATGCCAGTCAGCAGTGGCACAGTGACTGGCGTTGTATGGCTCACTCTGGCTTTAAGTGTATTCTGCAGCATCTGACTGGTGGTGCCTTTCAACCTCCAAGCAAATGCTTTTCACCAGTAAGCACGCTTTAGTCACATGCTGAAGTGCAGCACCTGTTGGTAAAGACTGCTGATCCCCACCACTTCCACAGAAGCTTTGGAGCTGTTCGTAAGCAGCTACTACTTGCTGCAAGGTGCAGTTTGCAATTGGAGAGATTCAAAAAGAATCAGCCAGAAAGCCAGCCTCTACCACCTGCAGATTTCCTTCTTTTTTTGCCAGGCCTTACCCATGACTTTGCTATGTGCAAAAGGAAGTTACGAAGCAGTCAAATCTCTATCCTTTCAGACTTCTTGGTACCCCATCCCATGTCAGGTAACCTGAGAAGTGGACATCATCAGCATGACTCTGCTATCTCTGCTTGGTTCCCACAGCCTAGTGCAAACAGTCTGCTCCAAAACACTCAACCTAGTATCAAACTTCAGTGACATGGTAACAAATCAGCCCTGACTGCTTTTCTCCAGTTACCTGTTATTTCTTCTGTTGCAGGTGGGAGAGAGAAGCTGATGCTCGAGAGCAGGGATTCCAACAGGCTCCAGTCCCAGCAGCCACTTCCTTGCCTGTTTACAGTTGATGGTGAAATGTTAGCTGCTGATCTTTCCTTCTAGACACCAGGCTAGGCCAAAATCCTTAAGCCTTTCATCCAGCTTGTGATATCAGACTCTGAAATTAAAAAATAAAATTAAATGAAATTGAAATTAAAATAAATATATATATATTGGCAATTGCAATGGCTGTGCTTGATTCCAGAGAAGGGAATTCAAAAATGAAAAATAAATGGTAAAAATAAATTTAAAAAAATAAACAAAAACAAACAACCGCACAGAGAGGCAGCCAGAAAGGCAACATGTTTTTAGATGGCAGGTAGACTATTTTAGGATCCTATATTGGAGGCTCAAAGCAAATGCATATAGCCTGTCAAAAAAGACTTGAGAGGAAAACAAAAAGCTAGCATCATAAAACAGCAGGATCAGGGAGGCTGTTGGAAGTTAAAAGGTACCCTGCAAAAAGCTGAAGTTGCGTCTGAAAAAGGAAAACTAAAAAGAACATAAATTCTGGCAGACTAAATGTAAAAGCACAATAACGTAGACTGAAGGAAGAGTTTAGAAGCAGTTTGCTGAAGAAATGAAAAAAAAAAATAAAAAATTTGTAATAAATCCTTCTTGAGCACATCGTGAGCAAGACGCTTCCAAGAGCCAGTGGGCTACGGAGGAATGAAAGAAACACTCAGAGAAGATAATGCCATAGCCAAAAAACCCAAACATTTTTTAAATCACTATTTACCTGGGGAACCTCGAGAAACTTTGAAATCATCACCTCGTTTGGAAGAGATTCATAGAAGGCCTGTCCTAATTAAAAACATCGCTAGGAGTCGATTACAAAGTAGACAAAATGAATAAGGATCTATCACTGGGAGCGGATGATATTCATACAGGGATTTTATAGAATGTTAAACATGAATCATCTGAGCTAATACTTACAGTATGTAACCTTTTGCTGAAAATCACTGCTATTATCAAAGGGCTGAAAGGTAACTAACAAGAAACCAGATTTTAAAAATAAATCCAGCAGCAACTCAAGAAACCACAGCACACTAAGTCCAATGTCCATACCGGTCACGTTGGTGGAAGCTCCGTAAGGATGAGAATAAGTGAATACCTGAATAAATACAACGCATAAAGGGAAAGTAAACATGGTTTTTGCAAAAGGAATCTGAGCCTATTAAATCCACTGGAATTCTTTGAAGGCATCAAAAGCACATGAGCAACAGAGATCCAGCTGAGAAATTTTCCCTGTATTTCCAATTCACCCCAAGCTTCCATAAACCTCAGACATTTAAGGCGAGCTCTCAAAACTAAGCAGCTGTGGCCTACAAGCAAAGACCTCACAGAGATAAACAACTCATGATATATAAGAGTTGAATATTAGACTAAAGGAAGAGTTTTCTCAGAGGACAAAGACCATCAGTGGAATGCCATGGGGATACGTAATAAGGCCCATGGTGCTCAGAGTATTCAAAAATGATCTGGAAAGAAGATGGAAGAGCAAAATGAAGATTTCTGATTAAAATGGAATTAATTAGGAAAATAATCACTGCAAAAATGTAAAGACATGATGACACTGAGCAGACTCACAATAACATGGAAGAGGAATTTCAGTGCTGACAACTACAATCTGGCTATCTAAGAAAAGCAACACTAACTTTCCAAACAGAGCGACACACTCTGAACCAGTTTGCAATTTAGGAATCACATCTTGAAAGTACAAAGCTAGTTCTATGAATACATCACCTTATTGCTCAATAGCAGGCAAAAAAAGAAAGCGAATCTTAAGTTCAGAATTCTTAGGGGAAAAAAAAAGGATGACTGTGTCACTGTGTGAATTCATGCTGCATCTGCTTCTCAAATATCAAGTGCAGTTCTGGTATCCTCACCTCAAGTAAAATAAAAAAGAAGAAGAAACAAAAAAAAAGTCTGCAAAAGGTGAAAGAAATGATACATGGCAGAATGACAAACACGATAAGAAGTACAAAAATGCTTCCACGTGAAAAACAAAGTTAGCATGCAGAGGTTGAATAGGAAGCGATGACTTGCCATTTGTCTTTCCCAATTGTACTGAGCAGGCCAGGTGCCAGCAAGGGGAAATGGACATTGCACGAGCACTCTGTCACCTGCCTTTTTGTTCAGCTACTGAAGCCTTCATATTCTGTCAGAGGAATTTCAAGGCATGTGTAAGAATTACGACAGCTAGGTTTCAGGCACAGATTTCAGACAATCCCAGCCTGATTTCAGGAAAAAACATATGGGGAATAAAGGAGGAACAAAAGACTGCTGTACTTGCAGTACTTTCTGTGCCTGTTACTTCTAAATCATCACTCATTAGAGGTCTCTGCTTCCTTTCCCATCTGCCCTTCCCACACTGCAACTTTAGAATTAAAAGCAAAAAATACAACACAACCACCACAAAACCATCACCGCAGAACACTTAGGCAGCATTTACTAACATTTAACTGACTACGGCAACCCAGCCAGGTTGCCTCCATAGCATTTTAACACAGCTCCTTTCACCTTTTCATGCTTCTCTCATTTTTCAAACTCATTTGAGCATTGTGGGTTCGGGTTATTAGCTCGGCTCCTTCAAGGACAGCACTGCTTTCCAGTCAGGTGTGCAGTGGATTGCACCAATTGGTCCCCTACCTGCTGACAGCCTTAAACTACTGGTGAGCTATTAATAATACGAAAGCAATCATTTTAATTGCAACCTGGTGTCTAGAATTTAGGATCCGCACAAAGAGTTCCTTCTATCTAAAATATTATTGTCCCATTGTGCATTTTGGAGTTTAGCTCTCATTAAAAGTAATAGAGGGAAATAGTCTGTAGCAAACTGAATGTGTTTGTTTTCACAGTTCACCTCCTGCTCCTCTACATGAAAACATACTCTCACTCAGTGACAAGACCACAGCTGTTGCCATCTTTTAGTTACCTGCTGAGTGCAATATTTAGCTTGAGGGACACTGAAGTTTTCTGTTTGTTAGTTATCAGGTCAATAACTCTCACCTTATCACTTCACTTTCCATTCTGTTGATAAAACCTGTCAGCCTTCCTTGAGTGGTTCCTGGCCCTCAGAAGAAATCACATTAAATTGGCACAACCAAGTAAATCTGTAAGGGATGTGCTCCTGACTTACCAAAGGGAAGGGGGGAGGGCTTGAATCTCCCTCCCCACTCTTTGCATAGCTCCGATGTCCCAGCACTCAGAGCTGTGCTGAAATCCTCCCTCCAGATTCAGCAGTTCCAATCAGCTCAGGTCTTTCAATATGGCCCAGAGGAGATGTCTGTGGAGCCAAAATTGATATGGTTAAGTGCAAGAGACAATAATCATTTCTTCAAGTATAAGCTAAAAATACCCAGAAGAAAGTGGAATTTATAATGGAGATTTTAAAGATCTGTGACATACCAGAGCCTGCACAAGGGTTTTAATGAGAGGGAAGGCAATTTAATTGGTCAGCGAGGGCAGCTGCTTTCCTGGGTGAGGGGTCTAGAGCAGCTCACATTCCCATTTAATGCCACGAGCATCACCGCTGTGCTTAACATGGCTGCGACAAGCCCGTGGTACAGGAGCACATCATCAGAATCGGGAGAACCTTGATAATCAACATCTCCGTGCTGTCAGATCACAGAGCTGAGCTACAAGGAGGAAGCAATAAAAAGAGGCAAAAGCTGACAACGAAACATTTCCAGAGGTAATTACACGACCAACCATCTTTGGTTGTCGACGTTTGTTTAATTATTGCGATACAGCTCAGCGTGGGGCACGAAGTAAAAACAGCCCATTAAATTTTAAGGTCTGTTAATGCGGCGCTAACAGGGAGCTGCCGAGTACAAGGGTTAAAATCTGCAGGTCTCCCATGTGAAAACACTTTGGGAGTATATGTCACCGTTCAAAGGAAACCCAGAAATAACTTCCATGGACCATTCAATTATAGGCAATCACCGCACAGCACTCCCTCTACTTGTGGCATTGCTCATCAATCAGGTTTCCTGTCATTATGTCTCTTCTCATAGCAGTCACCAAAGGGCTCTGAGCTCCCTCCGAATTCATGTGACATTTACTGTCAGGGGCTGTCAACACCAAGAGATTCTCCCAGGGCCTTGGAGTTCATCACAAAGCAACAAGATATATCCCCCAACCACGTTCCCAGCATCAGCTCTGGATTACAGTGAGTGACTGAGGGGCGTTGCAAGCTCCAGCTTATGCCCCAATACCTTCCCTTCCTTATTTTCATGTCAGAAAAAACACAACCACATTAAGAGAAACACAGCTCAGGTTTTAAGCCTATGATTAATTATGATCTCCTCAAAAACGTCCCTTATAAACCTATTAGTAGAAAGATGAGATTGTTTACTTGGAAACGTAGGCTTCCCATCTTTAGCATTGATCCTGCATTCATTGTCTGTTGAACAATAAAGTGACCTCGTGGAATAAATTTATAAACCTTAATAAATTGCAGTTGGCAGTATTGACAGAGTGTGTATACGGGCATTTGTTTTTGTGCGAACGTATTATAAGAAATCTAATAAAGTAAAACAAACACATTTTCTTTGTCTGTGAGCTGTGAAACTAGATCATCTGTAATTACAGTGTTTCAAGCAGACTTGGTCAGAGTCGCCTGATATTTTTACCATACGTTTCTAACTAGAGAAAAAAATGTGCATCAAAGCTCGCATCTTCCACTTCGGGTTACTTTGCTCAAGATGCAGAAAAAGGAAACGCAGACAAAATAATGACCCAACTCACCCATAGACCTCTGTGAGACAGGAGGGAGCAGTTCCAGCACACAGGGAATAAACTTCCAGTGGCAAATGTGTCTTAAAGAAACAACGAGGAGCTCGGATGAGTTGCTTTTGCCCAGACTTCAAAGGGAGATTCACATTAACGAGTATTTAAACCAACAAATCAAAGAGTGACTTCAATCCCAAGGCTTCTGTAAGATCTGAGATTTTATATGACCTCTTGGAACTTCAGTGTTTGGTTTTAGCTTACTTCCTAAAGCCAGCCTGGCTTCTTCTTTCCACCAAAATAAATACATTCCTTAAGGAGCAAAGTATTTATTTTCTTTAAATTACTATGTGATAATAATAACCCAGATCTCTCTGCCTCTTCAGGTCACTCGATGGGCTATTCCACAGTTCCTCATCATCTGAGCCCAGGAAACCAAGCAGTTCTCCATCTAATTTACAGCCCATTTATCCAGCCCATACCTCACCAACCTGGCAAAGCAGTACTGCAGGAGACAATGTCAAAAGCCTTGCTAAAGTCAGCATACACAACACACGCAGCTCTCTCTTTGTTCACTGAGCCTGTCTCATCACAGAAGGCAAACAGGCTGCTGAGGCACAATTTGCACCTGTCAAACTCACAGTGGCTGTTCCCGAAACCTTCTTGCCCTTCACGTGCCCTGGCTTTCCAGGGAAAGGTGTGCCACCACCTCTCCAGAGACTGAGGTTACGCTGACTGCTCTAAAACTGCCCCGTCCCTCTTCCCATCCCTCCTGCATGTATGCAGGATATTTGGCTTTTTCCAATCAACGGAAACCTCTCCTGAATTACCGCGACCTTTCAAAGTGACCCTGCAATGACATCGCCTACTTCCCTCAGCATCCTTGAAGGCAAGGAATAAAACCCCACCACCTACAATCAGAAAAGCTGTAGTCAGGCACTCCGGCACCTGCAGCAATTCCTCATGGCTTATCACCTTTGTTCCCCGTGTCCCTTCCACTCTCTCACTGCAAGGACACAAAGCAGCTGACCTGAGCGAGCACAGAACACACAGCCCTCCTGCCTGCACAGCTCGGTCCCACCACTCCCTTAGCCACATTATCCCACACCAACCTTGGCTATCCCCACTTGATTCTCGCCCTGGACAGTCCCCTGCCTCATTGCTCAGAGCCTCTCTCATCTCCTCTTCATTCAGCTATTTTCTTTTTCCATAGTAGAAGCCATAAATGCGCAGCAATTGCACAACTGAAGTTGTTCCAACTCCTGTGGCATCCTCATGATATGAATCAAAACAGATTAGCTTTGCTATTGACTTGCCAGTTGCAAAAAAGACAGAGTATCACACACCAGGCAGCTGGGGACTTGAAAGAAAACTAGGATAACGGCAACAATAATTCTGTGATTAGCTGAGATCTCGGATAAACCCATAGCAACAAAGAAAGTGTACGTTTCTAGGAGCATTAATTACTGATACTACATTGATGAGAGAGAAAATTATGGCAAGATTACAGAATGGAGGTGCTTATATTTCTATTTTGCATCTAATTTTCATCTCCAAACAAACTCAGTAGCTTGGGAAATACATCAGTAGCATTATAGCAAGACAATCATAACATCCAGCATTTTATACAGATACATTTACTAAAACAGAAAGCTAAACAACTTTATAATTACAGCACCAGGGCCGATCTGTGGAGAAAATGATAAACAACGTGCCCCATATGATACTACAGAAAAAGAAGTATGAAGAACTAAAAGAAATCTAGTGGTTGGATAAAGCTTTCAGGATGACAGCAGAGTGATTGCGTATCCCCTTAAAAGCCACATTCAGGGCTGAACCTTGCAGCCATCCACGCAGACAGCAGGAATGATGCTGAACAAGAACTACGAGTTCGTAACAAGAATTACCAGCAAAGGGAAAACCGTATTCTTGAAAAAGAGACAAATTGCCGGAACGACCAAGAATTTATGTGCCTACAGAACTAAGAAACAGACAGCAAAGCGCACAGCTTGGCTGCAGTGAGCACAGGAGCAGCAACATTCATAGTGCTGAAGGAATCCACCGGGGTAAGGAGAATAGGAAGCACGTCTATTTCTCACTCTGGTGTTGCTGATTGGGAACTCTGCCATCTCCTGCAGCAGAGCTGAACCAAACACAGCAGTATGCAGAGCCCGGGACCCTCTGTGAGCTCCTCCATCACTGAGCCAGGCTGTGGGCTGAGAGGTGCTGCAGGCTCATTTAATGCATTATTTCACACATTGCCATTCACCAATATTCCGTGCATTCCATTTCCCACTTATGAATGTTCATAACTAATCAAACCGCTGATTGCGGGATTACTCGGGTTTCTGATCACACCTGACGTGACCTTTTTCATAGAACCACAGAACAGCTGGAGTCGGAAGGGACCTTTAAAGGTCATCCATGCAATGAATGAGGACACCCGGAGCTCCATCAGGTGCTCAGAGCCCCATTGGAGGTCTGCAAGGATGGGACATCCGCTGCATCCCTGAGAAGGCATCTGCCCACAGAGCGGCCCATGTGCGACACAGTCACCTGCCCCAAGGCCTTTATTACCGGCTATTGCTGCGCGTCCCCCCGCCGTCCCACACCAGCCCACCCCCCCCGGCCCGGAACCTCCCAGGTCCGCCGAGCCATTCATCCGTTGCGCAGAGGGGCGGGCAGGGCTGTCCGGCTCCTCTCTATGGTACGCTCCGCTCTATCCCCGCTCTCTCCACGGTCTCAGCCCGCCCCCAGCCCCTTCCCGCCGCCTTCAGCCCGTTCCTCCCGTTAGGACTCCTCTCTTCCCGCAGCCCCACGCAGGAGCCGCCGCCGCAGCCCGGCAGAAATCCCCCCGAACGTCCCCAGCGTCCCATCCTCTCTATGGCCGCGAGGAGCCGCTCTGCTCCGCGGTCGCCGAGCAACGCGCCCTCTCTATGGTCCCCGGGGCGCCATGTGGCGGCTGTTGCTGGGCCGCGGCGGCCCGGCGCGCTGTTTGCTGCCTCCCCCTCGCCCCGCGGCCGCCGCCTCCTCCGACTCTGCCGACAGCCGCGGCTCCGCGCGGTGAGTGCGGCCCTCGGCCTTCCCGACCAGGCGGCGGCGTGCCCTGCCCGTCCGAAGCGGCGTGAGGGCCGCCGTCACCTCCTTGTGTTTTGCAGGTGCTGCGGTGCGCCCGGCTGTCAACACGGCGGGGCCCGCGATGGCCGCGAGCGTGAGGGACGGCGACAGCCGCTGCCCGGCCTGGTGCCGCGCTACTCCGTGCTGGACGCGGTCACCTGGGTGAGGAGCGGCCGCGGGGGCAGCTGTGGGAGGGGGACACCGCGCCCTGCAGGAGCCGAGTGCCCCGGTACAGCTCCCCGGGCACAGCGCTGTGGGATGGAAACTGCCCTGACTTGCGTTGTCTCTTCTTCAGGGGGCACTGGCCGCGCTCCTGCTGCAGCTGGTCAGGCAGATCTCGTGGCTGCGATCGTTGCCGGATGCCAGGAGGGAGCCCAGGCCTCCCTGGTTGCCCCCGCTGCCCGCACGGCACGCAGGTCAGCAGCGCCTCCCGACAGCTCACAGCCCTCCCGCTGCTGTCAGCATGTGACAGGCAGCTTTCAAGCTCTCTGAAGGGATTGAGGGCTGGTATCTGCTCGGGGAATCTTACTCTTTCTTACCTATTTGATGCAATCCCATATTACATCCTGATTTCCATTATGTTTGTCCTCTGATCTGGGCCTTACGCTATGAGCTCTCCTGCTTGGCTTTGTCACCAGAGCAGAGAAGGCAGCTAGAATAGATAAGTTTTGTTTTGCCTCCTAGAGTAAAGGCTCATGGGAACTGACTTGTGTTCTGTGTTTCAGCAGTGCCTGATGCCTCAGCCGGCCTTCCCTATGCCCAGCTGGGGTCCTGCCTCCTGCGGAAAGCAGAGGTTGCACCAGAGAATTCATCCTCGGGCATCCCGTTAGGGCCAGGAGAGAGCCAGCTCTGGGCAGAAGAAGGTATGTATAATGTGCTACAGGGCAGGATACACAGAAGGATTTCAGAGTTTTTCTAAGGCAAAGGTAGGAGCCAAGAGGCATATAGCCAGTTCTTGAAACATGGAGGAAGGAATGGAAAGACAGAACTTTGGAGTAATGAATCCAGAGTCAGGGAGAAAACAGCTCCTGAAGGCAGGGAGGAGCCCATGGTACAACTGTTTTGACTGTCTCAACGTTGGTCTGCCTTTGTGACCAACGTACAACGTCCAGTTTCTGTTCTTGTATTGTAGACAGACATTTGCAATCAAGAGGGTTCAGGAGAATATTGCAAAGTGGTCTGAGAGATTTGCTAGACAACATGACGCTAAGGGAATTATTTTCTTCCAGGAGTATGAAAACAAGTGCTTATGCTGCAGACGGGGTGGTGAGAGGGGGTATTAAAGGAAGACTTATTAAAATAGGTCTTATAAAAACAGGAAAATATACTTTAAAAAAAAAAAAAATAGTCTCATCCGGGAACATGTGTCCTAACATCTGAAACATGAAGTCAGGTTAAGGAAGGTCAGATTAAGCCTACAGTACGGTTATTCACTAGATACATAAATACTAGTAGTATCTTTAGGACAATGTGTGATTATGGTGTGGAAGAGATATGTTAAATAAACAGCTCACAGATGTTAGATGATATAACGTGTTGCAGGAAAGGTCAGGGGGGGTTCCCTGTTCATTGCTTGCTTCTGTGCTGAATTAAGCTACTGCCCATCACTGCTTATCAAAGCCATCTCCTGCCAGAGGTTACCATTCCCATCAGTTGGCAAATGGAGCATTTTGTTTCCATGTTCCTAATTAGCTCCAGGAAAACAGCCAGGTTAATTTACCTAAACTGCCAATTAGACTGTTTAACCCATCTGCTTTTGCCTGAAGCATATTAAGAAGCACTCAGATACACTGCCTTGCTGGCAGATGACTGGACATGGACCTCTGGGAGAGGTGGTGGAGAATAAGTGGAGACAGGTCTGTCTTCACTTGGCACAGTTGGCAGTGAGTGTGTGTCTATATCTTAACGGTTTCCTACTGGGAGTCAATGGGGAGAGCTTTTAGGCAAACTGATAAACTGAACCGTGACAAGTCACTAAGGCCACATGCTCTTTGTTCAGGTGTTCTCTGGAGGCTGTGAAATCAGTAAGTCTCTAATGATGGTATGTAATCCAGAGCTGAAATCTGCTGTATGACCAGACTGAACACTGACAAATGAAACACTAGCCTTCAAAAAGCAGGGTTGTTTGTGCCATCGAACTGCAAAAAATGTAATTACAGGGTGATAGAAACTGTATTATAGAATAGAAATGTTAGGTACCTGGATGAGCGTGCTATATCAAAGGTCTGGAAGGGCTTAGGAAGCCATTTCTCTGACCAGCTTGCTCCATTACCTGAGTCTTAACAGAGAACAGAGTTAGAGTTTGTAAATCTATTAGAGTTCTCTGGAGAAGTCAACAGGCATGTGGAGCAAGATTATCCAGCTTTTAGCTTTCTGAAAATCTTTCAACCAGGACCTAAGCCAAAGCTATCAGGAGGAATAAAGCTGTTGTGAGGGAAGACAGAGGGACCGCTCTTCGGCTAGAAATTCCTTAAAGCGTAGGAAATAGTTTTCATGATGGAAAGCCATTACTAGTGGATTCCCCTAAGTGCTTTACAGAAACCTGTTCTGCTGAGCAGAGTCAGCAGTGATTTGGAAAAAGGTGATGAGTGATGTGACAGCAGAAGCAAATGTATTACAGAATTATTCAGGACAGTCAAAGCTGAAAGTCACAGCAAAAGATTGCACAAGAACCTAAGAGGGTAATCTCAGGGGAGGTTAAAGGAGTACGTGCAGGGAACTGTAACTGTAAATACACATACAGAGTGGAGAGTCTCAAATTAATGATTACATTGAAACTGTTAAGTCAGTGCTCAACAGCAGTGAGGTAAATGAAATGCTATTTGTTGCAAAGGAAGGAGCTGAGGTGAAAGCAGTATCATAGATCTGTGTAGGTGTACCATAGCTGCATCTTGAACAGTTTAGAAAGAGCACTCTGTCTTAAAAATCAGTAACCAAAATGGCATAGACAAGGGTGAGAAAGAGCCAATTGTAAAGAGAGACTGACTCTTCTGCTTTAGAAGTAGAGGCAGAGGGCAGTGGGCAGCAGAAATGTGCTACTCTGAAACAGCTAGAAACAGCTGCTCTGTTCTGTTGAGTGGCAAAGACCTCTGCAGACATCCCAGCTGCTCAGATGACCTATCCTAGTTTTAGTATAACACAGTAGGATAGAATCTATTACTTAAAACAACAACAAAAAAAAACCAACCCACCTGCGTTTAAAAAGAAAACTCGAGGAAAATTGTTGAGAAGTTGCTTTACGTATCATTCCAGATCTGACTGTCAGCAAGTTTTCAGGTGCATGATCACATCCTATTTTTTCATCCCATTTTTGTCTCGCTCAGAGCTTTTCTTTCCGAAAGTTAAAGGCACGTATTGCAGGAGCAGGTGATTACAGCCATTCTCAGTGGTGCAGCAGCTGAATGTTGCCTTGGGGAGTTGTTTTTTTTTTTACCCCTGACGGGACTGTAAAATTCGTTATTTCAATTCTGAGATCGCAGGCATTTCCAAAGCGTGTTTTCATTTCAAAGCACAATGAAACCAATTGGAAACAGTCAGATTTTCCATGAGGCAGAAATCCTGGATTGTGGCCAGCTCTTGTTGTGAATTAATTCCTGTGAAGTGTTTGGATGTTTCGTTGTGAGCAACTATCTATGAGAAGGTTAATAAATCTGCATTAGGAGTTAGCTTCCAGTAACATTTGGTAAGTGAGGGATGAACAGTGGGGAAACACTAAATATTTATTAGCTGTAAGATCTCGTGGAGGAAAAAAAAGAAGGGTGCAGAGTCTTGTTACATCATAACACAGATTTAAAGGGGTAGAAATACTGTTGCACAGAAAGTTCTAATCTCAATTTGCTGAAGCAGAACAAGATTCTCTGCTGCTTGGGGGTGCCTTTATTTCTCCACATATGATTGAAGGAACCTAAACAATGTGTTAGATGGTGTGCCTGGTTTTGAGAGGGTTGCTGTGAAACAAGACAAGTTCTAAGAGTAATGATCTCCGTGAGGAGTTTTGATTTGTGGCTTGCCCAGCTTCAAATGAGACTTCCAAGAGAATTCATTAATCTAATCCATCAGGAGATAGGACTGAGTGTCAGGAATGGCTGGTCGCTCAGTTTTCTTCCAAGTGATCTTCTGATCTCTGGGAGTGGTAACTCCAGTCTGGGAAGATTACTAGGATTAGATTTGAGGAGATATTTGCAGTTGGGAGGAGGTATGGGATGTATGGGATGCTTCTACAGCCTGATAGTTTCCCAAGCACATGAAAGTATTAATGGTTTTTAAACAAATAGAGCAGACAGTTTTTTAATACAGGCAATTTACTTATTTATTAGACTTGCTGTTGTTAAAAAACAAAACAAAAATCATCATGAGGGAGATACTGACAGAAGATAGAGACTTGCAGTGAGAAAGATCAGATCATTTTATATCTGATCTGAAAGGAAATGTAAAGTGCGGCGAATAAATGTGCAGACTGTATTACTTTTGGTGTAATGATGAACTGAACTTGTGTTTGCCATAGTGATCTTCCTTGTTGGGTGAGTGAGACTTGTTTAGATAAAATACAATCTAATAGTGCCGGAGGTGAGTTGTTTATCCAGGAATAATGAGGCTGCAGCTAGAAGGCAGGTCACAGTTTCATGCCCTATAGTTTGGTGCAGGCACTAGAAGTGTTGTCTTCTTGCCTGTCCCGTGCTCACTTCTGCCCCTGTGCCAGCACAGGCATTTGCAGAGCCATATGGTGATGGCAGTCAAGGCAATGAGGCTCCAAGAGGACTGACTTCTCACTCCTTTTAGTTTCCTGCTCTGCAGCCATGCAGCTTGAAAGGTGATGGGAAGACGTGGGGAGGACACAGCTACTTCTGCTACCAGCACCAACTTAAAGTGATCCCAGCTTCACCACCTGGCGTTAGGTGCCCAGTGGGATGTAGCTGCTTGTGGTGATTCAGGTTAAAAAATAATTGGCCTCAGTCAAACCTCACTGTTTGTCCTTTTTGCTGGAGGTCACTGTACTCTTGGAGCAGCTGGCATAAATGCTTGTGTAATCACATCCAGCACGGTTCTGTTGAGAGTGAAGTGTCTGAGCTTTTGTTGTAGATGTTTTCGTTAGATAATTCTGATTGAACTCAGACAGATAGTGGCTAAACAGGTGGCTGTGCCACCATCCCTGTGAGGACAGTGATGAGTAGTAGGTGGGGTGATAACATGAGCCTGCAAACAGCGCAGCCAGAATGGCATGTTTGATCATCCCCTTGCAGAAACAGGACTGCAGTGCAAGGAAAATTACATGAAAAAGGAGCTAGAGTAGGCAAGTGCTTAGGCATAAGATCTCTGTGTGATGCTGTGGCCAGCAGGAACGGGAATGTGATTCTGACACATGCAAACTAGGCAGTTATGAATTTGAATAAGGAGGCAATTTTGTCCTTTCCGTGACACTGGTGAGAGTGTCCTCACTTCAGTAACAATGTTGAAATTTCAGGAATAGTGGCAAAAAAAAGTAAGTCATAAAATTAATCAACTCAGGCAGAAAAGTACTTCAGTTGAAAGATGTGAACAGCTCAGTCTGTTTAGAATCACAGAGAAGAATCAAGAGGGGTTGATTAGTCGTAACAGGACTTTGAAAAAGAGAATGGGCTTTTTAGTGAAGAGACAAAAGCCGCGGAGAGCGGGTGATGGAGAGCAGAAACCAGATGTATTTTAATTTGAAATGAAGCACAGATTTTTAATGCCACGATTACGAGTTGCTGGAACAAACTTTCAGAAGAGGTGGGAGACTGTCCTATTGTACCGGCGGGTCAAGACTGGGCCCTTTCTGGAGGAGGTGCATTAGCTGGCTGCAGATTCCAGGGCTGTATTCACACGGTGCTTATCTGTTATCGGTGTCCCTAACTGGGCACATGATCAGTAGTCTAGGAAAGAACTGAAGAGCAGAGAAAGGTATCAGAAGGAAGGCGTGAATATACAGCCTTGCTTAACCCTGTTTTTTGTCCTTCTTTTAATGTAGGGGAGTTCCCAGTCCCTCAGTGCTCCAGCCTGAGGCCAGTTCCACACAGTACAAAGGTAAGCTTTCATTTTCTCGTGAGCTCCGTCTGTGCCTGAGGCCCCTTTGCTACAGAAAGGCGTCTCAGTGCGACCCCAAGCAGAGCCTGAGCAATCGGCTCACACACAAGACTGCTTTCTGCACTGCATAGCTGGAGGCCAGGAGAATGAAAGATGTGATATGCTGCCCTTTAGCCAGAGCAGAGCTCCAGGAGCCACAAACTGACGTCCCCATCCTTTAAAGCGTCTGTGTAACAGCACTGCTAGTAAAGAAGCACTGGAAGAAAATGTGCCCAAAAATAACACCAAGTAGCACCAGTGTGGTATATCTGCATTCTGATGCCATCATTCACTGGGTGTCTGTGTGCTGTTTCTATTTTGATTTTTACCAGGCAAGTCCATGACTGGGGAAGGTGGTGTCACCCCTCCCAAAGCTGCAAATCAAGACTGAGACTTGTCTGTTAGAGAGAGGAAGAGATACGTTGGGCTTGAAGAGGGTATATCAGGTTGAGTCATATGGTTATAAATCATATTATTGTTTTTGTTGTGTTTAAGCCTGTTAATTCCTTGCAATCCAGAGCTCCCCATTTTAAAAGTCAGTCAGCTTAGCAATTACTCAAGGACGTTCTGAACAGAATGGAAATATATTCAGGATTTAACAGAGTGAGATCCTCACTGAGGTGAATGTGACCTCCTCTACCAGAAAGGTTTTCAGTCGATCTGCCCAGGGAGGTGAGAAATGAGCTCCCCATCCATCTGCAGGGCCATGTGCAGTGGGGCAGGACTCAGGAGGCTCTCTGGAGGGGAGATGAGTTGGTTTGTGTCTTGTCCTTCTGTGAGCAGCTTGAAGTGCTGGGTGAGCTGTAAAGCTCTTTGGTGGCAAGGGGCATTTTTGCATCGTGACTCCCCATGCAGAGGCATCTCAGCGTATGTGCAGTGTGTGCTGCTGCCACTCGATGGCACTAAATTTGTACTCAGGCTTGGAAATGAGAGCTGCAGGCCAGGCTAATCCTCCCACCTCCCAGAGCTCTGGTAAAGTTAAAAGCACTGTTCATTACTGAGGAAAAAAATTCATTGTTTCTGCTGTGCAGGGTTTTATTAGGGAGACTGCAGTGTTCAGTAAGCTGTCAGTGTGGGCTCAGTTTGAACTGTGTAAAGGATATACAGGTATGTCAGTGCATGTCTGACGGAGAGAAATGCCACTTGTGCATTGATCTTGGAGGGCAAATGAGTACACCAGGCTCCCTGCTCTGAGGTGAGCAATGTCTGTGTGAAACAGGGAGATTTTTGTGTGGACATGGTGACACCAGATTACATGACCCTCTTGATATACTACAGGAATGTATCAGACTACTCCGTTTCTGAGAAGAATCTCTTTTAGGTTTGTATGTTTTTGATGTCTTACAACTTTCTTCTTTGATTCTGCAGGAAAATGCAGCTCAAGGAGAGCATCTGGAGAAAGCTGCTTTTCAGTTGCAGCAGATTTTCCGGGTTGATATTTCCATTGCATTCAATATCCTTGGTAATGTGGACTCGGGTTTGTTTTGTCCTTTAGTCACACGTTCCTCTTTTTGGAGGGCCTCCAAATGGTTGCAGGCCGTATGTGAAGGCAGAGATGGCATATGCCCAAACTGAAGCCTTCTTTCAGCAATTTCAACTATACTTTGAGAGATTTATTGCCCTTTGTCTCATCCTGCCACCTGATTTATGTCAGCGTTTTTAAATCCAGGCTTGGTTGAAATCTGCACTGTTGTCCTGACATCTGTATTTGGAAATTAAGTCATCTCTGTCCTTTTTGCAACATGAGCTGTCCTATCTTCACAGCTCTTTTTTCATTGTCTGAGATCTCAGTCTTCCTGGCAAGCTGAAAAAGCAATTGCAGAACTGCAACTCTAAGAAGAGCTGAAGGAAGATGTAGTGATCTAAGAAAAAACTCCCTGCCCTACATACACCACTAGTTGCAGCACTAGAAAAGTAAACTGCTTCTCCATTAACCATATGTTGTGCTAGTACGTGGTCCTTCTTTGCAATGAGATCAGAATAGTTCCTAAAATACAGTGTTGCTGTTTTCCCTGTAGAAACTGATTATGTGGGTTGGGGTCTGGTGAGCCTGCTAGGAGTGGGCCAGACCGCTTGGCATGGGGCAAGGATGGTCAGTAGCTCTGAGGAATGTCTGCTGTATTTGAGACTGCATTCTGCTCTTCTGTTTTCATACCATTTTCTTCCCAGGGATTGAAAGTATGAGAGCTGGCCATTACCAGATAGGCTATACCTGCTTCAAACTGGCAGCAGATCGAGGCTACAGCAAAGCCCAGTTCAATGTGGGTCTGTGTTATGAGCACGGCAGAGGCACAGAAAAAGACTTGGAAAAGGTATCCACAGCTTGTACAGTCATGTATGTGTGTGGCACGCACCAGGGAAGCGATCTTCATTGGGTGTGCAAGCACATTTCTCCCTTTGAATGGGTGTGACAGTCTCTGAAGTCTGACTGGAAAATGCTGGAAATAATACAAGCTGTGGGTTTGCAGTGCTGGCTTCAGTATCGTAGATCCCCTCAGAGATGTGCTCCTGAAATCCCCTTTCTCATAGCTGCTGAGGTCTTGTTGCAGGTACACAGGCTGTGCCACTAGCAGCTGGAAGAGTACCCAGGAGAAACCTGTCATGTTGCTGTATTTAAAACACCACTGCACATCCAAGCATTTCTTTACATCGTGAGCCATCCAGTTTGCCTACCTTAACTACAGCCTGCCACCTAGTGAGTGCAGCCATAGTCAGCATCCTTCTGTACCTGGAAAGATCTGCAAAGGCTGCCTGTTTTGAGTAGCTGTGCAGATCCCCACTGGCTTGAAGCAAGCTTTGGTATCGATGGCCCAGTGCCATACCCTTCAAAACTCAGAATTTTGACTAGAGAAGGCAGAGGTGGTTAGAGGGCTCTTGTACAGCAGTAGTCCACTGTCTCACTTGAACGCCCTCATGTTCTTCAGCAGGAAAGTGTGGGAGGGTTGCCAGGGTAAGCATGTGCAGCTTATGATATGTCTGGACAGAGAGGTTAAGCTTGTCCTGGCCAGAGGGGAGTCACATCGTGTTTGAGGGCATGTATTACCTGACTGACACAAGCATGTTTCTCTGTTCCCAGGCAGCTTTTTATTACTACCGTGCAGCCAGCAGCTGTCACCCCATGGCACAGTACCGCTACGCTAGATGCCTCTTATGTCACAGTCCTGAAAATGAATGGCACAGGCTTCAGAAGGCAGTGACTTTCCTGGAGCAAGCAGCAGTGGCTGGACTTACAGAGGTTAGTATCCACCACGTGGGAATGATTTCATAGGAAAGAAAGCAGGACTAAAAGCAAAATTCTTCCTACGTACTCTTACCACTGCCCGTGTATGAGGGCAGCTCTGCTTGCGTGTGCAAGGCAAATAGGTGTTCATTCTGTCAGTAGTGCTGGTTGTCTGCTTTGCTGTTGGGTTTTTTAGTGTGGCCCTCCTCAACCCCCTAAACAGGAGATTTTCCATATGCATATGGGGCTTCTGCTTGTTAGTAATGTGCAATTTTTGGTCCCATCATGTGCCTGAGATAGATACTTGCTTCTTAGCTTTCTTGGTTGAAGAGAGGATGCAGCCATAACTGATACCAACTATATAAGGCCCTTTTTTACTTTACAAAAGAGGACAGAGCTTGATGCACCAATTGTTAGAAACCTGTCTAGTTGTCCCTTCTCCAGTGCCAGGTGGCAGTTTTTTATGTTCCATACCTGAAGAATGTGGAACATGGATGCATCAGCTGTTGGTGAACACAAGCTGCTGCATCCAAAATATAGGGGTCTTCATCAAAGCAGATTTAAGGTTCCTAGAACGCAAAGTGTATCCTCAGTTACCACAGGTCTCCACAACATCTGTGTTTGGATCAAACATCATGTTTTGGCATACTTTTTACATCACTAAAAGCCGTTCTCACCTTGAGGATTAAGAGCAGTTCAAACTCTGGTAGAATAATCTCTCCAAATCTTTCTCTTGCCTGAAGCCATAGTAGAGATAGATGTCCAAAATATATTTTATTCCTGAAGTGCAAGGCTCCCAGTTTTGCCCCATTTAGGCTAGTCTATCATCCTGCTCTATAAGCATGAGTCTGACTGGAAACTTTGGGATATGTGTGACTCATGTGCCAGCTTTTGAATTACCTCATCTCTGAAGCTGGAGCCAAACATGCGTGTAACTGTTGTCTCCAGTACCTAGATTAGACCAGCAGCTTAGGAAAACTGACCTACAGTTGAAAAACTATATTTCATTGCCACTCAATTGCAAGAGTACAGGTTGTTTTGGTGGAAGAACTTCCATGAGATTCTTTTGAGTAGGAACAGATCCTCATACAGTATCTCTGACTTTTCAAGATGATTCATCAGCATAGATCTGTGTACCCTGTCCTCCTTTCCCACTCTTTAGGGGATACATTTAGGCATGTGGCATCTTGTGTTACGAATACAAGCCATTCTGGCACTGACTGTTTCTCATGTAGCACACTGTTCCAGGAAGGACATCTGCTGTGTCTAACGGACAGCTCACGAGTAGGAGCCATCCTCTGGCTCTGACTTCCACAGTGCAGTTTGAAACAAGATTCTGGGTCTCATACTGTTAGTATGGTGGTGTTACTGTGTGTGTAGTGGAGTTCTGTAGATCGAATGGGATTTTTTGTGTTTATAATGACAGAGTTTCTTAGGACAGCCTTCATTCTCCAAGCAGGCTCTGCTGCAGTCACGGTACTGTGCATGTGAGTATCACAGGTGTCCCTGATGAGTTGCCAGAGATTATGCTCTGCTCCAGCAGCAGAGCTTTTACTGGCATTTGGACAACTTGCAAAAACAGGAGTAATTAAGGTGGAAAATCCTGGCTGATTTGTATCATGTGGTTTTGCTGCAGGCACAGGCTTATCTCGGAGTGTTCTACATGAGGGGGCTACAACCTAAGGAAAAGAGAGGTCTCAAGTACCTATTGCTGGCAGCAGAGAATGGCGTAAGTAATCCTTTTGTAAGCTCTGGCTGTTTTTAATTTGGGATCTTCGCAGGTTACAGGTGGCAGATCTCAGGGCTTCTTGGAGGTAGGAGTGACTGCCAGGACTTCACTGTGCAGTCTGAAAGGTCAGAGTGGAGCTCTGGCACACCCTGCAGAGGAAGCAGGCCCTGGGATGTGCACCCTACAAAACATGAGCACAGAAAATGCCATATTAGGTTGGAGCAGTTCTTACAGGACCTGTTCTTATGCTGTTTCCAACAAATACTCCCTTAGCATAATTGTAAAGCTTTCCTGCTATGGAGCCTTTACACCCTTTCTGTCAAAGTCTTTCACCACTGTATCACTGGGAGAACTTTGCTGTGTCTATCTTGAATCTGTTCTTCAAAATAAGCCCATTATTTCTTGCTTCCTACAGAGAGGATGAAGAAACTATTTCTATGCAGGGACTTTTTATGTACTTAAATACTTAAATCCCCATTCATCCTTCTCCCGTTGTTTCAGTTTCTCCTCACACATCATGTTGTCTAGTTCTTCTTGCTCTCTGTTGATTTTTTTGCAAGTGACCCATGCTTTTTTTATGTGTGTTTTTGGTTTTCATTTGAAGGACAATGCCTGACACAGCACTGCTCCTGTGGTTTTACCCATACTTACAGAAGTGTAACATCTCATGTCTTGCAGCCAAGTTTCTGCTTTCTTTACAGCACTGTGTCATTGTTCGCTCATTCTCAGATTGCAGTGTATTATAAGGAGATAGGGATTTTTTTCTGAAGAACGCTTTCATTTTAACTTGAGTTCCTACAACTTCTTTGTTATGGAAAACAATGAATAACTTCCCTCTTCTGGCAAGCACTTCTGATTCTGTCAGCCTTCACTATGTCCTCTGTGAGTCATTTCTTTTGCAGGCTGCAGAGCACTGGTTTATTTTGTCTCTCCATGTAGTTAAACTGTAACATTTGTTTTGTCAGACTTCATTTTTCTAATCTTTATCCATTTTAAAATGTTTAGACTAAAACTGGACTCAGGGTGAAGGCATGCCAGGGATATGGCATAATGAGATCCTATGCTTAGTTCTGTATTCCTTTCTATCAGTTCCTAATGCTGTTTTCCCATTTGCTTGCCAGTGATTGGTGACTTGATGGTTTCAGGTAGATATCACAGTGATTCCCAAATTCATGTCTGTGCGAATTCCTTTACATTTGTCAGCAGTTTCTTCTGTGATTGCATTGCTCACTCGTAGTGCTGTGGGGCCTTCATTAATTAATTCTTTACAGTAAGATTGATCGCTCTGAATGACATTACATCTCATTGCAAACTTTACGACTTCATTTTCCACCCACGTTTAAGGAGGCAGACATTAGACTAGTGGTGAGAATAGACCAGGCTAGCCCCAAATGCTCAGACATCATGTTTGTGATGGTTGATATAGTGTTTAATTCCAACTCTGCTAGAGATCTGAAAGCTTCATAGATGATTTCTTCCTTCCAGCCTGATGCCAGATGCGTATGCTGCACAATGAATCATCTCATTAAATAGTTGATTGTCCTTTACCGATTGCACAGTAAACCCCTGAAAGCAGAAAATCCACGAGGTAACTGCTGGTCCCAGCAGTGCTCCTTAGTAGGTCACGGTTTAGGTCACAGCCAAGACAGTTCTCAGAAGCCAGTCACGTTTCCCCAGCTCCCAATGCTTCCCATTGGATGTTGGCCGCAGACACACCACAGCCCTGTCTTTGGTGACTGGCATATGTGCAGGATCCCTGGGATGTAACCCCATGTGTTCAGCTGGAAAAAATCCTCTATGAGTATGTTCAATTACCCTTGGCACCCTGGAGTGTTTCAGTTCAGTAGAACTTATGTTTAGTTGGCTAAAAGACTGTTGGTTGTGAGTAAAGGCGAAGTGGCACTGTTTAGATACAGCTTAAGAAAGAGAAAACAAACACAGAAATTCAGGGATTTGATATTTTTCAGGTTTTTGCTGTGCTGAAGCCATAGGGGTAGCTCTGACAAGCATTCTTCCAAACACAGCAACACTTGAGAGAACTGTGCTTTACTTGGTTACCAAAGTAACCATCTATCTATTTTATTCTCCTTTATTTTACCAGAGCAAGCACAGAATGGAAGAAACATGTTAAGGAGCGTTCTTAAAGAACTGAGTCAGATTTCAAAGTATTTTACAGTCACACATGCCGTGCTAATTTGGGGATCTCCTTTCCTGGTGGTGGTCTTTGAGGTGTTCGTCATGTAAGAGACCACTAGTAGAATATTTCATGCTTATCTCATCCTGTATCTTGTCATATCTGAGCAGTCAAACCTCCAACATGCTTATCTCATCTCTAAAGAAGTTTATTGCTGTCATAAACTGAGACTTGAAACATTTTGCAGGGCGCCCACTCATTGAGTTCTTTGCTTTCCTCCACCAGCTAGATCCCAGACAGCAACACTTGCAATATGTTCCTTTCTTATGGCTTTATTAAAACTTGCAAACTTGCCACTTACGTGGTTGTTTTTTTTCCCCCAAAGCCTGATTTAGATCATTTTTCTGGCAGTTACACTATTCAAGTAGCATTGCTGGCTTTTTCACTGGAAAAGATCTGCATGACCACTTGCCTGTGTGTTTGTTTCAATGTCTCCAGGACTGTCATCTTTCTGTTTTGCTGCCCATGAGACCGTGTTCCCAGCATTGGATTAAAATATATATATATAAAGTGCACAGCTGACATGGAAACATAAAACATATCATGGATTTGGGTTTGCTGACCTGCCTGCAGTTTCTGGTTCATTCTCAGCAGTTGTGTATATCTGAGTAGTTCATGCTTTTTCTGTAGCACTTACTTGCTTGGCTTCCCTTTCTGCTGCCTGAGATTTCTTCTGGAATAGAATTAGGAGGGGCCGAGCATGCTAGTGGTGCAGTGTTGTGTTGCAGGGCTGATGGGCTGCAGGGTTCCAGCCTTGGTAACAAGACCTCTGGCATTTGTTATGTTTTTACAAGACATCTGTGTGAACTGTAGTAGGGTCTTCTACAGGGTGTGTTCACAGTGTGGGTGTAATCGGGATGTGGGCACAGTGAGGCCTCTTAGCTCTGACCCCCAAGGCAGTCTGGATGCTCTGGGGAGACAGCTGCTCCGTTGTTCCTGTGACACAGACCTGGTCTAGAAAAGGATAGGGAGGAGTGGAGTCAGGGGTAGCTGGTGAGCATTTCTGCTTGATAATGTGCTTATTAAAGAAATGGACAACGTTACCAAAGATACAGTATGAGGAACCAAAGATAGAGGAATAAACTTCAGAGTTGGTGTTAAGGACTGTCTGTTCTCCTGTTGTGTGCTGTCGTCACTTCTCCATCGTGTGGGGCTGATTACTGTGCTGTCTCCCGTGGCTAGGATGCCCAAAGCAGATACCACGTGGGCGTTTGCTATGAGAAGGGCCTTGGAGTGCAGCAGAACCTGGCAGAAGCGATGAGACACTATCGACAGTCAGCTGCTGCGGGGAACAGGAATGCTCAGGAGAGGCTGCGAGTGATAGAAGAGGAGATGGAAGGTACTATGGGCCGTGGGTGAAGGGGCTTTGTGGGACTGCATCGTGACATGGGCCTGTATTGCCAGAGGAAGAGTGGCATGGGACTGTGGCAGAGGAGTCCTTTTTATTGAAGGCAAGGGAGCACTTTTCTTTCTCAATTGTTATCACTTCTTAGCAGCTATTTCCAGTCAAGTGGAAAAGCTGTTCCCATAGTCTGATACATCATTAAGATCTCATTTTAATGTACTTTCAGATGTGCGAAGAAAGTACCCGTTCCCTTTTGGAATGAGAACCTCTTCCTCCAGCCCCTGTTTCTGGGTCGCCGAGCACATGCCTGCAGGTCTCCATACCTTCCAGCCAAGACAACCTGCCCTCACCCTGCCCCACTCCTGGAGTGCAGACAGACTCCACATGATGACACTCAGCAGCACAGAATGGAGACATGCCCTAGGAAACAGGGCGAGTCCACTGGAGCTGCAGGGTTTGGAGCCCCACCACTGTGGTTACTAGAGCAGCTGGTAAGTGGAACAGGCAGGCAGAAGGGAAGGTGGGCCCTCTTACCTTGTTGCGTAGGACTGGAAGTAGGGTGGTAGTGAGTGGTAAGGGAAGGCTCCTGTTCCATCAACAGGAAGCTGTTTTACAATACAGAGGTTTTCAGATTAAAGCTGGTGATATCTCCTATGCCACCATGTAACTTATCCCTCTCCCTGCCAACACGAAGCACTTCCATCTGAAGCTAATCTCCCGACATGCCACAGTGGGTACAGTTTGGGGCTAAAATTTCAGTAGTTTTGTACATCTTTCATGTGTCAGAGCAGTGCTTGCAAGACACCGTATGGTGATGCTGGCAACTAACTGGGTGAGTCTGGCCTGCAATCCCTGAGGCAATTTGATCTTACTTCAGGGTAGATTTCCAGCACAATCTGGGCTTTTCTCTACATGGACACTGCAGCAGTTCAGTCTGCTTTAAAACCTTGTCCAAAGCAATGCAAGCAAGAGAGTAAATTCTGGTTGTTAGGGCCCAAGCTTCTGTGGGATGCAAGTGATGAATCCACCTGTGCTGGTGGAAGTAATGCTGTCTTCAGCCATCCCTTGCCTTTGTCGGTGCCCTTCAGTCCCCAGTTGTTATTCCTTTAGCTCTGGCAGTGAATTGCTCCCACGGGGACACCCCTTTGAGTCACACTGAGCAAGGTTTGCTTCGAAATTTATATTGTACGTGTGTGCGAAGCACGTCAGCTCATTTCCACCAGAGTGGCTAAGGGACGCTCCCAGCAGGCGGTAGCCGACGTCAGGCAGGCAGAGGCAAGCAGCTGGTATGATAATTTCTTCCACTGGGGCAGCTGAGTCCGGAAAAAAGGCATTTGTCCACACAAGTTTAAGCTGATTCAAGGGCATCTGTACAAACTGTCCGGCTTCCTGTAGCTATCTGTGTTGCTTTGGTGCTTTGTGTAGATCAGGCTCTGAAAACAAAGGCGACGGCCCCATCCTGAACTTGCTGTGGTCTCCATTCAGCAAGGGAGGGGCACAGCCACAGCTCAGTGCATCCGATAGCTCAGATTGTTCTTCTAGGCTGGTCTTTCTGCCCAGACCAAACTTTCTTGTACTGTTTCCTTTATCAAGCAGGATACAATTAGCAGGAAATTCCTCGGGTGTATTTCCTATTCTGCAATAATCCACAGCATGCTTACACAGTGATTGGGATGGGACAGGAGTGAGGGATGGGGAGAGCTGAGAGCAATTTGCAGAATCAGGAAATTGAACCAAGAGGAATTTGTCTCCTTTTTAACCTGCTTGCTGTAATGTATTTTTGTGTAAGGACTGTCCTTTGACAGGCACGTCGAAGTAATGTACCAGAGGAAGATGTGAGGCTCTGCATGTATTTGTCCTCTGTGCATCCCCAAGATGCAGAAGAATCCTGCCAGGCTGCAACTCCTCGCTGTCGCAGATATGCCACCCTCATAGTTTGCACAGCTGCATCTCAGTTAGAATTTGGCTCACTGTCATTGTTTTGGTGCAAGAGCCCGTTTTGTTTGTGAAACAAAACAGCAACACGTTTCTATCAGCAGTGTGGCAGTATGAGCATGCGAGGGTAAACTCATCAGTGGAATTTATTGACAGAGATGGGGTCATCTGTGAAGCACTTTGGAGATTCCAACTACAACAGTGGGTATCTGGGGTATTAAGAAGGCCACCTGGGGAACTCATAATGTGTTGCTCTTGAAATTTAGTCCCAAGAGCAACACAAGAAATAGGAGAAAAGAAAAAAAAAAAAAAAGGGTTTCATTTACTTTCCTTTAAAATTGTGTGTCTGATTTTGTGCTCCTGTGGCTTGTGCATGTGCATACTAAAAGCAGGGTGCAGTAACCTCCAGGTGCATGGAGAAGGAGTGCGGGTAGGATGCTTTTGAGATGCTCCAGCTCATATCTGTTGGGTGTTGCTGCCCATTCTTATTCAGCTTAGCAGTAAAGATGAAGACTAAAAATACCCCCCAAAGACAACTGATGCAGCAGCCTCGGTGCCAGCAAATTGCTTTTAGAGAAACCTTTGTTGTGTGAACTGTGGTACCCGTGGAGAACTCAGTGCAGTTTTTTTTCATGTAAAGGTGGTAAGGCAAAGGAAGCAGCATGTGTGGAGCACTGCTGGCCCTGTGCTGTGATGGGGAGGAGGCTGGCAGTCTCTTCTCAACATATCTTTTGTAGTCACTCAGGAAGCAACAGTGTTGTTAGCAGTGGGAGTGATGGCTTTCCTTTATTCCCATGGCATGATTCTTCATAGCACTGCATTGCTGGAGTGCCCCATGTTTCTTCTATGCTTTGTATCTTAGTTGGAAAGCAAAAACGATGGTACAGAGATAGGAGTCCTGCATGTGTGTGATCCAGCAGTGCTTACCTGTGGTCTCCATTCTCCCAGAATTTCTAATGCTCCTCTACCCATATGTCAACTGTGTACCACTGCCAGAGCCTACAGTGCCATAGAATCCATCACCAAGGTTGGAAAAGACCTAAAAGAAACAAAAGAAACCCAAAAGACAGGTCCCCTCCCAGCGCTGTCTGCCCCCGCTGTCTTGCCATTTTGAGTGCAAGCCCTCATGGTGAACAACAAATAGCTTTGTGTGCCTCTTCTGCTGTTACTTGTATCTGTACCTTAGTTTTTCAACACATGCTACTATTCCAAAGCAGTCTTAGAGCTCACATACACACGGAACAAAATGAAAACCCGTAGTATGGGTGTGGAGTTTGTGACTGAATATTTCAAAACGATTTTCACGCTTCCCTTTTCCCAGGTTACCTTTGACAGACTCCAGCCATCTGTTGTCTGCTTCTGGGCAAGGGCTATGCTCCAAAATCCAGTGGCCCTCAAAAGAGAGCGCAGAGAAAGGAGTTGTGAGCACCTAGTGCAACTACGGGAGAGATACCAGGGCAGAAGGGGGTGACTTGGGGGCATTTTACCAAAAGCCAAGTTCCCAGTGGTAGAAAAAGGCTGAAAGCATCAGTGAAGAGACCCCTTTCTGAGCTGCTTTTTCAGGCTTCCTGCAGACACAGCATTGTCGCAGCCAAATTGGACCTTGTCGCAGAGATGTAGTGTTAGAAAAAAACCAACTATTTTATTTAAATAAGAACTGAGATCATGAAGCCCAACTCTGCAGTATATTGCTAAGTCCGTGACCATGCTAGTTTATCCTCCATGCTGCACAGTCTGTAGTTGCGTGGATATATCTGTGTCGTTCTCGGTTGTGATCTGACAAAGCCCCCTCGCTCAATCCGCCTGCCCTGGGAGGAGGGGACCCTTCTGCTGTCGTGTGAGTTGTGTGTGATCATAAGGTGAAAGAGGAGGGTGGAAGAAGAGGAGAGACAGGGACAGGCAGGGGGAAGGGAGCTAAACACAGTGAAATCAGTCATGGAGAAATTTGATGGGGTGAGGCAAAGGAAGATATATACCTATCATGATCAGTCTAGACATGAATGATGCTCTGGACGTCTTAAAACACGTGTGTGCCCAAATAGAGAAAGCTTTGTGTGACTCTTGTCTCCTTGTCACAGCTGCCAAGCTGCCTACAGAACAGGAGCACTGTCATCCAGTCCAAGGCTCTTCCCACGTGCTGACAGCTGCCGCAGAAGCCCCGAGCCTGTTTCGTTGTGCGCTTGGACCTTCTGGGACAGGATCATTTCGAAGAGGGTGCTCATTTCTGAGAGGAAGGTGCTGGCCAGTCTCGTCCCAGCAGCGTTTGAGTCAGACCCGGTGCCTTTCCCAAAGGTCTCAAAGGTCCGTGGTTTCTCCTGCCCCACAACTTCCTCGTCCTGTGGTGAGTGCAGGGAGCCAGGGGAGAAGACGTTGTCCTTGTAATTGCCAGTGGGTGGCAGGGAGAGCCTTGCCACCCATGCTGGGTCAGCCGTCAGCCTCTTGAGAGCCAGCTCTGGAGGGAGCAAAAGCAAGAACTGGTGGTGAGACTGTGAGATGGAGGAGACCAAAGGAGGAAAGATGAGAAACGAGGAGACTTCCTGAGGTGGAATCTTGGAAGACTGACTGTAAGCAAATCTAGAGTTAAGCCACCAGCAGCATCGTTCAAACTGACAGCTTACAAAACAAACTGCAATTGATTTCAAACTCCTATGTTTTGTTTTAAATAACCAGCAGGATTTCTTTGCATTCCCACTTGCTGTGGTTTCTAGTGGCACTTCACTAAGTGGTGAGCAAAGCCAAAGAAAGTGAAGGTTTAGGGCTGCAGGGGATGCAACAACGGAAAGCTTCCAAAGGGGAAATGTCAAACAGAAAAGGTCAGTGGTGGAGGACTTCCCTTATGGGTCACTCCGGAGCAGGGATTGGCTGCTGAGCAGTCAGGTTGAGACCGAAAAGAAATGGGTTATTGTGAAAACAGTAATAATAGAAGTGGAATGAAATTCTGGATTATGAAATGCACAGCTGGGTGGTTGAGAGCTAGCAATAAAATACTGAGCTGTAAAGTAGTTGTTCATCAATTGGAAACAGATGACCAGCAGTGGGAGCCCAGTGTGGGCATTGGCTGTGGGCTCGTTAATGTACCAGTAATGTGATTCTGCCCTGAAACGGGCAAATGAAATCATACAGTGTGTTGGTCAAGGTATTCCCTGTTGGCATAAAGACATATCCGTGGCATTGTTATTAGGTCTGGCAAAACCTGATTAGAGGTATTACATACAAATCTGATTATCCATCCCTAAGAAAGAGGATCTGAAATGACAGAAGTGCAGAGAAATACTGTTGAGATGAAACAGGAGCGAGCCTGAGCTTACAAGATGGAGACCCCAGAGGTAGGGTTGCTTTGCCTGCTGAAGCAAATGCTCACTGGGGATCTGACTGCAACCTGCCATTATTTTGATGAGTTAAGCACCGACAAAGGAAATCTCTATGCTTAAAATAGTGTTGGCAAAAGAAGAAGTGATTAAAAGTGGCCGTGAATAAACATACACTGGAATTTAAAGGAAGGGCCTCATAGCAGAGCGAGCCTGGAATATCTTCCTCGCCAGGCAGCAGGAAAGGAAACGGGTTCTTATTTTATAGCAGAGTTTTGCAGTGGATAAACAGACTGATGTAGACAGAAGCTGCTCTCCAGCCCTGCTCTGATCCATACACTAAGCAGAACTGTGTGAAGGGACAGGCAGGTTTGTGAGACACCTTGAGTCAGAGAGCAGCAAAACAACCAAAATGTGAAACACCACAACAGCCTCAATCGGAGGGCGAGAATTGGTGTCATTATAAGAATTACGCCTCTCTCACTGACTTACAATGAGCTCAGAAAGGAGGGCCCCCATTGTCACAGGCTTGTGCTGTTTCTAGAAGATAATGACCTGCTGGAGCCTGAGAAGGGCTCAAAGATAAGTCTCCTTCCTCAGCCAGCTTTACCTTTTTTCTTTGAGACAGAATTGTGCCTCAATGAGAGTGGGACGAGGGCGAGCTGGGATTCAAAACGGGAAGGAGAGGAAGGCGGATGCATTACTTCCATTTTGTTTCAGTGGAAACCTCAAAATTCTGTCATGTTTGAAGCTTTCCTTCTGCAGTCTCAGCACTTCCTTTTCATCACAGTGGCTGTTCCTTAAGAGCTCTCCCAAGCACGCTGAAGCCCCATGCATTTGCTTTAAAACAGCCTCAGCTCTGTTCTCCTCGGTCTGTGTGCAACCACTGTGCTCACTGAGTACTGAGATGCTTCAGCTGTGGAGCAGAGCAGTCCGCTCACTGCAGGGAGAGCTGAGACTCAGTGGGCTGATTGTTCTGGCCCCTGCGACCGTGAAATCCTCCAATTAGGTATGTTGAATTTGACTGATGACCTTACTGCCTTATTTTAACAGTGTTTTGTTTTATGATCAATAAAGACTTATCTCTTGCCAGCCACTGAGCACTTTGTTTTGCCGGTAGGGGATAGGTGCTGCTATGGTGTTCTGAGTGTGAATAGCTCAGGTGGGGGCTGGCTGCTTTACAGTGTAAACAAGGCAATAGCTGACTGGTCCAGATGAGTCCTGCAGTTTTTCCCCCACTGTGAATAACACAAAGACGCAGCCAGCCCCCAGCCAGCTGTTAGGATACTTCTGAGCGCAAGCAATGCTTCCTTCCTCCCTCTCTCAGGATGCAGGTCCACTTCTGTTTGTGTTTGGGAGAGAAGGAAGGAGTCCAGCAGCTCTGTTGTCTGCTCTCTGTTGCCTTTTTGGGAAGGCCTGCACTCACAGTTAGGACTATTTTTCCCCACGGCTTCTTTTGTCACGTCCAGCATTACAACGTGAGCAGGAAGGCACCAGCACAGACTCAGCGCACACCACTGCTATTTACTGCGAAATCCAACTGTTTTGGTAAAAGGCTTTTTTCTACCACCTGCAAGAAGTTTGGGAGGTGTGTCTTTTTGGCTATGCCTGGCCATAGCACAGGTTACTGAAGTAAGTTACCACAATTTGCTGCAGTCGTTCCCCAGTTTAATTCACCTGCTTGCAAGTGGCATGGAGAATATATAAACCAGTGCTATAAGCTGAGCAAAAATAAAGCAACATGGCAGGCCATAAACATTGCCGAGGAACACTGAATAACCTTGTTCTGATAGGGGGGCATGGAGAGCTGTTACAGCCCAAGATCTGACTGCGGTGTGAAAGAAGGTGAAGCTGCAGCAGCAAAATCCAATGAATTCTTCATCACTGCGCTTGCTGCGGAGGAGCACAGAGGCTCCACAAAGCAATTTCTGCTGCAGGACGTGAGTCAGACTAACTCTTTCAAATGGAAATGCCAGTAGAAGAGATTTGGAACAAATCAATAAAAGGAACATGTAGAAAATGTCAGGCCCAGATGGTATCCACCCCAGAGTGCTGGAGGAACTCAGATATGAAATTGCTCAGTTTATTAGCTGTTGTTCGTTAACTACTGCTTCAAATAAATACAATATCAGAGGAGCAGAAGGTAGAAATGATGACACGAGCTTTTAAACTCATAAAGGTGAATCTGGCCTGGGCAGATTCATAGGAATCATTATATACCAGCTAATAGCTGAATTCCTGCTACACAGACAGGAACTGACACGGCATTTGTGCCTCTGAAGGAGGCAGGTGATGAGTCCTGGCTGATAGAGGACACCTGAGTTTGCAGAGGACCTGAGCTGAACCTGAATGAACAGCCAGGTTGTGTTAGGAACTAAGGGATGCTAAAAGCTGGGAAAGGGGAGGAGTAAATCCTCCCCAGAGTCATTAGTGGAGTCCCAACAGTCTAAGACCTGTGCTGTCCTCCATGGGGGTAAACGATGCAGAGCAGTGGCTGTTGTTAGCACTGATCCCATTAAAACACCCAGAGAGGTAAAAGCAAGGAGTTGCTGAAGGACCTAAATGACATGAGCAGAACTTGGCTGGTGGGTTTCTCAGTCTCTGGATAACCAACATGGGGAACCATGCATTGTGTGTCAGCTAATCCCACCATGCACTGGGGGGATTTGGGACCACCATGTTCAATGACAGCTGCCTGGGCTGCTGGGCAGCAAAGGGAATGAAGAACCACCATAAAAAGCCTCCTTTATACCACCGAGAATCCCAAACACTGCACACAGTTCTGGTCAGCGCATCTCAACTGATACATTAAAAACCTGGTAGGAACATAGAAGGAAATAACCAGGATGCTAACAGGAGACAAAGGGGAATCTGTACATACAGTAAAGCCACCTCACCTGCCTGTGGCTCCAGCAGGGTCTCCAGCTCCTCTCCCACCAGCTGCTGCACCGACAGCTCGAAGCCACTCTCGGAGTCGCGGTCCTCAGCCTCGCTCTCTCCGTGCCCGCTGTCCTTCGTGCTCAGGCAGTCAGCATCCGGCCCCGCTACCCTGCGAGGGCCCAAATACCCGAGTCACACATCAGCCCCTGCTGTGCTTATTACTTTGAAGGTGGTTGTCCTAATCCCCCATCAAATCGCCAAGAGATGGGTTGTGAGCATCGTTCTCCAGCTGCCCTTCACCCCACAGCTCCATGCAACCCATTCATCTGCAAATGGCCCTTCAGATGGGCCTGTGTGTGTCTCCTCTTTTGCAATCATCTTAGTTCTGCTTGAAAACACCCGAGAAAAGGAAGGGGATCAGGAGTGCCAGAGACTCTTTGAAATCTGGGCTCCAGGTGGGTGCTGGGCAACGTGAGTTTGGAGGAACTGTGTGCAGGACCAGGTGAGGAGCACACAAAGTAGGTCTTCATCCATCACCAAGCTCAGCAGAGGGAGCTGGTGTTGGAAAAGGTGGAGAAAGATGTGTCTGGCCATGGCCTGGAAACTGGGAACAGAGGGGACATGGGGGTGTGGAGATGAAGACCTGTGACATCCTCAGCAGCTTCCATCTAGAGCTGACAACAGCATAATTTAATGGGAACAGCTCAATGTGCCCCTGGGAAGGTCCCCAGCACACAGCTGGAGTATCTCAGACTTTCCTATGTCTTCTAGCAGAGTCTTCCAGCCTTGTGGTGCAGGAAGAGATGCCCTGAACCAACATCAATATGCACCCAGAGCAATGAGAGGTCTCATCCTTTCGTCCCTGTGCTGCTGCCTCCAGAGCTGGGACCCTCTCTGCTCACCTTCCCATCACACTGATGTTTCCTCAGCAATGGTAGGCAGACAGCTCATGGCCACGGGGAGCTCAGGTGGGTACAGAAGGAGCTGTGAGCAGACCTTACCTGCTGCCGTTCTTGGCCGTGTACTTGTTTCCCCTATGGTTTGTTTTGGGCTGGAACTGGCCCTGGTGCAGCAGAGACAACAGCTGGGAGATTTGCTGTAAGGCAGGAAAAGCACGTTGAGCCCTGCAAACACTGGACAAGATGCTTCCTGCCCGGACGTCCCCTCTGAGCCACACCACCTTTTTATAGCGTTTCCTCCTCCTGCAGATGGCTTGGCATCCCCATGTTGGGCAAAACAAGGGTCCTCACAGCCCACCTGGCCTCAGCACTTCCCCTGTGCCACAGCACCATCCCTGCATGACGTCCCCTCCCTGGGAGATGGATTGTCCCCCTCCCAGTGTCACCCCCACTCCCAGATGTCCTGGAGACATCCACAAGCCCTGCCATTGTGAGGTGGCCCCCCACCCTTCCATCCCCTGAGCTACACAATTCCATCGATTCCCAGGCAAATGTTGGGGTCTCCATGCCTGCCACAGATTATGGGACATCGCCTACCTGCACAGGGGCTGACTCCATAGCGAATTCCCCATTGGGGCTCTGCTCTGCCAGGGCCACCAGTGACAGCCTCACCAGGCTGCGCAGGATGTGCTGGGGCGGCCGGGGCTGCGGGGCTGACAGCGGGGGCTCCTCAGGTGGTAGATTCCCCACCACGTCCGTGGGGCTGTTTCTTGGCCTATGGGATGGGCAGGGCTGGCGCTGCACGATGGGGAGGGTGAACATCCCCTGCTCCTCATCCGAGTCCCTGGAGACCCTCTGGTTCCTCAGGGTCCGGTAGAGAGTAGGGGTGAGGAGTGGGGGAGGCTGCGGGGAGCCCTCCACGCTGGGCTGTTGGGGCTCAGCCCCCCAGGGCCGGCCCCGTGGTGTGGGCACCAGGTGGATGTCAGCCTTCTGGATCTGCCGGGGTGGCTTCTTCAGCTGCTGCTGCCTGCGGGCATCCTCTGCCTCTCTGCAGTTGTAAGCCATGCCGTCCTTCTTCTCCTTCTTGCGCAGGGACAGGGTGAGGGTCAAAAGGAGCAGGCAGCTGCCCAGGAGTGCAGCCAGGCAGATGGCAGCCACCACAGGTGGGCTTAGCCAGCCCAGCCCCCCAGATGACATTTTGGAGAAGGCTCCGTGGCGTCGGAAGAGCAAACGCACGCAGGCCTGGGTGTGCAGGGGTTCATCCCCACCATCACTGATGCGGATGGTCAGGTCTCGCTGGGTGCCAGCCAGCCCGCTGGCATTGCTGGCATTGAGGAAGGCCTGTCCTGAGAGTGGGTCCAGCACCACGAGCCCAGCACCATCCCCACCCACGATGTCGTACCGCAGAGCCCCATTGCGGCCGGAGTCTCCATCCCTGGCCACTATGGTGAAGAGCAGAGGAGTGTCAGAGCATGACATGTTGGCCAGCGCTGTCCCCGTGGCACTCCCATTGCCAGAGGTCACCCAGACACAGCCCGTCTCTGCACTCACCAGCACGGACAGCTTGGCCATGCCCCCCACCAACGGCGGCTCAGTGACCACGGGCACGTTGTCATTCTGGTCAAGTACCTCCAGCCGAACAGTCACGTTGGAGGCCAGCACGGGGTGGCCGCCATCCTCTGCGGTCACGAGGAATTCCAGGCTGCTCATCTGCTCATGGTCAAAAGCTCGGAGGGCAGTGATGTCCCCACTGGTGGGATCGATGGAGACCAGGCCTAACACTGCGGAGTCCCGGATGCTGTATGTGACCTTCCCATTGAAGCCCAGGTCAGGATCGGTGGCGCAGACATTGAGCAGGAAGGCCGGCACGTCGCCATTCTCCTCCACGGCGTGCTCGTAGGAGGTCCTCTCAAAGGAAGGAGCGTTGTCATTGACGTCACTGATGCAGATGGTGAGGTGCTTCCACACTGCCAGGGAGCGCTCACCCTGGTCCCGCGCCACCAGCGTCAGGTTGTACTCAGCACGCAGCTCCCGGTCCAGCACAGCATTGGTCATCAGCAGGTAGCTGTGGCTGTTGGTCTGCTTCAGCCTGAAGTGCCCATTCCCTGGGCTCAGGGAGCAGTGCACGCGCCCATTGTTCCCTGAGTCAGGGTCGCTGGCTGTCACCAGAGCCACAAAGCTGTCTTTGGGGACAGCCTCAGACAGCACAGGTGCCCGCGCTGCCCAGGTGACTCGGACATCGGGAGCATTGTCATTGACATCCAGCACCCGGACCAGCACCTTGCAGTGTGCTGGGATGGGGTTGGCACCCAGGTCCCTGGCCTGCACATCCAGCTCATAGGTGTGGGTCTCCTCGTAGTCCAACGGGCACCTCAGGATCACGCTGCCCATGCGGGCATCGATACCAAAGGTGCTCAGCACTTCTGGGGGTGCATGCTTGCTGAGGCTGTACTCGATCTCCCCATTGGGTCCCTGGTCAGGATCGGTGGCTGTGACCGTCACCAGCAGTGTCCCAGGCAGAGCATCCTCCCGAACCTCGACCACCAGTGAGCTCTCTGCAAACACGGGGCTGTTGTCATTAGAATCAAGGACAATGACTTTGATCAAAGCGGTACCTGACCGAGGCGGCTCCCCATGGTCGGCAGCCGTCAGCACCAGGTCGAAGGAGGAGTGCAGCTCTCGGTCCACTTCTTTAACCACAACGAGCTCAGCGTGCTTTGTGCCATCAGAGCTGGAGACAACTTCCAGTGCAAAGTGCTCGCTGGGGGACAGCACATAGGAGCAGTGTGCGTTGGGGCCAGTGTCAGCATCCAGTGCTCGGTCCAGCGGGATGTGCATCTGCAGCGATGCACTCTCTGACATCTCCAGCTCCAGCTCAGGCGTGGGAAAGCGTGGCGCATGGTCATTGATGTCCAGCACTTGGACCTCCACGTGGATCAGGGCCAGCTGCTCAGCAGCCAGCACATCAAAGGACACCCAGCAAGGATCGCTGTGCCGACACAGCTGCTCCCTGTCCACGCGCCCAGCCGTGCTCAGCTCGCCATCCCCACTCTCCACATGCAGAGGGAACATCCCAGGACTCTGCAGCAGACGGAAGTTTTCCCCCATTTCACCGCTTTCACCATGCTCAAAATGCTCAGCCAACGTCCCTATCACGGTGCCCTCCGGCACCTCCTCAAACAGCCGGTACTGCACCGTAATGGTGGCCACCTCCTGCGCATCAGCGGAGAGGAAGAGGAGCCACCAGAGAGCCCGGAGCTGTAGAGCAGAGCGACCCAGCAACAGCAGCCCGCCGAGGGTGCCCATTGCCCAGCAAGTGGCCGTGGGCTCACCCGACTGCCTCTGCATCCTGCACAGACCTCAGGGTGCACACCGAGACACCGTGTCTTCACGTGCTGCCCGCTGCCACTCACCAGTTGGGATGAAGAAGGAGTGAGGGGTTCTGGAGGCTGTCCCCTGCCTTACAATCGCCGTGGGACGGGTGGCCGAGCATCCTGGGCTGGAGCATCCCAACAGGGAGAAGTGGGGTCGGCCACCACCGCAGGCAGGAGTGGTGTCTGGCGGTGGGAGGTGGATCAGCTGAGCTTCCTCTGGAAACCCCACCTACAGGAAAAGGGAGGCCCAGCTCGGCACAGTGCCGGCGGGGTGGGGGCTCATAGGTCAGCAGGCCACGGGGTCTGTGAGGTGTGGAAGTGCTCCTCATCTCCAGCCTGCAGGGACTGTCACTGTATCCACCTGCAAAATGCATTTGATAGAATGGGCAGTTCCTGCACCCAGTCCCGGATCCAACACCAAACCCACACGATGCTTGTTATCCCAAATTGGGATCCTGCTCTTTGCAGAGGAATACATCCTTGGGGAAGCTCTCTGTGAAGCCCAGAGGTGACAATGGGCATCTGTTCCTGCATCATCCATGCTGTTGTCTTTCTTACCTGTCCTCATTTATCCTAATTTGTCCAAACCCAGCTGTAACCCTCACTCCTCTGCTTTTTTCTGTTGATTTTGAGGGCAGTGTGTCCACATTTTGCACCACGTGGCTTTTGAGTGCATCACAGCTCGATTTTCCCCTGGGCGCTCAAGGACGACTTTTGGCAACGCAAGAAACTCAGTGCAGTGCACAAACTGGTGCAGCTCAGCCATGGCACCGGGACTTGTGATGCTGGGCTCAGCCCCACATCCAGGTGACCTTGGCCGAGTCATTTCCCTTCTTTGTGCAGTGGCTTCCTCCATGGCCAAGGGAGGAGAAGCCACGAGCTGTCAGCAGGGATGCTCTCAGGATGCCCGCGGTGGGAGGAGAGGATGTCCCGCAGCCCCGGGTGGCTTTGGGTGGTGGGGAGGGACAGAGCTGCTTCCTGCTGGGGTCAGCGTGGTCTCAGGAGCTGCTGTGTGGCGTGGCGTGGCAAGCAAAGTGATGCAAAGAAATGCAGAGAAGGTGAGTGGGCGATGAGCTGGGACTTACCAGGAGTGCTGCCAGGAGCGTAAGATAAGACTCGATGCTCAAAATGAATGAGGTCCCCTCCTGCACTTGCTTCCTGTTCACCCACAGGCAAGCTTCCAGCTTGCAGGTGCTCCAGGACCTTCACAGCCAACTTGTAGCTCCAGATCTTCCCCCTGGGAGGCCGCATCTCACCCTCCACAGACAGCTCAGGGTAAGCACCTGCTCTGCTCAGCTGCTGCATTGATCTTCAGCCACCGCACGATGCTGCTCATGCCTGAAGTGGATGCAGAAGCCATTCACTGGTGTGAGAGCCTGGCTGCTCAGAGCTCCACCACGAGGACACTTCACCATCCCAGCGCTGCACATCACCAGGCAGACCCAGCCTGGACACACTGGATCAATCTCTGCTGTAGCTTTCTAATTGCATGTGCTGTTTGGGGATGAAATCTCCCAGCAACTCCAGAGAGAGCTCAGAAGATGGATTTTCCCCAGGACTTGGCTGTAGGCAGCTGTGATCACATTTGGATTCAGGCTGGAGGAGGGTCTGCACCGCTCTGGTGCAGTGGGAGGGGAGTGTGTCACACCAGAGTGCATTGCTCTCATGGTTACCGTAAGGGAGTGAAAACATGAAGGGAAAAGAATTGTTTCAGGTCTAATAATGAAAACTAACATCAGAAGTGAAGAGTTCAAAACTAACATCAGTCAAAGGAGGGGAGAACAAAATGGACACGCACAAAGAGGTCCCCAGACTTGGCTTCACTGAGATGATCAAAGCCTCGTCCCACATCCGTGCAGGAACACGGGAGCTGTTTGTTCCCCTCCCTGCCCCATGAAGGGACGCAGTGTCAGAGGCCTGGAGGGATGAGCCTTATGGGGGATGCAGACACTCAGGCTGCTGTGCTGGGCGGGGGGAACCTGAGCACAGAGCAAATACACAAGAGTGAGCCCCACCAGCAGCTGTGCTGCCGGCTCAGTTGGTTTCATTTGCAGAGCTGGACACAGCTGAGCAATGGCAATGAGTTTGGAAGAGGTTTCCCCAGCTCCTCCCGCACAAGTGATAGATGTGGGCCAAAGCGTGTCACAACATCACTCAGCCCTGAGCGGCTGCAGATCGATGACCTTAGTAATAATTACCCGTTTTGTCTTCCTCCTTATGAATATGCAAGTGGTTCTTCATCTTATCTTCGCAAACGCGACACCTCGGTGCCGAGGTTGTCCTTTAGGGGGAGCTGCGAGCAAAGCTCCCGTTGTTTCTCCATTAAAGCCTCTATCAAAACCAACCCCTGCTTTGAACCCACAGAACCAGGAGGCTGCGATGGCCCCTCGTGGGTTAACCCCCTCCACAGACGGCACAAACCAGAAAGGTTTCCCAAAGCCCCCCCCCTGACTCCTCACCTGTGCTGTGGGTGACCACTGTGACCACCACAACCTACAGGCATCGCCTAAAGAGCTGCTCCTGCAAGGCCATGAGCTCTTCGAGGCTCGTTAATTACAGGTGTGTTGAGTTACAAATAGCTCTGTGCTGCCATCCTTCGGGTTTAGGCTTGGACTGAATGATTCTGTGATCCTACAACAGGGACTCCAGCCCAAACAGCACACCTTACCCACACAGGGGAGCTGGAAATGCACTGTCACCTCTGGAAAACAAACAGGAGAGAATCAGAAGAGAAAACAGCAGGGAAAATATAAATTAAGTTTATTGTGAACACCAACATTTTCCAACAAGTCCAACCACTACTTCGTTTTAAAGTAAAAGAAGCTGGAAATGCATGAGCTGAAGGGAGCCAGAGCATCAGCCAGGTCAGAAACATCCAGCATCCAGGGGAATGGGGAGAAGCCCCAGTTTGTTGTCCCATCCTCATCACTGCTCACATTGCTCTGCAGGCAGCTGTCAGGGCAGCTGAGACCGTACCAGGGTCAGCAGGAGGGAGGACAGTATTCAGCTCTGCAGCAGGGGGAAGCAGGCTGTGAAGCGAAAATGGGACAGGTGGCTTTTCTGTGCCACACAAACAGAATAACAAGGACACCGTACGTGAAAACATCCCTAATCCATAAAGCAATTCCAAATGATGCAACTTCCAGCTTGTGCCAAGGGGCTGAGCATTCACTCGGCACTCCCCAGATGGAAAGAGGACTGAGGCAGCTCTCCTGGCTGCTCCCAGGCAGCGTGGGTGAAACCAGGGTGAGAAAAACCAGAAAGGATTCTGCTGCCGTCCCACGCAGGCTGACCCACTCCCAGCTCTGCCTTGGGGCAATCAAACACCAATGTCATTGCCTGGCTGGCACTGCGCGCTGCCTGGTGACAGCGGTCTGGATGTAAGGACTGATGATGGGTCACTGCAGTGACAAGGCTTCCTAGGTGAGCCCATCTGGAGACAGACACGACCCCGATGTGCAGGATCCAGCCAGTCTTGGGCTAAGCCAACAGCCCAGTCCCTGTTTGTCCCTTGGGTCCTGCCCAAACCTTGTTACAGGTACGTGATCTCGATGACATTGGGCTCAGTGCTCCCACAGGGGAGATGGTGCCTGCAGGAGCACTGGCAGCTCAGGCTGCCACCTGGCTCCCACTGCCCAGGCTGGGCAGGCTTCTTCTGGGAGCCCAGCTTCCTCCAGTCCATGAGGTGCACCCCATCATTCAGGTCCTGCGGCATGGGCTCCTGGTAAAGGGTGATCTGGATGGTGCGGAGCTGCGGGCCGTAGTGCACCACGACAATGATGAAGATGGCCAGGAGGACAAAGATGACAACGATGGCTGAGATGACGGGCAGGGCATCAGACTTCTTTGTCACGCTCCTGACCACTGAGATGGGAGTGAAGGCAGCTGCATCCTGGGGCTCCAAGTGCCTCAGCGGGCTGCTGGGTGCTGAGGCATTCATGGCTGAGCAAGGTGACCTGGGACAGAGGGTGGAAAGGTGTTACCATCAGACAGGGGTTGTTTGATGTCCTCACCTCCTGCCATCAGCTCCACAGCTCCTGCCTGTAGCTGCACATGCAGCTCCCCAGGTATGGAATCTTGGAAGAAGGCACCGGATGCCCTTTACTTGGGGGTGCAGGGAAAAGATTCAGCCTGAGATAAGGACTGTGGGCACTGAGCAAACCCCACAGAGCAACATGCAGCTCCAGACTGGATATGGTCAGGATAAGAGTTCATTCCAACCACGTGCCCTGCAGAAAGGCACTGTCACACACCCCAGCACAGTGAGCAGTGGCACCCAGGGGCTTTAACCAGACCAAACATGAGCAAAACCTACACTTGGCTGCCCAGCATGACCAAGCGAGTGCTTTCTGCTGGCAGAAGCATAGTCCCAGTGGGCTGCTGAGGAACAGGGCTGGTTTTGGGTGTTCCCTCCCCCAGGCCCACAGGAAAGAGTAAATTCTGGTGCTCACATCTGTGTTGCAGGGGCAGTGATCATTCGGCCAGGCAGCCAGCAGAGAACAGTGGGAAGGCACTGCCCTACATCTCCTCATTCCGGGCACCTTCAGTGGGGGGGGGGGGGTCTCTTCTCCCCACTGCCACAGCTGATGGAGACTCCTAGAGGGGGAGACTCCAACCACTCCCTCTTCCCCCATTCCCAGAGCCAGCCCCAGACCGAACCCCGTGGGAGGCCCAACCCTACCAAAGCATCTGCGGGACAGGCAGGGCAGAGAGCCGGGAGCGGAGAGCGGCAGGAGGGAAAGGGGAAAGCAAGGAGAGAAAGCCGGCCCCAGGGTACCTGGGCGTCCTGCTCCGGGGGAAGCATCACCTCCAGCGGGGCAGGGCAGCGGAGCAGCTGCAGGAAGGTGCTGCGGGACGGCCGGGCTCACCTCGAGCTGCCACGTCACGCCCGGGGCTCCCCGCGCAGGAGGAAGCGCCTGCTCATCCCACAGCGAGAGGTGCTGCCCTACCTACCGCACTGCCACATCAGCACGCCCGGCTGCCATGTGCGGGGACACCGCAGCAACCTCCGCTCTCCCCGCCGCGCTGCCGCCTGCCACACAAGCGGCTTTTGTTCGGGCACAGAAACACCTCCCGGCCCTCGGTGCGCGCAGCCCCGGCTCTGCAACCGCAGGAAGCCCCCCTCCTTTCCCTGACTTGGGTTGCAATGTTATCGCGCTTAGAAATTAGCGTCAAAATCGCCCTTCTGTGCCGTGAGCTCTTCGCACAGTTCGGCAAATGGTATCAGACAACGCAGCCCCAGGGCTGAGCGCTCCTGCAGCAGGACCGAGGCAGGGCGCCGTGCACCGCGGGTGGATGGAGAGTACACGGCCACGCTTCCCTCTCGTCTCAGGGCAGCCGAGGAGCCCTCGCTGCTGCGCACAAAAAGCTGCTGCTGGGCCACGAGCACTTAATAGCACTGCTGCTGCCAGCTGCAAACCGGGCTTGCAGAGATCTTAAGGTCCAGCTCCTTAAAAATAGCACATACTGCCTGTGAGCATTCCTGGGACGCAGGATCACAAACAGCTCTGCAGACCCAGGGCTGCATGCAAAGCAGGGCCAGGGCAGTGCCGGAGTGTCCCTCCCTCACACGGTGGCCGTGGGCGATGGCCGATACCGATCACCTCCACGCAGGGGGATGCTGTTCCCCTGGCGGTCAGACCCCACACCAGCAATGACCTCGGCACATCAGCACGCAGAAGAAGTGGATCTTACAAAGCTTTGGCACTCGAGGTGATGGTTTAGTGGGCATGGCAATGCTGGGCTGCCAATGGGATTTGGCATCCTGGAGGTCTTGTCCAACTGTAATGATTCTACGATTTGTTTTTGCAAAGCCGTTATGAAATTCCTCCCCACGCTCCCATCCCAGAACAGAACTGTCCTACCTGCTCCCGCCTCTCAGCACACCATCCTGGAATGTTTGTGCTCCATCCTTCCTGTGCACTGCACGGTGGGTGATGCCCTGTCCCCCACCCAGCCCAGCAAGCTTCCAGTAGAGATCTGGCTGCACATCAGAGCTGCTGCATCTGGGAATTTGCACTCATCTCAGAATCCAGTAAAACCTTAATCTACAGCGTAATCTCTGAGCATCACATCTGTGCAAGAGGGAAAAAAACAAATAAAGGTTGTGGGGGGGGGGGGGGGGGCTGCTCACAGAGGTTTTGTAAAAGCAAAGCTTAGGGCCTGATGGCTTCCTGGTGTGCGCTGAGCCCCGTGTGGTTTGTGGGGTCCCTGCACCCACCTCCTGGCTGCAGAAAGCAGGGCCCTGTGAGCAGCACCTGGATCTCCCAATGCTCGCTGTGCAGTGACACACAGAGAATGTGCAGCTTCACTGCCCACAGCTGGGGCTCTGCAGCATCCCAGGGCTGGATGTGGCCCCTGGAGACAGGGAAGAGCTGTGACAAACAGTCCAGGGCAAAACACCCATCCCCAGTGTCCGGCCTCCCCAAGGCTGCCAAAGGGACAGCCCCATTTCAACTAAGTAGGGCATTTTGTAAGGCAGCAAAAGGCTCTGTACCTTGCCAGAGCATGGCCTTGCAAGTGTCCTAGTCTGGGAGAATCAGACCTTGCCAGCAGCCATCTGGGAATGGAATAGACTGCTGCCAGCCTGACCCATCAGCCCAAATGGGACCCTTTTTGTCTTTATCAAAAGGAACCAGGTTAGAGGAGGCTGAAGCCTGCTTTGTGCTGCCCATGCTGCTGGGAGGGTGCTGCTGCTGCCCAAACAACCGCATCCCACAACCAGCACATCCCAGTGTCCAGCCCTGCTGGAGCTGCACAGAGAGGAGCAGGACACGGGCACAGCTCAAGGCAGCCCCAGCTGTAAGATTCTCTGTCCCCCTCCAGTGACTTCCAAATCCCTCTCAAGGATTTTAAGCAGTCCTCTCTCAGGTGGGAGGGCAGGATCAGCTCCCACGGCTCAACACAGCTCTAATGAGTGATGAGGAGCAGAACCAGACCTGCAGCACACACACTTGCTCCAAACACATCTCCAAAAAGCAGCACCATACAGAAGCTACCAATGCCCAAAGCCAGGAAGGCCCATTGTGCCTCTATTCTCTCCCTTTATGAGAACCAAATTCCCCAACAAATCGATGGCGAGGTTTCCTTTGCCGTCGGTAAGCGATGTCTCATATCCTCTTTGACCATAATGGACTAAAAAACACAGTTCCCCTGTGGATTCAGCCCGTTTCCTTCTATTCTTTAACAGGAAGCTCTGCAAGAATCAGCCCAGGCAGGCAGACCTCTCCTCACCCTCTCACACTCGGGATGGACAGAGCCTTTGCAGGGCTGCTCAGCTCCACGCTACGATGCTGGCTCCGGCCCTCCATCCGTTCCTATGGCTGTTTGGCTGCATGCTGCTCAGAGGTAAGGAGCAACGGGGAACAGGTGGGGAGCAGCTCTGGGGAGCCCAAAGGTGGGCAGTGAAGGGAAGCAGCCAGAGATGGAGCAGCTGCCATCAGAGAGCTCAGCCTTAACATTCAGGGTGCTGGGATCAATCTGGCCCCAGCAGGTTTTGCAAGGTTTATTTGACTGTGCTGAAATAACAGGACCTGTTTCCTGGTTAACGAAGGGATTGTTTCTGTTGAGGCACTGAGATACAGAGGCGTTTTATAGCAAGTGACTTACATCAACCGAGGATGAAGGTGGAACTTTCAACAGTATGGGACATTTTCCTCACCTCTAATTTCACTTCTTGCTGGTGTAAACACAATGAGCACGTGGCACTACGGCTCATGCAGTACGTTATATACATTATAACTCTGCTTCTAAGTTCCCTGCCACCTTCCGCTCACAGTGTGGGATGCAGTGAGCAAACCCCAAGGATCCAGGCTCTCGCTGAAGTGTGACAGGTCACCATCCTGCAGTCAGTGACAGCTGTGGCAGCTTTCAGCTTAAAGGCATTTGGAGGGATGGATACTGCAGTATCACCGCTGCTTCTAATAGCCAGCCACCTAAAATAATATCATGTCTTGGATCCAAAGTTTTTATCATTAAACCACAGAAGGTGTCCATGGGTTGTGAGCCCTGTGTTGGTAGTAACAGGACTTTTAAAGGGCAGAGATTATAAAGACAATTCAGCTGCTTGCTGTGCAGTTCTTAGAAAGAAGAGCACATAGATTAGAAAACGTATCTCTTTAATAGAGGGCAACACTGCTGGTTTCAGCAGAGGGGTAAAGTGTGCAGGGAACTCTGAGGCCCTTCCCCTCTGCTGCTACACTTCTTAATACCTAGTCAGGATGCTTTTTTTTTCCTCCTTAAAAATACTTGGTATGGCACACACAGGACAGAAATGCCCTGCAGGTTGCCAGCACTTGCTATGGTTGGCTGCATCACCCCAGGACCCAGCCCCTGCCTCGCACCAAACCTTCAGCTGATTGCACCACCCAAAGGGTTCACGTCTCAGGTTGACCCCAGCATTGCAGGATCAGGTGGAAGGGTCACCTCTGTCCTCTGGTCCTGGGCACATCGTTTGGGAAATGCCCTCTGCATCCTGCTCCACATGATGGGCCAGGGGCTGTTCTCAATGCATGATGCCAACCCGGCCAGCACCTGCAAACAACAGCAGCATTGCTGTGCTGCAGCTGCACCTCTCTGGCTTCAGGCAGAACCAGCTTTCAACATCATCATGTGCTTTGCCTCAGATCTTCATACCACCACCGATACAACAGCTGTTATAATTCTCACCTTTGGTGCTATGGAAAAGTCATTAACATGGCCTGGTTCTTGAGGGATAGCTGCTGCAGAAGGCAAAGCAGCAGGCTCAGAGCAAGGGGCACAGGTCAGTCTGCAATGCCCCTCTCAAAACATGGGCAGCTGAAGGGAATGAAGGACCCTTAAATGACACAGAGCAGCTCCGAGGTCCCCTTGCACCTGAGGGGGTGGAAATAACGTTTTGGAGGTGCAAAGTTGGTCAGAATAGCCATAAACTTGTACCCGAGGCCTGTGTGGGGACGGGCACTTCCTTCAAGTTCTGTAGTTCCTTTTAGAAGTAACTGTAACAAAGCTTTAATGAGGTTCAGTTGCTGTTACTGTGGAATTTCTCAAGTGGGCAGTTCTGGAACTCTTCCAACCTATTTTTCATCCCCCAGAACCACTTAATGAACATGTATCCAAACAGACCTCTTCCTATGAACAGTTTCCATTACGGCAGGCAGGCATTTCCCAGGCAAAAGCTTTACACCTAAAAAACTCCCGCAAGCCAAGGAGAACCCAGCAGAATTTCCCCTCTGACTACTGCTCTCCTTTATCTGCATTGCAGTCGGTGAGTGAATGGATAATGCCACAGTGAAGATGCCATAGGTATGATCCAAACCATGGGATGCAGCTAAAGGGCAGACATCCAGCCAGCAGGAGACCTCCCAGACAGGACTTGCATCCTAACAAGTATCGAGCACTAGACTCTAGAATTGAGTCTTACAGCTCGTGCAACCTTGTTCCTCAGGCCATGAGAGCAGAACTTGGGTTTTTAGGCACTCCAATGGCTGTGAGATCACATAACAAAAGAGACTTACGCAGCCCCAGTCACACCAAATTACAATGTTCTTAAAATGCATTTGCTAAGATGTCTTTAATGCTTGCTGCCATGATAGCAAATGCATCTTGTTCAGATCCTGCTTCTTTCAAGCAGTGGCAGAAAGCTCCTGTGGCAGGCCAGCACAGCCCTGTCTGATGTACCAGGAAGAGAAACCAGGAGTGGTTCGAAGTGTTTGTTCACAAAACAAACTGCTCCCTTCTAGTAAGATGAAACTGCTGATGACGCTGCAAAAAATGATAGAAGTAACTGGGGACCGTTTCCAGCTATTATGTTTCCTTACAATAGGTGAGTCAGCAACAGGTGTCCTTGCAGGAGACACTGCTGGTAACCCAAAGGCAAGAACGTTCCTGCTGGGAAAACCCACACATGGGCTTAAGCCCAGGCTGGAGAAGGAAGGTCTGTGCCTTGCAGAGCACTAACACTGCCAAGCCCTATCTAGGAAGTCTCCTCACCCCACTTCCCAGATGGGCCCATTCAGCACAATCCAAACACAACAAGAAGCAATTTCCCCACTAGTCTTTTTTGTAGACTTATGGGCAGGGAGATGCTTTTACATCTCAGCTGAATCATTTCAGTATAAGAGAGAGGAGCAAAGCCCCCTCTAGCATCTCAGACTGCACTGGTCTTTGCAGGACAGAGCACTGGAACATGCTGCCCAGAGAGCTGGTGGAGTCTCCTTTCCTGGAGATATTCAGAACCCATCTGGACACCTTTATGTGCAACCAGCTGTAAGGAACATACATGTGTGCTGTGCCTGCCACTTAACACAGTGATATAACACTCCTATGCCTTGTTTTCCCCCAGATAAGAGATAAGGGTAATAAAAAGACCTCCTTCAAGGAGAGGATTCTAGGAATAAAACATAACTGATATCCTGGTCACTCACCTAAAATATGAAGCCAGATGAAGTTTGCCAGGTCAGGAAGCTTTACTTGCATCTTCTGCATGACATGGTGTTCCAGGGAGCAGCAGGGAGGTACCTCCTTAGCACTGATGCAGAGAAAATGAATGCACCTGGGCAGGGAGTGCTTCACCTGCCCCTCAACCACTCCCCTGAGGTTCAAGGCAGGTGACCTGAGAAGGGAATCATAGAATCGCTCAGGGTGGAAAAGACCTTAAAGATCATCGAGTCCAGAGAAGGCATAAAGAATGAGAACTAGGAGGGCTCCCCATGGCACCAGCCTGACACATCTCACCTCCCAGCTCACCAGGTGGGAACTGAACCCACCCAACAGATCCCACTCCTGCATGGTGCTTCACAAACACTGAACAGATGGGCTGTTACAGCAACGCCCTGATCTGCCAGCGTGAACGTGGGGGAAATCTTAGAACACTTGGAAAGAGAAAACAGGGGAATCAACTGGCAGAGAGCCTCCATGAATGGGGGGTAGCAAGATGTGTCTGATAGGTATCTACCCTGATCCATCACATTGGCTGTGCTGCTGCAGGGGGTGGTGATTTGTGTGCTCTGCTGACAGCTGCCCAGAGGTACAGCACAGGAGCAAATTCAGCAGCTGATCTCCCACACCAGCTGGAACACACCGCGTTTGGTTAGGAACTAAATCCTACAAAATAATGAGGACCACCTGCAAGGCAACCTGTACAGCAGCAGGGCATTGGCTGAGAGCCTAATTAAGGTGTGAAAGTAGCAGTGTTAAACCACCCTGCAACTCGTGATGCTTTCCTGCGCCCTGCTCTCCCCATCTATACCAAAGCAGCGTTCTGAAACAAACAGGTTGTGGGAAAAGAAGCAAGCAGCTGGGAGGGCTGCAGCACAGCAGCCTGTTGGGAGCAGGTTTACTTCCCTACCCCTACAAAGAAGTGCCCAGAGGGGTGCAGAGGGCACAGGCCAGGGAAAAAAAGCAAGCTGACACACAGTGTGATGCTACAGGGCCCATTCCATTCAGTGTGGTTTCCCCACATTGTTTCTCTCATGGCTTGTTTTCTAAATTCAAGTGGTTTTTAATTGCCTTCCACAAGAAGCCTGACCTGCTCACAGCAGCTCACTGGAGAGGAGCTCAGAGCACGATGCTCACAGAGGATGCCCAGCGCTGGGTGCAGACCTTGGGGGGCAGAGGAAGGCTGGGATGGTTCTGAATCCCCGATGAGATCTGCATTTAATTCCTGCCTCTCTAAACTTTCTGTAACACTTTGGCCAAGTCATTACCATTCAGAACCACATTGCAGTGAATTGCCAAATCCCTCGAATGTCAGCTGAGAATTAGGTGTTTTAATACCTCTGTGGGTCTGGGACCTAATTTAGACTGTCAGTTATCAAGTCTGCATAATGACACTTTTCCTCTCTTCCCCACCTTTTCTGCCTCAACCTGCGAGACCTGCCAGGCAGAGGCACCTTTTCTTGGATACCTATTAAAATGGGACTGAGACTTTTGCAGAGCTCTTCATTTTCCAGGTTTTGCAATGCAGCATTTTCTTTCATGCAAAAAATTGATAACAGTTTGGTGTTGTTGCTCTCTGCTGCTTGAACAGCTGCTGCGTTTCACCCAGGAAACAGCTGCATTTGCATTAAGGGTCAGCATATTTTTGCCTTGTTGTCTAATTTTAGGTGGTTGGGTCTCTTTCCTGAAAGCCTTTGTTTATGTAAGCTGCCAGCAGAGGAGCAACAAGCCCGTGCAACATCATGCAGGCTTTGGGGCAAGCTGACATGCAGTAAGCAGAGGCAGAGCATCGTCAGATCTCCCCCCAGTTGCAATGGGAGAAGAGTGCAGTGAGCCCAGCACTACACACCAGGGGTCAGATGGTCCCTCCCCCCATTGGTTCTGAATGGATGGGACCAGTGTCTCTGTACTGATGCCAGAGATCTTCCTATGTGAATCCAACTGGATGGTTCTAGGAACTTCTCAGCTGCCGTGGAAAGGCCTTCTGCTCACAGCCTAATGCTCACTCCCAGCATTTTAGAAGGACTTCAGCAAATAAAAGGAACCCAAATTTCTTTTATTGAGAATTAAGAATTAAGTAAGAAAAACTAGCTCTGAGTCAGAGAGACAAACTGCATCTGCAGCCTCGGTATGCTTCCCCGGAGCCCTATTGCTCTGGTCACTAATCAGGAGTTTCCCATTCCAGCAAGAGCAGAAAGCATGATTTCCCATTGTAAATCGCTCAGCAAGCTCGCCGTCCCCACCTAGAAACACACAATCCCTCTGTAAATCACTGGCACCCAAACACTCCACAAACAGCTCCGCTCAGCAGCAAGAAGTCGCCTGAATGGCTTTGATGTTGATTGCAATTACAGCTGTGCTGGCTGCGTGCTGCATATCGTCATTAACTGCTTATGTAGCCACTGTGCCACGGGGGGAGTGGGGCCATGCTGGGGCCAGCTGCTGTCACACCATGTTGTGATTGGCAGTGGGGTCCCCAGGGAGCTGTGGCACCGTGCTGTGCCCATATCCTGCTGCCCAGCCCCATGGCACAGCTCGCATTGCTCCCCGCTGTGCACACAGCTGTCTGCAGCCATTCAGTGGGATGCTGAGCACCTTTGCTGGAAGAAAACACCAAACAAAGCAGGGCTGTTGATTATTTAAGTTGGCAGAGAAGGTGTAACAAAAAGCGGGGGCCAGAAGTCAGAGCCAGGAGTGCTTTGCTTTGAAACAACGTGCTGTTGTGTTTATAGAAGGGCCATTTATTACGGAGCCAAGTGCCAAAAGGAGCTCTGCATCCCTTGGCCTCTCTGTAGCAAGGTGGTCACTTCTCTGCAGCAAAGCTCCAGTGCAGCAGACCTGTGTGAGCAGCTCCTGGCTGTGAGAACTTCAGGGACCCCAATGTTTATTTTGGCACAGTGATTTCTGAGGACTCTTTATGGGGCAGCGCTCAGGGGTGAGCTGGTCAGCAAAGGGATGAGCTGGAAGAGTGGTGGAAGAGCACTGAGAACATCTGCCTCTCAGCACTGGGAGATGCTGAGCTCCATAGTGCAGGGCATCACAGCACAGGGCAGTGATGCCATCTCCTTTTTCCCGGTGCTTCCCATCTTTAGAGCTGAGCTCAAGCTCTCAGATTTCTTCTCAGTAATGCCAAAAATAAACTGACAGCTCAGAAGCCTTTGTCCCCCCCTTTTCCTCAACAACGATGATGCTTTCATGTTACGTGTACACTAAAAAGCGCCTATGACAACTTCAAGAGGCAAATGTGTCACAAGCAATTACTTCTCCCTGTGAAGGAACAAGATGGTCTCTGTAAGGAAGTCTGAAAAGGATGAGCTGTTGGAGCTTGGCAGGTACCAGAAGGTGGGGGCCCCGTGATCATCTCTGCTGTCTGCAGAGTACTTGAAAGCGTGTGCAAACCAGTACCCAGAAATTGTGTTGTAAAGCTGTTTTAGCCAGTGCCAAAGAGAAAGCCTGTCCAACTATTGGGATCAACGGTCAGTGCCCCACAGCATCCCTCATTGCAATGGGGTGCATTCCTCTTCCCCTAAAGAAGCATCTCTGCTTCTTTAAGGAGAATCGTGTGCCCCAAAGATCTCGTCCTCCCCTGGGGTGCTGTAGATTCAGTAGATGGTGTTGCATCTGTCTGTAATTCCCATCTACACTACCAGCCTGGTGTTCATTTAGCCTGCTCTTCAAAAGCTGCAAAGGATATCCCATAATTCTCCTACACAATCACTCGCTGCCATTCACTACCCTTATGTCAAGACAGTTTCCTATTGCCCCCCTTTTTCTGGCTGCAGTCTAAGTCCTTGTTTTCTGATCCTGTTCCCAATGGATGCAGAAATCAGATTAGTCTCTTCCTCTCTGTGTAATTAAAGATCTAATCACATCTCCTCTTCCCCTTCTCTTGTATGGACTAGACAAGACATGTTTCACCAGCCTGAAGTCCAGAAAACCACAGCAGCAAAGCATGGAATAGTTCTGAAAAGCCAAGCTTATAGCCAAGCCCCAATCTGAAAGAGGCTATGTTTTATTATGTACTCAGTGGTTTACATGCTTTTTTGGTTCCTGTTTGGCTGGGATCGTTGTCATAAAGCCTCAGAGGAAAAAACAATTACGGGTCCAAGACGGATGCATGAGATAAATGGTAGCAGTCAGGATCATGCCAGAGCCAGACAGTGCCCTGTGGGGTGAGCTCTGAGCCCAGCAACGATGGCCCCCACACGCTGCAGATCCCATTCCAGATACACACCAACACTGGGGCATTCACCTGAGCTCTCTCAGAACCTCTACAGCGCAGGTACCTACCGTGATGTACATGGCCTACATCACCTCTACAGCTCCCAGCAAGAGATGGGACATCGCAGGCTGCGGCTCCTCTCCCTGAACAGCACAAATCTAAAATAGATCAGATCAGTGGGGATTTAGAAGTGCCTGATCCTCTCTTTGATGAGAAAGGGAGCGTGAAGATTAGCTCTCTTGCAGGCAGGCTCACAAAAGAGGCATGAGAACAGGTGAGATGGACCCTGAGTGTTAGGAGGAAAGAATCTGGCTGCAGGCAGGCACACAAGCACTGCGATGCTTTGCTGGATCTCCCCATGGGTCCTCACTTCTTGCAAAGAGGACTCAGTCCTTATTGCTGTCCCCTATTGTCCAAAACTTGGAGGAACCTTCAGCTGTTGTGGGACTCTGGTGAGATCGATCACCAGTAGGGCCAGATTCTGTTGGGTTTTGTGGCTGTAATGTAGTTTCTTTCATGTGTCTCAACTACAGACAACATTGCTATCGCAGGCAATAACCATATCAAAATGTTACACATTAGGATGGGTGTTTCAATCATGGCAGACAAGGTCACTTCTTCAAAGTTAAGCCAGTTGGTTTTGATTCAAGCATCAGCTGTCTTTACATCTTGCAGTCCTTGTTCCCAAGTATGGGAACTGGGCAGTTCTTATTTCCCCTCTTTATATGGCAGTGTTTTTAATTGGCACCTGCCTAATTATGGGATTCCAGGAGCTGAAGCTTAAAGAAAACATCAGAGAGTAGGCAACGTGGTGAAGATGGTGAAGGAATGTCTTGCTGTAAATCCAAAAACATCCAGTTAAGAAAACATTCCCATTAACTCCTGGCAACCTTCACTAACCTCGTCTTGTTAAGGTCTGAAGGGTCTCAAAGCATTCCAACACAACTCTTTTAAACATCTCTAGAAAAAAAAACAGGTCAAATGGCCTTTCTTTGCCAAGACTGAGCTGGAGGCAAGAAGCTCACAGGGAGAGAGCAACACCACTGATTGGCACAGCCTTGTATTTTCTCCATGAGAGAGGAAGGTGCTTCCCTTGAGGCTTTGGTTTTGTACAGAGAGAAGGGCGTTTATCCTGACTTAACAAACTCCAGTTCTGATTTACTCTGAAGTGAATGTCCTTGTGTTCAAGCACACAATTTCCAGCGGTGTTTGTTACTACTTCTTACCCAGAGCTTTGGGGGAAATTGTGTATTTCAAAGTCATTCCTTTGGAAGATGAGGGAAACCCAAATCACACAACCAGTCAGAACGCTGACGCACTGGTGCAAGTCATGGTCACAGGCTGGCATTATTAACACTGCTACTGTTCCATTTCAGGTACTACAACTGCCACAGACTCCTCCATCCACAATGTCACAGGTACCTTCTGGGTTGTGATCTGATTAAATGTCTGTTGGGATACGGGTGTGCATGTCCATATGGGATGCAAATGGAGAGGCCACTCCTTAGCACCTCTTGCTCCCATCACCCCCTTTCATTCTTATGGGTCATAAAAACCCCTTCCTGCAGTGATGTGGCATGTCTGGATGTCACCTGCATGTCTCTGCTTGTGTTACAGATCAACCTCAATCAGCAACACGCAACCATGAAGTAGAGAACAATACCTCAGGTAAAAAAAAACCAACAGGGAAGGATTGTGGGTGTCTGTAATCCCCCACAGAGGGAAGAAGAACGGCTTGTGTCCATGACTACCTGGCATCACTGCTTTGCTGGGCAGCCCTTAATGCACAGCGAGCTTGGTGCCCAGTACATGTAAGCACAAAGCCTCACACACAGGTCTGGCCTTGGCTGTTGGGTGTCATAAAGGAAGTACCAGCAGTTAAGCCATTGTTAGAGGAGTTTCCCTGCATTACACTCACTGTTCAATACTGCTTTCTGTTTTTTTAGACTAGAAAACTCCAGATCTGCACATAACCTCAGCACCTCCCACACAACAGGTCAATGTGTTCCCTGTTTCTCCCTGAGGAGGAGAATGTAACAAGGAAAGATCTCTCTCTGCTTAGAAAGAGATCCCCTTACAGAGAGACCCCTAAAAATAAAGGGAAAAGATCCCAAAGCAGTCTCAGATTCTGTTGCCATGCCCTGATAGAAAAAGAAGAAAAGAAAAAGAATGGTTCCCCATTTCAGCAGTTCAGTGAAGCATTTGGATAGAAGGAAAAAGCTTAAAACCATTTTCACTCGTTGCTCATTTTACTGGAAAGCCACAAGCCTGGATGGGTAACTTGCCTATAGATTCCACCTTGGTGATCTGCTTTTCTTGGAGAGAACTATGGCAGCTTACCTTTTCCCCTGCTATCCTGCTATGGATCCATAGGATTCATGCTCCTGCTCTTTCAGTACATGTCTGAGGAAGATGTCAGTCTCCAGGCTGCAAGAAGTAAAGGATTTGTGCTTACGAGTCTCAGCAAAATGAAACATGGAAGTTAGCATTGCACATAATGAGCAAATAAAGACATGGGTGCCAGGCAGCTCGAGCCAGTTAGCATCCAGTGATAAAATACATAAAGAAACAATCTTCATTTTGAGACAAAACCCTTCATTTTCTAAGCAAGGAAAAGAGGTGCTAGGAAAGCCAGGCTGGCTCTGCCAGCTCAGCACCTCCTCACACAGCCAATCTTGCCAAAAGAAGCAAAGCTAATGGCAAAGCATGGAAACCCTGACACCTCCAGCAGGGCTAGCTGCTTCCCCACAGCTCCCAAAGAGCACAAGGGTGCACTGCAGAAGGAATGCCCCCAGCTGAGCAGTTTCTGAGCAGAGCTCTTTAAAGCAATGCTACTTTTACTCAACAGAGCCTTCAGTGAAGTCAGCAGCACCAGCTGACCTGAATCTCACTCACACGGACCAGACCACCACAACCAAATCTTCCTCCAGCCCTCCAGCCCTGCTAACATCGTCTGCACGGGGTAAGTACACAAGGCAGGAAAACCCCAACTGTTGCTCACGTGGGACCTCTCCATGTCTCTTTCTCATCCACGCAAACATGGGTGCATTGCAAAGCCCTTCCTAGGTCTGCACTGTGCTACCGATGCAACAGCAGCCTCTTTTGAATACATTCCAGCTTTTGCTGAAAAAGCAGCTCATTCCAGCTCACCAAAAACATGTGGCTGGATGTGCACAGCCTGGACGTGACAGCTGGACATGTTGATTTTGGAGTTCCCCTCCTGTTCATGTCCATAAGCAACAGTTCTCCATAGCATGACTAACAGCACCTTCTAGAGCTAATTCTCCTTTGCTGTGTTTTCTTTATCCAGATGAAAAGTCCAGTGGGAGCAGAAACACAGCAGGAACTCCATCAACTCCAGGTACCTTATTTTTGTATAGATCAACAGTGGGTGCAGACAGTTTCACAGCAATTACCTTGCTTTATGTAGATGGTGCAGGTTATTTAAGCACTGCTCTCGCTTGGTGTTGAGCCCTCGGTACCACCCAAAATCACCTCTGCTTCTGATGCTTCATTTAATCTGGCTTTCAAGCAAAGGTTAGGGAATTCAGGAAGAGTTTTCTCAGAATGGGGGCAGAATCCAAATAAGTGGGAAGACTGAAATCTGCGAGCTGATCTGATTCTCTGTTAAAGACTCGGTCCTACAATGGTTGAGACTGAAAAGCTGCTTTGCCTCTCACATCTTCCCTCACTCACGCAAGGTTAAAAACCCGTGGTCAGCCGTGCCTGACAGATGTCCACGCAGCGTGTCTGTGCCCAGCTGAGCCAGCGGCCAGGAGCATCACAGCAGATTGCTGTTAATTATAACCCTGCTTTAGCTGAAAAGCTCCATACATCTTCAGCTACAGAAACGCTGCTGATGCTTCCAAAACACAGAGCTCCTGTTGTGTGAGACCCAGCATTTCCCAGGAATGGGGTGCCCACGGCAGGCTCAGCACACAAAGCTTCTGTCCTCCACCTGTGGCTGAAAGGACCATTTCAGAATGAAACACGAGGTTTGATGACTGCTAGAGCACAACACAGCTCCACATCGTTACTGATTTCTAACCAGTTCAATCTGGTACTTTACAGTATTTCTGCTTTCTTCTGACTTTTGGCAAAGGAACATTCCAAACCCTGATGTTTTCCCAGGCTCCACACAGCTGCCCACCACTGCCCACCCTGCACCCCACTGCCAGGAGCTGATTTACACCTCTCTGGGCTGTACCTATTTTGTCCAACTGTGCTTTTGGGAGGGAGGGGATGGGAAAAGAAGAGAAGATGCTGGAGCCCTTGTTTGAACAACCTCTGTGCTGCCACAGCTGCACTGCATGTTGGGCAAGTTAACCCAACTCGACCTAGCTTGGTTACTTCTAGATAAAACAGCATGCAAGACATGCCCACTAATTCCATCTTCAAGTCAAACCAGCCAGGCAGCCAATCCATGCCCTTGTTCTGCTGAACTGCCTCCCCTAACCAGTTTGTTTGTCCGTATGGTTGGCATGGGCTGGGGTCGGACTGGATGATCGTAGTTGTCTTTTCCAGTCTTTATGATTCTATGATTTTGTGGTGGGGAAATTTCAGCCTGAGAATGAATTTCCCATTTTCCTGCACCACCAGCCATACTGTGAATACATTCCACTCTCCAGCACGACATTCATTCTTCTGCTTAGTATGTGATATTCAAGAACAAGACTCATTTCTGCATTTCCTCTGCGCAGGTGAAGAGTCCAAGAGAAGTGAGAGTTCCACAGCAGCAACAACTCAAGGTGCCTTCTCCTTTCTCTCATAGAAACAGACATCAGTAGATGTTTCACGGCCCTTTTTACAGCCAACAGCAATGCCACAGCACTGCTATTTTCAGACATTATGATGTAGAGATAACAAGAACCCGATGGCTGTTAGCCATCCCATCTAGCCCTTCAAAAGCCTTCAAAGCTCTGCTTTGAAGCAGCACTCTGGGGTTACATGTCACACCTGAGTAGAGCGGCTGTGAGTCACAGCAGGAAAAGGTGACAGTGTGGCAAAGGGCTGTAAGATGGGGAGGCAGGACAAGCTCCTTCCTCAGACGTGCCAGATCAGTCCTTTACCTGCCATGCTCAGCTTCCTTGTTGCTGTCCCAGCAGAAAAGCCTGTGGGTGGGGAATCGCTTTCTCAGATTGTCGATAAGCAGAGCCACACCAATGCAATCTGATTCCCACCGAGGATGTTCACGTTGGTGGGGCTGCCCCATGATCCCCATCTCTTCAGTAAAGTGCATGTGCGAGTCAGACCATGTAGTACTGCTAGAAATCTTCTTCCCAACCTTGGAAGGAAGGTTTTATGAGATGGTTTTTCCCCCCCTTCTTTGTAGGCATCTCAAGAACTGTTACCCCAGCACTGGAAACCTTTGTCTCTTTGCCTGTGCCTACTCCAACAGAATATGAGTCTCCACTGACTGTGGTAGCTTTCGGTAAGGTCTTGTGCAACCAGGGGAAAGGAGGGAACCTGTTCTGTCAACTCATGCAGGTTAGAACGCTCAGCCTTGAAGAAGCTCCCCTAGGGACAGCTCTCTCCAGTTTCACTCTCCATGCCCAATCTTGGAGATTTCAGAGTGCAAGGGAAAACTCTTGAGAAAAAGGCTTGTTACCACCAAGTAACAAAGCAGGGAATAAACACTCCTAGCCATATCCAGCCCTGAAAGCCTGTTCAGCTCTGTCCCAGCCCCACAAAACTGCTTTCCCTGTAGGTTTCCACCCTGCTTAGCAGGAAGCAGCCAACTCCTCCACACCATTCAGAGATTGGGCAAGGATGGAGCAAGAGATGCCATAACTTATCCAGACAACGGCTCTAAGGATGGGCACGGGGTAGATATAAGATACCCACTTTTCTCTGGGCTGTACTGTCCTGCTAAGAGCTCTAAAGCCATCTTAACAAAGCACAGTTTAACTGATAGTTGCCAGATGTCAGAACCAAATCTGTGCTTGACCACTGGTTCGTGAGATAGCTAACACTGCTCAAAGTCAATAACTCATCTCTCTCCATTATATTACGTATTTATCTGACTGCACACACTTTTAGGGTAAGATTTCTCAGCTGCAATAGGGACATGTTAACTCTAATTAATTGACAATGTAATCAATTGAGCTCTGCCTTCCTATCACTGTCTTATCAACTAAGCACACACCAGAAGCCCTTTGAAGCTATTAGGTCACTCACTCCAGTAACTATTTACTTTTCTATCTATTACACCCCATGCTTGCTTTAATGAAAACACTGATTTCCTACACAAATCACAGTGAGAGTCCCAGCCCTGCACTACCCCAGAAGCCAAGGACAGGAGAGTTATTAGATCAATAGCAGAAGGTTTCTTCATCCATCCACAGGTGTCATCAGCTTCATAGTCATCCTGGTTGTGGTTGTGATCATCCTCGTCAGCGTGGTCAGCCTGAGGTTCAAGTGCAATCGCTCCAAGGACTCAGAAGGTATTTGTCTGAGGCTGCCTGTCCTTCTCTAATCAAAAACCATTGTTTTCTAAGTTCGTTTGGCAACTCCAAAATGATGGAGGCACACACAGGTACACAGACACTAAACTGGCAGCTTACCCAGTGGGGGGGAATCATAGTTAGGAACGGAGTGTGACAGCTTCTTTAGAGCCCCAGTCCAGGCCTATGTGCACCAGGACACCGCCTGAAGTCTGCTGTACCTGAAGCAGCGAAGTGTGCAGATTTCCTGCAGAAATCACAGTCTGACGCTGATTTTCCCTCAGAATCCTATTTCCCGTTAAGCACTGCCCACTAGAGGGCAAGACTGCTCTACAGCAAGGCAGCTAACTGCCAGAAGACTGGAGGATGCCAGCAATTAAACAGGCAGAGACGCATTCACTCCTGCCTGTATAACGTTAAGTGAGTTGAAGCGTTTTCTCTAATCAGCTCTCAGATATCCAGGGGTGACTCTAATTTCGTGTGGATTTCATTTCTAACCCTGTGCAACACGATTCAGAATACAGCTGACTTTTTTATTGCACAGCCGCCGTGTTTTCTCACCTGCACATCACCAACTGCTTTTCTCCCTCCAGACAAACAGAAGCCAGGGAGCTCCATGGTGTCGGAGAGGTAAGGCTGCTCACAGTGTTCATAGCCTGTTGAAAACTGTGTTTTATTGCACAGCTAATTTTAGCAGAGGAAAAAAGGCAACTTTGGTTACATCAGATGGGAAAAAAAAAAGGAAGGAAGAAAAAAAGCATTTCAGGGCTCTGAGGTAGGTGAAAAACACAGTGAGTGCTGGCAAACCTCATCCTGCCTCTGATGGAGTCAAAGGTAGAAATTCAGTGTTTAAGGGCCCCATTTCACAGCTGTGCCGGTATCAGTGAAAGTTCATCACCTTCCAAAAAGGAGTTTGCTCGTCTTTTCTTGCCTGGATACAGACTTGAGATCTGACCCCGGGCTTCTGAAATTCAGAGCAGTGTCAGCAAACATAGACCAGGTCCCCCACCCACCTCCAGCTATTTGCCAGTACCGCTGTTGCTGTTACCTGGCACAAGTAGGATAAAGAGGGGTCTCGGTTCAGAGCCCTTTGGAAGAAAAATGTCAAGTGGAGAATGGTCTGTGTGAACCCCACAGAGAGACATTGCTACCCAAACAGAGAAGCTGCAGACAAAAAGCATCATGAGGCAAGAGCTGGAAGGGACCTAAAAAGGGGAGGAGGTATCACTGCACATTGCTCCTACTTCCCTGTCCTTTCCCATCTGGGTAATACCTCTTCTATGGAAAGACACGGGGGATTCAGGGAGCACGGTTCTTCAGAGGTCAGCCCTGGTCCCCGCATCCCAGCCAGCCTCAGCTCTGTTAGTTTACCTCACTGTGTGGAGAAACTCCCTTCTTATTTCGAGAGTAATTAATGCTTTCTCTCATTGACAGCTGCTCTGCAGGCACGAGCGTGAAGGATAACAGCATCACTCTGATCTCCATGAAGAACATCAATATGAACAACAGCATGACTTACCCACCATCAGAAAAGGTTTCCCTTTTAAGCGTTGCTTTTTAGAGAGTAAGATGGGGAATATTTCTCCTGCTGCAAAAGGGCATGCCTTTGGGATATTTCCTTTGCCTTTACTCCTTCAGAAACGTAGCAACAAGCAGCTACCAGCAAGCTCCTACAGGTCCAACCAGGTTCTAATGAGCCTGGCAGAATTCTGGGTGCCCATTTCAAAGTTATCCAAGCTGCTTGAACTCAAATATTTCATACTTATGGGTGCCAGACAGAGCTGGAGACATTGCATTTAGAGACAAGGCTTACCTTTCTGAAGTCAAGGCCCCCCCTCTAGTCCATGCTCCCCATATACTCCTGCTCTGCAGAGCAGTTGGTGATGCAGGAGCACATTCCTATCAGTCCTCTCAGATCCATCCCAAGTGAATAATTTATAACATGGTTGGTTTTAAGACTAAACTCGCACTTAGTCTTGGCTTGAGGGACCACATTGCTTAATTTCTTTCGCCAGCCCACATAGGCTGCTGAGGTACCACATTTTGTTCTCTTTGCAGGTGCTATGAAGACAACAACCCAGAACTACAAGCTGACGCTTGAATTTCTAAGCTTTTCTTTTTTTCCTTTGGGGAAAGGACAAGGGTGGACTTTATATATAAATTATTATGCTCTTCCTGATCAATACACTTCCAGTATTTTCCCCATCTGGGGAGGATCGGGGCTTTCTCCAGCTACAGCCTGACATACTCAATGGTTGATATCTAACTGCATTTTTGACAGGCCTTCAAACCCTCAGATCATTCCAGCAGCAAGAAGTATGAAGGAACCAACTACTCAGCTAAAAACCTGCTGTCTTAGATTAATGGCCTTTACAGTCTGTGCCAGACAGCCACAGCCTTGCCAGACAGTTAATCAGTGTAGACCCCCACTGAGCTAAACCTGTGCATTAGGAAAGCATGGTCTGAAGCTGAAGGCGTAATAGGACTTAAATACCCAAGTGCTAGGTCAAACCATAGCACAGTTGTTCCAAGCCCCTTCTGCACAGTCAGGGTGACCATGCCCACCTGCCTCACAGGGGCGTTGTGAGGATGTTAACCAGTGTCTGCAAAGCATTTGGAGAGCCGTGAATTAAAGGTGCTGCTGAAATGCAGACTGCCATCTTAAATGCTTCGTTATTAATATCTGAGCTTCAGGCAGATGGGTCGGTATCTTCCTACAAGTTCAACATGCAACGAAGAAGAGTTGTTTGAAGTACAAAAGCAAGACCACTGCTTTGCCAGGGCTTTGTCTGAGCGATCATAAGCAAAATTCTGAGCTACTCCAATTCCTGCAGTTCAGCAGCCTCAGTTTGCAGGGAGAGCTTCAGTCCTTTGTACTGCTGCTTTCCCTGAGCTTCCCAACAGACCAGAGCAGCAGACACTCCTGGTTCCAAGCACCCACAGCTACAAGCACTGCAGATGCATCCCCACCGTGATGATGAGAACATTGTTCTGCTAACCTGTGCAGTGCCACAGCTCACCCCAGGACCCGGCTGGCTCACAGCCCACACTCCTCAGGCCCAGCTGCCAATCACTACCTTCCCACTGCAAAATACAGCCCTGTCAGCTGAGCTACGGCAGTGATGGAGCCATCAATACATCAATGTCTGTAGAGGAAACAAGGCTCTGTTGGGAAGTCCTGGAGATCTCAGCTGCATCATGCACTAAAGCACTAACTCTCCAACTGCTTTTCCCCCTGACTGTCTCCCTGAGACTCCTGGCTTCAAGCTCTACCAGTTCCTGAGTCAGAGACCTTGGAGCACCTCATTTAGTTGGCAGCAGCGTGGTGAGAAACTGATTTCTCCTACCACGAGCATCGAAATCCATCAGCCCTGAAGGTAAATTGTGAAATCAAGGAAAAAGGATTTATCCAAGCAGGCAAAATAGGTATCGCTGCACACATCCCATTGTACAGTGCAATGAAACATATAATTTAGCTTGATCTGATTGTATAGGATGGATGGGGGCCGGTTACTGGAGCACGCAGTGCTAAAGATAGCCGTGCTTTGCAGCACACCAAGTGCTCAGCATAATAAACGCAATGTGTTCCCCACTCTCGTTACGGTCATTGCTCAGCACCCACAGCGGCTGTTTGTAGAGCCGGTTCGTTTGGGTTTTAGTGGATTTTAGTAAGAACTCTCAGCGGAGCAGAACGTGACGTCATCAAACATCCACCAAGGGGGGGAGCTGGGTCTGTGTGAGCAGCGGGTGCAGGCGATGCCCAGCTCTGTACAGCCCCGAGAGGCAGCACTGGGGAGGACGGGGGGCTGCAGAAGGGGGTGTTTGCTCCCAGGAAGCAGCGGTACAAGAAAGGAGGTGGCTTCAAGCTGCAGCCGGGGTCAGCTTGGGCCCAAGGAAACGTTCCTTCTCATAGCGGTGCTGCAGCGGCACGTGCTGCACGGGGAGCTGTGCGGCCACGGCGCGTCCATATTCCACATCCATGTGAGAGGGATTCCCGCAGCGGGGGGACACTATGACGTCACCGAGCCCCCCGATATGACGTCACCGCTTCCCGAGCCGCCGCACTGCCCGCTGGGAGTTGTAGTCCCGAGCAGCGCCGCCGCTCCCAGCGTTCCCCGGAAACCGCCTCCGCGCACAAGATGGCGGCGCGGGCGGGCCGGGGCGGTGGGCTGTGAGCGGCCGGGGGGTCGGGCTGCCCCGGACCCGCCATGACCTACACGGCGGAACAGCTGGACGGCGTGCGGCGGTGAGACGGGACGGGGGGTGGGAGCTGCGGGGTGAGCCTTTGTGGGTAGCGAGGAGAAGGGGAGCCGGGCCTGGGGGGATGCTGAGGGGATGCTGAAGGGATGCTGAAGTGATGCTGGGGGGGATGCTGAGGGGACGCTCCGTGCCCGGCCGTGACGCCGTTCCCGTGTTCGCTTCCAGGATAAAGAGCTGCCGGAATTACTACGAGATCCTGGGCGTGGAGCGGGATGCCACCGAGGAGGACCTGAAAAAGGCCTACCGCCGGCTGGCACTCAAGTTCCACCCCGATAAGAACCGCGCTCCAGGAGCCACGGAGGCCTTCAAAGGTGGGGGATGCGGCCTCGGAGAGCGCTTGGTTCTGTGTTGGGCAGCTGAGGGTGATCGCGGAGGTCCCTCCCAGCCCCCAGCCGTTCGGTGCTGTGATCTGAAGTCGTGCATCCTCCGCACCCTTGTTGCGTTGCAGCTGTATGCAAAGCCTTGTGAGCCGGGCCTAAAAATGCAAAGGTTTCACCCGTCGCGTGTCAAAGTGAGGGGTGTTAGAAGGATGTTTCGTCGTTTGCCGTGTTGGGGTTGTGTTTCTGTATGAACTGTTCACAGCCGCTTTCTGTCAAAGAGGAAGGAAGAAGATGAAGCAAACAGGCTGCTCCTTCCAGGTGGTTTGACGTGCGCTGTGAATAGATGCACAGGTACTGCTTTGTAAAGGTCTCTGCTGGCAGAAAGGCTTGGAACGCGGGTCTGCGTGCTAATTACTCTTTGTCAGTACTTAGTTCAACCTGATTGAGAAGCTGCTTTCTCCCTCAGCCTTTCAATACGTGAGGTCTCTTGCATTTAAGTTTTCCAAATGCTTCACCTCTCTCCATATACTTCAACATTTGTGTCTTTCTCCTGGTAAAGTGACAGCAGGCCTTAGGTTTCATCGCAGGTAATGGTGGTGTTCTAATGCTTCTTATACAAAGGCAGTTCTTTCAAAAGTAAATCAGGCTTTGGCCAAACTCACATTTTCTATGACTGAGCACCTGCTTACATCCTAAAGTGCTGCACTGTAACACTTCTTCCACTTCGTTCTCCAGCAATAGGCAATGCTTTTGCAGTTCTCAGCAACCCCGAGAAACGGTTACGATACGATGAATATGGAAGTGACCACGAGCACGTCAGCACTGGCCAAGCCAGGCACTATAACTACTACTCAGAATTCGAAGCAGACATTACACCAGAAGAAATATTCAACGTGTTTTTTGGTGGGCACTTTCCAACAGGTTGGTATCTGTCTGTGCTGCTTTCCGAGCATCGTGAACTGGCACTAGGCCATAAAGCAGGTTCAGCTCCTCTTGGTATTGATCTAATAGTTCAATTATCCTTGGAAAAAAACAGGAACCTTTAGGGATTGTTTTCCCTTCCTACCTTAGGCCTGTAAACACTCCTTAAATGCACAGTTTATGCTTGAGGTGACTCCAGTTCCTAACAATGACCAGCTTTGCTGTCCAGGAGAGCAGTGGGGGGTTGGCTGTTATGCTGTGACACATTCCTAACTCCCAGCCTCTCGAGAACTGCTGGCAGCACAAATTAGGAGTAAGAACGTTTTAATTGAGCAGTGAGCAAAATTTCATTGCCATCTGTAGCTGAAGACCCGTCTCTTTATTGTTCTTTTCTCTCCACTGCCTGATGTCAGCTGTGGTTTGGGAAGCAAAGTAAGATGTGAACGCAAGGGGCACGAGGCATCTTTGCTGTTGGTTTTGCCCTTGAGATCTGCTCCTGGATGCCCTGCAAAATCCACTCCACTTCTGCTCTTTCTGGATTTCAGAGCAAAGTTGCTATTTAGATATTCATGTGGTGATATAATCAGAGTTTAAGCTTCTAATCAAAACGCCGTACGCAGTTCTTTCCTCATCTTAGAACTGTCAAAAATAAATCAGCTACAGTCAACGTGCAAGGAAGGAAATCTGAGTCGCACCTTTTCTCCTCAAAAAGCTTTTTGATTCGTTTCTTTCCACATTATAAAATCGTTAAGTGAAATCATTAATAACTGGATGGAAGAGGAAATAGAACTGAGTATAGAAGGGCATATGCAGTAATTATAGGAAGCCACAGTTCACGACCTGAGCCCAGTGGAAAAAATTAATTCTCCTTCTGAAAGGCTGGACATGCAGGACAGACTGCAGTTGTGCAAGTGAATATGACAGAAGTATGAGGTGCAATTATTTTATGTACACACACACACGCCTATATGTTATATGTACAGTGTTGTACAGAATACACATGTGTTTTTTAATCTAGCTGTATGCTCTCTCTCGAGCAGTTTCTGCATTTTGATGCAAATTAAGATGGATGAGGAGCAAAATTCACGTTTCTTTGGAACATCTATTGGAATAACAGTATTTTGACATTCAAGTTTGAGGTCTCTCAAGTGTAATTCAGCCCATGTAGTATAAACCTGGGTAATCAACCAGGAACAGAATTACAGGAAAATACCAGCAACTGGATGAAAATGATGATCCTTTTTGGGCTTCTTTTAACAGGAAATATCCATATGTTCTCAAATGTAGCCAGAGATGCACACTATTATCCACGGAGGCACCGAAATGAAAGAGCATGGACACAGGAGCAAGAGGAAGAAGAAAACAGGCCACAGGTAACTGGGCTTAAACATCTCACCAGGGTGAGAGGTTGACATACCCCTCTGACAACATTACAGACTTATGTTGATGTTTTTCTTTAAGAGCTGTACCCAAACAGGTGTTTACACAAGGAATCAGATTGTTTCTCTTTTATCAATCGCTGCTTTGAAAGTAGATTGTATTGATGGGATCACAGGCCTTGGAGTTTCTGTAACTATTTTGCTGGTGCTTGGTTCTTGCAGACTTGAAGGGCTTGGTAATCTAACAGCGATCGGTCCTAGTGTGGACTGATACTGGATACAGTAGCATTGCCTTGTCCCCACTGCATATTTAAGACTTCATTATATTAACATACAGTTGTAGCCCAGGTCAGGATGGGTCTGGGATAGGTTTCTACCAGCTGAAACCTTCAGATGAGGTACCAGATGTCACTTATTGCTAATACACCTGTGTATACACCCATGCTACCTACCTTGGAAAAATCTTCCTCCAGAAGCAGTCTGGTAATCTTAACAAGATTGTTCTCAAGGGAAGATGAACTTTTCCTTGGCGTCTCATATAGGCAGGCTCTGGAATGGGCAGTGTGCAGACAGCTAAGCTAGGGCAAATGAATCCGTGAATCCCACCTGCTAATGTGTTGGGTGTCCTTGTTGCTAACCCAGGGCAGAGAACAGAGCCTAAATAGGTGCCTGCTACGCTTTGTTCCTGATTACAGAAGGGAGTTTAAGAGTCAATTAAGAGTCAACTGGCAGGCAGGCGCAGTGCTGCGGGCATCTGTTGTCTTGTGCAGGAAGCTGTAAATGGGGAGAAAAAAAATGCTCTAAAAACATAATTAGAAGAAAATGGCTTTAAAGAGCTTTCAGAGACTGTTAGTAGGAGTTATTTTAAAACCAAGGTGCCATCCTGGGCAGAATTTGGAAATCCTCATCTTTTCTCAGTTGGCTTTTCATACATTACTGATTTATGATAGCCTGACTTCTATGAACGTGCACGTTGTTTTCCATCCATATACTTGTCTGCTGATTACTGTTGTTCTTTTCAGAACTCGTACTCTGCATTTATTCAGTTGATGCCCGTTTTCATCATCATAATCGTATCGGTTATAACTCAGCTGATGGCCACTAACCCCCCCTACAGCCTGTTCTACAAGTCGTAAGTCACTTGAAAACAATTATTCCTTTGAGATAAAGGCGGTAGACAGAAGTGGGCTTTAACGGAAGAAATGCTTGTTACTGTTCTGTCCTACTCTTTCTTGAAAGTGTTATCAGACTGTAGATAAGGAAATACCAGCAGTTTCTATTGATAAGTTCTAAGTAAACTACGGTGAGCTTTATTGCTCTGTGTACTGAACAGATAGAGGTGCTGAGCCAGAAAGCTTAACCAGCTGGTGTGAAATGCTTTTGCACAGTGGTACAGTGGAAGGAATGTGGGTGTAGCTTAGCTACGGTACTAATCAGCCCCTGGCCTGCCAAGCCCAGGAAGGTCTGTGGACTGCCTCTTATGTTCCCATGTAAAACAATTAGGAAATCAGGTCTTGCAATATAACTTCAGCCAAAATGCCACTGAGGAAAATTGTCAGGTGCCACAAATGATTCAAGTTTTGAAATGGCTTGGTTTAACATCTATAAAGAGGCGGTATTCACAAGTCATAGAGGGCAACCTAAGCTGGTTGGCTCTAGAAGCAGAAGGAATGCCTGACCTGCTGCAGTCTGAGTTGGTGGGCAGGAGGAAAACTCATGTAAACTTCTTGGCATCCAGCGCTGGGAAGTAGGAAGCGCTCCAGGCTGGTTTAGTAAACTTCTCTGGCTCATACTGAGATAGGAATGGGAACTGGCAAGGTTTGAGGTACCATGAGTGCAAACAGCAGTAGCAGAGCACCCTGTCAAATCTCCCTGCTCCCAATTAGGAGCAAAACTATTCAGGCTTAGGCCTGTATGCTTTCCACAATCATAGTGTAGATTTAATTGGCCTGACGTCCCTTACTTCTCTTTACCACCAGATGTCAGTATGGAGACCTAAGAGAATAAACGGTGGTTTGCTTTTTCTGGTTTGGATTATTTTTTTTACTTGGTTCTGTTTTCCAAAGAGTGTTTTTGCTATCTGCCCAGCCCACGTGGAACTTCACACACTGTGCACTGAGCAGCTAATCTGTCCTGGCTTGCTTCAGTGCCTTCCCTTGTCCTGCTGATAGGAGATAGCCTGGCTTGAGCCTCGTGTGCAGTTCCAGATGCTGTTTCTCTAAATCATATCTTAAAAAAACAAAACAAAACTAACAGCTCTAAAAGAATTTATGTAAGGAAAGCGTGCATTTCCAAGGCTTAGCGAGAGGAAAGTTAAAACAGAGCCCAGGAAATGGAAGGAGCCAACTGAATTCCATGGGTAGAATGTAACCTCCACAATTTTTGCTGTCTGCCTCTTTCTCTGGGCAGTGACTTGAAACAATGCCTGCATATCTGTGTTCAAATAAGGAAACTCCAAAAAGAATCGTCTAGCCTCTTGTCTGTGCCATTGTGGCCTATCCCACCTACAGGATGCTTCACACACTACCAAGGCTACCGGTGATTATAAAGCACTAAAGGGAAGTGTAACTGGAATCCCCTCTGCTAATTCTTATTTCTACTAAAGGATCCAGAAATCAGGAAAGTGTAAATCCATTGACATTGTGCTCCAAACAATATTGGGCTGCGTGACTTTCCTATGGTCTCTGTATTTGACTTTTGTTTCCCACGGATTTCTGGACCTACCTTTCCAGAAGTTAACAGCAAACAGAAGAAAGGGTGTGGAGCTTCTGTTTGCAGATAAAATTGGTTCTCAGGCCCTGGAATTATCTGAACTGAGCTGCTGAAAACTCAGTATTGGAAAGGAGCGGCATCAGCTCTGAATCAGTTCTTTGTAGATATCTCCCAGTTCTGTATATTTTCACTGTGTGGGTTTTCTTTTTCAGTGAATTCAGTTTGTAGCGATAAGCTTTCATGGCCTGAGGCTTGTAATTTCCTCACTGCATGGCTGAGGGAGCTATCGCCCTGCAGAGAGTGACTGCTCAGAAGTAGTTGCAAAAATTCTCTTCTGGAAATGTTAATAAGGAGACACATATTTCTGTTTCTTTGTGTTTGAACAGCTGAAAAATCTCTTTTGCCCGTCGTGTTTTCACAGGTCTATAGGCCACGTTATTAGCAGAGAAACAGAGAACTTGCAGGTGCCTTACTACGTTGATAAAAACTTTGAGAAGAATTATCAAGGAGCAGAACTTCAAGAGCTAGAGAGAACAGTTGAAAAGGATTACATAGACTACATTCAGACCAGCTGCTGGAAAGAGAAGCAGCAAAGTAAGTTATTTTTCTTATGACCTATCAACAGTTGTTGCCATTTTAGCTTCATTTTCCAGTGCAGCTAACTTCTCAGATCTTGCAGCTGTACTTCTCACATCTGCTCTTAACACTGACTTTGGCAGCCCCTCAACAAAGTTTGTTTCAGGTGATTGAAAGAGAAGTGGGAAGTAGATTCTGCTATTCGAGACTTGTTTCCACTCCATTTGTCTGCTTGGCTAGCTCTTAGTGAAGGTGTTTTAATCACTAGCGACCACTACATTTATTTAGCTCTCACGGCTTGTTTGGGCTAGAAAAGATACTAAGGTTTCCTTTGCTGAGGCAGAATTAGTTTTGCGTTGGCTGGCTCTGTGAGAAGGTCATCTAACTCCTTCAGACTTCATCAGGAAGAGTCCAAAGCCTCCCCAGGTGCCTGTGAAAATTTCATAGTGCTGCTGGTATCAGTTCTCAGAGATGGTTCCTCTGTGCTTCTTTTATGCACTCATTTGCATTTTCTATCTTTAGATGATTTGAGAGCGTGTTTTTCACCATAGTCTTTTAAAAACAAGAACTGAATGCAGGGAGGGAGACCAGAAGAACGTGAGCATCAAGTCGTTCTTCTCACAAGTTTGTCAATAAACAAAACTGAATACAAGATGCAGCGCTGGGGAAAAGTTATCTGGGGACCTTGAGACAGTTGTTCATCAGCTGCTGTTTTATAACTTTGGTCCATTGCTTCTTGTGTGTTTAACTTTGTGGTCAGCCTCTTTTTTTGCCAGTTGAATGTTTATTAATAGTCCACTTGTTCTATTGGCTGAAGGTACGTTCAGCAGCAGCAAAAAGAAGGAACAGCTTAAGTTACAGCCCGTGCTTTTATGATTTTAATTGCACTACCTGCTGTCCATCTGCCTCCGATGTATCAGGATGTTGTTCAGCCAGGCACTGCACAGCAGCACAGCATACCAGTTTGGGTCTCCTGACATCTTTGGTACGGTTAGGGACAAAAGGCAAGTCGTAGGTTGTTACAGGTGGTTGTTTAGGTGTAGGAGCACAGCTGCAAAGTGAGACTGCAAAGAGCTTGGAGTCAGGGAGAATTACAGGCAGGGAACTGAAAACAGAGAGATACGTAGTTGGGAATGAGAATTGTAGGAGGTCCTTGAAGAGGAGAACTTCAGTCAGTGGAGGTTGAAGGAACAGCTGTGTGAAAGATGGAATAACACAAAGAACTTACGTGGTGGAATTAATGCTGGCAAGAAGTGCAAACACTGGCAGTAAAAGGTTTTGCCCCATTGGATACGTGTAAACTGAGTGTCTTCACTGCAGAGCTCTGATCATTGGGACAGGAAGCCCAGTCTGGTTTTGCTGCAGGGCCATCAAGGCTCTGTACCCACACAGCTGTGCTCTGCTGAGTGGCACTTGAGTCACTGAGACTGGAAACTGATTCCTGACCTACAAGAAGATGTTTGTGCACTTCAGATTATGGAGCTTTGTGATAAATAGGGACAGAGTCTTATGGCTTTACATTTCATGCAGAGGACGTAAGGCATGAAGGGCCCTATTGAGAAATTCTTTGTGCTCCAGCTGATTTTGTAACATGAGAGGCTCGTTTGGTGTATAAAAGCTCTTTGAACAATGGCATGTCATCAGGTAGCCCGTGCTGGAGGGAGAGGTTGGCCTTTTCAGAAACAAACCACTGCTGTTGTAGCTGCATCTAAAATACTCTTTGGGGAGAAAACTGTATTAAGACTTGCTTAGCTAATCAGCAGGAGATGCTTCCCCGAGTTGCTGGGGGAAGGTAATGGAAACTGTGGGATTATTTCAGTTACGTGTTGCAAAGTACATTCGGGATCGTATTGTTAATGGAAGGGCTTGGAGACCTGTCAGACAAGTCCCTCACCAGGCTGCTCATCTTCCTGTCATCAATAACAACAAATACAAGAATTAAAAGTATTTACATATTTAAAAGTATTTACAATTCCTTCCGGGCAAGTCTTGGCAGAGACTTACAGACTGATAAGCACAGCATGAAAAACCCAACGTCCGTACATCAAAGTCTCAGACTTGGGTGGGTGTTGTGGGCCCCAGCAGAACGGGTATGTGGGAAGAGCTGCATTTCTCAGTGCCGTGGGCAGGGATGTAGGGCTGGTAACTCCTGTTTGGCTGCAGACAGCTGACACAGCCTTAATAAAGCAATGGGAACAGTGGGCACGAGGTTCTCCTTCCTTTTGGCTCATCACTGAGATGACAGGTGTAGGGTAACCCCATCTGTAGGGTCTGTGCTGGGGGGAGATGGGTGAACACTGGGGCTTTATGGGGTGTTGTGCAGTTGTGAATGCTGGTATTGGCCAGGACAGTGGCTGTTAGCAGACCAAGCACTGCCATCCTAATTAACCTGTGCTGTTCTCACCTTCCAGAGTCCGACCTGTCGAATCTGGCCAGGCTGTACAGAGATGAGCGGCTGAAGCAGAAAGCGGAGTCACTGAAACTCGAGCACTGTGAGAAGCTCTACAGTCTGATTGGGATGCACAAAGGGGGCTGACCGGGGCCTCTGCCCCTTCTTATTTATTGCTGGTTTAAATTATGGTTTTATTTTCCTCTGTATAAAAAGGGAAGGAGTCCATCGCAAAGTCTGAGCGATTCCTTCGTGTTGTGCAGAGATGGGCCGACACGAGCCGCAGGGCTGTGTTTGCAGGGCTGTGTTTGCTGCCATACCCTGCACACTGTATTCGGTTCCAAGGACCGGTGGCACTTTGTCAATTCATTCTCTGGGAAACGCTCAAGAGTTCGGAAACGTGTCTGTGTTCTGTCTGCCATCCAGCCGTGTGCTTCCAGCAGAGCAGACACGCGTCCCGTGCTTTCTGTGTTCCTATAGCCCGGCTCTGTGCACTGACCTCGCCTGGCTCTGCTCCCTGCAGCGCTGTGGGAGGAGACGAGGTTGGAAAGCAGCCGGGCTCTGTTTAGTGCTTGGTTCAGAGCAGCTGCCACCGCTGTCGGAGGGAGCTGCCCCTTCTGTGTGCAGAGCTGTGAGCCGGGCTGAGCCCCGGGCTGCACGCGGGGAGGGACGGCCCTATTTGTGTGCTGTGTTTGCAGTGCCGTGTTTGCAGCGCCGTGTCGCTCACCCTCCTGTGTCGGTCTGTTTCTTATTGGCAAACTCTCCCCCTGCTGTCACGGGGGCTCCTGCGTTTTCCCGTACGGTTTTAATGTAGCATCTTTTTACTCTGTCCACCAGTTACGAATGTCTCACTGTACAGACTAGCGCTGCAAACAAACACAGCCGTGGAGTCGCGTCTGCCTCGTCTCGATGCTCCTTTACACAGCCGGGCCTTTAAGGGCAGACCGGGGAGGGACCGTGCGGGGCCGGCCGCCATTTGCCGCGGGGTGCGGAAGATGGCGGAGCTGCCGGGTGGGCGGGGCCTGTTTGTGGGCGGGGCTACGGCGGGTCAGGCCACGCCCCCCGCGGTAATTGCTCCTGGCACGTGGCCGCAGCGGCCCCGCGGTGTGAGCGCAGCCGGGCTCCGTTGGCGATGCCCCGCACGGCGCCCCCCAGTGCCGAACCGCCCGCATTGGGGCACTGCCCGCATTGGGCCCCGTGAGCCGCGCTCAGCAGGGAGCGGTTCGGCAGCGGCTGCCGGCAGCTCGTGTGCCAAGGTTAAATTTAGCCGGAGCATCGGGTTGCCTCGCGGCTGGCAGCGCCGCGCAGCACCTGCTGCCGCCGCCCGCAAACAGCCCCCAGGGCCGGGCTGACCCCGCGGGGGCGGCCGGATGGGGCCAGGAGCACCGAGAGCTCCGCGCGTCCGAGCCGGGCCATTAGGCGAGTAATTATCACGGCCCTCCGCTCGGCTGCGGCAGACCCGGAGGCGGTGGGTGCCGGTCGGGTTTCCAGGCTCACGCTCGCTCCCGGCCGCTCGCCGTTGGGAACGTGATGGGGAGGATCGCTCGGGCCAGGGTTGGGGACGGGACGGGGATGGAGGAGCGACGCGGAGCCCCGGCCGCCCTTTGTGCTGCCCGAGAGCGGCCAGCAGCGCGGGGCACCAAACCCGCCCAGCCGCCCCGTGGGGCCGTTCTGGCTCCCGGCCCGCGGGGTCACGGCGGCTCCGTCCGCACGGCGGACCCCTGAGCCGGGGGCGGCGGCGGCGACATTCCGGCACCTCCCGGCACCTCCCGGCGCTTGGCGTCGCCCCCCCCGGCTGGCGCCCGCCGTCACACATGTGATCGAAGCTCCGGGCACCGCCGCGAGCCCAGCAGAAGGTCGAGCGGCGCCGGGTCCGTCCCCGCCATGATCCCCCGCGGCAAGAGGGACGCGGGCCGCCCCGCGGAGCTGCCCGACGGCGCGGAGGGACGCGGGTCCCCGTGGGAGGAGGACGGCCGGCTGTCCGTGCTGCCCCGCGACGACCTGCCCAAAAGCGTGTCCGACTCGTCCATCTCCTCCTACCACTCGGCGCGGTGCTCGGAGACCACCGACACCTTCAAGGACTGCCTGGAGTCCCTGGAAGAGGACGATGCCGGCCGCCTCACTCCCCCGCCGCCCTACGTGCCCCCCGAGAGCCCCCCGCCGCTCGGCCCCGGCTCCGGCCCGCGGGAGGAGCGCGCCCGGCAGCCCCAGCTGTCCGTCACGGCTAAGAATAGCGCGGCGCCGGGCCGCGGGGGCAGGATGGGTCCCCTGCGCGGAGACCGGCCGCCCGTCGTCGCCTTCGTGGAGCGGCCGAGCGCGGCGGCACCGGCGGCGATGCTGGGCGAGGGGCGGCGGGCCCGGAGGGGCGGCGGGGCCAGCGACTCGGACGAGGCCGACAGCGAGGTGCGGGCGCTGACGGCCAGGTCCTTCCGCAGCCTGTCGGGGCCCCCCGGCGCCCGGCTGGACATGTGCAGCTCGTCCAGCCTCTCCAACTCGCTGTCGGAGGACGGCGGCGGCGGGCGGCGGTGGGCGGCCTGCGGGGAGCCCCGCGGCACCGAACTGCCCGGCGTGCCGGCCAAGGAGCTGTTCGAGTGCGTGGATGTGGAGCTGGAGAGCGGCGACCCCAAGAAGGGCTACGGCAAGAGGAGGACCGTCCCCAAGCGGCAGATCCAGCTGAAGAGGAAGGAGAGGAAGGAGGCGGGGTTCTTCCCCTGGGGGGACAGCTCGGCCCCGCAGCCGCTGCCCCCGGCCAGGAAGGAGCCCCCGGGGAAGGGCAGGGCTGGCGGCGAGGACTTCAGGTTCAACTACAAGCAGTTTGTGAAGACGGCATCCTTGGACGGCGACGCCGGCAAGACCAGGATGGCGTCCAGCCTGGTGAGGAACGTGCTGGCCAAGAAGATGCAGTACGAGCAGCTCATCAAGATGGAGCAGCAGAAGGTGCTGCGGGGCAGCTCCACCTCCTCGGGGCCGTCCTCGGCCGGCACCGACCTGCTCGGGGACGGCATGGAGGGCAAGTCCAGCTCGCTGTCCAAGTCCGACCTCAGCGCCTCGGCCGAGGACGTGATGCTGATGGACGTGGGGCTGCGGGCTGGCGGTGCCCACCGGCCGGCCAAGGGGGTGGTGCTGAGCGAAGCCACGCGGGAGAACGTCTGCAGGCTGAAGAAGACCTTCAACGAGCTCAACGAGAGGATGCGGTACCAGGAGGTGGTGCAGTGCCAGCGCCTGCCTGCAGCCCAGCCCAGCGCAGAGAGGACTCCCTACTGGCGAGCACGTGCCTTGTTTGAAGGCCGCAGCGGGGACGGGAAGGTGCCGGCCGTCACCCCCAGGTTTGAGAAGCCGCAGAAGCCGTGGCCCAGCCTGCGGCAGCGAGCCATCCGGCCCAGCAGGGCGCAGCTCGTCCCCTTCGAGCCCAAAAGCTCGACGCCTCCCGACGTGCCGCCCCGCAGCGTCTACACCGCCCGGGCACGGGATGTGAGGTTGGGGCCACAGAGCCGTGGGGAGGAGAAGCCACCGCCAGCACCACGAGAGCCCCCGGGACCCGGAACCTCTGTAGGTAGCGCTGCTGAGCCGGGCAGCAAAGGCAAGGGCTTGGTGCCGCAGCCACGGGATGTGCGCAAGCTGCTCAAGAGCAGCTACAGCCTCAGCTTTGGTGCTGCACGCAGACCCCCAGCTCCCGGCCCCAGCGGGGAAAGCACTGAGGAGCCCAAGCCTCCATCCCCACTCATCATCCACTGCACCTCGGTGCGACGCAGCGAGCCTGCACCCAGCGTCGTGCCTGCACCCAGCGTCGTGCCTGCACCCAGCATTGTGCCTGCAGCCAGCATCATGCCTGCACCCAGCATCGTGTCAGCACCCAGCACCGTGTCAGCACCCAACATTGTGCCGCCGGCCGGTGGGGACATGAGGCCGGATGGGGTCCGAGAGCCTGCACCGGCACGCACCGAGGGCACGGCAGCATCCACCATCAGCCAGCCGGCACAGAGCTCACCTGTGCAGATCAGCAAGGTGCAGTCTGTGCGGAGAGAGGCAGCCACCACCAAGAGCCCCCAGCCCAGCCCGGCCACGTGCCGCCAGCGCAGTGAGATCCGTGTGCCGTCACTGGTGGGGACTGTGGAGGAGACGCACGTGGAGAGCCACCTCCACGTCCTGGTTGGGCCTCGGTCTCCGCCTGTGGCCGTGGAGGCCACCCCGGCTCAGAGCAGTGCTGTGCTGAGAACGGAGAAGACCCTTCTTCTCCCACCGCCTCCGCTGAGCCCCGCAGAAGAGGACGAGGATCACGGTCGCGGTGTCGGCTCAGGGGGCAGCACTGGAGCAGACCAACGTCGCAGCAATGGGGACAACCCAGGGCACGTCCAGGATGTGAACTCAGCAGTGAGGAGCGCTCTGAAGCCGCCCACCAGTGAGCCGGGCAGCCAACCGGCCTCGGCAGGGAACCACAGCCCCGTAGACAGCACTGGCCCCACTGTGCCATTTCAAGTGAGGGAGACTTCTGAAGGTCCCTCTGTCCCCCCTGTGCCACTTGCCAGCAGGCCACAGGAACAGAGGGAGACCAAGGAGCACGTACCAAAGTGGCCGGGAGCTGGTGATCCACAACTTACTGCTGGCCATGCAGACAACTCCAACTACTTGACAATTCCTGTGAAAGCCCCCAAACCTTTCCCAGCGCCAAAGGTGCCCCCGGTCTCCAGCCCAGGCACCACCTCTACTGGGACCCCTTTGGTCCCCCATCCAAACAGTGCATCCTTTGGGACCCCCTCGGTCCCAAACTCGACCACCACACTCTTTGGGACCCCTTCAGTCCCCAGTCCAGCCACTGCACCCATTGGGACCTCCACGGTCCCCAACCCAGCATCTTTTGAGACCCCTGCAGTCCCCAGCCTGACCAGCACATCCCTTGGGACCCCTTTGGTTCCTAGTGCAGCCAACAACTCTTTTGGGATGCCATTCTTCCCATACCCACTGAGTGCACCCTTTGGGACCCCTTTGGTCCCCAGTCCGGCCACTCCATCCTTTGGGGCCGCTCCAGTCCCCAGGCTGCCCAACTCAACCTTTGGAGCGTCTTTGGTTCCCAACCCATCCAGTTCACCTTTTGCAACCCTTTCTGTCCCCAACCTTGCCTGCTCATCCTTCGGGACCCCCTTGGTCCCCAACCCATCCTGCACACCTTTTGCATCTCCCTCTGTCCCCAAGCGGGTCAGCTCATCCTTTGGGAGCCCCTTGGTCCCCAATCCAGCCACAACATCCTTTGGGACTGTTCCAGTCTCCAGGCCACCCAACTCAACCTTTGGTGCCCCCTTGATCCCCAACCCATCCAGCACACCCTTTATGACCCCCTCTGTCCCCATGCCAGCCAGTTCATCCTTTGGGACCCCTGTGGTCAACAACCCAGACCCTACTTCCCTTGGGTACCCATCAGTAACTAACGTGGCCAGATCTTCCTTTGCATCTCCCTTATTCCCCAGCCCGGCCAGTGTTCCTCTGGGTACTGGTGTGTCCCCCCATCCGGGCGTGGAAGCCCCATGGAACAAACCCCTCCCTGAGCCCCCCCAGGCTTCTGACACTCTTACCACTGCTGTGCCCCCAGCCCAGCCCCAACCTCACATGGAAGATGTTCCCCGGAGGACCGAGGGCTCCTCGCCGAGCAGCAAGAGCACCCCGAGCCCCACGCGGCCCTTTGCTCCCCACCCATCTGCACACCGCAAGATGCTCGTTGATCCCGACAGTGGAAAATGCTACTACATGGAAGCGCCGCGGCAGCCCCAGCTGAAAACACTTTACGACCCGGAGACAGGGCAGTACATGGAGGTGCTCATCCCACCGGTGCCCGTGGCCTCACATGCCGGCTATTACCAGGCTCCCTTCAACCCCATGCTCTATGGCACACCCTACATGCCCTATGGCAGCTTCCCAGGGCTGCCAGCACCCCCACCGCCCACCGCCTCCTCCCCGGCACACCCCGACCTGCAGGGCCAGCCACCGACCTCCGAAAAGCCTGGAGGCTTACCCGGAACTTTCAGCCCCGATCCTAAGGGTGAGGGGACGCCTGCAGCTGGGGGTCCTGACTGCGGGTACCTGGAGAGCCCCTATTACATCCCCACGGGGATGCGGGCCAGCCCCAGCCCCAGCCAGCCCCCAGCCCGTGCCAGCCCTGCCAGCACTGAGAAGGGACCGCTGCCTCCCTTGTGATCCCCAAATGCAGTGCCAGCCCACATCGCCCCCAGCCCTGGCTGGAGGGACCCCGTGGTTGTGGCTGATCTGGTGATGGGTTTTGCCTGGGCCCAACTGTCACCTACAAGGAATGGGGAAAAGTGATGTTTTCAGCCCCAGTGCGTCCCTGAAGTTGTGGGAGTTTGGCCACAGCAGCAAAGGGACCACGTGAATGGCCCCGCTCGGCCCAGCCTGCAGCTCCCATCCCAGGGGTGATGAACAGAAGCACCGCAGCCACAGCACGGACTCCTGAAAGCAGCAATAAAGTGCCGGGCCAACATTAACCCTACAAACCCACCCGTGTCCGAGTCGTCTGTAAAGGGGACACGAGGGGCACAAATGTTCCTTGCAGGGCACATCCTGAGCAGAGCCTCAGGCACAGCAAACGGTGCTGCTGCAGTGGCGGGGATGGGGGTCACAAGCCCAGGGGGAGGAGGAGGTGAGCCAAACCCAGGTATGATGTGTGGGAGGATGGGTGCAGGATTGAATCAAACCAGGATTCTGAACTAAACCCAGCACCAAAACGGGGGCAGGTGGCTGCACTGGGTGTCAGCCGGATGCAGGTGCATCGGCTGCGCATGGGTGCCAGGGGGTGACGCCGCTCGTGCCCGCCCCCATTGCTTCCAGCATCACTCAGCAGTGCAGGGGCAGAAGCATGCAGGCAGTGCTGGTGCTGTGTGTGGCCCTGAGCCTGGCAGCAAGAGCAGGAGCTGAGGATGCATGTGGGGGCCCCGAGGCCCCCTCCTCATCCCACAGCATCCCTGCACCCCGGATGAGTGCTGAGGAGCGGCTCTCACCCCACATGCCTGAAGCCCTGCGCTGCGACGCGTGCCACGCCATCGCCTTCCAGGTGCAGGGGTACATCTGGGTACATCCCCACCAGCACCGCGCTGAGTGCTTCTGGCTGCTGGGGGGAGCAAGGGGGGTGCTGGGGTGAGAGAGGGGTCACGGTGCATGGAGAGGGGTCGCGGTGCACGGCCACCCCATGGCCACTTTCTCCTCCATTCCTGCAGCTGGAGGGGCGGCTGAGCCGTGCGGAGGCGAAGCAGGGCAGGAAGGCGCTGAGCGAGTCGGACTACGTGGAGGTGCTGGAGCAGAGCTGCCTGCAGGACTGGGAGCTGTGAGTGCTGCAACCCTTCCCCGGAGCGCAGTGGGCACCAGAGCAGACCCCAACCTCACATCCCTGCAGTTACGGCGTGCAGGAACTGAATGGGGAGCGGCGGCTGCCGGGGCCGGGGCTGCCGGGACAGGAGGTGATGAGCGTGGCCATGATGGGGGGCCCGTGGCCGGGCAGGTGAGCACTGCAGGGTTGGATGGAGGGGACACGGGAACGCGCCGCGCCCCGACACTTCCCACTGCCCACAGGTTGGCCAAGATGTGCCACAGCCTCGTGGGCGAGCACGGCGAGGAGCAGCTGTACGGAGCGCACCGACGGGGTCCCACCGCGCTGCGGGAGCTGCTGTGCCACGGCAGGAAGGGGCCGTGCGCCCACCTGGGGGCGTCCAAGGCGGGGGGCTCAGCCCCCCCTAAGGCGCTGCAGAACGAGCTGTAGCCAGCAGCCTTCACCTGCCGTCACTGTGGGTGGTTAATGCTTAATGCCTGATGACCTTTGGAGCCAACCGCGCGCCGCAGCACCGGACACACGCGGAGGGGACGCTTTGGGAGGTGGCACTGCCGGCACCGGCCCCGGGTTGCCGGGCTGCCGCTGTCACCATCCCGGCCCCGCGTCTGTTTGCACTCACGGGGACATCCCCGGTGCCAGCCGTGCCCCATCCTCGCAGTTACTCTGTAACCCTCCGCCTTAATGTTTGACCGAATTGGAGCGGGCGGCGGTGCCAGCCCTAATTAAAGCAGTTAATCGCTCATCCCTCACCACCACCACACTCCCCGGTTTCACAACCCGCAGAGTAAAGTCCTCCCCAGCACAATATAAGCCACCGCGTGGTGACAGCCCCGCACTGCCCAGGATGGGGACCCGCTCGGGAGAACTGCCCCAGCCCCAGGTGACCGCGGCTCCCACCCCGACCCCTTCAGCTGTCCCCATTGGGCGATGGGAACGGGGCAGGCGGGGAGGGGCACAGCACCGCTGGGTGGGGGAGGGCGGGGGGAGCTTGGGGGGGGCGAGGCCCAGGGGGGACACACTGGGGACGCGGTGGGATGCTGTGGCTGGGGCATATGGCACCCATGGGGTGCTACGGTTGCCCCGGGGACAGTGGGGACCCCACCACCGTACACCGGGTCCCCCTGGGGCGGCACCCAAGGGCCCGGAGCCCGGCGGGGGTGGCCGGGCGGTGTCCCCACATCCCCAGGAGGCCGCAGCCAGGTTCCCATGGCACACCCGGCACAACACCGATCCACCCACTGCCTCTCCCTGCCGCCAGGACGCCAGCCCGGCCCTCGCCCCCTCTGGCCCCCAGCGTCCCCCTGGGGTGGGCAGGGTGAGCACTGTCCCCATCCCTGTCCCTGCGCCCCCTGGGGCTGGCGGTGGGCTCAGCGCTTCCCCTTCAGCCGTGCCCTCCCCAGGGCCCCGCGGCGGACCCCGGCCCTCCCCCGGCTCGGCGGCAGTTTGACATGCTGTACCGGATCGAGGACGTGCCTCCCTGGTACCTCTGCATCCTGTTGGGCTTCCAGGTACGGAACAGCCCCCACGTCCCCAGACCAACCCCCCCCCCCCGCCGGGTCCCATCCGAGCCCCTCCACCGCTGTGCCCCCAGCACTACCTGACCTGCTTCAGCGGCACCATCGCCGTGCCCTTCCTGCTGGCTGAGAGCCTGTGTGTGGGCAAGGACCAGCTGACCGTCAGCTACCTCATCGGCACCATCTTCACCTGCGTCGGCATCACCACCCTCATCCAGACCACCGTGGGCATCAGGTAGGGCTGCTCCCCCCTGGCCCCTGGCCCACATACCCCCAAGGGCTGCAGCCACCCCTCCCACCCCACAGGCTGCCGCTGTTCCAGGCGAGCGCGCTGGCCTTCCTGGTGCCCGCCAAGTCCATCCTGGCGCTGGAGAAGTGGCGGTGCCCACCCGAAGGTAGGACCGGGACGCAGCGATGGTGGCACACGCTGCCCACTGTGCTCACCTCCATCCTCCTCCATCCCCAGAGCAGATCTACGGCAACTGGGTGCTGCCGCTCAACACCTCCCACATCTGGCAGCCCCGCATGCGGGAGGTACGGCCCAGCCCTGCCCCGCGCGGCCCCACCGCTGCCCCGCACCCGCTCACATGTAACCCCACAGATCCAGGGAGCCATCGTGGTGTCCAGCCTGGTGGAGGTGTTTATCGGGCTGCTGGGGCTGCCTGGCGCGCTGCTCAGCTACATCGGGCCGCTCACCGTCACCCCCACCGTCTCCCTCATCGGCCTCTCCGTCTTCCAGGCTGCTGGCGAGCGGGCCGGCTCGCACTGGGGCATCGCTGCGCTGTATGGCACCGGGATGGGCACGCGGGTGGATTTCAGGCCCTTGTGCCAACGCCGCAGGTGTCCCCGTTGTGCTCACGTCCCTCTGCTCCCTGCAGGTCCATCGTCCTCATCGTGCTCTTTGCACAATACCTGCGGAACGTCACCGTGCGCCTGCCCGGATACCGCTGGGGACGCGGCTTTGTCCTGCTGCGCGTGCAGATCTTCAAGATGTTCCCGGTAGGGACGGGATGGGGGAGGTGCTGCGGAGCACTGCTGGGGTGTCCCCGTCCCCACACGTCCCCATCTGTGCCCGCAGATCATCCTGGCCATCATGGTGATGTGGCTGCTCTGCTACGTGCTGACACGCACTGGCGTCTTCCCCAGCCACCCTGAGGAATACGGCTACAAGGCCCGGACGGATGCGCGTGGGGAGATCCTCTCGGTGGCTCCGTGGTTCCGTTTCCCCTACCCCTGTGAGTGAGCCATGGCTGCACCGCAGTGCCACACGGGCAGGGCAGCGGGCACACCATCGCCGGCAGCACGCACCCCAGGGTGGTGGCATGTCCCCACGCGGTGGTGCTCCCCTCAGGTCAGTGGGGGCTGCCCACGGTGACCTCAGCTGCTGTGCTGGGCATGTTCAGCGCCACGCTGGCCGGCATCGTCGAGTCCATCGGGGATTACTACTCTTGTGCACGGCTGTCAGGAGCGCCCGCGCCCCCGGTGCACGCCATCAACAGGTACGGCAGCGCTGCAGGGACGGGGACACCACACTGCCTGCACATGGCTCCCATTCTGTGCCCGTGGCTGCTTCATGCTGCCGCTTCCCGGTGGCGCAGGGCCACCTCCCCCCCCCACGTCTCCAAAGCCACCACAGGGAACAGCACCCTCTGTTCATCCCCCAGGGGCATTTTCACAGAAGGCGTCTCCTGCATCATCGCGGGGCTGATGGGAACCGGCAACGGCTCCACCTCCTCCAGCCCCAACATCGGGGTGCTGGGCATCACCAAGGTACCACCGACCCGTGCGCTCCCCATCCCCACGGGGTCACAGCCGCCTCCATGCGCTGCCTGCATCCCCGTGGGCAGGTGGGGAGCAGGAGGGTGATTCAGTACGGCGCTGGGATCATGCTCATCCTGGGCACCATTGGGAAGTTCACCGCGCTGTTCGCCTCGCTGCCTGACCCCATCCTCGGCGGGATGTTCTGCACGCTGTTTGGTAACCGCACTGCGCAGGGAGCAGCGGGTGGCACTGCAGCTGCACTGAGGGCTTTCCTGTCCTGCAGCACTGCGGCTCCCACAGCACTTGGCCACATCTCTGCTTGCAGGCATGATCACGGCTGTCGGCCTCTCCAACCTGCAATTCGTTGACATGAACTCTTCCCGCAACCTCTTCGTGCTGGGCTTCTCCATGTTTTTTGGGCTGACGCTGCCCAACTACCTGGACGCCCACCCCAAGGCCATTAACACAGGTACCAGGAGCCCCTTACACCACTTGCCAGCAGCATCCTGGTGTGATGGTGATTAGGGCGAGCAGGGCAGATCTGTCAGTCTGCACACCTTAACGTGGCTCTGCTTGCTAACCTGCCGTGTGAGTGCAGGGCAAACGTGACTTAAGTTGGGAAGGCAGCTCCAAGATAGCAAAGCTCAATGGACCTCAAAGCAGCACAGGAAAGCTTGCGAGTGGGCAGCAGCACCTCTGAACACCGTGTGCCCAACGTGGGATGCAGCACACGCAATGAGCCTCGTGCTTCCCACCCCTGCACTCCCTGTGCCGCTCAGCCTGTCCCTCCCGCAGGCGTCCCCGAGCTGGATCAGATCCTGACGGTGCTGCTGACCACCGAGATGTTTGTTGGGGGAAGCCTTGCCTTCCTCCTGGACAACACCATCCCAGGTACGTGCAGCAGGCCGGGCGGGGGGCTCTGGTGGGCATCCCATCCCAGTGCACAGCAGCTGTGGCTGCCCACAGGGACGATGGAGGAGCGGGGACTGGTGCAGTGGAAGGCAGGAGCACACGCAGACAGCACGGCCTCGGCCGACCTGAGGAGCTACGATTTCCCCTTTGGGATGAGCGCAGTGAGGAGGAGCCGCTGGCTGCGGCACGTGCCCATCTGCCCGCTCTTCACTGGCTTCACGTGGCGGGCAAAGAAGAGCCAGGCGGTGGATGATGGCACGCAGGACGGCACCGACGGGACGGCTGTCTGCACCAAGGTGTGACGGGACGGCTGCGGAGGGGCTGAGCCAAGCAATGGGCTCCCATCAGAGAGCACCGCCCGGGCTGCGAGCCCTCCGACCCCAACACAGCGCTGGGGGAAAGCATTGCCTTGGGAATGCTATTGGCTTGGTTTAGCGTGGGGCTGCCGTGACAGCGGGGCTCCCAGGCCTCAGCCCACGCTGCCTTGAGACGCGCTCAAAGCCCTGCTGCAGCTCAGCTTCCATCAAGGCACTGGGAGCACCAGCGCCAGGTTGCGCCGTGCCCTCGGCTCCTGCAGGGCTGCACGGCGGATGCAGCTGGTGCTGTGCCGGGTCCAGCATTCAGAGCAGTCCGTTTTAAGGTTATGCATTAAAAAAAACCCAAACCCACGGCCCCTGTCATTTATGACACTGGGTTTAATGCTGAAACCCAAAGCTGCAGGCAGCGCTGGGCTGACACAGCCAGGCACAGGCAGCCGCTCCCTCCCTCCCCACCCCATATAGAAGAGCACAAAGAGCGAAAGAGATCTCATGGGAGAAGATAAGGATGGTTTATCAGAAAATCATATGACTCGGCTGGGAAGGGACCTCAAGGATCACCAAGCTCCAACCCCCTGCATCAGGCAGACCCGGCCAGCCTTTAGGTCAGGTGTTACATGAGGTTACCCCATGGCCCCATCCAACCTGGCCTTGAACATCTCCAGGGATGAAGCATCCACAGCCCCCTTGGGCAGCCTGTGCACCTCACACCCTCTCAGTGAAAAAATAAGTGTATAATAAGAGAAGGAAGGAGCAGGAGGGAGAAAACCAACAACAGGAAGATCCAAGCGATGCAAATGCAACCACCTGCCTCCTCCCACGGGGCCAGTGGAGCCCAGCAGGCTCAGCAATGGAAGAACCCTCCCCCTGATTTCAGTGCAGTGTGGAGCACAGCATCCCTCTGCCCAGCTGTCCTGGCTGTACCTCACCCATGTCACAGCCACAAGACACGCAGGCTGAGCAAGAAAAAAAAGAAAGCCTTGAGGCTGTGCAAGCAATGGCCAGACCCGCAGCATTATCAGCATTGCTTCAGTCACAAACCCAAACACAGCACCCTTGGGAGAGCTGCACAGAAAGATAACTGTCCTAGACAGACACAGCACAGACACAAAACAGTTCAAAGCCAGCAGTTCCTAAAAGCCAGGAGCCGACTGCTTTGTTTCACTGCACTGATTTTAGCACAGAACAAACACAGAGCCAAGGATCACCCCAAACTCCTCATCTGGGGCTGAGCTCCTGGCTGCAAGCAGAGCCCTTCAGCACCTTCCCACTGACATCTACATGCCAGCTACGTGCGCCCAGCAGACACCAGCACTGCACTCACCACTCCAACAAACCTTTCTATATTACGGAGTTACCTGAGATAAGAACAAAGCACAAAAGCAAATCACAGCAAGCCTGCGTGTTTCGCAATCTGGCTCCAGCTGAAGCATTCAGCTGCCAATCGCCCAGAGCTGGGTACACCTGGGCTGAGAGCTCCCAGAAGGAGCTCAGGGCCAATGGCTGCAAGCAAACCAGCTGCCAGCCCTGCAGGGACCGTCTGGTGGAACCCCAGCTTCAGCTCCAGCCAGCAGCATGTGGTGCTCTGCTATTTCCCAGCCCCATCTTTGGGGACTCGAGCTTAAATAGTTCCCCAGAACAGCAGAAACACCAGGAGAGCTTTGCTACATCTGGGAAGGTCAAGAGATTTGGGAAGAGAAAAGGCAGCTCTGGGCAGGGAAGCCAGGAGTTGTGGTGGATGCTTTGCAGAGCAGCACTCAGCACATGTGAATGTTTTTGGGAGAGCAGATCTGCCAGCTGGAGAAGACGAGCAAAGCAAATTGGTTCTGCTGTAGCACTGGTGCAAAGGCAGCGCCTCTCCTGTTGTACAGCGCTGTGACTTCTGAGGTGTTCCCATTTGGTTTAACCAGACTTTAAAAGAGGGAAAAAATATGTTAAGAGCAAGGGTGGGCAAAGCTGTGATGGAAGAGTGGATCCAGGCCCCACCTGCAGGCTGCTGGGGGCTGCTGGTACATCCACCCCACAGCCTGCCCACCCCTTCCTGCAGCTCTGGGACTTAATGCAAAGAACAGCACCAAGAAGCACCAGCTGCCCAGCCAGGGCCTCCCAAAGCCCATGTCAAGCAGAGGGTTTTATATAGCACCGTCAGCTGCTAACTGGAACTTCCTGTGCTGCCAGAACAGTGGGGCTGAACAGGGATTAGCAGTGATGAGAACGCAGGAAAATATGCTCAGGCAAACACACAAAGCAGTCGGGCTTCATAGGAGGGGAGGAGAGAGCACAGAGAGAGCTCAGACCAGTTCAGACTATCCTGTCACAAACAGCCTTACAGACAGCACATCTGACACGAACACAGACCCACAGAGGTCGGAAGGGACCTCTGGAGATGCCCCAGTCCAACCTCTGGCACTGCAGGCTGTGCAGGGAGGCTGCGGGTATCTCCAGAGGAAGCTCCAGAGCCGCTCTGTGCAGAAGGGCTGCGTTTCCCTGAGGTGCACATTCACGAGACAGTCACCAAATCATTTCTACTATTATTTATTTTTTTAAATATTTTTGAAAAAATATAATTTTTTTACAATATTTTCAACTTAAACACTATTCACACTGAACACGTATGGCAGCTTAACCTACCCAGGGATGAAGTTTAAGAAGCCAAAACTGTTCTAGCTTTATTAAAAGAAAAAAAAAACCAAAAACAAAAGTCGTTGTGCTGTAGACTATCGTGTAGTGATGATTAAACAAAGCAAGGGAAAAGCACCACTCAAATCACTAATGCTAGGGTTTGCTTGGTTAAATCCAGCTATAATAAAGTTGTACGCTAAAAGATACGCAGACACCGCTATGTCCGTACGTGGGCTCTTGGAAGAAACTGTGATGAAACTCACATGTCCTGTAATGTAATCCAGAAGTGAAACGCTGCTAACATGATAACACACTGCGAGCACAGGGAATCCCTTCCTTCCCACCGCTGGGATGTCAGATCAGTAGCTGAGATCTACGACTCTGTGCAGGTCTGTACGACTTCTGTGGCAGCTCAGGCTGCTCAAAAGAAGCATGGATATATATATATTTTTAAGGGGAAAATGTAACATTAGTAACAATACTGATAATTCAAAGGAAAGTTAGCTAATCTGCATAACAATCAGATAACCTTGCTTTCATTTTAAAGTTAAGGCATTATCAGGTGCAAACTAGCACCGGTTAACACATCTTTAGTTAAAAACAGACCATCCAAAGCAAATTCCAAGCCCTACTTAAAAAGACAGAGTCTGCAGAAGGTTTATAAACGTGGTACTTCGTCTCAACTTGACTGGTGCTTCCTACCTCACCGCCTCCTTTGCAGAGAGCCAGGGCCCAATTATGTTTCCATTAAACTTTTGACAGATTTACTTAGTAACAGTCTCAGCACTTTTTATTGAGCATGCAAGACTAACAAAACTTTGGCAATGCATAAGTGTAACACAGTGACAAGAAGAGAGAGCTTTTACAATTAAATCTTCTAATACTGGCTTCACAGTGTGGAAATTGTGCTACATCCACCAAAAGAGGGCCCAGTCTACTCAAATATTTAAGTACTTCACCCCAGGAACAAACTCCTTTGCGTTTGGATTCAGATTACTCTTGACCTGAGGAAGGAAAAAACAGAACTCCGGTTGAATCGTTATTTTCATCCTCTACTTCCAAACTGAAACACAGTTCCAGGAGGACAGCATTAAGAACACACGGAGTGCAGAGCACCCGGCACGCTGTACGGCTTCTGCACTCACTAGAGGAGCCCACTTTACTTGCACCTATCCATCCTTCATGGGCCCCACCTGCACATTTCAGTCAGACCAGGTGAGTAACAAAACAAACAAGGAAGGCATGCACCAGAACCAGCAACTTCCATTAATGCTGAAACAACTTCTTCTGTAGTTCAGTTGAAGCACCACAAGGCTTTTTGTTCTTACTTAAGCAAGAAGAGACTTGCTCCAGGAACTTAAGCCACCCTTGGGAATTCAAGATACGAGCACTGGGCTGTTCACATCCAACCCCCCACAGGGCAGCAGTTACTCTACAGTCACTGCTCTGCAGGTATGAGTGGGCAGCCAGCACCTCCAAAACAAGCTACTAGTCGTTGAATAAAAAGAGAGAGGAACAGGCTTTCGTGTTCGAGTCCCAGACTGCTGCCTGCAGCTGCTTAACCTTGGAAAAGTTCATAGGCTTGTATCTGAATTTCACAGCACTTGTGTGATATGACTGCACGCTTCCTGTGCCAAGAACCAGTAACTCCCCATTTGTTAAGGAAAACACGCACACACTGCCCTTCTAGTTAAACTCCACACTAAAAAGCTGTAGAGCAAGAAAGACGGAAATAATCTGTTTATTTAGCTGCTCCTTTCTTCTTTAGAGTTACTATAAAGAGATCTGCTATGGTACCAGTGATCCAGATCAGACCCTGGAATGATTTGTACCTACCTAATGTGTGCGAGCTGGCAAATGCAGAATTAAACTCAATGCAGTCCTGCCATGGCAGCTCAGTCAGAGCGCTCCACTTGCTGCCTCTCTCTCATAATGCAGTATATGCATGCCCAAACCCACTTGAATTTATGCCATGGCCTAAAAAAGGCACCACGTGGTTATGAAGAAAATCACCTAACAGGTTTCATCACCTGGGGGAGCATACCTTGCTCAGCTGCTGCACATTTCCCCTTCCATCACACACGGTTTAAGAGTCCCTGGCCTACACATAAAGGATTTTCTATTGCCATTATCAGCAACAAAAATCAGCCGTGGATAAAGAGATGCCTAGTTTTAGAAATATGACAAGAAAGCGAGTTTACCACCAGATCCTCCAGTGATGAGCTGTCACTGATAACAAGGTCATTGAACTGGTCCTGGATTTGATCCATTGTTTGTGGGAGATCACGGGCAGGAATAAACCATTCGTGCTCCTCCTCCTCTTCCAGCATCTCTTGGAAACAGCGCTCAATAAATTCTTCTTCCCACAACTCCTCTTCAATCTGTTCAACGACAAGAAAATGCCTTATCAGTAAAGCTCCTGAAAGCGTACATCTTCCCTCCGATGTCTGTGCACCTCGCTGACCTCCTTTCTAGCCGCACAACAGGACTTCTAGCAGAACACCACTGGTGCTGCACAAAGGGAAGCAGCTTTGGCTTTTTAATGTCAAGAAGCGCTTTGTCCCAGGAGCTTACGGCTGGAAGAGAACGGCAGCCCAAGCTGCTCAGGTAGCACTTCTGTGGAGAGCTTGCAGATACTGGTTCCAAGTGACAGAACCCACTGGAAGGGAACCAGGGACAACAGGCTCTGCACACTCTGTACGGCTCCCAGGGGAAAAAGCAACTGCCTGTCACCTGGAGCAGGGAGCACGCAGCATCTCTCCCTGACCTGTATGCTTGCAGGGTGCAGTTCTTCTGAGTTATGATATCATATGGTGTTAGCAGTTGTTGGGATTGCTGCCCTGCTGTACTAAAAGCAGGACAGATCAACTGATGCAGAACTGATACGCGCAGCAAAGATTAAAGGCGAGTTGTGTTTGGTTGTTCAGTAAACAAGCTTTGGAGGGTGTTGATCCTAACAAGTTTTCCATGTCCCACATCAGAGCTCAGAGAGGAAAGCTGGGAAATAGAAGCTGACTTGCCAGAAATAAAGGAGTAAAAACAACAACAAAAAAAATGATTCAGAACACATTAATTCAGTGGAAGCTTAAGCAAGTTCTTTTATTTATCCTTCACTCTGAAATCACACACGCACTCAATCCTCAAGTGGAAATTCAGCTACATTCCTAAAGTTTGTGTCAGAGCTCAGAACTGCCACAAGCTGAGGCTCCCAGTGACTGGGAACACACACAGCAGCTCACTCAGTGCTCGAAATGCACAACTTCTGGGGAATGGGGACTCGCACACACACTCTAAGTGAGCATGCAACGAATTCAAACCCCACGAGACACTGCCTTGCTGCCTTCTCAGCTTCCCTGCTGGTAAAGCAGCCCAGCCAGGACAGCAACCTCCAAAGCAATCCTTCCTGTGAAGGTTTACCATCCTGTGTGTGTGGGCAAAAGGAAGCTGTGGGCACACAGCCACGAGCTAGTGTTACAGCAGGGCTTGTGCAGCTCCAGGTTTTTGTTACATGGATGCGCACCTACACGTGCTTCCAATCCAGAAGTCATAAATGCTTAATCCCTGAATGACTCTCGCTTAATGTTGCTTATTTGTATTCTCCAGCCCCCGGTTAACTCGTTCAGCTTCTCACAGTGGGATGTGTCTCCAAAGAGGACAGCATCACACAGTACCTGCCTGCTGTGTTCTCGCTTCCTCCCCACCTGCCCTGAGCTCTGAAGACAAGCAGTGCACCTGAAAGGCAGTTTATTTGCTGCCCAACTCCCAGCTCATTCCCCACCCAGCAGGAAGCGGCATTGAGACCATCCTGACATTTGCAAAGGAGAAGTTTTGTTCTTGTGAGCAGCCTGAATTTCACATTAGCTGGGTGTCCTAAGGAGAGGGCTGCAGACACGGTGTCTCCCTAAGCTCCACTTCTGAGCCTGCAGCACATTCGGACCGTACAGGTGTACAGAGAAAGCAGCAACCCGAGTACAAAGACCAAGTAACCATTAGGAGAAGGGCAGCAGAAAGAGGTGGGCTCCTTCCTGCCTCCAACACAGAGAAAACTGTGCCCAGGTGTAAAGTGGAAGCCAAAGTCAAGGCTTCCTTCCAACCAGGTTGTGAAGACCAGCTCTAAGTTACTTCCATGTTAATTAAGTGTTAAGCAACCCTAGGAGGACTTAAGTCACCTAACAACTATATCCATCAAGCCCTGTGTGAACAACAGCCCTGCCGGTGAGGCAGGTATGCACCTGAATGCTTCCAGCTCCAAGCTGCAGCTGGCATGTTTGTACTTGTGAAACCAGAGCAGCTCGGCAGCCCAGTGAGACCAGTCCCTGCTGAAGTGCCATGTAAAGACTGTCAGCTATACTTCTTCCCACCTGCAGAAGCAGGGAATTAATGGATGTCTCAGAGCAGTCTGCACCTCCCCCATTTTCACCAAGACTACAGACAGTAAATATAAGGAAAAAAAACTGAATGAAGCATTAGTCTGTTGCCCAGGACCTAGTAGCAAACCCATCTGAAATCCCACCACAAAAGGATTCCCAGCCCTGCACCCCGCTCAGTAGGCACAGCACCACTCCCCACAGCTACAACACAGCAAGGCACAGCACGAGGCATTGAGAGAGGGAAATGACTTGCCTGCCTGTTAAACTCCTCTTCGTTTTCCATCCACATGTACTCCGCAAAGGGATTGTCATCTTCATGAGAATGACCATTGATGATCACATCTTCACTGATGATGCTTGGGCTAGTACTGCTGCGACTGGGATCTTTCATGGCTGCGTCTTTGATTTGAAGTCTGCAATTAAGAAACGCAGTTAATTAAAGACGTGCACATTCGTTTGTCGCCCCGCCCGGGGAGGGCTGCACCTCCGCATCAAGGTGCAGGTGGTTGCAATGCACGATGGCACTGAGATAACACACGGAATGAGGCGCTCTGCTAAGGGCCGGGGCTCAGCACATCACATCCACTGCTCGCCATTCCAGAGACTGCCCCAACTTAGACCTCAGCATCAGCAACTGCGGGTCAAAACCCAAACAGAGTCTCTCTCACAACAACAATACTGCAGCTTTACCATCAGGCTCACAAAGCATTCAAGTTCAGAGACCCATCTGCTGATATCCTGCGTGCTGCACCAAAGCGCTGGTGCTGTAATGAGGCAATCCTATTGTTCTTCCTACACTGCGCTTAAGCGGAGATACAAATGCTGGGAGAGCTGAGCACCGCTTGGAACTCACACCGGCAGCACGGCGTACTTCAACAGCAGCCTACAGCAACATTCAACAGTCAGACTTCAGTGTTCTTCATGCCTTGGTGTAGTTTCAGGGGCTGTGCCCTGCCACACGTGGCCACAGCCAAGCTGCAACACCAGCCAGTGACTGGTACCATCTCCACTTTGGGACCAAACAGTACGACCCATCTGCAATCAGACAGTGCGGCACCGAGAAAAAATCACTTGTATTTTATTCTCAAATCAACATTTTAGCTGTCTGCATATCAAAAGTCACTTGTCTATAACAGATAGCTGCTTCTCCCACTGTCTACCGCATACACAACAGAGAAGCCTCCAATGCTGTTACAGTACCGGGGCTTCTCGTGCTGAAATACAAGGGAAAAACATGAGCTGCTGCTGCCCTTAATATCTACAGACCTGCCAGATCCCAGTGCCCAGCTGAGGAGAGCACAAAGAACAGGACGTTGCCTACTTTGCTCCACTTGTGGGTCTGAATTCAAAGGCAAACCTTCGTGCAGAAGTCAGTTCAGCTCCCTGGCAGGGCAACAAATGAGACACAGACGGGAATTCCAGCAACAGAACGCGAGTTCCTCTGGATGTCCTTCCCAAACCAACCTGCAAGGGATTACAGGCAGCGCTCAGCACAAACCTGGAAAAGGCACCGCATGTAACACCCCAACTCGAGCCTGAAATGGCTTTAAGCACCTTCAGCTGCTCCTCAGCTCACACACCACATAGACTGGGAGAAATAAAGGACTGCAGAGGCTAAAAAGCCTACTTAAAAAAGACATAATTAACATGTATTGTCTCATGCTTTCTATGAAGCACGCACCAGGCTTCCTGCACAACAGCACCACGCGCTGCAGGTGAAATAATGCCTCAGCAATGTATGGCACTCAGGGCAAACTCTGGGGAGCTTCTGTGCAGAGAACACTTCATAAAGGCTGAAACAAATGGCAAAACAACGACCGTAAAAGCCTGTCAGGTTTATCTGCTGAGGCACAAGGAGCTCTCCTAGTTCCCAAACACTGAAGCAGAACGAGCTCTTTGGTTTTGGAGAGGGAAGAAGAGCAGCGCTTCATGTCTGGACTGAACTTGTTCCATTACTGCTCAAGGATAACGTGGCCAAGAAAGACTCAGATCTCCAGCTGAATGCTCCAAGTCCCGATGATGCCCCAAGCTGCTCGTTTACACATATACGTGTACTTCTTTCAACAGGCACAAGGTAAGCACTAACCCTGCACTAATAGTCAGTAAGCCCCAGGCCAGTGTCTTAGTCACAGCAGTGCTGCTCCTCTGAAGCTGCCCTGTGCAGCGCTTTGCTACTTGCCCACTTCAGACAGCGACCAGCCTATGACAGCCAGGCTGTGGGGATGAGATCAGCCTCAGCTGTTTCAGAGCCATGAGGTGCAGGCAGCTCCCAGCAGAGCCGAGTGCTGCACTGGCCCTAAGAAAAAGCAGCACATAAAGTGGCTGCTGTAGGAAACAGGGCAGGAACCGCTGCAGTCTGGATAGGAACAGATGCACCTTTCATCTGCGAATGGGCAGAGAGCAAAGGACCTCAAAGCTCCGTGCATTATGACGGGACAAACAGCATCAGCAGTGCCACGAAACAGGAAAGTGGAACATTCTGATATGGCGGTGTGAGAATCGGCCCCAAACCGTTGTGGGGTGGGGCTGGGAACAGCTTGAGTGTTTAAGGAAGGACATGGGGGGAGAAAAACAGAGCAAAGGGAACTGAGAAACAACGCTGAGCAGAGCACTGCTCTGTGCAGGAGGGCAGCGCATACCTGCGGCTGCCAATGGAGCCGTGCCCGCAGCACTGCCACAGCCAGCCCCGTGTTGGAGCTGCCAGCCAGGAGGGCTTCAGTGCCAACAACAAAGGAAGGCGGTTTGACACCTAGTGCCGGTAGGGAGGTGAAGGTTTGCACGGCAGGGCCCGACACAAAGGGAAAAAGGAGGGGAAACCAAACGCAAAAGCAACAACAGAAAGGAGAAGAAATAAACAGAAGGAATAAAGGGGAGGAGGAAACAAAAGCCAGATGGAACTAAAATAAGACGGAAAACAAAGGAAAAGGAAAAATGAAGCCGTGAAGGAGAACAACAACAAGACCAGGCGCCTCCCGCACCGCAGCCCGCGGGGGCGGCGCTGGGCTGTGGGACTCGGCTACGGGCAGCCCCCGCACGGCGCTGCCGCCTCGGTCCCGCCGTGCGGACACGGGCCGCCCCGCACAGCGCCGTGCTGTGCCGAGCCGTGTGCCGTGCCGTACAGCGCCGTGCCGTGCCGTCCGCAGGGGCGGGGCCGCGCGCTTTGTTCGCCCACAGGCCGCCCCCGCGCGGCGGGAGGGGCCGGGTCCCGTCAGGCCGCGCGCCTTGGAGCCCCCCCCGCGCGGCGGAGCCCCGGATGAGCGCCGCAGACAATGGGGTCGGCGCCGCGGGAGCCGCTGACCGGCTGGGGGCGCCCGGCCCGGCACCGCCTCACCGAGACGGAGCGGCGGGAGGACGGACGGAGGGCAGGAAGGGCAGGACGGGGGGGGCAGGCGGGAGGCGGGGCGGCCCTCACGCTCGCGCCCCGCGGTGACCCCGAGCCGCGGCCCCGCGCCGCTCACCTGCGCGCTGAGGGAAGGCCGCGCCGCGCCGCCGGCTCCGAGCTGCTCCGCTGCGCTCCGCTCCGTGCCCGCCGCCCCGCTCCCCTCCCAGCGCCGCAGCCCCGCCGGACGTGAAATCACTTCCGCTACCTGCGTGACCTCACGGGCCGCGCCCCCTCCTCCCCCGGAAGCGGCGGCAGGCACGGAGCGCTCGTGGCCGGGGGGCGGCGCGCTGCATGCCGGGAGCTGCAGTCCTGGCGCCGCGCGGCACGACGGGAGCCCTCGCCGGGCGGCCATTTCGCGGGGCGCGCCGCGGGGCACGACGGGAAATGTAGTGCGGGCAGCGGGGAGAGCCGCCATCTTGTGGCGCCGCCGGGAACGGAGCGCGGACACACTCGGCTCTGGGGGAGCGGCGCCGCAACGGGACTCGGGCGCAGCTCTGCACAGCTACAGCGTAACAGAGAACGAACAGCAATACGTGCAAACTGACAGCTCTGCGCCCACACCCGGCACTGCACACCCGGCTCACTTCCCCTCGTGCCCTTTCACGGCACTGAGAGCAATCGGTTCGTGGCAGCAGCACGATGAGTGCTACGAACGTACAAGAATTCACCACGGCACGTTAAGCCGCCATGACCTGGCCGTACTATTTCAATGCAGGCCGTGCTATTTCAATGCAGGCCGTGCTATTTCAATGCAGGCCGTGCTATTTCAATGCAGGCCGTACTATTTCAATGCAGGCCGTGCTATTTCAATGCAGGCTGTGCCATTCGCTGTTGACTGACGTTTCACTCCCTTCAGTCTCCTGCCAAGCTGCCATCAGAACTGCGTGATACTGCAGCCTTTACCCTGCTCTCACACAAACACGCGGCTTATCCTCCTCACGTGTGAGGACCCAAAGCAAAAGGTGACATACAGAGACCAGCTGTTGAGGTTTTAACTTCACAAAGCAAAGCATCATGTCTGCGAGATGCATCTACTAAAGCAAATAACTTCATCAGAGTTCAGCCCTACAGCTGAAAAAACTCACTCTTAGCTCTGAAGAATCCCCACCGTCCGGGAGCTGGGGCTGAAATAACCACGAGGCACTTTAACCCGTATGAACACGGAGCGGGCTGAGCGCTTTGAGAATATCACACATGGTACGAAATAAAGCCGTCAGCAGAACGTGCCTATCGGTGTTTAACAAGTCGTGTTTTAATCTGTTTGGAAACGGGAGGTTTTAGAAAAGAGAAACAAGGTATTTAGTAAGCTTCTAAACCACCGGAGTTAAAACATGCAACTTCAGGACAGCCAGAGTTTCAGTGTGCTGCCATAACACGGGGCTAAGAGCTCAGTGAACACGATGGTTAACATGCCAAACACCTGTACAAGGTACTGTTGCCTAGCTCTGTTTATTGGTAAATCACTTTAGTAACCTGAATTCACAAATAAGCAGTAAAGAACAAAAACTACGGATAAACACAGGTTACACATGCAAATCCCTGTTCACATCTCACATGTGCAGGTACATTAAGAGCACAGTTCTAAAAGATTCTCGACAAAACCAGATCAACAGAAACAGTTTTAAAATGCAGGTATGAAAAATCACATGTGCAGAATATGGAGATACTGCTGTTTTTGTTGAGTTTTTTTTGTGTTTTTGTTGTTTTTTTTTTACATTTCAGGACTCCGATGCTGCTTTGGAACATAGCAGAGGTGAACGACAGCTGCAAGATTCAAGTAAAAGCAGGAAGAGCTCGAGGAAATAATACTGCTCAGAGAACGGGCATTTACTTCTCACTAAAAATACAAGGTGTAGCTGAATAGGAAAGTCTATCGAGAGCTTAGGAAAAAAATCACAAAGTTGTAAAGCTGGCTAATCACTACGTTTCCTACCTGCTAGAGAACAACAAGGACATTAAAAGAAACCGCAATTCAACAGTTAAAAATGCAAGTTACATTTAACGACTTTTCAAAAGTGAAATGCAATGACAGCCTCACACTCAGATTAAGCGCTGCTGGGCTCAGACTGAATACGGAATGTTCCAGATGAAATAAAAATGCAGCGGTGCTTTTTAGTTTTTATTGAGAACGGACAGACGGATTCTCAAAGCTTGAAGGTAGTGAATTTCACTCCAAGGAATTCTCCTTGCCATGGATGAGCTTTGCCACAAGGATGCAAGATTTTGTCTTGAACAGCTCAGTGTCAGAACGAAAACTTGTTGCCATTCCCACATGAAGAACAATTTGTTTTTCATTAACTTAACTGCTTATGCTTTTTGCTACAACACTGAACACATGAACAGACCTCTAACACCTACTGTATCTCACTAAAACAAAAGAAAAGAATACAGTATTTCCATCTACTACTGGTACTGCTTTAAAAAAAAAGATTAACATTAAGAACAAAGCCGCTGTTTTCCTTACGTCCATCCTTCTTTTTATGCTTCTTTCTTTTGCCTGTAGTCTTCTGCCATTTTATCCAGAATTTTCTGTTAAAAGAAACCAACCACATTTTGATATACTCAGAGTTTCTCACAGTCACAACATTAAGCCCATTAAAGATTAACCCCCCGTTTTCACTCTGTAAATATCTATGAATGTTGACTGCAAAGGTCCTAACAAACACGATTGGCACTTCTGCACAAGAAGTGAAGCAGAGCTCCTCAAGCACCGGGTTATCATTACATCACTGAGCATACGGCTCACCAACAGCCCACACCTGAACGGCAGCCATGCAAGCAGTTACTTGGCCCTGCCGTTACCACCTTCCTAACAGGCCGGCAAGCTAAGGGAGCTACTTGCCCACTGCGTGGGTTTATGGCTGTAGCTGTACCACTTACCTGCTTGGAATCTGGTATCTCCCCCCTCTAGAGAAGGGTTATGTCAGAAATGTGAGGAATTCGGTACCACTCTCACTCCCAGCCGGCAAAGTGCTTTGCCATTGGAAATAAAAAGCTGCTTCTCCCTCTTCCCTCCCCAGTTCTAACAACACACCAAAACGACAAAGCACTCAAGAGCAGCTCAGTCTATATTTGTGCCACAAAAAAAAAGGAGATCAGGTTTCGTTTAAGTATAAAAGTCAGTAATTTTTAACAAGTCTCAGCATCATTTGCCCCACTTCCCCACTTACATCAACCCTTCAATGTCCCCACACAAGGTACCTCGAATGGGAGAAAAAAAAAATAGAAAAAAAAAAGAAAAAAAAAAAAGCTATGGGTGATGGATGAGGTGGGTTTTTCTTACTACTGGATTCTGCATGGTAGTTGATTTTCTCCTCTATTCCTTGATAATGTTATTTGCCTTGAGACATTTGTTTGTGCCACCTGCCTTCTAAGTGCGTAGCCCTGTGTTTGTTTTTGGATTGCCTAGCGTTACACAGGAGAAAGCAAACGTTTCCAGTCTGAGATACCACCTTATTCCTTTCTATAGAACCCACGGGCTTTGATTTCAGCTCAATAATCAACCCATATGAAACCAAATGATGTGAACACTGCATTATTAGAGCCTTGTTTAGAGCTTCCCTTCCTGGGAAGTGGTATATAAAGCAGCTCGCAATACAAAAATACAGCAGCAGCAGCATTACCATTCATGCCATGCAATCATGTGATACCTCATCCAATTAGAAACTGTCAAACATGCTCACAAAATCAGAAGTTGCAAATATGGATTTTTAACAAAAGTCTTTAAATTCAGCTTAAGGTCTGCAGTTAAAAATCTTCTCAAGGGGCCAATTGGAGAAGATCCGAGTCACCAGAATTTACTTTGGGCCACTACCTCTAAGCCTGGCCTCTGCTCCAATCAGAATGCCTTCTTTAATCCAAGTTTGCAAAGAACTGCTGGAGCCCATCTTTCACAATGTGTATCCTGGGCACTTTTTGCAAAAGATGATGTTTTAGCCTGAGTTGGAACTTATAGAAAAAGCCAATTTCAACTGCCTGGAAGCTTGTTTGTTTTTTTTCTTCCTCTTCAGTCCAGTCTCATTCAGATCTATTCCCCAAGGAAAGAATCACGCCACTTAAAATGAACAAGTTTTTGCCTTACCTTCAACTTTTGATAATGAGGAAGGCTGCTGCAATGGGTCTTTTTTGCAACATCTTCATTTGTGTAGAACAGGGAACACAATTTGCAATAAAACCCTGTTTTGGGTACCACATAATTCACACCTAGAGAAGTAAACACCACAAAATAAACTAAGAGAACTACTCTACATCATTTCTTTAATGTCATATGTCATTGCAAGCTAAATCTTAAACCATAATCCACTTTACATTAAAAGCTGCTTTGTCTTTAGAAGTCTATGGTTTAGTTTACTCAAGCCAGGGGCCTACAGTAATATGTGCAGACTTCTTTTTAAATCACCCTTCCAGTTTAAGGGTTCATCTTACTGATTCCTTTGAAAGAACTAACAGCGTTCTGAGGTCAACTTGTGCGTTTTGAGCAGTTAGTATGAATCTAAGCTAATATCACTGCTGTGATTTGTGCTATTAATTGAATTAGTGTTGCTAAAACATACCTCTTCCAATTTAATTTCTGCCTAAGGAAAGTGTTATGGAAAACTGTATGAAAATGAGGGGGAAAAAAAAAGAGAATACTAGAGGTAGGGGAGGAGTGAAGAAGAGAAGAATGGAGAGCCCTAAAATGAAAGGCTCAGAGGCAACACATTGCCAGAAATAAAAGCCAAATGAAATGAGAAATGCTACTGCAATGTATAGAGACAGACTTGAAAAGAAATGAAAACAGCCTTACCAACAGGAACATTTGGCTGGTATGGCCCAATCCTAAATTCATCTGGAATAAGAGCTTTCTCTTGGACACACTTTGTTTCCTGTTCGTCCTGGGTGTCTATATTTTCATTGGCATTTTTCTCAGGATCTGGCGCTGTTGTGGAATCGGAAGCTTCAACAGCTTCAGCCTTCAGATTATCTTCAGTCTTGGTACCATTTTCTAACGTTTCGTTTTCCTGCTCTGGCTCCTCAATCTTGTCTACTTTGATTTCTGCCAAACTATCATCATTTTTGCCAGCAGATTTTACTGCCAAACCCGACTTCCGAAGTTTCTGATGATCTGAGTCCTCTTCATCACCAACCTCATCTAGAGTGACAAAGCCCTCCATGCTCCGTGGAAAGCCACCCACATATCGCTGTTGAGAAAACGTTTTCCTTAAGTCACCTTATTCTTAATGGCTTCCCTCAAACCACCTTAAGCTCACTTGCTCAAAATGTTACCCAGACATGCAGAAGTGTAACAGATTCTTTTAAAAGTATTCCACCGCTCCAGAGTCAAGTGTTCAATTTGCACTGAACATCTCAGCATCGTGAGCGTCCATGTTCTATCACATCAATATGTGACCTTTGTCTTGATCATTTCATTTTTCTTAATCTGTTATTTTGAAAGTCCCTCTAATGTGAAGCGTTTTTTAATTAAATGACTGCCATTTTGGAATGCAGTTTTTACTTGTAACAATCTCATAAGATCCTAAAATTCAAGCCTACATGAAAGGCAGAATCTTACCAGAATAATTTGATACTCACTAATAGTATGAAAGTTCATAAAAACTAAGAGCCCTCTGTCGATCAGTGGAAGGCCTGGCGCTTCCCCACTGAAAACAAACAAAAAGCCTGCAGAGGGCTCTAAAAACCAGCTTCACCAACAGTGAAACTAACAGGGAGACATCAGCATTCCATATAATGAACAGTAATCATGAATAACAGAGAGGGAAGCAGCATTAGCTTTGTCTCTGTGCTTTAGGAGTTTAGTTCTTCAAGGAAACAAGCCTGGGTTTTGAGGTGCCTTATCCTGACATATAGGCATGTGACAAGAAATAGCCATTGCCACTCACAGTGGCAATATTAACCTTAACACTGCACAACTACCCTCCTGACAGAAGGACTCCCCAGGACTGAAAACAGTGCACACTGAAATCATTTAAAAGCAGGGAATATGCCCTTTATGACCCCTTTCCTACCAAAAAGAAACATGCCAGTCAATAACATTATGAAGTTTTACAGACACTTTAAATCCTGCCCCACACAAACAAGTATGATTTAAAAAAAGAAAAAAGAAGAAAAAAAAGCAGCTGGTAGGAGAAACAACTGCGAGAGCACGTGATCATCTGGGGAGAAAAACTCAATTCACAGCAAGAAGCACATGACTTCCAAGACCTTAAAACTATGTATTTTTTTTCCTTTCTCAATTGGAAATGGCCTTAGCTGACCCAAATGGACTTGTCTGCCTTTGCGGCTCAGCATAATTAGCAGACACTCAGACAATTTTGTTCAAGTCTAAAACAGCCTCAGGTCTCTTATGAACCCTCAACCAGATGTCACTGTTCTGTTCGGTGCTCAAAAGAGTAACTACAGACAGGCTTGTAAGGGATAAATAGCTCCCCTGGCTGCTTAACATTAGTGAAGAAAGGAGCAAAGAAGGTAAGAAGAACCCCAGGAAGTAACATGGGTGGAAATGCACAAAGTTAGTGACTTCTGTCAAAATAGAAACACTTGTAACTGATTTCATTTGCAAGTTGCACCCAATGTGATCTTCTTTCTTCGTGGAAGCTTTAACACCCATTTCTCTTCAAACAGGTGTGACATGCACACATTTTAAAGACCCACACAAAAAGATCTGAAATAGAATACTGTGGTGTACTATTCAGCTTAAAGAGGTTTCTAGACCCAAGTAGCTTGCGATATGATTACCTTTTTAAGTTTTTTCTTCGTTGCTGGATTGGCAACAACATTTCCCTCTGTTTTGATGGTCACATCATCGGCCGGGTCCTTTTTTTCTTCAGTAGTCACATCAGTTAAATTAGCAACATCTGCATCATCTCCTGCTGAGCTGCCACTTTCCAGCAGTGCTGCTGCTTCCTCCTCATCCACGAGGAGCTCATCTTCAGATTCAAGGAGTAAACTGGGCTCATCTTGGTCTGCCTGCTCACCGCTTTTAGCACCCGATGGCTCAGCAGCATCATCTTGCTTCTCCTCTTTTCCTTTATCTTCTACAGTGCCACTTTCAGGTTTCTGAGTAGCATCAGTCTTAGACTTCTTATCACTTGGAGAGTCTTTACTGTCTGGAGAATACGTTCTCTTTCTGTAAAGAAAGAACACTTGCTTGTGAATCTGAATGGCATCCAGAAGCGACTAAAAAAATAGCAGGCTTAGCTCCTCTAGACAGAAGCTTCCGAACTGTGTTTCTTTGTTCAGATAATGGAAGCGTGAGGAAAACAGAATACCATTCTTCAAGCATGCAAGAGGCTGCTGCAAGGAGTAACTGTCCTTACAAGACAGGACAACTGCTCCTGGGTTTAAATTGCAGGAAGGCAAGGATAATTAAGGACTGCAGCAGATTTCCTGAGCAGTCTAGGGAGGCTGTGAGGTTTTGTTTAAAGGAAAAGGATAGGTACCATATTGAAAACAGTTAACCTTAGTGCACAAATAACATGATGATCTCAGAGCCTGCCAGACTTCTTTAGTATAATTTCAATGCTTTTGACAAGGCATTTTTATATATCCTTTTAAACAACATTGTATTTTAATAATAGGAAGTTACCTAGTTTTATCCTTTTTCAGAAGTTCAACTCCCTTGTTTGGAATCTAAAATTAAAGGAAGAAAAGTCTTAAGTCACAACAAAGTATTATTTATAGAAATGCTGGAACATTGTTCTGCCTGGCCTGAGTTAATCTGTTCAATTAATCCAGGAGTACGCTTCTACAATGCCCAGATAGCAACCAATCAATGAACTGCTAAATTGTTACAGTACCTCCCTGATCTAGAAACCCCACCCGTCTTCACCAAAACTCTGTTATTCAGCACAAAAATAGGGTAGCCTGCTAGAGAAAATTATGTATGGCATCTCTTGTTTATGAGCTGATTCAGCATATTGCAAGCAACAGTACAAGTCAGCCAATCTAACCTTTTCACTACCATCAGGAGCAGGCTGTGCAGGAAGCAGAAGACTCCCATCACTTTGCTTATTTAGGAGTTCCTGAATAGGAAATTCCACTTATCTCCCATGTTAATAATACACAAGTCAATGCTCTAAGTGTTTGAATTTGTCATGACATTCACTTTTGGTGCACAGTCATAAACAATAGTAAGACTTCTCCACACTGCACAAGAAAGAGCCCTTATTTAAATATGCTGTTAATTAGGCAGCTTGACAAAGCCTTCTAAAACACGGAGTTCTGCCACCTAGCTTGTGATTTTAAAATCACAGATCATTTGTAGAGAAGGAAGAGAAAAAAGGAACCACGTAGGAGGATGTTTAAACAGAACATTCAGTTAAGAGCTGCACAGATTACTTTAAAATTTGATTTTTCATTTTTTCCATCTGAAAGGAGAACCCTTCATTCTGTTCTACACCTCAGAACGCCACACTCCTGCTACAGGTCATTTAAGCAGCCAGCACTGAATTCTCAAGGAACAAGCGGGGTCTTCTACTTCACTTTATACCTTCACCTACAATTACAAAACAGTTTGCAGCAAAAAATTCAACTTACCCTTAACACCAATTTCTTATATTTTTCAGACAGATCCACTTTCACACATCTGCCTTGGAACCAAAGAGCTTTGTTGGCACAATGTTCAACCATGGCTAAAGCATCTTCTCTGGTCTCCATTTCAATGAAAGCCTGAAAAGATTAAAGTACACAACACTAATTACTACAAAATAGTTCCACTGGCAAAGTAATTTAATTTAGAACACAGCATTTCATAATGCTGAAACCAAATTGTGACTTGGCTCTATCCAAGCCCTGCAAACTAGCCACACATTTTAGTATTTGCTGAAGTGTCCTACATAACCTTGCTTTTGCATTCCGTAATATCTGTGCTCTAGAAAGTTTACAAATTAAATGTCAGTTATTTCAGTAATCTGGAAAAAAAGAGTCACCTTAAAGTGAAATACAAATCAAGTGAAAAAGCACCTCTCTCATTTACTTGGTGCTGAAGGGTCTGGGTGTTCTGAGGTACTGAGAAAGCTGTATTTTTCTCAGAGAAGTTTGAAACAGAAAGGCTGCTTCTACTTAAAGAATGAATACTTAAGTGAAAGAAACATGTAATAGCAGAAGATAGGTACTAATGTTTCACAAATACTGTTTCTTCAGCCTTCAAAAAAGTTCAAAATGCCTTCAGATATACATAACAAAAAGTCTCAGTGCTAAATTATATGTCACAGCGAACATCTGTTTTTACTGTGTGTCTTTTTCCCTTTCTTTTTCTGAAGCAGCTCAAGCTCACATTACAGTGACTTACACGGTAAGCTAAATAGCAAACCACCTACACCATTCCCATATCTATGCTACAGGAGCAGCCTAACATTACTACACAGTTGTGTCTCAGCTTCCAACCCCCACACTCCTGCCATCGGTTACCTGACTCTTCATCCTCATGAGGATGTAGTTCTTAATTTTTCCATATGGTTCAGCCAGTTTGAGCACTGCGTTATCAGAATACCCCGAGTGAGGTAAATTGCTGAGGTGAATCACACGACCAAGTTCTGGTTTTGGTGGCTCCGTTTTTTGGTCAGGTTTGCCTTCAGGTTTCTAAAATTAAAGAGTGCATGCATTGTTTAAAGTAGATATTGTAAGTAGTACATTTAACACTGTACCACTTAAAACAAGGAAGTAAATTATATCCCTTGATTAATTTGATATAGCTCAGAAGTACATAAAGTAACAATTTAAAAGCAGTGGCCAGGTAACAATCACTGCCTTGGACTGAAATAGCATTAAATAAGCAGAAATATCTTACCTTTATCCTTTTGTATTTCTGTGACAGGTGGACTCTGACTGGTTTACCAAATACCAGCGCAGGTGTTGTTGAATAGTACTCTACTGCAGCCTGAGCATCTTCGGTGGTAGACATTTCAATAAATGCCTGAAAACATAAAAACAGATTAAGCATCACTGTGTTTTTACTTCAGGTTTCAAACTTTCTCTTGCTTTCTCATAAATATGTCTACGTTGAAACCAAAAGTTGCCTTTTGGCTATAACAGTAACTGGCCCGTAGAACCTGGCATGAATTTCACATACTTCACACAATGAACACAACATCTTAGATCTGGATTCAGAACATTCAGTTGCTTCCTGCATCCTTTCATGCTTTTTCACCTCTGTGAAAATACACTGGCTTTTTCCTCCCTTCAAAAAATGACACTGTATAAACTACCCTCGAGTTTCCAGAGAATATTAAAACACAAACTGAATTATTTGTAAACCATATTTTCAAGAAAGGTAGAAAGAACCAGCTGGAAGAATTCTTAACAATATTAAAGTTGAAATGCAGTACTACAGTATTTGTAAAAAGAAACACTCTAGTCACTCTTCCCTTCACACATCAGCTTGGTGACAAGTGCTATCTGGCTTAGAAACCATGCACGTCCTTTTACCAGAACTTCAACTCAGGCAGTAAGCATGCCAAAGAAACCAAGCAGTCCCAATAGCACTAATAATGGTCTAATAAAGCCTGATCTTACCTCGTTGATCTTGTTCAGAATCAGGTGATTAGTAATTATTCCAAACGGTTCCACAAGCTGAAGCAGTTGATACCTCAAGTTCTTCCCTCTCTGGAAATCCATGATGTGAACAACTCTGCTCGTTTCCTATTGAAGAAGTACACACACACATCATACACAACACATGTGCCAACTAACCTTAAAATAAACCTTTGTAAAGATCTGTTCTTTTTTTCTTTTGCTATGATTTTATAAAGTCTTAATTAGCAACAAAACTAGACACACAGAAAATGCACAGCACCTCCAAGGACGTTCAGAGGAAGATGCCTGCAGTGACAGTTGTACAGACAGGAGATTGCCTCATGTCTTCTTCATAAGAGAACATGCAGAGTTTGTGCACTTTTAAAACAAACATTTTGTAGAGTATTTGGCAAAATGAAACAGTCTCTTTCTAAAGCTTCAATATTTCCACGCAAATAAATGTCTAATTGTACTATTTTAAAGACACTCCACTCATCAAAAAAAATAAAATCCAAGGAACAATACATTCAATTAAAGAAAAAGCATATCCGAGATTCGCAATGTATTTAATACTAACCACTCTGCCCTTCTGCATGTGTCTCGGTCCTTGCATATTTCCATTTCCAGCTCCTTCAAGAAATTAAAACAAAAGAGAGCAAGCTCAGTTCAGCTGACAAGGCTGCCTGCTATGAACAGCTTCTTTAGAAGTTCTGGACAGAACTTACAATACTAAAACAGAATCACATCAAGTTTTAGAAAACCACTTAAGTAGTGTTACTAATTGATAAATTAGTACTACTAGCCTAAAAAGGCTGTTAACCTTATATATGTCAAAACTCAAGTTTGAGATGTATTGAAAAGTTTACAATAATGCTGTAATGACATCAACAATTAAAACATCCATCACTCAAAGACTCCTTTAATGCCTGAAAGATTTCTTATCAGTCAGGATTAGGTAAATTAATTAGTTTTGCTTTTTACTCACTCTATGTATTTATAAAGTAAGTAATAACGACTTCAGCTGAGAACCTGATTGTTATCCTGCCTTCCTGGGAAGATAAGGCTCCCAAATCTATTTCTCAAATCCATTCCAAATCACTTTAGGGAGAAAAGACTGAAGACATTGAATTCTCCCAAGTTTCACAGAAATCCACCAGCATGTAGGTAGCTAAGTGGAAGATGTGCAACAGATCGCTACACAGGAAAACGTGTACGACCCCAAGGCATGTGTTGGTTGATTAATCCAACAGCTGAGAAAAGAAACCCATAATAATGTCTGCAGTAGTTTCAAGAGGGGAGAAAGGGGAAAGCGTGGAAACAAAGTATTTATGGCAAGGAAAATAAGTGAACGTATTTCAGTTCCACCCCTCAGAGAGCACTGCTCTGTTGTTCCACAACACTGATCAGAAATCAAGAACTCAAGTCTGGTAGAAACAGAGGATTTTGTTTGTTTTCAAAACAAGGCAACTAAAACCCCAAGTGTAACATGTGGGAAAGCTGGTGTTACTGCTGCGACTGTGCACTGCATACTTGATACAATAACAAGCCTCAGGAACACAAGCGACTGAAATCCAGTAATTCATCAGAGGTGATTTTCAGAAAAGGGCATCCAGTCTGGTGTCCTCCAGCATTACCTCTTGGCCCAACAGGAGGCCCCCCTAGGTGGAATGGAGGTGGTGGGGGTCCCAGAATTCCCGGTGCAGGGTTTGTGGACTGCTGCAGCATAAAGGGATCACCCCTAGAAAAAGGGGGAACAAAAGTTAGAACAAAAACAGCAAAGCCTTTCTCCTCCAGCCATCCAATTCCCAACGAGCATCCAAGCACAAGTCAACTTGAGCTGCTTTTACCTGCTCAGAATGCAGAGCTACCCATTTGAAGAAGTTACGTTGTTTCACATTAAATGTTAAAAAAACCCGGCTTCAAATAACAGTAATAATGTTCAAAATTACTTCAAAGCATTTAGATTAAATAGCAACCCAAACTACACAGCTCTGATTAGAACTGTACTGCTTAAACCAGCAGAAGAACAGCTTGTCCACTGTCCATCATTCGTTACTTACATTCCATGTCCTGAATCACTGTCAGGGTTCCACTCTGGATATCTTAAATAGAGAAAAAGCAAAAAAAAAAAAAGAACAAAGGTAAGAAAAATCCAATCTGCTCTCACTATGTGCTCATCTTTACACCTATTTTCATATAGGTTGCAATACCTTTACATGTTACACCAACTGCAGCATCTAATTACAAAAGGGACTGCTAGTCTTTATGAGAAAATTCCTACATTCAAAGTAAGATGGCTGCTGATTTATGTTATAATTTGCACAGAATAAGTTAATCATATATATATATAAAAAAATAATCTTAGCACAAGCCTGATTAGAAAAACCAGAAGTTGCAGCAATTTGCAAGTGATGGGATGCAAGCAAATGGCCTCAAGGTGCATCAGGGGAGGCTCAGACTGGGCAGGAGGATGTTCCTTGGTGGGAGGGTGGTCCAGTGTTGGAATGGGCTGCCCAGGGACATGCAGTCCCCATCCCTGGAGGCACTTAAAGCATCAGCAGGATTCTGAATTTAAAAACCAGCACTCCTTTTGTGTCCCGAAAATGCACTATTAAAGCAGAGTATCTTTATTCCCTGCAACACACGGAGTGTTTTTTTAAGGTTGCTCTGAGCATCAGTTGACAGTTGGTTACTTATAAGTGCCCTCATGCCACAAGAATGTTTATGTACTTCGAATTCATACATTTCAAGCAGCAGCTGACAACGTCGGCCATGAGTCGCTCCATTGATATGGTGATTCCACTCCTGCAGCAAAGTAAATAACTAAAGTTAGCCAGGTGTGTGTGGCTTTTATTTCTAACAAAATAACACTGCAGTAGCACTACCTTCTTTACTAAACTGAAGTATCTAAGATGAATGTAACGATATCAAAATACTTCTTTAGTGCTCTGAAGACACTGAAACTGGACCTACCTCTCAACCCCTAAGCTGGGTGGAAAGGTACCTGACGAAAGATGCCTTGCAATCTCTGGGCTTCACCCTGCCTCAAACATGCGAAGCTTGCAGGGTAACTGCCACAGCTTTCGTGTGTATTGCTGATGTTCCAACTGTCAGAAGTAGGTGCTGAGATTGTTCAGTTTTTAATTTTATTTTTTTTTTTATTTTTTTTAGTAATTTTAGAATTTCCTCTACTCTCTGCTTCATTCCTCGAATCATCAAAGATGAATGTGGACTGCAGACTCGAGTTTTCAAAGCCAAGAAGGAATTCAGAAAGGAAAGACTAAAAGAAACAAAAGTGCATAGCTAGGACAAACTACAGCTATATATGTGAAATACAAAAACTGATGAGCATTTGAGGGGAATAGTCAAGAAAAACAGGGCATCTAATCAAGATGGTACAAAGGAGGAATAACAGAACTACATCGATTTACCTTAGTATCACAGTGAAGTTCTTAGTGGAAATATCCACTGCATATAGAGCAAGAGCTGGGAGAGCTCAGCAGCACGAAGGGTAACGCACCATGCAATTACTGAAGCTACTAGAGAAGAACCAGCATCTCGGCCAAGTGCGGTAGCTGTACCCTCCAGGCTACCTGAGCTCTTCTCCTCTTGCTGGTATTTTTATCCTAGCCAGAGGCTTTCCAGCATCTCTGCTCCTGGCTTTTACATGAGAACAGAATGAGGCCTTCTACTTCCCTGCATCTTACACAGCTTATGAAAGGAGTTCCCCACCCTGATTTCTATGTCGAGAGCAGAGAAGGCGCGGGGACTCCTCTGTTAGGTACAGAGCCTGACCACCACATCCCGGTGTTCTTACACACACCAGCCTGTGCGCTGGATTCACAGTGACAGAAGTTAAGTGTCACTGCAACACACGTGGTTGTGTAACACCTCTGGTGTTACTTCCACTCAGCTGCTGTTCCATAAGCCAGTGGCTGGCAGCAGGCGGATGGGGCAGGACAGCTTTATGCCCACAGGGAGCAATGCGTGGGAGAGTAATTAAATCTTTTGGGAAGCAGTTTAATATGTGATAGGTTTCCATCAGCTGTATTTGCTGACGCAAACACACACACTGCATTGGCCGACTGTTTGATACACCTTTGATTTTAGGTAAAGGATTTCCCAAGCCCTGCCCTTTCCTGCTCTTTTCACTTCCACACTACAGCCATTCCCTCCCTGCAGCAGGGCGCTGCGGGGCTTTCAGGGTGTGTGCCCCAAGTGCCCACCTTGTGCTTCCCACAAAGGAGAGCAAACTGCACCTCACGGCTCCCACGGAGCACCAGCATTAAGCCATGCTGTGTTATTACACTCCATGATACACAGGAGAGAACATGGAGCAGGATGGATTTTTTATTTTTCAAGTCAAGGTGTAAAACGAGCACTTTCTCTTTTTCACTGCACAAGAAGCAGGCTCTGCAACCCTACATTAGCAAATATGCTTGCAATTAGGATGCAAACAGAAGCCTCAAAGCCCCACAGGCAAGCCCTCTGTCTGTGAAACACTCAGTACTTTAAAGCAAATATCCTTCAGTTTTGAGGCCAGTAGCAAGTTGTAGTGCTGTAATACACAGCACAGCTCTTCTACCACTAACATCCCCCTAAATTCAGCTGCACTACCTGTCGAGTCTCAGTGGCTGACTCTGCAAGGATAACACACCTTTGGAGCTGCCTTAACACGCACTCGGAGATTGTTATAAACTGAAATGGAAGTTATCTGCAAACTGGAGCCAAAGTTTGGGGGATTTGATTCTCATATCTCATCAAACACTTTTTTATGCTGGCAAAGAAAAAAATAAGCAGAGAGATCCGATGTATGAACTGGGATTATTTTCTCCCCAGGGAAATCTTCCAGAACAACAACAGCTAATCCATGTTATTAAGTTTTTATTAAGTTCAGTTCTTAATCTACACATTGCTTTCCTCCCCTCCTATACCCACTCTGAGGTGCCACTTGTCTGAGGCTGCAGGGCCCCAGATATTTACAGACACCAATTAATTCTGGGCATTTGTGTTAACGCTCAAGAAATTCTCAATCAAGTTTATTAAAACGGAGATGACTTTTGCTTCAACTGATGCAAGCAAGAGGACACGCTGTTCTCTAGAAAAGAAGGCCAAACTTAAGCGCCTAATTTTAGATACTGCTTTATGAGGGACACAGCCAGGCTTTTCCCTTTGAGATATATCACAGTTTCAAGTGTTTAACCTCCAACTCATCTGCTCTACTGCACCAGGCTCTTTGTTTGCAGGAAAAACAGTCGCTATGCATTCAACACCTCATTCCTTGACAAAGGGATCAAGATGGACTGAAAAGCTGGGCTAAACTTTGTTCCTAATTAGCTAAAACAAGCTGGGTCACAGAGTCTGTATGCAACAAAGTAATGAAGCAATTGGCAGCATCGCTAAAAGAGGAAAAAAAAGAGGCCTAGCCTGCCAGGCTGAACTCTACCAAGGGTGACTGTCTAGCTCCTTGGGCTAGAACAGGTACACTGCATTATCATAGACCTTCTTCTTGTTTTATCTTCTGTAGTATTTTTATTTGGGGTTGGGAAAGTGAGATTTTGATAATAATGAGCTTATGTTGTCCTAGCTAAGAAAAGCGTTCCCTTTCTGCTTTCCATACGTTTTGGTTCAAATCAAATTACTTCAAATGTTAAGTTCAACTTGATTTAATTTTGTGGGAGATACAGAATAGGAAACTGTAACTGTTAGATATGCAAAGTGGAGGAAAAAAGGAGAGAAAGAGAAAAATTCTTGCCATAACAATATTTCTGAATCAGAAACAAAACTCAAACTCGGGTCATAAGAAACAGAAGATCCAATCCCAAATATTTTGTGGTGTTCTCAGCAGCTTAAGCCAAACGTGTTACTAAAAAAGATGGGTTTGTGTGTCGTAGAAGAAGTCTGTCACTTAAGTTACGCTGTCAAAAGAATTTGGTATTCCTTGTACTTGGAAAGACACTTCAGGTTGGGCAGCCTTTAATTAAACAGACCTTCATACCAAAGCAAACGACGAATAAACGCTAAAAAGAGCCCTACTTACAGGAGCACTGGCTGCCATCTTCAAGGGCCTCAGAAGTTTATGTCCTCAATCTAACCAAATGAAGTCCTTTATCCAAAACTGAGTGTGGCATCTCAACTGTTTGTATTTAAACCTTTCACAAAAACAAATGTCTTGAAAGTACAGAGACAAGAAACCCAGACTGCTGTGATTAATTTATATCAAGTAATTAAAGCAAAACAAGTTTGTAAAGTGTCAGATCAATTGGAGGAGTACAGCACGTGCTCTAAAGCGTCTTGATCAGCTCCTGGTGGGGACAGGACAACTCACGGTTCAACAAGATGGGATGTATAGAAGCAGCACTTTTTGAGAGGTAACTGTAAAGAAACGGTTAGTAACAGCAATTCCACATGGCACCAATTTCACAGTCATGGTATGCACTGTATTTTCAATTGAAGGCTAATAAGCCACTAATTGCGACAAGAGGGGGGCACTGTATTTGCCAATTAGCCAATTAAATTGCCTAGCATCCTGAAAATCAGCAAGATGAGTCAAATTGGAAAAGCTGAAAGTGAGAAGGCTCTGAAAATACCGTCTGAATAAACAGGCCATTTTGAGTCAAGCGCTACCGCTGCAGAGAGCTGAACCAATGGTGGACAAACTAAGAGGGAAGCCTCAGCGTAACTGACCATACCCGAAGACCCACTCTACCTGCCAGCCAAGTAAAGAACACTACTAGGAACACAGAGCAGATACTGCAGCAGCAGGCTGATTGCTCGGAGAGTCTACAGGGATAGATGCAACATGGGACAATAAAAAGTGAGTTGGAAGTGTCTAAGAAAGTTGTGAAAAAGGAGAAAAATGACGACAAATTTCAGCCATAGTATGAGATCGAGTGTTAAAGTGAAATTAAAAAGGCAAGAATGAGCTAATCTAAAACGTGATTTATTTTTACTTATTTTTAAACTTTTTTGCAAACAGGTTCCAGGGCTCTACATTAACTCTTTCCCTTTGGACAGGGAAAAAGCAGATCTGTGCAAGAATGCATCTTAACTACGTGTAAACCGGTAATCAAGATAGATGTGGAGGAGAGCTGAAACTAGCTTCCTGAAGGGCACAGTAGATACACTGCAAAAAAAATCCAACCCAAACCAACCAAAAACCCACCAAAAAACTGCTTAAATGCCAGATGTTTGTGGTTAAGAGAACATGTAGATGTAAAATATAAATAAGATATCCCAGTAGATGACAGCTGTTTTGACTGGAAGTTAAGCAATCTGGGCAAACAAAATACATTAATGTAAAGCCCTGGTTTACAACGTTTGTTAACAATTACTCGTAAATAAACCAAGTGCCTTTCTCACTCTCAAACCAACTTTCAGATCATTTCAAAAGCAACCAGGCTATAGAAATAATTAAAGAAATAGGTAAATACAGAACAGATACTACAACGTAAAGGAAAATAGAAGCATCTGGTGCATAACTCACCTTATTAGAATGAACTGGCATATCACATATAGAGCACAGATGGGGATAACCCTTCGGTAAGAATCCATGGAAGTCTTCAATATTGCTATTTGGAGGAGCACCTCTCTTTTTCTCAAAGAGAGATCTCTCGGGACCAGGGCCGCGACCCATTCTGTCATACTCACTGTCAAATTTATGATAGTTATGCGAAGTCTCGCCATAGAAAGATTCGTCCCTACACCTTTCTCCATCTCTCAATCTGTCATCTTCATAATCCATTCTGTCATAATAACCAGATTCTTGAGAACGACTTCCATGGTCATAGTCAACTACCGGGTTGAGACTAGGACCACGATCATCAAAGCTATCTCTTCTAAAATGCCTTTTTTCTTCCCAATCATCCCTAGGTACTCTGTACGGTGGTTCCCGTGTGGATGATCTGCCATCTCTACCATAACCTTCTTCAGCTCTCCTCCTTTTAAGTTGTAGAAGGATCTGAGGCAAGTTTTCAGGAGTAATCTTGTCCTCGGGATAGCGACTCAGTTCATCTAAGTCTCTAGCAGACAGACCAAAGCTGGCCAAAATATTAGTGGCCTGGTCTGCATCTCCACGGTGCTGAGAAGACAAAGGGAGCGGACCTCTACTTCCAATGTTAAATATAGACTGCAAATTATGGGAAGAGGTACTACCAGAAGACAGTGCACTATGAGATCCTTGTTGGTTCAATGAAGAACTCATTCCAAGATTCATTAAGCTAGCAAGGCGTGCAGTACCCTGGTTCATCCTTCCAAGAGATGCTGGCATATTTAAAGACTGGGTAGCAGCAGCAAGAAGGCCTATTCCTGCAGAGAGCTCACGCCCATGACCTTGTGAATCCCTACTCAGAGATGACTGCTGGAATGACTTGGACATTGTAGAACTATAGCTTGTCTACTTTACGGATCAAAATCTTTGTTTGGTTGGTTGGTTTGGTTTAAGATGGCTGAAAAGAAAGCTCGCACTAGAAAGCTAGGCAAACTTCACTTCGAAAATGGTAACGCCAAGAAAGAGGATCAATAATGACTGCAGATCTTCTTCAAGCTGAGAAACACCAGACAATTCTGTAGAAAAACAAGCAGTTTTAGTCATAAATCCCTTTAAACAGATGCAGTTTTAAACTTATGCATCATGTTGATCTAAAACATTAAAGATCTCAATCTTATAAGGCTTTCATTATATAATAAAACAGATACAAGATGTACCCAGAACCTACTAATATTGTTTCAGATAAAAACACAGCACTATTTCCTGTACATTCTACCACTCTTCTACAGAAAAAAAACAAACACAAAAAAACACAAAAATAAACAAACTACTTTCATACTGAAGACAAGTGAATTGCAGAAGTTTGGGATGCCTGAAAGCATCTAAAGTTTACCAGCACATGAGCCCTGATCTCTGTTTTACGGCTTTGTTTATAACCTGCAGTGCTGCACTACACCCTGTGAGAAGACCATAAAAAAACCTTCAGTGCACAGAATCAGAGATGACTTTGGCATATAACACACATTGAAAATGAAACCTATACCACCACAGAATAGGACGAAAGGAAGTTAAAAGTAACTGAAGTTTGGGTAACAAGCTTCTGCTGTAAGATCTGGTAAACAAGACCAACCATAATATTTCAATCTTTATGCAGTTAAAATCAAATCACTGATGTGAAGATAGATGTGAACAAGAAAAACAAGTTTCAAATTTTTCAGGAAGTAAATAAGACCTCTTGCTCAAATTGCAGTTATACAGATAGCAGCACATAGGAAGCGAATCTTTACTGTTATATTGCAGCTGTGATATCAGCCTGTACCTTCAGACCTCAAGCTAAACAAGGTCAGGCTTAGTTCTGGGCTGGAAGCCCAAGGGAAACCTGCAGAAAGAGACCCTGGGAGTCAGTAGATGGCACTGGGCCCCAAGCAGCCCCGGCAGGCAGTGGCAGCTGTGGCTCTTACCCATGTACGGCTGCTTTGGTTCACTTCTGGCACTTCTGATACCATGACCACACGTGGCAGTTAGAGATCCTAAGCCAGCAGGAGAGATGCTTATCCACCCTATGTCCTAACATAGACACCCTAGCCTAGCGCTTAAACTCCTGATTTAACTGCATTTATTCTAAGTTTGTAACAGTATCCTTTATAGACTAATAGCTATCTTTCAGAATACTTTTTTAAAGCAGAGCAGGAATAAGCTGCACTACTTCTCTCCGATAATCCTTCAGCCTTGGGACCTATACACAAAATATAAGGCAATTTGACACACATGAAAACATTCCACAAGGGACATGTTGTTCTCACACCCCCGATGCAGTAAAGTCCTTCCAAATCTCTGCAGACATGTTTTACTTTTGCACTGCTCCTCAGTTACCCATGGCTTGAAGAAGAAAAAGGTAGAAATCGCATAGCTCCAAACAAAACAAGCTCCTGTGAACAGGCACGTGTAGGGAGGAACGGAAAGGGTAAAAGGAAAGCAAAGATTTTTCCTTGAAAAGTCCAGTTGTGCAGAAGGCAATTTCTTTTGTACTGGAAACAAGAAAAAAGGTCAAGGTTATGCATGTGCCTCTACCCCAGCTGCCTGCTCAATGCAGAGCCCTGTTCCAGCACCACACAAAGCTCTTCCACTTTGTTTTCATTAAACTGTAAAGCACTTCCCATTTCTTTCTCATATTACATACAAAAGTAGCACTGTTACAAAATTACACTTCCATGGAGAAAAATAATGAATACTACAAAAGAAACTGAGCGCACAAAACCTAGCCAGAATTCCACCCCAGAAAATATCTGCTTCATACAATTTTCTGTATCTTTTGTTGTTGGTACCTTTGAATTTGTGGGTTTAAAATCCACATATTTTGGAGTTACTTTCTGGCGAGTTTAATTGTGCGGTACCTGGTTAAGGCTGAGACTGAGAAACGTGGGATGAAAAGAAGTTTTGAAGTATCTAAGGCAGAAGACACAACAGCACTGCAGAGGTGCAGAGGGAAACGGTGAGATAAGAACAGGGGAGGGCAAAGGCAAACGCTGAGCAGGCATCCAGGACAGGCTGAACACGCTGAGCGCTACTAAACAGCATTTCAGCACTGTTAGAAAAATCAAGAGTCATTCAAACGAGAGAAAACAGTCATATCCATCTGGTACCATGTTTTGTCTTACACACAGTCGGTATCTTCAAACAGCTGCACAATCCTTACTCCATTTCTACGTAAAATTTCCTGCTCCTTCTTTCATGCACTCACAGAGTGGCGTGACACCAAACTTAGTTTCTTCATCAAGTCAGGTGTTGGAGAGCTTTACAAAGCAGACCCTCACAGTGAGGCAGCAGGCAGCCCTGTGGGCAGGCACAAGTCAGGATTTCACTGTATCAGGAAAGTTCTCTGCTTTCCAAAATAACCCTTTCTCTTTGAACAGATGCTCGCTAATCCTCTTGTCACAATTTTCAATTGGCAGCTCATTGTCCACTGCTCTGCAGAGATTATCAGAGAACAAAACCCAACAGCCCAGCCTAGCTTGCAATTGGGCTGCAGAGCCTGATTAGATGCCCTGCTTCAACCAGACAGAGCTGCACAACCATACCATGCTGCTGCAAACCCCTGCAGAAGAAAGAAGCAAGCAGGAGAAAAATAAGAACAGGAAGATGGGGAGGACAATGAGACAAAGAAACAGAGACAACCTTATGGAAAAGCACAAAGGAGAACAGTAGGACACTTGTGTGCTGGTGACAGATTCTGCCCCTAGCAGCTGGTGCACTACGCAGTGAGCTGCCTCACACCTGGTCAGAAACCGAGTGCTGCAGTTTGGGAAACTTTAAGCTATTTATCCAGAGTTCAACATTTGTGACACAAACCACAATTCCATCCCATCACTCATCTTACTACAGATGTTGTGCTCTGCTCATCAACATGCCCATTCTTACGGATCAGAAGAAGACAACACATTAAGGGGGTGGGAGAAAGCTAAAAATCAGACTGCAGAACTTTAACTCCCACGTGGTCAGGTTTGTGCACTGATTGCTTAGGAAAGATTTCACATCGGTATCCAACAGAGAAGCTCCCAGCTGCCGAGGTCTGCTGGCTTTTAAGCAAGAGTGCCATCAACTGAGTCACAGCAACAAGATGAGTGCGGCTGAACAAAGCCTTCTAAAGATCCAGATACGATTTAGCTCAGCTGAAAGTATTTCGCTAATTGCTCTGCGTGTAATTTCAGCTACACCAGGAACAGACAGGCTTTCAGATATACATTTTTAAGATCTGTGGTCAGAAATTTGGACATAGCGAGATTTGAAAATACATCACATGAAGCTATCCTGAAATAAGTTTAAAGCCAAAGCGTTAATAGATTCCCAGACAAGTGTGGACAGTGATAAAACACTGTATCTGAGAGTTGCACAAGAGCTTTCCGTAAAGGCAGACAACAAAAGCAAGGAATTTGAATCCTATGGATACACAGCTGCCAAATGAAGGCCCAAGTAAGGCCGCAAGGTTGGTTTCTCAAACAATACAGAAGAACTTTCTTTTCTATGGAAAACTGATTACTCCCAATAGAACAGATTGAGTTCTGGTTCCGCATCAATTAGTTTTGTTTCTGACAAAGTTTGGCCCCCAAATTCTCACAGTTTGATCACAATGGCCACCTTAAATGACCACCTTAAATGGTCCCCTCCTGAGGAACAGCTCTGGGTTGGAAGTGTTTCAGCTTCCTATTCCTTCTACCACTCCGTTCCTTTGCTATGTGCAAGCACATTTATCCTATGCTCCTTCCTTTCTTAGAACAACTCCTCTTCGACCCATTTTTCTTCCACTATTATAGAAAAGTCTCAAAAATGAAAACGACATTCACCTTCTATTCAGTTTCACTTTCACTTAAAAAACCCAGTTTGATTAAATTCCGTGTGTTCTGAGTGAATCCGCCCATAATAAAGTCATTAAGTAATTCAGAAGCTGAAAAATACACCCTCAGTTTGCAGCAATAAAAGACTTATGAAGACCAACCAACTTTGAAATGAAAGTCCCAAGTAAAATTTCCCCTCTGAAATCCCCACTTTTCAGACCAAGACATGCAGGTCTTTCCTCTCCTTTAGGTGTTACTCACAGCGCAGCCATTTGTTTGCAACAACCTACTGTGCCGTGGAAGAAGTCACAAAGTCAGAAGAAGTCAGCAAAACAGATTACAACACATCACGGCATGAAAGGTTATCTGCAGGAGAGTTGGAAGTTACAGACTTACACTGACAGCTCCCCTTGTTGCTCTGCAAAATAACAGTAGTGAACACAAGAACCTGCACAGAAACTGGATGCAGATGTTTTCCAGGTGCTGAACCACTCATCTTAGACCAGCAGGATCGTTTCAGCTTGGACAATAAAAGGTCACCATTTTCTCAAAGATAAAGGAGGAAGATCAAACATGCAGACTGTCACCCATTTCAGATATCAGTATACAGAGCATTGCAGACAAGGAAACACCACTTTATGCTGAAGCGATCTTCAAAGGTTATGACCTCAAAAGACTTCAGCAGCACGTGGCCCATGGCAGCATGCAGAGCCGGGCAGGTCAGCCAGCCCCTCACAGGCCTGTGGAACAACTGAAACAGCTCCGTTCCTTAGGATTATTTTCAGCTTCATCTCAGTGAGTTGCTTGATCAGAGAAGCAGGTGGTAATCTGAGATCTGGAGTTACCGGAACAGAAGACCGCTTCAGAACAGAGAAATTACACATGAAAAGACTTGTTTATAGAAGGGAAATTAACTGCTTTAGCCGTTAAGACATCCTGAAGAACTGACAGTTTCTAACACGAGTGCACAACAGAGCACTACAGAAATAAGATGCTGAGTTCCTACTTCTGCTCATTACATAATTTCATCAATTCAAGCATCCCTTCCCATATAAGGCTGCAGAGTGCACTCACTCCTTCACAGAAACAACAGAAACAAAGACCCTGGAACAGCACAGGAAGAGTAAAAGAGGGAAAAAAAGTGCATTTTAAGAAACTGAAACACAAGTGGCCAAGAGTACACCGAATAGAAGCCAGCACTGCACTGACAGCTCCACAAACAGGCCATTACCTCTGCAGCTTCCATGCATTCCTTCCTACCACCTACATGCCCCGTGACTACGGGCAGGCAGCAGCTCTACAGGAGGACACACACGTACAGCCTCCAGCACTAGGAAATGCTGTGTGAAGCTGCGAGCACTGCTCCACAAAGTGCTGTGCCAGCAGCGCAGTCCTGCACAACAGAACCATCCAGGATCCCAGGCTGGACACTCCGCTAATAACATGCCCATGCACTTGCCAAAGGAGGCAGTTTCTCTGCACACACGTCAGTTTTGGAGAGAAATGATTCTATGATTCTTACAGGCAAGGCACAGACCAGCAGCACTTTTCCGAAGTAAACACAAAATGATCTAAAGACAGATCAAACCAGAGAACAAGAGCAGCATTCTAACAGAGAACTAATTACCCTTTTTTTGTTTCTTTAAATAATTTTTAACCAATTAAAAAGCCTTTTGACGAATAATCGAGTGCAGGTCTGCCTGCAGGCGTTTCAAGAACTGGGATAAAAGTGCATTCTTTCCCATGCAGAACCGTGCTCCTGATGCCAGAGATGCATTCTAGCTGCAAGCATGCCCAAAGGAAAACCCCTCCTGTTTGAGTTCTGGCTGCACAACACTATACAGGGAGCCCCACACACTGCATTAGGTCAGAATTACAGTGGGTTATTTGGTATTAAGACTTGCTGACTTAAGAGCGCTGAGAAAAAACGCGAGCAGCAAAAAGGCTGCACAAATAACGTTCATATAAAATCGTTTCTCTGCAGCTCTGCTCACAACAGCTACCTTAGAGCCACCTCAGCGCTCAGCTCAGTCTGTGTGCATGGCAGGGAAGGGCAGCGATATTTCCTCATTTCTCACAGAAGTCACAAGCATTTTTATGGGCACACACAAACACCAGGGACTGAACTTTTCAGGACGAAGTAACTTCAGAGCTTTTCAAAACAGGCACATCAACGGCTCACAGCATCACATCCAACATCAGAACCAGAAGCAAGAGATCTCTATTCTGAAAAAGACCAGCATATATTCTTACTTGGAATTCAGCTCCTTGCCCAGCACACAACAAAGGGCCGGGATACTGAGCACACATCTGCGCAGGGCTCAGCTGCCAGCATCCTCGCTCACATTTCATTATCCCAATGTAATTCGCTCATGAACCATTCCTCTCATTTCTGAATACAATTCCGAGAGAAAAGTTCACTAGCTTCGGAGCAACACATTAAAAACGTTAACATACAGTTTGCTACATTCTGCAGAGAAAGCGCTTTGATATACTACGACTTTTAACACACAATGCTCCAGGGTTCAGAGGGAGCGAGCAGCGCACTCTGCAATACAAAAGGCACCGGCTCCCGTTGTGACCTGCAGGGAGCACGCAGGACGCGTCCAACAGAAGCAGCTCTGTGGGGGGGAACCAGAGCCAGAATGGAGGATGGAGGAAGAATGGAGGATGGATGGAAGAAGAGCCCTACTCAGTAGCTGGGAACAGCGCTGGATGTTCTTCCCAAAGGGCCCGAAAGGAAAACAGCCCCAGCCTTCAGATGGATTTTTCAGCTTCCGCTCTGCAGCATGAAGGCTCCGTTGGAGCAATGCGGCGGCCGAGGCTCGCAGAGCTCGTTCTGACTTTTGGCTTACTTTAAACACGGCAGAACACACGGCGCGTTATCAGCGCGGCACCGCTGCGGCGATTTGTAACCGCAGCCCCAATGACGCGAAAGTGAAACTGAATAGAAAGCGCGCTTCCTCCGTCACCCTCCCCCGGCCTGACCCGTTAACCAGCTCCGGACGAACGGGCCGTTGGGGCACACAACGCCCGCCCGCTCGCGCATCAGGCCGGCAGCGGCGGCCCGAGTCGGGCGGGAGGCGCCGCGGCTTTGTTCGGCCGGGCCGGGCGCTGCCGCCGGGCGGGGGCGCTGCGGGCGGCCCCGAGGGGCGGGGGGGGGCGCGCATGCGCGCGGCGCCTCACGCAGCGGCCTCGCGCCGGGCCCGCTCCCCTCCCCCGCCGCGGCTCCTAACGGTCCTTCCCGCTCTCTCCCTCCCTCCGTCCCTCCCTCAGAGCGGCGGCCGCTGCCCGGTACGCGGCGGCACCGCTCCTACCTGCGGGCCGCGGCGGCGCCTCCCGTTCGCCGTCGCGCCAACGGCGGGGGAGGGACGAGAGGAGGGACGGAGAAAAGCGGCTGCGCGACCCCGCGCGCGTCCCGCAGCGCTCGCGAGAGCACAGCCCGCCCGCCGCCACCCCGCTCACGTGCCCGGCGGCCTTCCCGCTGCTCCGCTCCGCTCGCCGGTACCGGCCGCCCCGCTCCGCCTGTGGGGATGTGGCCGGGCTGAGGGAGGCGCCGCCGGGCCGGGTCTCGCGAGAGGCGGAGGCCGCTCACCGAGCTCTCGCGAGAACGCCGCCGCTCCGCCGCTCCTCGCCTCATGGCCGCGCGCCGCCGCCGGGGCGGGGTTTGGCCGCGCGCCTCCCCTGCCCGGCCAAGGGGACGCGGGTTCGCGCCCGCCCTCCGCCTCCCTCAGCCCCGCGCGCCGCCGTTACCTGCCCCGGGCCGCGGCCGCCCATAGTCCCGCCGCTCCTGGGCCGGGCGCCCGGCGGGACGGAGCCGTTACCTGCGCGGAGGCGTCAGTCAGAACGAGCTCCGGGCCCCGCTCGGCGCCTTAGAATGTTCTAGCAAAGGGGGAAAAAAAACCGACACCAACCGGCGGCGCTGCGGCCTCCCCTCGGCGCGGCCCACATTGCCACCTCGCGCCGACAGCGGGGAAGCGCGCTGCTCGCTCCTGCCCTCCGCCGGCCTCAGCGCCCACACGGTGCCGATATGCGGCTGTCGGAGCGTTTCCATTTGAGTCCGTGTTGAAGGGACGCGGTTCTCCATCGGCCGGGAAGCCGCGCTGTGGGAGCCCGGCAGCGATAATGGGACTGAGGAGAGAAGGGCCGGCACGGAGCCTCACGGGAGGTGAAAGGGCTCAGCGAGGAGCTCGGCTCCTGCCCGATGGATGGAAAGCCCCGGGCAAATGGCAGCAAATGAAATGAAATGACTTCGTTTCAGGCCCAGCTGTTTTGCTGCCGTGGGTTTTATCTCCATCCCCTTTGCTGAGCAGAGCTCTGCTGTGCGCCCCAAGCAGTGCTGGCAGCTGCAGGCGAGCTTTGGGGTCACACAAACCAACCCTGTCCCTTCCTACTGCTTTTTGTGCCAGAGTGCGGCCAGTTCTCCAAGGCTCAGGCTCAGCCCAGAGATGAATCTATCAGAGCAGCACTGCAAAAAGAGTTCTTCAAGGACAGAAGCCAGTCGGCAGCATCTCTCACACTGCACAGAACACGGAGCTGTGCACTGAGACGGGCCGGGTGCTGTGCTGGGACTGATGCCCACATTTCTCAGTTACCCACTTTCGAATTAAGCAGCATCTTCCTCTAAACCCACAGCGGTGCAGGAGGAGAGGAAGGACGCAGCGGCACGGATCTCCCTGCAGAAGCAATGGAGGTTAGGATGCACACACGGTGGGGGCCTGGGTGCTGCGTTACCTCCCTGCCCCCCATGGCTGCATTCAACACCGCAAACCCTCCCATATCCCACAGCCGAAACACACAACAGAAACAACAGCGACCAAGTTTAAGTAATTTTAATCAACAGTCCAAAAGAAAACAATACGATTCTGATCAGGCAGCGATATTGGTTTGACCTCCGGCCAGTCGTGAAATTCCCATTATAGCTCCCATGCAGCTACTTCCTTTTGCTAAGGCCGGATCCTGAAGCCATCACTGCAGCGCAAAGCCTCCCACGTGGGCCCTTCAGAGCAGCCCCGACACCTCCTTTTGTTCCTTCGGACGGCCCGCGGGATCGAGCAAACCCACGCGGCTGCAATGAGAGCACACACAGGAGTTAACACGAGCCGGATCCACCCCTTCCCTACCAGCTTCATCCCCCGGGCTCCGCATTCATCCGAAAGCCGCAGCATTAAACGAGGCGCTCCGCACAGAGCCGAGCTCCGAGCGCTGTCCGCATCCCATCTAGGAGCAGCTCCACCCGCCGGAGCTCCCCACTCTCGGCACGCGGAGGCTGCCGACCCCCGGCGCTCCAGGGCCAGAACGGCACGGCGGGCCGGGGCTGCGCGGCAGCGCGCTGCTCTTCCAGCGGCATAACACCGCCCGCGCACGGCAGCGGGGGAGGCTGACTACCGCTGGGCGCTGCGGGACGCGGACATACGGACACACAGACATACGGACATAACGCAGCCTCACCCCGTACCAACCCGCGCCGAAGAGGCCGCACCTCGCCGCGCCGCCCGGGTGGTTCCGCAGGCGCCGCCCCTCCAGGCGGGTCCGGGCCCGGGCCGCTCCCCCAGGCGGGGCTGTGATGTAGCTGAGCTGTGATGTAGCTGAGCTGTGATGTAGCTGAGCATTGACTCGACAGGCTTCGAGAGGCTCGTAATGTCGCTGCGGTGCTGGCTGGGCTGCGCGGAGTTCAGGGGGGCTCTGTGTAGACGAGGGGAGCTCTGGTGAAGGTTGGCGATGCTTCCGTTTGTGACAGCTTCTATCTCTAATCTGCTTTGAAACAAAGCGTCTCGACTCGTCAATCCCTGACACCGCACTTGCGGGAGAGAAAAAACGCACTTAGCTTCCACCGGGCTAAGATGAACAACAGGCCCAGCGAGTGCTTCAGTATCAAAGAATAATGAGATGTTTGCTGACATGGGCTGTAGCTGAAATCCTGCCTGGGAGAGGAGGGAGGACAGCACAATTAAGCAGATGAAACCTCTGTGAAAGCTCTTGGCAGCTGATCAGCCCAGGCAGGCAGAGCTGTGCACAGCGCTCGGCAGCAGCTCAGGCGCACAGGAGGACCTGCTGCCCTGCCAGGCGCTGTTTGCACTCACTGTGCACTTGGCAGGGCTGCTGCGGCACAGGTTCCAAGGAAGGCACTGCTGGGCTCAGGCTGTCCCAGGAGCGTTCTCTCAGCAGCCAGAAGGGCTGTGGTGGGTGTAGGGGACACGTTTGCCAGGAAGCTGTGACAGGAATGTGCTTGATTTGATACCCAAGGCAGAGCTGACGTGCTTCACTTGGCGCAACAGCTTTTACCTGAGGTTCATAAGTGATGTGTGAGCGTGTGCTTGAGCCTGACTCACCGTGTGAGATGAAACAATGCTCCGTGCCCAATTACTAGATAGGAAAGCTGTGCGGGAACACAAGGAAAGCCTATGTTGTGAAGTTAGAGGGTGTTCCTGACACTGAGAGTCACTGGCTTCTGGTATTTGGCATTTGAAAAGCTTTTGAAGCGTCTTCTTGGTGCTGCTGGAAACATCTGAAGGTTATGAGTACGGGCCCCACTCTGCACTCATGAATTATATGGGTTGAAACTTAAGCAGCCCACACAGGGCTTGGCAGGGCTCGTTGTCCGGGCTGCAAGAAAAGATCTCGAAGTACCCTCTGTGTCTGCAATTACTTGTCCCTTCATCACTGTAGCTTTGCATCAGCCCTGCTGATAACCCTGGATTTTCTACCCTGGAGCACTGCTGAGAACTGTTGTTCAGGCCCTTTCCAGTTTGACCATCACATTTGGTTTGTGTGCAGTTGGGGTGATGTACACCAGTGGCAGCACATGCTGGGAGGATCTCTTCCAAAACTCCATGGAGACACCTCAAAGACCAAGGGCTCCATCTCTACCATGGGCTGTGTCGGCCTGTGGTGCAGCTCTGAGGAGTTCTGGCACCGTGTCCTCTTGCTGAGATATTCGAGGGGTAGGATGGGGAAAGTTAACGAGTTGTGAGCCTCAGTGCTAACTGGAGAGCACCTAACACTCCTCACCTTGAGCACCAGCGACCCTCCACCAGTGCTGAAGAAGCCCAGCACCACCAGGCTGTGTAGGAGAGGAGCAGCCTATGCGTAATGGCCTGCATGTGCACGTGTCCCTGTACCCAGGAAGAACATCTGCCCCCCTTGGGCAGAAAGCATTTGATTGACTCGTCCTGCCTTGTGTGTCTGCAGTGCAGTGCAAGGGGTAAGCAGACAGTTGGCTGCCCCGTGCTCTGTTCCCTGACAGCTGATGCAACTGGTGTTTGTTTTTACTGCTTCTAGCTCCACAGATCCTGTGTTTCCTGTGCTGGATCTCTATGCCCTTTAGAGTGGATCTCAGCATTCAAGTTGGTGTGGATGCTTACAACAAAGCTGACCTCACTGAACTCTCTGGCTTCAATCAGGGAAGAAAAGTGCCTTTACTGCTTGAATGTGGCACTGTTTCCTTCCACGCTGAAAGAGAAGATTAGTCCTCAGTACCTAAAGAGAGACCTAAATCAAATTCTTCAGCCTGGAAGAAATTGCTTTCTTAGCCAGAGAATTGAACTGGAAGGATAAATATTAATGAAATGAATCATTTTCACTCTCTCAAAGCAGGAGTAGGGACTTCTCTGTCAGAGACGGATTTCCTCTTAGCCCCAGACTTGTTGAACAGGGGTACTTCTGGGCTTTCCATCTGCCTGAACAAGATCCACGTGCTTCATTAAGCTCCACAGAGGGGACCCTATGATCTCCACTTCCCAGCTATAATCACAAGATGGCATTACAGACTTAAAAGCAGAGCTGGCTCTGCTGAGGGGCTGAAGATCTTTCCCAGACCCCGGGGTGTTCAACCCCAGAAGGCCTCTAAAGAAGCTGTGGACTTAACCCTGCCTGCTGAGCTTTCCATAGATCTGAGCCTCCGACACTTGCTTTTAATCATGTCACTTTAATGTCAAGACTGTAGTTTAATCGCGCAGCATGTGGAATGAATAGCTGCAGTGGTTGCTCCTGTAATCCATGAGCAATCTAATTGCACTGATTTAAGCGAGTTACAGTTTTGACAGTTAATGGCACACAGCATTTTCATCTTGACCTGCAACACCTCGGGCTCTTTGCTGCCTCCTCTGCCCTGGAGCAGACGCTGCTAATCAGACCAAATGGTGAAGCAGTTAAAGATGTAGCTAAAGGAAGGCAACGGTGAACCGTAAATAAAAGGCATCTTGATTGTTTTTGTTGGAAAGCACATTTAGAGCTATCTTTTGTTTGCCCTGAATGATTTGGGAGAGCTGCAGTAAAGCTTTCAATAATTCACAGCTGTAAAATGAAAACAAAGAAAAATGCTCCTCCTGGATATGTGCATCTTGTTAAAAGCCTAAGAGTGCTTCAGGACGGGCCGATGGACACAGCTCTGCCTCAGCCCTCAGCAGGGAAGCTCCTGCCTCACAGTGCTGCCTCCTTCGCACTCATGGGGGTTATCAGCACAGCCTTTGGCTCATGTGGGGTTGCTCTCCCTTCAGCTGCTGTTGGCAGACACACCTTACTGCGCCCTGTTCAGACTTCCCAAGTGCATTTGCTTGTTGAAGGTTACACACTGCGTAGCCCTGAAGGTTCCAAAAGCTCTCCATGACCCTGACCCCACCTACATCCATGGTCTGGGAGCCCTATTTAAGCTCAGCCTGTGGCTTCATTCGCTCTGTGAGTGATGCTGCAGCAGTGTCTGGCTTTAGGCTTTCTCTTGGACAGACTTGTTGGACATGCACTGCAGCTGTGTCCCCCCATTTCCCAGAGGGATTTTTGACCCATGTTGTAGCCATGTGTCCTGATCTTGGTCTCATGTCCTCTTCTTCCTGCCTGGACACCTTGGTGGGTCCTGTGTGCTGTGCATGGAGCTGCTGGTTGGCCCTGTAAACAGTGCCTGGCTCTGCCCACTGCTCTGAGGCCTGGGGGACACAGCTTGCTGGTGAGGATGGTACTGCTGCAGGCTCATCTTTGCTCTATCTCCCCTGGGGGCAGCTGACACTTGATCTTATCTTATTGCAAAAGCAAACACAAAAACTATCTCCATCAACTCTATGATACCATGGACCTTCTTGGGACCCATGGGAAGGGCTGTCCTGCTGTGATGTTCCCAGTCTGTAACAGGGCTGTGTTAATGTAAGTCTCAGTTTTCTTGCAGGCAAGTGGGCACTCCAGGCTTCATTTACCAGTGCTTCCTCATGAGAACAACGCTGTGAGATGCAGCAGAGGTCTCACTGCACCTCCATCCCTGGCTAAGGGTCCCACAGCCTCCCAGAGGCCCTTGGGATTCACTTTATTGGAAGCCAGATCTGAGACTGTAGCTGGATCAGACCCTCTGCGTGTCCCCCCTTCAGGCCTGCCTGTGTCTCTTCTCGCTGCCAGTGCCTGGCTCTTTTACTGTTCAAAGTGCACTCAGGCGATTCAGGCATCTGTGCAGTTTTCCCTTGGTTCTCATTTAACTGCAGAGCAATTTCTTTTTTCCCTTTGGTCTCTGGCAGAGCTCTGCAGATGCTCTGCTCCCCTTCCCTCCCCTCCATTCCCTTCTCTGAGCTCCCCTCTGGCTGGGTGCCCCCCCTGCTGTCCCCCTTCTTTTCCCAATACCCATTTAACCCTATTTTTCTCTTCTCTCTTTCCCTCCTGAGTGGTTCTCAGTTCTGTGATAAGCAGCTGGAATGACCGCACTGCGCAGCCCTCTCAGCTCTGGGACTTCCAAGCCGGCCCCAGCACTGGCAAGCTGCAGCCCTCTGCAACATTTTAGCCTCGTCTCGTCACTGAAAAAGGCGTTTTTTCTTTCTTTTTCTTCCACTCTTTCTCCTCTGAGAATTAGTTTTTACCAGTGCAGCATGTCTAACACAGTCAGGGAACTTCACAGTGAGTTGAAATCACATTGATTTCCTGAGGAAGATGCTGCATACTAATTGCTCCTGTCTTCTTCCCATGAGCAAAGCAGGTTAACAGCTTCAGGAAAGCACCCTGCTTTGTAGATGCTGTGTTCCCCACCACAGTCAGGACAGCCTGAGGTCTGTGTGACCGTCATGGGGAGGAAGGGAGCCTTGACTGGTCTGACTGGCTCCTGGGTCTGAAGCTGGCATTGCTGGTAAAGTGAAGCACATCGCTTGAAAAACATCAAAGCAATAAAACAACATTTCCACTGTGTTAATTCACCTGTACTGAGGACTCACTGGGGTCTCCCCTCTTGCTGTTCTGTTAATGCTGAGATCTAGTGGTAGGCGGCAGAAGAATAAAAAGAACCTTTATTTACTGAGAGGGTCCCATTGCCCAACAGAAAGGCACCGCAGGGAGCCTCAGTGGCTTCTGGGGGCTGAGTGAAGCTTCTTACAGTTGGAGCCCCTGCAAAAGCCCTCTCAAAGGGAGCAGAGCCTGAGCATTGAGCCTGCCTGGGAGCTCGGGGCTGTGCTCATCCCCACTCTGCTGTTGTGCTGCTTTTGATTCCCATTGGTGCTGTGTGAAATGAAAGGATGGAAGAATGAAGACTCCAGATCCAGTCTGCAGCAAAGGCATCCCAGAAGTGCTCAGGAGCATTTCCCCTCAATGAAGTCAGTGATGCTTCTCTCTGTGTCTGGGATAGATTTGCATCCTGAAATCTTCTGAGGGCAAAGGAAGGAACAGCATGAATGTGAAGGAGGAAAGGCACAGTGGTGGAGTGGGAGAGGGGACATTTGAGACTGCTCCTGAAACTCCTATAAGCTGTTTCAGATGCCCAAGTGGATTTGCCCAGCTTCAGCAGCTCCATGTGCTTGGCTCAGTGCTGGTAAGGGCTGATCTCCTCTCCTTGGAGACAAACCCACACCTTCAGCCTGTCCCATCTCACTCCTCCTCCTCCCCCGCAAAACAGTCATTACTATCTTGATGATCTTTAGGCGGTATTAAACGAGAGGGAGGTTTCCATACAGAATTCTCACAGTGATTAATGGATTAAGAGATTTTGTGAAAATTAAAGCCTTTCTTCACACTTCATGTTGTTTTGCTCTTCAGCTGTTGCTTTCACCCTTCTACCACAGCACCAAAATCCTTGTGCAGGGCAGGGAACAAGAAGGCACTGGGGGATGCAGGGGAGCAGCCTGGTTTGCTCCATCCCTTTTGCTGATATTTTTCCCTATGAAGACCCAGAGCTTTGGCTGTCAGCATCCTCCAGCAGAGCCAGAGTGATGCTGGATGTTCTCTTGCACCACTTTCCTCAAAGCTTCACCCTGCGAAGCCGCAGGCAGAGCTCACAGCTCACAGCATTTGCAGAGACAAGAAGCCTACGAGCAGGGTAAATTTATATACAAAACAACCCAGGAGAGGAGGGTGTAAATACCTCTGTATCTACATATTTAACACTGTGGTTCAGGATGCATGGTGAGGAATCGACACACTCAACAGAAAGTTGAGGCAAAACAGAGAGGAAATGAAAAAGTATCTGCAAGTGGCAGCTCAGACGAGAGACTGGCAGCCTTGAGGGTTTCCAGCAGCAAAAAGGCTTTCAATTACTGCTGTGCGCTGCTGCTCGATAACATCTTCATTTCCCCTGCCACGCTGCTGGCAGGCTGCAGACAGGACCAATTGGGAAAACAAGTCCTTGCTTCACTGTCGCCTTCTCTCCACTGTGGGCATGCCCGGCTGTTTTCCCAAAGCCTTGTTGGTAGTGGGAGATGGAGCTGAGGCCCTAAAAATCCACAGTTCGTCTTGTTGCTGATTTATGGGGCCGTTTGCTTCCCAGGTCCCAGCAGATACCATCCTCCCCTGAAGCTCAAGTACAAGCAAAGGATGATCACCAAGCCCAGAGGGAGCCCAACTTTGAAATCCTAAACCAAGATACTGAGCAGCTGCATCACCTTCACTCAGCCCTCGTGGGCTGTCTCAGGGGCTGCGCTGATTTGCTTTTACATATACTGGCACCACGTGGGCTCCCAGGACCTGTCTGGCACAACTGGTGCGCTTCCCTGGTGCTCCTTTGTTAGGCACTGTTACTGAAGCACAGTGTGGGGTCTGGTAACCGTTTGTAACTAATATTTGACACCATGAAAAACTGCCCATTGGGCAGCAGCAGAATGCAGGTGCTGACACAAAGTAAATATCCCCAGGTGACAAGCAGCACGGTCCCTTGGGTGCAGTGTGGTGCAAAGGAGTTGCAAACGCTCTGCTGGATCACGTCAGAGCATCCAGCACTGGGTGCTGGTGAGAAGTGATAATTTTAAGTCCATTTTTGCAAGGAATAACTTCTCCCAGCAGTTTTCTCTCCCTTAAGCATGCAGCGCTGCCAAAGTTTACAGTCTCCTTGTTTCCACCTAACGGGAAGTGTTTCATTAGTTCTTTTAGTGTTTACTCCCAACCCAGTGTGTGCTGTGGCCCAGAGATGCCCCAGCGGTGGGGATGAGGAGTTAGCAGCACTGGATATGGCCCTCGGGACACTGATGCAGTCAAGCTGCAGCCTGCAGCCCCAGACACTGAATGAATGACATTGCTATAACTTGTGGTGGAATGCTGGGGTCATCTAGAGCTGCGGGGCTCTGGAAATAACCTGGGCCCTGCTGCAGCCTCAGCTGCAGGGCTGAGCCGTCCCATGGATGCATCTGAGTGGGTGAAGCGGTGTTGCAGGCTGACACTCGCTGGGTTCACAGCCCTGGGCTCTGCATCAGCTTGCCCACAAGCCTTCATGCTTCATCTCCAGTGCTGGCCCTGCTGGCACAGCTTCCCCAAGAGCAGGGATGGCCTCTCAGCTCATCATAGCCCATTTACCACTCCAGAGCCTCCAAGCGACTGACAGCAAAGCCCCTTTCACCCACAAGCTGCAGGCAAGATGGATTTCTTTTGATGGCAAGCAGAACAGCATTTGGGCTGGTGGGGATTGGAGACTGCAGGCAGGGCTTGGCTGATTATCACAGCGATTTGGAGAGGGTGATGCTGAAATGGCAGAACTGGTCCTGCAGAAGCTGCTGGGTCCCAGCAGTGAGAGCAGAGATACAGCCTTCAAAATCTCTAATTGGCAGCTCTGGGAGGCAACGTTGGCCTCAGCTCTAGAGCAGGACAGGAGGAAGAAGGAGACTCAGGCATGTGGGAACATTGTGCCCGAGGAGAGGAAAAAAAAGAGTAAATCATGCACTGTGGGTGAGAAGGAGCATTTCCAAAGGATGCCGGGCAGCTGTGATGCCATCCACTCAATTCTGTCCTTCCCAGATACATCTGCACTACAGAAATAGCCCACACTGCGCTCAGCCTGGGTCACAACTCACTACTTGTGCTGCAAAGATGCATTCCATCATCTCAGTGCGCAAACTACGTGGCCATGGCTATTACCGGAGCTCTGGGAGGCAAAGGAGCACTGTGCTGGAGCTGCAGCTCTTCGCACCATTACACTGCTGGAGCCTGGATTTAATTTAATTATCTTATTTTGAGCTGCAGCAAGAAACGGGAGGATGAGGGGAAGGAAGGGAGGAAGGGTTAGAGAGGAGCAGCACTATGGACAACAAATCCACCTCTTTTGGTGCAAGTGTAGAATACAAAGCCCGGACCTGACATCAGGAAACTGGATGGAAGTTGTCCTCGCCTTGTTGAGTTTGCTCGTTATCCAGGACGACAACACAGCTCATCATTTCATGCTGCACGGTTCTCCTCTCCAGCCTCAGCCATGGGAGTCCTGCCAGTCTATAGCACTGGGACACTCCAACACCCATGTGTCAAACCCTCCTGGATTGCTGTTTGGAAATACAATAGCAGTCAACAGGCGAGTGGCTCCAGCAGAGCACACAGCAGTCCCGGGTAAAAACCCACATGCTTTTCACTGAAGGGAACATGAATTTGTGACCATGTGGCCCCAGTTACCCTTTGTCCCTCATCTCATCCTCACCTCCAGCCCCAGCTGTGGGACAGCCCCAGAGCCGTGCCCGCTGGCTCACACTGCTCCAGCACCGTGCCTGCCCTCAGCCCAGCAATGAAACTGCTTGCAGGAATCAAGACATTCTGGTCAGTGGCAAAGGCAAGGAAAAGTTTTACCGGTTCAGCTTCTCTTTTATTCCATTCCCTGGAGCAAAATCCCGAGCATGCGCTTGAAGCCGAGCAGCAGAAAACAAAGCCTGCCTTTAGCAGGAGGTGTTTAAACACAAGGAATCAATTGCATTAAGTGCAAATTCATCGGCTGACACCAGCACCTGGGGGCAGAGCGGCTGCTCAGAGCAGCGTGCGATGCTTCGGGCTGTGGGGAGCAGCGGCTCTGCATTCGTTAGCGCTCTGGGCCAGTAACAGTGTCCAGCAGTGGCTGTGAACGGATACAGCTGAAGTCTGATGGATTAATGCTGCCTCCCACCAATGCAGCCCGTGATCCATCACCTACCTCTCTGCTTAGTCCTTTTCTCCATCCTTTTACAATCGAGATAGCGCATTTTATAGTCACCGCTAAGTGATGTGATCAACATCAATTACCTCCTGAAAGAGAATCAAGGCCCGATTTAAAATTAAGTGTCGCATTTTGCCATGTTCTTTATATGTAGCCAACAGAATAATTGCAGAGACATAAAAACTAATTACACAACTCCACAATTAGGCCTCCCCCCTAGCGCTGTGATTGCCTTTAACGACACTGATAAAAAATCATTCCCAGCCCCAAATTATTCTCTCGCACCCATCTTTTGGAAAAACCCTCTGTCCCATCAGATCAAACAGGCGTTGTTGAAGGACTCAGTTCTTGAAATGCAAAAGGAACTGCACGCAGAGCGTGTTTTTTTACATCTCTTTGATGTGTGAGCCATTTAGAGGAGGGGATGAGGCTGGCGTTGCCTGCGGATGCAGCACACTTCTCTCCGGACCAAGCATCGCAGTGAGACTTCGCAGGCTGCCTGGGGCTGGCATCCGATGCTGCTCCCATTGGGATCAATGGCACAGATTTCACCTTTCACTGCAGCTCCTGAGCACCCAGAAGAGGCTGTGGGTCTGCAGCAGCCATGGGCTTGTCCCAGAGGGTTTGATTCTGCACCGGGACAGGGCTCCGCCATCACGGCTCAGCTCCTCCCATAGGGGCCAGGCCCACAGCCCAGCTCAGCCACCCCAAAAGGCAGCAGCCACTGCAGCCCTCTTAGAGCTGGGGGATGCTGGGATGCATGTTTTGTGACAGATCCATCTTACAGGGATGGAGGAGGATTTCATTCTCAATGCTGCTAAAGATTTCCAATAAAGCCCCAAAAAACAGGAGACCTGAGGTGGAACTTAGGCAAAAAAGCTCTTTGCCTCCTGCTGCTGTTCCTCCAACAACGGCTGTCTGAATCTTTCATCTACTATCTGCAACAGAGCAGTTATGTCCTGCAGCCGAGGTCCCTTCCAACCTCGTGGTGCTGCGGTTCAACCCTGCCCATCTCCCGGGCATCTGCTCCTTGTGTGTTTAACCAGCTGACGGACACCCGCCATCAAACCGCCCCGCCATCAAACCGCCCCGCCCGGCCACGAGCGCAGGGCACGAGGCGGAGCCTCCGCAGCGCAGCCGCCCCTCAGCCGCGTCCTCGGCCCGGCGGAGCGTGCGCAGTGCGGAGCGGTGAGTGGGGGGGGGGGGCGCGGGGTCCGATAGGGCCGGCCCGTTATAGGGGAACGTGGTGGATGAAGGCAGCCGCCCGGCCTCCCGTTCTGTAGGAGCAGCCAACAAAAGGCCCCGCAGAGCGCTGTGAGAGTCGCGTGCTGCTCGGAGCCCGCACGGCCGTGCAGTTCCGCTGTCCGAGCACGCGGGTGGTTTCGTTCCGCGCACCCCGAGCTGCGGGGCTGACGTGGAAGTTACACGGGCTGTTGGCGGAGAGCGCGCCCGTGCGGGGCTCGGTGTGCACGCACTGCTTCTGCGGCTCCTACTGCAGGCAGCGTGTGACGAGCAGCTGGGCCTGCAGCGGGTCACAGCTGGCCCGGTACCTGGGAGCACGTTTGCAGGCTTGGAGGGACGCAGGTATTTTTCTATGACGTAAATCACCTGGAAACGGGTGATTCCTGCTGAGTCTCCGCTGCCCCTCAGCCTGCAGAGTGCTCCCCTGCAGGACGCTGGTTTGTGCTGCCACTCCTCCGTCCTTTCTCACTGTTGAGAATCTCCTTAGCATGAACAGAAAGCTGCACAGCCTTCCTGCAGCCCCCGAGCCCTCCCTCTCCCTGCTCTTACCTTGCAAGGCAGTGAAGGACTGGTAACATACTGCTGTGGTCAAGCTCTGCAGATGTGTTTGAAACGTGTCAGCTCTACATGGAGAGTTTGCAGGTCGGTGGGTTGTTGCAGTACATCCAGATAGCAGGCAGCCCTTCTGCGTGCTGATCCTCCCTGCTGTGACTGTGGCTCCGTTACCGCTCAGGTTTCCCCTGTGTAAAATAATACTTAACTTTCACTCCTGGAGCAGGTGAATCAGCTTTAATTAAGATTTGTCGAGCGCTTTGTTGATAAGCTCCCTATAAAGCTGGTTATTATTTATTATTAACACGTAGATCTTCTTGGCGCCTGAGATGTGTAATGCCACAACATGGGATCCTCTGGGAAACAGCCACGTGGAAAGAGATAGCGTGGGTTAAAGGCTTTGTCAGATCTCTTCTGGCTGTGGTTTGCGAGGCACTGTGCTCCCAAAGCTCTGGTCCAAGGAAAAAGAAATCCTCTGGGTTGCTGTGGAGTCTGAAATGTTCCTCAGAGTCACGTTCTAGTTCTGCAAAGGACTTGTAGATGTTGCCCACTTGCTGGCAGAGCTCCGGGTCAGGGCCCTGCTGAGTTTGGTGCAGCTGTGTGTGTTGTATGTCAGCTGTAGGGGCACAGCTGCTCTGTGGAGCACCCTGATACAACCAGCCCTTAGATCCTTGCAGTGCTTCTGGTAACATTGCTGCTGATTCCTTTGGAGTGACAGGGAGCTGAGCCAGTTGAGGACCCTGGAAGGCCCCAGCCTGTGGCACAGGTTGGTTTGGTGGCACGTTGAGCTGGAGAGTTCCATTTATGAGATCATAGGTAACAAAGGTGTGAATTGGAATGGGCACGGCTGTGCTTGTGCTGTGTGTTGCTGTGTGGGTGCCCCTTCAGCAGCGTGAGCAGCTCTATTGTATTTTTGGGAAGAGAAGGCTGTTAATTTAGCTCTTCAATGTCATTGCTGGAGTGGTGTAGGAGTGTCCAGATGGAGGATACTAAAATAAAATATGGGGCTGGAAAAGCTGCCTTGTCTGTACCCCCGTCTTGAGGCCGGCAAGAGATGCTGCACTTAGTAATTCTGTTTCTGGTCTTAGAGAATTGTGAATGTTAAGCGATTAAATTTGATTTCTAGCTCTTTGCACTCGGAGCTGTGGTGCCACAACATTGATACATACAGCATTTTCAGGCCAGTCCCTGATTTTCTTTAGCATCACATCAGTCTAGAGTTTCCCCTCGTGCTGTATTTGTGCACCTGATCTCTGGTTTTGCTGTTTTCAACGGTAGTTCTTTGCTTTGTTTTTTACTGCTTTTCTTTTTATTGATCTGTGGGTATTTTTGGAACTTTCCTTTAAGTTTATCAATTCCAATCATGACCTCTAGAGTGCTTCGAGCTCTGAACTGCTGGGCACCCTTTCAGCTTTTATAAAAGTACTTTCTCTTTCATTGTGCAGGCCATGAATGAAAAGGATGAATAGAATCAAACCTGGTCAGAGCTCTGAGGACCACTCCGTGACATTTTCTCCCCTTGCAACAAGGAGTCATTGACAGCCACCCCTGGAGTGTATGCGTGGGTGAGTCACTTTGTTGTCCTTCTCTAGACGTTGCTTTGCCTTATTGAGGTGGGCTCACCTAGTCTGAATTCTTCCGAGTTGCCTAAGAGTGATGGATGTGGGAAAAGACTGCTTTAACTCCTGCGTGCTGGATGGAGATGGGCTGTTCTCTGGAGTGGTAATTGTGCCCTGTTTCTGAAGGTGCTTTTCAAGTCAAACTTCTCAATAGCACTGAGTTAGCCTGGCCCAGAGCAATCCTCAGTTCCTCAGCCCGGCTCCTCTACTGACAGCTCCCAGCGAGCAGGCGTTCCTTCCTGGGGCTGCGTGCAGTTTATATGCCCAGTGGGCACCTCCTGGATGGCAGGTCTTACTGTGAGCTGCTCAGAGTGGGGATGGGAAGACATGGCCGGCTCCTGGGATGAGCTTCCTTGGAGCAGCAGCAGCACACAAAGTGTAGAAATCTCTCTGCTTTGGTTGCAGAGGGATGTGCGTTGGGGAATTGGTGTCTGAAGTGTATTGCTATATTTTCATTGTCAGTCTGTCCATAGTGAAGGTTAGGCTTGTCTCTATGTAAAATACATTTTTCTTCTCATGCAGAAAGTTCTCTGTGTGTTTACTCAACCCTGGAATAAAACTGGCTTGCTGTGGGTTAATTAATTATGGTATTTGTTTTATTCCTGAATAGTGTCTTCATGTGGGAGCAGTTGCAGGATACCTCATTCCAGCAGAGCTCTGCTTGTCATCTTCTCAGTATGAGCTGTGCTTAAGGAAGAAGGGTTGCTTTAACCAATGAAATCCATTTAACTAGGGAGAACGTCACTGTCCAAACAGGGCTGGCTCCAGCTGCCGGAGTTTGGTCAGTACTGAGCTTCTGTCTTCAGCTTTTTGAAGATTAAGAGGCTGGTCCTGTTCAGAAGTGCACTTCCATCCACTTACTGTCTTCCTCTGCATGTCTGTGTAGTTGGAGGTGAAACTTGGCCCCACCAAATTAAAGGCCAGCTCAGGGTTCCTCTGTGTTTCACCTTTTCTGCCTCTCAAGGCTTGTAGCTGGAGGTACTCGCCCACTGTTGTTACCTCTGTGCTTTGAGGATGTCATCAGCATAACAGAGGAGCTGTGCCCTGTTCTCCTTTATGCTCCACAAGTGATGTCAGTGCTCTGACCAAATGATAGTCCCAGGGGAGAAAATCCAGCTTCCCTCCAGCATTCCTGCCATTCCTGCTGGAGTTTGCCTCACTTCTCTCAGGGAGGCTGCGTGCTGCAGCTGTGAAAAGGTTGTGCTCCACACTGCGTACAGCAGAGTTTCAGTGGTTGATAAATGGTAACCTGAGTCCAGGTTGTAAAGCCCCCTGGGCTCCCCGTGATGCAAGAAGCTTTCTGTCCTGAATGTGGGTTTGCTGATAGTTCTGTAGGGTTTTCAGTGGATAAGAGTCCACTTATCCACAGTGGATAAGAGTTCTCTGCACAATCAGAATCTCTGCCAAATAATTCCAAGGTCTGCTGCAGGGAAGGGAAGTTGGATGGACATTATAGAAACCTGTGGGTCACTGGAATAGGTGGGGAGAAGGTGCATACATATGTTGATCTGAAAGAGATACCAAGCCAGGTATATATCTTTAAGTCCCTAAGGAAAAGCCTAAGCAGTTGCCTATTTTAAACCAAAACAGTTGCTTTAATGAGAGTTTTTAAGGGTTTAAGTGTTAATTTTAGGACTTTTTATTTCAAGCGTGCTTTCACAAAATTAACTTTTTCAACGTAGAACGTTTTAATGTCTTTGTGTTGGTGCTCATTTGTGAGATATCTGTGCGCAATTATTTCTTATGTACCAGTTAAATCTATCAGCCAACAGATGTCAAGAGTAGCAAAAAATGCTATAATATTATGTTCAAAATAATAGTTATAATGATTCTAATTACCTGGCACGGCTTTTGAGAGAGGCAGACTTGGAAATTAGTACAAATGAAATGTTTAACCTTGAACTATAGAAGGAGAAAATGGGCACTTCTGCAGATGTTTGGGCTGCACCCCCCCTCCCTGTCAGACACCCCATGCCTTCCCTTTCCTCAAACCAATAAGAACAGCAATACGGTCTGCTTTAAGTGCTAAAACTTTGTTCTCATTACAGCAGAGATCGAGAGCAGGGCTGGTGAGCTGTAGGTGAGCAGGTTTCTTGAAATAACTGGATGGGAAGCCTGGTCATTTTTAACCTTGTGCTGCAGTCTAGCCTTGCTTTCCTGCTGCCTGATGATTGCAGCGCACACAGATTGATCTCGCCCTGGGAAGGCTGGGGGAGGCTCAGCAGTCTTCATCTTTTATGCAAGCTGGTTGTGCTGCTTTTAAGTGTCAGGGAGGCTTTGACTCAGCCTGGGAAGCACAAAGCCAGACCCAGCTTGCCTTGGTGCTGCCGTGCAGCTTTCATGCTGACTGCTGTTTGGAAATGGGGGCTGGGAGGAGTGCAGGTGGTTAGGAGTGCTGACATGGGAAGGGAGGGGGCAGGGCTGCAGGTAGGGGACAGCCATGTTGTTGGCAGCTTTGGTGCTGCTTTGCCTCTGGCAGCTTGGGGCTGTGTGGGCCATAGCAGAGACTGTCCCTCATGCAGGAGGGATGCTCTGTGCACCAAGTCTTCTGTGCTGCTCCCGATTCACCTCCCCCCACTATATGTTTCTGTTAGGAAGGATCCCGGGCTGTTTCTTCATACACTCAGGTGGTTTTTGCCCATCCTCGCTTTGTGCTGTGAGTCTCAGGAGCTCAATGCATAATGAATTGCTTCTTGCCACAGCTGCTCATTTTAATTTTGCAGAGTGATGTTGGAGAGGAGTCCATGATTCATGGGGAAGGATCCCACAGAGGAAGCCCAGGGTAGGCTAGAAGTTGACAGCTTCCAATGGTTATATGGCAGGCTGAACTTTTTGCCTCTAAGTAAGATATTCAGCAGCGGGACCACTGGGAATTCAACTGTTGGTTCTTGATCCCCAGCATGAGCAGCATGTGAATCTTTCGTCACCCCCCTGCAAAAGGAAGGATCCAGATGTGCCCTCACGAGGTTTTCTTTTCTCTTATAGGCCGGCATGCTCTGCTTCTCACAAAGTGAGCATCTCACACGCTTGGCTCCTACAGCCCGCCTTCCTCATGGGCTGGCACTGGAGAGGGCTCTGCCACTCCCAGTCTTTTCCTGGGGAAGCTTTGCCTTTGTGCTGAGATTTGCACTGCCATCGGCTCCTTGTGTGTGTGAGCTGGTGTATTGCCATGGAGATGGGAGCTGCAGGGTGCAGCCTTTCCCAGACGTGTGTGAAAGAGGATGCAGTCTTGGGCTACCCTTGTTTAAAGAAAATTATTTCTCGGAGTAAATAGTTTGTCAAAGAACAGTTGGCGTTGCCCCAGATGCTATTAAGGAAAAGACAAATCTTGGATCTCCTCAAGCCTGAGCTGTAAAGCTCATGCAATATTCACTTGCTTTGCTCCTCTCAATATCAGACATTGCTCCTCTGACTGACGCTGACTCATTAACCTGTCTGTGCTTTCACCCTAAGAAACCAAAGTTCCCTTTGTTGTTTTTTTTGCTCCATGTAAATGTTAGCACAGTGTATCTTGTGCTGTCTGCCACGAGTGCTTTTTTACATCCCTTCTCTCAGTCTTTGGAGCGTTCTCTTCACTGGTCTGGATTCTCTGGTCTGGTTTCCAAAGGACACGTGTGGGCACTGACCTTCTCTCTGTCATTCCTCCCACTCCGTCCCGGTGTGTTTCTCAGCACTGACCAACTTCAGGCCACAAGGAGTGCTCAGAGATGCAGAGTTTGCCCACGTTTGATGAAAATGGGCATCCTTCTCAGGACAGCGGCTGTGTGGATCCTGTGGGCGCCAGAAACCTGGGAGGGAGAGTAGGCAGGGCACTGCACTACTAGGAAACAACAGCCGGCTGCTTGCGGCAGAGATGTAAGGGACCCTTTATTAAGCCTATGTGCGTGGTTTGATCTTTGTGGCCGAGTTAAACATTCTCAAGTTGAGCTTCTATTGCTTTACTGCTGTTTTCGTGCATATGTGGTAACCTGACTTCATGCTTGTCAACCTGTGTGGGCAATGTGTGCCAAGAGCTCGTGGAAAACACCCTTCTTCCCTTTCCACTGCTCTTGCTGTTGCCCTCCTCCCTCCTCAGCTTCGATGCTCCTTGTAGCACTGGTGCTGAATCTCTCCTCAATGCAAAATAGCACCTCCGGGCTTGTCCAGCTGTGCCAGCACACGCCAAGTGCTGGATGAGCTTCTGCTGGCCTCCTGGGGACTTGGGGACGCTGCCCTTTCTGCTTGCCTGGTGCTGGCATATGCTTGCTTTGCGTGGCTTCTGGTATGTGGAGAACCTTCCTAGCAAGGTCTGGAGGAGCCCTCTGGCACCTCTCTGCCTCATTGCCTCCACATCTCATTTCAGTTTTCATCTGTAAACATCTCTTTGCCCTTGCTAAACACTGTGTCTCAATTTCTCTCTGCAGGAGTATTATTTAATTTGTAAATGTTTTAGGACGCTACTTGAAAGATATGATATGAAGCTGTATTTCATTTAGTGTAATGATCCACTAATGCAGGCATATTTCAAAGGCAGGCTAAGCTGTACTGTGGGGTTTAATTAAATTTTATTTTTCAAGTAAGCATCAATAGCCAGACAATAACAAATGGTGGACAATATGCATGCAAAATGAATTCACTCCGTTTTCATTCCTGAGGCCACAGGAGTGGGAATGTGTAGCCCTTAAAATGCACTTGGCCAGCTCACCATTTCTACTGCGGCGTGGTTACTTTTGGGGGGGACCTTTTTCAACGTAGTTTGTCTTATGTTTCTTGGTCTCTTCCTGCCCCTAAAATCAACTGTGTTACTGAGTGTTCAATTTCCAGCAGCAGCTTTGAGCGAGGCAGGTTCTTCTGGAAGCTCTGAGCTTAAGAAGTTTAGAATATGCTGGTGTTGCTTTAATGCGTGACGGCTTGTAGCGGTGTGTCCTTGTCAGGGTTCACGACTGAAGAGTGAGGTGCAAGGCTCGTGTTCCCTCAGAGGAAGCACTTGTCTGCAGTGGCGGTGAGGTTGTTGCGTCCGCATTGTTGCATCCACATCAGGAATAAGCAAGTGGCTTTGCTTTAGTGCGCTGCTTTCCTTCCGATGAGCACGGAGTAATCAAGTGCAAAATGTGTGCAGAGAAGCTTGCAAAGTCTGTTCAAAGTCAGCAGGAGGCTGCTGGAAATCATAATGGCGCTCACAAGTGTGGCACTTTTACAAGTTTTCTAGGGGTAAAGCAATTCGCTGGTGATGTTGTAAATGAGTTCTTTTGTTTGGGCTTTTGCAGAGCATCGCTTTGGGAGGGAGTGAGATTGCTGTCTGAAGCAGCTTTGAGTCCTCGCTGCTTTTCTGGTGGCTCGCGTGGTTTTTGTTCTCTTTATTGTTCAGAAAATTTTCCATTGTTTAAAAACATAATCAGAACTTGCTGAGAAAATCAGTGCGGGTGCCCTGGAGCTCCTCAGCACCGCATCCGTTTGATTTCTCTCTGAAATCTGCTCAAGTCAGAATGCTGAAGATAAGTAAAACTTCTCAGAGGAGGACCTGCTGTCCTCTGCTCAGAGCTGGGAGTTGAAGTTGTGCTATGGGTTTCCACCTGAAGCTTTGCCTGCTGCTCAAGCATCTCCTGTGCTTGGGTGGGTGCACGCTGAGGGGGGGTCCGTGTTCTGTGCTTGTGGGAAAGCAAAGTGTGTGAAGTCTGAGGGAGACGGCAGGAGCCTGGCTTTGCATCTTTGCAGCTGTAGCTGCCTGCAGAGCATCACTGGAAGTGACATCCTTGTGTCTGCTAACCACCTCTTCCAGGATATTTCGGTGCAACACTTGCATTGTTATGGTGGCAATCTGCGTGTTCTGCTTGCTGGAAGCAAGTGCTTCACAGTTCTTCTCTGCACGTGCCAGCTGTGCTTGTGCTGCACGAGGTGCTCGCAGGAAGCAGCAAGGCCAGCAAGTCCGTGTCCTGCACCTGGTGCCATTCCTTGCGGCGGGAGAGCAATCCCAGTGCACATCAAACAGCGTCTAGATATGACTTGTCATGGAACATCAGATGCCCTTTAAGTAAATTCTGGAGAAAAATAGCTGCTGAGGTTTGTGCTCCCAATACCGAGGGGAACGCCCTGTGCCTGCCTGCCTTCTGTTTCCCATGTTCTTTGCTCCAGGCTTGCCAGTTTGTTCTTTTCGGATTGTTTTTGTTATTTCTGTGTCGTGTTTTGTTGTTTATGTGTCGTGTCAGCCAAGGCTCTGTTGTAAGATTTTGGGACAGACATTGCTTTCTGGTGACTGGAGGCAGCGTCTCCTTCTCTCATCTTTCCTTTAGATCTCTTACCTTGCTCCCACTCTGAAATAAACCACCCACCTTTGTGGGTTATAAAGCTTTCTGTCCACCTCAGGCCTTCGCATGCAAACAGTCTTTCCAGTGCTCATCTCCTGTGGCAGGGGAGATTTTTCTGGCTGTGGTTGGTCTCAGATGGGTGACACTACTTGAAACTTGGTGGCATGGAACTTCTGGAGCTGGCAGAGGAGTCCTGGGCTGGGGAACTTGCCCTCTTACTGCTTTCAAGGCTGGTGTTTGCAGGGGGCAGACGGATGATTTGGATTTCTGCAGGGCTGTTTGTAGCTGACTGGCTGTGGGTGGCAGCTCACCACTGTGCCCCTGGAGAGCTCAGGGATGGAGCTGCTGAGCTGGGAAGGGGGTGGGACTTTTTGTGCCAGTTTTGGCACCTGCTACTCGAATGTGGCAAGTGGGATGGCAAAAATGCTGCAGGCGGAACCAGAGAAGGGCAAGCCTGTGGGACTGATCCCTGTGGCAGAGGAAACACAGGGGAGCCAGGGCCTGGGCTTCAGTGCAGTGTGCAGGAGTGTACAGCAGACTGGGACCTAAGGGGGCCGTGCTGTGAGGCCTGGGTTGAGGCCAGGGTACAGGAAGGTATGATAGTGTCTGGGGATTCACCCAGAAAAGGGTTCTAGAACAGGAACAAGGATGATGCTGACCCTTGGTGAGCAGCCAGGTGGGTGCAGTAGTGCTTCTCACATTAAGGTTTGGCCAGGGAAGAAGAACTGAAATCCCTTCTCATGCTTAGAAGGTGTCCAAGTGTGTTTTGGCTTTGTCATTAAGTGTCGCCCTCTCTAAAAGGCACTGAGACCTGTGTTGTGGTTGCAGGGAGAGCAGGAGAAGGGTAGGAGAGAAGAAAATGTGCCGTGGATGGGAAGGAGCTGTGGAGGAGGGAGGGATGGAGGAAAGAAGCTGAAGTGAAGGAGGGGGAAGAGTGTGAGGCTGGCTGGGAAGGAGCAGCGCTTGCTCAGATGGATGATAACCCACTGCAGGTTGGCAGCACTTCACGTTACTGAAGGTTGTCTACCAACGTTAGCCTTCACAATGGTTCCCTGGGATGAGTGGGATGCTGTGCTGCTGGGTGAGGAGCGCGAGGTCTGTGTTACAAGGGGCTTCAGCCCAGAGTGATCATTTAAAACCCAAGTTCTTTTTAGTAATGGATCCTACCGGCGTCTGCCTCACAGAGGAGGTGCTGCACAAGAACAGATTGCCTTGTGCTGATGTGTTTTAAAAACGGAAAGTGTTCTGGTCTTTGTGAGCACTTGGCTCCAGCGCTGGCCAGCTCAGGTTTCTTGCATTTTTCTTTTGGAGTTTGGCAGCTGTCTGCTTCAGGGAGTGCAGCGGTCTCATAAGAGTTGATTTGATCTGACACATGACAAATTGTTTCTGCTGGTGGGTACTTGAGGCGCAGTTTGTTAGCTGGCAGCCTTGGCTTTGTGGGCACTGGGGAAGTGGGGCAAGGCACGTCTGCCCTCCTCCCAGACAGCATCGTTGCAGCAGTGCTCTTGTAGCTCTTGCTTCCCATCCCAGCCTTCTTTTTGCTTGTTGTTAAATTGTGCTATTTGCATAGATTATTAATGTTGCTTATGGGCTGAGTGTTCCTGCAGATGCTCTTTGTGTTTCTCGTTGCACTTTAGGCAAAGCCTGCCTTTCTGGAACTGGACCCAGTTGCCATTAAGGATGCTTTGTTAAGTTGCCTTTCTTTTGGGCACCCTTTTAACTCTGTAATGAGGAGTGGAATATTACTCTCCTCAGCAGAATTACTATCTAGTAATGTTACCTAAAAAGTACACGTCCCTTGTGAGATACTGTAAATACATTTTATCTCTTCCATTACCTGCTGTTTCAAGAATATGTCCCCTAAGCATTTTAATCTTGTTTTCCAGACTTGTCTCAGGGTGAGGAATCACTCTTATTTGCAACCTGGGGCATAATTACTCTGTGCATTAATTTTGTCTCTTTCTTGTTGTCCATCTATTATTGCTTCCAAGAGGGAAAAAAACCCTCTGTAAATCTCCACTGAGACAGGACTGAGTGCTTGATTACCAGGAGAGTTATCCTTGCTAGAAATGCTTGTGAGACAGCATCCCCTACGTGTGTGTGTGTGTGAGATCAGGGCTGGCTCAGTGCTTCCAAGAGCAGGTGGGTCCCTGGGCAGTCGTAACACACCTGCAGTGCTGGGTTGAGGCCGGAGGTCGGACTGCTCAGCCCCCCAGGCAGTGTTTTGTCTCCTGCAGAGCTTTTCCCAGCAGTGCTCTGCTGCTGTTATGAAATAGAAATTAGGGAGGACAATGAGGGAAGCGGTTCCTCGGATGACCCTCTTTTGTCTGAGCACTAAAAGCCAATTCGGAGATTTTTGTAGAAGTGCTGTTTGCTCGGGTTGTTTTTGCTCTTTAAGTACAGACTCTCAGAGCTGGAGACTGGAGGCCACTGTAATTATTTCTTCCCATAAAGTAGAATAAATGCTGGAACTGCTTAATGCACAAATGGCAGGGTCCTTCCCTAGAAAAAGCAAGCTGTCTGACCCTGATGCTGCAAACCCTGCCTTGTGAACAGCCATCCCTGCTGTGGGCTGGGTGCACTGAGATTTCTCACGCCCTGGATTGGTCTGCCAAGGCTTGTCTTGCCATGTGCCATCTGTGGTCACTGGGAGTCACTGCGGAGGCCAGTGCAGTGAAGCAGCCTTGGTTTGCATGGCAGCTTCATTTGGAATTTCAGCAAATGGAAAAGCTGTGCAGGGTGTTTTGTTGGCAAAGAAAAGGAAAAACAATAATTGAGGGTTTGGAGAACTCAGACTTTGGCCCTGGTGCCCTTCCTCGGTTCTCACAGGGTGCTTTAGGCACAGGCTGCTGTCCCTCTCCTTCCTTTCTCCCGGCTGTGTGCAGGGACCTGAAGTTGTGCTCCTTGCTGAGGGTCTTTCTGTGCCCATGTTCTGCACAGCTGCATCCTGGACTCAGCTCTTGTGGCCATTGCAGTGCATGTTGCAGCCTTCCCATGGAGAGGATCCACATGGACCCAGTGGTGCCTGGCTGACCTGATGGAGCACTGAGCTCATGGTGGCCAAGGTGCTCACTGCGGTGCTGTCTTACAACACCTGCTGGGATTTGTGAGCCATACACAGGCAGATTCCCTGGTATGTCACCGTGTCATAAGGATTTGAGATGGAGAAGCTCTTTGAAGCATCAATGCAGCGTGTTCTGCAGTGACAAGATGGAGACGAGCACTTGTGTGGTTTTCCTTCCCCTTCCTCAGGGAAAACACTCTTTCACACAGATCACAAGCCACGGCCCTGCTGGTGTTTGAAGAGACCAGAGGAATTGCAGAGACCAGCTCTTGGTACAGCATCAAAGCCTGCCTGTCTGAAGCACAGGTGCTCAGCAACTCGAACTCGGTGTCCTTCATGTCTGGGCAGCAAAAAGAAAGAGGGTCTCTGAGCCTGGAGTCACTTGGATCAAAGCTCTGTGTAACGGAGGCTGATAAGGCGAAAAGCAAGATTGCATGGGAAGGTCAGAGCCTGTGTGGATGGTGAAGGCTGTCTGGTAACACAGTGGGTCCCCCGGGGGGATCTGTGAAACTGCAGATCACGGAGCACTCAGTGCATCTGCCCTGTGGGGTGCTGTGGGTGTGCCGGGTCGGGGCCATCCTGCGGCACCCGAGTGATGGTTCCAAGTGTTCCCTGTAAGAAGAGCTGGAGGGGCTGTGACAGCTGTGAGGCAGTGATAGCTATAATTAAAAGGATGCTGCACTGTCGTATTTCGATCTGTTTTTTTCCGTGCATCACTGTAAGAAACACCTAAAATAGCTCCATCTGACAAGAGATCAGAGAAGAAAAGTATTTTTAAGTTGTGGACTTTCTGCAGTTGATGGTGCGTTGTGTGCGGGCAGTTTCCTTCTTCCCTGATATTTTTTATTATGCTTCAAACAGTGCCCAGGAACCAGCGGAGCATCCTGATCCTGGTGGTGGTGTCAGCCCCTGTCTGTAGGCAGCTCACAGGCAGGAAGGCAAAGTAGAGGTGGCAGGTGATGGAGTACCGGAACGGGGAGGAATTACCTTCTCTTGTAGCTTTTCCTGTCTACGCCTTCAGTTCTACGTTTGCGGTCTTTGCAGCTCTTTGCAATTTTAATAGTTCTTTCCTTTAAAAAAAGCACCAAAAACATGCTTCGTAAATGCTGCCTGCTGCTGACCGGCTGTTCTGCTGCTGTTGTTTCAGAGTGTGAGAGCTCTTGTGTTTGGGGAACAGGGCTTGTTATTTTATCTAAGTGAGAAATGCCTCCGTGGCAGTGTGAGAAGGGTGGCTTCTGAACTGCCTGCATCGGGGCTGGCAGTGCAGGGGCAGCAGCTGTGTGATGTAGCAGTGTGCGAGCTGGACATGCTTTAATGGTATCAACATTGCTCATTTATTCATTTCTTATCTTTTAATCCAGTCTCCTTATTGAGAAGCCAATATCTGAAGAGGGAAAGGAGGTTATTACTCAATGTGAGATCCACAAGAGTGAACGTGGGTGTGTGTTGGAGCTCGTCCTGCATTCATCTTTAGGAAGATGTTTGTCCCAAAGGTTTTCTGTGCTTCTCCTCTCTTTGGACAAGTCCTATGCTGGTAGAAATGCATGTTCCTGTGCTCTGATACAAGCGTTAGGCCCAACAGTGCTGAGCGAGAATGTCAGGTGTGTGTGCAAGCAGGCACAGAGCTGTCGTAATGTTGAATACATTTGTTGTTTATCAATAATAAATGATGAATTCAGTTCTCTGATCTCTGAGGTGCGCTCTGGTTCTGCACGCTCCACCCAGCGCTGAGCAGCAGGCCAGACCCTCTGCAGTTATCGTTAATGAGCTGTGGGCTGGCACAGGGCATGCCACAGCTCTGCTCGGGCTTCAGACACCCGGAGCACAAAGCTATGCCCTTGTCCTCTGCAGAGCTGCATTCTCTGTGAATGCTGAAGTTTCTGAATGAATTTATGAAGTAAATTTAATAAACAGGCTAAATGATGTGCAGTGTTAAACCGTATGTGGTTTGTATAAACAGTGCTGTTTAAGTAACTAATTAGGTTTCCAAGAAAAAGCTCCTGGTTAAGATGTGTCTGCTGGGTTCATCAAGATGATGGAGCTGAGCAGCAGCTTCCTCTGCTTGCTTTAGCACTCCTTCCTGCCATCCTTGGCATCACCATGTGCTGGGCATGAGCGTGTCACACTGGTGCTGTGGCTGCAGACAGAGCTGTGCGGGCTTCATCTGTGGGTATGGTATGATAGGAGTAAATATAGCAGCAGGAAGTAATGTGATGTCTTGGATGAAAAATAAGATAGCGAGGAGGTTTTATGTGTGGTGGGGAAGCTCTGGCTGGGTGCAGCAGGGCAGAGGGTGCTGGGGGACGCTCGTTCCCCAGAATGCAGCAGTTCTTACTAAAGGTGAACTGGAGATTTCTGTGGCCATCCCAGGCACTGCTGGGTCCAGAGGACTGACGGCTTACAGACGTCTCTGCTCTGAGCCTGGGTGCCTGCAGTGCTGGGGAGATTCCCTCTCCACTCTCAGTTACGTTGGTGTAGGGCAGAGCAGTGTAAGGTGGTATTGCAGCTGTCAGAGGGGCTGGCTGGTAATGTTAGCTGAAGGCTAAGCCTGCAGGGGCTACTCATATTTATTGTTGTGAATTATTAATAGTGGCTGTAAAGGTTGCATGATGCAACAGTAGGTGCCAGGCTGTGTAAGCACACGTTTCTGCTGTGGTTGCCCTTGTCTTTGCTGTACAACTTTGCTTGTGGGACAGCGCAGGATGAAGTGGAGAGCTTCTGTGGGGTGTCTGCAGCATCCTGGCAGCAATCCCTTCTGGGCCTGGGACAGAGTGTGGAGCTCTCTGATCCTTTTGGCTGCCCTGCCATCTCCTGTCCAAGTTCCACGTTCTGCAGACCTGTGCCTAGAGATCTCTTGTGTCCTGGATTGGTTCTGTCCTTGCCATGTTACATGGGGGAGCTTTCAGCCAAACATCTGGGACTTGAATTTCCTTGCGAGGTCCATCCAGAGAGAAGTTACTTACCCAGGGGAGCTCACGGCTGATTTTTAGCATTTTGGACTCAATGTTTCTCTCCATGCAGTCGTCCAAATTCAGAGCTATTGAAGCGCAGGACTTGCTGTCCCAGGGTGATCTGTGCCCAAGCAGCAGAGTCTCTATTGTTACTTATTTGTGTAAACCTAGAAGCATGGCCTCCTTGCTGTGTGGGCTCTCTGTAGGCTGCAGATATGGCAAGGTGTTCCCACTACCTCTCCCTTGCGTAGGAGTGCTTTCAACACACTACAGCACGGTCCTGGTAGGAGTAAGTGATGAGGAGCAAGCAGGAAGAATAAATGTTTTAGAAGTAGCTTATTAAGTGATAGCAATAGGATTGTCTGTACCGCAGTTTCATTCCATCCCGAAATCTGGCGTGGGGTGAGCTGTTTGCAGGCAGGCTGCGCGTGCTGTCCTGTTACCTGTGTGTGAGGCACTGTGCTGAGGTTGTCCCTCAGGCAGGGGCTGGTGGCTGTCAGAGTGCTGGGGCTCTGCATGGGGCTGGGGACTTCACAGTGTCTCATTGGGATGAGAAGATCTTTGACATTTTAGTGTTGGCTTGATGTGGAAGGAAGCTTCACTCCTGCTTCCTTGTGGAAGTGCTGCTGCTCAGGACCTGCCTGAGGAAGAAACTTCAGGCATGTTCCAGCAAGGGAAGTTTTGTGCAAATTCCAGCACCTGTCTTGCAAAGACAGGGAATGAGGTTCAGTTGCTCCTTGAGGTTCTTGCAGCTTCTTGCTCTTTGACTGGCATCTTTGTACTTGAGTCCTCCATGCTGAAAGACACTGCAGGTTACCATTGGCAAGTAGGCATGTTTGGAAGGACAGTGCCTTTTCTCTCTTACAAGAACCTCTGGGTTTTTAATAGAGACAGATTGTTTCCTCATGGCTCCCATCTCTAGGTGATATCCAAGGTATCCCGTGCTTGATGCCAGGAACTGTGATGCAGTGTCCGTGCAGTGTCCGTGGGTGAGGAGCTGAGGTGGAGCTTCAGAACTGGTCTGCTAAGCAGATATATGATCACCTGGGCCTGTGTCCACTGAGACACAGGTGTTTTCAGGCCGTCCTGTCTTAGCCTGGTTACAGGAAAAGGGCCATATTTGCAGAACGACCCCTTGTGTCTATTTGGAAGTGATGGCTGTGCTGATCAGATGGAAGTAAAGGGGGAAGTGTGCTGTGAGAGGACAGCAATGTTCTTTAGATGCCCGACAGCAAAGTGACAGCAAACCAAATGCCAAGTGTCAGTGATTTTATTGGAGCAGTGAAACTTAACTACAGAAGCATCTATTTCTAAGCGAAGTATGAATGATTTAAAAGTGAGCATAAAAAGCGAAATGTGAACAATTCAAACATGAGCATACTAAGCGAAATGCAAACAGTTCAAACATGAGCGTGCTGAAGCGGAGGATAAGTACACTCGTCAAATTGACAAGGGATGGTACCTCTGTGATTAATCTCACCCACTGATGAGCCACGGTCGAGGATGCTGCTGACCTCTCACTTTCTGTCTGACGATATCAGGCTTCTCTGCCAGGCAGTGCCCCTGGACCAGCCTCCAGGAGCTGCTCTGAGCAGTCTGTTGGTATCTTTAAGGAGCAGAATGCAATAAACCACAGATTTCTTACTGTTAATTGTTGGTTGGTTACGCATGCACCATACAGGGGCATCCTTCTGCTCCATGGCAGACCTGAGGAAAGGAGCATCCTTCCACATCTGCAGCACTGGAAAAACATGTGCTGTGGTCACTTTGTTTGTCCTCAGATGTCTCCTCTCATTCATGCAGGCTGGACTGCAGATGAAACCTTCCTCTTCCTCCTGTCCATGCAGCTGCACGGCTTGTCAGAAGAGGAGGGGCTGTTAGCTAACCTTGGGCTGTTCCTGAGACATCTCTCTGCTCTTCAGCAGATCAACAGAAATGGGTGCTCACTGTGGATCTGGGAACCCCATTGCTCAAAGAAATGAAATTCTAGGTTGGATCAGCTGGATTTCCTTTTCTTTCTCTGTTATGTTTCCACATCACCTCGCATGTCATGCTGGCCTTGGCCATGGATGCTGTCTCATTGAAACAGTACTGCGTTTGGACAGGGATCTTGTAACTTGGCACTGCAGCATCTGCTGTCCTGAGCGCATCTCCTCAGTCCAACATCCCAACTTACACTGTTGTGTTTAAAACCATTTTCTGAACTGCTTATTACTGGCAATCCAATTTTGGGTCAAGCCTAATTGCTGGGCGCTTAGAGGCCTTTGTGTCACCAGTTCAGCTGAAGGGCTCCTGGGTTGTATTCCTCGGTGCCTTTTATCGTTTGATCGCTCTCCATGCTGTCTTATGCTCAGCAAAAGGAACTTTGTGAACAGTTTCTTCCTGTAGACACGAAGTGCTGAGGGTCTGTTAGTTGCCATTGGCCGTCTCGATGAAGGCTGGCTGTACAGGTACTGAGCCTGAAACTAGTAAATTTTCAGACTGTTTTGTGAGGCTTACAATTCCCATGCTGCACCCTTGATCCCTAGATGAGAACAAGGATTAGCTTATTGTTATTGCTTCCTCTTGGCCATAAAACAGAGCACGGGCTGGGGAGCTCTCAGAGATGTTTGTGTGCTCTTATGAAGCAGCTGATCAGAATTCAGATGAGGCTTTGGATAGATTTATTGAAGTGACACAGTGTGCGCGGTACACGCTTTGAGTTAGGACATGAAAGAGTGGTGCATTCCCAGCAGCAGAAGGCATTAATGAAATATGTTCCTGTTACTGACTTCCTTTGAACTGTCACCTATGACTACAGCAACTGCATTTGCGGGGCTGTGCAGCACTTACTGATGTGCAGCGAGTGAAACGAGTAAAATATCTCTTCTAGCAGAGAACGCAGTGGGGATGGTGGGGTTTCTGCAGCCACCGGTGCAGGAAGCTTTTCTGGAGCCATGGGGCACAACTGGGCTGTGCTGCAAAGCTGTAGTGAGCTGTGGCAGGGTATGCTGCCCGCTGTACAAGGGGGTGCTGCCAGGAGCTGACACTTCTTTGAGGGTGACCCTTTGCTCTTCCCCAATTACATGATCTTCAACCACAAGAAGAGGAGGATTGAAAATAACACCCTGCTCCTTGCCGGGGGAATTGGCAGGGTGGGCATCCTATGGCTGTAGTAGTACTGATCAACCACAGCTGTGTGTGCTGCTGCATCCCAAAATGATGTCTGAAAATCAGCAGCAGCGCTCTCTGTGCAGGTGAGGTCACAGTTACCATTCCTTCTGCTTTGCCAGCTGCAGGGCTGTGTCCAAAAATGCTTTGTATCTATGTAAAATTACCTTTGGAAGTTCTCTCACGCCATCTGCTTATGTCTGCCTTGTAACGAGATGTGAGCTTGCATGGGCTTCTCTCCAGGAGCTTCAAACCCCCAGGTTTCACATGTGAGCTCCTCCTGCCTACCTGGGACCGAGGCAGACTGGTAATTGTTGTGCAGATGCCATGTTCCAGGCAGGCATGAGGTTGTAGGCTTTAAAGAGGCTGTGCTGTCACTTGCTACCAGCCTCCTCGGTACACGTGAGCTCTATTTATATGGGAGTGCACGTTTGCTTTCAACCGCTGCTTTGTTGAATTTCTTTTTCTTCTTTTTGTTTCCAGCCTTGCAGGTGAAATGCTCAGCATACATCTATTTTTTATTATCCCAGCTTCGCCGCCTCTTTTTTATTTATTTATTTATTGGTTTTGTTTTGTTTTATTTATTGCCACTAATGTGAAGAGAACAACGCGTTTCCTATCTAAAAACCTCCAGTTTCTTCTGATATGAGTTGGGGGGAACTTTTTGTCTTGGTCAGTCTGAGTTTGAGGTCCTGAGCGTGGCGTTAGCTGGGAGGACACGTACACCTGCTGAGCGTTTGAGCCCACAGGCGCTTCTCTGGGTTTTGGTCATAGCCGTGTTGCATTTGGCAGCATCCTAAGGGAGGAGTGTGGATTTTGGCCACAGGTTGACTTTGCCACCTTCCTTGGTGTGATTCTTTGCCTTATGAGAGAGGAGGAGACCATCAGAGAAGGATATTGGGCTACATCTACTCAGAAAGCAACTACACGAGTTCATGGATGGGGAAGAACCTTACAAAAATAATTCCACTGTGGGCTGGTGAGCTTCCAAGATAGAAGCTGCTGTTCCTTGTCCTTCTCCCATGGCAGGAGCTGGGGTCAGGTGCACCTGTGGTTCCCCAGCTTGCATGCATGCAGCAGGCCAGGTGGAGCGGAGTAGGAGCTTGCATGGGCCCAGGCTTGTGCAGGTGGCAATTCAGGTGTAAACTTTGCTGGCATCAGGGAAAGTTTGGCAGAGGAAAAGGCTGATGGATTTGGTCCTGACAGCTCTGCTTAAAGCTTGGTTTGGATTTTGTGGAAGTAGAAGGTGGTTGCATGAAGGAGAGGAAAACTGTGATGTTATCTGCCATCCTGATGGACAACAGAGGGGGAAAGATATTTAGGACTGCATGTATGGGAGGCAATTCTTTAAAACCTGGATAGGAGTAGGAGCAGGCTTGATGGAGGGATGAGTAATGAAGGAGTGCTTGAACGGAACTAATCAGTCCCATCTTCTTTCAAAAGACCTCATTTAGTTTAATTTAGTAGCATGTAAATTTAGAGCCAATCAAAGGCAATACTTCTCCAGCCTATGTGCTGGCAGCCTCCCTACCCTCTCCTACCCAGTGCGAGGACAGGCAGGCTGGGCTGCCTGCAGGCTTCAGCCTCGTGCTGCAGCTCACTGGGAGCGTGAATGTGCATCTAATGGGTAAATAAACCTGCAGCTCTGGGCTAAGATGGCCATGGCCTGCTTCTGCCCACAGCCCGTGTGCTTGCTGGGTGGGAGCCGTGTCCCTCTGCAGCATGAGCAGAGCCAGCTCTGGTGCACAGAGTGGGCAGGGCAGGCAGGGAAGGCCTCGTGCTGCAGGAACTGCTGAGCAAACCTTGTTCAACTCTACAAAATGTTGTAAGCAAACTGTAGCAGGACCACAACCAAATCCTGTTTTTTCCCTGTAGTCTCTTCATATTTTCCACGAGGTGTGAGCCCTTGCAGGGTCGGTACAGAGTACTTTGTCATTAGCTGCCATAAACTCCATTAGCAGTGAAGTCAGCACCCTGTGCTTTTGTGTTCCCCCTGATGGGCTAACAGCTAGATCTGGAGTGTCCTGCCACCTCACACTCCTAAACCTGTGCTGTGGTGAAAAATATTGCGTAAAGAATGCTGAAACCTGTAAAAATTTGTTCTAAAGTGTCCTTGGTTTGTTTTCCTTTGCTTTGCAGGTGGGTGGCAATGTCTCACTGGGCTGGTCTCCTCTGCACTACTGCCAAAGTCGGCCTCCTGCTCCTGCTGGTTCCTGCAGTGTTTTTCCAGTCAAGCCTAAGTGAGAGAGTTCCCGTAAGTGTCTGGATGCCAGGTTTGCAGGGGGTTGTCCAGCCTCTCTGCTGGGGTCACACCTCCCTCGGTCATGCTGTGGTGTCACGTAGTCTGACAGCAGTTGCTCAGTCACTGCTTCCCTCCTCGACAGCTGATCAGTAACAACATTCCAGAAGGGCTCCTTTCTTAAGACTGTTTTCTTCGACCTCAGGAATTCCACTGTGACGCTCAGTCAAAAGGCTTTGCAAAGGGAGCTGTGCTCTTGGGTAACTCTCATTTGCTAGGTGTCACTTGTCATCCATACAAACAGCCAGAGCTAATGATGTGGTCTAGTGGCAGGAAGAGATGGCCTCAGTTATTCTGCTGGCCGTGCCTCCGTTGAGTCACTACAAGTGAGTCAGGTTTAGAAGAGCACCCTCTTGGGTCCTCACGTCTCACTTGTCTGCATTTTGCTGCTTGTGGTGCTTTGAAGCAGTTGCAGTGGGTGGAAGCTGTCTGCCCTTTGCACTTGCCCACGAATGCAGAATTACCCCCATTCTGCTCCTGAGCCCGGGTGCCCAGCCCTGTAAGATCAAATCTGGGAAGTCACCTGGACGTACTTGCATGAAGGAGACTCCGTAGCAGTGCAGAGTGGAGTTTGTTTGTTTGGATGTTTGGTTTTGTCTGTGGGTTTTTATTTAGCTTAATTTATGCTGTGGCTTAAAATTGATTTCTGCAGCAACACCCACATAGGGGATTACTGGCCTCCCATGTCCCTGGATGCTCACTCCTGCCTATGTGTTGCAGCTTGCTGGTCTGTTGGCTGTGTGGGCTGTGCTATTAACTGGAACATATGCGAGGGGCAGATTAAAGTATATGCTCTGCAGGCCCAGGATCCGTGTGGAGTCAGGTACCGATGTGATAATTTATCTTGTTGCAGAGAGGGCAGGGAGGAGGCTGGAGGTGGAGTGTAGTCAGTTCAGCTGTAGGAAAAAGCTGGAGAAGAGTATTGGGACAGCCACCCAGCGCCACCTGCCTGACTTGCAAGCAGCCTGATGTGAAGATGTCCTGTCCCATCAGCTCAGTAGGTAGTTGCCTCTCAGATCCCCTTTTCCTGTGCTCCTTCTGCATGGGCTCAGTGGTGGTCGCATCTCCGAGAACAACTGCAGGTTGTCTCAGCTGTCCCTGCTGAGGGTCCTCAGCTTACTGGAATGGATTCAGACTGATCAAAGGAAGGAGGATTTTTTACCCTTGAGGAGATTTCCATTGGCCTTTAGGAAACGTCTTTCTTCTTACCGTTTTAACTGTGAAAACAAACCCAAAAGGATTCTGCATAACGATGCGATTTGTCGCTCTGCATAAACGAAGGCTTGTGTGGTGTTGCCTTGTTTCAGCACTCTGGAGATGTTAATGACACACGGGGTATTGCAAAGCAATGTGGGGCCAAACTATGACAGTTGCATTTAAATGAGCCAAGTCACATCGTTTTACCCATATAGAACATTTAGGCCACGGCTCTTCTCTCGAGCAGAGCCCATAAACATCAGCCATCTCCATTAAGTGTTTCAACAGATCCAACAGTCAGGGGCCTGTCAGTAAATTTACAATGGACTGTATGGGTAAGTCCCTCTTGGATAATAATATAGCAGTGCAAATAAGCTAAGTAATAACTGCGCTCACTCATTTATTTCAGTCCTGTTGAGTCTGAGCTCAGAAAATGTTAACATTGATTTTCATCAGTAGAATCTGGCTTTTTATGTTTATGATTGTTACTGAGCTTTAACCATTTCTCATCATCTTAACAATCTCAAGCCTCTGCTGCACTGAGCGAAAGCAGGAGTTAAGCTCTGTTTTTGCAGCGTGTTTCTGAAGTTTCGATCCCTTCTGACAGACAAGATAAAAACATTCTGTGGATTTGTCAACCATCCTAATGCGTTACCGCTATCATGGCTAATTGGATGTGTGCAGCTCAGGCTGCTGTTTCTCTTGCTCAGAAACACTCTCCTCGACCAGATAATAGATATTTATATGCAAAGCATCCAGATTCTGGCAGTAAACACGCAAGCTTTTTTCCAAGGAGTGAAGGCAGAACGTGGCCTGAGATTTCCAGTTAACCTCTTGTCCTTTTTTTCTTTCCCTCTGTGAAAATATCGTAAGGTTTAATACCGCAACACTTCACAAAGTGAGCTGGCTGTAACTCTTATTCTAATTGCCAACAATTAGGAGCCATCTTTCCCTATAGACTGGTTATTTGAAATTATTCTGTGGTGTCATTCTTGGCAATATCAGAAGCAGATAATGCTCCCTGCAATGGAAACAGAGCTATCTGGATGATTAGCCCGGACTGGGTTATCTGTTCCTGTGAAAACCAGAATAGCAGAGCCCAGCTTCCCGAGCACTTAATAGTCTGCTGTCAGATAGTACAAGGCCGGTACTTGCTGTGCACTCTGAGTAATTTTGTCCTCTGAGGTTTGTGGTGACTCCCACCATCTCCCTGGGGAGACCTTCCAGTGAATGCTGAGCTTTCCCGAGGGGACAAGGATTGTTTTTTTCCTGCTTTTCATCCCCGTTTTTCCCTTTGTACAACGCAGTGTCCCTCCCATATCAGTTTCCACACCTATGTGTCCACGTGCAGCAGCTGCAAGGTGAGCGGTGTGCGGATGGCTGCCTTGTTGTTTGAAAGGGCATTGGTGTGTGCCAAGAGAAGGATGCTTGCGTCTTCATCATGTGGGCTGGTCGGTGTGTTTTCATGTGTCCTATTTTGGAAATAGCTGAACTATTTTGGTTGAAATCTTCTCCGAGCCTGAAATAAGAGCATTTAAGAAAAAAAATATATCTATGCTTGAGGCGTTCCAGTAGTGTGGAAAATTTCAGCTGAAAAAGTTTGAAGTTTGACATATTTTTAGGCAAGGGAAAACAGGGTCCTACAATGTTACACAACCCTAATAATAGTCCTGGCTCCAGCCGTAAGATAGGTGAGGCTCTGCAGAAGCATCTTTTAAGCCTGCAGCCTGCACTGGAATAGGAAATAAGCTGCGTTGCTTTGTTCAGCACAAATGTCGTGCTAGTTATGCATGTTTAACCTTTAATATACTTTAAATCTAAATTTAACCATGTGGAAAGAATCTCGGATGTCAAAAAAAAAAATCTGCTGGCGAGGGAAAAATGTAGTATTCGCAGCCGGCACTAAATTAGCCAGATGTGATTGCTAATGAGCTGAATCTCTTCTGTCCAAAAGGAATTTGCCCTTACAAAAATAGAAGAGAGCGACATAAAAGATGACAGCGGGAAAGAGCCAATAACAGATGATGATGCTGATCCCGAGGACCTGGAAGTGTTTTACCCGACGCATCGGTGGCAAGCTGTCCGTCCAGGTAACGTGCTGGTGACTAATTGTAGTGTCCCTCTGAAACCTCATCTGACACCACCGACAGAAGCCTTGCGGGAAAGCTAAAAATACCTATTTGTTCCCATGACAATGTATTCTTTTGCCGCTGTTCAGACAAAGAGGAACGGACCCAGTGACCCAATACAGAGAAAAGCCACCATCACCAAACCGACCGGCAACAAGAGTGGCTGCTAAAGTGCTTTCAGTTCAGCAGAGCAGGTCGGAGCGGGCTGCCTGTCACGTTGTAGGTGGTGACGTGTCTCGGTCACCAGCTCCAGAGCCCTTTCCCTCTTTGTGTGCTTGTCAAGACTCAGATTTTATAGCATTTGTTGGCACGCAGTGCTTCAGGTCTGCTGCGCTCCAGTGTGGGCTGATGAAATGCTGCTCAGTGGCAATCTGATTAAGAATTGTCACTGTAAAACTACACAGCTTCTTAACAATGGGGTTTCTGTTCCTTAGCTGAATGAAACACAGCTTTTATTCCTCAAAACTTAACCAACGCATCCCACAAAAAAAATCTCTTCAGTTATTTTGAGTTGGTATCTTTTATTAGACATTTGTGGGACAATGTATGTGAGAAGGCGCCAACTGAGCCCGCTGCTTCACTGCAAAAACCTGTGCGGTGGGCAAGGCTCTGCAGAGGATAAGCCCATTGGAGCACATGGAAATGCACGAGTGTGCACACTTTGGTAATTAGATGATCAGTAAGTCTGCCTCTGTGCTTTTGGACAAGGTGTTTAATGTGCACTGGTGTGTGGTTGTACACTGTGTGGTTGTGCACTGGTGTCCTCTTGTATGCACAGGTGTGATGGCTTCGCACCTCAGAAGGGTGGACTTAGTAGTAATGAATTTCTATGAAGTGCTCTGAGTTTCTAAGAACTCTATTCAGTCTTCACTGTTAATTATTGAAAGAATAAATATGGGATCCATTTATCTTGAAATTTCTGCCAGTTGGAGCAAGATTACTTTTCAAATTCAAGTCTTTCTGTAACAGAGATGTCTACCAAAGCTGCACTGTGTACTTAGGTTTCATTTCTGTACCATTATGTATGGAAGGCGTGTGCTGCCCCTGCTCAGTATGCAGACTGGCAGATCGCTACCACCCTTGCTGAAGCAGAATATGGATATACTTGCAGTTATTATAAATGTCATTGCTGTTTCTGTTCAGCAGTACCTTCTCCATTGCTTGGGTGTTTTGTTCCATTTTATTTCTGTAGAAATTCCACGTTAGGTGTGTGCAGTAAAGGACTTATGGAAGCAGAGCACTTGCCAGCATTCAGTGCTGTAGGGGAAGAATTTCAATTACTGCTGTAAAAAGGCTTAAATGGTGGCCTGCTCGTGACAGATCCTCATTCCAGGTATGTGTGCAGGCTTTGGTCAGAAACAACAGGGAAAAAAGAAGTCTTTTTTGACAACCTCCCGCCAGCCTATTTTTTGCCTGCTGCACGTTTGGCTGAAGTGAAATCTTGTGGTGGCTGTGTGGCTCGTGTTATGTGCACCGTGTGTTCTGCTCATAACAGAGGGATGCAGGTTGGCGTTGTGACTGGTCCAGCAGCTCTGCACCCTCAGTTGTTTCCTGATGTGATTCCCGTGCCCGTAGCTGTGTGCCCTGCTGGCTGCCCTGCCCGCTGTGTGCTCAGCACTGCTCAGGGGAGGCTGCAGCCAAACACTCTGAGTCTGCTGTCCTCTGCACAGCTCTGGGGTGACCTCCTGCTGTCTTCCATTGGTATCTGTGTAGCGAACTGAGCCCTCCTCTTCCAGAGGGAGCAAATGTCACTCACGCTCTGGATCTTCAATTTGAAATAGTAGAAGGGAGATCAGAGTCCCGTTGCCCCCATCACGTTCCCATTTCATCTCATTTCTGTTCTGAACTCAGTGCAGGGCTTTTATGCTCGTGTCCGGTCCCACGGTTGCTCAAATTTTATACGTGTATTGCCAGTTTTCTTCTGCTGCTTTTCTTGTTCCTGGTTGCTAATTGCGTCAAACCACATTTCCACCGAGACTGCAGCAGTGTCATCAACCTGTAACCTGTCAAATCTCTCCACAAAATTCAATTGTTATTGTATATGTAATGCTGCTTTGTACAGTTGTTCCCTTGCTGCCTAAAATGTGAGCTGGGTTTTGATCGAGTTCTACCTTGTGCTTTGTGCACGCTTCAGGCTGCTGGAGGTAGCTGGATGCAAACACAGAGAGACAGTTACCCGAAGAGCTCTGCCTCCTGCAATCGGGAAGCAGGGAGATCAGCTGTCTCCTCTGCCAGCCGGCCGGGCAGCTGACAAGCTGCGGAAGGTTGGTGAAACTTCACCGAGTCCTTTAACGCATTTGTTAGGCATTGCTTCTTTTGCACGTGGTACTGAATAATACACCAGGCACCGCTGGGCTAGACACAAAGGATACGTGCACCTTCAAACGTCTCCCGGCTCCTCCAAGTGTTTGTTTGGTTTCACCTAAGGAAATGATGACGGTGTCTGCAGGGCTTTTCTCTCTGTTCTTGGTTCCTGTCTGTCAGAACTTGCAGGCTGCTTGTGTTTTAGTGAGTGGGCCTGCAGTGGTTTGGAATGAATGTTCACTCTGCTGATTGCGTCGTTTCCCATCTCAAGTTCCATCACAGAGGCAGACTTTTATTTTTGCAATGCTTCTTCTAGTTTCTCTTTCCTGTTCTGACTGCACTTTTACCAGACAATAGTGCCTTTATGAATTCAAAGCTCTCTGGAGACACCTAGCAGAAGTGACCTGCTTTTGTTTCTTATGCTGAGCTCTTCTGAGTGCGTGGAGGTGAGTCTGTCAGCATGCAGGAGCACACTATTGCTTTTCAAGACAGTCTTTGTTGATTGGTGTAACCAAAACCTGATCCTTAGTCTTTGGGATGCCAGAGATGACTGGAAGCATTTGGATGGGGTTCTTGTTAAAGACATTCCTTGTTTGTGGGGGTGGCCGTGATGATGATCTTATGACGAGTGCTGAGATTATTGCAGTCATGGCTGTTCTGCTCTTCCGTGTCAAACTAATCGATTTTTGTATACCATGTTTCCATGTGGCCTCAGCACAACATCCTACGGCGCGTTAGTACTTCATTTACAAAGCATTACCTGTTTCTGTCATTTGGGCACCTCGTTTCCCCCTTATTTATTAAAGAGCTGCTCCTTCTGATGGTTGAAAATTGGGTTGCTCTGATTATCTAATCACATCGCCAACCAGCAGTTTTTCCACTTGACATTAGCATCAGCAGTTGCTCCTCAGGGAAGGCATTGCTGCAAAAACATATATATATATATATATATATAATGGCAAACTCTGTAAAGAATCACTTCATTAGATAACCTAATGTGCAACTTTGAGGGGCCGTGCTGGTTTATACCACAGGCTTGTGCTGTCCAGCATCTCGTCTTGACTGTGGCAAGTGGAAGTGCCTGGGACAGTGCAAGCACATGTAGTGCTGAGCCCTGTGCTTCCAGAAGCTGCCCCTGGCTCCAGGACAGTGGAGTGGAGCCGAGGTCTTTCTGGGCTGCTTCCAGTGTTTTGCTGCTTTTCTGTTTCCTTCTTGCAGTCACCACCACTCAGGTTTTTGTTCTTAGCCGACCTTTTTCTTTGGCTGTTTCTCTCTGCTGAGATTCTAGACAGCTGTGTAATTCTTTGAAGAAGCAGAAAAGGCAACTACTTAATAGGGAAGAAAAAGGATTAACTGCCTTTGCCATCGCGGGGACCAGCGAGGTGGGGAGCCTTGGTCTCCAGCTGCAGATGGGCTGTGTCCAGCTCCGTGACAGCAGCACTTCTGCAGTCCCCAGCATGGCAGGAGCTGGCTGGCAGCTCTCTGGCCTGTCAGTTTAAAGCTGTGAATTAATGTGTCCAGTCTCCAAATCCAGATGGATCAGATGGGAATCTCATCTGCCCCAAATGTGAAAATATTTGCAGTCTACCTTGCGTGCTTTCCATTTGAGAGGAACCAGTGATGGGACTGAGGAAACCTTCCTTTGGTCCTGAGTAACAGAGCAAAATCTCTTGCTGGTGGCTGACATGCAGCAGCACTGGATCTCTGTCAGCGCTGTGAGACAGGTGTTTGTATCTGCACTGATGGAGCATATCCTGCAGGAGCCAGGCTGGCCTTGGACCTTCAGCTGTTGTTAAACTTCTGACTCGCAGAGCTCCGTGCTGCTACCTGCCGTTATTCGGGAGCATCTGTACTGTGCAGAGTCATTTTCCTAAGTGCCTAATTATATTGCAGTTAAAAAATAAGAAGCCATGACTGCTGCTGTTGATCAAACTGCAAGAGAGAAGTTGATGTGAGCATGCTGTTGTTGCTGCTTTTGTGAAGATGAAACCATCTTAAGTTCAGCGGGGAGCTGATGATACATCACTTAGCATTTAAATATCCACAGCTGCAGCTTCCAAAGGTCCTCGGGCTGCTTTCTCTGTCAGTAGCTATCTTTGCTGTTCATATTTGTCCCAGGTCTTCCTGTGTGTCATTTGCTGCACAAACAAAGTTTTATGCATACAGAAACATGGTTCTCAAAGAAAACATTCACACTGGGGAGGTAAGTTCAGAAGTTGCTTTGAAAGACTTGCTGAGATGCTGTTAGAAAAAGGAAGACTCTGGATGGGGAATAACTCAGTCCAGCTTTATTGCTAGTCTTTCTTTCAAGAGATCTCAGCATCCAGACAAGCCAGCACTACTGGAAGCTGGGCAGAGCTTATTAAAGCTGGGAGGAGAAGGTGATGACAGGAGCAGGTTTGTGCACACAGAGCTGCCAAGTGCCCTGCCAGTCTCTGTCACTCTCCTCCACGTCTAAAGGGACCCCTCTGGCTCAGGAGTCCTGTGCCAGACCTCCCCGCAGCCTGGCTGGGTGACAGGAGGCGGTGTCCGGCTGGACATCTTACTTGTACCGCTCAGCAGGCTGCCTGGCTCCTGCTAATTGCTTTGCTGAATTAATGAATCTGTCCAAATCTTTGGCTTTGGTGTGACCCAGACCTGCCTCAAGCAGTTGTGGGCAGGTCTCTGAAATGTCTGTGTCAGCCCTGGCGAGAGAGGGCTGTGAAAAAGTCAGTAAGCTGCAGGGCTCTGCTTGGTTTAGTAAAGCCTGACATGCATAAACCTCATTTTTACTGGACGAAATGCTTCTTCCCCAGTTCTTTAGAATGAACAAAAATCGACATTTATAACTGATGTGGAGAAGGGAAGAAATCTCAACTGTCGAGTTGTTACCATCTGCTCTGGCCAGCAGCAGGCATTGCTGGTTACAGCCAATGGGAAAGACCAGGCAGTCCTGAGAGCAACTGCAAACATTCAGAGCCTGGAGTTGGAGTTATGACCACTAGCTGCTCCACTGCCTTTTATCCATCTCACCTGGTTTAAGGCTGTTCTCCCTTGTCCTATCACTGTCTCCTTGCATAAAAAGTCATTGCTGGGAGCGTGGTCACCTTCATCCCATGTAACTGAAACACCCTCAATACAACCACGTTACTGTGTGCTGGGGCATCAAGCTGACTTTCTCCTGGAGCTGCTGAGGTACGGAACCTTTTTCTTTCATGCTCTGAAGTAGGAAACTATAGTAAATGACAGAACTTTATAGGGCAGTAATTGAACACGCGCATTAAAAAAGAAAGAAAAAAGACTCTCATTTAAGTAAATGTTCTGCTTCTCTAGTTTGACAGGTGTCCCCATGGAGCTGTGGGTCTGTATTTCCCACTAGGCACTGACCCGGCTCGGAGTGTTTTCCCCTCGTTTCTCACCTGTGTCTCCGTGACCTGAGAAGTTCTGCAGCCATTGTTCTCAGCAGCACGTCCGTGATGGTGTCAGGTTCAGAGAAATGAACTGGGAGCCCATTTTTTTTCCCCGAGTGCAGATAAAAGTTGGTCAGTTTCTCTGTCACAGCCAATAGTTCAGATACCAAACAGAGCTGGAGGAAATATGTACTGATGTGTTTTCACATGAGACAAGCTGGTGACTCCGGCTGGCTGCTTGTGTGAGCCCATTGCCCCCACAGTGTGTTAGTGGTTGGTTCGGAGCAGTCACAGTGTGAGCGATGGAGCTGTAGAGAAAAGTGGCTTTTCTTGTGCAATGATAAGAAGCTGGGCTGCATTTTTGTTCAAAGTATTTTCGGAGTTAGCTTTGGTGATGCTCTGGCTGGCGTTATAGCATTAGTAAGTATATCAGAGTAAGTATATCAGCTGTGTGGTGGTGGATGTAGGCAGCAGGAATCATTCGCATGGCTGTATTGGCATTGTTTGCTGGGGATCTCTTACCAGGCAGATCTCTCATTCCTCTCATCTTCTTTTTCATCCAAACCAAGGCTGCTGTGAACCTGTGAGCTACAGAGATGCTGCAGCGTGTGCTGGGGGATGAGAAATGTCTTAGTCTGGTTTTAATGTGTGAGCATGCTGTATTTTCTGTAATAACGTTAATAACCTTCCTGTGGCTGTTTAGAAGGATGAACCTCATTAAAGAAGAGGTATTTAATAACAGACCTATTTTTATCTCTGTCTTTATCTAACAGCCTGCCTATTTATTTCAAGCTTGTAAGAGTGCTTTGGAAGAAAAATGTTTTCCCTTCTGGAGAACATGTTGACAGTGTACCCAGCCTTGGTAATCCTCTATTTCCCATCTGAGCATCTTCTTTCTCCTATGACCAGGATGACCATTCCCAGTCCCCTTTCCGAAGACACAGACGTGGTCTGGGGCCCAGCTGTGTGTTTGACAACTTCATGTTATCTTTTTCATCGTTAGGAAGAAAATACTTTTTTCTATGATCCTGCTCAGGTTGTTCCTTCCTGTTTGAACACGAAGACCTCACTGATATTCATATGAAGCTGATCTTTAGGTAGCACGAAGATGTCTGCTGGGTGTGCAGCACACAGTGAAGTGGCTCCTGCAGGACACGGTCACCCTGCTCCATCACAGCTCCTGCCTCCAGTCTGTGCTCTTACTCTCATGTGGCTGCACAGATTCTTTGTAGCATTTCCATACATTTCTATGGGGTCACAGTAGCAGCAGATTCTCTTTTTCCACAAGGCATTCCCTGAGCCAGGTGCTCTGCCTCCTGCGTTGCTGCTTGAAAGAGGTGCCTTCCTCTTCCGAGGGAAAGTCTAAATATCCATCATGCTGTCATTGCCAACACATCTAGCAATGTGTTTTCTTTGCTCTCCGCCCTCTCTTCGTTTCGGAATCTGCAATGAATTTGACTGGGGTATAAATTAAAAAGGGCGTTTGATGTTTCTTGAGGTCTGGAAGGTTGCTTTGCATTTGTTCTTTCTTGAATGCACGCTGAAACAAATGTCTGCTGTACTGAAACAGCTTCCTTTAGCATCTCAAGGAAGATTCGGAGTTGAAAATTATATATATATATTTATATATATCCGTGCTTTCCAGCCCTGCTCTACCAGCATAAGCTCGGGAAAGAAATGTAATCTCCTCGGGTGTGTTTTGACGTTTTGTAGAACTAATTCCCATTTATTGCAAGAACTCTCATAAAACTAAATTCAAGTTTAATTTTTTATTACGTATTTACATTTTGGAAGGAGGAAGCGTGGCGGTGCTGGAAATTCTAATTAGGGATAGCATCTCTGCTTCAAAATACCTCCCTTCAATTCAGAGATGCTTTTTTCTCTGTCCTGATTTTCTGCCTACTCCTTCAGACTGCAGGAAGTTTCACTTGGGTCATTCACTTGCAACAGGATGTTATCTGAATACTGAATTAATGTATGCGGTCTGTCACTTGGTATTTCTTCTGTTCTTCTTCTGGAGATCTCCCAGGGTTGTAAAGACCGTGGAAGCAGCAACGGCAATAACAGGAATGTGTCTGTGATCCTGCAAAGTGAAAGGAAAAAACATTAGGCTGCGTGTCTGTGCCATCACTGCAGGGTGTGAATAAACAGATCTAACCAACAACTTACATTCTAACCCCAGACCAGGTTTTATTTCTAGAGCTTGTCACGCAGCCCACGGGAAACCTTTCCGGTTCTGTCTGGTGGTATTTCCAAAAGCACCTTGTAAATTATCCTCCAGACCCTATTTTAAGATGCATTTACTTTTGATATAATCTGCTTTGCTTATTTGAAACGAAGCCCACCTGTTCTTCATCCATTATGCTACCGCTTCGTGTGCTAACCGGCTGCCTGCTAATTACAATTGCCTCGCTGTTCTGTGGTTGCTGATATGCAGAAATGATCAGAAATTTGGTATCTTCAGTAAGGAGAGCTGTAATAAGGTGGTGAGGTCTGAAAGGCTGGTGTTTGCAGACTGTGATATGAAGGTGGGAGGAGCGGCTGGTGAGTTGCTGCCCTTTTGAGGATGAAGAAGTGGGCTGTAAGGAATCTCTGCCCTGAGGAGAGTAACCCCTTGTTCCTGTGTGGGTTGGTGGCCAAGCAGCTCTAAGGCAGCTTGACAGCAAGAGACCTGGTGTCCTGGAGAGCACGGGGTTGAACGTGAACCAGCAAAGTGTCCTTGAGGCAAAGGTAACCAGCAGGCTCCTGGGCTGTGTGAGGAACTGCTGGTGGATCAAAGAGGTGAGCCTTGTCCTCCTGCCAGCGGTGCCCAGGGGCAGGAGGAGGAGTGGAAAGAAATAGAAGATTCTATGTTAAAATATGGAAAGAACTGTTTTATTGAGGGGTGATTAAATGCGGGAGCCCCGTTTTATCATTTTCCTACCTGCTTTATTCTCCTCACCTGCTCTTTTCCAAAACTCTGGCTTGCATTCTGCAGTGGATAGAGCCTGTCCTGCAACGTGAGCACAGTGAGGCTGCAGAGAGGACAGCTCTTACCTCACCCTGCCTGTGGAATGCCCCTGTTTGCTGGCAGGAAGGGAGGAAGAAAAGCTGAGGCTCTTCCAAGTCCAGCTGTGTCGGTGAGAGGTGTTAATACAACTGCTCTGCAGGGAGCCTGTGTGTACACTCCCCTTCGTTTGCTACAGCACAAGTCCTTAGGTTAGGTCAAACGCAGTCTGTTTCCACTGTTCGGTCTCTTCTATACTTGATAGGCTGATTTATGGTGTGGTTTTGTGGGTGTTTGTTTTCTTCTTAACTTGAATTGGACTAGAGATGGTTTACCTGATTCCTTTTGGCTGCTTTGCGGTGCAGGTGATGCAGACAGCAGTTGGATGATAGCATCTTTTTTCCTCAAGCATCCATCCACAACCCACAGCACTGCCGTGTACAGCCTGAGTGCAGAGCTGATTTTTCTTTCAGACTGAAGAACTGTGCACAAACAGATAAAACAAGGTTCTCCGTGAAGACCTCATTGAGGACACTGCGTTCAGGGTCTAAGAGCTGGATGCGAAGTCACTGAGGGGCACATCTCAGAGGTAGTGGAGCTGAGGACCCTCACACGAAGCTGAAGGTGCCCCCCTGCAACAGCTGCTGTTCTCTGCATCGGTGCAGCCTGTGAAGGAGGGAGAAAAGGGCTGTTCTGCTGCATCGTGGTTAGCAAAGTGGAGCCAGCACATGAGAAACGGTCTGTGCTCAGCTGAGTGTCACTGCTGCTTTTATAGTGTATAGTTCATACTTGGGGGGACAGGCTATAACCCCAACTGGTATCTTGTCAGGTGGCGGGCAGGATTTGCAACACTGGCAGCTGGGGAGAAACGCTGTTATTAAATGTAACACAGCACCTTGGATACAGAAAGCACGGGGAGACGGTAAATACAGATTGCTACAGTGTCACTTTATAGTGTCACTCTTCGGAATACATTGAGACTTAGTTGCAGTGATTCCTGCGGCTCCTTCTAGTTGAATCAGTAAATTCTGCTCATTAGCTCCACTGCTTCTTTTGACCTGGCAGTGCTTAAAGAAAGTATCAGAGGCACAGGAGCACCTCAGTTACTTTCTTTACCAACTGGTTGTTTTTTTTGGGTGTCAATCCAGCCGCTGTTAGGTTTGCTGCTGACACCCCAGTCAGGCAGTGCTTGTCTGCGAGGATGGGGCTGAGACGTGGAGCGCTGTGAGATGTGAGCACGAAGGCCTTTGGTGCCAGCATTTCTGTTCTAATCGCTGCAGCTTCCAGTGGGGACTGTGCAGGAAATGGAGCTGGCAGGAGGAGGGCTGTGACTGTCATCTTGGAGCGAGCCTGGCTGCCTTTTCATCCCACCTTGACATTGTTTCAGCGTGTGAACGGAGCCTTGGACAGGTTTGGGATGTCTGGAAGCGGAGAAGAGTTCCTGGGAGCTTCCTGAAGTACAACAAGGCGGTACCTGGAGCTGCTAGCTATGAGAGCCACTCACTGCCACCTCACTGTGTGCCTCTCATTTGTTGCTGGCAGCTCATTGTGTTGGTGCTGAGAACTGCACAGGTGTTTTTCAAGCGTTACTCGGCCTACAGATGAAATCATGCCTATTTCTCCAGTTCTCTGTCAGGCACAAATCACAGCACTGCTGTGTGCGTGTGCCTTTGCTCCCGTGCTCAGCACTTAGCTGTCCAGGGTGGAAGGAAATGAGTTCAGTTCCAACTTTGCGATGATTTATTATGTTCCTCGCATTTAAGGACGAAATTTAAGTTGCCAAAAGCAGATGTTTGCTTGCTCCTTTTTTAGCTCTCGAAGTACTTTCTGTGTGCTTGATTGATGGACGTCCCCGTTACGTTAATAGCTGGGCTTTGCAGAAAGCTGTTATTACCAGGAGAATTTGGTGTGGGTTTCAGTTTTTCTTCTTGCATTGAAAATCCGTTATTAATGTCTTCTTAAGAAAAAGGGCTTCAACTCAGGCATTTTGCTTTTCTTTCTCAGGCTCTTTTGCAACTGTCTTCTCTTAGACACTTTAAAAAAAAAATCGATGTTACAAGCGTTCTTTGTATTTTACTGCGTGGTTGAGGGTTTCTGCTTCTTGCTATTGATTTCTAATTTGGTTGCAGGACATTTGGGTGCACACAAATTGCCGTGTGACAGATGACTTTATACGTGTCTTCCCGGTCATCCCTGAGTTGGCTTTTTGCAGATTTCATGATGCTGCTGTTGCTGGTGGCTGGCTGGAGAGCTTTACCTGCTTGTAGCATGAGAGTGTGGTCTTGGAGCGCTTAACCTCTGAACGTGACCATCTGCCTCAGGTTTTGCCATTGGGTTTGGTTTTGTGCTGAGCGTGGAGGTGTGTTTGTGTGGTCTCATGTTGCCATTATAGCATTGCTTTGCTGCTGCTTCTTGTGCAGCGTAATGTTGTGCACTGCGAGAGCCTAAAGAATGTCACGCTTCAGTTTGGGATGATAAATGGCATCTGCAGCTCTTTGGATCGATGCTGGTGTGAATCCTTTGGATCAGCTCTGCTGACAGCCCTTGGCATTTCAGAGGTGCAAAGTCCAAGACTTGCTGAAATAGCGTGGAAACAGAGACACATCTGGAGCTCCTGTAAAACCACATTTGCAGACAGAGGCACTTGGAATGTGTCAGCACTTAGGTGGTGTGGGCATATCTGTTGGGGGAGCCTGATGGGACTGAAGGAGGTGGAATGGCACGTGTAAATGCATCCTCAAACAAAGCAGGGAGCTGAGCCGTCCTGCTCCAGGGCTCCCCAGGCACTTGTGGGTATCCCAGGACCTCAGTGCTTCAGCAGCACAGGCTGCACGTCTGCCAGGTGGTTTGGTTACAGCGATGTGCAGTATGTAGGTGGCATGGATATACAGTAAATTGCTGCTGAATAGACTGGAGTGTTTGCTCATCAAGCTCATCTTCAGTAAGGTTCAAGTCCTGCACTTCACAGAGACCAGTTCTATCTCCTTGGGAACTTGTTATAATTTATCCCTCTGTGCTGGGAACCAGAGGGAAAAGATGGCAGTGGCCACATCGCCAGAGGAACATGGCAGGGTGTGTGTGTTTCAGACCTGCTCACAGAGGACACCGTCAGCCTGACACCTTCCTGGTGACAGTGTGCTGGAGCTGGCAGGCAGGAGGGGCCGGCATGCATAACTATGGGCAGGCTTCGACCTTGCTGCTGGAACTTACTTAACGATTCTGTTGATGTTCTGGAAACGAAAATATAATTCAGGCCACTTTCTCCTCCAAGCTGACCCTGAGAATCTGTGAGAACTACTGAATAATTAGGGTACTTTTTTTTTCCCCTTCTCCTCTTTTTGCCAGAGTTACTGCGTGGTGTTGAACCGCACTGTAAAGTGTCATTAGTTTCCTTGAACTTATTGGTCCAAGTGTACTTTGCATTAATATAATTACGTAAATTGCAGTCTCATTAATCACAGCATGTTCTGCAGCGCATCACTGTCTCGCCTTATTTTGCAGATGCTCTTGCGGGTAGGAGCCCCTGCAGCCCCCAGCCAGGGGGTAAAGGCAGTGGCTGTGATGCTTCCCCTGAGCTCTGTTTTTACATCCTGCTTTGTGTTTGTGTGCTTTCTACCCCTGAGACACAAGAGCATCTGCCAGCTGCGCCGTGGCTGAGGAGGGGGGCAGCTGGGATGCAGGTAGGTTCCTTACAGGGTACTTAAGTTGTGTCACAACCTTGCCTGCTGCTGTGTCCTTCTGAGACCACAGCAGTGCCAGCACGCCGGAGTCCAGGCTGCTTGTGCAGCTTCTGTGCTGTGCTCAGGACCCAGAGCCTGCGTTCTCACCCGGGGAAGCACTGCAGGGCACTTGGTTCTGCTGCAGCTCCGTCTCCGTGACAGAGCTCTCAGCCTTCCTGGCAATGTAAATTCTCCTGGCTGCATGCTAAAATTACACTGAGTTATTGATTTATCTTTGAGAGGATTTCCTTCCCAAGGGACGTTTCTGGCCATCGTAATGATTTAGCTCTTCTGCGAGCACAGAATCTGTAGCAGAGCAGAGCTGTCCTCCTGCCTGTCAGCCTGCAGCCCCAGATCACACTCCTGAAAATGAAAAGGTATTTTGTCTTTGCGCTGAGGAAGCTGCAAGTCTCACATGAGCTTTTTTGCCTTGACCCCAACATTATTCTCTTGGACTTGTTGCAAATGCAGCTTGGAAGCTGGTGGATAGAAAGCATGAAACTGGCAATAGTGCACACGAGTGCACATCGAGTGTGTTAACTCTTTCAGAAAGCTCCTGTTTGGTGCTGAAGGGAAAAGTTTGGGCCGGGATGTCAAGGGCAATGTGTCTGTTGGAGCGGGAGCAGCCCTGCTCAGACAAAAGGCTGGCTTGCTAGAATATATTAAGGCTCTTGCAGTTTTTATCACTGGGTGGCTGCATTGTGACAGGTGCCAAAGGTATTAGCAGGGATATGATGGGAGCAGGATCGTGCAAATGTTTCTCTTCCTCTGATGGTACAGGTTACGGCTCCTCTTCTCTTTCTGCTGACTCATGGAGCATCTCCCAAAATCAGGACAGGCAATTTCCATTTTAACTTCCTCCTTAAGCAGCTGAGGAGACAAAGCCAGTTCTCTACCTCCAGCCCTGGAGTTACACTCTGTGATTACAGCACTGAGCACCATCAGTAGACCATTCAGGAAATGTTTAAGTAACGTATATAGAAGTAAAGGAACAGGATTTGTATGTCTTTGGGTGTCTGAAGTACATTCCTGTGGGTTCCCATATCTGTTCCTCTTGTGGGTTTGGACCTGATTTCTGCTGCAGGGAGTGCACTGCACACTGGCCCAAGTGCAAGGCCGCTGATGTGCATGCTGTTAAACCCCCCCCTACAAAACCAGCATCTCCCCGTGAGGCCCAGGAAGAATGTCTATTTATTTTCCTGTGAGCCAAGCATGGCACAACTACTTTCTTTCTCAGTGATCTATCTGTGAGATAAAACAAGTCCTTAGTGCCTGTCTTAAATACTGCAGTGTTGACAAGTTCTCTTGACAAAAATTAGGCTAATGTCCCTTACGACTGCATTAGCTGTAGAAATGAGGCTTTAAATTGAAGCTTAGGAAAGCGCTATACCAACATGCTCTCCAAGGCATCTTCTTATTCCAGCTTTTATTATTCAAATTCATTCTCACTGTGGCTTGGCAGCAGAGCTGGCAGACGTTGTGCTCAGTGCGTTCTGCTCGTCTCACAGCCAGGCACTTCGGATCAGGCACCTTCCAGCGCTTAGCAGGGGAAATGTTGTCCAACTGTCTGCAGACCTGCACTCTCTCTTGGCTCTGGTGGATGCTGTAGGCCTGGTGGAAGCGGTGCTGGGATGTAACATGACCACGCTGTGCAGTGTGAGGTGGGCCAGCTGACACACATCTCACAGAGATGCAATCCCAGGCATTAAGCAGCACGCTCTGCCAGCCCTACAGCACATCCTGAAGTGCTCCCAGGGATAGCTGGAGCCACGCAGGGGAAGGACTTTTCCTCTGTGGTTTGTGTCTGTCTTTTCAGTTTCAGCCTTGACTGCTTTATTTACACAGAAGGTGAGCACAGGAACAGACACAACTTAAAGCTGGTCATGAAGACCCCTGCTGAAGCTTCCCCTTGGAAAACAGGGTGGGATTCTTCTATTGGTTTCTTTTTGCCCCTGCTCCTCTCCCTGAATCTTAGGCTTCAGTTTCTCATTTCATATCACAGATTCAGCATGGCCTGGCTCAGGTCCCTGCTTCTCACACTGGTGCTGGTCCTGCTGGATTATTCCTTCCAAGAGTGGGTGCCAGTGTTCTGCTTGGCCATGGCCCTGGTCATCCCACAGTAGTGCTGGCTGTGCCGCAGCAAGCTGTGGAGTTTGCCATCATGTGGAAGGTCCATGAGGTGCTGTCAATATGGCACAGCTCACAGCTTGTCTGCAGTGCACATTGTCATCTGTCCAGAGATGGGGCGGATGCCCTGTCCCTGGATACACTCCAACTCAGGCTGAATGAGGCTCTGAGCAACCTGATTAGTTGGAGTTGCCCCTGTTCATTGCAGGGGAGTTGGACTTGATGACCTTTAAAGGTCCCTTCTAACTCAAACAGTTCTGTGATCTAAGGGAGCAACTGCTCCTTTCCATTCATTGCCAGGTTGTCTCAGGGCAGTTTTCTGTGCGTGGTCATCTCAGTGCTCTCTGCAGAGAGGAGAGGCTCTTTGAGAGTGACTTTTCCCTCTCTAGGACAGATAATGAGGACGGCCATGTCTGGTGATGTTTTGGAGGTGCTAACGTCGTGCACAATAAAGAAGCCGATGGTGCCTGACTCAGAAAAATGTATCTACCAGATTCCTAAAATTAGGCAGGATAAATATCTTCCTCAGTTCCTTCTATAGATTCTCTGTTCTCCTGGTCATCCCCGCTGTCCTCCTCCGCCTACGTTCTGCGTTGTTCTCTGAATGTAGATAAGCGCGCAGCATCCCAGATGGGCTTTTGAGTATTACAAATACACCTGTGGGATGACAGTTATTGAACAGGTTGCGGTGACATTATGAGGTAGTTTAGGAATAAATAACACAGTGAGCTGGCGAGGGTTTATGCCTGGCTGTTGTAAATCACGGGTCTGCTTGATGTTGGCTTGGTGGCACGGTGAGACGCAGGTCAGCAAAGTGTGCATACAGCTGGATAGCCAAAATGAGCCTGATGTGGCTGGGACCTCCGATCCCTGCTTTCTTCCTGCTGCCCGGAGCTTTGGAGCCAAGTGCTCTCTGTACTGCTGCACTTCACAGAATCGAGCCTGATATGAGCACAGAAAATAAATGGAGTGCTTTGTATTGAATTGCTAAGCCACATGCATCATGCTGTAAGCAGGGCTGTGGGGCAGTGTAAGAAATGGCTGGCTCAAAGCTGGGGAGAAGGTTTTGCTTATAAAGTGAGACCATATGTTTTTGCCAGCGTGCTGCCTTCATGCTATTGCTTTTTTGTTTTCTTTTTTCTTCCTGGTGTATTATCTGCTGTTGTAGTGCAAGCGAGAGAATCCTTTGCAGAAAGGGAGGTGGAAGGGCAGCAGCACTTGTTGCAAGGAGCCTCTTTGCCATTTGAAGCTCTTCTGTGTTGGCAGCGGCAGCAGCAGATACATCAACAGATGCTACAGCAGTGCCTCCCATCAGAGTGGCACCATATGTCCTCCCTGAGCACTCCCAGCACTCCTTCCCCGAGAGCCTTCCTCGCTAGCATCCGCCTTCGCTGCCATCGCTCTCTATCTGAGCATCCCATGGAGTGGCAGACGTGCTGTTCCCTGCCCCACGCCTGCCTGCCGGCTCTTGTCCTCTGCAGTAACTCCTGCTGCAAGGTGTTTGAGTTCTGCTGGGTTTTCGGGCTGGCAGCTGGCTCTTTTTGCTCTCCTGGCCAAGGCAGCAGGTGGGTTTGGCAGGAGCTGCAGCCCAGCGCTCGCAAGGCACAGCGGGCCTGAATAACCCAGCTCTCAGTGCGTGCTTCCAATTCAGAGAGCACAAATACTGGTGCAGTGGGAGAGCGCTGGCTCAGCTTAAATTGGCAGTCGTAAGCAGTGGTCCAGCCGAGTGTCCAAATGTAACCGATGCTTTCACATGTCTGACCAAGTGTTACCTGTTGGAAAGCACCTTCCTTGCGAGCCTTTGTTCTCCTTCAGCTGCAGATCAATTCCCAGAAGGAGGGATTGGATTCTGAAGACGTTTTAAAAACATTTTCATTATATATGGTGAGGGAAACAAATTACAGAGAAGACCTCCCTGCACTAGAACAAAGGAGGAGCTTTGAAACCTTTTCCAAATAAACACGCGTTGGAGCGGTAGGCCTGACGGATGGTGTTTAAAGACATCATCATTACTGCAGCAAGCAAGCTGTTGACATTAAAATCGTATGATACAAAAAAGATTAAGTCCTCCCAGGGTTTGCTGTGGGCACTCAGCCCCCCATAACCTTGGCTTTATGGAGCCCGGAGCACTCCAAATCCGTGCAGGGCACTTTGTGGCACCAGCTGCAGGAAGGCAGAATCCCAACAAGCACCAGTAAGTGACTTGTGACTCACTGAATGAGAAACTGGAATAGAAAATGGCTTTTTTTTTTTCCCATGCCCTGAGGAGTGTGACTCAAGTTCAGCAGAAAGCAGGTTTATTCCTTTGGGACACAAAAGGTGCCTGGGCAAAGGCAGAGATGGTGGAGCTTTGGGTTGTGTCAGTGGAGTTCTGGGGCTTTCCTTGGGGGTGGCTTTGCTGCCAGCAGCAGCACTGGGAGTTGATCTGGGAACAGGTTCAGATGGCTCCATCCCTGCTTGGAGTGGAGCACAATCAGTGCTGGGGAAGATTCTGTATTTAGACATCACCGTTTTGACAGGCTGAATTGCAGGGTGTTTATTAGAGTAGCTTGGAGTATTATAGAAAGGATTTGTCAGATAAATGGACCAACTAAGTCTTTTATGTGAAACATCCTTGTTGGGTTTTTGTTGTTGGTGGTGGTTTGGTGGTTGGTTTTTTTTTGTATGTTCTGTTTTTTAACTGTTTCTTCAGCCTCTTGATAATCCAGCAGTTCGTTCCTGGGGGATGCGGTATGAGTTGCTGCTGAGAGCTGGTAAGCATGAGGGGATGCAGTGCCCCACTTGCAACAGTCTGTGGGGTGTTGATGCCCAGAACAGTGCATGAATCCTATGTTTGCCCCGTTTAGAAGAACACAGCAATTTAGTTTTGTTCATCTTTAGGAAGAAGAGGCTGAATATCCGAGATTTGTGAGCTTTGTAGCCTTCTTCAGCAGTAATGTGAGCTCATAGCAGTGGTTGTGAGAAACAGTTTGTATTTGCTGCTTGCACGTGCCATAAGGACAAAGCTATTCTTTCGTGGTTTCCTCTGTAATCCCAGCAAGTGATGTCTCTCTGTCCTTGTAGGTACTTTGCACAGCGGGTTCTTTGTTCATACTGAGGTCTCCCAGGTGCCATAATAATACAAAATAATGGTGATGGGAGCAGCTTGATGCTGTGAGGACTTTTGCAGACAGAAGCAGCCCATCAGCCATCCGGGCAGCCCTGGAAGGGATGTGAACTCTGCAGATGCCACAAGCATTTCTGTAAGAAATAGGTTGTGAACATTGTAGGCATGCAGTAATTATAAAAGGGAGTTTCCTCTCTACTTAAATACAGCAGCACTCGAGCCCTGTGGAGAGCTTTGGGGGCTGGTGCTGCTGGGCCTCCCCCCAGGAGGTGACCTGTAGTGTATTAATTTCCTTTTCAGGTGGCACTGAACTGGGAGGACCTGCGAGTGCTGGACAGCAAACTAATGTAAAAGGCCGCAAGCAGAAAAAGTGAAGGGCAGAAAATAGCAAAATGAGATTCAGGCTCTGTGCTTTCTCTTCCCATCAGTAATCCATCTCTTCTTGACCTGTGCCTGCTACACCTCTTCTTTTCCTTTTTCTATGTAAAAATGTTCTGTTTTGAAATAACAAGCAGCCCAAGGAGTGCTATGACTCAGCCTCAAGAAAACTCAGGCTGCCTCTGTGCTCACCGCTGCTAACCAGTGAGTCTGGAGCTGAAGCATGCTCCAAACCACTCCAGAGTAAGGTTCCGTCTGCTTTTCTCTGAGCACAGCACTCAGCCTGGCAAGCAGACTGACAGCACCGTGCTCACAGGGCTTCTCGTGTGAAGCCCCACCTGCTCAGCAGGCAGAGCACACAGCAGAGCATGCAGCTGGGAAGTGCTGGACAGATGTCATTGTATTGCCTGGGCAGAACTATCTCCAGCTGCTGCCTGGGCTCCGTCCCCTTCCCGTTGCACCAAAGAGGCTGTGGTTGTTTCTGACCTGAGCTGCATTGGGGCTGGTCAGTGTCCTGGGGCTGGTCAATGTCCAGGGCTGATCCTGGTGCTGCTGCTGGCTGCTTACAGCACTTCAGAGGCTGCCAGAATTCCTCAGCATCTCCTCCACGCCTGCCATGGTGCTGATGGCTCCTGGACCACAGCAGAGGGGAGCTGCTCTGCTTCTGGGGATTTGTCTCCTTGTGCTTTTTGATCATTATTTTTAAAGGGGGGGAGGTGTTTTTATCAGATAACTTCTGCCAGCCTTGTGCAGCCTTATTATTTTCACAATTGCAGCGGTGCTGGTTTGCTTTGCTGGGAATGTTCAGGCATCGATTTGTGGATCCTTTTGTTGCCTGTATCAGAAAGTTCCATCCCCTCACTCCTCTGCGCTGAAAGAAACAAAGAGCAAAGAAAGGTAGATGCTATCTGGCAGTCTCTGAGACACCAAGGTGATTTCTAAGAACTGCGGAGCCAGCCACTGACTTGGTGGTTTGTTTTCACTCTCTTTCTTCTCTAGTGGTAAATGAGGATACTTGCTTGGGAGGAGAGCAGGCAGAAGGGAGGAGCTGAGCTCCCCGCTCCTTCCTGCAGAAGCCATCCCAGAGCAGCTGCCTGATGTGGGAATGGAGCAGAGCTGCTACTGCTGGGCAGGTCCACGGGGTGCTGCTCTGTTGGAGGTGGGGAAGCTCAGGGATAGGTTACAGATTGCTGTGTGAGGTTCATTTATATACATGTGCTGCAGAACTTTCCCTGTTATTTGTCATTCCTGCTTATCGTTGTTTGAATCTGGCTGTGCCTTGTCCCTGTGCAGAGGTGCAAAACCAGAGGCCAGTGTGGCCAGCCCCACACAGAGCAGTGCACTGGAAGGGTGCTGGGCAGGATTGCACCTTTCTTGTTCAGAGAGGAAATGCAGCTGACACTTCATCCTTGTCTGGGGATAGAGGGATGAGCTTACCTGGGTATTGCTATGTGACAGATCTTCAGCACAGCAGCCCTCTGCTTTCAGGTACTCTGCATATACTGTGCCCGATTCTTCCCTTAGCAGCGCATGTGATGGAAGTGTGTTATGTTTTCCATTTGTTTATTTGCTTATAGTCTTGTTTTCAGCCCCTGCAGAACTTGATATAGGTGCAGAGCTTCAGAAACGTACACATAACAGAATAATAGATAACTGTGATTTGGTTACAAGGCAATAATTTAAGCCGACAGGTTTAGCTGATAACATAAAACACACAAGAGAAATAAGATCAGTTTATAAATGTCAGCAGAACCCCTGAGAGTGAGTTGCTGTCTTGCAGCTGGCTCCGGTGCGGTTACTCCATCTAATATATTATAAGGAGAAATAAACGGATGTCTGAAAAAATCTGGCTGACCAAGATTAAAAGAGTGGGGCTATAAATTAAATCCTTCCTCGGTGTCACTTTAAGCAACTTTCAAGACAGACAGGACACATCCGTGTGTGACGAATGCTGATGCGTCGCTAAGAGCTCGGGGAGCTGCCATGTACCCGGCGTGCTGGCACCCAGCTCCTGCCAGGTGCTCATTGGTACAGGGCTGCAGGGGGCTTCCCTGCATCGGTGGCTCCTGGATATGTGGAGCAGACCCAGCAGCTGGGCTTTGTGTGAGGTGTGAAGGATGCAGATGGGATGTGGGGGGAGAGTTGGCTGGATTCTTCCTCCTGCAGCGGGTCTGGCCTTTTCTGCACGTCCAAAGCGGGGAGTTTGCACTGTGAGCAGAGGTGTTAATTACGAGGAAAGCCTTCCTTCCCTGCATGGGGAAGCAGGGAGTGGGATGGGCCAAGGGGTAGAGCTGGAGGAGCTGGAAGGTGTGGTTCTGTGTGTGAGTGTGCAACATGCACCTGTCTGGGTAAGCTTTTCTTATCCATAGGCATCAAGGAGAGAAAAAAAGGGCTGAAAATCACTTAAATATAAAATTATTACTATTTTTAATTGAGCTTTAGTTCCCAAATGCAACTTAATACAAACAATAAGTAAAAATGAATTCCTCTAGGAAAAAAAAAAGCTATTAAGAATATGCTTGTGTATCAACAGAACGTTAAGCTGTGATTGCTCACAGACGCGTTGCTCCGGTGCGTGCTGCTAGTTGTTGAATAGTATCAAATGGCAGGAATCAAAGTGAATCAACTGTTTTTGAGGGGAATGTCTAGGAGCTGCGCGCTGCAATGCGATCAACGTGCAGGGTTTCTTGCTCATTTAAATCAGCAGTTTTAATTACATTGTTGAAGTCACCCTGCCCTGAAACACGCTCTGTGAGCAATCCTCCAAAGTACCCCGAGCTGAACAAGGCCGCAGAGCTCACCTCAAACATCCGGAGTGTTTTAAGTGGCTGCACGAATCTTCTTCCTGAAAGCGGGGCTGTCTTTCTTGCTTTATTTCATAAGGCAATATGTTTGTCCTGCTGTTGCATGAACCTGTGTTGCTGTGCACAGTGGCAAGAAGAAACTCCTGCAGCAATAACTGCCGTTTAAATACATCAGAGCTGAGATTTCCGCTCTGGGCTTTGGACAGTCGTAGTCAGATCTCGTTTAGGACGGTGGGAAGGAGCAGGAGTAGAAAGGTTTGTGTCTTCTCTGATGGCAACGTCCTTAATTCAGTCGTGCTGGGTTTGTGAGCTCGTGCACGCCGGGGTTCAGATTCTCTTTTATTTACTGCTCACTGAAAATAGAAACTGGGAGGACTGGGCACATGGGAATTGGGCAGCCCTACTGGAGGCTGCTCCATGGCTGTGCCTTTTTATGGTTCTTTTAAGGAAAACCTGTCAGTCTTGTTCCTCTCCCCTGGCAACAGTGTGAACTAATGTGGCCAGATGCACCAGCACCATGAAAGCCAGAATACACTGTCCTGTTGTAAGAGGGACGTTTATTTCTGGCTGCATTTGACAAATTGGGGACTGCTTGAGCAGGTGCTGTGGTTGCAGCCTGGGCTGCCCGAGTGCTTTTGATTCGGACAAGGCTGCTGCTGGGAAGGACCCGGCTTTTCCCCCCACGTTCTCCTTGGCTGAGTGGTGGCCATGTCCTTGCAGGAGGGAGGCGTCCTGCATGTTCAACTCATAATGCCATTTAATACATCTTTCTCTTGCCAGCAGTCCCCTGCCTCGACACCTCTTGAAATGCAGAGGAGCAGCCCTTAGAAGCTCCTTGTAGCCACCACAGCCCGGCTGCATGGGGAACACTCAGCCATCGCGGCACCTTCCTGCACAGCTCACCTCTGGGAAGTGCAGAAGTGCTCCTTTCTTGGCAGACACCGGGATTAGAGCTCCCATGTATAACAAGTCAAGGAGCAGTGGAGGGGTTGGGCCGCAGGGCTCTCCCCTGGGCTGCATGCAGGGGAGGCCAAATGGCTTGAGCTCACAGAGTTAACAGTTGATCACATCAGTCCCTTTGCATATCAAACCAAGGCAACGTCTCTCTGAAAGGATGTGGTGGAAAGAAAGAGTTGCTATCAGAAATGCACTCAGAAATCCTCCGAACTGGATTTCCCTGGGTTCTGTGGATGTTTGTACCCGCTGTATGGCTTCAGGCTTTGAAATACTTTGAATTGTGACAAATGTTACAGTCTGAAGTAGGAAGAGCTGCATCCTTTGATCAGTGAAATGCCTCTTTGGTCTTCAATAGGCGGGATCAATCTGTTGATTCCCTAGATTAGAGGATTTTATGTATGAGAACATGCATTTATTGTACAAAATAATTATCCTTGTCTTCACTTCCCTTTGATAGGAGACACTACCTGTCTCCTACATGCTGAGTTGTTTTATTCTAGACATCATCGTAGGAAACAAAGGAAAGACTAAGGAGGAAATCCACGTAGAGAATCCAGTGAGCAGCTGTATGTCTGTCTGTGTGCTTCCGGGTATGTGCAGCTGAGATCTCCGTGTTCCTTCAGCTGTGATCCTGCTATCTTAAGCAGGCAAACTGCTTCCATTAAATGGAGTTGAAACAAAACGAAGAGGAAGCAACCAAACATTGCTTTCTCTCCATCCCTGTGCAACAGTTGGCCATTGTGATGTGTTTGTGCTGAACTGTGACCAAGAAAAATACTCTGAATTTCCCATCTTTTGTGCATTTAAAAGCAAAGCTTAATGTATTCCATGTATTTTTGTTGGCAGGTAGCAGTGATCAGCTATTCCTTTTAATACAATATTTCCAAACCAACACAACCTCACATCGGTACACTTGATATTCAGTGCACCGGGCTGTACTCGGATGTGTGCTTTGATTTCATTTTGGCAGCTGCGTTTTATTCAGCAGTCTATTCCCCTTTCTCCAAATAGTCTCCCAATTCACTCCTGATGTAGGTTTTTAATGCTTGCTTAGGAACTGGCATGGAAGGTCAGTGTGGCATTTCTGCAGGATTGAAGCAGCACCCGTGTGTGTCCCAGGGCCGTAGCAGGAGGGTTGAGTGCCCAGCAGCGAGCAACTTGCTGTCTCTGCAGTGCAGGATGGGTTTCTGTGTGGCTCTTTGGAGCAGGAGCATTTGACTTCGCCTTTTGTATACAAGCCCGCAGTAGTGCAGGCGGCCTAAAATAACCTGACTTTTGTTTATAGGTCAAGCTGTTCCTGCAGGGTCACACGTTCGGTTAAATCTGCAGACGGGAGAGAGAGAAGCCCGGCTTCCAGACAGTGAAAGTGGGAAAAGTGACACAAAGGAAGAGAAAAGAAGAAGAAGGTACAGTGACACAAAGCTCCGGACTCCTGGCTGCACAGATCTGGACACACTGTGGTTCCATGTCTCTCATTAGCAGCCAGGATCCCTGGTGCACTCAATTGCTGTCTCTGCTGGAGACGTAATTGCTGGTTTAAGGGTTCAGCGGTGCTGAAAACTGGCCCCATCCTTTGTGTGTCCTTTGGAAGGTGGGTAGAAGTGCTGAGCATGGGTATTCACATCCGCCTGTGTGGCTTCCTGTGCCACAGGGAGGATGCAGTCTGAACCTACTCTATCATCTTAAACCATCAGAGCAGCTGTGGGAGCTTTGTTTGTGTTGACCTGAGCCCAATGACACGGTTTTAACTCTGTGCTGCTTGAGGGCTTGCAGCATTCATTTACACATGAGTTACTGCTGATGGGCTCCTTAGATCACACAGCCTTTCCTGCACCCAGGCGGATGCCCAGAGTTTCTCTCATGCTGGCTTTTCCCTTTCCCTTAATAAAGTCAGGTTCAGTTACTGTGAGGAACTTTCTTTCCTGAAGTTGGGGGGTTTGCCATTGTATTTGCCATTGCAAATGGCATTTATCTGGAGTACAGAGAGGCTCATAAGCTTCTTGATGCCTCAACTACTGGCTTTCCTTTTCTCCTGTGCAGGTGTTTTTGGCTCGTGTAAGTTCCCTGAACCAATGAGGTCCACGTATAGAGTAATTCAGTGTCATTTTTGTCTGTCTTTTGACATTTCTGAGGAACTTCTGGTTGTTCCTTCACGGAACTGTGGTGTGATGAGGAGCATAACTTCAGCCGTAGATCTCCATGTTAAAGCTTACGAGTTCTTAGCAGTGTTCCAGTGACACGGTGGGCCTTTTGAATTCTGAAGCATTTTCTGTTTTTCTGTATTCCTACATGAAAGCATATATTAATTAGAGGCATATGTTAATTAGCAATATTTACTGCCTCAGGACTTGAGACTTTAGGCCAGCACGCAGATTCTAAAGCCTTTTGTGGCTGTCGGTGTGGGGTGTCAGCAAACCACACACAGAATACAGCACTGGGACTAAATCTTTTGTCGAGTGTGGAGTTCTTCTAGTTCTAAGTGAGATACATGTAATCTGGTGCTCCTAGCTCTTTTCCCCCCGGTATTATCCTTTGCTGATGTATTACAGTGAAAATATTACAGATAAAATTGTTCACTCGTATAATGCTTTTTTTGTTTGCTTCCTCTGCAAGGCTGAACAAGATGGATATTGACACGAATTCATTCACATCCCAGGAGCTCAAAAAGGCATTGGCGAAAATGAAGGAAAGTGAGAAAGCAGAAAGAACGGTAAGGACGGTTCCTTGTTTCTAAAGCAAAGCACGGTATGCTGATGCAAACGCCCTATGGAGAAGGCCTTGGAAGTACGATGGTTAAAGCAAGGCACCACATTTCTTGCTGTCATTCTTGGTGATCCAGTGCTGGTGTGAAAGTGCAGGTGTGTTCAGTAAGATGACTTTCTGTTTTCTGTTTGGATACTGCTGTGAGTAGACCTGGATTAATAATGCAGAGACATTACTTGCAAACACTTATGTGAACCCACGTGCTCATTTCCTTTCCATTGTTTGCACTGTGTTTTTATCCATTGTTTAGATGTATTTGTTTAACTGCCACTTAGTTCACAAAGATGTCTGCAAACCCCAAAGCAGAATGAATTCCAATGTGGTGATGTTTGTAAAGGAAGTCACATACTATTCATTAGCCTCATTAGAGTGAGGAAGTGCAGAAAGTTCAGCTCAGTCGCTTCTGTTTTGAATTCAGTGATGGTGACCAACCACTGGATGTAGCATCCTCTGAACACTTGGATCTAGAAGGGATCTTATGGCTCAGGTTTTCAGTCTCATGCCTCGGTAGCAAAAACCATTTGGCTGTGCTGAAGCACAGGCTGAAGTTTGCTTACAGAAGCTGTAAACTTCTTGTTCAGTTACAGAGAGGAGACAATCTGAAGTCAAACAGAATATGTGTGCTGCTTGCACCTGGTCCCCAGGATGGGACCAGCCACAGGCATGACATGGGTGGATTATATATGATCCATCGCATTGTTCACAGCCTTTTTTCTCCTTTTCTGCTTACAAGCATTTCCTTAAGCCCTAGCTCCTCCTGCTGCCTTGCAGCTGAAGGGAAATTGAGGTGGGAATCAAGGCAATAGTCTTTGAGTCCCAGAAAATCTTTTCTCCTCTATCTGGCATCAGGGCAGTGTTTTGTTTACCGTACGATTATTTATGCAGCAGCCAGCATTACTGATAGCAGGACTTCTTGAAATGAGTGTCATTTAAATGCAAAAATTAGTGACACTCTATTATGTGAAAATAAGCCATATTTTAGAAAAACCTGTTAGAATAGCTATTGTCCCAGCAACTGGGCTAAAACCAGCTACATCTAATGGACCTAAAGTACTCCATTTAAAATCTCTCCTGCGGGGAGCAAATTCATCCTTGAAGTAACTGTGTCAAAGTAAATTGAGTTACACCAAGCATGCTCCTGTATATGCTATTGCAAAAGCAATTTCTCCTGTGTGGTTGGAGTTGGGATAGCATTCTATGTGTCTGTGCAGTTCCTAGAGTGATTAGGTTGGCAATCATTAGTGCAGATTGTACATCATTAGATTGCTTTTACCTCCATCTCTGTTTCTTGCTGTCTTGCTTTCTCCAGCTCTTGGGCAGCCCACCTTTAGTGTGTCCCCTCTGCTTTCTGTGTCCTTGTACACAGCAGCAGGCTTTGCCCCTCGTGTCCCATTGTCACCAGTGCTGCAGCTCTCTGGGCTCAGATCTCTGGCAGAGCCTTCCCTACCACAACCCTTCTGTTGCTCTGGGTTGCTCAAAGCTCTCTAGGTGCTGTTTGTACAAGCAATGCTGCAAAATGGCCACTGTGCTGCAATGAGCCCCATGGCACCGTGCTTCAGCTGCCTCCCCTTTGTGCAACATATTGCTCAGCACAGTCAACTGCAACAGCACGGGAGCTTGCCCAGGGCTGTGAGCAGTCAGGCCTTGAGAACATCCTCATACAGGCAAATGAAGACCAGCAGTGCTTGCCTCTGTGTTCAGTGTTGTTTTGAAAGGTCCACAAGGTATAGAAAAGGCGTACAGGTGCAGGCTAAGCTACATGGGGAATGTGTGCTGAGACCCAGTGGCTGTATTTTACAGGTAATTGGGTTCCAGGGCTTCTCAGAAGTGCCTGAACACCCGGCAGGCTGCTCTGCATGGGCTGTACTCAGATGGATAAGTGCTGTGTGGTGCAGTGTTGCTGCGTGAGCCTTTGGGTGTCCAGGCTGCCCTTGCAGTCCACAGATAGGGACAGTGTGTGGTAGGACCTGCAGTGAGCCAGAGCAGCACATCAGGCTGCAGAACCAGCTGCCCAGATCTGCCACTGTGCAAGCATTCCCTTTCTCTGCCTTCGCCCACTCCCAGGGTACCCTCCCATACCACACTGTGGTAATCCAAGTCAGCTGGGCTCCCCTTGGACATCTGGGTTGGTTTTGCTTGCTAAACTTTGTCTAATCTGCCTTCTTATTTGGTTTTCTCCTGCTTTCAAGGCCCACGAAGACGAAGTAAGGAAGAAGTTCCGTCCCATAGAGCAGCTGAAGGAAGAGTTTGAAAAGCTGAACGTGAAGATGGAGACGGATTATGAAATCATGGATAAACTGATCAGCAAATTTAACAGCTCCGCTTCCACGCTGGATGAAAAAGTAGCAGCACTTTATGATCTTGAATATTATGTTCACCAGGTAACAAAACCCCATTTGTATCTACCGTGTAAAATGCAGGGACTAAGGGACCATAAATGCGGTTTTATTTTTCTTATCAGTATCAGGTAATATAAATTCCTTAATTAGCATAATCCTGGGACAATAACAGGTAGTGGAGGGCTACTGCAGGCTTATTTTTTTATCCGAGTTTGAATAAATCAGCACTCGCAACAGTAGCAAGCAGTTTCCTAGGGGTTAGTGTTGCTTGATTTGTTGTCTGTTCTCAGGCTTTTTTTTTTCCTGTCCTCTTTTTCTTTCTTTATACATGTGTTAATATTGTGAAAATGGGTTTGTCTGCAGTTTTGTGGCTGGGTGTTGTGGTGGCTGCTAGAAGAAAGCAGCTGTATTTTCTTGCTCCTTCCATGGGAAGTGGCTGTGGCTGCAGGTAGGTGCCCTTACACCAGCTGACAGGGAATGTCTTCGTACCAGGGAAGATGAGAGATAGCCAGAGCCTGTGTTTTGTCTTGGCATGAGTAAGGAATGGCCTGCAGAGCCTTTCTCAGAGCTGGGCTGGTGGCAGAAATGACTGAAGGCTCAGGCAAATGGCCAGTTGCTGAGCATCAGCTGAGCCGCGCTAATTAACTGTGCGTGAGGCTGAATATCTCCTGAAATCTGTCCTTTTCAATCTGTGCTCATGTTCTCTTTTCCCCCCTCAGATCTCTCTTTGTGTGCTTTAAGCTCACACGTTCTCAGCTCTGGTTTGCTGCAGGCTGTGGGCAAATCACTCTCCTCCTTCACCGTAGGCCACTGTGTGTCCAAGCACTGAGGCTGTGCACAGCCTCGTGGGGAGGATGGGGTTCTCCCTGCCCAGCAACTGGGAGAACTGGAGCAGACTGGGAGAGCAGTTGCCCTCATTTCTGAGGTTGAATGCAAACTCTTGAGAGATAGCAGAGTGAGACCTTTCACTGCAATGGCATTTATTAAAAAACAAAGGCGTATATTTTTTTTGCAGTTAGCTGCAGGAATGAGCTGCTGGGAGTGGAGTCCCATGCTCCATCTAATAGAAGTGTTATTGCCAGGGCTCTTTGTCTTGTGTTTCCACATTAAATCTCTGTCATGCACACGCAGAGGCTTCCTTGCTGTTTGTTCTCAGTGCCTTTGTTTCACTGACTGCATCTGTCTGACTCAGAGAAAAAGTGTGAACAATGGGCGCCCTCAGAGCTTTGTATTTATTTATACTCGGGCTAATTCTTGTGGTTAAGGGTGCCAGAGCATCAGGCCAGCATGCTAAGAGGTAGCCCCCAAACACACTGGGATGCTTTGCTTTCCAGCATCGTGTTCTGGATTATTCCAGCAGAAAATCCTGCCTGCTTAGGTGAAGGATTTCAGACCATCAAGAGCAGCAGGGAAACGATCTGCACTGCCTGGCCAGGGACTGACTGGAGCATCAAAGGGAGCCGCATCCAGCATCAAATGGGTCAGACAGGGGAAATGGCAGGGAAGCTGGCACGGAGCACAGAGGGCTCCTTTGTGCATCGATCACAACGCCGCTCTGTGCCTGCACTGCTGGGGCAGATGGCTGGGCAGCACCTTCTCATCAGGCAGGAAGCTGATAAGAAATATGACTTGTCTGTAAGCCAGCATGGCTTTTCCTTCCCTTTCTTCTTCCAGTGACTTGAATGCATCCAGAACATTATCTCTGCTTGGTACTGACTTGAGCAGCACTGGCTTAATGTAATTACTGAACAGCAGCCAGATCTGCCTGCACCACATATCAGTGGTCTGACCCACGGCTGGGAGGCCTGTGGCAGCCAGCCTGGGGCACTACGCAGAGACCATGGGGAAACCTGCTGCTGCTGTGCTGACTGCTCATCTCCCAGAGTGCCTGTTGGGCAGCACGCACTGTGCCCTGAGAGCTGAGGATCATGTCCTGCTCCACAGCGTGGTCCTGGGCGTCCTGGACCTGACTCACCATGAACTGCAGGCAGGAGCTGAGCTCCTTCTCCCGAGTGCTGGCCCGAGGGCTCTGTACTTGCTGAGGGTTGGGTTGCCAGCTGTGCTTTGCTTCTCATCAGTCAGGATTCAAGTTGGCATGTTTGGGAGCCCATCTTGGAGGAAGGATTGGCTTGCTAGGTTATCTGTGATGCATAAAAACCAAATGCAAATGTGAAGAGGCCAGAACATAACTCATTTATAAACAGAGTTCACGGTGCTTGCACAGCAGTGTGCGGAGCCAAGCCCGGCTCCATGCTTTGCAGGCTCTTTCTCTCAATTATTTACTCTCCTTATCTTTCTCCTTTCCATCCTCTGACATGCTACACCATTTCTCGTTGCTAATTTCCTCTCCATTGCAGATGGTTGTCATGCAGCTTTCCCTCGCTCTTATTCTCCAACATTTTCTCTCTCATCTCCCCTCCTCAGTTTCTTTCTCTTCCAATTTGAAGGTGTTCCCTGAGCAACTGCTGTCATATTTGTTCTTCTCCCATCCCTCTCCTCTCCAACCTTGCCTGTGTACTTTAGTCAAGAGCTCTTTTGATCTTTGCCTTTCTTTGTGCTGTTTTCAGTGGACCGAAGCGAGGCGCAGGCAGAGTGCCTCTCAGCAGCCTCCGCTCCCCAGAGAGGTCAGTGCCTCCGAGTTGTGGGGTTTGGGACTCCTGTTGTGGTTTTTGGTGTTCCTTTTCTCTGTGGTGAGGGAAGGAGCTCTCACGAGATACTCCAGAGAAGAAAAGGATGCTGCTGCAAAAAGAATGCATCTTCAAAATAGGCTTTGCAGCAGAATTTGTATGCTGTGGCAGAGCTCTGCGGCTGGCAGGAGAGCTGCCCCGCAAGGACTCTGCTCTCAGTGAGGATACCACGGTGGCTGGGTTAATCCCAGCTGCTGCTGGATCCAAACTTTCTGGCCTGTTGTTGCCTGGTGAGTCTGTTCCTTCCTGAGCAGAAGGAAATGTCCAATTCTGGCCTTAAAACTGCCCCCAAGTTCTTACAGTTGGATCCATCAAAGCCCCGGCCAGTGGGTGAATTTAGGTTGCTGCGTCGATTTCTTTGTAGCCAAAGATGACCTGTAGGGCTGGTTAAAAGTAGGATCTGAAAGGATCAAACCGCCGCTGCAAGTCCTGAATGAGCTGCAGCAAACCCACAGAGATGGGCTTTCTGTTGGCAGCTTTGCAGTGGGACAGCGAGTGGCAGCTGTTGTCCAAGTGGGGGAACAGACAAGCTGTAGCTCCCCAGTTTGTGCTTGTAAAGGCTCGTAGGACGTGAAGCTAAATAGCTTATTTGTTCTCTTGGGTGCCTGCAGTGTGTGACGTACGGCCAGTTCTGGTGAAGGTACACGGTCAAGATAAAAATAAAGCTGGGCACGAAGGAACTGTCAGCTCAGAGAGCACATGGGAGCGGTGTGCAGACTTCATTCTGTCCTGCTCCGTCAGCTCAGCGCTCTCACTGAAATGGGGAGGTCATTTGGCGCAGTTATTCTAATTCTTATGTTCTGTTTCCATCCCCCAACACGGCGCTGTCGTCTTTGTGTCTTTCACAAAGGAAATTTTTTTGCACAAGCAATTGGGCAAATTGGTCAGACGTTTCCTTTTAAGCTGCAAAAAAAAGCCTTTAGAACCAAAACGCATCGATTTGACTTTGGATCGAGTTTTGTACTGGAAGCACTTTGCTCTGCTTCTCTGACTTCAGCCTGCAAAGCACCCAGAGCCCCGCTTTAGCTTTCTCCTTAAGAACAGACGTTCGCTGTGATTTCTGTCTGCTTTGCCCCACGTCTCCTTCAAGACTGATGAATTTCCCGGAGGAATTCCCACTAACGTTTGAACTTCTCCCTAGTGGCGCTTAGTCCAATATTGTCGGATTTAGACAAATCATTGTATGGGCTGCCCCAGGGAAAGGCTCCTTGCTGGCGCTCCCAAACAGGGGCTGCCTGCTTGCTATTCACATCTGCATGGAAGTTTTCACTGTGGTCATGAAAAACGGGCAGGAACAGCCGTGCAGCAGCTGATGTTCTGAGGCTGCTGATGGGCTCTTAGACACTCGTAACTCCTAGTGCTGCCATTAGAGCGTTAATTAATTAATTGCGTTTGCAAAACAGACGATTCCCTGGGTTCCGGTAATGGCCGCTCAGGGGACTGAGCAGAGAATTTTCTCTTGTGACATCACTGGGCTCCCTGCACTCCCAAAGCACGTGCCGAGGGAAGTCTGGATGGTTAATCCGAGTGTCAGCAATGCCTTCTGCATTGGATAATAGCCACCTGCCATCAGACACATGATGTCCATTGCTCACTGGCAGCACTGTATGAAACACCCGCCACGATTGCTCCGTTAATGTGGAATTGCTTTTAAGGCTCAGAGCTGGTGGGACGGGCAGGGACGGGGAGCTGATGCTCTTTCTGAAACAAAGCGCTCCTGGAGAACTGCTGAACTGGCTCTGCAGGCCTGCGGCCGTTCTGTGCTGACAGGGATCTGCTCTCCCCCAGGTGGACAACGCAAAGGATTTCCTCTCCATGGGCGGACTGCGGCTGGTGATCGAGGGCCTGAACAGCACAGAGGCCGTCCTGAAGGAGCACGCTGCCTTTGTACTGGGAGCTGCACTCTCCAGGTGAGCTCTGTCCCCCAGACCAGGTGTGCCAGGTGCTTCTCAGCCCTCTGGTTTATTTCCCACAGCCAGAGCTGGCAACTTTTCTCCTCCTGCAATGCCCAAATTTCCTCTTCCCCCACCCGGCCTTTTCCTCGCAGCCCTTTGCTTCCCCCAGGCTTCCCTTCAGTGCATCCTCATCCTGCTCATTAGACTTAGCCAGAAGTAATTCAGCATGGGAACTGGTGGCTTTTTTCTCTGAGCTCATTTTTGCACAATCCAAGGGGAATAGTACCGCCTCTCCTCCTTTCCCCTTAGCAACCCTTTGAGAGGGAAGATTTTGAGGATGATGCAGTTATGATCGCCCCAAGAACTCCTTTCTCCTTCCTATTCCTTGCTCCTGGGCTGCTTCAGGACAGTGAGATGCTGATTTCAGAAACGTAGCAACTCTCATGATCTCTGAAGGTTTTGTTCTTAGCCCTGGGGACACGTGCCTCTGACCTACAGGCGTAACCTACAGGGTTTCAGTTGGGCACAGGGTTACAGATGGATCTGAAGGATTCTTGTCATTCACTACAGGATGGCTGTTGCCCAGAGGAGTTGCTCAGGCTGCCTGGTGCCACCTGGGAATGTGCACCACTCAGGTTTGCCGTGTGGGCAGAAAGGGGGTTGTGTTGGTGCTCGTTTTGTTTGATGGCTCTCTGGGCTTTTCCCCGTGTGTGTATGTGTTGTGCATTCATCTGAGACTTCAGAAATGCACTGGATGGACCCAAACTTCAAGGTCAGAAGCTCAGGCTGAAGATTGAAAGTCAGGGCCATTATATCTGCTTATTTCTATGCCTAAAAATACGATCGCTTTCTCCGCCATTATAAATTTTTTATCGCTTAGTCTAATATATGGTCTACAGATCTACATTTCTTTTGCAATCTTATATACAATGCAATTGGTCTTCAGCATGTGTAAAGTAATGTGGCTTCAGTGACAGCAGCAGGTGCCCTGATTTACACCAGGAAATGATCCAGCTCGTGGTTCGAAGCAGAGCTTTGACTCACTGATCACCATAAGATTCATTCCTTCACTTCAGAAATGCAGACCTGCCCTTCCTATGCCAGCATGCATTAATATTTGAAACAACATTATCATCTTTTCCTTAGGATCTTTAATGGCATGTGGATGTTTAATTATGTTTCATAAAGAGAAAAGTCATGCAGGGGCTCTGGAAGCATTTAAAGAAAACCTACAAGACATAAAGGGACTATTGAATCCTGCCTTCCCTGGCTTAACTAATGTGACATTATCAGGACTCGAGAAATTAATTGTCTGACGATATGAGCATGTAGCGGCGGCTGACGAAACTAATGCCTCGCATGGTGTTCCTCAATTAGAAGTGCCTTTCTTTGGACAGAAACTGTACTTCTCCAACACGACAATGTGAAAATAGAACTTTGGAAACTTTGAAGCCTTTTTTTTCTTTAAAGGATATTCTGACAGATGGTAATTTTTAGTGGTTCAGATGAAGTATTGTCTGAGAGCTCGGTTCCAGAATGGGAGGGAATATTATGCCTGGGTTTTGAATTTGCTTTTTTCTCCTTGCTGTGCTGTGCTTAAGCTTTCTCAGTAGACACCTACATGCCAACTCATCTGCTTTGTGCTGGCTGCTTAATTTGTTTGTTCGTACAATTTCTCAGGTTACTCTGTGCTCTGTTTTAGCTGCCAGGGGCATTTCAAGTACTTAATGCCAAGCAATTTGGGTTGTGTTTTGTTCTTTGAAGGGGTTGTTATTCCTTTCTTTCCCCCAGAGCTGTTCCTAATGGCCTCAGTCAGGCTGTAGGAATTGTCTTGAAGTGCCTGGAGGAGCAGCATGCTGGGCTGTGTGTGGGGCTGTGAGCTGTGCTCACCTGCTGGGACCAGGTCCTGTGCTGGATGTCCGGGCACTGAAGGGGCAGCAGTGCTCACAGCCACCTGCTGCCTGCTTGGCCATCTCCCAGAGCAGCTCGCTTGGCTCAGCTCAGGGGTTTCAAGCTAAGCAGACCTTCCCCCCATTGTAGCAGCTCCTCAGCCAGCCTGGGATGGCTGGAACTCCTTCTGTAGCCGAATCTGGAGAAGGGAGCATTACCTGTGCTGTTGTGAATAGTCAGCTTGTGTTAGGCCCCAGAAAAAGCACAGGGCTCTGAGTGGTCTCAGACCTCACTGAGTCAGAGCCAGAACTTGTAAAAAAATAATAATAATATTCGGGTTTTCTTCAGGCATTCTTTGTCCCGGACTGTTCAGGTGGGACTGTTCAGGGTGTGAAGCTGGTGAGGGATGGGGCAGCCAGGTGCATCACCCTGATCTTGCTCCGCTGTACAGAGACTTTGGAGCCGCGTTCTCATACAGAGTCCAGTGATTTCCCAAGTTCACAGACTAAAACCAAAACCTGATTTCTGTCCTCAGACTTGGAACTTTCTCAGTGCCGAGTGAGCTGCTGCAGGGTGAGCAGGAGTTGGAGATTTCTCCCCTTGCTTTGGTCATGGTTTCAGTGCGGATTTAAGTGCAGTTGCTGTAGGATGGGTGGCAGTGCTGCATCAGGCTGTGTCCCTGGAGCTGCCTGCAGTCCGGTTGAGTTCTGGCTCAGATCTGAAAACCCAGTTGGGAGAACATGGTTTTCAGGTATCTGCAACTGCAGCCCTGGGGCCGTGCACCTGTGCAAGGCACCGAATCAGCAAAGGAAGGAGGAGGCAGAGGGCACGGCAGGGGCAGAAGGATCTGGCTCCCAGAGCAAGGAGTCGCAGAGTCTGCATGCCTGGGTGTTGCTGGGACGGATGCTGTCCTCCAGGTGTCCATCTGCCTCTGTTTGTGAGCCTCCCTCTTGGAAGAGGGTGACCTGGTACGAAAGAAATCAACATTTCACCTCTTGTTTCTCTTCTACGTCCTTCATTTTTGACACTTGGGGTTTAATCGCCGCGTTTGTGACCAAATCAAACATGGTTCCATCTGGCAGAGCTCTCTGAGCGCCGCCCTTATTGCAACTCTGCAGCCTCATCACAGCCTCGCTGTTCTTAAACCTTTAACAAAATGTTTTCCATCCAGCAGTTTACAAAAGTAAACTTCATTGGAACAATCCTCGAGTGCTCTGATTGCAAATAAAAGTTAAATGCACTAACAAAAATAATTGCCAGGCATGTGGGGTTGTACATTTAGGTATCCATAATTCACTAACAGAATATGCCAATACACAACATTATCTGGATTTTCAGTGATTGCATTAGCATAAAAGCACGTTAGCGTGTATCCAGCGGTACTAACATTGAAATATATATAAAGTATAAAATATTAAGATAGGGCGTTTTGGAGGCAAGTGAAACTACTGTCTGTAAAACGTTGCTGCGTGTTTCTGAAGGTTTCTGCAGTGTCTTGGGGTGGCAATCAGCATTCGCACCATTGGGTCCAGACATTGCAAAAATGTCAATGTTTTATGCAAAGAGGAGCTATATTAAGCTAAAAAGATTGCTGATGAGAGAAGTGTCTTCTGATGTCCTCTGAGCTATTTACAGGCAGCATCTTCCTTTGTTCGCAGCACTGCCGGGCCTCTGCAATTTGTATCGAGATGTTTCACAGGGCTGGAAATGTTAGCCAGCACGGATTATGTTTCTGATTAAAGCCTCAGTTTTTACAAACTTTACCGCCAGGAAACGTTTTTCCACACCAATAATTTGGACATTTTAATATTTTGTAATAAAAGGATTTTTGTAATCCGTTTAAAAGGGGAACGGTAATTTTATGTCAAACGCCTTCTTGAAGCTTTATCCCAAACGCTCCCCATATGCTTAGGGGTGAATTAGAGGTGAGGATGGAGAGAAGCTAAGCCATGCAACCTGTGAGGCAAAGAGAAGCAGTTGGTATTTTGGGGGGAGAGGCAGACCGGGCAAAAAGGGAGGAAGGAGCCACGTGAGGAGCCAGGCCTGCAGTTCTGCTTGAGTTACGTGGCTGCAGACAGGGTGTCAAAGCTGTTCTCTGAGCTGGTGTTTGCTGTGTGTCCCGGCAGGATGCTGGGCAGTCCCATCTCAGCTTCTTAAGCCGGGAGACCTTTCAGCGAGCCCACATCTTGCTGTTCCCCATTTTGGCTCGGTGAAGTCTTGGGAGCAAACTCATCACAGCTGGTAGTCTGAGCTTGTAACAGCCTTTAAGTTTCCTAGGGATATGTCATGTCAGCCCATTGCTTCTCTTACCCGTTTGGTTTGAGATTATTAATCCCTTAAACTACAACCATGTGCATCACAAATATCCCAGCAGCCGTTGTTCCCCTCCCTGGCCCCAAGGTGTGTTTCAGGCTCGCTCAGGTGCACATGTATTGCCCAGCACCACAATGTGCTGCTGTTTCCAGTTTGGCTTCTGATTCCTCATCTTCTTTTCTTTGGGGTCTGGGCTGGGGAGATGCTGCCTCACATCCCTGCTGTGTGTGCATTCGGAGGTGCCTGTTGTGCGGTGTATGGCTGCTGTGCTGTGTCAGAGCAGCGCTGGCTCCTTCCAGGGTATCTTTGTCAGAGGAAAATGTTCCCACCAGATTTAATGGTTTTGAGTTCAGTTTGACCTCGCCGTGGAACCGGTTGATGCTTACTGCTGTGTGATGTTTAGGCCCAGTGTTAAGCAATAAAACTCAGGAAAAGTGAAATTAACGACCTTGACTCAGTTCTGTCTCATCAGGACATAAGAATGTCCGGGCAGCAAAATACATACAGTTAGCTTAACAAGTGCTGTCCCTACCCATTTATTTCAAATCCATCTTCATGTTTGTCCCGTCCTCCTCTGGATTCTCTTCTTACACCCTACAATCTTTTCCCATCTCTTTATTCATTTTCACTGTTTGCTTCAGTGGCCTTGTTTGACAACTGTGTGCTTGGCACCTCTCAGACGCGGTAATTCTCGCTCGACTCCCTGCCCACTGGTAATTTCCTGCTTTGTAGGTTCTCTTCTATTTTGATTTGAACTCCTGACTTGTGTGGAGTTAGCAGCCTCGCTGCACTTAATTTCAAATTAATTTGATTGGGTCGCATCAATTTTTTTTCAGCAGCGATAATGAACTCAACCTATTTAGCCTTTCCCCATTATAAATAACCTTAACAAAAACTGCGGTGTGGTGTAAAACCGTGTTTCATCATCATGGTTAATTACGTGGAAGAATCAATCCCTCAACATTTTTCAGCGTCTGAAATGTAACAAGGAAGTGTGATTAACAATTATATGGTAAACTGCCATCCTTGTCCTCTCAGGAAGGCAGGGAGAGCAGACCCCGGGAGAAAAATCTAGAATCAAAGGTTTGCTTCTGTTTGCATTTTCCTGAGTGCTTTGGCAGGTTAAATGCTGGTTAAATGCTGCCTAAATGCTGGTTAAATGCTGCCTAAATGCTGCTTTCTGGGAGCTGGCCGGGTGCAGCTCAGCTGGACGTCTGGGACATCTCAGCCTGCCCCACAGGGGTTGTTTTCAAGGTGTGTTTCATTTCTGTTAGATGTGGGAAGTTTTCAGGTGTTTACCACATCCAGGGGTTTGGGTTGGGTTGCAAAGCTGGATGGATGGGAGAGAGGAGGAAGGAGGCTCCGAAGTGTAAGTTCAGTTGCTGATGGCTGAAATCAAAGTGACTGACCATAGCTCCAACAGTGAGAAAACCTGCAGCTTTCCTCCCAGCATCACTCAGCTTTGCTCTTTCTAGACTCAGACAGGACTGGAGTATCCTCAGTCCCAGGTGCGTTTGCTCACTGCACTGGGGCTCAGCCTGGGTGATGCATGTGATCCCATCCCCACATCCCTCAGCAGGAGGTGAGGACCCAGAGCCACCCATGGCCTGGGGATGGCCTGCCCTGAAGGCGCAGCCCTCAGCAGGGAGGCAGTGATACAACCTGTGGAAAGAACTCATCACAGCCAGGTCCCGCGTTACGTAAAACAAGCTGCTCCTATCTTCTCCCATTCAGTAAATGCACAAGGCGTGCTTTCTGCTAAAGTAGTTGAGTTATTGTGGTTTACATTTAAAATATGCATTCGGACTGGTTACCTAACCACTTTCTGCACAAGCCAGTGTTTCATCACTGGACACAACATCTATTCTGTTGTCACTGCAGCCACTGTTTATTCATCATCCATGCTCTCTATTTATCCTTTCTACTACAGCCTCCGTGCTCAGTTAATGGCTTTATGAGCTTCAAAGATTTTCCTACATAACACCTACATTATTACATTATTTTCCTGACCTGCACTGACTTTTCCACATTGCATGTTCCCTGCATTCCCTCCAAGTAATAGGTGCAAAAAGCTCCACAAAGAAGAGGCATGTGTGTCTACTCTTTAATCACACTGTGCAAGAGGCTGTAGCAGCCCCTCGTTAATGTGTTTTTAGAAGGGAGGTTGAAAAAGTGCTTTGAATAGAACAAAGAAACAAAAAAATGGAAGGGGGACCAACAATGGGAGCAGGAAATGCAGGATCTAGCCTCAATTATGTACCTGCACTGAGTAGTGTTTGGGGCAGACAGAACTGACCCAACCACTATATCGGTGGTTTAAGCATGTATAGGAAGATCTGGATCCATCCCTTTCTTGCAGGGCTTGCTATGTGCACCCTCCTACCTTTTTCCTGATCGCTGCTTTTGTTGCATTTAATTGCTGTCAGTCTCTGTGCTGCCAGCATCCATAGGCAGATCTGTCCAGGTTTGGTTTGCAGTGTGAGTGCTAAAGGCAGACTCAGGCTTTCAGTGGGGACTTGGGGACCTGCTTGTAGCTCTTGCGGGGATCCAGCCAGCAGCTGCAGGCTCTCACAGCATTGGGGCTGGCCTTGGCCTGTGCTGGCTGAGGAGCCACCAATGCTCAGCATGTGACCTTGTTCCCAGGCTGGCATCTTCCAGCCTGCCTGTTTTCCAGTTACAGTGTTTTGATAAAGTTTTTCCTCTTGTGTCTGCTCAGATGCCTTCCGATTCATTGCAATAGTTGGTTATTCATCCACAAAGACAGTTCCTCGGGTCTTCTACCAGATTGCTTCCAACCTCAGCCCCTTCAAGGCTCTCCACGTGTTTGCACAGGGTAATGTTCTGCCAAGAGAAAAAACAACAGCTTACTGGAAATTATCTTTTTCTGAAGAAACTCATCATCGCTGCTGACTGCTTGCTTCTTCCCTCAGGTGCTGACGTTCTGCATCTTCTTGTGAGCCGGGTTTTGATCTGTATTTTAGATGATCCTATTTCTGCTTAAAAGAAAATGTCCGTCGGAGGCCCTCGAGCTGCCTCGTGTGCTTTGGAAGGGCTGAGTGGCTGGGCTGGCTGGGAAGCTGGGCACAGCTCTCAGCCTCCTGGGGGGCAGCCCCTTTCCCACACCTTGAAGCCATCACCCACGTTTGAGAGATGTTACCGCTGCCCCTTGACACCCCTGTGTGAGATCTGAATAGATTTGAAAACTAATTTGCTTCTCTGTACGTCACTCGTCCTTTCTGCTGCATTTAATGAGTTTCTGAGGCAGTGCAGCCACTTCCAGAAGGCAGCCGTCAAAGGGCCGCGTCCCCACCTCCGTCAGAGTCCTGCAGCACGCTGCGCTCCTCGCACATTCTAACTAGTGCTGCCTCCTGCATCTCTCATGGAACGCATTGTATGATGTCTTGCAGCTGTACTTTGCAGATTAGCTCTCCTTTATCAGTGTTCAGAATGACCTGGAAATAGGCGACAGGAAAGAGAAGGAACTCCTGCAGCATTTGGATGGTGTTAGCAGGAGCACGTGGGACATGTGGGTCGTGGTGGAGGTCCCGTCCCTCACACTGCTCCTCCCCACGTTCACGACTCTTTCTCAGCCATTCCTGCCCAGATGTTTGATTCTGTTTGTTGCCCTGTGCATTTTGAGCATCCTTGCATATGTCTCGCCTGTCACAGACTCAGGATCACCTCTTTGCTTGGGAGAGAAATGATGGTGCCGGCGGGCACAGCTCCACCGTGGCTGTTGGGAGGCCATTCATCCTTGACTCCATCTGCTGAGATCAATAATGAGAGCTGCTGCTTTGTATGAACCACCAGATCAACATAGGAATTGCCTTATTAATGCAGATGTGTGGTCTGTCTGGTCAGCACGCACCTGTGGCTGCAGTCAGCGCAGGTAGGAGCAAAAAGCTTGAGGTGGTGATGGTACAGTGAAATGCAGATGAGGTTCCCTTGCCTTAAGCAGCTAAAAACTGCCGTAGGTGATGAGATGCAAGGGTTCTTGTTTTTTTACTCTATTTCTGTCGATGTGACAGAATTTAAAAGGGTTTCTGGATTCTGGTGCATGCCTGGTGCAGCAGGGGGCTGACTGCAGGAATCCGCCGGTCGGCTGCTGCACACGTGAGCCCTCTGATCTCCCTCTGCAAGCTTCTTGCCTCCCATTGGAAGCGGGCTGCCTTGCCTTCCCATCCCTGCTCTTGTCGTGAGAGCCCATAAACAGGGCACTGGTGTGTTCGTGTGTCTCTCACTAAGCAGGAATTCACCTGTGATGTTTCCCGAATTAATACCTTGCCACTCTTCTTATTTAACAAGATCATTTTCTCAAGCTGAAAACGGTAACTACCCTGAAATTTTCTTTCTGAAAGATGCTTTTTCTTCTCAGGCACTTTATATTGAAATCTGTCTTAATTTCAGTTCAGCTAGTTTGTGAAAACACACAATGCAGCAGTATCAGTCCCTGAAGGAATAAAGACAGATGGAGCCCAAAATGGGCTTGGCATTGTGATTGAGTGAATCCTTCCAGAGTTGCAGGGAACCAGAGCTTGGTCCTGCCCAGTCAGGGTCCTGAGATCAGGTCAGTGGGTGAGGAGCCCCGTATGACAACAACCACTGATGTCTCTTGTGGGCTTCATCCCCTGTTGTTCCCCTCCAAGTGATCTGACATGGCTGCTGCTGCTGCATGCTGCTGGAAGAGGGCCTGAGAGCTGGCAGAGCTGTGCCAGCGATGGGTGGAAGAACCAAAGGGTGTAACAGGGTCCCTGGTGCGTGATGACGTGCGTTAGTAACAAGCTGCTATTTCTGGTCCCGAGCTTCCCACAGCTGTGCTTTCACTGATGGCTCTTGTGTGGCTGTGGTGATGGAGAGCAGAGGGGGAAGGCTTTGGAGGTGCTCCAACAAACTTGGGAACGTGGAGGTGCAGAGGCAGAGTGTGGTTCGTGTGTGGTGAGGGCTTCTTTGCCTATGAGATGCGGAGGGTTCATCTGAAAGGGAGCAATAGAGAAGTACAGGGTGGTGTTGTCTGGGCTGGTATTAGCATTAGCAGATGTGTTTGGATTCACACACTTCTGGAGCTTTTCTCACCTAACTGCTGGAAAGGAGAAAGAAGAAGTGTTGCAGAAAGGACGTCTCTGCCTGGTCTAATGGGATCAAGGTGTCCCCATGCAAATCAGCCATACAGCTCAGACCACGCAAGCATGGGCAGCGAGCTCTCAGCAGCTTTGGCAATGGGGAGAAGCAGTGAGTGAAGGGTGAGTTGCTTTGGCCAGAACAGGGCAGCACACAAGGTTGTGTCTGCCTGGAAAGGGTGCCAAGGGGACAGCTGAGCACAGTGCTGGCACCCCAGGGCATGGCCTCATTTCCCACCCCATGGCTTGCAGCTGTCCCTGTGCACAGGACTGTGGGTTGTGCTGGCACAGGGCACATCACCATGGAGGATTTTGGATGCCTCCACCCTGACCAGTTGAATGAGGCAGAGAGTTTTACGATAATTTTATGAAGGATTTAGTGTAGAATGCTGATGTTGCCCACAATAGCCATGGTTTAGTGTGTGCACAGTGGGCAAAGAGATGGATGAGGAGTAGCTTCCACGGATGTACATCAGCTGGGAAGAAGAGAGCAGAGGGACATAACATCTCTTCTGGCCAACCAGAGCAGTCTTCCCCAGCTCCTGGTATGCTCTCCTGCAGTGCTTCTAGGTTAAGAATGCAAATAGGACCTCGCTAATTGTCCTAATGAGTGGGAGGGCTGCTGCAAATGAGCTGAAATTGCCAATCAATAGAGAGTTGAGCAAACAGGTGGAGCATCTAGCCTGGCACCTCGCAGAACATCCATAGTTCATTTATTCTGACAAGTGCAATTGAGGTTTTGTTATTCCCGACACCCTCTAAGCACAGCAGGAAACAGTGTGTTTTGTAAAGGGAGGGAGGGTGTGTGGTGTGAGCTTTCTCTGCAGGACCAGGAAGTCTCAGAGAAGTTGTAGGGGGCTGTTGTGGATTTTCCCTTTTTCCCTTGGGGACTTTGTGGGTTGCAGAGCAGCGGATGGTGGATTAGTGGATCAGGAATTAGAAATGCATTTTTCATTTTCCTGTTACACACTAATGAACCGACAAATTTAATTTCTTTAAATCCAGCTGCTTTAGCTCAAATAAGTGAAGTCTTTTTCTGTCTCTTTTGGTAACCTCAGAAAAGCCTGAATCGAGATCTCCTTGGGCATCACGTCACAGAGATGCAGTTATTTGTCTTCAGCCTGTTGCTGTTATGAAAGTGGAGTCTGTTTGCAGGAGAAGAGATCATCGCCCGTGGGTGTTGCTGCGTGGGGCTGTAGGCAGAGCTCCGTGGTGGGCTGCAGCTCCTCCAGCAGCCTGTTAGCACAGCCAGGTGACCTGAGCCTGCAGGAGCAGCGTGGCAGAGCCTGGTGGCTCTGGTTTCGTATCTCCAGCCAACTTAGGCAGCCCTCTGGTTGCTCCTTGCATGCACATCTTTCTGACAAGCAGTGCTACTGCTCTGCATGGAACAGCATGGGTTGTTGGCTGTCTCCAGGTGAGATGTGCTCGGCTCACACCTCTGCATTTCTCCTGTGCTTAAGCTCATGTTTGTGAACGAAGCTAAGGTGTATTGCACTAGTTGGGTCCCAGTGTGCAGCTGTGCTGTTCTGCAGGCCCTGTGGGATGCACCTCCCTACCCAAATTTGTGCCAGGGTAACACAGAGCAGTAAAAGGCATTTGTGTCATTAAATGCCTGACAAGCTGCACTGTGGGACCTGATCTACAGGGGGAAACCAGCTCTATTGTTACCCAGACACATTTTGGAGCTTTAAGTGAGATTTAAACAAAGCAGCCTTGGCTTTTTGGAGCAGGCTTTGTTCGTTCACTTTGTGATCTTGAAAGTGGGTCTGAAGTGCAGCTTGGTGCCAGCACCCAGCAGTGCTGTGGGCTCATGCCCACTCCCAGCTCCATGCCTGGAGGTTTGCAGTGGGAGCACATGGCTGAGCACAGTGCTGGGGTGTCACAGCTCCCCAATGCTGATGGAGGGCCCTGGGGCTTTGCTCTCCATATCTTGATTAACAATTAACTTGATGGAACTGGGAAGTGCATCTCATTTCTCCACCCAAGCTGACAGATGAGGATATGTGTTTCTTGGTTTATTGCTGTGCCTTATTATAGCCTATTTATGATTGATTGAAAAGCAGAGGCTTTCGATAAAGAGAGACCTTTAATCTCCTGGCAGAGATGAGTGTGTTTCCCTTCAGGAAGCACTCAGTCTTTGCTGCTTTCTCTAACCCACTCTTTAAACCTGAACCTGGCAGAGACCAGAAAGAAGGCAGGATCAAAGCAAAAATAATTGGGATCGCTGGCTTCTGTGGGCAGTTTAAACCCATTATTCCTACTCACTAACTAGTTATTCCTAAATAACTCTTGCTAGAGACAATTCAGCAGTTGCGGCATCTTCTTGATAAAAAGCACTCAAATGTAATAACCATGGCAACAGTTGCTGAGGGCCGGCCACGGCGAGGGACAGAGCTGGGTTTTCTAAAGGACAGCAGACCCAACTTCACCAAAAAGTGACTGTGATGCTCCAAGGGGACAATGTATGGTGAGCTCTGTGTGCCAGACACTGGTCTCGTGGGGACCCATCTGTGTGCTCTGTCCTGGGGATGTGGTTTGCCTCAGTGCAGCTGGTAGGAAGCTGTGCTTCATCCGTGGTGGTGCATTCCCTTCCAAATGAAGGGGGGGTTTGTTACCTGAAATCAGAGGAAACACAAGGATAGTCAATCAGGAGAGGCCAGGAAGGCAACTTCAGGAGGAGGCACAACCTCCTGTCCCAAAGTCACAGCTGTCTGCCCTGGGTAAGGCTGCACCTTTCTGCTTGTTTCTGGTGCCCTGGGATGCAAAGAGCTGCTCTCTAAGAGCCAGTCCAGCCCAAACCTCCGAGCTTGCACTTGGACTCCAGAGGCTGCTTTCATTCTGGGTAGATTCAGCATTCACCACCTTTCTGTAGATCCTGCCCTCGTTGCTAGGCAGCAGAATTAAGGTAAGGAAAGTACCTTGATCAACTGAGTCACTTCTTTGAGTTTCAAGAGGATTCAATTGCATGAGGTGCTCCATGTCTTGTGAAAAAGTTCCCTTGTCCTTCCCAGGCAAGAAAGGGATGAGAAGGCAGGCAGGCTGTGGAAGGTGGCCGGTGGGTCCTGCTCTTTGTGTGTG